>NC_054603.1:23275862-24597737 GCF_004785595.1 Juglans microcarpa x Juglans regia | reverse complement strand
ACTTCTATAGAAGTTGTTCATAATCAAAATGTTTCAAAAATTATTATTTACAAAAATGCCCCTAAACTTCTAAAAATTGCCACTAAGCCCTTGATTTTTCACTGTTTGTAAACAAATCTCAAGGTTAACTAAACTTCATAGACCTCATATATTTCATATTCTAAAACCATCTATACCCTTCGAATTGTAAAATTCAAAATGGAACTAGTTCAAACATACACAACCCGTGGCATGCACTCTAGTTGACGCCTAAGTGTACTTTCAACTATTGATCCCTATGAATGCATGCATATACAATTTTCTTAAATCACAAATAATCACTATAGTCCTTAACGATTATGGTAAATTCCTTAATCACTAAGTTTGGTTGAAAGTAGATTTTCTAAGGATTTGAAATTTGTGAATCAAGGTTATTTAGGACTTAAGCTTGGAACTTTTGATTTTACTATATTCATGTTGGGGGTCCTCTGTTAGTTAGTTGTGACCTTTGAAAAAAAAAATGTACAGACTGGTTAAATGTGGAGATTAGTTCTTTTCCAATGTATATGATTGAGATTCAATGTTTTTAGGACTATGGGTTATTAGAGTGAGTAGCGGAAGCATGGTTGTAGTGATATGATAGTTTGAGAGTTTATTTCGTTATTTATTGGGGTTTTTATATTAGGTGGAGATTTTGGAATTTATTATTTGGTCTTTAATTGCATTATAGAGGTTTATATTCTAGATTTGAAAAGGCAGTGTGTGCGAACGTGTATGGCTAGGGAAAATATGGGAGAATTTGATCGACAATATTGGAGGGTTAAAATTTGGAATATTAGGTTCGACAATTTTGGAATATTAATTAAGTTCAACAATATGATTGACGTTTGGGGTAGGCATGGAATGTTTGTAGCGGATAAATATTTAGGCTTTGCTTGTGGTACTAGAAAATTTTGAGGACGAAATTTTTTTTAAGGGGGGAAGAATGTAACACCCGGACCCAATCAACCTTAATTTTATTTATTTATTTATTTATTTTTCACACGTTAACTTCCCCACACGTTTTATTTTTCCATCTATTTTTCACCCCTAAGTTTTCCTCTCGTCCACGGCATGCATGATTTTCACGTCTCTAGTGTATTTTTTTTATCCACTCCGCGCACGTCTTCGACTCTATTTCCATCCGCACGCACGTCTCCCTCTTTTCTCTAGGGTTTTCGTATCACCCTTTTATATAAATTCATACACTTATCATCTCATGCACGTACACCTCTATATTCTCCTCATTTTTGTTTGTTTTGTTTGTTTTGTTTCAAGCATCTATTTATTCACACGGCAACTTCACAGTTCATCGCTTAGCCCCACAGTTTTCTCTCTGTGCACGGCTTTATCTAGTGCGTTTTACTCGTCTGTTTCTCCATGGCATGAGTGTTCCTATCCCCGCGACATTCACGGCAACAATTGTGTAATAGATATACCTATATATACTCACGTTTAGCAGTTCATCAATTTGATAAACTAGGGTTGCCGCTTACACTTTTCTTTCCCCAACCTCCATGCTGCTACTGCCTCCCGTTACTTGCTAGCACAGCCACTCCACATGCAGCAACTCCTCTTTGCAAACAGCCCAGCCTGGTCCTCATCTACTCGGAAAACACCCCGCCAACCTACAGGAAGCCTCCGCCTTCCTACTCCGCGTAATGAGCACCGCGTTGCATGCCGCGTGAAGCCATCACAGCCACCATCCCGACGAACCAGGTCTACACCTCCATAAGCCGCCGTGACCCACTCAACCATCAGCCGTTTAAACCTTCGCCCTTCACCTCCATGCCAGCCCACACGAGATCGGCAGCCACCGGCATTGAGAACCGAAGACCTCTGGTTTTGCTCATCAAAACAGAGCACTTCGTTTTGGCCACCGTGAGTTGCGGCTTTACCACCTAGCCGCTGACGTTGCCACTGTCCATCTCCCAGCTCTTTGCACAACTCCTTCCCGCACGTTTGACACTGCCGGAACAATCATCTTCATCTCCGCACCTTACGCAGCTCCTCCATTTGCGGTGAGTTTCCGTTCTCTCATTCTCCGTCTCTCCCTCACTATCTGTTTCCCTCAGCATATTGCTCTCTCTCTCTTAGTGCTCCACGGACTTCACCACCTCCCATCGCACACTGCGCCGTCGCACGTTACCTTCTCAGTGAGTCTCTGCCGCTGCTGCATTTCTATTATTAATGTGTATGTTCATCGCTAATTTTCCTTCATAAGGTGTATTTATATATATATATATGTGTGTGTGTGTGTGTGTAAAGTTTTAACCTAGGTTGGTTACTTACTAGTTTTAACCTAATGATTTCGGGTGAGAGGTTTTTTTTTTGGGTTTATATTTAAATGGGTTTTTCTTTAAGTCTCATTAAATATTATATTGTATTTTGATAATATTGTTATCTTAAGAGATGAGTTTTTTATGGCTTATTTTATGGAAATTTTAGTAGCCAATGTATTCTATTTATTTATAAAATGTTGTTGGTATTTTAGATATTTTGAATATTAATTTTTTTTTGAGTTCTATAATTATCTTAATACTTGCTCGATTAAATTCTTATTCGGTACGAATTCGATGAAATGAATGTTGATGGTTTTGGGAAATGATGGTATTTTGAGAATTATGAGAATTTTAAGTTTTGAGGAATAATAAAATAGGTCATTTTAGCATTTTCAGCTTAAATATTGAAATATGTATTCAATTGAAAATTTATGAAAAATTGCATTATTATGTTATAGGTGGCGATTAGTTATTGTTCGACGTTTTTGAGGAAAATTTTGAAAAAGCTAAGAAGTCCAGATAAGCGGGGTTCCTATGGACTTTGCACTAAAATAAAATGAACTGAGGTCCTTTTTGGAAAATGTACATGTTTTGTTATGAAAAGAAATCTGAAACGACTTCAGTTATTTGTTCTGCACTACTCATGAGATTCTATTTAAGAAGAAAGTATTTTCTATCATGACTGGTGTAGACATGAACTTATTTTTTACATTCTATTTCTGAACTTTAGCAAATATGAAATTTTGTGCATAAAATATGTTTTGTGATATGATTTTGTTCTGTTCTGAAGATTTTCTGTACTTTGATATGATATGATTTAATTTCTGAAAACCTCTGGTATAACATTCTGTTTCTGTTTCTGTTCCATTCTGATCTCACCATGGGTGTAAAACTGTGGCCTCTATTTGGGTTGGTACCAACTTTTCTGTTTCTGGTGCACCCACTTTGGAAACAAAGTGGTTTTCTACGTGGTCTTTCCTATGTGCACACTTGGGGCTCCGAGAATGAATAAGGGGAAGATTCACATTCTGTTTCTGCTCGATTAGTTACCAGGGTTTGCACAACCCTACCTCGGGTGTTAAACATGGTATTTGTTCTGATATGATAAGATAAGATAAGATGTGATGTTTTAGTTTATGCTATGCCAAAGGAATTTTGATTATGAATATTTTTGAAACTTTCGCTCTGATATTTTTGATAACACGTTCTGACACTGCATTTTGAAAACATTATTATGATTCTGTATTCTGAAAGAAATATTTTGTTCTGCATTCTGAACTCTGTAAATGCTCATGTTTACACACTACTATATGTCCTCTACTTACTGAGTTGTTGATAACTCACCACTTATCTCCAATTATTTTTCAGATAATTTTGACAGTTCAGCTGGAGAAGAAGAGTAGGAAGTTTTAGTAAGGTGTGATGTCCGTAATAGAATAAGTGTCCGAGGGTACAAATGCTTACTTGAGGGTAGTAGTTTGAAAACTGTTTTATTTTTTGTTATTTTGATTTGATGAGTTAAGGATATTTTCAAGTTTTGGAGAGTTTTAATTTATGTTATTGAGAATTTCTTAGTTGTTCCCACGAAGGAACATCGATATTTGGGTTGATTAAATAGATTAACATTTTATAGAGTTTTCTGGATTTTATAGTTGTGTTATTGATGTTTAATGTTAAGTATTAAGAGCTAACTCTCCGGTCCTCAAGGAACGGGACGTTACAATATAATTTCTATATAAGCATTTATTTGATCCTTATTTATTTACTCTCTAGTTTATTATAAATAAGTATATTTATTTATTCCAACTCTCTACTTATTTGGTTGATTCAACATTTTTTTCTTGAAGAGTATTTTACTTTATTTATTTATATATATTTAATAATATAATGGTTTGGAACCTCACAATGGTAAGAATATTTAATAAGTAATTATTAATTATAGTTATTGTATATATATATATATATATATATTATACATTATATATAGTTAAGTTATATACTTCTTTTTTCTTCTTTTTGAAATTAAATTTTATACTATAGTTATAACTTGAATAATAATCATATTCTAACTAAATTAGTATCAATATATTATATATACTTATTAAATTTTAAATATTAAGTCTCATATTAAATGTATATTAAACGTTTTTAATCTTTACTTAAATTAAGAGTCTAAACTTATAATTTTCTTGTTAAAGAACAAATTCAAAAAACACAAAAAAATTCATATAAATACTAAAAACTAAACACAATATATTTCTAACCATGTAAACATATTCAAATAATAATCACAATATTTCGAATCCATATCACAACAATAACAATATTCCCACAACAATATTTCTACACATTAATTCATCAATGAACACCAAATTTCTACACAAATATAACTAGCACTCACAAATTCTTCAAAACCAAAAAATATTATATCAAAATTGTCACATAAATCCAAAACTTAAAGACAATATATTTCTAACCATGTAAACATATTCAAACAAAATTCACAAACAATATTCACAATATTTCAAATCCATATCACAACATATTCACAATATTCTCACAACAATATTTATACACATATTAATTTATCAATGAATACTATAAACTCATAAACTATTCAAAAACTATACAAACAATAATTACAATATTTCAAGAGTAAGCATAAAATGTATAAACACATTGCTAAAGTTTAGAAATATACATAGCACTCACAATATCCTCTTACAAATCAAAAGCTTTCAACTTGCCAAAACAATCAATCCTTCAAAAAAATACAACACTAACTTATTAGAAATATATATGACAAAAACACAAGACAAATATCATAAAATTCAAGAAAATACAAAAGAAAAATATTTTTTTCTTACCAAAGCTCAACTTAACTCTCACTCTAACACTCTCTCACTCTATCTCTCTCTCTAACCCACGTCCCTCTCTCACTCAACTCTCTCACTCTAACTCTCTCTCTCTCTCTCTAACCCACGTCCCTCTCGCACTCAACTCTCTCTCACTCTAACCCACGAAGACTCTCTCTCATGTCTCTCTCTGTTGTGTGCACGGGAGAAGCAGAAATGAATTTGCCGCATCCCGTGCGTGTATTCATTCAATCATGAAATTTTTAAATAAAACGTTTGAACGTTTAAGTTGTACGTTCGAACGCTATATTATCCCGCCCAATTTTTAGTGAATGTTCGAATGTTAAAAAACTTGGGCATGTTTTCTGCAAAAGACGTTCGAATGTTCAGATCATCATAGATATACGTAAATCGAGCTGGAAATTTTTTGCACTTTTATTTTCATGTTCGAACGTTAAGAAATTTCGTGTTCGAACGTTTACCATTCCCAATGATTTTCATCGACTGACGTTCGAACGTATAATTTCAACGTCTGAACGTTCAGATCACCACAGAGATACCTAAATCGAGCGGAAAAGTTTTCACACTTTTATTTTCATGTTCGAATGTTAGAAAATTTACGTTTAAACGTTGACCAATTCCCAATGATTTTTATCGACTAACGTTCAAAAGTAAAATTTCAACGTCCGAATGTTAAGATCATTAGAGAGATACCTAAATCAAGCGGAAAATTTCCCGCACTTTTGTCTTCATGTTAGGAAATGTACGTTCAAACTTTTATATTGAAAATGTACATCTGGTGAAAATATACATCCGAACGTTTCAGATAATCACAGAGATGCCTAAATTGAGCGAAAAATTTTCCGCATTTTTCACGTTCTAACTTTTTGTCACTATTTTCTTCTTTCATATAACCCGCTTGTTCGAGATATTATTTGTTACTTATTAAATTCTTCTTTACTCAAAGTGTGTATTTGGGCATCATCTCCAATCACTTGTGAATATGTTGGAGAAAAATATTCATTTTTAAGAATATGAGGGGTGGATGCCAATATGAGTAATCTGGACTATATATAGTATATATGATAGCAGTATAGTATGATAGCAGTATGCAGATAGCATAACATTTTAAATGAAAACATAATAATTATAAAATATAGTGTATATGCTATACTATATGTATGAATCAATAATATATAATTAATAAAACTAACAACAAAACTTATATATATATATAATACACTACATAGTATATATATAGTGCATTATATATATAATGCACTATATATATACTATATAGTAATGATTTTCTGAAATCACATCATCTGAGCGTCATAATTTGTAGGACTATCAACTTCCTTCAAATATATGACTTTCAACTTCATTTAACCCTATCGCACACAAATTTTTACACCATTGACATGGACACTTAATGTAACCATGACTATTAGCAGAGGCCCGTACGGCTGAGACTCACTTAATGGACACCTATATCGATGTCTGAAGATACGTACGACCCACTTCATAGCCACAAACGCAACAAATGAAGGTACGCAACTACAACGTGATCACCAAGCTAGCTAGCTAGTCAGTCCTTTATATATTTATTACTTGTAACACATTCATGGAGGATGTTTGAACATTACTTTGAAAACAAAAGGGATCAATCCTCCCACTAAAACTTCATTTCTATTTACTGATCCGAGGGCCAGCCTCGTCGTTAATCTTTACTTAAATTAAGATCCTAAACTTATAATTATCTTGTTAAATATATTTAATAAAAGTTCAAAAACAATAATCACAATATTTCAAATCCATATCACAACAACAATATTCTCATAACAATATTTTTACACATATTAATTCATCAATGAATACCATAAACTCACAAACTATTCATAAAATTCACAAATAATAATCACAATTATTTCAAAAGTAAGCATAAAATCACAACAATATGTAGAAATATATTGCTAAACTTTAGAAACATAACTAGTACTCACAAATTCACTAATTGTCATTCATTATGGAGAGTAATTTGATTCCAATTAATCTATTTAGGAATTTGTACACTAGAATTTTGGGTACTAGATTGTAATAATAAAATATATCATTTTGGGCTAGTAATAAGAGTTTGTGGTTCTAATGTTCTTTTCATTAGTTTATAATGGATATATATATATATAATAATGTATTATACAATACATTATATATATAATGCATAGTATATATCTATATATACCATAATATACTATATATATTATAATATTATATTATATATATTATGCTATATATTATAGACTATAGTATACATTATAATATATAACATATATTAATAATATAATATATTATAGTCATTATTTTGAAAAATAAATCGAAAAACTTTCGAACGTAATAAGAATTACGTTCGAACGTTTCGTGTATATAAGGCCAAAACAAAACGGCGAAACGTTATTTTCACCGTTATCTAACTTCGTTCTCGTTTGCATGCCGCCACTCTTCCGCCACTGTCGTCGTCAAACTCCACCACAACCGTCACTAAAAGGTAGGCGTTCATCGTTTAATCAAATAACATGTATTTTATTAGAGATTGGATTCGGTTTTGTTTAAAACAGGTCAAGTGGTGGCCGGATTTTCAACTCCATTTTCTGGCCACCACGGCTTGCCATTGGCCAAATAGTCACCGTAGAAAAGTTTTTTGAAGTGTAAATTCATTTCTACAGTGGCATTTCGGCATTTAGAACCTTGTATATTGGATTTTGAGATTTCAATAATGACTGAGTCGACTCAGCCATTCTATGTCGTAACGTTCGAATGTTTCACCAAGACGTTCGAACATATGGCGTTTCAAATTTCAATTACATAGCCATTAAGGCTTCTACGTTCGAACATGTATTGTTTTACATTCAGATGTTATTTTTCGTAAAATTTACGTCTGTACATTTAAGTATGACGTCCAAACGTACTACTTTTTAAATTTATTTATGCTTCAACGTTCGGTACGTTCGCACGTACGTCATTTAAATTTATTTACTACTTACGTTCAAACGTGTATGTTATACGTTCGCATGTATGTGTTTTACGTGCGAACATAAAGTATACACGTCTGAACGTTTTATCTTAATGTTCGAAAGTTAAGTTTACTATATTCGAACATTAATGCAGAGCAGCTTAATACTAACACAAAAAAATGCAACATTGAAAATATTTTTTTTTTCCTTTTCAGACTTTTTGTCACTTTTCGGTCTTCTCTCGTATTCTGTGTGGTTAATGTGAAAATTATTAGTGCACGATTTTAATCCTGCAAATACTTCTCTAAACCTCATAAGTAATGAAATATTATTTTTACCCATAACGTTTTTGTTTATTTATGGTATTGCCATTAACATTTTTATTATTTGAATTTTGGCATCTAAACTTGCTAAAATTGCACTCAAAGCTTTATCTTTACCATTTGTCACGAATCCTTTTCTTTACATTTCTTACCTATATTTCTTAATCTTATATCTTATTAAGATTATAACACCAACAGGGTTACAGGAGGAACACCCAACCTAGGCAAAATATTGTACAAAACAATCGTGAGAATAAGAGAATGGAATGTGAAAAAATTGCCAACATCCACATAGCCAGTAGTAATTCTTCGTATGACTACTCCTGTAACTTGAAATTGTAGAGAACCACAAGCCAACGTACCCAATTAAGGGAGAGCAGTAGTACCAAGGAATGTCACGTTAACTTGAGTCTTCGCATTCATTGAGCCTTGATCAGGAGTGTCACAACCCCGTCCCAGGAAGGATTGAATCCTAACTTACGTGCCTATTCTTTTCTTTCTTTCTTTTTCATCATTTTTTCTTTTTTTCTAATAACATGCGATTGGCATAGACATGACACACGTGCACTCTAAATTTTTCATTTAATAAAAGGAAACACCTAATGGACATTTTATTCGAACATTCATCCATAAGAAACTCTTAAGAGTCCATCCCAAAATAAAATATCTATACATAACATAACCCATCATTCTTAACATAACTGTCCTCATTAGGGAAGGTCCTAAGCGTCTGCCTCTCCCTTTGCAGTAATGCCTTGCTCCCCAGTCATTACCTGGATGTTTAAAATATTTAAAACAAAATGAGTCAAATACTCAGTAAGTAGTACACCATGCAGTGAACATATTAGGCATCTATTCTTTTCTTTTGAAATATGCATACATAAACATTTTCGCTAATTCTTGAAAATGCTTTCATGCATAACTGTTTAAGGAATAAGCCATACTTTCATGCATAAACATTTCATTGCTTTCATACATAAACATTTCTTTAAAATAACTTTACTTTACGTTTTACTTTCTTTGACTAGTACACGCTATTACTCCCCATGTGTTGGGGTTAACGGTCTTCCTTTGGACCTAGATTCCGCCCATGGCCACAGGTTGGGAATCCCTTTTCAGTCAGGGGGTAGCATTGGGATAATCAATGTTTTCTTCGCATCATTTAGAGCATCTCATAAGGCATGAGACGTTCATCTCCTTCCCTTTTTGAAATAAAAACATTTTCATTATCTTTCTTATTCCAATGCATACGCAATTTTATGAAAAATATACATTTTCATGCTATACTACATATTGGGATAATCAATAAGTTTATTGAGAGCATGTATGGAAATCCCATGACTTAAAACATACGTGCATGCATTACCTTATACATACACACAATTATAATCGATAGGGTGCTTAACAGGGCATATCAAGAAAGGGCTTGTACATACTATATTCATTTACTCTTTTCTTTAGAAGAACATTTGCAATAAGAGAGAGAGACATTCTTTCATAAAGAGAACTTGGTGTAAGAAGCATGGTCATAGCTACTTACCTGGGAGCTTTACTAGTGAGTTCCTTTGAACTTGAAAATAAACTCCTATTCAATGAAATGGAATAAATACATCAATATTCATTTCACTTTAAGCTTACTAACCGACACCCACACACGCTCACTAAACTTCCAAGTTGGAATTAAATCGTTTCCCTTAACCCCTTAGCTACATACATGGCACTAAGTCAACTCTTAGCATCCTCCTTCCAATATTTAAAGAACCCATGAAAGCATGAAGCTTACTTGCTGTCCCTCTTTAAAGGCTACCATTTTCTATACAAGGGATAGGTAGGAATCATGAGTTAAAATGTATAGGATGGTAGGGATTTATTTAAGCATAGTAGGGAACAAGAAAGTACCACCCAAATCTGGAAATTTTATCAAAAGGGTACTTTGACAGCTTTGTAACATCACGTGGAAGTAAATCTAACAAGAGGTAATGCTCATAAAAGAGTTGACTTTTGTCACTTATTCTTCAATGGTTTTTCATACTAAAGTTTATCTTTGGTTAAACAAAAGGGGATGAAGTTGAGCAAGTATAAAGTGGGCTGGTTTAGGCTTCCAAAACAGAATATATTTCAAAGTTTCTGTAGTACATGGACAGCTAGCAATCTCAGAGTATTCATGGTCTCAATCATCCCTCACTTAACCAAATCTCAATCATACAATTAAATATCTCAAGAGTGGTAGAAACTCAAGAAAACCTCATATATATATATATATATACATATATTCTGAAAACAGTTCTAATAAGGAGATACAACTCTTGGCAAATTTAAGAATTCCTAAGGTAAGCTTACTAATTTAATTTAAAAGTCTTAGTGGCTTACTTTGGCCATAAATCTTAGGGAAAACATGTCTAAAACTATAAACTTTAACTCCATTAATTTAACACATAAAGACATGACTTTAACAAAATTTAAAACATGGCTTAAGCTTGATAAAACACAAGGATGGACTACAATTTTGCTTTGTGCAACACACGGCTAGGACAGCCAAAATAGAACACATACGCACACGGTTTCTTCATATATATATATATATATATATATATATATATATACACAACAGATCAAATAGTCATCACTTGTGACAAACAAACATAAACCAGAAAATATGCCATTTCAATGATAAGAGACACACGGTAAAATCTTCTCAAGACATTTGGTCCGCCCAGAAACAGGGCATTTCGGTACTACTCCACTAGAACCACCACTACAGAAAGCAACAAGAAACTGGTCTAGAACTCTCATAATTAGTCGGCTAACACAGAAATCGAACCCTCAATTACAAGGCACAACTTGCTTAGAAAAACCCCAATTTACAAGAAAAGTCACGGAAGAATTATTACCTCGTTTGGTCCCCCTTTCGAGCCACGAAAAACACAGCAAATGAGAAGGAGAAGAGAAATCTGAGAGACCCAACGCTGGAACACAGCAGAAAATTTTCTTTAAAACAAACCCTAGGTTAAACCCATAAATCTAAGATTCCAAACCAGAGATTAGAGCCATAGAATTCACTTACGGGGTTGGTTTCCTTGAGGATTTTCAATGAAACTCTTAGGTTTACGAAATGAGAGATCGGCTTTGAGAGAAGAGAAGGAAGTCGCACGGGTTAGAGACAACCGAGAGTCTCTCGTGTGAAGGAAGAAGACTTGATGAATTTTTTTTTCTTTTGTTTGCCTTAGGACCAATGTACAAGAGAAGGAAGTAAAAGTCCAATGGCTTGTTGAGGAAGCCGACGTGTGGGAGAAGGAAATGGGATTAAATCTGGCTTGCTTGGGAAGCTACGGTTAAGGGAAGAAAAGCGAATTGAGTTTAAATCAAACTTGTCTCATGAGCTACGAAATAAATGGTGGAGATCACATATGTGGAGATATTTCTTTTACCCACCAATCCAATGGTACAAAGAGTTTGGGCCATTTCTTAAATAAATAAAATTAAGGATCTTAAGAGGAAATATTTCAAAGTCTTAAAAAAATAATACCCTTGATTTATTTTAATCATATTTTAAAATAAAGCATACTCATCTTAAAAAAAATAATTAAAAGTAAGAAAAAATCTTTATTTCAAAATATTTAACTTGAGGAATTAATAAAAATGACGTGAGGACCTACATAGTATGACTCGGGTATTACAAGGAGGATCACTGCTTATAAGATATAGTCAAGTCTTGAGAAAAATAAACATGTAAAAGCTAAGTAAAGCTCCTATTGAAGGAATTTACATTAAACTACTTGTGAATGAAAAATGATAGATGGTAAGGAATGGTAATTTTGTATCAGCCTAAGTGATATGGTACTGCACAACACCGATGATTAGGGCTATATATAAACCAACCAAATCGGCCGTCACCGGCGTGAACCAGCCGGAACTTGCTAAGAACCTATCGGCCGATTGGTGGTAGGAAAATGTTAAAACCAACTTCGGCCGGTTCAGTCCCGATTCATACTTGGTTCAAACCACCAAACTGGTCGATAATATATATTTTAAATTATTTGTATATAAAACGACGTCATTTCACTCAAGTGAGTGAAATGACATCGCTTTACACTCAAAGTTTTAAATATAAATATATATATATATATAAAAGGGTGCTATATATTTGGTCTAATCCAAGCGGCACCGTTTCTATCTAGGGTTTAATAACCCCACACCCTCTTCTTCTTCCTGATTCTTCTTCAGATTTCAGATTTGGGAGCACAATCAGATATACAACTATTGAAGATTGAAGACTGAAGATCACGAATTGTTGCAATTTATTTATTTTTTGTTTTTTAGTTGCATTGCTGCTTAGGATAATTTGTTTTTATATGTAATGTGTATTAAACATCTAGTGGAGTTTTTATTTTTAAAGTTATCTAGTAATTAGTACAATAGTATATACTTAGTACTTACGCTATCATGGCATTACTATTTTATTATTGCAAATTAATTTTTGTTAACCTAAGGCTAACATTACAAATGATATTAAAATTAAAAAGAAACTTGAGTATTTAAAATAGGCTTTAAAAACTCAGCAAATTAGGATTTGAAATCAACTAAAAAAAGGTCCAAACCGACCAAACCGACCAAACCGGCCGGAAACAGTCCTATCAGTTTCCCACCTCTACATCAGTCAGTTTTGGCCGATCTTCTCTATGTAAAATCACTAGTTGATCGGTTTCGGTTTTGGGCCAAAACCGAACTGATTGGCTCGATTTTCAACCCTAATGATAGTATGGAGTGCAACCACTTGTCCATCACCAAACGTATTTTACTAGGTGGTGGGCGCCTATTTATTTTACTGTTAACTCAATTTTATATATGCACTCTCTCAATAATATCGAAATTCAAAAATCTTTTGAGTTGAATATTTAGAGATGCAAATGACGTTTTAACCGAAATTTTAATAAAAATAATAAATAAATATGTTTAACTCAACCTTTTTCAAAATGGTTGGGTGTACGTTTTAGAATTACAAGTTCAATTCATGAGATATGTTTTGAAAGTTTGCTTGTCAACCTTTACACTTCTAATTACCTAATAGTGGTTAATTTATTATGATTAAATGCTTGCTCCGAGTTGTCTACACTTTATTATCATGATTACGTGTCAACCATTCTCTCTCCGATTGGGCTGTTGCAACCCAATTTCCAAAATATTGTGGATTTTTTTTATATCAAGTAATGCTAGAATATCATATAGACTTAAAAGCGTGCAGGTTTTGTGCAGTCTGTTCTGAAAGCAGAGCCCACAATGAAAGAAATTTTTTTTCATACGTTTCTAGATATATATACGTCATTTTTTTAGAAGGAATCATACGAAACTTACTCACCTAGAACTATATAAATTATTATTATTTTTAATTCCTATGACTTAATGCACAAGAGAAGAAATAGCAAAATGGAAAGAAAGTCAAAGTAAAAGACAATAATATTTATCGTGATCTTGGAAGATTACCTATCTTCACCGTAAAATCCTCGTGTGCTGAAGGTTTTGTTCGCCTACAAAAAACCTGGCCTCTCCTACATTAAAATCCTCGTTTCATACCTGCCACACACACTATATACACACACACACACACACACACACACACACATATATATATGAATGTATATGTATATAGAGTAGGCTCTACTCTTAGCTACGCAAAGAAAAATACGTACATTCCTGAGAGAAAAATTAAAACTCCCAAATCTAGCTAGCTAGTTCATTGAGCTGTATAATCGAACTTATCAAGGAAGATTAATTATTTAAAGCTTCCCATCCTATAAGAAACGAAACTAGGATCAGCCAAACCCTAAAATAGACAAAGATTTTAAGAGCATTAAATGATTCGTGGAAAAAAGGGACAATGTGATTAATTCCATGCGCCGAATAAGTAATCTGATGCATGCACGCACGGAGAAAACTACGACGTCAGCATTAACGCCTATATAAACGCATCATATATCCTTTACATTTAGCATTATCTCAAGTAATTAAGAGTTGCTTTCGATCACTAATCTGCCTTTTATTTAGTTTCTCTTGAGACACTTGTTTTGGAAACATGAATAAGTACAACATAAGTACCATCTTCAGTTGTTGGCTTCTGTTGTTTCTTTCTCAGCAGGCAATATGCACTACAGCTCAAGTACCAGATGGTAATGCATGCCAAAGATATATATACATCATTTCTGTTATTTATACAAGAATTATATACTACTATTATTATAGTTATTATACCTATCATTTCAAATCATGGGGGTTCTAAGTATTTTCTTTCTTTTTACTGTCATTATTGAGATCGATCGATGTTGATATCATGATCGTCTTCGTCGATATTTAATATTATTAGTGTTATTACTGCGATTATTGCGATGGTTCTGATATATATTGTGGTTGGAAATCGTGGGGGCGGGCAGAGGTTGAAGGGGAGTTTGAATATATCCCGGGGAGCGAGAGGGGTCCGGCACGCTGGGGATTCCTTAGGGAAGAATGGGCAAAGTGTAGGACTGGACGCAGGCAATCTCCCATAAACATTGTGAATTCGATAGTCAGAAAAGTCCACAACAGAGGGCAGCTAAAGTTCAACTATAAGCCTGCTAATGCAATCGTACGTAATTCAGGTCATGACATCGCGGTAAGAGTAATGTACTCTGGATTAGTGATATTGAGCTTTGTTTCGAGCACTGGGGAATGATATAACTCATGATGTTTATTTCAAAATTTCAATGATCTTCTGTTTGTTGCGTTTTGTTTTTCTTTTAAAATTGTAAGACACCAGCCTCTCTATTTGCCACTTAAAAAGTCTCTTCATTTCAAGTTCAATATTGGATAATATGATCTATTGAATATTAGTGTGTGTATATATATATATATATATATATATATATATATATATATACTGATGAGTTGATCCTATCTGTTAGTGAAATGATGAAAATATCTAATGATTTATATTGAATTAGTACTACTAGGATTTTATTCCCTTTGCCACACTACATTTGCTCTTAGTACTGAGATCTTAATTACTTGAGTGGTCAATTTTTTAGGGAATGCTTGGGAAATGAGATGAAATCAAAATTTTGTGAATAATAGTAAGATGATTTGTGAATAGTAGTGAGAAAGTTTGAGTTTCATATTTATTAGGTTTTGAAAGAGGTGAGAGAAAAAGTTCAATAAAAAATATTATAAAGTTGAAATATTTTTTGTTTTTTATTTGAAGGTTTGAGAAATAAAGTTGTAATGATTAGTTTGAAAAAGTTGTAATGATTAATTTAAAAGTGTGTGTTTGAATGACGTTTGGGAAGGAAATGAGATAAGATGATATAAGATGAGATTGGATGAGATGAAAACTTTTTCCGAGTATCCCAGTATTCATAACTAGCTAGTGAAACTGAGAGGATCAATCATCATATTTTCGTGCTAGAATATTATATATTCTTGATGTATGTTATTTGTTAATATATTCTCGAAGAAAAATGCTACTCTACCATCCCAAACGTACTGCCCGGCTTGACCGCTGGGTTAATTTTTTTTTTTTTTTTTACCAAATGATGATAGAAGTGATTTTAAGTGTATTGGTGTATTTTTTTTTATTTTTTAGAAATATTTAAATACATTAAAAGAATGTGAATAAAAAAATGAAAAAAAAAAGTTACTTTTGCAGCCAGCGGTTACACCGAGCGGTGCTACTCGGGTGGCAGAGTAGCTCCGCTCACTCTGGAATATTAAATATTATACATTAATAGTAGTTTAGGGAGAGATGAAATATTCATCCGGTATAATAATAAAATGTCATGATCATCATCTAGATTGAATGGACTGGTGCTGCCGGATCAGCTCAATTCAATGGCGTTAACTACTCCCTCGTACAATGCCACTGGCACTCACCCGCCGAGCATCTCATCAATGGCAGGAGGTCTCTCTCTGATCTCTAGCTTATACACACACATATATAAGTTAATTCATGTCTTGTGTCAATAAATATTAGTTAATTAATTAAATCGGCATTAATTTGCAGGTATGACTTGGAGTTGCACATGGTTCACACAAACTCAAGCGATATAGTCGCGCTTGTTGTTTCTCAGCTATACCAAATTGGCCGTCCCGATCCATTTCTCTCACAGGTTGGAGCAAAAAAAACAAAAAGAAAAGAGTACTACATGATGTTGCGAAACTTGAGTGTCAAAACTACTCCACTTTAAGTATTTGGCATTTAAATGACAAAAGTTTATATATATATATATATATATATATATATATATATATTCAATCGAAAGATTTTGAAAAAAAAAAAAAAACAAAAAGAATTCAAAGATCATCATTTATATGCTAATTACAAGTACTACTTGATCTCAATGATGTTATATTGATCTAAAACTATAGTACTCTGCTTAATTGCTTTATTTATTAATTAATTACAGTTCACGGCGGAAATAACATCTCTGATTAACCAAGTGGGAAATAGGACAAAGGGCGTGGTCGATCCAAGAAGCGCAAGAACGGATTCTGCCAACATGTTTTACAATTACCTTGGCTCTCTCACTACTCCTCCCTGTAATGAAACTGTCATTTGGATCGTCAATCAAACGGTACGTATATTATAATTTCTGCCTCTGATTTCTCCAAATTAAAGTATGGATTCTTCGAAGTAATTCCAATGTTGTATCTGTTTTGTTGTCCTCAGATAAGTACTGTTGCAAGAGAACAAGTAGCGCTGCTTCGTGAAGCTGTTTTCGAGGTACGTACCCATGAATGCACTATTAATTAGCTCAATCAATCAATTTGTGTTAAATATTGTTTCTACCATGCAGCTCCTTTTTTTATTCTTGATCTTATTTAATTAAGAATGAGATTCTCTCTGATTACTTGATTAAATTTATAGATAATACTGCAAAAAAAACAAGCATTTGAGACAGATTATTTGCGACGAAAATGACTATTTACAACAAAACAAACTTATTATAAAAGAAAATTAATAGTCATTTCGCTGGAAATAGCTGGCCACGAGTAAACAGTTTTCTTGTAGTGTAATTTAATTAAAGAAATAGGTACAACTTTAATAGATGGTTTGGATAGTGAGTTGAGATGATATTAGTTGAGATTAAACTTGAAAGTTAAATAAAATATTGTTAAAATATTATTTTTTAATATTATTATTATTTTGATATTTGAAAAAGTTGCGTTGTTTATTATATTTTTTGTCGAAATTTAGAAAAGTTTTAATGAAAAGATGAAATGAAATGAAACACCTTTTGTATTGAAACGGGGTTTTTTATCCATGTGAGGTTTACACTGTCCGAAAATTTTATAGAGGCTGCATGCATTAAATGTTGTATAGTGCATATATACGATGTGTCTATTTCTCTTTAGAATTGGATCATCTGATTTGGTTAGAAAATTTGAGAGGATCACAGTACTATATATATATATATATATATATATTTCCATCAAGATACTTCTTACTACGTAAGTTAATTATTACTTTGCTGAATTATTACAGTATGCGGAGATGAACGCAAGACCAGTGCAACCTCTCAATGACCGGGAGATCCTCCTCTACCACTAAGAATGAAGTTGCGGATCATGATCAGCTGTCATAAATTTATATATATTTGGCAGTTGGGGAATAAAGCAGAAGGGAATAAACAAGAAATCTACTAGCTGGATAGCTAGAACAACAAAAACTTGTAGTATTATCTTTGTATAATGTCTAAAAACTTCTGTTTGTATGGGTATAAATATTGCTAGCTCCATGAATTCGCTTTCGCCTTCATATACATTGCATGCTTCTTTGCATGCGGTACGTACTACTGGTTTGTCCAAAACCTGTGTCTTATTAATTACCAAAACGGTGTTTATATATATTGGATTAAATATCCGAGCAATAAACTCTAAACCCTAAACCCTAATAATCCAAAGAAGCATATATATTTTTTAGTAATTTGTAGGTTACCCTTGATAATATTTGGGAGTCTACTCTATTGATTGTTGCAAGAAAAGTTTTAGTCAACAACCATATGTCACACCTGTTTTTGTTTTTTTTTTATATTTTTATTTTTTTCTCTCAATAAGTATTGTGTGACAATGTTTTGAATACCATTTCCATCGAGGGATTAGAATGAAATATTTCGGTACTAATACCGTTTTAGATACTGTTTTGGAATAATTTATATATAAATAAATTATATATATAAATATATATATAAACTATATTCCAAAATAACAACACTATAAGAAAAAACTTAATAATACTTTTCAATATAAGTTATCAATAATTTTAATAGAATCAATTCAATCAACTACCAAGTTACAATCTGCTTGATAGTTCACATCAATAGAATCAATTCAATCAAATAGCAAGTTACAACTACCAATCCAGTGTATTTTCAATGACCTATATAGTATTTTAATTTCATAAATTTAATGACCCATATAGATTTTGAAATGTGAATCTAATTTGAAAAAATAAAAAAGTAAATCATCCCTTTCGTGAGCCTAATAGAAATGGTACGTAAAGAGAGAGAGTGCGAGTGAGAGTGAGAGAGAGAGAAGGTCTGAGTAGTTGAGGTCTTGAAAAATTTAAAAACCAAAAAGCCCATCCTTTTGAGTTCATCTTTATGGAAAGCTTTTGTCAACAAGTTTATTTATAAAATTGCCATCCACTGATATCACGATTCAAGTTACTGGATTTTACATATCAATTAAAATTTAAATACAGGTTGAAACATCGAAAACTGGCCGGTACTGTTTAAAATGACCGGTATTTGATCTGGTACGAAATGCAAACTTCCTCCATGCTTATTATTGTTTCTGTACGATATATTTCAATCTTACCGACCGATACCGTACGATTTTTAAAACTTTATTGTGCGTTGTAGGACTGCTTATTAATAGAAGTGTCTGGTAGAAATTACAGACAATTATGACGTGTTTGATTCTGCAGGAAATCTGGACATATATGAGTCAATCCTTTCTTAGGTCATTCTTTAATGCGAAGTTAACATTTTACGGGTTTCGGTGCTCATCTTCTGAGTAAAAACAAGACATTAATACCTTAAATACCGTAGAACGGTGGACTGTATTTTCCAAGAGAGTAATTACCTATAGCTATACTACCAGCTATAGTACCAACTAACCAAAGGAATGACGAATTAAGAAGCGAACTGCTTCATATGTTCTTTAGACCTAATATATAGTATTTTGGAGTCTATTCCATTAAGTAATTCTCACAATTAGGGGTTGTGTTTGATCCTCTACGGAATATATATATATATATATATATATATCTCTTTGGAGCATGATGTGCTTTAATTTATTTATTATGAGTGCGGACTCAAACATCGTCATGCGTATGATCATGATGAGGATATATAATGTTTTATGTTACATCAAATGAGAGTACTTCTGTAACGCCCCGATCTCGGAGGTTCGGAGAGTTATCTCTTAATACCTAATATCAACATAAATAACACAACTATAAAATCTAGAAAATCCCATAAAATATTAATCTATTTAATCAATCTAAATATCTAAGTTCCTCCATTGAAACAATAAAGAAATTCCCAATAACATGAATTAGAAATTTTCCAAAAACTTGAAAATATCCTTAACTCATCAAATCAAAATACCCGAAAAATAAATCAGTTTACTAACTTCGACTCTCAAATAAGCACTTGTACCCTCAGGCACTTATTCCACTATGATCATCACACCTTGCTAAACTTCCTACTCTTGTTCTCCAGCTGAACCATCAAAATTATCTGAAAAATAATTGGAGATAAGGGGTGAGTTATCAACAACTCAATAAGCAGATGACATATACTAGTGTGTAAACATAAGCATTTCACATAATTCAGAATGTAAAAATAAAACGTTTCAGTACTAATATACAAATCTCAGAAATACATATTATCAGACAATCAGAGTGACTTTTCGAACATTTCATATTCAGAAACCAACTTCTCGTATTCAAAAACTCATTTGGCACACATGACTGAACATCCTCATCTTATCATATCATATCAAAATAGAGGCCATGTTTAACTCCCGTGGTAGGATTGTGCATTCTGCGGAGAGCTAAGCAGAACATAAATCACCGTGAATATCAAAGCGATTGCACTCAGAACATAAATCCACTATTATATCCCGTGGTAGGGCCAGAGGTCACTATTATATCCCGTGACAGGGCCAGAAGTCACTATTATATCCCGTGATTGGGCCAGAGGTCAATATTGTATCCCGTGATAGGGCCACATATCAAAATAAAACAGAATCAGAATCACATATCAGAATCAGAGTCAGAGTCAGAACAGAATAAAAAAGTCATGCCAAAGGTTTTTCATATGCCACATTATATCAAAACAGAGTATTAAAATTCAGATCATTCTCATATACTGAAAACAAAAGTCGGAGCATCTTTCCAAATCAATGCACATTTTTTTGTATCCTCAATAACGTTCTTTTTCAGATTTCAGAGACAACATGACAAAATTTAGCTCATGTCTACACAATGCATATCAGATTTCATGAGTAATGCAAATAAACGACTGAGGTTGGTTTTTCCCAAGTTCTCATTTCATTACAAAATATGTAAAGTTTTCATAAAGTCAACCTCAGTCTCAATAATTCATATAAAGCCTAGCGTAGGAACCCCACTTACCTGTACATCTTAACTTATTCAGAAATTCTCCACAATAGTACTAGATAGTTGTCAATCGCCACCTATACAAAAATTCATGTAACTTAAATCAATCTCTCGTGAACAGATAAATCTTATATTACACCCAAAGTACCTATTTTAATTTCTCAATACTTAAAATTCTCTTAACTCTAAATATTATCACTTTCTAAATTCATCAATATCCACTTAAACGAATTCGTACCGAAGAGAATAATCGAATAAATATTATGATAAATGAATACCATTGTTTTTAAAATACTAAGTCTTTATCTCCCCATGAATTGTATGTTTGTAACAAAAGGGACAGAATTTTCTCAATTCCAATCGACTAGGCGTATTATGTCGATTCTTTTGAGTAATATATCTGGAAATACCAATACTCATTGATTCCTTATTAGCACCATTTCGAGTATATTTGGCACATTCCAAAATAACTGTTACTCGAACATCTTTACCCTTGGCCATGAACCTCCTTTGGATTTTTTATTTAACCAACTATTCAATTTTCCGATCCAAAGGGAAGAAAGAGAGAAGAAAGGCTCAGATAGGCGAAAGGCTGAACGAACAACTCGCAGTGACCCATTTCGAAGAAAATAGCTTCTAACTGGGCTGATGAATTCAGAGTTGGAAGAATGGAACTACCCACTATGTATTATAGATTAATAGAATACCATGGCTACTTAAAATCCCATAAAATAAGGCCAACTAAAAAAAATGAATTCAATTAAAAATTAAATAGTTCAAATTAACAATATAAACATTTTTTTTTTTTTTTACGTATAATCAAAACCAAGCCCATTCATTAAAACACAACCAATTAAACCGAGCCCATTAAAACAAAAACCCATTAAACTAAATCCACTTAACAATAAATCTGAAAATGGAGCAACATCTAAAAGCACTTAAAAACAATTTTGAAGTGCTTTACGGAAAAGTCAAAGACCAAAAGGCCTGATGGCAGTTTCGTAGTTACCAGGAATATCATGACCATAAAGTTTAAAACTACATGTTAATATTTTCAAAGAGTGCAAAGTTTCTGCTTGTTTCAAGGAAAACATAAAACTCAGCAAAAAGGAAAAGGAAACCAAAAGAGAAGGAGGTGCGACGGAGGCTCACCGTGAGGGAAAAGTGGTCACGGTAGAGCTAGGCGAGAGAGGGGGCACACGATTCAGAGAGAGAGAGAGAGAGAGAAGAAATCTGAGAGAGAGGGGGCCTTGGTGCGACGATGGCGCACTGAGAGAAGGAAACAGATGAGAGAGAGAGAGAGAGAGCAAATCTAAGAGAGGGAAGTCGCACGATCAGAGGGTGAGAGAGAGAGAGAGAGAGAGAGAGAGAACGTGATCTGAGGGAGAGGGCCTGGGTGGTGCAGGCTGAATGAAGAAAAATGAGGGAAAGAAGATGGGGTGCGGCGCTGGAAGAATAAACGATAGGGCTTTCACCATTTGTTTAAAGAACGACGCCGTTTGAGGGGGATTTAGTGGGCTAGGTTGAAAGCTCACAGGTTAAGCTGGGGACCAAAATGGGTTGGGCTCAAAAGAAAAGTAAAATACACTCAAACAAGTCCTGACCGAAAATAGAAGGGTCCAGCAAAAGAAAATGGCACAATAAAAATAAATAATAGCCAAATAAAAACACCACAACTCAATATTAATAAAATAAAATAATTAAAGTCCATCAATAAAATTATTCATTAGGGCAAAAAATATTAAATTTAAATGCAAACAATAATTAATATCAAGAAAGCACATCAAAATAAATTTCACAACTTAAAAATTATAATATAAATGCAACAAGAAATCCGATAATTTAAAAACAAGAGAACTAGTATTTAAATAAATTAAAAAATAATCCTTCAATTAAAAAATACACTAAAACATGGGGTATTGCATCCTCCCCCCTTTAAAAATTTTGTCCTCGAAATTTGCTTAGCTAACTGCTGCTACTTCCAATGGCCTAAGCACGCTTCCGTTGCGAGTTGAATTCGTGCCTACTCTGTGTTGTGTTGGTTCTTGCCACGTGCTTCGAAATCAGTCCTCTGAGGCGGGTTATGGTTCATGCTCCCATCTAGTTGCTTTGGACAATCTCTAACAAGGTGGCTATGCTTCCCACATCGAAAACATCGTCCAGTTCTCCTTCTGCAATCTCCAAAGTGTACCACGCTGCACGACTTATAGGAGTTACTCCGTTGATTGTCTTGCACCTGTCTCTAGCCTGGGTTGTTCACTAACTTCATCCTCTTCCATGGTCCTTGATTCTCGCTCAAGGGAAACCCCAATGGCGTCGACCCCTTCCTTTGCTCCTGGAGTTCAACGCTTTTCTTGAAGCTTTGCTCGACTATTGTGGCCTTATCTACTAATTTTGAGAAGTTTTGGATCTGAAGGACCACCACTCGCTCATAAATCTGGTTATTTAGTCCCTCCTCAAATTTTCGGGTCTTCTTCTCCTCATCAGGTATCAGATATGAGGCAAAGCGTGATAGTTCAACATATCTAGCCGCATATTGGTGCACCATCATAGTACCCTGTACTAAGTTGGCAAAGTCCTTGGCCCCAGCATCCCTGATCTTGGAAAGAAACGGTCAAAGAAAATCTGCTTGAAGTGGGGCCAACTAACCACTCCCCTCCCATCAGCTTCCCTGATGGTTCTCTCTAATATCCACCATCGTTTAGCCTCACCGGTCAGCTTGAAGGCGGAGTACAATACTTTTTGTTTGTAAGTACAATTCAAGACACAGAGTACCTCCTCAATGTCCTGGATCCAATCCTCAGCTAAGGTCGGGTCACCACAACCATCAAAAGTGGGAGGGTGCATCTGATTGAACTGCTCTATGGTGCATCCATCCTCTTCATTTCCTACATTCAAGCCCCCAAGATTTCGAACACGACGTCGAGTAGCCATCCTGGAAGACTCATCCTTGGTTAAACATTTCAAAGGAAGAAAATAATAAAGTAATAACTGCGCGAAAATTATAACTACCAATTAATCTATAAATCACGAATCGGTAATCTATTTCTAAAACATTTATTTCCAAAGGTCCATAATTTCAAGACCTCATATATCAGACTCTACGGAACTTCAAACCTGACTTTTAATCAAGCTTATTTACACCTATAAAATCTAAACCTTAAATCTTATCAAAATCATTTTCTACATTCCATCAAAAAGCCTAGTGGATCTAAAACCTTAAACGTCATGAAGATTAGTTCTTAAAATTCACAAACTTTAATACCTCAAATTTCCTAGAACATATTCCCAAAAGCCTATCAGATTCTAAAACTTTAAATACAAATTTCATCATCTCTTAGTCCTAGAATTTCTACACCTCAAATCTGAAGTTACATCCTAAACCCACAATATCTAAACCTCATATGTTATAGTCTGGAGAACCTCAAACCTGGCTTTGATACCAACTATAACGCCTAGATCCCGGAGGTCCGAAGAGTTAGCTCTTAATACCTAATATCAACTTAAATAACACAACTATAAAATCCAGAAAATCCCATAAAATATTAATCCATTTAATCAATCTAAATATCTAAGTTCCTCCATGGAAATAATAAAGAAATTTCCAACAACATGAATTAGAAATTTTCCAAAAACTCAAAAATATCCTCAACTCATCAAATCAAAATGCCCAAAAAATAAATCAGTTTACTAACTACAACTCTCAAATTAGCATTTGTACCCTCAGGCACTTATTCCATTACGATCATCACACCTTGCTAAACTTCCTACTCTTGTTCTCCAGCTGAACCATCAAAATTATCTGAAAAATAATTGGAGATAAGGGGTGAGTTATCAACAACTCAGTAAGCAGAGGACATATACTAGTGTGTAAACGTGAGCATTTTCACAGAGTTCAGAATGTAGAAATAAAACGTTTCAGTATCAAAATGCAAATCTCAAAAATACATATTATCAGAAAATCAGAGTGACTTTTCGAACATTTTATATTCAGAAACCAACTTTTGTATTCAAAGACTCCTTTGGCATACATGACTGAACATCCTCCTCTTATCATATCATATCAGAACAGAAGCCATGTTTAACCCCCGTGGTAGGGTTGTTCATTCTGCGGAGAGCCAAGCAGAACATAAATCACCGTGAATATCAAAGCAATTGCACTCAGAACAAAAATCCACTATTATAACCCGTGGTAGGGTCAGAGGTCACTATTATATCCCGTGACAGGGCTAGAGGTCACTATTATATCCCGTGACTGGGCCAGAGGTCACTATTGTATCCCGTGACAGGGCCACATATCAGAGCAAAACAGAATCAGAATCACATATCAAAATCAGAGTCAATGTCAGAACAGAATCAGAAAGTCATGCCAAACGTTTTTCATATGCCACATTATATCAAAACAGACTATTGAAATTCATATCATTCTCACATACTGAAAACAAAAGTTGAAGCATCTTTCTAAATCAATGCACAATTTTTCGTATCCTCAATAACGTTCTTTTTCAGATTTCAGAGACAGCATGACAAATTTAGCTCATGTCTACACAATACATGTCAGAAGATATTTTTCCCTTTTACGTATAGATTTCATGAGTAATGCAAATAAACGACTGAGGTTGGTTTTTTCCAAGTTCCCATTTCATCACAAAATATGCAAAGTTTTCAGAAAGTCAACCTCAGTCTCAGTAATTCATATAAAGCCTAGCGTAGGAACCCCGCTTACCTGTACTTCTTAACTTATTCAGAAATTCTCCATAATAGTACTAGATAGTTGTCAATCACCACCTATACAAAAATTCATGTAACTTAAATCAATCTCTTGTAAACAGATAAATCTTATATTACACCCAAAGTACCGATTTTAATTTCCCAATACTTAAAATTCTCTTAACTCTAAATATTATCATTTTCTAAATTCATCAATATCCACTTAAACGAATCCATACCGAAGAGAATAATCGAATAAATATTTTGATAAATGAATACCGGTGTTTTTAAAATACTAAAGTACCGACTACATATTATGGATTAATAGAATATCATGGCTACATAAAATCCCATAAAATAAGGCCAACTAAAAAAAACGAATTCAATTAAAAACAAAATAGTTCAAATTAACAATATAAACATTTTTTTTTATATATAATCAAAACCAAGCCCATTCATTAAAACACAACCAATTAAACCAAGCCCATTAAAACAAAAACCCATTAAACTAAATCCACATAACAATATATCTGAAAACGGACATGTAAAAACACTTAAAAACAATTTTGAAGTGCTTTACGAAAAGGTCAAAGACCAAAGGCCTGATGGCAGTTTCGTACTTACCAGGAATATCATGACCATAAAGTTTAAAACTACATGTTAATATTTTCAAAGAGTGCAAAGTTTCTGCTTGTTTCAAGGAAAACATAAAACTCAACAAAATGGAAAAGGAAACCAAAAGAGAAGGAGGTGCGACGGAGGCTCACCGTGAGGGAAAAGTGGTCGCGGTAGAGCTAGGCGAGAGAGGAGGCGTGCGATTCAGAGAGAGAGAGAAGAAATATGAGAGAGAGGGAGCCTTGTTGCAACGATGGCGCACTGAGAGAGAGAGAGCGCAAATCTAAGAGAGGAAAGTCGCGCGATCAGAGGGTGAGAGAGAGAGAGAGAATAAATCTGAGAGAGAGAGAGCGTGATTTGAGGGAGAGTGTTAAAACCCTTAGAGAAGTGGCCTCGGGACATGCCTCGACACTACCCTTGGAAGGTAAGGATAGCACCACGGCTAGCCTACACGCAAGCCTTGACACGCACGGGGCGCCCAGCATGCATGCATGCCTTGGCCCGCATGTTGACACGCAAAGGGCGCCCAACATGTAGGCCAGCGAGCCTGGTGCCCACGCGCCTCCCCTCGCGCTCATGCACACATCCATGTGCGCGCGCCTGTGCATGCCCTTGTGCACCAGCACACATCCCTGCGTGAGCCTGCACACGACCCTGCGCACTCCCATGCCTCCGTGCGCGTGCCCCCGAGCACGCCCTTGTGCGTGCCTCAGAGCACGCCCATGCATCCGCGCACGCACATGCGCGCTGCCCTGCGCACCCCCATGCGCATGAGCCTGCACGAGCCCCTGCGCACACCCATTAGGCGCACGCCCCCTCGCACGCGCTCCAGCACGTGGCCCGTGCCGCACGCCAGTGAGGCTAGTGGCATGCCTCGTGGCATGCCATCCAGCACATGGCCCCAGGTCGTGCCTTGCAGAGCAGGCTAGTGGCATGCCCACCAGGCATGCCATCTAGCGCATGGCTCCATCCCTTGCCTTGCAGTCCAGCGCCCAAGCCATCAGCCTAGGCCATGCAGCACGCACACATGGCTTCCCATCAGCAGGCCATGCCCATCAGCAGGTCCGAGCATGGCACCATGCCAAGCCCATCAGCAAACCATGTTGTGCCACCTAACCATGGACCAACCCAAAGACCACCATGCACCATTCTAGCCCACCATGGGCCATGCATGTCACAGCCAAGATGGGTCCATGGCATTATCTTATTGCTTTTTTATTTATTTTATTATTATTTACTTTCAAGAGACCTATTGGGGGTTTCCAACTTGTAACTCTTATAAATAGGACCCTTAGTATTTTCTTTGATATCTTTTGTCAAAATTCCTTTTGGACGGCTTTATTCTTGAGATCATTTATCGGTGCTTAGCACTTGGGCTCTTTGGGGTGCAATTCGTGGATCCCTAAAGAGAGAATCACACTTTGCAATTCGTGAATAAGTGTGATTCGGTTTATCAATCTTATGAGTATTATTCATTCATTCTCTTGTCTTCCATTTACTTTTCACGGATCTTCTGTTTTTCTTGTGAATTGTTCATGATGTGTTCTTGAATTGTTCTTCAGAATATTTTGTGTTCATCTTGTAGCATTGCCGAAATCACCAACTAGCCTCACTCGATCCATCTTAACACATAGTGCCGCCCACTAATGTGTTTGCCCTAATCCCCATCTCCATATTCAGCATTACCACAAATACCCTTCTTCCATCCCAAGTTGTCCTAGCCGAACACTCCCTCCTCCATAAGGAAACACTTTCCTTTTAGGAGTCCTACCCTTCTCAATTCAAATCTCTTGAATCACTCAAGTCAACTTTGACTTTCCCAAATAGCTCCACCGAATCCTCTAAGATTCTTATCCACTAGGAATCTTACCAAACCCCTACTCCCATCTATTTTCGGCAACTCTAGTTGCCTAACCCATCTGAAACCCTAGCCTCCTCCTCCCTTGGGCGCCAACCCTAATTTCCCTTAGTGAGTTTGGCAACCCTAGTTCCATCCGCCCGAACCCTAGCCTCACTTCCTCTCATCACTCCAACCCTATCACTTGGCGCCAAACTCAAGGAATTAACCGTTGCCGTCCATAGTGAATTGCAAGCCCGAAACACTTAGCCTACCCCATTCCACCAACAATCCCACTACTAAACACCTACCCATTAGTGAAGGCCAAGCAAGTTGGAAAGATCGCTCGGTCACCATCATCACCAAGGCGAGCTCGGGAACTTAATGTTTAGGGACAAGACCGGGGTCCCTAACAGAGAGGGCCTGGGAGGTGCGGGCTGAAAGAAGAAAAAGGAGGGAAAGGAGATGGGGTGCGGCGCTAGAAGAATAAACAATAGGGCTTTCACCATTTGTTTACAGAATGACGCCGTTTTAGGGGGATTTAGTGGGCTGGGTTGAAAGCTCACAGGTTGGGCTGGGGACCAAAATGGGTTGGGTTCAAAAGAAAAATAAAATACACTCAAACAAGCCCTGTCCGAAAATAGAAGGGTCCAACAAAAGAAAAAGGCACAATAAAAATAAATAAGAGCCAAATAAAAACACTACAACTCAATATTAATAAAATAAAATAATTAAAGTCCATCAATAAAATTATTCATTAGGGCAAAAAAGATCAAATTTAAATGCAAACAATAATTAATATCAAGAAAGCACATCAAAATAAATTTCACAACTTAAAAATTATATGATCATTAGATTTCCTAATTAATTAAACTAATATCTCTAAAAGATTAGAATTCTACTTGATTATTATTTCTAATTTATATGATTAGGATATAATTATAGTATGGAAAGAAAACCCATTATTCCAAAATATCAAAGGTGAGCTACATTCAAAAACTGAATCATTCGGTCTATGTTATAATTTACATATAGTCAAGTACTTGAACTTGATTATAATGTCTTGCTAGCTTGCAGCTTCCAATGTCAGAGAATACCGAATCATGGCTACAGGTATAAATTTTCTTAAGAAAGAATATATGAAAATATGATTGTACGTAGTAGTAGGAGCAAAGCTTGTAACTCCCCAAACGGACTTGCTTTAGGATTTTCTTTGTAAATATTGAACGAGTACGTACTTAATTTTATTTTCTTCCAAATATTCGATCGACTAAAACTTATATGTAATAAAATAATATGATACCAGAAGTTCTAAAGGTCGGCCTAATAATATTCATAAAAATACGACGCTCCAAGAACGCTCCAAGAATGGCTTTCTTCTTGAAAGTTTTTTTCTGCTACTTTTGACGCAAGTACTCTATGGCTGCTGCTGCTAACAACGGAGGTCGACGTCTCTTCGTGGATCTCATATCGGTGGTTCCTCAGCCTCTTCCAGAAATGTCTGTAGCGCACCATCTGCCGAAAACCAAGGATGGTGAAATTTTTTTCCAGTTTTCTAAGGAGGAAATCCAACGATCTGCCGTGCCTTTTCAGTACTCGATTGTTTTGAAGTTTCTGAGGAACCGACCTTCCTTGGATGCCATTAGGGCCTTCATTCAAAAGTGATGGAACCTTGATGGCATTCTAGTCGTTTCTAACATGAGGCATCCTCGGAATGTATTTATCAGAATGGTTTCGGAAGAAGACTGCATGAAGGCTCTGGCTCGTAAAGTTAATGATGTAGACGGAATTCCTTACCGTCCATTTCACTGGACTCCAAACTTTAAAGAAGAAGAAGAACCCTCGATTGTACCGGTGTGGATTGTACTTCCAGGTTTGCCTCCTAACTATTATCATGAGTCCTTTCTTAAAATTCTTACAGCCCCTATTGGTAGATTTATTAGAAGTGATAACTCTACTCGTTGTGTTACTCGAACCGATGGTGTTCGTATTTGTGTGGAAATGGATGTTGCAAAGAAACCTTTACCTTATTTTTGGATTGGGATGCCTGGTCTGGGAACTAGCCGAAAGCAAGAAATTATATATGAAACTCTGCCTGCGTTCTGTTCTAAGTGTAAAATACAGGGGCACAATTTAAAGACTTGCCGTGCTGGGAAAAAGAGTGCAGGAAGTAATGTGTGGGTTCGACAACAAGAACCGATTGTGGAAGAGCCGACAGAAAAGATTACTACCCCAGTTGTTGAGGATACAGAAGTTGAAACAAACAAAGGTACTGAAGAGAATCGGGTGTTAGGTGATCCCATTCTTTTGGTTGAGGAGTTGGAACTGGAAAAGGATCAAGAGGAAAATCTTGAGATTGCGGATCTTGCGGAAGAAATGAACCCAGTAAGTTTTGAAGGAAAAATGGATTGCTCGAACCACTTAATGGAAACAGAGTTGGAAACGGACATGAGGGAGGGGGAAGTAGTTCCTAGTTCTGCAGAAAGAGAGGTTAATAATGTTCATGAAGAATAGGTACGCTTGGAAGATGGTTCGATGTCTGATCCGGAACCTGAGAAAAATGCGGAAGTATTTTTGCAGGAGAAGGAATATCATTCAGATGCAGAAGATGAAGTTGTAAAGAGAAAATATCAAAAGCTGCAGTTTGAGAAAATCAGGAGCTCCAGGCGGGTGATCACTAGAACACAAAAGTTTACTCAATGACTGGTTCAATATTAGTCTGGAATATAAGAGGTTTAGGTACTTCTAAGAGACGTTTACAAAAACTGCTGTCTAAACATAAGCCAAAGATGGCAGTGTTGCTGGAACCTTTTCAGAGTGTGGATAAAATCCAGAGTTTCATGCGGATATTGCAGTTTGATAAGGTGATAACAAATGAGAATGATGGTGGAAAAATTTGGGTGTTTTGGAAAAATGAAATGGATGTGCAGGTGGTCCGCAGGAGTTCGCAGTACGTGTCTTTACTTATTAGCGAAGGAGATTTTCATTTCTTGGGCAATTTTATTTATGCTAAGTGTAATAGGTATGAGAGACAGATGATTTGGGAGGAGCTGAGTTCGGATAGAATGGGTGTTGAGCCTTGCTTGTTTGCTGGGGACTTCAACATAATTCGGTCGGATGTGGAAAGGTGTGGTGGGCGTCCACGGAATAGAATTGCAATGGATGAGTTTAATAGATGGATTCATCAGGGCGGGCTGATGGAAATGAATTCACAAGGAGGTAAGTTTACATGGTGCAATGGTCAGCAGGGATTATCTAGAGCTTGGGCAAAGTTGGATCGAGTGTTACTTGATGCAAATTTCCTGACTTTATTCCCGAATGCTCATTGTTCATATCTTCCAAGGACAATGTCGGATCATTGTCCTATGTTTATAGAATTTTTAATTGATCCTTTCTCTTATGGCCCCCCTCCATTTCGATTTCAGCAAATGTGGGTTGAACACCCGGATTTTATGAATTTTGTTCAAAATGTGTGGTCTGAATCTGTCACAGGTTCGGGGCTTTTTAAATTAGCTAGCAAACTTAAAAAGCTTAAGGTGGCGTTACGTGAATGGAACAAGAGGGTGTTTGGGAGAACTTATAATCATATTGCTATTCTTGAAGATAAGGTTGAGAGTCTTGAACATTTGTTGCAGAGAGATTGGGATAATGATATTGAACGGGAGCTAGTGAGATGTTCTAATGAGGTGTATTCTTGGAGGCGAAGGGAGGATATAAGACTGGCGCAGATGGCTAAAATCAAATGGAGAATGGATGGTGATAGGAACACAAAATTTTTTCATGTGTGGTTATCTAATAAAAGGCATAGGAAAATTCATAAGTTGAGAACTTCGAATGGGATGGAGTTTAATTCTCCGGAAGAAATTCATCTTGGTATTGTTGATTATTTTTCTGAGTTTCTTCAGAGATCTAATCCGGCAAGGGAGGTGCCTGATTTAACTAGATTGATATCGTCGGTTATTAATGAAGAGGATTGTGTCCGGCTTTGTGGGATCCCTTCGTTGGTTGAAGTGAAAGAGGCCCTAACATCTATTCCTATTAATAGTTCCCCGGGCCCAGATGGTTCTGGCGCGGGTTTTTTTATGAGTTGCTGGGAGGTGGTTAAAGTTGAGGTCTTAGAAGCTATTTCAGAATTTTTTCTATCCAAACGCCTTCCGAGATTTTATTCGGCTTCTTTTATTGTGCTTATCCCGAAGGTAGATGTGCCTTCGGGGTTTGATAAATTTAGGCCAATAAGCCTTTGTTCAGTCTTCTATAAAATTTGTTCGAAAATTATTGTGAATCGTATGACAGGTCTTCTTCCCAAAATGATTTCTCTAGAGCAAGGAGTGTTTATACCTGGGCAGAGTATTTTTGAGAATATCAGTCTTACCCAGGAAATGGTTCACTCATTGAAGAGGACGACACACGGTGGTAATATAATGATTAAAGTTGATATGGCTAAAGCATATGATCGGGTGGAGTGGAACTTTTTGATTGAGGTATTGAGGTGTTTTGGCTTTCCTTCTTCTTTTTGTGAACTTATTCGTGCTTGTATTTCGAATGTGTGGTATTCTGTGATGCTTAATGGAACGACGAAAGGTTTCTTTCAAGGGAGGCAGGGTTTGCGCCAAGGGGATCCCCTTTCACCTTATCTCTTTATTATCCTTCAAGAAGTGCTTTCTAGACTTTTGAAACAAAGCTTTGTTGAAAAAAAGATTGGAAAATTTTCCCAATCAAGAGGGACTCCTCATATTTCTCACCTTATGTACGCTGATGATATCGTTATTTTTCTGAATGGAGGAAAGAAATCGGTGAAGGAACTGTTGTTGGTTTTTGAAAAGTATGAAAATTGGTCATGTCAGCAACTTAGTAAAGAAAAGACGGCCATATTTTATTCTCCAAAAATTTCATTAGTAAGAAAGAGAGCTCTTAAAAGGCTGACAGGGTTCTCCGAAGGCTTGTTTCCTTTTAAATATCTTGGGGTTCCGATTGTATTGGGGCGTCTTAAGCATGAGCATCTAGAGGAGATGATTAACAAAGTCTGGAACAAAATCAGTGGTTGGAAAATGAAATAATTATCAGCGGGTGGCCATTTAATTTTACTTCGCCATGTGCTGTCTAGTATGGCTTTACATATATTTGCAGTATTGCAGGTTCCCCAATCTATTATTAAAGAACTAAACCGAATGTTGAGCACATTTTTTTGGGGAGAGATTAATGGTAAAAGGAAAAAAAAGTGGGTGGCATGGGAGAGTATTTGTAAGCCAATAGAGGAGGGTGGTCTTGGTTTGCGGAATTTGGGAGATATACAAAAAGCTTTGCACATGAGGTTTGCATGGAATCTTTTGAAAGGAGAATCCCTGTGGGCTAGTTTCTTTAAAGGAAAATATGTGGGATCTTCGATTTGGTGTCTTATTGATATGAGAAAAGGAATGAGGTTTTGGAAAATGATTGTCAAAAGTATTCCGAGTGTTCTTAATAATGCTAAGTGGAGAGTTAGAGATGGTAATATTTTATTTTGGTATGACAAATGGAGAGATGGGGGTCCTCTAATTGATGAGTTCCAGATAGTGGGTAATTCGATGTTGAAAGTTAAAGAGTGTAAGTTGTCCAATAGTTGGGATGTGGAGTTTTTGAGTACGTTGGTTGGTAAGGATAATGTGGAGGATATTGTTGAGGCTTTGGCTGGGTGTAAGGGAGGCTCTGATGTCTTGATCTGGATGAAGAATGACAGTGGGAATTTTTCTACTAAATCCGCTTGGGATTACATTAGAGTACAAGGATCTAGTATGGAGTGGCATCCTTGGGTGTGGCATAAGTTACTTCCACTTAAAATTTGTTTTAATGTGGAAAGTGTGGAACATGGCCTTAAGCGTAGATGATCGTCTTCGGCGCATTGGGATCCAGATAGTTTCTCGTTGTGATTGTTGTGATGAAGGTAATTATGAAGATCAAAACCATGTGTTACTTACAGGTGAGTTTGCATCGGCAATATGGCATTTTTATGGATCTATTTTTGGTATTCCTATTGGTCTTACTTGGAGGGAGACGGTGCAAATTTGGTTTCGACGGGCATCTTCTAATTCTCAGCTGGGAATAATAGTGGGGCTTCTACCTTCTATTATTATTTGGCATCTTTGGTGTAGACGATGTACTGCACGTATGGAGGGAAGGCTTCAGTCTATTTTTTCGGTTCGGCTTTCTATTAGTAGATGGATGGGATTAGTAGTTCGAGATATGAAAAAGGTTAGCAAATGTTTTACACATGAATCTCAGGTGTTACAGTCATTGAATATTCCAGCATTGGTTCCTGATAGGAAGTATTTAAAGATAGTGGTTTGGCAAAAGCTAGCTCAAGGGTGGTTTAAATTGAATACAGATGGGAGTAGTCTTGGTAATCCAGGTTCTTCAGGGGTGGGCGGTATCATTAGGAACGATCGAGGTCTTATGGTTTATGCTTTTAATTCTTATATTGGAGTCGGAACCAGCAATAGAGCGGAGTTGTTAGCTGTTCTTCAGGGACTCAAAGCCTGTAAGGAACTGGGGATTAATTTTGTGGAAATTGAATTAGATTCTCAAGTGGTGATTTCGTGGTGGAATAGGAGAAGGTGTGGTGTGTGGTACTTGGAAGATTTTTTGGAAGATACGTTGGCTCTTATGGATTCTATGGTGTGCGTAGTTCATCATGTTTATAGAGAAGGAAATAAAGCTGCGGATTGGTTGGCCCGGAGTGGTGCGTCGGGTCTTAATTTTGAGTGGAGATTTTTTAGGGAGGTGCCTAGGGTGCTTCGTGGTTTAATCCGTTTGGATACCCTGGGTTTACCTTCATTGCGTTGCTGTTAGCGTCATGTTCATGCGGCATTTTAGGTTGGTTTGGTAAGTGTTTATGTCGTTATATTTTTGGGTTAACATTGTTGGTTTTTGGTGGTTTTTTTTACAGGATTGGTTTTTGCTTGGTTGTCCTTTTTAGTAAGTCTTTAATTTGATGTGTTTTTGGTAATTTTAACACCTGGGAGCGGAACTTTTTGTAATACTAGGTATCGGTCTATAACCACGGTATTCCTCCGCCAAAAGTGAGGGCTATTAATAAAATTTGGGAAGGGGTCACTCATGGACAGGTGATCTCGGCTCTTCTATAAAAAAAAAAAAAAAAATCTACAGGCCAGGGTCATTTGCTACCTTTCCTCACCTATTTCTTAATTCCATACACACACACACACAAACACACTCACATATATATTATATACAGAAAATCTTCACAGCAACCACTATTCCGTCTCTCAGCCCTCATTCCCCTCCTTCAGCCATTTGCTATTTCACCCCCAAGCCCTCAAAGCCCCCCCCCCCCCCCCCCCAACACCTCAAAGCCAGCCCTCTTGAACCTCAACCATTGAAGCACCAAGCACGACCTCTCAGCCCTCATTCCCCTCCTTTAGCCAAGCACGACCTCAGTCCTACCCACCATGACCTCAGCCCTCCCGAGGAGATCAATCCCCTAACCCTCTGTCCCTCAGTCCACCAATGAAGCCCTCGATCTCTCAGTCCACCAACGACAAAGCCCTCAACCCCATCTCAGTCTACCGATGCGAAGCCACCCTCAGATCTGCAGGAGGTTTAGTATACATTTTTTTTCCCTCTGTTTACTCCATCGCTTCTTTCTCTCTGTATTTGCTAGAAACTAATGGTACCTCCTGTAGATGTTGCCTCTCATGGCTTTGCGCAAACCTGTCTCTCGATAGCTCTAAACCAACCCCACTAGTTTCTTGCCTGTACATGCTTAAAGATAAAGCCCTCTCTATTAGGAAGTATAAGGTATCGAGAGATTAACATTTGCAATTTTCTTCAAATGTTAAATGTGAATTTTTCAATTGAAGAAAGTTGGTTTCTTCAAAGTGGTTTTTGACTTTGATTAATTGTTATCACATATGAATACAGTATGGTTTGCTTGCATTTGCTTTTCCATTTTCTGAAAATGAGAAGAATAATCGAGTTTGTGATCTTTTGATTTTTTCATAACATGTTTATTCGATTTACTATCTTTGAGTATAATGGTTGCTTATGAATAGCCAAGGTTGACTGTGAACCTTTAATTGGAGGATTGTTTACTCCATAGTTTAATTTAGTTTGTTGTATCCTATAGTTGAAGGATATACTGTGTTTCTAATTACTTAAGGTTTCTAGCTTATAAAAAAATGTTAAATTAACATTTCCTTCCTAATAGTCTGTTTTCTCAATTTTAATAGCTCCATAACTCCTTTCATTTGGAAGAGACTCTTCCTCTGAAATTCTTGTCCAATCATGAGTTAAATGCATTGGAATCCTTCTACAGCTATCCATATCATGTTAATAAGCATATCATGTTAATAAGGGTAATGTAATGTTGAAAATCATCTCAGAGATTGAAGGCAATTGATTTTCTAGTTTGACTCACATCTAGTGGTTTTTACTATCATTCTCGTAAACATTTTTAAGTCTATAAAAATTCATGTTGTTGAAAGTAAAGGAGAGTAGTATAATATAGAGAATAGAGAATTGATAAGGGAGAATTCTCACAGGGAAATGAGTTTGTTATTGAAAGGGAAATTAGGTTCAAAAAGAGAAGGGGGTTACCTTTTATAGCATTCAAAAAGGCAACTTCTCATCCTTTTTACTGAAGCACTTCTTCTTTACCAACATTAGAAATTTTAAAATATAATGCCCACAAAGTAGAGAGATCTATTAAATGACCAATGGGCATTTGACATTGAGTGTAGAGTTCTCCTTACCTTTTTGTTACAGAAAAAATACTCTATAAACTAAATTGAGTCCAATGGGCATTCGAGCATTGAGTGTAGAGTTCTCCTCAACATGTTGACACTGGATAACAGGATTCAAACTACTAAACAACTGGTTGGAGATAAAATTAGAATAAAAATAAGGGCTGACAATTTGTCTTCGAATTTGTCTTTGGTTTTTCAGAATCACGCATGACATCATCCCAATCATCACCTTTAGTTAATGATTTTGTGATGGAATCACCACCTTGTTGGTGTGGTTTGAAAACACCACTAAAGACGTCTCACACTAAGAAAAATCCTGGAAGGAGATTTTTGCCTGCCAAAACTATAATATGGTAAAACAACTTTATATTTGTCATATTTGCATATCAATTTGCTGATTCTTCGTATAAGCGGATATACTTCATCTACTAGAAGAGAATTTTCGTGTAAGAGAGAATAAGGCTTTGAAAACATGAGATGATGTACTACAACACGAGTATAGGGTTAGTAAAAGGGAAGATAAAGTGAGAGAGAGAGAGAGAGAGAAGAATCTGAAAAAGAAAAAGCAAAAATTGTTGTGTTTGTATTGGGTTCTCATATGAAGGTTAACACCATTGAATGGAGCAAAAGGCATCCCGTACCTATTTGTTAGGTATGTTGTATTGAAGGTTACAATGTCTCCGAAATACTCATAGGCCGCTCGACTCCAAACATCAACCCAAAACACATTCTGTAACCTTCCCTCATCATCCACATCCATGTTAGAAACGAATCCATCATTCTGATCTCTCATTCTTTGGAAATACTGATTAAGTGCTTCGCTACCTCCTTTACCCAAGTTTAAATGTCTAGCCTTGTCAATGAAATTCTGACAATCTTTCTATTGAAATTGAAGATTCTCAAAACCCCCCGCATCTACGACAAGAGAAGAAAAATTCTTATTCATCCGTATACCGGCTCGATCATTCAGGTTGAGGATCCTTCGACTATATTCATTTAGACACTTGTGAGATCACAACAATCTTATCTTCTTGGGGCTCACAGTTATGTGGTTGTGCATATTTTCAACAGTGGTGAAAACTCACTTATCATTCTTGCTCAACGTCGCATTTACTCTCGCCTTACAATCTATTCTAGTTGTTGGCCATGGCTTTGAGATATTACTGTTCTTAGGTTGGTACTTTCTACCACGGGCACAACCAACGGTCACATACACAAGCCTTCCATCATCATCTCTCCTAGTCCTATGTGTCCGTGCACCAAAACTCTCTTGCTTGGCATATTGTTTATAGTAAGCTGTAAGCTTTTTCACACTATCAAGTTCCATACCAGATCTTGGTGCTTCAACTCGTACCTCATCATCCTGGACAACAGTGGTACCCTCTAAATCTTCTTTTATGCCGGAGACAATTTCTAAAAATGGAAACATATGGATGAATTAGCATCAAAACAAGATTATTGTCATTATAATCAAGGCAGACAAAATTGTAATACCATCGGCGTCAGGAAAACTTTCATCAGTCAGTCGTGATGTACTTTCTCGATTTTGTTTAAATTCTACAACAGTTAGCACAGTTGACGTCGGGGGCGCTTCTTGCCTCAAATCCTCAGGATTACTCGGCGGAGGGTAGGGCATATAAGGTGGCATCTGCTCAAATAGGCATGTTGTTAGGAAAAATGGAATGATACTAAAGAAATTAAAATGTTAAATTCTAGAATTTAAAAACTTAAATAAATATACTTGAAATGAATCATCAAATGGGCTAAAGTCGACCAGATTACTCGGCGGAGGGTAGGGCACATTTACATCAAAACTATGCTGCAATTATGCAATTAGTTGGATTCATGAGCACCTCAAACAAACTTTATTAAAAAGTAAAAATCAATCAGGCTGCCTACTCACATGGTGGATGCTTGGATTTCTACCTTTATTTTGAGGCGTCATTAATGACTGCAAAGTCGACGTCGAAGGCCTATGTGGCATTCCATCTTCCTCTTCCCCCATCACACTAAGACTAGGGATGTCTTCCGAGATTTTATAGGTGAAGAACATGATGGCAAAAGAAGAAAAAGGAAGATTAAACTCTCATACGTAATGCAGAATCTGAAAAGGTCATTTTTTTCATTATTACAAATGTTGTGATAATGGTATGAGCAGAAAAAATAAAAACAAACAGTCTCAGTGAACAGAAATAGATCTTTCCAAATCATGGAATCCAACAAAACATGTAGCAAGTATTTAGTCAGAAGCCAAGTAAAAGCTGAGATTTAACTGTAGTTCTTGGCATTCCTCCATATTCAAAACTAATAGAAGCCAAGTAAAAGCTAAGATTTAAATGTGCACTTCAATCCTAAACCATTTCTCTATCTCCACACCAAGTCATAATCTTAAAAAAAAAAAAAAACGATACAAATCATTGACAAAAATATCAAGACACTTCATATTGGTGGTCATGCATACTCAGTCAATAGGTCAGAACCCATGACCCTCCAGCCCTTTCTTAGGCTTGAGAGAGAGCACTATTTAAGTCAAGGCTGAATGACAATATATCAAGAGCAATTGATAATCAGAATAATACATGGAGAGTTTCCCTTTTAAGAACTTATAGGACTAAGACAAAGATCCAGCCTTACTTTCGGAATTGCCTCGTTGGCATTTGACACAACAACGGATTTTATTTTCATTGCAAATACTCACTTTTAGTAATGAGAATCTTCCGTTGCAAATGTATAAATTTTCATTGCCAAAGTCTATCGAGGGGATCTGGAAAACCGTTGCAAATATATATTAGCAATGATTTATTTTGGTTGCAAAAAAACAATAGCAGCAAACTTGATTCATTGCACCATTTTGTTTCGTTGCAGTTGACTAGTGGCAATGCATTCAATTCAATTCGATATTGCACATTTGCATTGAAGCTAAATCGTTGCTTTCTCACACTTGTAACAGACTCATTCGTTGCATAAATACATTTGCAACGATAAATGCAGTTCACAAAGTTTCAAAGACTTTTCAAATGAATGTTATTTGTTGGAAAATATCATTTGCAAAGATGCTCGTTCATTGCAAATGCAAGTCCACAAGGAAATGGATACATTGCAAATGATTTTTTCCAAAGATTTACATTCATTCCAATCCTCATTACAACAACAAAATATATTCATTGCAAATCGACATTTCCAACGACTATTGCAACAAATTTTTTTCCTTCCAATTTGTGAAGTGGGAACGAATAAAAGTCTTTACAAAAGTACATTTCGACCAGATAATTTGTATTGCAACATAAACAAGTCATTCCAAATACACAAAATTTGTCACATATGTCATTGCAATTATTTTTATTTTCCTTTGGTAATTTAATTGGTGCTGGGTTCTAAATTGGCTTGCAAATTAAAGCAGTACAAAATGACCAAACTTTCAACGAATCTTCTATGTACCTATTGTCCATTATTTTACAATACAATTAAGCTCATTGGACAACTACTACATATAATGTCATGGACTTATAAAAAAAAATCATCTGCAACTTGAAATGCAGTATTGGATTGACTAGATCTCTTACATCTCATCTCACATGATCTATTATATCATTAATAAATCTGAACATATCAATTTCAAACATATAGTAGACAAGAACATGCCTCATTAGTTCTTACAATAATACTGTCATCTCTATGTTCCATATTCACATGCCTACAAGCACATGCATTTCATTAATGTTATAGCACAATAGTGCCTTCATACAAGCACTCCATATACACCATTTCATTGATGTCCATTACAATATCAAGGAATTCATTCATGCTCGGCCACACAAAAACATTAATATACAACTGCCCTATATATATAGTGCAAAAAAAAGTTGCATACAAATGTAGTTCTTGCCTTAACCTAACTGCCAACACTAATTCTAACATTTATCACTTGACTAACATTAAGTCCAGCTATTGTAACGTCACATTTACAAAATAATCTATATCGGGCATTGTCAACCACATATTTACATTATTTTCCCCACTTATCAGAATAACTTCATCCCTTATTTCTTCTCATGCATCTATCCATTATAAACATAACCAAACATGGGACATTGACCAAAAAGAGTATTGGTCTCCAAACTATCTCACGAACCATGTGTAAGATAACATATATTCTCAGAACTTGTATATGTTTATCTTTGGCCAAAATTCGCTGCTTGTCTTTTTGAAATATGTCAAGTTGCCTGTGGATCACTTCTGCATTCTCTTTGGGACTCCATCTGGGCCAACCTCAAGCTCATTCATTCTTCATAGAGCCTCTGCTTCTCCACAACTGATTCCAATGCCCTTTTGAGTTCTTCACACTTCTCTTTATAGTTCTCAAACTTTTTTTACTAGATTGGTGACCAAAGGAGAAGTTAGTTTTGGTTCAGGTACAGCTGAACAGCCCAACCCTTAGACATACCCAGATTTGTCCTTTGAAGACCTCCTTTGCTACATATTTATCCATTCAAGTGACATCTCTCTCTTTCCATAGGCAGACCATTTGATTATATTATACAAAGAATATAGATACCTTATGCAAATAAATATTCTTTTAACATGAATAAACTAAATGGATGATAGTGCTATTGTTGCTTACATAGTTCTCTTCATTGTGCGTTGTAACAAATCTCCCTTTATTGCTAGACCGCTGAGATAACTTATAAAAATCTACGAAGTTGTCGACTGTGTCACGCTACAAAGTAATTATAGTTCATTACGGTTATAATGACTCGTGTATGCATGTTTACTAGCTACAGATACTATACATAATAGAAATTCCTTACATTCTCAACGATCAACCTGACAAATGACTTCAACCCGACTACATGATTAGTTCGTGCCTTCTTTCTATTCATCTTATTTTGACTCGATGATTTCTAGGTCATCCAAACCATGGAAATGAATTAGTATACTTAATCAAAATTTGTTCGGTTTTTTTCCATCATACAACGTTAATGCATAACATGTCTTCCATACTAATTCAGTCCTAACAAAACAATGAATGTATATGCATCCTGAAATTGGGACATTATTCCCACTTGTCTAATTTATTTAAACTAACCCTAAAAATGATATACATTATCAATGTGTTACCTGAAAGGCAAGAGATATTCATTGGTCACACAACTTTTCCCACATTGGTGCATCCACCATTGTTGACCCTTTTGCCAAGGCCGCTACATGTGTAGAGCTTCTCTTATATTCCAAGTATAGTTGATGATGAAAAGTATTGTAACTACTTTGTAACTATAATTCTACACATTCTCTATGATTCGGGTTCTCCCGATCTAGAATGAAATTCGCCTAATAACGTAATGTAAGCAATTATTGTGGGGGATTAAGCAAAAATATGCTCACAATTTATATGCTGGAAATAGGCATGACTATACTCACCTTGACACGCTAAATTATTTCCTCTTCCTCCTCATCCGAAACAAACCTCCAGCTAGTATGCATCATGTTTGCATGGAACAAACTCAAGCCTTCCTTGAGTGTTCTTGAGAGCTCTCTTTCCTTGTTTTTTGAGTGTTCTTAAATGTTCTAAGTGAGTTCCTGAATTTGTGAGTTTTGAGTGGGAAGATTAGGAGGGTCACTAAATAATTGTAAGTTTTTCTCTCTAGATTTTAGTTTATATGTTAAGTTGTGCCTTTGAGTGTAAGTATTAATTTTGGGCAAATATAGAATGACATACCATGTTTAGCTAAAAGCCAAAATATTGGTGAATAGGCATGCCTTGATATTAGTGTTTAAATTATTTTTGTTGAAGATATTAGTTATGACATGCCTTGATAATTCATGATATGATTCGAGTATGTCTTAAAATAATTTTTGAAGGTTTAGTTTGAGGTTAGAAACATGCCATAATAGGTTTTAATCTCTATCTTGTGTTGATCATCAAAGCATGTATGGTTTGACTTTTAATCATGCTTCATTTGAGGAAATTAACGTATTTCACTTAGGCTTGAAATATGAGCTTTTAGGAAACCTTCTGATTGGGATAAAAAGAATGCATGATTTAATTTTAGAATAGAAAGGTCATATCCTGCATCACTTGAGGTTTGGTTAGAATTTAAGGATTCTATTAGGCATGACTAAGTGTTGGGATGAACTTGCTCAAGGTTAAGCTTTTATTTCGTCATTGAGGATTTCTAGTGATCATCTTTTTATTGGAGGAATTTGTCATGCATGCATTCATGAGGATCAATAGTCAAAATTTCATATAGGCATCAATTAGAGAACATACCATGAATTGAGGATGATAGGCTAAGATCCTTTTGATTTTTTAAGGCAAGATGGTCTTAGAACTGTAAGATATGAGGACTGGATTCTGGTTAAGTTAGGAAGGCATTCGCATTAGTAGCAGTATTTGGGAGTTAGGGGTATTTTCATAATTTCCCTTTATCTAGAAAATTTAATTTTTCCTTATAGTATAGATTCTAACTTAGTGCAATTTTTATCACAGCTACTACCTCACTTCTAACTTACACTTTGATTATTATTTATTATTTATTGATAATTGTCACATTCATTTTATAATTTTCATTTTGAGCATGAAATGTCATATCATTTTTGCCATTTTGCATACAACTATCTTTTTGAAATGTGACACATTCATGCATATCAAGAAAATCATTTTGTTTTTTAAGTATTGCATGAAAAATTATTTTATCACAACCCCAAAGGCTAGGATGGGGAAGTATGCTTGTAGAACTCCTCTGTCCACTCTAGAGTGATTACATATGGAGTGGTAACCCCTTGGTTGATGAAGAACAGTCAACAGGTTTCGAATGAGTTCTTTTTAAAGAACGCCAGAGTGAAGTCATATGTTACGACACCTAATGTTGGTGGGTGTACATGTTATGATTTTTTACGATGTTATGTTATATTATATTACTAATGTATTAAGAACGAGTCTATAGACAATGTAGTTTCAACATGAGTGATATTACGGTCATCGGCAGGTACTCATAGTATATATGGAGAACTGTGATGATACCATACGTTACGTTAATTTCATAATTTTATGTGATTCTTGATGAAAGACTAAGTTTTTATGACGGAAGTGAAATTATGTTCTCTGTGAGAAAATGTTCATCAAAAACCTATCTTGAGAAATTTGAATGGAAGATAAGTACAGTCTTTTTTTCTGCATTTCATGTTTATAATTCTTCATGTGTAGTCTATCTTTGTGCCCGTTGGTTGTCTAACTTACTAAGATTTCAAGTAAATCTCACCATTTGTGGATAGTGTGTGATGATACCATATGTTACGTTAATTCCATAATTTTATGTGATTCTTGATGAAAGACTAAGTTTTTATGACAGAAGTGAAATTATGTTCTCTGTGAGAAAATGTTCATAAAAAACCTATCTTGAGAAATCTGAATGGAAGATAAATACAGTTTTTTTTTCTGCATTGCATGCATTTCATGGTTATCATTCTTCATGTATAGTCTATCTTTGTTCTCGTTAGTTGTATAACTTACTAAGATTTCAAGTAAATCTCACCCTTTGTGGATCCACTATCATTTCATTTGAAAGGATAGATATTGTAGATGTAGATGGACCCAATAGACTAGTGGATCAAGAGGATTGAGGAGGAACTAGATGTCGACATGAGACTTGATCTTATTTTGATATTTTTATGCCTCACCCTTCATGCCATGGAGTGCATGAAGCAGTTGGTTTAGATTTTCTGGAAACTTTTTATTTTGTACTAAGATTAAGCTAACTGAAGATTTGAACTTATGGTTTAACCAATATTATTGGGATGATTTTCGTTATTTTGGAATAAGTTCATTTTCACCCTTACTTTCTACTGTGATTATTGCATACTACTAGCTGCATTTCTAGAATGCATTGCATATTAACTGTCATGAACGGGGGTATGTAACCTTGTGTTGCATGTCTCGATGTTCTAAGTCTTCGTTACATCCTAAGTGGAGGTTGGGGGCATCATAGCACCATGGGCTCCTTGCTGGCTACTGCATCACATTGTTGGTCCTCTAGACCGGGTGTGAGTACGTCAGAGTCCATATGATATGGTAGTTCGCATTCACCGCATTTCCAGTGTGTTGCACCCACTAGTATTAGGAGCTACTTCACTCTGGAATCCTTTAAAAAGAACCCATTCGAAATCTGTTGGATGTGCTTCATCAACCTAGGGTTACCACTCCAATTTAAGCACTCTAGAGTGGACAGAGGAGTTCCACCAGTATATTCCCCCATCCTAACTTTTGGGGTCATAACAAAACAATTTCTTTTAGTGTACAACCTGAAAAACAAGTGACATATGACCATGTAACTTTCATGCAATAATGTCATGTATTTATGCCATATATCAAGTGTGCATCACGTTTATAGCTTGAAAGAATTAGAACATGCAAAAAATACATACTTGTGTATAACTTATGAAATGTCATCAAACCATGCATCATTTATCCAAATCTGTACATGTCATTTGAAGCAACTATTTGACAAACAACATTTGAACATATTAGGCATGTATGAATCATAGCATGTGACGAGTAGCAATTCTATAATCCAATTTGAACAACCACAATGCAGAGTTTACACACATAAACATAAATAAATTATCTAAGAGTAAGTTAGAGGCTAACTTAGAAATATTCCGATGTAAAGAAAATGATAAAGATTAAGCAAGCTAAAAGTGTATGTTTTAACCATTAGACTTTTTGAAAGCAAAACACTAGAACCAAGCGTATCTTATAGGGTTTAGACTTTCAAACCCTAATCAGTTTTAAGCCATAACATGTAGGTCATGAGAAACCCTAGGGTTGAAAGATATCAACCCTCCATATCTCATTGTGAACCCTAATGGCCAAGTATGCGTGCATGTGTGGTTTCACTCCAACAACCCTTAACAGTCGAATGGTGCATGGTACTTAAGATTGTGTTTCTTCAAATGGTGAGTAGATAAAATTCTTCATGAAACCCTAGCTATGGCCGACACTCATTTTGCCATTAAAGACTCGATTTTCTAAGCGCTAACCATCCTCAAGTCTAAACTTTGAGCATCATTGTAGGACTGTTCATCCGAGCAGGGTTTTTTCCCGGCCCAGTTCGAAACCCGAGAAACCAGATTCTAGTTTCGAGTTACGGCCTGGAACAAATCCGCAAAACCTGGCTATTTTTTTTAATATTCATGTAAAATCAAAACATTAAGTTATGTTTATTGTTAACAAGGACGTAGAAGGAAGGTCATTTTTTTCAATGCCTCCTTCGCCATTAAATCTAGACTGATGGTTCTCAGCATCCTTAAATAACCCAAGGTTGTTAGTAATTTGTAGGTCTTATTAATCCTTCTCTCCCTTCTTAACGTCTGTGTTCGTTAAGCCATTTATTGGAGGTTTCAATTCAATTATTCAAGAATAGTTTCAACGAATTTGAATTCTCAGGCTCAGTAGCCATAAATACCCAAATACACTACATTCTTGTTAAGAATGAACAAAACTTAATGTTTTGATGTTATATGAATATAAGAAAAACAGAACATCAAAACATCAAAACATCAAAATATTCAAACTGGGGAAAAAAAAAGGGTACCGGATTGTAAACCAGGGTTCTAGGTTTAAAACCCTAACCCAAGCTAACCCTGTCTTGGTTCTAGCTCGGGTTTGAAACTCAGGTTGGTCCAGGCTCCCAGGCTGAAACCGGGATGAACAGTCCTACATGATTGATCCTTCTACTCCATCATTTCTATAGTGCTTTTCTTTACAAAATGACATACTTCCCTGGGTCTTTACAAACCAAAACCTTTCTCAGTCTCTTTTGGTATATGCGTGTGTAAGAAGAGTATAGGGCTACAATTCAAGCGTTCTTATCGTGATAAGCTCCACCAAATAATGCTCTTGACTCCTCCTTCTATGGTTGTACAAAAAATGGTGTTGGGTTGGGGGAAAATAGTGCTTGGTTGTGTTCTTCTAAAGTAGACGAGATAAAGAGTAGAGGAGAGGGAAAAATATAAAAGTGAAGCAAATGACTCTTGGTGTGCCTTTGGTGGGGTTAAGGGCGCCGATCCATTAATGTCCTCCTTATATACTTCCTTCAAATCACACTCATTCTCTCTCCTATCATCATTTCTGATGTGAAAATGGATGGGTCTCTTTGTGCATAGGCGCCATGTGGCGTTTTGCTTATTGCTTTTGTCGAAAATCACCTCTTCTTCATCTTCCTTCCTCATTGATTCTCTTGGGAATGTAAAGAGACACTTCTTGCATAGATGACAAGTGGCAATTCCTTGCCCTAGATGAAACCTAAAGCCTTTTTCCAACCCCTTTTGTGTCTAGATGCAATGAACATAAGGTTGGGCAATGAATGGTTGTCAAATGGCATGGAGTGGGTGTGTGGCTCTTGCCATTCCTAAAATTCTCCTTGTCTCTTTCATAAAAAATTATTCTAAAAGCGAGTGGTGTGTACATCACATGGCCGAAACCCTAGAGATTTTCTAGAGGCTTGTGTCCTCCTTTGCATGCTTCTCCTAATCTACTAAGATTTTTGGAACCCTAATCCCAAATTTGAAATTTCCCATGTGTCTCTTGCACTACCTCATGATTGCATCTGCTAGAGATTCTTATGCATGAATGCCACATGGCAAACAGGGGTAGTTGGCATGTGTGTCCCTTGGGTATCTGAAATCTACTCCTTTCTTCCTTTTATCCACTTCTAAGTTCAGATATAGTAAATCTAGTTGAGGGATATGGCACAAAGGCCATGTGGCATCTGGCTCTTCAAAACCGAATCCCTTATGGCTTCTTCCCTTTTTGAAATCTCAAAAGTCTCATCTTGCATGTGTGTCAAGTGGCACCTCCTTCTCTATGGCCAAAAATGGCCTTTCTCCTCCCTCTTTTAAGCTTCTTCAAGAAGCTTGGTTGCTTGTCAAAATCGAAACCCCTAAATGATTAGGGCTTAGGGAAACTCAGGGATCACTTTCCCAATTGGTGCCTATTCCTTGTACCCAAACCCTAATTAGGTCTTCAAAACCCTACACCCTTAATGGCCGAAAATCACTAGTCCTTTGGGCTTTCTTGTGGGCTTGGGCACCTATCTCTTTAGCACAAGGTAAGGCCTATGTTGCTTAGTAGGTTCCCATATTCACAATCCATAAGGCTAAATTCTAATTGGACTAAGGCAAAAATAATGAAAAGTAACAAGTGAGGACTTGGCTAAGTTCGAGCTACCATAGGTCACTCGAGAGTTCATAAAATTGAGTGACGTCCTCTAAGTTTTCACCGGGCGACGAAGGGCTCGATAACTCTCCCGGGTCAACTTCATTACCTCTTTGTTGGCAGAAGCTAGAGGATGTCTGGTCACGTATGCGTTGGGTGCGGAGATGGACAATGCTTGTTACGAATCACACCAACAGTCGTTACTTTTGGTGCGACAAAGGGAGCCAGAGTGTATGGATGGTCCAATAGAGAGACCATGGTGCATGCATTAATAAAAAGATTGTGTGCATCTTTGTGGATTACGATCCTAAGCCGAGATGGGCCATTATCTCGGAGGAGCTTCTCTGATCACTCGAGACTGCATAAAATTGATTGATGTCCCCTAGGTTTTCATTAGGTGACAATGGACTCGGTTGACACTGTAACACTCTCGGGTTGCCTTCGTTGCCACTCTGTTGGTAGAGGTTAGAGGATGCATGGTCATGGACACTCCAGGCGCGAAGTTGGGCATCATGAACACTCCAAGCACGGAGCTGGGCATCACTGATGTGACGAAGGGAGCCAGAGCATGCGAATGGTCACTACGAAGACCGTGGTGCATACCTTAATCAATTGGATATTTTCAAAATAAAAATGTGATTTTTGAGTGCATGATGTCTTGTGTGAGATTTGGGAATATACTTGTGTTTGGAATCTTTGCCAGTGTTATAATTATTTGAAATTCCTATTTTTGCATAATTTCACATTTTTCCACTTGCCTATAATTTGAATTTTAGTTTAGACTTCACTTAATGAGATTTTGCGAAATATCACTATGGTGTACCCACTTGCGATTTCACTTCGTAGAACCATAGACTTTGATATAGAGGACGGGTATGAGTATGGAGGTTTGGCTTCATCTCAGAAGTGAAGGCTTGGGGCCCTTGCCCCATTTTATTTAAGTGTTGTTATGTGGTTTAATTTTTTGGATGACAGTAATATTTTTTATGCTGGAGTTTGGTAGACTTGTGGCTTATGAATAGTTGCTTGGCGATGCAACTATAATTTTTGGTACTATTAGAATTAATGGCAGTCCTTTTTATTTTTTCAGTGCAAATTAACTTCACACTATTGTATTGTAGGTATGCACACACTGTAATAATGTGTTAAAGATGTATGTGGTAGAAAACACAAATTGGGTCGAGGGCAACACATTGATGAAGTTTGACAACTCCATGTGCGCGCTTCCTACTGTATGTTCTCTCGACAAGCTTATATATAGGTTATCGTGATGAGCATAGGGGTCAAGCTTGGTCCCCAAGTTTCTCTAAGTTTGGGCCTCACTTTGTGCCTCAAGCTCGACTAACTTGGGTGTCACATTGGGTCTCTAAGACCTACTAAATTTGGGCCTCATCTTCCTAATCTAACCTCCAGCAAATGTTGAGTGCTGGTCACCCATTTAAATGAGGTGGAAATCCTCGCCATGCCATGTGTTATCCTCCAATTGGGCATTGGCATCACATTTTCACAAAAAATTCTATTGTTCTATAAATCTCCAAAAATTTCAACTAGAGCAATGGTGGAAGTCATTTTGTCAAATTATTATCTTAAATGACTCCATTAAATTCAAGAGTTTGGTTCTCTTAAGGATCATAAACCTTCACAAGTTGCTTAATCCATTGGGTTATCACAACAAATGTTTGATTGATCACTACAAGAAATTAGACATTTTCCAACGCTCAAGATCGTCGCAAATACCCATAATAATCGTTGCAATTGATTATTTACAGTGATTTCTAATTCGCTGCATGTTCGACGAAATTAAATAGTCATTTCTGATCAATTTCAACGATAGGGAAAAATCGACCCAAAAAATTACTATTTTCAGCAATTTTTATTTGCCGCAACTATCCCAAAAATCAACTAAATGGCATTTCCATTTCCCATTAAATCGTTGAGAAAAGTCAATTGCGGCGATAAAAATCGTTGCAATTGGTTATCCTTAGTTCAGATTCTCAACATATATATTCAAAAGTCTGTGAGCTTATAATTGATGAATAATACAACTAAAATTGCAGCACTGATTGAATTCAGTTTTTGATATTTAACAAGCTAAAATAATATGCAGTCACATGCAGTACTACTTGAGCTCTCTCTCATATATATAGATATGTTGGCATATACATATATATAGATATGATGTAGATAATCCTAATCCCTATTCAAGGCTAACAACCAAAATTATCTTTGTATTAAAAAGAGGAACATAGATTAAGAACAATACAACATTAAACAGAGAGACAACAGCATGATAGAGACTCGATAAGTGTCGCCGCAAAATCTATGTTAATCTTGAGTGCTTAATGGCTTCAATACAACATTAATCTTGAAGCCATGATCAGCGTATGCCAAGAAACAAGAACAAAAACTAACGTCAGCTTATTTTGGGGAAAATCTTAGTCAATATAATTTGGTGTAATCCAATGTGTGTGTATGCATCATGTACATGGCCAATGATTTGTATCTATCTCAGATGCATAACCTTAATTGACTGATCCTATGGATCTACAACCAGTTCCAATACTGCATGATTCTGAAAAAGGAAGTTACATACATAATCTCGATTTGAAAATCAGATTCCTCCATATAATATGGCAAAGATCAAACAAATGGCTTCTCCATCCCCAAGAGACTGAAAAATGATAAAGAGCATTTGTGCGAGAAATACTTACTTTGAATGGGGATCCAAGCGTTCAGAAGAGGAACGCCTTCACTTCAAAGGAAGCTAATGGACATTGTTCAGCATTGAGAGGGAAATCGACACTAGAATACCATGGTCATCGCACCTGAATACAGAGCTCTTTGGCCAACTCAACTCTTGCACAAATCAAATAAATTGAAGAAAAGGTTTTGAATAGAGTAGATTAAGGGTACCACCGCTCAATCCCCAACAAATTTTGAAGAAACCCTAAACCGTGCAGTGGTGGAAATGAAATTACCTACAGCTAGTCGTCGTTTCCTCGAGAGAGATGATGGTTGTGGCCTTCGTCGAGTCCCTTCACCAGAGTATGTTTTCAGATGACAAGAAATCACCGATATAGACATTGTGAGTTTTGGAAGGGGGATGGGGAAATGGGATTTCTCGTCAAAGGAGGTGATGATGTTTAATATAGAACGATGATGTTTAATATAGAACTGGGGGAAATGTATCAAAACGAGGAGGTGAGGTTGCGGTGGTGTGGTGGGGTCGCAGGCGATGGTGTAACGCCAGTCTTTATGGTGCGACTTTTTATAAAATGTTTTTATAAAGGACGACGGGAATTACCGTTCGATTTAAAACTTTTTACTTGTATATCCAGGGTGCAAGACTCTACGTTTATAAGATAAAAGGTGCTTTTAGAATAAAATGGGTTTACAGCAGAAAACATTCATCTTACAATAAAAGGGTCTCTTGTATGATTAAAACTCGTGCCCAGACTTCCGTGCTCTTCCCCATGGGCCATGTCTGTCCTGATCGTTCAGTTCCTGTGAGGGGGAGGGACATGCATAAAAGCTAAAATGAGTCGATGACTCATAAGCATTACTTCATACAGTTAAAATATAACAAAATAGATTTTCATTCATGCATTCATCATTCATACATACTATACGTACGTGCGTGTGTGCATACGTGTGTTCGTTTGAAAACTACACTGGACGGGTTTTCTTTTGAAAAATGGACTTTCTTTTCATAAAGCGTGTCCCTCGTCAGTGCCTTCATTTCTACAAGAATGTGGTGCATTCTTACATACGTGTGTTCATTCGAAAATATCACTGGAAGGGGTTTTCTTTTCAAAATGGGCTTTCTTTTCGTAAAACATTTCCCCCGTCAGTGCCTTCATTCTTAAAAGTTCGTGCGTTCGTGCGTACATGCATATATGCGTTCATACATTCTTTCTTATCACTTTCATAGGCCAGTACACATTGTTACGCCCTGTGTGTTGGGGTTAGCAGTTTTCATTTCGACCCAGACTTCGCCCGTCGCCACGGGTTGAGGGAATCCCTTTCATAGGGGGCAGCACTGGGTGCATTTCCAGTACTACTTACCCGGTATTACAATCTGCCCATTCATTGGTACCCTTTCATTCATTCATGTGGCCGTTATGTGTCTTCATACATTTCATGCTTTCATGTCTTTTCTTTGCTTTTCATTCGTTCATGCCAGCTCTAAAGAGCTGGAGCTTTCATTCAGTTCTTTCTTTCCTTTAACAGTCCTTTTATGAGAAAACATTTCTTTTCATGAGAAAACATTGTTTGGGGCAGAAGCCCAAAAATCGTCTTTCCTTTTTTAGTTCATTTCAATTATATCCTTCGTTTAATGGTTCGTTCGTGGAAAACGTCATTTTAAAACATACATGAGCTTAAACGTCGTCTTTCATGGCATCCATAAGCGTCACCTTAAAGGTCGTCCTTCACAGCCTCCATGAGCATCACCTCATGGCACACATGAAAGCATCGGTTCATAGGATCCATAAAAGCGTCTGTTTTCATGTCTTTCATGCAGTTCATGGATTTTCTTAAAAAATACATACAATAGATACAGCGTATAGTCATCCATTCACATGCGTACAATTAATACTTTCGTTGCGTAAAAAGGGGCTGTCAAGGAGGGCCGTACATACGTATACCTTTGAATACTTAGCATTTTTTTTCGTGAAATGTCTTTCGTATCTTTTCATAAAGCATCGTGGGGAAAAGCGTTTCTTTTCGTTTCTTCATACTTTAAGAAGACTCTAGAAGAGTATGAACGTAACACTTACCTAGACTCCATGCTACTTGCATATCATGTAGTCCATTTGTGCGTGTCAGATGGCAACCTACATGCATGCACATAACTTTACGTCATTCTCTATCTAATGCATAAGCAACTTAAACTAGAAATAGAACTACACATCACTTGGAACACTCTCCTTCTATCTCATACTCTTGCGTGCCCTTTACTATGCTAAACCCTTCGGGGACCACTTACAGACACCACATCTTCCAACTCAAAGTCTTGCCGCAAGTTCTCATCCACTAAAGTGAACCCATGATTCACCTTAGGATTAAGATACTAAAATATTCGTCTTACTCTTCTTACTAACCACATTCGACACATGATTCCGACCGATGGAATCACGCATCCCAATCCTAACGATACACCCATCACTACCTTCATGTACCTTAGCCCACACTAAATCCTCATTCCCATCCATACAAGCTACACGACTCTAAGCCAACTTTGAGGCTTAAGCACTGTGTAACTATGCTCAGGACAGATTACCCATTACATATGGTGAATCAGTCCAGCACATGTGTCTAACCAGATTACACATGTACCTTACTCCTTTTATCACCTAAGATCAACATATAATATGTTGATCACCTGCTCGTAGGAACAAGGGCCATACTCCAATACCAACCTTCTCTTAACCAGGCTAGCATGACTCTTCAAGCTATCCGTCCCTTTTGACAGTTCATCCCAACACTTAACACGACAAGGCTCCATTCACCATTACGCCTAATGTCATATCATATAGCTCGAGACAACATCCAAGCTACACCATGACCTTGTCACGTCACCTGACATCCCGCTACGTCATTCTTACATCAACCCTTAACCCATCACGAGTACGGTTCCTCACGTACTCCTATCATACCATGACATCTCGTCACGTTCCTGCCACACCATTTCTACAATAACTCCTCACCCATTATAAGCACGACTGTTAGTAACTACGTCACTTCGTGACGTTGCCCAGTCATGCTTCCGTTGCGTACTCTTACACTTGTTCTGCTACTTCACGCATATTCCTAGCCATAAGTCCATCACAGTGACACTTGTCACCTCAGACTACAGGCTACGCCATAACTATTTTGGGACACTGTTCCACAGTTCCAGACACTACTCATCACATTCCATGCCCAACAATCACACAACCATCCTTATCTCTGCGACACGCCACACAGAGTGTTGCTACCTCGTGGAGTACACTCCACGTATACTCCTTTTTCACATGCTACGACCCATCACCATTATGGCATACGTGCCACATGGTGCATTGCTCTACTACATGGAGTACGCTTCTCGTGTACTCCCTTCATACACACTACGCCACATCACCAATATGGCATACCCACCATACGGTGCATCACTCCACCACATGGAGTACACTTCTCGTGTACTCTCTGACACGCACTATGCCACATCACCATTATGGCATACCCGCCATATGATGCATCACTGCACCACATAGAGTACACTCCACGTGTACTCTCTTCACACGCACTACGCCACATCACCATTATGGCATACCCGCCATATGGTGCATCACTCCACCACATAGAGTACACTCCACGTGTACTCTCTTCACACGCACTACGTCACATCACCATTATGGCATACTCACTATATGGTGCATCACTCCATCACATAGAGTACACTTCATGTATACTCTCTTCATACACATTACGCCAGGAGGGTATATTTTACATATACTCTCCTTATCCCACACTATGCCAAACACACAGAGTACACTCAGCGTGTACTGTTCCCATTCCACATACCACGTCACCAATACAATATATACTCCACAACCACACTACACCGCATAGTCCATAACACCGCAAACACAATTCCCAACTACACTCCACACTTCACAGCATACTACACAGATAAGCCCAACACTTCACTACACAAAATGCCCAACACTTCACTACACAACACATCTCAATACAGCGAACTCCACAATTATTAACAACATAGTTCACAACCTAATCAACTAATCAACATCTAAAATAATTAACGAGGGATAGAGGGTTATACCATCTACGGGATAACCCATGCGTTGCTCGCTGATCGTCATGGTCGATGACGTCGGAAGGGTCGTACATGGCGGCTAACCCACGTACGGTGACTGTTTGGGCGTTTGGATAGCTAAGTGTGGTCTAGATGGGCTCGTGATGGCCTTGTGATGGTGGCAAGGAGCATAACACGGTGGATCTAGCCGTGTACAGGGGCGGTCAGCCATGCGCAGTGGTTGTCCATCACGTGCAGTGGTTACCCACCACATAAAGTGGTGGTTTGGACCTAGGGTTTGGCTAAGGGAGTTGCTAGTAGAGCTATGGAGGCTCGGAGGTGGTAGCACGGTGGTGGAGGGAAATGGCCATGTGTGAGGGGGAGAAGCCCGTGAGAGAGAGTGTGCATGCATGGGTGGCAGATCGGGGCTATGGGCGGTTGGGATGGGTCGGTGGTGGCTGGAGGTGGCTGGAGGAGGCTGGAGATGGTGGTCATCTGCCATGGGTGGCAGCGTACGGTGGTGGAGGGAGGAGAACCCATGCGTTTGAGAGGGGAGAAGCCCATGCGGTGGAGGGAGGCTATGGGCCTCGGGTCAGGTGGATGAGGAAGGCGGAGGCTAGGAGGTGCCTGTGGTGGTGTCCAATGGCCAAGGTGGCCGTGTACGATGGCACAAGGAGGAGAAATAGGTTAAAAACCCGTTTCAGCTACTTACCGTGAGGGGAGAGGGAGGGCTGCACGGTGGAGGCCAGCTTCGGTGGAGGAGGATGGCCGGTGGGAGGGGAAGCTGCTGTGGAGGTGGTGGCGCCGGACGACGGCACAGTAAGTACTAAGCCTGTTCGGGCTATGCACGACTAGTGGAGAGAGAGAGAGAGCGTGGGAGAGAGAGATCGGGCTGGGGAGGCTCGCATGAGGGAGGTGGTGCCAGTGGTGGCAGAGGTGAGGCTCACCGGCGCACAGCAGCACCGAGCTGGGCAGTGGAGCATCGGGCGAGAGAGAGGAACGCGTACTGTGTACGCGAGCTGAGGGAGGGAGGAGAGAGAGAGAGTTGGAGAAAAGTGAGGGAGACGGAAGAGGGGTCTGGGTATTTAACCCAGTCCCTTCGTCTTGAGATCCTTAAAACGATCTAACGGTGAGAGATTAAAACACTAATTTGAAAATGCGTAAACATTAACTTAATTAAAAGCACTTAGAGGAATTAAGATAGAATATTATTTAAACTAACTTTAGTTTATAAAATAATATTCTTCATCATTAATAAATGATGAAGTCTTATTTAATATATTTAAAAGGATAAAGCCATTTAATTAATTAAAGCTTTCAACATAATTTAAATCTCATTTTTAAATAACTGAAATCATTTTAATAATAATATTGAAAATGATTTCCGACAATTATAATATTTTTGGAGCTCTTCAAGAATATTATAATTGTCGTATTTAAAATCAAACTTAGTTCAATAACACTGAAAATACACCTTATAAATATTTCCAATACATTTAAAACATTGAGCGTGCCTTAAAAGTCACATAATATCTCTTGAAACACGCCATCGGGGTTTGGCACTCATGACGAGGCTCGTAATCGTTAGAGAAAAGGGGCTGACAGTTGCACAATTTCCGCTCTCGGAACTTACATACGTCAGAAAGAAGGAACGTACGTCAGAAAAAAGAAATGTTCATAAGAAGGGAGGAGCAAGGTATTACAGACGGGCTGTGCATGGTGGAGGCTTAAGGGAACAGAAGGATTGGGGAATGGGGGGGGAGCGGGGGAGATGCCTAGAGGGAAATAAATTGAGGGGAAAAGATGCGGTTTAAATTTTATTATCTTTTTCGGTGTTTTTCATTTGCCGCTAATAAACATTAAGCCTTCCAGATTACTTTTACGGCGACCATTTTCGCCGCAATAATTTTTATTACGGCGATTTCTTCGACACATGGGAAATGGCACTATAGTAAACAATGTAACACCCCGTATTTTAGTATATTTTTATTGAAGGATTATTTTTATTAATTCAAAAATTTATTCTCTTATTTTAAAATTATCAGATTTTTAAATGGTTTATTTTTATGATCTTTAAATTGTGAAAATTAATCTGATATGTTTCCTTAATATTAATTATTGTTATGCATTTAAATTATTCTTTTTAAATTAATTGATTGTTGGATTTAATTATTTTATTTTCATTTTATCATTACGTTTAAATTATTTTAATTGAAATGCTGTTTTAAAATCTTTTTTGTTGGATCATTTTTGTGACCCAAGATATGAGCATTGGACCTCATTTCTTTCCCTTCATTTTCTTTCTTTCTCTTTTTCTTTCCTTCTCTTTTTCTTTTTTCCTCCATTTTCTTTTTCTCCCTTCTCTCTCCCCCGTGACCTGCTCTCCCTCTCTCCCCTGCGTCCGTGTCGTTCGTCCACCAGCCTGCCGCCGTGCACCACCATCCGGCGACACCGCCCCTCCCACCTCCTTCCCCACCCTCCTGCGACCTCCCTCACCCCGGACTCCCTTCCCCACGCTCTCTCTCTCTCTCTCTCTCTATCTCCGCTGGCCGTGTGAAACCCATTCGAGTTGTAGGTTTTCTGCGCTGCCGTGCACCTCACCGTCCCTTCCACCTCCTTCTCCACCCACCGACGGCCATCCCTCTCCATTCCCAGCTCCTCCCTCGCCGCCATTACCTCCCTCGCACGATGCAAAGCCGCGGCGCCCTTTGAGCTCGCACGCCACCGCCGCGCCACCATTTCTTCACCACTTCATCCTCGACCTCCTAGCAACCTAACCCATCCATCCCCAGCTCCGATCCACCACCGGTGAAGCTCCACAATCCACATTTCCGCCTTAAACCGCCTTCTACGCCGCCACCCACAGCAAACCACCACCACCACTAGCTTCATCGACATCTCTAAACCCTACCCTATCAATTTCAGGTCTTGGTTTGTCCCCATTCAAAAGTGGGTTTTTGAGACCCAAGGCCACAGTGTATTTTACAATGTTTTGTTGCTGAGCCACCACTTCTTGCAGCTCCGTGATCCTTCAGAAATTATTATATAGCGCTGTAAATATTTTTCCAAAAAGCTTTCGTGATTTAAATGTATTTTTGTACTAACTCATTTTATATGTGAACTAGTTGGTTATGCCGGACTGAGTCCGAGGAGTTTGGGGGTCGGATGGATTGTGGACGGAGTTGTTGTGTGTTTGGTTTGCATTGTTGGTTGTTGTTATGGCATTGTTCATGTACATGGCATATTGCACGCATGATCATGTTTGTAAATGAAACTGGGCTTTCGTGTACATATTTTCATGTTCATGTGTTTATTGAAAACTGGGTTTTCATGTGTTTATTTGAAAATTGAATTTTCATGTGAAATGATTCTGAGTGTGTTTGAAACAACTGGATTGACTGGTTTGAGAAAAAGTAAAAGAGACTGTAGTGATGGTGGTAAGCAGGGATGGTGGTAGAGTCCCGCTTGCGATTCCCGCCTACGGTGCACGCTGTAGGGATGGTGGTAAGCAGGGATAGTGGTTGTGTCCCACCTGTGATTCCGGCCTACGGTGCACACAGTAGGGATGTTGGTAAGCAGGGATGGTGGTATAGTCCCGCCTGTGATTCCCGCCTACAGTGCTCTGATAAGTATTCATTGTGTGGAAAGGAGCTGTAGGGATGGTGGTAAGTAGGGATGGTGGTTGAGTCCCGCCTGTGATTCCCACCTACGGTGCACGCGGTAGGGATGGTGATAAGCAGGGATGGTGGTATAGTCCCGCCTGCAATTCCCACCTACAGTGTCCGATAAATGGTTAGTTTTTGTGTGAATTATTTTCTGGGAAAATGACAGATTATATTTTTGGGCCAAATTGAGATTGTGGCGCGTGTTGGAAAATAATCATTTTCAGGGAAAATGAGGTTTTGGGATCTGTTTGTTGGTTGCATTAATGCGTTTTTATCCCGAGAGTTATTTGGATTATTACTTATCTGTGGTACCATTTTATGATATTGCAAATTTTGATGCAGATGAGGATGACGAGCCTTAGCTTGTCTCCGTTGGAGGAGTGATTTGGGATTGCTCCCATATATCAAGATTTGTTTTATCAATTATTTATGTATTTGTCTTTGTAATATATTTTGAGATGACTTTATAACTTTTTAAAGATGATTTGTTTTGAATATTTGTATTTAAACTTCTGGTACTTAGATGATTTATTTATATTATCCGCTGCGATTTTTATTGTGTATTTTTTCATGTTGCACACACTTGAGCACATTTCGTTGGGATGCGTGACCCGTGTTGTCATCATCCTGAGATCACGATTCCCGTGTTTTTGTACGTGGGAGTCGGGGCGTCACAAACAATATTTTCTTGTGATGACTAAAATCACCGCAATAGATGTAAAAGTCACCGCAATAAAATAAACAATAAATTCTCCGACTTTAAAATTGCCGCAAATAAAGACTATTTGCAACTAGTTTTTTTGCAGTGATTTTAAAATCGCTAGAAAAAGTTTGATTTCTTGTGGTGGATTAAGAATTTTGAATGGGTACTGAAAACCATTTTTTGTACACAAAGATTAAAATGGATCATATCAATTCCACAGAATATTCATTTTGACAAATCCTCACCCTCATTGGAGTTTCAATCAAAATATAAGTGAGAGAGGAATGACGACATGAAAATTTTGAGACCCAAATCTTATATTGTAAAGGTGTGGGAATCAAATTTTTGTTTTAATGTAAATGTAAAATGTATTTCTTAGTGGACATATTTATAAATCATGTGTTATATATATTTCATAATTAAATGACACATGATAAATATGTGTAATTGTTCAATATAATGGATGAAAAATATGGTTGTTTCTCAACAGAAAAGGTTTGATATATTAATCACACTCCCATTGGAGTTTGACAACTTAGGTTGAAAACCCGCTAGCACTATATTTTGTATATGCTTTTATTCTGATCTTACCATGGATGTAAAACGGTGGCCTTTGTTATTATGTTGTGTAACTGCCCACTCCTTCTTTCTGATGTAAGCGAATTCTACTACGAGCCTCGTTATACGTGCCGAACCTCGATGGCGTGCTTCTAAAGATATTATATGGTTTCTAAAGTATGCCCAATTTTTTAAATGCACTGAAAATATTTATATGGGGTATTTCCAGTGTTATTGAACTAAGCTTGATTTTAAATAAAACAATTCTAATATTTTTGAAAAGCTCCAAAAATATTATAATTGTTGGAAATAATTTTATTATCATTTTATTAAAATGATTTCAGTTATTTAAAATATTATGGGATTTAAATTATGTTGAAAACTCTAATTAATTAAATTGTTTTATTCTTTTAAAGATATTAAATAAGACTTCATCATTTTATTAATGATGAAGGAAGATTATTTTATAGACTAAAGTTTAGTTTAAATAATATTTTACCTTAATTCCTCTCAGTGCTTTTAATTAACATAATGTTTACACATTTTAAATTTGTGTTTTAATTCCCCACCATGAGATTGTTTTGAGGATCTCAAGATGAAGGGCTGGATTAAATACCCAAGCCCCCTCTCTTTCTCTCTCACTTTTCCCTTCCCTCCCTCTCTCCTCCCTCTCCCCTAGTGTACGCTACACGCCCCCTCTCCCTAGCCAATTCTCTTCTCCTCCAGCCCAGGCAGCACGCCGCCCAGCCTCACCGCCACTGCCGGGGTCTTCCCCTCTCACCGGCCAACACCTTCCCACCACTGGTGAACCACACGCAGCCCTATCTCCTCCTACAGTAGCCTCACCGAAAAGGGTTTCACCCATTTATCTCCTCCTTACACCGCCATACGCGGCCACCCAGGCCACCGAACACCACCCCAAGTGTCCCTTGACCACCCCCTTCCTCCTCCCCTCGACCCAGTCGCCGAAGCTCCTCCCTAGGCCATACATGAAACCCACGGGTTTCTCTCCTTTCCACCACCGTCCCGACCTTCCCTAGCCACCCCCATGTCCAGCTGAGCCACCTAGCTCCCCCACTCTCTCTCACTCTCTCACGAGCCATTCCTCCACCCCAATCTAGATCCGCCGCCTCCAACCACCGTGGCACCACCCCAATGCCACCACAAGCTCCACTGCACCTACCTCAGCTCCTCCATAGCCAGCCATGACTAGCCTCCCCCTCCATTTCCATGCTTTGAGACACACAGGTTCCCTTGGAAACCCATGGCTCTGCTATGTTCGGCCACCCCAGCCACCATGAAGACCACCCTCAGGCTTCCTTAGCCTCCCCTAGCCTATCCTAAGCCCATTCCGCCATTTTCCGTGGTGCAAAGCCACTATGCGTGGCTAACCGCCACTGTACACGACTAGATAAGCCATGTTACGCCCCCCGCCACCACCACGAGGTCACCATGAGCCCTTCCAAGACCACACTTTGCTATCCAAACGCCCAAACAACCATTGTACATGGGTTAGCCGCCACGTATGACCATTTTGACGTCATTGACAATGACAATCAGCGAGCAATGCACGGGTTATCCGATGATGATATAACCCTCTCTCCCTTGTTATTTATGTTATATGTTAGTTGGTTGGTTGGTTAGGTTGTGGACTGTGCTATTAGTATTTGTGGAGTTCACTGTGTAGTATGGAAATATGACGTGTTGTGTATGTGAAGTATTGGGCGTAGTTGGGGACTATGCTGTGAAGTGTGGATTGGGAAGAGTACACGCGGAGTGTACTTTGTATGGCGTAGCATGTATGGAAGTACACATGCATGGAGTGTACTCCATGTGATGGAGTGTGCACCACATGGCGTGTACGCTATAATGGTGATGTGGCATAGCGTGTGTGAAGGGAGTACATGTGGAGTGTACACCGTGTGGCGTGTCACAGAGATAAGGATGGTTGTGTGGTTGATGGGCGTAGAGCATGCTGAGTAGTGTAAGGAACGGTGGAACAGTGTCCCGAAGTAGTTAAGACTTGGCTTGTAGTCTGAGGTGACAGATGTCATCGTGTAGTTGGCTTATGGCTGAGAGTATGTGAAGTGACAGATCAAGTGTAAGAGTGCACAACAGAAGCATGACTGGGGAATGTCACTTCGTGACATTGTTATTGGCAGTCGTGCTTGTGATGGGTGAGGATTTAGTCTAGGAATGGCGTATCAGGAACGTCACGAGATGTCATGATGTGACTGGAGTAAATGAGAGACCGTACTCATGATGAGTTAGGAGTTGGCGTAGAAATGACGTAGCAGGATGTTAGGTGACGTGACATGGTAATGGTATAGCTTAGGAGTAGTCTCGAGCTATATGACGTGACGTAAAGTGTAATTGTAAATGGAATCTAGTTTTGGGATAAACTATCAAAAGGGACGGGTAGCATGAAGAGTCATGCTAGCCGGGTTAAGAGAAGGTTGGTGTCAGAGTATGGCGCTTGCCCCTATGAGCATGTGATCAACGTGTTATATGTTGGTCTTATGTGATAAAGGGGTAAGGTACATGTGTAATCTGGTGAGACACATGTGCCAGACGGATTCACCATATGTAATGGGTAATCTGTTCTAAGCACGATTACACGATGCTTAAGCCTCAGAATTGGCTTAGAGCCGTGTGGCATGTATGGATGAGAATGAGGATTAGTGTGAGCTAAGATGCATGAAAGCAGTAACGGGTGTATTGTCTAGAATTGGGATGCGTGACTCCGTCAGTCGGAATCATGCATTGGAATGTGGTCAATAAGAAGAATAAGAGGAAGATCTTAGTATCTTAATCTAAAGGTGAATCATGGGTTCACTTTAGTGGATGAACACTCGAGGTAAGACCTTGGGTTTGGAAGAGGTAGTGATCGTAAGTTGACCACAAAGGTTTTAAAATAGTAAAGGGCACGTAAGAGCACGGGATAGAATGAGAGTGTTTCAAGTGAAGTATAGCTCTATTTCTAAGTTTAGTTGCTTATGCATTAGATAAAAAATGACGTTAAGGTTATGTGTATACATGTAGGTTGTCATCTGACACATACACGAATGGACTGCATGATATGACAGTAGCACGAAGTCTAGGTAAGTATTACTTTCATACTCTTCTAGAGTTTTCTAAAATACACGAAATGAAAATGAAATGTTTTTCCTTTATGATGCCTTACAAAACGATACGAAAAATGTTTTACGAAAGCATGCTAAGTGTTCAAAGGTATAAGTATATACAACCCTCCTTGGCAGCCCCTTTTTATGCAACCAAAGTATTAATTGTATGAATGTGAGTGGATGACTATACGCAGTATCTATTGTATGTATTTTCTAAGAAAATAAATGTTGAGACTTATGCTCGATGCTTTAATTGATGTTGTTTTAAAAGGTCCCTACCAACTGATACTTTGTGGATGCCATGAAAGATAATGTTTAAGACCATGCTCTTAAATTATGTTTCTCTATGAACAAACTGTTAAATGAAAAGGACTGAAAAGGAAAGGACTGAACTGAATGAAAGGACTGAACGTTTAATGCATGAAAATACATAACGACCATACGAATGAATGAAAAGGGTACCAAAGGAATGGACAAACTGCAATGCCAGGTAAGTAGTACTAGTAGTGCACCCAGTGCTATCCCCTGACTGAAAAGGATTCCTAACCCGTGGTCATGGGCAGAGTCCAGATCCAAAAGACCACTAACTCCAACACACGAGGTGTAACAATGTGTATCTACCAATGAAAGTAATAATAAAGAATATATGAATGTATGAATACATCGAACTCTTGAGAAATAAAGGCACTGATGGGAGGAACGTTTTACGAAAAGAAAGCCATTTTTAAAGAAAAACTTTGTCTAGTAATGTTTCCAAACGAATGTAAATATGCAAGTACGTAGGTATGTATGGAACGATGGGTGCATGAATGAAAACCTATGCTATTATATTTTAACTGTATGAAGTAATGCTTACGAGTCATCGACTCATTTTAGTTTTTATGTATGTCCATCCCCCCATAGGGACTGAATCAGCAGTACGCGTCAAGACAGACATGGCCCAAGAGGAAGAGCACGGAAGTCTAGGTATGAGAGTTTTAAGTGCATGAAAGGCCTTTTTATTTTACTATAAGATTGGTGTTTTCCGCTGTAAACATCATTTATTCTCAAAGCACGTTTTATTTTATAACGTAGAGTCTTGTACCCTGGATATGGAAGCAAAAAGGTTTTAAATCGAACGATAATTCCTGTCATCCTTTCTAAAATCATTTTATAAAAAGTCTTACTACAAAGACGAGTGTTACATGTTGGTACCAACATCTTTGTTTCTTAATGCATTCACTTTGGAGACAGTGGTTTTCTACGAGATATTTTTGTATGCACACTCGGTGTACCGAGTTTAAGAGGGAGAGATTTCGCTTCTATTTCTGCCCAGATTGGCCGCAGGAGATAATACAACCTTGTCCCGATGTGAAACATCTTTTGTCTATATTATTATTGTAAATAAACATTTAAGTGTCGCTCCAATATTTTTGAGAATATATTTTGTTTTGCATTATGTAACTTGCTTGTATTTACATAATAATATATATAAGTTTGTTGCTTACTAAGTCGGCGGGCTAACTCTTTCATATCCACTATGTTTTTTCTAAATGAATTTTATAGTTGTGAAAGTTGGAATAGAATTGCACGTATTTTGATTATAAGAGAAATGTGAGTTTACTTTCTTTAGAATATGTAATTGTCGAGTTTACTTCCTTCGAAAAGATTTTTGTATATCTAATTAAGGATGATTATTATATCTAAGTTTTCTTATCTATTATTATATATAAAGGCGGAGTGATATAATCCCGACGTGGCATTCTATATCTATCCATTAAATTTGAAGTATTATGTTTATGAAGTAGTAAACTTTTTAAAAGCAATGTTTCATTATTAACTATTGTAATTTTTATGTTTCATTTCTTTTTATACATATAAGAATATAAACCGATTCAAGACTTCACCCAAAAGCATTAATTCAACATTTATATTGTTTTGTATTTTAAGCGGAATCATATGACTCCAATGTGGTATTTTACCCATAAAAGTAGGTGTTCTACTCATTAAACTTAAGTGATATATTTATGGAGTAGTAATCCTTTTAAATTCAATGTTTCATGTAATTTTTAAGTTTTATTTCATTTCTTATATATAAAAATAGAAACCGATTCAAGTCTCCACCCAAAGGTACTATTTTGACCTTTATATTATTTTGTCAAATAAATTGTCCTATAAATCGTTTCGAATTTATCTACTATATATAAAATTTAATCTTTCTCTAGGGTACGTTTGGTTACTAAACATCTCTCAACTCATCTCAACTCATCATTACAACTTTTTCAAATTTCAACACAAAATATAATAAACAATTCAACTTTTTCAAATCTTAAAATAATAATAATATTAAAAAATAATATTCTAACAATATTTTATTATTTCAACTCAACTCAACTCAACTCAATTCATCTCACTTCAACATTTAAATACAATCTAAATCTACGCAATATAGACTACAATCCGTCCAAATGCGCAGCTTAATAGGCTCGTTAATATTATAGGTGTCAGGTTAAATGATTGTTTACCGGCTACAGAACGGATGTGACATGAGCAACTCAAGATGCAAGTGTTATCATTTTGACTACTCAATTGCTTGTCACTGAAGCTAACCATTTTAACTTTATAATAATTAGTGTGTGCACAGAAAATTCGCATGGTTTAAAAATTTGTTAATTTCAATTCAAACATCTTTTAAATTTTAAAAATATTTTCCACCTCTCAGAAAAAAAAAATCTTCTTATCTACTCATTTACTTAGATTAACTCAAAAATACAAAAAAAAAAAAAATATATATATATATATAATTTTTACGCAATAAGAAAAACATCTTAAAATTTTGAGTTTTGCGACACATGTTTTAATTCTTTTTTTTTTTAATTTTTTTTTGTTTCATCTTATATATTAAATAGATTGAGTTCTTATACTCATCATCTCTACAGTATCATATACTTGCTAAGAAAAAATATAAAAATATAAAAAATCATGTGTGGTGTGTGGTATAGAGATGATGATGAATAAAATTATTGTAAACAATTATCCAACAAATTAATTTACCTAGCCACTTCTCCAAATCTCCATATATACAAAAATCATATATAAAAAGAAGTTTCATCAAAACCATTTCTTATTTTGTTGTTCAAATTAACAAAACCACTTAAATATCCCAAAAAAACCATTTTGTCAAAAACTGAGAGAAGAAAAACCACCTAAGTTTTCATCATTATCCAAGTCGTTTGTACTTTCTAACCGAATAATTAAGGCCAGTACGCATCATTTTGCGTACTTACCCTGCATGGGCTGAAATTGAATTTCATTCCAACTAAAACCCCGCCATCCTCCTCCTACTGCATGCTTATATAAATCCCGCCTTGCCTCTTTTCCTCGTTATCTTTGTTACAACTTATCAGCCTTTACTTTGTGTGTCGTTCTAATCTTATTGGAGACCGAAGCAACTCACGCCCGATATCTTATTGAGAATGGTGATCGCCAAGTGTGTCTACTTCCCTATCTTCTTCTTTGACGGCCACAGCGAGACCAGCATCGGGGGAGTCGACTTTTATCCGTCGTTGGAATTAAAGAGCTTCCGATCACTCATGAGCTGCATGGTCGGAATCCCTCCCCGCCTGTTATCGGTCTACCTCATCGTGAAGCATCGGTCGAAGACTCTCAGGAGGATCCCCATCAACGAGGGGTCGGTTTTTGCAGTGATTTCCCGACTTCTTATCGAGAATGTGGAGGGCTTTCAATCGATCATGAGCTCGATGGTCGGAATCCCTCCGCGTCTGTTATCGGTATACTTCGCTGTGAAGCACAGGTCGAAAACTCTCATGAAGATTCCCATCACTGGATGGTACGTGCAGCAAGCAAGGGAGTTGCAGAATGGAAGTGTGGACGAAGATCATGAGCATGGACGAAACGGTGTCGTGGAGTGTGAGGAATGTACGAGAGCCAAGGATGTGGGCAGTGAGGTTGAGTTTCATTGCTGCGTGTACGATGCCAAGGTTGTTGAGTTTAGGTCCAAAGCGGGTCCGATTTCGCGCTCCGTTAAATGATCCGAATAAAGTTTCGGTGCTTTCTCCTTCAGTTCAATGTGATGTAATCGAAATAAATTAGGAAGGAACAATTTTTGAGTTAGCTTTAAGGTTTTGTAAAGGTATTTGTCTATGTTATATTGTATTGTGTTTGTTTCCAAGCTGGTCTTTTTTTACACAATGCGACTTTATATAATTTCCTTTCGCATAGAAACTTTCTTTCACACTTTTTGTGTAGAATGCAAATGATTCACACCGACCATTGACATGTTCAATATATGTTATACTCTTTTTTATGAAAGTTTTTGGATTTTTCTCAAGGCCTGCTTATATTCTTATCTTACAACTTTATTTCCAAATATTGCAATTTAAATCTAAAAAAATATACAAAATTTGGATTGGTAATCTCGAATATATATATATATGTTAAGATATAAAATAAAGAATAAAATCTACCTTTTCCCATCAGGTTAGCTTTTGGGATAAGTGGTGATTTCAGATGGTATCAGAGCGAAGGCTGAATTCTAATACTGACTCTACACTTTATCACATTTAATTAAATATTCCACGTATGGGTCAGACTTTCACTCAATTGATGACCCAACACGAGAGGGAGAATGTTAAGATATAAAATAAAAAATAAAATCTACCTCTTCTCGACCTTCAGCTTTAACTTTTAAGATAAGTTGTGATTTCACAATATATTATGTTTGGAGGCTTGGCTAGAGATTAGAGATCTCTATCAAAGATAATTTTGACCAGGTTAATAAAAGGCACGTACAATAAAATCAACTATATTGGAAATGTTTTAGCATTGCTTTCTACACCTTCATTTTTCAAATTAATTGCTTTGGTAAAAAGAAATGATGGTTTGGCTAACGATAAAGACCAACGGATAGTGCATGTTTGTAGATGAATATATAGATTATGGTAGCTAGATCAGAAATTTTACGAATAATTTAAGGGAAAGGCTGATAAAATTATTCCAAGACCGACTGGAAAAGAGAGAAGAAGATGGAGGCAACAATATAAATGGGAAGTACCTTGGAGGGATTGTCATGGTAGCCTTACTGTTTGGACGAGAGAGAGGATAGACTGGATGGCTGGATAGGGGGAGCCATTCTTTCGTTGTATGTAGGTGAATTGGTCAAAATATTGTAGGAGCAGTACTTTTGAGAAAGGAAGAGGGGGAAAAAACTTGAATGAAAATAAAATTTCTTTACTACTGACATAAAGATTGATTAGAGTAAAAAAAAAAAAAAAAAAGAAGATTTCTACTTGGAAGTAATTCACTATTTAGATTTCATCCCAAAATCGTGCCGACCCATTCAAAAACCATTTGAACAAAATTTCATTTTTGAAAGAATCATTTTCATTCGAAAAACATGTTTGATCGCAAACTATCTGTTTGAACCAAAATTATATTGCTCGGATATATGAATTCAAACAATATATATGAATTTGATGATCAATTCTCACTACAACACAATTTGTCTTTTGTGACAGAGGAAACCGTCACCAAAAATTGTCAAAACATCACTAAAGATATTTGGTGACGCTTTGAAACCGTCACCACGACTGTCACCTAATGTGCATCACAGAAAATAATTGGTGACAGTTTACTATTAAACCGTCACTAAAAATAGTTTTAGTGACGGTTGAAGGTGTTCCATTTGGTTGAACGTTTGAACGTTACTTTTTTTTTGTGACGGCTGAGAACTGTCACAGAAAGTAACGTTCGGACGTCAAATTGAACGTTCAAATGGCAACCCAATCGATTGGCGTTCGAATGAGAGAATTTGACATTCGTTGATTATAGTTCGAACGTATCATATTTACGTTCGAACGTATATGCGTCCAAACGTTCATTATAATAAACGTTCAAAATTCCATTTGAACGTTAACGAGCAAATGTTCAAACATAACGGGTTTAACGTTCAGACGTTATTTCGAATGTAAACGAAGGAGCGTTCGAATGCAAGTGGTACGTTCGGGGCTTTGTTCGAACGTTAATCTTTTAATCGTTCGAACGTTTTGTTCTTTTGAGTGTGAGTACGTTCAAACGTAGAGGCCTACGTTCGAATGTTACTATCCAATTTTATGTATTCACGTTTGAACGTTGGTTCGAATGTGAACCAACGTTAGAACATTTTTAATTTACATTCAAACGTACAGATCAGAAATACTAATTTCATAAGATTTAAAAACATACCAATTGTATCATATTATATACCATCAATTAACAAGTAACAATGTCTTATAAAATTTTAAAATTAGATATTAAAACCAGCCACCAATACTGATAAAATTTATTTCTTCTTTTTCCCTCGCCCACCGCGATTATGTTGCAACGACATAACACGCTCAATTTGCACCATCATCTCCCGTTGCACTTGCTCTTGGACTTCACTGCGTATTCTTTCCTCCTGCTCTCTCTGTTGGTCTTGCAAACGCGTCTCTAAATGATATTATCTTTCTAAGAGAGACTCTAACTTTTGCTGTTTTGACCTCATATACTCATTATCACGCCGTGCAGCTTCTAAATCTTTTGTAAGATTATTAATTTGTGAAGTCGATAAGGTTGAGGAGGATGAACATCTATGCTTAATAGATCGTCCCAAACCTCTTGCCATACTAGACTGCGGCCCAAGCACTTGCGTGAATATATCTATGTCACTAGGGGAGGATTCCCCAGATGCTCGACTGCATCTCCATCATTTTTCCCTGCAATTTTAAAGGTAATGATCGTTAATAAGTAACGTATTAAAAGAAATAGAAATAAAAAATAAATTATTCACATGTTACATGATTTATTTAACAAAATTAACACTGCTTACGTAATTATCTGCAGCGACAGGATCCAACCACTCACTATGCTCATTAGTGTGAGCAGCAGTATAGACATGAATGAGAGAAAAGTTTTCAGAATCATCACGTTTCTAACAAAGAGACATACACAATTTTAAAAAGATAATATTAGTACTTAAATAAAAGAATATCAGAAAAATAAATGAATTCTATAATTTCTTAATTATCATTTTTTTAGCAAGACGGTTGAATGATCTTGAACCGGCACGATAGTGGACAGTCAGAGCGGACCTATTCTGTGCATTTGTAGAACTCAAGTACTACAAAATATATTAAGAATGTTAATTGTAATATATATACATATAATATATAGAACGAATATGAATGTAAATATTTAAAAGATATAAATGTAAAATACCTGATAATCTGGAGATGTGAAAAGATCATAGCACTTTCTCTAATCATCTAACTTCATCTGTTGGAAAGGAGACTGCGTAGCCTCTTCCAAAGTCTCAAACTTCGAAGTGGTCATGACATCGTCTCTTGTGACGTCGGAATAGTGTAGCCATCAACTCATTCACGGTTCTCAGATCCTCGCTACGGCCAAAGTCGAGGTTGAATTCATCCTAACAAGTGAATCAGGTCAAAAATATGATATACCAATCTGGGTGAAAAAAATGTACTTTTAAAGTAAACTCACTAGCACACGACTTCAAATGTGCTCCTTAATCTCATTCGGAACATCTCGCCATGAGCGCATATAAAATAGAGCATAAGCTTGAACTACTGTGTCAATATAGGAGGAAAGCGTTGTTACACTAACATCCACTCCTCCAGTGGAATTATCAAGAATGGTGATCTTGAGTTTTCCGTGCCTTCTACTTTTCTCAAGAGAGATGCCATGTGTATAGCCACGACCGCGACGTGCAGATGCATCAACTACGTGATAATAGATAATATAATTATAGTTATATAGTCATTGAGACAAAAATATTAACTATATAATTAATTATCAACGACAATATTTTCTTACTGGTAGGTGTTGACTGACTGTTATTCTCTTGCATGTTAAATTGATCTTTAGGAGTGGATTCCTTGAGTGGGGAGTCCTCAATGGGTTGGGGACTTGGACTTGGCGGAGGCACATTTATTCGTTGTCGTTTTGGCAGCATTCTTGAAAATAATTAATAATATCAAAGAAAACTAATTAGAAGAAATTATGAAAATTCAAGATATTTTATAGTCACTTATATGAATAAAATATTTAGTACTTTTATTCTTCATCTTCAGATGTATTTTCCATGCTTGTTTCAGAATCTCCCTCAATAACATCATCATCATCATGCACCTCTTCTTTATCCTCCTTATCCACCTCCTGGTCGGATTCTGATTCGTCTTCATCTTCTAACACTTCTTCTTCTTCCTCCTCCTCCTCACTTACTTGAATTGAATGATCATTTAATACAGACGGGTCAAGATGGATGGGTGGGACATCATCTCTACACAAGGGGAGCAACTCAAGTGCACCAAGGTCAACAAACAAGTTAATACCCTCTCCATCTTCCTGGTATGCCTCCACAATCGGAGTGTCATCTTCATCTCCACTACTCTCATACTCTGCACTCATTCCTGCTTCATATATATTTCATAAGACAAATTTTTGTATGACTCGGCAAGTTCTCTCTCCATTATCTTCATTAACATTTTTCATTGGATCAATCAAGTAATAGACTTGCATAGCTTGACAAGCCAATACGAATAGATCATCTTCGTACCATTTAGATGCAGTATTGACACTCGTAAAGTGATTATCCCTATGTATCGAAATCCGACCACCGCCTAGATCCCACCAATCACATTTAAAGACATATGTTACAGACCCACTCAGATATTTCAATCTGATAATATCACGTATGACACCATAATAGTCAATATCATCTGTTCCATGACTCATCTCGGCCAACACACCAGAGTTTTAAGTCTTTTTATTACGTTCATGGTCCAGAGTATGGAATCTATAACCTTGAACCATGCATGTTGTGTATCGAAGTGCTCTATTCGAGGGACCACGAGCCAATGCACATAATTCAGAAGAAATTGATCCGAGATTATGAGTACGTTGTTCCAAAATCTAACAATGGAAATAATATATATTTATTAAAAGTTACCCAGAGTTAAAAGTTTCAAAATATAACATATATATAATTTTAGTTCATACACGTTCTTCAAACCATCCGGGAAATTCTTCCCCGTGTCTTGCCTTTATATTTTCTATGCCTTCCGTCCTAAGTTTGTCCACGTGCTCACTGTTATAGATAAATGCAAAAGATGTATATTTTGAGCGCAATAATTATAATTAAACTTGAAAAAAACTAGAATCATTCGAATTATGGAACGACATACCTGAGATAATCATTAATATCCCGACAATTATTTAGCACATACCATCGAACTTTACCCAACTCTCCATCGATTAAATCGTAACCTATTTGTGCACCCAAGGGTCGTACATTCTGGAAAAATACTGATAGCTCACGAGGAGGCGGAATAGGAAGATTAGCATTTCACTCTTGACGATTAAATCGTGTCTCAACACCACAAAGATATAGAGAGCAAAATGTTAACCATTCATCGTGTATATAAGCCTCTGCTATTGAACCATCAGCTCTGGCTTTATTCCCAACACTGCACTGGTCCACCCAACAGTACCTCTCGCAATAAATGTATTGTTGAATAGACCATGACATCAAAAAATGATGGTGAAAAGATCTGCTCGAATTTACATAGTATAGTAGCAATATCTTCTTCCAATTTCTACAATACATCTTGATTTACTACCCGAGCGCACAAATACTTAAAAAATATACATAGTTCGGATATGGCGACACGTACATTAGATGTCAACTTCCCACGAATTCCCACAGGCAATAAATTCTGCAAAAATACGTGACAATCATGAGTTTTCAATTCACTGATTTTCCATTCATCAGGACTCATGCATCTACCAATATTTAAAGCATAACCATCTGGCAACTTCACACCTTGCAACCATTTGCAAAAGTCTATTCTCTCCTCCCTCGTCATCGTAAAACATGCATGCGGCATGACCACTCTATTGCCTTCCACCCGCAAATGTAGATTATGTTTAATTCTCATTCTCTCAAGATCTTTCCTCGTCTTGATCGTGTCCTTCATCTTTTCGTTAATGCTCATCAATATACCCAGTATATTATCACAAACATTCTTCTTTATGTGCATTACATCCAAACTATGTCACAACATGTAGGACCACCAATACCGCAAGTAAAAAAAAAATACTACGCTTTGTCCAATTCAATTCTGCTGTGCCTACTTTTCTCTTGTTCTTTTTCCAAAGTTTGCCAAAATTGTTCACTCTAACATGTAACAATTGTTCCACTATCTCTTCCCCAGACAACTCTTTTGGTGCAATTCTATCCTCTATTCTCCCATCAAACTTAGCACATTCTCTTCTCCATGCATGATTTGCAGGTAGATAACGTTGATGACGCATGAAACACAACTTCTGAGAATATTTTAACCACTCACTAGCAGTTTCTTTATTACACGTCGGACACGCTAACTTCCTTTTCGTACTCCAGCCGGAAAGATTCCCATATGCCGGGAAATCATTTACGGTCCACATTACCGCAGCAAGAATTTGAAAAGATGTCGACGTGGATGCATCATAAATTCTAACGCCTGTTTTCCATAACTCTTTTAGCTCTTCAATCAACGGCTGCATGAATACGTCAATGTCATTCCCAGGTGATCTTGGGCTGGGATAAGTAAAGTTAATAAAAAGTTGGGCGCCTTCATGCACCTTCATGGTGGAAGATTATGCGGAATCAACATTACGGGCCAAGTGTTATAACTTGTACTCATATTCCCAAATGGGTTGAATCCATCGGTTGTGAGTCCCAGGCATACGTTCCGAGCTTCTATCCCAAACTCTGGATATTGATTATCGAAAGACTGCCACGCAAGTGAATCAGCTGGGTGCCTCATATATGCATCGTCCTTAACTCTTTTCTCCTCGTGCCACCTCATATCGTGAGCTGTTTTCTTACACATATATAGTCTTTGCAACCTGGGTCTCGTGGGAAAATATTGCAATACCTTAACCGGCACGTTTTTCTTACCCTTTCACGTCGACTCTCCGCATACAGGACATACTTGTTTCTCCTCGTTCTCCTTCCAGAACAAAACACAATCATTCTTGCATGCATGTATGGACTTATACTCAAATCCTAATTCATTTATCAACTGTTTCGGTTCATAAAAGTTCTTGGGCAATGCAGACCCTTCGGGAAGCACCTTGTTAAATAAGTCCAATACCATGTTTATTACTTTCATCGACATCCCACACAATGACTTAATGTGAAGTAACCGCACAATAAACGACATTTTAGAATGTTTTGTACAGCCTGGATAAAGCTCGCGCTTTGCATCTTCTCACATTGAAGCGAAATTATCACAATCAGTCCCTCCGCCTCTTGAGGCATTGTCATCAACCTCATCCATAAACATCCCCGCTCCAATGTCACCCAACATCTCCTCCATCTCATCCTGCTCATAATCATCATCCATGTGCCATAAATAATTGTGATAATCGACCAATACATCTGCTGACTGTTCATACGGCTCACCATGCAGTACCCATCAGGTATACCCCAGATCCATACCATTCACAAATATATGACTTTCTACTTCATCCAACCCTATCGCACACAAATTTTTATACCCTCGACATGGACACTTAATGTAACCACGACTATCAGCAGAGGCCCGGGCAAAATCAATGAAGGTTCTTACTCCACGCGCATAGGGTATGTAATCCTTTCCAAGTCTATCGCCCAGATGCATCCAATTTTTTTCCATTTCTAAAAACATCTATCTATTAATAACACGTACATAGAAAATTCACATGCATGTCATGCTCCAATACGAAGTTACTTTTTTGATAAGGTAGTTGTTCCTATCCCATTTGAGATTATATTATCCATATTGCACAAATCTCGTCACTCTACTACTTTCCACGTTAGTAGAAATTTCGGCAGCACCTTCACATAGTTCTCCAAGTATACATGTTCAAATAGAGGGATTGTGACCCTACGAACAGTATACCCGAAGAACAATAGAGGAAGACACTGAAACTTCATATTAAACGTGGAAAGTAGGAGTAACAAAAATGTGCAATACAAATAATATAATCTCAAACTGTCACACTGGACAATTCAGGAATTAGTGGACACATATATGTACACTAATTCCCAAATGGGTGTAAGGTTATTTATGCAATGTCACACGTAACTATCAAAAAACACTACAAACAATATCTTCATGTTCTGTGTCAAGATTGTCAAACAAATAGTATTGCATATTATATTGTTAAACTAGAGAGAGATGGAAGAATATATTCACAAGTTTCGTATCATGAGTAGACACGAGAGAGAATGATCTTGAAGAAATGTCTATATTTTAGTCTAATTGCTTAACTGTCATAGACTCTCCAGTCGTAACAATTGTTATTATATTTGTTATATATAATTTTAAAGGTTATTATATAATTTTAATTATTATCATTCCTAAATTACCATTTTAATTGTTATGGGTTATTTATTTATATAGACAATAAGTATATAATTTTTATATAAGCATTTATTTCATCATTATTTACTTACTCTCTAGTTTATTTAAATAAATATATTTATTTATTCCAACTCTACTTATTTCGTAGGTTCAAGACTTTTTTATTGAAGAGCATTTGACTTTCTTTCTTTATATATATATATATTTAATAATATAATGGTTTGGAACCTCACAATGGTAAGGATATTTAATGGACGGTTTATTAATAATAGTTATTATATGTATATTATACTTTATATATAGTTAAGTTACATAACTTTTTTTCTTTTTTCTTTTTTTAAATTAAGTTTTATACTCATCTTATTCCTAAAGTATCATTAATTTTAATTGTTATACTTAATAACTATAATTAATAATTACTAATTATTATTATTATTATTCCTAAAATTGTATCATTTTAATTGTTATACTTAATTGGGTGAGTTATTTATATTTAATAAGTAATTATTAATTATAGTTATTGTATGTATATATTATACTTTATATATAGTTTAGTTATAGACTTTTTTTTTTAAATTAAGTTTTATACTATAGTTATAATTTGAATAATAATGATTATTCTAACTAATCACATTCGAACTAAATGGTAAGAATATTAACATATTCCTAAACTTGAGTAAGCAATAAACATGCAGTAACAAAACCTAAACACACTATATTTCTAACCATGTAAACATATCCCAACAAAATTCACAAACAATAATCACAATATTTCAAATCCATATCACAACATATTCACAGTATTCTCACAACAATATTTATACACATATTAATTCATCAATGAATACCATGCATAAACTCACACAAACTATTCACAAACTATACAAACAATAATCACAATATTTATGCAATGTCACACCATATCTATCAAATTCAGACTACAAACAATATGTCCACGTTGTTTGAATTAACAATGTCACTTTCTAGTAGTATTATATTGTTAAACTAGAGAGAGATGAAAGATTATGTGAAATAGTTTCCTATCTGTACACAACGAGTGAGAATGATCTCGAATAAATGTCTAAATTTTAGTTTAATTACTTAACCATCACAAACTGTCCGACCTTGACAACTCTAAAGGTCAGAGAGACTTTGAGAGTCAAGCAATTTGACCGATATTTCTTCAAGATCATTCTTCCCTGGGGACACGAAACTTGTTCACATATTCTTTCATCTCTCTCTGATTTAACAATATAATACAATACGAAGGTGACATTGTTAATTTATAAAAGAAATAAAAATTAATAGTTATGGAATCAAAAGTTAAGATTTCTCAACAGCCAACAAATTTTTTTATAGTGATTTTAGATTGGTTGGGGCTATTCTATACGAAATAATTTAATTGTTATATAATTGTTATTATAATTGATATACTTAATTTGAAAGGTTATTATATAATTGTACTTATTATCATTCTTAAAGTCGTATCATTTAAATTGTTATACTTAATTGAGTGAGTTATTTATATTTAATAAGTAATTATTAATTATAGTTATTGTATGTATATATTATACTTTATATATAGTTAAGTTATATACTTTTTTTCCTTTCTTTTAAAATTAAGTTTTATACTATAGTTATAATTTGAATAATAATCATATTCTGGATAACTTAGTATGAATATATTATATATACTTATTAAATGTTAAATATTAAGTCTCATATTAAATGTATATTAAATTCCCAATCTTTACATAAATCTAAGCATATAAACATATTAAATTAATTTATTCTCTTGTTTTAAAATTGTTGGATTTCTAGTGGGTTTATTTTTATGATTTTTAAATTTGCGAAAATTAAATTTGTTATGTTTCTTAATATTAATTATTGTTATGCAATTTAATCGTTCTTTATTTTAAATTAATTTATTGTGGGATTTAATTATTTTATTTTCATTTTATCATTACGTTTAAATTATTTTAATTGACTAGCTATTTTAAAATTTTTTCGTTGGATTATTTTTGTGATCCAAGATATGAGGATTGGACCTCATTTCTTTCCCTTTATTTTTTAATTTCCTCTTTTAATTCTTTCCTTCTCTTTTTCTTTTTCCCTCCATTTTCTTTTTCTCCCTTCTCTTTACCCGCGCGACCTGCTCTCCCTCTCTCCCTTGCGTCCGCATCGTTCTCCACCCAGCAGCCACTGCGCGCCGTCGTGCACCACACTGCCCCTCCCATTAGCTTCCCCACCCTCTGGCGACCACCCCCCTCCGTTCTCAGCCCGTTTCGCTCCGCCGTTTGCCCCCACAAACCCCTCATAGCCGCGACACATCTTGAGCTCGAGCGTCGCCGTCGCGCCACCTCTGGCCATCATTTCTTCACCACTTCATCATCGACCTCCTAGCAACTCAATGCACCCATCCTTAGCCTCGATCTACCACCGGTGAAGCACTTTCATCAACATTTCCGTTTTGGATATTTTGGCCTTAAATAGCCTTCTATGTCGCCACCCACGGCAAACCACCACCACCATTGGCTTCACCGATATCCTATCCATTTCGGGTCCTGGTTTGTCTCCGTTCAAAAGTGCGTTTTTGAGACCCATGGCCACAGTGCATTTTGCACTGTTACGTTGCTGAGCCGCCACTTCTTGCACCTTTGTGATCCTTCGAAAATTATAATATAGCGCTTTAAGTATTTTTCTAAAGAACTTTCGTGATTTAAATGTATTTTTGCACTAACTCATTTTATCTATGAACTGGTTGGTTATGCCGAACTGAGTCCGAGGAGTACGGGGGTGGGATGGATTGGAGGATGAAGTTGTTTATATGATTGGATTGTGTTGACATTGCTGGTTGTTGAATATTGGTGTCATGTTTTGTTCATTGCATTTGCACGCATGTTCATGTTTGTAACTGAAAACTTGGTTTTGCATGATTACATACATGTTCATGTGTTATTTGAAAACTAGGTTTTCATGTGAGAAATGATTTTGAGTGTGTTTGAAATAACTGGATTGACTGGGTTGAGAAAAAGGAAAATAGACTGTAAGGATGGTGGTAAGCAGGGATGGTGGTATAGTCCCGCCTGCGATTCCTGCCTACGGTGCACATGATAGGGATGGTGGTAAGCAGGGATAGTGGTTGTATCCCACCTATGATTCCCGCCTACAGTGCACGCGGTAGGGATGGTGGTATAGTCCCGCCTGTGATTCCCGCCTATGGTGCTCTGATAAGTACTCATTATGTGGAAAGGAACTGTAGGGATGGTGGTAGAGTCCCGCCTGTGATTCCCGCCTATGGTGCTCTGATAAGTACTCATTATGTGGAAAGGAACTGTAGGGATGGTGGTAGAGTCCCGCCTGTGATTCCCGCCTACGGTGCACGCTGTAGGGATGGTGGTTGTGTCCCACCTGTGATTCTCGCCTACGGTGCACGCGGTAGGGATGGTGGTAAGCAGGGATGGTGGTATAGTCCCGCCTGCAATTCCCACCTACAGTATCCGATAAATGGTTGGTTTTTGTGTGAATCATTTTTTGAGAAAATGACGGATTATATTTTTGGCCAAATTGGGATTTTGGCGTGTGTTGGAAAATAATCATTTTCGGGAAAAATGAGGTTTGGGATCTGTTTGTTGGTTGCATTAATGCGTTTTTATCCCGAGAGTTATTTGGATTATTACTTACCTGTGGTACCATTTTATGGTATCGCAGATTTTGATGCGGATGTGGATGACGAGCCTTAAGCTTGGCTCCGTTGGAGGAGTGATCTGGGATTGCTCTTGTGTATCGAGATTCATCTTATTACTTATTTATATATTTGCCTTTGTAATATATTTTGGGATGACTGTATAACTTTTTAAAGGTAATTTATTTTGAATATTTGTATTTAAACTTCTGGTACTTAGATTACTTATTTATATTATCCGCTGCGATTTTTATTGTGCACTTTGGCTTGTTGCACATATTTGAGCACATTTTGTTGGGATGCATGACCCGTGTTGTCATCATTTTGACATCACGATTCTCGTATTTTTGTACGTGGGAGTCGGGGCGTCACACAAACAAATAATCACAATATTTTAAATCTATATCACAACAACAACAACAATATTCCCACAATAATATTTCTACACATATTAATTCGTAAATGAATATCATAAACTCACAAACTATACAAACAGTAATCATAATATTTCAAGAGTAAGCATAAAATCACAACATGTATAAACATATTCCTCAACTTGAGAAAGATAACTAGCACTCACAAATTCTTCAAAGCCAAAAAATATTATATCAAAATTTTCACATAATTCCTAAACTTAAACACAATATATTTCTACTCATGTAAACATATTCAAACAAAATTCACAAATAAAAATCACAATATTTCAAATCCATATCACAATATTCACAATATTCTCACAACAATATTTCTACACATATTAATTCATCAATAATACCATAAACTCACAAAGTATTCACAAACTATACAAACAATAATCACAATATTTCAAGAGTAAGCATAAAATGTATAAACATATTGTTAAAGTTTAGAAATATACCTAGCACTCACAATATCCTCTTACAAATCAAAAGCTTCCAACTTGCCAAAATACCAATCCTTCAAAAAAATACAACACTAACTTGTTAGAAATATATATAACAAAAACACAAGACAAATATAATAAAATTTAAGAAAATACAAGACAAAAATAATTTTTCATTACCAAAACTCAACTCAACTCACTCTAACACTCTCTCACTCTAACTCTCCCTCTCTCTAACCCACGTCCCTCTCTCACTCAACTCTCTTTCACTGAACTCTCTCTCACTCTAACCCTTTCTCTCTCTAACCTAGGAAGTCTCTCTCTTGCGCGCACGGGAGAAGCAGCAGAAATGAGGCTGCTGCCTCCCGTGCGTGTATTCATTCAAAGTTCAAATTTTTAGATGAAACGTTCGAATGTTTAAGTTATACGTTCGAACGTTATATTATCCCGCCCAATTTTTAAATGACGTTCGAACGTTAAAAAACAAGGATAAATTTTCTAGAGAAAACGTTTGGACGTTTTTTATACACGTTTGAACGTATCTTACTATAACAGCGCCAAAAATATAGCGGGAAATTTCCCGCACTTTTATTTTCATGTTTAAATGTTAAGAATTTTGGCGATCGAACGTTTATAAATTCCCAATGATTTTCATCAACTAACGTTCGAACGTTCGTATCAACACACAGGTACCTAAATCGGGCGGAAAATTTCCCGCACTTTTATTTTCATGTTCGAACGTTAATAAATTTGGCGTTCGAACGTTTATAAATTTCCAGTTATTTTTATTGACAAACGTTCGAACGTAACATTTTAACGTCCGAACGTTCAGATCATCACGTGGATACCTAAATCGAGCGCTAAATTTCCCGCACTTTTATTTTCATGTTCGAAAGCTAGAAATATGGATGCATGGGATGCCAAGGTGAGTAATATGGACTATATATATAGGAAACCATATAGTATATAATATAGTATATATACTATACTATATATATAAATCAATAATATATAATTAATAAAACTAACAACAAACTTATATATATATAGTACGATGTAATATATATAGGATATATATAGTATTATATACATAGTACAGTGTATATATATAATACTATACTATATAATATACTATATAGTATTTGGATGGAACCCTTAAAATTAGTTTTGATCAGACTAGATCTCTAGGGCTAAGAAGAAATTCTTATGCTGGATCTAGTTCTTCTTTTGCAGGGTCAGAAATTCCAGTAAGAAGAGACCAAAATCTCAAACAATTTTTGGAAGATTTTGTTAAAACTGCCCAACCTCTTAATCCTGTTTTGAAACTGTTTCCAGAGATCCGGAGAAGGACAAGATTCTCAAAGAAACAAAAAAGGTTATTTCTCAAAATAACTTTGTGAATCTTGCTCTTCATACGATCGGACAACAGTTAGATCGGATTGAAGAAAAGGTTGAAAAACCTGATCCTATTCCTTTGGTTTTGACTACAGATCAACCAAAGAAAATAATTGAAAAACCTTTGATTATCTTACCTGAAAGTCGAGCCAAAATTGATTTAAAAAATCCACAGGCAAAGACTTTAGATAAGATTGATCAAATGCTTAATGATCTGAAAAGAGAATAGCCTTCTACTAGTGCTTTGTCTAACAAAGAAATAAAAGAAGAAGTTCTTGATGAAACTACAGATGAGTTTTCTAACGATCACTCTTCTGAAGAAAAGGATCTTAATCTACTTGAAAAGAATTTTCAAAATATTGTTTTAAAACCTGAAATTGCCAGATTCTCTTCAAAAGGACCAAACAAATGAGTCTGACGAAGAACTGGTATTCCAGGCCTACTCCTCCTGATTTACAGTTTGAAGAAAAATTTTTTCAAAGCCATCTTCTTATTCTGCTGACAAGGTCTATGAATGGAATATTGATGGTTTCTCTGAACAAGAGATCATGAATACCATGAGTAAAATGTCTCTTGTAGCAAATGCTTATGTAAACAATAATATTAGACAACCTGATATTGTTAAGATTTTAACACAAGGATTTTCCGGTGTTTTGAGAAATTGGTGGGATAAATACCTAACCAGAGATGCCAAGGAAACCATTCAGAATGTTGTCAAGTGTAATGATGAAGGGTTACCTATTTTTGATGAATCCATTGGATCTGCCCAATCTGATGGAGTTAATACTTTGATTTAAACAATTTTAAAGCATTTCATTGGCACACCATTTGATATAACTAGCCGCATCAGCGACCAGTTAAATAATCTTAGATGACATTAGATGTCTGATTATAGATGGTACCAAGATGTTTTCATTTCCAAAGTAATGCTTTGTGATGATAGTCAGAAGCCTTACTGGAAGGAGAAATTTATTGATGGATTACCTCGCTTGTTCGCTTACAAAGTGAAGGATGAACTTACTATTGCTGGGTCTCTCAATTATGACGCATACACCTATGGTGATATTTGTGCAGAAATCAAGAAATTTGGTATTAGTATGTGTAATGATCAAAGAATGCTTTGAGAGCATATGAGAAATAGCAAGAAAGCCAAATACGAAATGGGAACATTTTGTGAATAATTCGAACTTCCTGCTATAACTCCCTGTAAAAGGAAGCACAAGTTTTTCAAACCTCATGGCGGTATCAGGAGAAAACCCCGTGATGAATTTTACAAGAAAACTTACAAACACGCATTTTCTAAGCCATTTTCTAAGAAAAAAAAATCTAAAGATTTTGCTCAAGGAAAATATTTTATTTGTGGCAATCCAGGACATTTCACTGATAAATACCCCCAAAAAGCAAAAAAAAAATTAAAAATTAAAAAAGAAGATTAATAAGTTGAATATTGATAACAATGATAAAGAAGAACTATTTCGACTCCTAGAAATAGCTTCGTCTTCATCATCTGATATCCTTGAATTCAGTTATAGTGATTCAGAATATCATTCAGAAACTGAATCTCCAGATTCTACTAGTCCTAAGCTAGGTTGCAATTGTAATGATACTTGTTGCCAGACAAAGGGTAAGACAATCCATGTCTTGTCTAAATCTGAAGAACAAGAAAACCTATTGCTAACCTTAATTTCTCAAATAACAAATCCTGAGCTTAAGGAAGAATATCTTCTTAAGTTAAGAAAGGTTATGGCTCGCCAAGAACCAGAACCCTCTAAGCAAAGGATTAGTTTTCAAGAAACCTTAGAGATTTCAAAAGAAAAAATCTAAGGAAATTTCTACAAATGATTTATAACACGAAATAAATCTTGTTAAAAAAGAAATCGTTGAACTCAGATCTGAGGTAAACAACCTTAAGTCTGAAAATGAGATTTTAAAACAAGAAGTTTTAGTGTTTAAAATCGATAAATAACTTGATCAAGATATTCCTTCTGACAATGAGCAAACAAATGATTCTGGTTCAAGCCAACATGAGTTAGCCGCTGATAACCAGATTTGTTTGATCCATCATACCATTCCTCCAAAATGGTTTTCAAGGGTTACCATTGTGGTCGCCCATGATTTTTAATTTTCTGTAGTTGCTATGATTGATTCCGGATCAGACCTAAATTGTATTCAGGAAGGACTCATTCCTAGTAAATGTTTTGAAAAATCTTCTGAGAGATTATTTTCTGCAAATAGATCTCAAATGAAAATTACTTATGAGCTTAACAACGCTCATGTCTGTCAAAACAATGTTTGCTTCAAAATCCCTTCTGTTTTAGTCAAAAACATGTCTGACAAAGTGATTTTAGGCATTCCATTTATCTCTGCTTTATATCCTTTTTTGACTGAAAAAGACGGTATTACTACTGACCCTTTTGGTCAAAAAGTCAAATTCAAATTTACATCTCGTCACGAGATTGATCAAGATAAAGGTTTGAAATTTTTACTTTTTGCAAAACAAAAGCATCTGAATTTCCTCAAACAGGAAATAAGGTATAAAAAGAGTTCTGAACAATTATCTTTGCCAATTTTACTTTCAAAAATTGATAATTTTAACAAGCGTCTTGTTTTTTATGTTTATTCTGATTTCCCAAATGCTTTTTGGCATAGGAAGAAACACATCGTTTCTCTCCCCTATATCAAAAATTTTGATGAAAGCACCATCCCTACTAAAGCCAGACCAATTCAGATGAATAGTCAGACTTTAGAATTCTGCAAAAAAGGAAATTGCAGATCTTATGAAAAAATGCATAATTAGGGATAACAAGTCCCCTTGGTCTTGTCCAGCCTTTTATGTCAAAAAAATGCAGAACTAGAAAGAGGTACCCCTCGTCTAGTCATTAATTACAAACCTTTGAACAAAGTCTTACAGTGGATTAGGTACTCTATTCCCAACAAAATTGACTTAATTCATAGGTTAAGTGATGCTGTAGTCTTTTCCAAATTTGACCTCAAATCTGGTTTTTGGCAAATCCAGATAGCTGAGTTAGACCGGTATAAAGCCTTTGTAACCCCCTTCGGTCATTTCAAATGGAATGTAATGCCATTCGGTCTCAAAAATGCCCCTAGTGAATTTCAACATATCATGAATGACGTTTTCAACCCGTTCTTTGCTTTTAACATCGTCTACATAGATGATGTCCTTGTTTTTTCTAAATCTATTGATGAACACTGGAAACATTTGAATTCGTTTCTAGACATCATTAGACTTAATGGTCTTGTCGTTTCTGTGAAAAAGATCAAACTATTCCAAACCAAGATCAGATTCCTTGGTTATGATATTTCTGAAAGGAAAATCAAGACTATCCAAAGAGCCATTGATTTTGCCGACAAATTCCCTGATGTCATTCTTGACAAAAATCAATTACAGAGATTCTTAGGATCTCTTAATTATGTTGCTGATTTCTACAAGGATATGAGGAAACAATGTCGTCTCTTGTTCGAATGACTTCTTTCTAATCCTCCTCCTTGGACAGAAATCCATACTAAAATAGTGAGAAAAATCAAAGCACACGTCAAGACTCTTCCGTGCCTTGGTATCCCCACTTCTGATTCATTTAAAATTGCTGAAACAGATGCCTCAAACATTGGTTATGGTGGCATTCTAAAACAGATTGTTTCACCAGGTTCTTCTGAACAAATTGTTCGTTTCCATTCTGGAACCTAGAATCCTGCACAAGAGAACATTGCATCAAAACATATTTTTGAAAACATTGTTCTGGAAAAAGATGTTGAAAACATTGCATCAAAACATTTTTTTGCACGATGACAAGGTATTTTAAGTGTTTTTTATTTTGATATTGAATACATCAAAGGCACTGACAATTCTATCCCTGATTTTCTTACCAGAGAGTTCTTACAGACACCCAACCATGAGCAAGAAGAAAGGAAAAGAGAAACAGAGAGTGAACCCCCCACCTCCAATACCCAGTATAAAACTCATCAAGAATGAGTCTGGATCCTCCATTGTGCCCAGTGTCTCCTCAACAACACTGGATCTTGCCAATAGGGTCACACCTCTTGGTAAAATTGTGCAACCAGCGACCTTCGCGTCTACGGTTTCTACACCTTTTGATCCATATGCGAAAGCAATTGCATCAAAAGGATTTACTTTGATTACTCCTCAATTTTTCCTCCCAAAAGGAAAATCTGAATATTTGAAGAAGCCATTTATTACTCATCTGTTTCATATAGAACCTAACCATTCTAATTTAATAGATCCGTTCAAAATAGTCTCTTCCTATTTCCCCCCAAATTTCCACTGGATACCTGAAGATTCCTCCAAAAATCTCCAGTACTATTCCAGTATCCTGATTCTCACCAACTCACTTGTCATAAAACCCATTTATGATAGGAATGATTCCACCAAATTAATCTCTCACAGTGTTTATATCCTCCGAGTCATGACAGATGCCGAATGGGGAACAAACCCATGGACTCCCAAAAGACTCTCAGACTCTGCACTGAGTTATAATTATTTTGATTACATAACTGCCTGGAGATATTTCATGTTTTTTCAGGTACCTAATATGAGCCATTCATGGTTCATCAATTTTGATACAAGATTCAAAGGAACTTTTCCTTACTGGTTTCTCCAATGGTGGGACCAATTTGGACTCATTCCACAGAATCTCCCTGAGCAGCTCGCCAGAGCTTTTACATTCTATCAACAAGTCGCTGGTACAAAACTGAACCGACACTCACAGATGTTTCCTTATGAGCTCCATTTTTGCAAGAACTACAAATTACCGTGGATCTTTAAATGGACTTATGAGAAAAATGTTGATATAATTGACTGAACTTATTTCACAAAATGGTGGGATAGGTTTGGATATACTGAAAAAGTAATCAACCAGATGATTAAAGATTTCCCTCAAGTCGCTCCTGATTTGCAAGACAAGAAGGAATTCCCAGCAATCAAATCTGGTTCACCAGTCCCCGAATACCCCCTGATAGTTCGGGCCCCTAATTCACCAACTGCTTCATCAAGAGGAAAAGCCACCAGCTCATCCTCAAAGAAATCTTCTAAGTCTGCTAAAGATAATATCCTCAATAGACTTGGCAAAAAAGATTTAATAAAATTGTTGGAGCAACAACTGTCTAAGTCTACGAGTGATAATTCTGAAAACGATGAGAATTCAGAAGCTTCCTCAGAGGCTTCATACAGTAATATATTTGGTCATGATTCAGAATGCATTCCAAAGCTGGAAGATGATTGACTACCACTTGAGTTCAAAGAAGACCGACCATAGTCCTCTTTGAGATATTCGAACTACTACTTGAGTTCAAAGAAGACCAACCATAGTCCTCTTTGAGATATTCGAACTACTACTTGAGTTCAAAGAAGACCAACCATAGTCCTCTTTGAGATACTTGTCACTTTGTGCCTAAAGCAGCCGCCTCCAGAGACAGCTGGACGGTTAGGTTCTGTTAAATTAGAACGGATCCGTTAAATTAGAATGGTTAGGTTCTATATGAAACAGATGAGTAATAAATGGCTTCTTCAAATATTCAGATTTTCCTTTTGGGAGGAAAAACTGAGTAATCAAAGTAGGTCCTTTTGATGCAATTGCTTCCGCATATGGATCAAAAGGTGTAGAAATCGTAGACGCGAAGGTCGCTGGTTGCACAATTTTACCAAAAGGTGTGAACCTATTGGCAATATCCAGTGCTGTTGAGGAGACACTGGGCACAATGGAGGGTCCAGACTCATTCTTGATGAGTTTTATACTGGGTATTGGAGGTGGGGGGTTCACTCTCTGTTTCTCTTTTCCTTTTTTCTTTCTCATGGTTGGGTGTCTGCAAGAACTCTCTGGTAAGAAAATTAGGGATATAATTATTAGTGCCTTTGATGTATTCAATATCAAAATCAAAAACACTTAAAATACCTTGGCATCGTGCAAAAATATGTTTTGATGCAATGTTTTCAACATCTTTTTCCAGAACAAATTTAGCACTCATGCAATCAATACGAAGTAAAAGTTTCTTGTTTAAGAAATCAGATTGAAATTTAGAAATACATAGTACTATAGATAAAATTTCTTGTTTAATAGTACTATATTTCTCCTGTGCAGGATTCTAGGTTCCAGAATGGAAACGAACAATTTGTTCAGAAGAACCTGGTGAAACAATCTGTTTCAGAATGCCACCATAACCAATGTTTGAGGCATCTGTTTCATTTTAAATGAATCAGAAGTGGGGATACCAAGGCACGGAAGAGTCTTGACGTGTGCTTTGATTTTCCTCACTATTTTAGTATGGATTTCTGTCCAAGGAGGAGGATTAGAAACAAGTCGTTCGAACAAAGGACGACATGTTTCCTCATATCCTTGTAGAAATCAGCAACATAATTAAGAGATCCTAAGAATCTCTGTAATTGATTTTTGTCAAGAATGACATCAGGGAATTTGTCGGCAAAATCAATGGCTCTTTGGATAGGCCTGATTTTCCCTTAAAAAATATCATAACCAAGGAATCTGATCTTGGTTTGGAATAGTTTGATCTTTTTCGCAGAAACGACATGACCATTGAGTCTAATGATGTCTAGAAATGAATTCAAATGTTTTCAGTATTCATCAATAGATTTAGAAAAAACAAGGACATCATCTATGTAGACGATGGTAAAAGCAGAGAACGGGTTGAAAACGTCGTTCATGATATGTTGGAACTCACTAGGAGCATTTTTGAGAACGAATGACATTACATTCCATTCGAAATGACCGAAGGGAGTTACAAAGACTGTCTTAAACCGGTCTGACTCGGCTATCTGGATTTGCCAAAAACCAGATTTGAGGTCAAATTTGGAAAATACTACATCATCACTTAACCTATGAATTAAGTCATTTTTGTTGGGAATAGGGTACCTAATCCACTGTAAGACTTTGTTCAAAAGTTTGTAATTAATGACTAGACGAGGGGTACCTCTTTCTAGTTCAGCATTTTTTTTTGGACATTAAAGGCTGGACAAGACCAAGGAGACTTGCTATTCCTAATTATGCCTTTTTTCATAAGATCTGCAATTTCCTTTTTGCAGAATTCTAAAGTCTGACTATTCATCTGAATTGGTCTGGCTTTAGTGGGGATGGTGCTTCCATCAAAATTTTTGATATAGGGGAGAAAAACGATGTGTTTCTTCCTATGCCAAAAAACATTTGATAAATCAAAATAAACATAAAAAATAAGACGCTTGTTAAAATTATCAATTTTTGAAAGTAAAATTGGCGAAGATAATTGTTCAGAAATCTTTTTATACCTTATTTCCTGTGTGAGGAAATTCAGATGCTTTTGTTTTGCAAAAAGTAAAGATTTCAAACCTTTATCTTGATCAATCTCGTGACGAGATGTAAATTTGAATTTGACTTTTTGACCAAAAGGGTCAATAGTAATACCGTCTTTTTCAGTCAAAAAAGGATATAAAGCGGAGATAAATGGAATGCCTAAAATCACTTTGTCAGACATGTTTTTGACTAAAACAGAAGGGATTTTGAAGCAAACATTGTTTTGACAGACATGAGCGTTGTTATGCTCATAAGTAGTTTTCATTTGAGATCTATTTGCAGAAAATAATCTCTCAGAAGATTTTTCAAAATATTAACTAGGAATGAGTCCTTCCTGAATACAATTCAGGTTTGATCCGGAATCAATCATAGCAACTACAGAAAATTGAAAATCATGGGCGACCACAATGGTAACCCTTGAAAACCATTTTGGAGGAATGGTATGATGGATCAAACAAATATGTTTATCAGCAGCTAACTCATGTTGGCTTGAACCAGAATCATTTGTTTGCTCATTGTCAGAAAGAATATCTCAATCAAGTTATTTATCGATTTTAAATACTAAAAATTCTTGTTTTAAAATCTCATTTTCAGACTTAAGGTTGTTTACCTCAGATCTGAGTTCAACGATTTCTTTTTAAACAAGATTTATTTCGTGTTGTAAATCATTTGTAGAAATTTCTTTGTGTTTTTTCTTTTGATATCTCTTCAAGGTTTCTTGAAAACTAATCCTTTGCTTAGAGGGTTCTGGTTCTTAGCGAGCCATAACCTTTCTTAACTTAAGAAGATATTCTTCCTTAAGCTCAGGATTTCTTATTTGAGAAATCAAGGTTAGCAATAGATTTTCTTGTTCTTCAGATTTAGACAAGACATGGATTGTCTTACCCTTTGTCTGGCAACAAGTATTATTACAATTGCAACCTAGCTTAGGACCAGTAGAATCTGGAGATTCTGTTTCTGAACGATATTCTGAATCACTAGAACTGAATTCAAGGATATCAGATGATGAAGACGAAGCTATTTCTAGGAGTCAAAATAGTTCTTCTTTATCATTGTTATCAATATTCAACTGATTAAGCTTCTTTTTTAATTTTTTATCTTTTTTGGCTTTCTGGGGGTATTTATAAGCGAAATGTCTTGGATTGTCACAAATAAAACATTTTCCTTGAGCAAAATCTTTAGATTTCTTTTTCTTAGAAAATGGCTTAGAAAATGGTTCTTTATAAGTTTTCTTATAAAATTCATCACAGGGTTTTCTCCCGATACGGCCATGAGGTTTGGAAAACTTATGCTTCCTTTTAGAGGGAGCTATAGCAGGAAGTCTGAATTGTTCACAAAATGTTCCCATTTTGTATTTGGCTTTCTTGCTATTTCTCATCTGCTTTCGAAGCATTCTTTGATCATTACACATACTAATTCTAAGTTTATTGATTACTGCACAAATATCACCGTAGGTGTATGCGTCGTAATTAAGAGACCCAGCAATAGTAAGTTTATCCTTCACTTTGTAAGCGAACAAGCGAGGTAATCTATCTATAAATTTCTCCTTCCAGTAAGGCTTCTGACTATCATCATGAAGCATTATTTTGGAAATGAAAACATCTTGGTACCATCTATAATCAGACATCTGATGACATCTAAGATTATTTAACTGGTCACTGATGCGGCTAGTTATATCAGATGGTGTGCCAATGAAATGCTTTAAAATTGTGTAAATCAAAGTATTAACTCTATCAGATTAGGCAGATCTAATAGATTCATCAAAAATAGGTAACCCTTCATCATTACACTTGACAGCGTTCTGAATGGTTTCCTTAGCATCTCTGGTTAGGTGTTTATCCCACCAGTTTCTCAAAACACCGGAAAATTCTTGTGTTAAAATCTTAACAATATCAGGTTGTCTGATATTATTGTTTACATAAGCATTTACTATAAGGGACATTTTACTCATGATATTCATGATCTCTTGTTCAGAGAAACCATCAATATTCCATTCGTAGACCTTGTCAGCAGAGTAAGAAGATTGGCTTTGAAAAACTTTTTCTTCAAACTGTAAATCAGGAGGAGTAGGCCTGGAATACCAGTTCTTCGCCAGACTCATTGGTTTTGGTCCTTTTGAGAAGAATCTGGCAATTTCTGGTTTTAAACAATATCTTGAAAATTCTTTTCAAGTAGATTAAGATCTTTTTCTTCAGAAGAGTAATCGTTAGAAGACTCATCTGTAGTTTCAACAAGAACTTCTTTTTCTATTTCTTTGTTAGACAAAGCACTAGTAAAAGGCTGTTCTCTTTTCAGATCATTAAGCATTTGATCAATCTTATCTAAAATCTTTGCTTGTAGATTTTTTAAATCAATTTTGGTTCGACTTTCAGGTAAGATAATCAAAGGTTTTTCAATTATTTTCTTTGGTTGATCTGTAGTCAAAACCAAAGGAATAGGATCAGGTTTTTCAACCTTTTCTTCAATCCGATCTAATTGTTGTCCGATTGTATGAAGAGCAAGATTCACAAAGTTATTTTGAGAAATAACCTTTTTTGTTTCTTTGAGAATCTTGTCCTTCTCCGGATCTCTGGAAACAGTTTCCGAGATTTTGAAATGTGAAGCAGATATCTCAACCCCTTTATGGGTGATGAGGACAGTCTCCAAAGGTGGATGGCTAGACTGAACTACCATTTTACCTTCTTCCTTGACAAAATCAGTTTTAACAACATTCAAAGTATTGTTAGAAACATAAATATTTTTAACAAAATCAAAGAAAAGAATATGCTTTTGCTGCTTATTCATTTCTTCTTTCCATTTTCGTTTAACACGTTGTTTTTCTTTTTCAGAATACTTTGCATGGTAGGCTTTTCGCCTAGCACTATTTTTTGAAAGTTTGTATTCTTCAAAAAGATAAACAAGATCAAACGCAAATGGTTTATTCAACACAGTTAAACTGTGATGAACTTGTGGTGCAACAGGAGCTACCATATCTGAAGCTGTAGGTGATAAAGATGAGTCATCTTCTTTATCGGCTTCATTATGAATAGGCTGGTCTTTAGAGGATCTAGCATCCTGTGCAGAGTAAAAAGCAGAAGTTACTTGAGAGGACGTAGAGAGTCATTTCAGTTTTAAAACAGGATTAACAGGTTGGGCAGTTTTAATAGAATATTCCAGAAATTGTTTGAGATTTTGGTCTCTTCTTACTGGAATTTCTGACCCTGTAAAAGAAAAACTAGATCCAGCATAAGAATTTCTTCTTAGCCCTGGAGATCTAGTCTGATCAAAACTAATTTTAATGGTTCCATCCAAATACTGTTAAATGTTACTTGGATAACTGTCAACAGGGTTTCGAGGGATTGGAGGAGCCTCTTCTTCCAAAATCTATTCTTTGGGAAGAATTATATCTTTCCAGAAAATCATTTTTGGAGTTGAAACATCCGCATCTGGGGTTGAACTCTGGATCAGAAGAGTTTTTCCCTGGATGAGTTTTGCAATTGCTTTTAGATTTAAACTCGTTTTTAAAAGACGATAATAAATCTTGTAAATCAAAGTAAGGGGTTTGCTACCCTTAAGCATATCATATTCAGAAGTTAAAATGTTTAAAGTTAAACATTTTGAAATATGTTCATCATCAATAGCAAGAGTTAAATCTGGATAACAATTAAAATGGACTAGTCCATCCGTAAGAGAGGATTGGATCATTCCGAGAATACTTGTTTCAAAATTATTGAATCTGGCATCCCTTAAACAAAATAATACGGACGCATTGATACCTCTCCTTGTTAAAGGTTTGGTAGCAATTTGGACAGATCCAATATGAATATATCTAAAACCTTGCTGCAAAAATTTTGTCATCTGTTCTTTTGGGAAGAGATAACATTTTTCTTGAGTTTTGGAAATAGCATAGGTTTGTTCAACAGTACGCATGTAAAATTGTGTGTGTAAAGATCTTTCAAACCAATTGGTTCGGTAGATCGTGCTAACATCAAGTTTTGGAATCTTCTATGATCCCAGCACAGGCGACTCTGTTGCTTCAAAAGCACAGTTCTTCCTCATTAACTATGTCAGGCGGCATAGCCGACCTGGAACTAATTGTTGAATTGGATCTATTCATCCAACTCATTTTGTCCTAAGACAACACCGATCGTTGCATCTCAGGGGTCTGCGAACTTACCACTCTCGGCCCTCGGGTTTGAACCTATAGCTGCCCTATACTCGCCTCCCTGGTTTTAAAACGGGACTTACACCTCTGAGTTCCTGACCTACTTGTCGAAAGATGATCCTGAACCAATCAAAGTAGAAACTCCGGGTGGGGGTTGTCCGAAAACAAAATAAGTTCAACAAAGAAGAAACAATCATATCCAGAAGTTAAAATGTTTAAAGTTAAACATTTTGAAATATGTTCATCATCAATAGCAAGAGTTAAATCTGGATAACAATTAAAATGAACTGGACCATCCGTAAGAGAGGATTGGATCATTCCGAGAATACTTGTTTCAAAATTATTGAATCTGATCAAAACAGCGGAAAGAAGGAAAACCGAAGCTGACTGAAGAAGAAGAGAAGGAAGGGAATGGAAGAAGCTGAATAATAAATTGCACAATAATTAAATTATGCAAGCATAAAATAAACAGGCGGTTAAACCAGCCATATGCATGTATGAATATACAAAATTAATTGTAAAAACATATAAGCTTTCTTAAAATTAACAAGCTTAAAGTAATTACAGGTGTAAGGTAGTGCAGATTTGCACTTGCAGAAATCAAGGTTAATAAGGAGACTCAAGAACAGGGTAGAGAGGATCAGAAGTATTTCTCCCGAGTGAGTTCTGGTTTGAGTTCTGCCTTAACTCAGAATAAGGTTCTCATTTTATAGCATAAGGAGTTCCTGTTTACAATTATTAAAGTAAAACAGTAAATCAACCCGTGAGTGAACAGTGGGAACTGTTTAGGCACGGGGCTCAGAGTATCATCATTGTGTCTCTCCAGCTGTCTTCGTAGGCGCCTGCATTGGGCACAAGATGACAAAATAGCATTCTGTCATCTCTGTGTCTTCTAGCTGTCTCTGGAGGCGGATTCTTTAGGCACAAAGTGACAAGTATCTCAAAGAGGACTATGGTCGGTCTTCTTTGAACTCAAGTAGTAGTTCAAATATCTCAAAGAGGACTATGGTCGGTCTTCTTTGAACTCAAGTGGTAGTCAATCATCTTCCGGCTTTGGAATGCCTTCAGAATCATGACCAAATATATTATTGTATGAAGCCTCTGAGGATGTTTCTGAATTCTCATCGTTTTCAGAATTATCACTCATAGACTTAGACAGTTGTTGCTCCAACAATTTTATTAAATCTTTTTTGCCAAATCTGTTGAGGATATTATCTTTAGCAGACTTAGAAGATTTCTTTGAGGATGAGCTGGTGGCTTTTTCTCTTGATGAAGCAGAAGGTGAATTAGGGGCCCAAACTATCAGGGGGTATTCGAGGACTGGTGAACCAGATTTGATTGCTGGGAATTCCTTCTTTTCTTGCAAATCAGGAGCGAGGGAAATCATTAATCATGTGGTTGATTACTTTTTCAGTATATCCAAACCTATCCCACCATTTTATGAAATAAGCTCGGTCAATTATATCAGCATTTTTCTCATAAGTCCATTTAAAGATCCACGATAATTTGTAGTTCTTGCAAAAATGGAGCTCATACGGAAACATCTGTGAGTGCAGGTTCAGTTTTGTACCACTTACTTGTTGATAGAATATAAAAGCTCTGGCGAGCTGCTCAGGGAGATTCTGTGGAATGAGTCCAAATTGGTCCCACCATTGGAGAAACCAATAAGAGAAAGTTCCTTCGAATCTTGTATCAAAATTGATGAACCATGAATGGCTCATATCAAGTACCTGAAAGAACATGAAATGTCTCCAGGCAGTTATGTAATCAAAATAATTATAACTCAGTGCAGAGTCTGAGAGCCTTTTGGGAGTCCATGGCTTTGTTCCCCATTCGGCCTCTGTCATGACTCGGAGGATATAAGCACTGTGATAGATTAATTTGGTGGAATCATTCTTATCATAAATAGGTTTTATGATAAGAGAGTTGGTGAGAATCAGGATACTGGAATAGTAGTGGAGATTTTTGGAGGAATCTTCAGGTATCCAGTGGAAATTTGGGGGGAAATAGGAAGAGGCTATTTTGAACGGATCTGTTAAATTAGAACGGTTAGGTTCTATATGAAACAGATGAGTAATAAATGGCTTCTTCAAATATTTAGATTTTCCTTTTGGGAGGAAAAACTGAGGAGTAATCAAAGTAGGTCATTTTGATGCAATTGCTTTCGCATATGGATCAAAAGGTGTAGAAACCGTAGACGCGAAGGTCAGTGGTTGCACAATTTTATCAAGAGGTGTAAACCTATTGGCAATATCCAGTGCTGTGGAAGAGACACTGGGCACGATGGAGGATCCAGACTCATTCTTGATGAGTTTTATACTGGGTATTGGAGGTGGGGGGTTCACTCTCTGTTTCTCTTTTCCTTTCTTCTTGCTCATGGTTGGGTGTCTGTAAGAACTCGGTTGGGTGTCTTCAAGAACTCTCTGGTAAAAAAATCAGAGATAGAATTATCAGTGCCTTTGATGTATTCAATATCAAAATAAAAAACACTTAAAATACATTGCCATCGTGCAAAAATATGTTTTTATGCAATGTTTTCAACATCTTTTTCTAGAACAAATTTAGCACTCATGCAATCAATACGAAGTAAAAACTTCTTGTTAAACAAATCAGATTGAAATTTAGAAATACATAGTACTATAGATAAAATTTCTTATTTAATAGTACTATATTTCTCTTGTGCCGGATTCCAGGTTCCAGAATGGAAACGAACAATTTGTTCAGAAGAACCTGCAGAAACAATCTGTTTCAGAATACCACCGTAACCAATTTTGAGGCATCTGTTTCAACAATTTTAAATGAATCAAAAGTGGGGATACCAAGGCACGGAAGAGTCTTGACGTGTGCTTTGATTTTCCTCACTATTTTAGTTTGGATTTCTGTTCAAGGAGGAGGATTAGAAAGAAGTCGTTCGAATAAAGGACGACATGTTTCCTCATATCCTTGTAGAAATCAGCAACATAATTAAGAGATCCTAAGAATCTCTGTAATTGATTTTTGTCAAGAATGACATCAGGGAATTTGTCGGCAAAATCCATGGCTCTTTGGATAGGCCTGATTTTCCCTTCAAAAATATCATAACCATGGAATCTGATCTTGGTTTGGAATAGTTTGATCTTTTTCGCAGAAACGACAAGACCATTGAGTCTAATGATGTCTAGAAATGAATTCAAATGTTTTCAGTGTTCATCAATAGATTTAGAAAAAATAAGGACATCATCTATGTAGACGATGGTAAAAGCAGAGAACGGGTTGAAAACGTTGTTCATGATATGTTGGAACTCACTAGGGGCATTTTTGAGATCGAATGGCATTACATTCCATTTGAAATGACTGAAGGTGGTTACAAAGGCTGTCTTATACCGGTCTGACTCTGCTATCTGGATTTGTCAAAAACCATATTTGAGGTCAAATTTGGAAAAGACTACATCATCACTTAACCTATGAATTAAGTCATTTTTGTTGGGAATAGGGTCCCTAATCCACTGTAAGACCTTGTTCAAAGGTTTGTAATTAATGACTAGACTAGAGGTACCTCTTTCTAGTTCAGCATTTTTTTGGACATAAAAGGCTGGACAAGACCAAGGGAACTTGCTATCCCTAATTATGCATTTTTTCATAAGATCTGCAATTTCCTTTTTGCAGAATTCTAAAGTCTGACTATTCATCTGAATTGGTCTGGCTTTAGTGGGGATGATGCTTTCATCAAAATTTTTGATATAGGGGAGAGAAACGATTTGTTTCTTCCCATGCCAAAAAGCATTTGGTAAAACAGAACAAACATAAAAAATAAGACACTTGTTAAAATTATCAATTTTTGAAAGTAAAATTGGCGAAGATAATTGTTCAGAAATATTTTTCTACCTTATGTCCTGTTTGAGGAAATTCAGATGCTTTTGTTTTGCAAAAAGTAAAAATTTCAAACCTTTATCTTGATCAATCTTTTGACGAGATGCAAATTTGAATTTGATTTTTTGACCAAAAGGGTCGGTAGTAATACCGTCTTTTTCAGTCAAAAAAGGATATAAAGCAGAGATAAATAGAATGCCTAAAATCACTTTGTCAGACATGTTTTTTACTAAAACAGAAGGGATTTTGTAGCAAACATTGTTTTGACAGACATGAGCGTTGTTAAGCTCATAAGTAATTTTCATTTCAGATCCATTTGCAGAAAATAATCTCTCAGAAGATTTTTCAAAATAATTACTAGGAATGAGTCCTTCCTGAATACAATTCAGGTCTGATCCGGAATCAATCGTAGCAACTACAGAAAATTGAAAATCATGGGCGACCACAATGGTAACCCTTGAAAACCATTTTGGAGGAATGGTATGATGGATCAAACAAATCAAGTTATCTGCAGCTAACTCATGTTGGCTTGAACCAGAATCATTTGTTTGCTCATTGTCAGAAGGAATATCCTGATCAAGTTGTTTTAGATTTTAAACACTTAAAATTTTAGTTTTAAAATCTCATTTTCAGACTTAAGGTTGTTTAACTCAGATTTGAGTTCAACGATTTCTTTTTTAACAAGATTTATTTCGTGTTGTAAATCATTTGTAGAAATTTTCTTGGGTTTTTTCTTTTGAAATCTCTCCAATGTTTCTTGAAAACTAATCCTTTGCTTAGAGGGTTCTGGTTCTTGGCGAGCCATAACCTTTCTTAACTTAAGAATATATTCTTCCTTAAGCTCAGGATTTGTTATTTGAGAAATGAAGGTTAGCAATAGGTTTTCTTGTTCTTCAGATTTAGACAAGACATGGTTGGTTGTCTTACCCTTTGTCTAGCAACAATTATCATTACAATTGCAACCTAGCTTAGGACCAGTAGAATCTAGAGATTCAGTTTCTGAATGATATTCTGAATCACTAGAACTGAATTCAAGGATATCAGATGATGAAGACGAAGCTATTTCTCCGAGTCGAAATAGTTCTTCTTTATCATTGTTATCAATATTCAACTGATTAAGCTTTTTTTTTAATTTTTTTTCTTTTTTGGCTTTCTGGGGGCATTTATCAGCGAAATGTCCTGGATTGCTACAAATAAAACATTTTCCTTGTGCAAAATCTTTAGATTTCTTTTTCTTAGAAAATGGCTTAGAAAATAGTTTTTTATAAGTTTTCTTATAAAATTCATCACGGGGTTTTCTCCTGATACCACCATGAGGTTTGGAAAACTTATGCTTCCTTTTAGAGGGAGCTATAGCAGGAAGTCCGAATTGTTCACAAAATGTTCCCATTTCGTATTTGGCTTTCTTGCTATTTCTCATCTGCTCTCGAAGCATTCTTTGATCATTACACATACTAATACCAAGTTTCTTGATTACTGCACAAATATCACCATAGGTGTATGCGTCGTAATTAAGAGACCCAGCAATAGTAAGTTTATCCTTCACTTTGTAAGCGAACAAGTGAGGTAATCCATCAATAAATTTCTCCTTCTATTAAGACTTCTGACTATTATCACGAAGCATTACTTTGGAAATGAAAACATCTTGGTACCATCTATAATCAGACATCTGATGACATCTAAGATTATTTAACTGGTCGCTGATGCGGCTAGTTATATCAGATGGTGTGCCAATGAAATGCTTAAAAATTGTGTAAATCAAAGTATTAACTCTATCAGATTGGGCAGATCCAATGGATTCATAAAAAATTACATGAGGAATGTAAATGTTGGTGAGTTTTGATGTTTGTATACAAAATTCATATTTTAGGGGCAAAATTATAATTTTCCCTCAAGTAGAGGTGTAACATTGCAATTTTAGCCCTAAGTTAGTAAGTTTTAGTTTTATAAGAATATAGTGAGATACTTTAACCTAAGAAAATATCTCATTTCAATTCACCCTCGTTTACGCTTCACTTTAAGTTACACGACATAATTGTAATTTAGCTTGTAACTTATTCTCAGTGTATTTAAGTATGTGTGATGGTAAGAAATCATTTCACAGTTATAATTATTAGTATAAATTGTTATAGCATGACATGCCATGAATGCCATGTCACATGCATTGAGGAAGTCATGAAATATTTTCAAGTTATTTCAAGTCTTATATTTTTATCACGACCCCAAATGGTAGGATGAGGTGTAATCCTATTTGAATTCCTTTGTCCACATTGGAGAGTTTAAACTAGTTTGTGGAATCCCGTTGACAAGGTAAAGTCAAAAGGTTTCGAATGGGACTAAGTAATTGGTTACCATAGCAAAGTCAAGTACCCAATGTTGGTAGTGCCAACTAAACGCTTAACGATTTTATCAGTTCAATTATCATGATGTACTCACAATTGACTTAGATACCTGTAATTGGATGTGGTACCGGCTAGAGCACAAGGCCTTTGGGGAGTCATGGAGCTTCTACAGTTCAATTTTAATCAAACACGTTTGTGTTAACAAGGTCTCATTTTCATGTCGTCATGTCACATTCATGTCAAGTCATGTTACTTTCAAGTTCATGCAATTTTATTTTCAAGTCAAGTAAGGAAGTATACATGTAATTTACTTTCATGCATGCTTATTCATACTGTTGGTAGCTTAGGAATTTTACATGCTGAGATTTTGTAAATCTCACTTAGTAGTCCCAACTACCATTCCCCCCAGATTGGTAGAAGGTTCGACAATGATCAATGGAACCAAACTGGACGAGGATAAGAGGATAAGATTGAGACTACTAAGTGAGATTGTTTAGGATCGAGGCCTTAGTAGTAGTTTAGGAGATTGTTCCCTTGAATGATCAGGAGATCAAAAAGTGGCAGTTGAAGGATAGTGGACTTATGAGCATTTTGCAGAAGCTCATGAAGTCTGAAGGACTATTGTATTTTGGAATTAGAAATAATGGGATGTTGTGTTATAAGGAAAGCAACGTGATTATGACAAATCCGGAAATGAAGGAGAGGATATTGAAAGAAGCATATAATACCCCCTACACTGTACATCCCGACATTACAAAGATGTACCAGGACTTGAAAGGACACTTTTGGTGGGATAGAATGATAAAAGATGTGGTGAATTATTTTAGCTGGTATTTTGTGTGTCAATTGGTGAAGGCAGGACATCATAGGCTAGTAGGAGTACTGTAGCTGTTACCAATTCTGGAATAAAAATGGGAGGACATTTCCATGGATTTCGTAATTGGATTGCCAAGGACATCCATGGGAAAGAATTTCACATTGGTTATTGTAGACAGATTGACAAAAAGTGATCACTTTTTGCTGATCGCCAACATTGACTCTATGGAAAAGTTGTCTAAGTTGTACGTTAAGGAGATAGTTCAGTTGCATAGAGTACAGAGGTCGATCGTGTTAGATAGGGACACTCGATTCACGCCATGATTCTAGCAAAGCTTGCAGAATCTAATCGGCACCAGCTTGAAGTTTAGGAGTGCCTATCATCTACTGATAGATGGACAAACAGAACGGACTATACTAAACTTAGAGGATATGCTTAGAGCTTGTGTGTTGGAAACAAATGGTGATTTGGAAGGGCACCTACCTTTGGTAGAGTTTGCCTATAATAATAGTTTCCACGCCACGATTAAGATGGAGCCATATGAGGCATTATATTGAAGGAAGTGTAGATCCTTGCTTTACTGGGATGACGTCGGAGAAAAGAAAAAACTTGGCTCTAAATGCATGCAGGAAGTAGGGGAACAAATTCTATTGATCATATAACATATGCAAGCAGCTCAGGATCAACAAAAGAACTATGCTAATGATAGAAGTAGAAATCTTGAGTTCATAGTAAGTGATTGGGTATATGTTACGGTATTACCCATGAAAGGGGTGGCCCATTTTGGTAAAAAGGGGAAACTAAGTCCATAGTATGCAGGACCCTATGAGATAGTGGAAAAAGTTGGGCCAATAGCCTTTCAGTTAAGCTTACCCATGAAATTTCAAGGGATACACAAAAATCTTTTGAGCAAAGCGATCAGTTGTGATTGACCCAAGACATATTCATCTTCAACCTAACATGTCCTATGAAGAGTGGCCAATCCAAATTATAGATTAGAAAGATCATGAGTCGAGGAATCGAAATATACCCCTAAACAAGGTACTTTGGAAAGCTACTTGGGAAAGTGAAGACTTGAAGAGGCTAGACACCCTCATCTGTTTGTATCTTAGGTAGAAATATAGGCGATGGGTTGATTTTGGTTGGAACTTTGTGATCTGATTTTGATTGTATTCTTGGATGAAAAAGTAATAAAAGTGCTTGTTTTGATTGCAATTATTGGTTCATGTTTTTTGTTATGTTTTGATTATATCCTTGATAATAGGACATGACATGGACTAGAACAAACTTGTGTATGTCTATGTTAGTTGTAGCAAGAATTCAAAGTATGCGTGAGCATAGGAAAAGATTCAGGCAGGAGAGGCGAGATGGAATGATTGCGGCCTATTGGCAACAATTGGAGAAGTTTGAGCACCATCACACACAAGTGATGGATGCAGCTTTTAGAGAAAACCTTTTTCCTATGACGAGTGTTACCGCATGAGCAGCCACAATCTCCACATGACCCACTAGTTTGGAGAGATGCCACAAGGTTACGAGTGTTAGGCATTAACCACGAAGCAGCATTCAACCATGTTGTTGAGGTCCGAGCTAGAGAACAAATGTCATTCAAATCATCCGACACTTCATTTCATCGTCTCTATGTTCGTGAAGAAGGTCTACCCGTTGAAGACGATGAAACTACTATAGAGCATAAGTTAAATAAGTTAAGGACAAACATGTATTATGACCCTAATGTTGATGCAAATTTCTACCTTTCACAAGACGCAGTAACAGAAGAAGAGGAGGAAGTACCGTTACCTTCTTCATCCAAGGATTTAACTGAAGTTAGTGGGCATAGCCCTCTTAGTGAGTTAGTTTACCCTTATTATTTTATTTATCGAGCATGATGTTGATTTCAAAGACAAAATCTTTTCTTAAGGAGGGAGGAAGTGACACCCCAGCTTAAGCTTGGATCTTGAGGTTATGATCTAGGACTTTAAGTGAATATAGACCCAAGGTCCTTAGAAAATAGAGCCTTGTATAATATAGGATTGATTTCTTTTTTTCCTTGTATGGATAGGGTGCCTAACTCTTTTTCAGCCAACAAAGGAAGAAGGGCTTAAGTTCACTGAAAACCCATTAAGGTTTCAGATGGCATTGGGGAGTTGCCACTTGGTGCCATGCAACGGTGACCTTTAGGTTTCTGAGAGAAAAATAATCATGAGATGCATTGGAAGAGAGGGTTTCGATTTCTCCAAGGGACACACCACTTGGCAAGCAAACAAGATGGCTCTTATGATTTTTAGAAGAATAATGATGAGGAAGAGGAACATACAATTTTTAGCTATAGAGGAAGGTGCCAGTTGGCACTAATGCACATGGGACCCTTGGATTTTTGAAAAGTGCAATAGTGATGGGGGAAGGGAGTGAATCTTGGCATAGGCATTGGGATGCCATTTTGGCATCCATGCACATATGTATATTAGAGTTTCAAGAAAACCAATAATGAGGAAGAGAAGAAGGGTGGTCAGTTTTGGCAAGAGGCATGCCACTAGGCAAGCATGCTTGGGATCATTAAGGTTTCTAGAAGGATCTAATGTGAGGGGAAAGTGAGAGTTTCGGCATAAGTAAGAGGCACCACTTGTCCCTCATGAAAAATAATCCCTTAGGTTCCCAAAAGAATTAATCCTTGAGAGGGAAGATAGAGAATTTGGCTGGGGCAAGGAAGAAGGGGCCACCAGGTGCCCATGCTTCATATTTTTGTGACTTTTTGGCTTTTGCCAGAAGGCAGTGATTGGAGAGAGTAAATTGAGACAAAAGGGATCTATAAATGAGATCATTAATGGTCGGGAGCGTACAAGAGGGAGGAAGAAGATCAAGGGTCATTTTTAGCATTTCTCTCATTCCTCTCTTCTCTTTCTCGTCCAACCCTAGAAGCCTAGTTCCATACTTTACACTCAATCCAAACATTATTTTTGTCCAACAAAGGAACATAGATTCAAGAAATTTGGCAAACACTAAACCCACCGAAACATTCTCCGATGATTTCTACCGACTCTAACTTTGTCTTTTTTCTTTTTCTTTTTTACTTAATGGTTAAGGAAGTGTTTTTAAATTAATTTTTAACTTTTTTGTTTTTAAAAAAATGCTTGAAAAAATTCGCGCAAAATTAAAAAGTACAAAATGCACTTATCGGTGGGCAGTCTCGGGACACTTCTTGGTGGCCGTAGCACTGACATAAATATTTGGTGGAGCCTAGCACAATAAGGTGTTCAAACCCTGGCCTCATTCTCTTTTCACAACACACGAAAATGCCAAAGGAGTTTATTTGGAGGTTTAGGTTTGTGAGAAACAAGGGTTGTGTTGCGTTTTGTAGGTTTGGCCATGAGGGGATAGTGCTTGAAATCAAGATTTGAGTATGTTCAAGAAGTGCTCGCCCACTACTAGGATTTCATGAGGAGTTTCTTATCTAATCACTATTTGAAGAAACACAATCTTGAGTGCCCTACACCTTTCGACCATTTGGGTTTGTTTTTATAAAACCAAACATGTCACACACACGTCCAACATATTTGGCCACTAGGGTTGCACACAAGTGAAAGGAGGGTTGATCCCATTCGGCCCTAGGGTTTCTCATGTCATGTGTTTATGTCTTCATCAGAATCACAAGATAATGGCATAGAACAATAGAGAAGTCATGGATAGATGGTAAGGCCCTAAACCGATTAGGGTTAGAATGTTTAAAACCCTAGTGCATGGATCACATGCTTGGTTTTTAGCATTTCGATTTAAAGAACCTAATATTTAACACATACACTTTCAGCTTGCTCGATCTTTGGTACACTTAAATATGTTGGAAGCTTTGTCAGTTAGCCTCTAACTTTCTATTGGATAATATACTTATGTCTTTGTGTAAACTTTGCATCTGTATTGTGTGTTTTGTTTAATGAATCTTACTCTCAAATGACATATGATATGATCGGTTTCCACCATTCTATGCTTGAATCTTTTTTTATACTTGTTGAAAATTGGTTTAAATGACATGTTCGAAGCTTTGATGTATTGTTATATGCCATGTTAAATTATCATGTGTTATATCCTTGTATATGTATCTGAATGTTCTAATCATTTCAAGCCATTCACGTGATGCATTCATTGCATAATGAATACAAGTACATGTCATGGTTACATGAAAAGTTGCATGGTTTCATCACAAGTTACATGTCACATGCTTTCAGGTTGTGCATTAAAAGAAAAACTTTTGACATGACTCCAGTGATAAGATGGGAGAATATTCTAGAGGAACTCCCTTATCCAGTCTGGAGTGCTTAAATTAGAGTGGTAACCCATGTGTTGATGAACTATAGTCAACGAGACTTCAAATGGATTTTTTTTAAGGGATTGCAAAGTGAAGTAGTAGTGCCTAATGCTAGTGGTGCAACTCATTGTAAATACAGTGAAGACGAATTGCAAACCTTCGTATCATATTGTAAGCTCATGGTGAAGGCGTTACGAACTGCCTGAGCTCCTTTTCATATGTACGTAGTCACACTTGGTCAGAGGGCTGGTAATGTAATCCGGTAACTAGCAGGGAGCCCACAATTCATTGGGGTAGCCGTGACGTGTCCATACATTATTATATGGAATAAGTGTACAAGTGATTAAAATGAAATGACATATTGTTACATAGTTATATTTTTACTTTGTTACATGGATACAAGATTAGTGTTTTTGAAAAAGGAATCTTGATGGGAGAAAAATATGTTTTGTCAAAATGCACATTCATGCTCATACATTCATACTCATTGTTTATCTTATACATGCTTATGTTATCTGTGTATTCTTTTTTTCTAATTTACTAAGACTTCTTAAAATCTCACTCTATTAGTTTCCACTACCTTTTCCCTTGGAATAATAGAAGTTGTGACAGCAACCGATGATAGCAATGGGGAAGTGCGATGAGCGCCCAGTACTCAAGGAAATCCCTAAGCCTAGTTCTAGCCCTATAGGCAATAGTAGCCTTGTTGATGCCGCAATACCCTTAGTAATGATGATAACACGTATCAAGGCCATGTGGGAGATTTTAGAAGATGATCACACCTAGAGTTCACGATTGATGAAAGACAATGATGTTTTAAGGATTGTTATAAAGGGGCAAGGTTTTAAGACCCCTATTTTGAATGGATGGTTAAAACAATTACTTTTGGGATTAAGAGTACTTTATTTTGGTATCATATTAAAATTGTTCAAACCTTTACTAGTTTTAATTTTTTCATTGTGATTATTGCAAACTGTTAGATGATAAGTGTGATTTTTATGAGATTTTTATTACTCTTTTATTTATAAAAAGTGTCAGTTTTCCCTTAATTTTATTAATTGTATTTTATTTCTATGTATTTCTCTTTATTTTCTTGGATTTGAAGGAATGAAAAGATCTAGTGCGAAAGGAGAGCATTTTGGTACAAAAGAAGAGACTACGGGTCCAGACCGATGAGAGGCGACGAGACTTGAAGAGAGATGAGAAAATTTAGGCAAGGAGACCCAATGGCGACCAGTATTCGCGATCAGGATTGGCAACAAGAGTTAGGCGATAAGCAATATATTTTACCCTCCGGGCGTGAAGATCGGGCGTGAAGACTTGGCTCCAATATATTTTACCTACTAGGTGAGAAGACTTGGCACAAGGCTCTGAGCAACTAGTCTAAACGGCCAACCTAAAGGACATCGTGGGTGACAACTAGCAAATGTGAGCAGCTATACCGCTCGGTAGGTTGGCGAGAGGGTTCTATCATCCCGATCGGGTGTCTTTCCTTTAAATTGGTGAGAGGGTTCTATAATCCTGATTAGGAGTTATTCCTCTCGAAAGGTGAGGAGACCATTTATATTCAACATGTGACGCCCCCAGATTCTGCTTGAGATCGGACGGACATCCGAAGTGTCAGGACATGCAACACAAGGTTACCTGCCCCCGTTCATGACATGTAAGATACAATGTTCCTAACTTGCATCTAGCATTATGCAATATTTGCAGCGGATATTTTTTTTTTAACAATACTATGCACCAAACTTATAATATCCCAAATAGTTAAAACGTAAACCATGCATACTTAAAACATCCACGATTACAACACGGGTCTCAAAAGACTGTAATCTCAAAACAATGGAGACTTGACTCCATAATTACATTGCCAAAAAATACTATTGGGCTAATTTTTTGAGTAACTCGCATAACTTGACTAACAATGCTAGAATACTATCCAAACACATAACTATGGAGGCTGCAAGCTCCGTGTTGCATCTACAATATCTAGTCAACCTCCTCTAGTCTGCCAATTTCTACTCCCTGCTCTGATCCTGACACATCGCCTACCATTCGGGAGGAATGGTAGTTGGGACTACTATGGTGAGATTTGATTACGAATCTCAGCAAGTTAACCGGAAACTTCCACACAAGTTAATGATGCATGCATGGCAGTAAAAGTATGAATGCATAATCAAAGTCAAAAGTAAGCATAACATAACTTGGCATATAGCATGACATAAATAACATAACTTGAACTGAAACTGAAACTTAGCTTGACGTGACATGCCATGTACGTGAACTTAAAACATAATATGGACTAGCAATATAGCATGAACGTGAACTTGAAACATAACATGGACCTGAAACATAGCATGAACGTGAACATACATAATTTGAACATGAACTTGAACATAACATGAACCTGAGCACAATATAACATAAACGTGAACTTAAAACATAACGTGAATGTGAACATGACATAACATGAACGTGAACTTGAACATAATATGAACATGAACATAACATGACATAAAGATGAACTTTAAACATATTCTTGTCTCATGGGGTCACCATGATTGAGTAATCTTATCTCATGGGGTTACTATAATTGCGTATTCTTATCTCATGGGGTTACCATTATTGACATGAACTTGAAACTTGACATGAGCGTAAATTTGAACATAATATAACGTGAAACATGACTTGAACCAATAGACTTAATTAATAAAAGTGACCATATGGGTGCTACAGAGGTCCTCTTGAGCCGTGTGTCCCTGCCGATTACAGCATCACAACACAGGCGTCTATACCAGCTGTGAGTGCGTTAATACATACTCCACAGATGTTGTGGCCCCACGTGTTCTACGTGTCACAATTGTTGTGTCTCACGTAGTGTATGATCCACAGTTGCTGTGGCCCCATACTTCATACTCCACAGTTGCTGTGGCCCCATGAATTGTTTGTGCCACACTTGCTCTAGACACACGTAACATAAAGTGTGATTCCATCGTGTTAGTCCCTGACGCTCTTTGGTGACCAACTAGTTAGGCCTCATTCGCAACCTGCTGACTAATCTTTGTCAACCGAGGAAATTTCACACATATTTTGACACTCCAGCTTAAACAAATGAGTTTCATTAGGATATTACCCTATCCTAGTGCTTAGGGTAATGATTGACATGAATAACTTAACTGGCATACATGACATTTCATAACGTGACGTGAAATGAATGTAAGACGACAGACATGACGTAAATGAAATTTCGTAACGTGACGTGACGTGAACGTAAGACGATAGACATGACATACTTTGAGACATAAATATAACAGACAACATTTCATAACATAGCATACATGTAACAGACAATATTTTGTAACATAGCATAACATGTAACAGATAACATTTCTTAACATGGCATAATATGGGACAGTGAATATTACGTGACATGACATACATGTAATAGATGACATACGTAATGTGACATACTTGCAATAGATAGTAACATAAGACAGATTATAAAGTGTAACAAATAAGTAACATGACATGGTATGGCATGACATTTATAACAACATACAAACATAAACTGTAGTTCCCTTACCCATCACACATACATAGTAAATTGATAGTAAATTAAGAGCTAACTTACCGCGATCATCACGTTCTACGATAATAAAGCATGAAACACGAGGAACTATAAGAGAGTATTCTAAAAGTTAGAAATTTAATTACTAACAATTAGAAAAGTGAAAATGGACAACTTAGAGTAAAATTACCATTTTACCCACTACATGTGAGAAAATGATAATTTTACCCCTAACTTAAGGATTTCACATCCTAACTCCAAAAATTACAAAAATTTATATTCCTCATGTAAGTTTTGTCCTAGACTAAAATATCAACTCAGAAAAATTTAAAACCATTCATAATTATGAAAAACTCACAATGGCCGAAACATTCATAAGTTATTTCTCTTGATTTTGATTGCAGTTTCTTCCATCTTCAAAACTCATGATTAAATTAAAATTTTATAACAAGGATATTCCTATCCTAAGTTTAAAAATACACTTAAAATATCCATTAAGAAAAGCAAATCATCAACACCAAACTTTTTGTAAAAAGACCCAAACTTTTTAACATAAAGTAAACCCTTAAATCACAAGTTTTGACCTTAATAAAAACATCTCAAAAAATTCCAAAAAAATCAAATCTTACTTCTAACATATTTATAACATTATCTTAAGATCAACCATGCTTTAAATCATTGAACAAAACTCACCAAAATCACAAAACAACACTTGGAGATTTTGGTTTTACACTTAGTCCAAAACCAGAAATTTTTCTCTCAATTAACTTTGATCTATCTCTTGATTCATGGCTTAAAGACATTTGATCTTCAAACTAAAACATCTCATGGTTTAAAAATGTGTCCTAAAGAAGATTCAACCATCAAACTTAAAATCACATGGCTAAAACTCAATAAAACATGGATCTAACCCAAAAACATAAAATCTTAGGCCTAACCGAAATCCTCTTACATAGAAAAATCATATCTTTAACAATAATACTAACTATCTTCAAAATAACATCCTAACATGTATATAAGAGGTTTAGGATTATCATATAAAAATATCAAAGCCTTTGGAATAAGATTAAACCACGAAATATTCAAACTTTCCCAAAACAAAAACTTTGTTTCCACTTCTAGTTTTCAAGTTTCTAAATCTAAGGAAATCTATCATCAAAAGCTTTATCCATGCAATAAAACGTCAATGGAATTCATAAACACATGCTAACAACACTCCATAAAATTTTTGGACTAAGATATGTCTATTCTTGGTCAAAAATTCTAAAACATAACATACACTTCAGTTTCACGCCTAAAATGACTTTGTCATGGTTAAAAATACTTTTGACCGATCAAATGAGCATGGAATGAGACTAATAAGATATTCACGAAAACTACACTCAAAAAATAAAAACTTTTATGAAGGAGACATCTTGCAAAAATACTTACAAAGAGTAAAAAATTGCCAAGCAAAAAGACCCAGAAATCTGTCCGAACTCTTTTGAGTTTCTCTCTAAGAACGGGGTGAAAACGTGATAAAATGGAGTGAAATGTGCCTTGCATGAGTTTAGACTCCAGGAGGGGGAAGTTATGGGCTTGAATGACCCTTGATTGGAGTTGGCTATGTAACGTTTGTGACATCCCGTATTTTAGTGTATTTTAATTGAATGGTTATTTTAATTAATTTAAAATTTGGTTCTCTTATTTTAAATTTATCGAATCTCTTGTTGGTTTATTTTTTATGATTTTTAAGTTGTGAAATTTATTTTGGTATGCTTTCTTAATATTAATTATTTTTTGCATTTAAATTACTCTTTAATTTAAATTAGTTTGTTGTGGGATTTAAAATTATTGTGTTGTTGAATTTTTATTATTATGTATTTTAGCTACGTTTAAATTATTTTATTTAACTCGCTGTTTTGAAATTCTTTTCGTTGGATCATTTTGTGACCCAAAATGTAAGGATTGGACCTCATTTCTTTCTCTCACTTTTTCTTTTTCCTTTGTTCTTTTTCCTCATTTTCCTTTCTTCTTCTCTTCTTTTTATTTTTCCTTCATTTATTTTTCCTCTCTCTCTTCCCGCGGGCGACACCCTCCCTCTCTCCCATCCATTTGTTTCATCCACCCACAGCGCCGCCGTGCACTGTCCATTGCTATCACCGCCCCCCTTTCTTCTCCCCACCGACCAGCGACCTTATCCCTCCATTTTCAGCCCCTCTCATGCCATCGTCAGCCCCTCTCGCTCCGCTCTAAGCTGCGGCACCCATTGAGCTCGCGCGCTACCGTGGCCACCATGGGCGACCATCTGTTCACCACATCACCGGCGACTCCTCAGCTACCTAACCCACCCATCCTTAGCTCTGATCCGCCACCGATGAAGCCCATCCATCCCCATTTTTTATTTGAGCTTTTTGGACTTCAACTGCCACCCATGCCGCCACCCACAGCCAACCACCACCACAATTAGCTGCACCAACACCCCTAAGGCCTTCCCTAGTAATCTCAAGTCTTCGTTTATTTCCGTTCAAAAGTTGGGTTTTGAGACCCACGGCCCTGGTACATTTTACACTATTACATTGTCGTGTGGCCACTTCTAGCCCCTCTGTGATCCTTCGAAAATGGTTGGTTGGTTGTGCCAGACTGAGTCCGAGGAGTAAGGGAGTCAGTTGGGTTGGAGGATGGAGTTGTTTGTGTGACTGGACTATGCGGGGATTTGTTGGTTGTTGGATATTTGTGTTGTGTCATGTACATTGCATATTTGCATGCATGTTCATGTTTGTAAATAAAAACTGGGTCTTCGCATAATTGCATACATTTTCATGTGTATATTTGAAAACTGGATTTTCATGTGAGAAATAGTTTTTGACTGTGTGTGTATCATGACCGCAAGCCAAGATGGGGCATTATCTTGGTGGAGCTTCTCTAGTCATCCGGGAGCAGAATATACTGAGTGACGTCCACTAAGTTGTCGTTGGGCAACAACGAGATCGGACAGGATGGTAATGCTCTCGTGCCAACTCTGTGGCCCCTCTGCTAGAAGGGTTTAGAGGATGCTTGGCCACGAATGCGCTGGGCACAGAACTGGGCATCGCTCACTACGAAGTCACTCTCATGGTCGTTACCCATGGAGAGATGAAGGGAGTAAGGGTGTGCGGTGATCCCTACTGGAGATCATGGTGCATATGGATAAAATGGATATTGGGCCATTTTATGGAAAAATGGCAGATTTTTTATAAATGGATATGTGGACCATTTTCTGGGAAAATGGTGGACTATTGTTTTGGGCCATTTTCTCAAAATATTTTTATGGAAATATTTCGGGTAAATAATGGGATTTTGGCGTGTGTTGAAAAATATTCATTTTCTGGGAAAATGATGTTTTGGGTCTAATGCATATTTCATCATATGCATGCATAATTGTTGGTTGCATTAATGCATTTTTATCTCGTGGGTTGTTTGGATCATTACTTACCTGCGGTATCATTTTATGGTATTGCAGATTTTGATGTAGATGATGCTGAGGTTGAGCCTGAGGATTTGGCTCCGTCAGAGGAGTGATATGGGATCACTCGTTTATGTATTTGGACCTTGTAATATATTTTTCGGGATAACTGTATAACTCTTTTTAAACATTTTACTTATGTAAATTTGTATTAAACAATTCTAATACTTAGTCGACTTACTTAAATTATCTGCTGCTTTTTTTTTTGTACACTATTACATGTACATACACTTGACACTTATCGTTGGGATGTGTGACCGTGTTGTCATCATTCGGGCATCTCGATTCTTGAGTTTCCGTACATGGGGGTCGGGGGCGCCACAAAGGTGGTATCAGAGCAGTTCGACTCTGGGTAAAACCACATGTCCCTTAGGTGAGGTACTAGAAATTTTTAAAGTTGTAAATTGAAATTATTTATTTTAAGGTATGATATATTATGGGTTTATTTCTATTTCATTTTATGTTGTATTGTTTTATTTTATCTTATTTTATTTTTGTTATTGCCTTTGGTTGTGTTTGATTTTATCTGGAGTTTTAAGTGGGGTTAAAGGTTACTCTATGATAGGAAGATGGTAAGACCAATAAGGCCAACCAATGAGCCCGAGGATGAATTACTGAGAGGCAATGGGAATTACGCCATGGCAAGGGCGTTAAATCGGATAATGGAGTTCCTCCAACAGAATTGTCAGCTGCTGCAAGGAGATCCGAAAAGAGCAGTTCAAGTCGGGTGTACCTACGAGCGATTTCTAGCCCATAGGACCCCTGTCTTTACTGGTGAAGAGGATCCACTTCGGGCTGGAAGGTGGATTGAAGACCTCGAAAGGACATTCAAAGTCTGTGGTTGCACGGAGGCCCAGTTGGTGTTGTATGGGAGTTATCTGCTGCAAGGTGAAGTGGCAAATTGGTGGAAGACAAAGCGACAACTCCTAGAGATGGAGTTGGGATCTTAGCACTTCAAGAAAGAGTTTGAAGATTGTTTCTTCCCTATTTTTGTGAGACGACAGAACGCATGGCAATTCAATAACTTGGTCCAAGGAGATATGACTGTTGTGCAGTATGCCTGGAAATTTATGGAGCTTGGGGGGTTTGCTACCCACCTTATTGCCACTGAGGAGATGCGAGCCGAGTTTAGGAGGGTCTGCGACATGAGATATACAGACAAGTAGCTTGTCACTAGATTTCAAATTTTCAGAGGTTAGTTGATATGGCCATTATTGCGGAGCGTGAGAATAGTTTTGCAGTAGGCTCCCCTCCGAGTCATAAGAGACGGAGTTTTGCTGGTGAAGGGAGTAGCCCGGGTCGCCACGCAAGTTTGTGCAGAGGACTGGGGCCCAATCGCAGGCAGCCTCTGGTGTACGTGTGGGAGGCCGAACTCCAGTCTGTAATAGGTGTAACAGAGCCCATGAGGGGGATCCAGTGTTTCAGATGTGGCTAGCCTGGGAACTTTGCTCGTGAGTGTCCTAACCAAGCTTAGGGAGGTCGAGGAGGTTGACGTGGTGGTAGAAATAACCAGAGGCAGTTGGTGCAAGCTCGGGTTTATGTTGTGACTCCCGGAGATGTTGATTACGAGGCTCCAGAGACTCAGGATGCTGGGGTGATTATTGGTATACATTTAATCTAATCTTTGGATTTGATATTTGGCGTGGGTTGTTTTTTTTGAATTTCACTAGTGTTTGTGTTTGCCTCAGGTAAAGTTCCTCTGTATGATTTTTATGCATGTACTTTATTTGACTTTGGGGTGTCTCAGTCTTTTATGTCTGCCACTTTTGCACGGATCTGCAATCTAGTCACGAAGCCTTTATCACAATCTTTGGTAGTGACTATCCTTAATGGTGAGATTGTATGGTGCTTTAAAGTTGCTTTAGGCTGTCCTTTGGACTTTGGTAGGAGGACACTTGAGGCAGATTTAATTGTGTTCAAGTTGCTTGGGTTTGATATTATTCTTGGGATGGATTGGTTGCATTGGTATTTTGTAAGCATTAATTGTAGAAGTCGGGTAATTGGTTTTCAACTTTTGGAGGGAGACTACTTGGAATTTTTGGGAATGAGTTGAAAGCGAGACCAGCAGTTATATCTGCAATTCAGCAAAGAGAGATATAGCTTATGGAGCATATACCTTTTTAGTTCAAGTGGTATCTACGCTATCTGAGAAGAAGTCTTTAGTGGATATTCTAGTTGTAAAAGAATTTCCTGACGTGTTCGTGGATGAGTTGCCTGGGTTGCCTCCCGTTCGCGAGATGGAATTTGTTCTCGATTTGGAACCTAAAGCGGCTCCCCTGCACAAAGCTCCCTACCATATGGCACCGGTTGAGTTAAAAGAGTTGAAAACTCAGTTGCAAGAACTGGCTAATAAGGGATTTATTCAGCCTAGTACTTCACCTTGGGGAGCACCTGTTTTATTTGTTAAGAAGAAGCACGGTACTCCCAAGATGTGTATTGACTACCGAGAACTTAATAAGGTGACTATCAAGAATAAGTACCCTTTTCCTCGGATCGATGATTTGTTTGAACAACTTCAAGGAGTAGCTGTTTTATCGAAGATTGACTTGAGATCATGGTACTACCAGTTGAGGATAAGAGATATGGATGTGCCCAAAACTGCTTTTAGGACAAGGTATGGGCATTTTGAGTTTAAAGTGATGTATTTTGGGTTAGCTAGTGCCCCTGCCGCCTTTATGGATTTGATGAATCGGGTATTTGAACCTCATTTGGATTCATTTGTGGTGGTGTTCCTCAATGACATTTTGATTTATTCTCGGGATTTAGAAGAGCATGCTTATCACCTTCATCCGGTGCTTGGGAAGTTAAGAGAGCATCAGTTATATGCGAAGCTAAGTAAATGTGATTTTTGGTTGGAAGATTCAAGTTTCTTGGACACGTGATTTCTCGAGAGGGAGTGGTCGTAGATCTTAGTAAGGTGGAAGCTGTTTTGTCGTGGCCTCGGCCTTCAACAGTGTGTGAGATTTGGAGTTTCTTGGGACTTGCCAGGTATTATTGGAGATTTGAGGAAGGATTTTCTCGATTATCCGGACCTCTCACTGCTTTGACTAGGAAGAATACTGAGTTTGTTTGGTCAAACAGATGCGAGAGAAGTTTCCAAGAGTTGAAGAGGAGATTGACAGGAGCACTTGTTTTGGCACTCCCAGAGCCACACAAGTCATTTGTGGTTTTTAGCGATGCATCTGAGTTTGGGTTAGGATGCGTTCTTATGCAAGAGGGACGAGTTAGTGCTTATGCATCTCATCAGTTGAAAATTCATGAGAGGAATTATCCCACACATGATTTGGAATTGGCGGCTATAGCTTTTGTAGTTAAGATTTGGCAACATTATTTGTATGGAGAAGTTTGTGAAGTTTACACTGACCATAAGAGCTTGAAGCATCTATTTTCTCAAAAGAATCTCAATATGAGACAGAGTCCATTGGTTAAAGTTGATTAGCGACTAGCAATGTGAGGTCAAGTATCATCCAAGAAAGGTGAATCTAGTTGCTAATGCTTTGAGTAGGAAGTCTCAACTGGTGGACGAGGCAGAGTCATCAGGTTTGGACTTTCTCCTTTGTGGGATAAGAAGACTTCTTATTAAGAGTTCGCAGCAAGAAGAATTGTTATCTTCGGTTTTGAATGTCCGGGTAGTTGATTTTGAAGAATTGAAAACTCTCCAAATAAGGGATCCAAAGTTGTTGGACATTAGGAAGAGAGTCAGGAAGTCTAGAGGACCCTTGCATTATAGTTCGAATGAAGATGGTATTCTTCGGTTTCGGAATCGTAAAGTAATTCCCCAAGATTCAGAATTTAAAGAGCGAATTTTGGCAGAAGCTCATGCAGCTCCTTATTCAGTTCATCCTGGAAGCATAAAGATGTACCGAGATTTAGGGGGAAATTCCTGGTGGGAAGGGATAAAGATGGATATTGCCATATTTATTGAGAAATGTGACATGTGCCGTCAAGTTAAGACTGAGCATCAAAAACCTATTGGTAAACTTCAACCTCTCCCTATTCTTGAGTAGAAGTGGGATGACATTTCTATGGATTTTGTAGTGGGTTTGCCGAGGAACCCTAGTGGAAAGAACTTGGTTTGGGTGATTGTTGATTGGTTGACCAAGAGTGCCCATTTCTTGCCTATCAACAATACCAACTCTTTGGGAAAGCTGACTCAATTGTATGTCAAAAAGGTAGTGCGTTTGCATGGAGTACCCAAGAGTATTATGTCGGATTGGGACCCGCGGTTCAAGTCCCATTTTTGGAAGAGTTTGCAGGCAGCTTTAGGTACTAAATTGAAGTTTAGTACTGCATATCACCCTCAAACAGACAGTCAATCAGAGCACACTATTCCGACCCTTAAGGACATGTTGCAGGCTTGTGTCATGGAATTTTAGGGGAGTTGGAAAAATCATTTGCTACTACTAGGATTTGCTTATAATAATAGTTTTCACGCCTCCATTCAGATGGCCCCATATGAAGCTTTGTATGTAAGGAAGTGTAGATCACCATTGTGTTGAGATGAAGTTGGCGAGAGTAAATTAATTAGGCCTGAGATAATTCAAGAAATGAAAGATCAAGTTCAGGTAATAAGGACTAAAATGGCAGAAGCACAAAGTCGTCAGAAAAGTTATGCAAATACAAGGAGAAGAGACTTATCCTTTTAGGTAGGTGATTGGATTTACCTCAAAATCTCTCCTATGAAAGGCATTAAGCGCTTTGGTAAGAAAAGAAAGCTTAGTCCGAGGTATGTTGGCCCTTTTCAGATTGTGGAGAAGGTTGGGCTTGTTGCTTATAGAGTTGCATGCTTTGGTAAGAAAGGAAAGCTTAGGGGTATGTTGGCCCTTCTCTGATTGTGGAGAAGGTTGGGCTTATTGCTTATAGAGTTGCATTGCCGGACTATTTTGGGGAAGTTCAAGATGTGTTCCATATGTCGTCATTGAAGAAGAGTTTTGGAAAGCAAGAACCACGTTTTGTCGACCTAGAACGCATTCAACTTCAGCCTTACCTTACTTATGAAGTCGCCCCGACGCAGATTGTGGATTGGAAAGAACAAAGGTTACGATCCGATGGCTCAAGATTTCTGATAAGAGGGAGCAATATCCGTATTTGTTTGATTGACCCTAGCGGTATGTTTATTAAGTTTGCTCTTAGTCAAATCTTATTCCTGTCCTGGCTTTAATGTATGACCTTGCCAATTCCGAAGACGAAATCTTATTTAAGGGGGGAGGATGTGACACCCTGTATTTTAGTGTATTTTAATTGAAGGGTTATTTTAATTAATTTAAAAATTGGTTCTCTTATTTTAAATTTATCGAATCCCTTGTTGGTTTATTTTTTATGATTTTTAAGTTGTGAAATTTATTTTGGTATGCTTTCTTAATATTAATTATTTTTTGCATTTAAATTACTCTTTAATTTAAATTAGTTTGTTGTCGGATTTAAAATTATTGTGTTGTTGGATTTTTCTTATTATGTATTTTAGTCAAGCTTATATTATTTTATTTAACTTGTCGTTTTGAAATTTTTTCGTTGGATCATTTTGGACCTCATTTCTTTCCCTTACTCTTTCTTTTTCCTCTTTTTCTCTTCTTTTTTTTTTCCTCTATTTCTTTTTCTCCTCTCTCTCTCTTCCCGCTCGCGACACCCTCCCTCTCTCCCGTCCGTTTGTTTCATCCACCCACAGCATCGCTATGCACCGTCCATTGCTGTCACCGCCCCTCCCATTCTTCTCCCCACTAGCCAGTGACTCCACCCCTTCATTTTCAGCCCCTCTCGCGCCACTGTCAGCCCCCACTCACAGCTCTAAGCCGTTGCATCCATTAAGCTAGCACGCCGCTATCGCTCCACCATTGGCCACCATATTTTCACCATATCACCGGCAACCCCTCAGCTACCTAACCCACCCTTCCTCAACCCTGATTCGCCACCGGTGAAGTCCATCCATCCCCATTTCTGATTTGAGCTTTTCGTACTTCAACCGCCACCCACGGCCAACCACCACTGCCATTAGCTTCCCCAACACCCCTAAGTCCTTCCCTAGTAATCTCAAGTCTTCGTTTGTTTCCGTTCAAAAGATGAGTTTTGAGACCCACGACCCTTGTACATTTTTCACTATTACATTGCCGTGTCGCCACTTCTAGCCCCTCCGTAATCCTTCAAAAATTATATTAGAGCACTGTAAGTATTTTTCCAAAAAACTTTTGAGATTTAAATATATTTTTGCACTAACTCATATTTATTTATAGTGAATTGGTTGGTTGTGTCGGACTGAGTCCGAGGAGTAAGGGATCGGTTGGGTTGGACGATGGATATTTGTGTCGTGTCATGTACATTGCATATTTGCACGCATGTTCATGTTTGTAAATGAAAACTGAGTTTTCGCAAAATTGCATACATGTTCATATGTATAGTTGAAAACTAGGTTTTCATATGAGAAATGATTTTTGGGTGCGTGTGTATCATGAACCCAAGCCCAGATGGGGCATTATCTCGGTGGAGCTCCTCTGGTCACTTGGGAGCGAAATATACTGAGTGACGTCCCCTAGGTTGACAACGGGATCGGACGGGATGGTAACGCTCTCGAGCCGACTCTATAGCCCCTCTGCTGGCAGGGGTTAAAGGATGCTTGGTCACGAATGCGCTGGGCGAGGAACTAAGCATTGTTCACTACGAAGTCACTCGCACGGTCGTTACCCATGGTGTGACGAAGGGAGCCAGGGTGTGTGGATGATTCCTAGGGGATATCGTGGTGCATACGAATAAAATGGATATTGGGCCATTTTCTAGGTAAATGGCAAGTTTTTTATAAATGGATATACGTGGACCATTTTTTGGGAAAATTGTAGATTATTGTTTTTGGCCATTTTCCCGAAATGTTTTTATGGAAATATTTTTGGCTAAAATTGGGATTTTGGTGTGCCTTGGAAAATATTTATTTTCAAGGAACATGATGTTTTGGATCTAATACATATTTCATCATATGCATGCGTAATTGTTGGTTGCATTAATGCATTTTTATCTTGTGGGTTGTTTGGATCATTACTTACCTATGGTACCGTTTTATGGTATCGTAGATTTTGATGCAGATGATGCTGAGGTTGAGCTTGAGCTTGAGGATTCGGCTCCACTAGAGGAGTGATATGGGATCACTCGTCTTTTGTATTTGGACCTTGTATTATATTTTTTGGAATAACTGTATAACTCTTTTTAAACGTTTTATTTATGTAAATTTCAATTAAACAATTATGGTACTTAGTTGACTTTCTTAAATTATCCGCTGCTTTTTTTTTTTTGTACACTATTGCATGTACATGCACTTGACACTTATCATTGGGATGTGTGATCATGTTGTCATCATTCGAGCGTTTCGATTCTTGAGTTTTCGTACGTGGGAGTCGAGGGCGCCACAACACTCATCTTTGTAGTGGGATTTCTTATAAAATGATTTTAGAAAAGACAATGGGAATTACCATTCGATATAAAACTTTGTACTTCCATATCCAGGGTGCAAGACTTTACGTTATAAAATAAATATGATTTGAGAATAAAAGAAGTTTACAGTGGAAAACATTAATCTTAAAATAAAATAAAAGGCCTCCCATGCAATTAAACTCTCATGCCTAGACTTCCATGCTCTTCCTCATGGGCCGTGTCTGTCTTGATGTGTACTGCTCATTCAGTCCCTATGGGGGGAGGGGCATACATAAAAACTAAAATGAGTCGTTGACTCGTAAGCATTACTTCATACAGTTAAAATATAATGATATAGGTTTTCAGTCATGCATTCATCATTCCATACATACTGTACGTACATGCATGCATGCGTTCGTTTAGAAATGTCACTGGACGGAATTTTTCTTTAAAAAAGGTTTTCTCTTCGTAAAACGTATCTCCTGTCAGTGTCTTCATTTATTCAAGAGTTTGATGCATTCATGCATTCATACATTCTTTCTTATCACTTTTATTAGCCGGTACACATTGTTACGCCCCATGTGTTGCGGTTAGCAGTCTTCCTTTGGACCCAGACTCCGCCCGTGGCCACGGGTTGAGAATCCCTTTTCAGGCAAGGGGCAGCACTGGGTGCACTACCAATACTACTTACCCGGCATTGCAATCTTCCCATTCATTGGTACCATTCTATTCATTCATGTGGCCGTTACATATTTTCATACATTAAATGTTCTGTCCTTTCTTTCAGTTCATTTCAGCTCTATCTTTCATTTAACAGTTTGTTCATGGAAAAACGTCGTTTAAAAGCATGGGCATAAACATCATCTTTCATGTCATCTGTAAAACATTAATTTATGGCATCCATAAAAGTATCAGTTTGTAGGGACCTTTTAAAACAACATACTTTCTTCGCATCGTTTAAAGCATTAGGCACAAGCCTCAACATTTATTTTCATGGAAAATACAAACAATAAATACAACGTATAGTCATCCATTCACATGTGTACAATTAATACTTTTGCGTGTGTAAAAAGTGGCTGCCAAGAATGGGCCTTTACATACTTATACATTTGAACACTTAACATGCTTTCGCAAAAACATCGCTTCCTAAGGCATCGTAAGAGAAAAGTGTTTCGTTTTTTTTTTCTCTTGTATTTTAGAAAACTTTAAAAGAGTATGAATGTAATACTTATCTAGACTCTATGTTACTTTCATATCATGCAGTCCATTCATGTGCGTGTCAGATGGCAACTTACATGCATACATATAACCTTGATGTCACTCTTTATCTAATGTATACGCAACTTAAACTATAAATAGAGCTACACATCACTTGGAACACTCTCCTTCTATCCCGTACTCTTACGTGCCTTTTACTATGTTAAAATCTTCGGGATCTACTTACGGTGACTACCTCTTCCAAACTCGATGTTCTACTTCGAGTGCTCATCTCCTAAGGTGAACCCATAATTCACCTTAGAATTAAGACATTTAGTTCTTCGTCTTACTATTCCTGTTGACCACATTCTGACGCTTGATTCCGACCGACGGAATCACGCATCCTAATCCTAGACAATACACCTGTCATTGCCTCCATGCACCTTAGCTTACACTAAATCCTCATTCTCATCCATACACGCCACAAGGCTTTAAGCCAACTCCGAGGCTTGAGCACTATGTAACCATGCTTAGGACAGATTACCCATTACATACGGTGAATCCGTCCAATACATGTGTTTCACTAGATTACACATGTACCTTACCCTTTCATCACCTAAGACCAACGTATAACACGTAGATCACCTGCTCATAGGGACAAGCGCCATACTCGGATACCAACATTCTCTTAACCCGGCTAGCATAACTCTTCATGTTATCCGTCCCATTTGACAGTTCATCCCAACTCTTAACACGACAAGACTCCATTGTCAACTACGCCATACATCACGTCATATAGCTCGAGACTACTCCTAAGCTACACTATGACGGTGTCACGTCACCGGACATTCCCTACGCCATCTCTATGCCAACTCTTAATTCATTGCAAGTACTGTCCCTCGTGTACTCCTGTCACATTGTGACATCTTGTCACGTTCCTACTATGCCATTCCTACACTAACTCCTCACCCATCACAAGCACGACTGCCAGTAACCATGTCACTTCGTGACATTCCCCAGTCATGCTTCCACTGCGCACATTTACACTTGTTCTGCCACTTCACACATACTCCCAGCCTTAAGTCAATCACATTGACACTTGTCACCTCAGACTACAGGCCACATCACAGCTACTTCGGGATAGTGTTCCACAGTTCCTGACACTACTCACCACGCTTTATGTCCATCAACCACACAACCATCCTTATTTCTACGACACGCCACACTTTGTATCACTGCACCTCATGGAGTACACCCCACGTGTACTCCATTCAAACACGCTACGCCACATCATCATTATGGTGTACATGCCATATGATGCATCACTCCATCGCATGGAGTACGTTCCACGTGTACTCATTTCACACATGCTATGCCATATCACCACTATAGCATACACGCCATATGGTGCCTCATTCTACCACATGGAGTACACTCCACGTGTACTCCCTCCATTCCACATTACACCAGGAGGGTATATTTTACATATACTCTCCTTAAGTCACACTACGCCACGAGAGTACACACTCTCATTCCGATGCACATAATGCCACGTTACCATTACAGCACATATCCCACAACCACACTACACAGAATAGTCCACAACACTTCACAGCACACTTTCCAACTATGCCCAACCCTTCACTACACAGCACATCACAATACAGCGAACTCCATAATACTAACAACACAGTCCACAACCTAATCAACTAACAAATAACATAATTAAAGAGGGATAGAGGGTTATACCATCGGTAGGGTTGACCCGTGCATTGTTCGCTGATTGTCACGGTTGATGAAATCGAAAGGGTCGTACGTGGCGGCTAACCCACGTACAGTGGTTGTTTTGGCCATTATAGATGGCTACGAGTGCGGATCTTTGCGTAGGAGGGTTGGGTCATGGTCTTGGAAAGGCTCATGGTGGCCTTGTGGTGGTTGGGGTGGCGGATCACGGCGGAATAGTGGGTTTCCACGTGTGTCTCAAAGCATGGGAAAGGGGCTTGGCTGGTCATGACAGGCCATGGAGGGGCTTAGGGGGTTGCTAGTGGAGCTATGGTGGCGAGGTGGAGGCGGCACGACGGCCTAGGGTGGCGGATCTAAGCCAACGGGTGAAGAGAAGCCGTGGGAGAGTGAGAGAGAGTGAGCATGCGTGAGAGTTTGATCGAGGCTATGGGTGGTTGGGGTAGGCCGATGGTGGCCAGAGGAATCTCGAGATGGTGGTTGGACGTTGTGGGTGGAGGTGTACGGCGGTGGACGGGGATAAACCCGTGTGTGTGAGGGAGGCTATGAGCCTCGGGCCAAGGGGACCAGGAAGGGGGAGGGAAGGAAGAGCTCATGGAGGCACTTGGTGGCCGTGGGTGGCCGCGCATGTCGGCGCATGGAAGAGAAATGGGTTTTACCCATTTCGGCTACTCATTGTGAGAAGAGAGAGAGGGTTGCGTGTGGGGGCGGTTCGAGGTAGTTAGCTTGCTTGCCAGCGTGAGGGGATTCCAGTGGTGGTGGCAGTGAGGCCAGGAGGCATGCGGCGGCGCTGGGCTGGAGGAGAAGAGAATCAGTGAGAGGGAGGGGAGACTTACGGCGTACGCTGTGGAGAGGGAGGAGAGAGAGAGGAGAGGGAAAAGTGAGGGAGAAAGAGAGAGGGTCTAGGTTTTAATCATAATCCCTTCGTCTTGGGATCTTCAAAACGATCTAACGGTGGAGGATTAAAACACTGATTTAAAAATGCGTAAACATTAAGTTATTTAAAAGCACTGAGAGGAAATAAGGTAGAAGATTATTTAAACTAACTTTAGTTTATGAAATAATATTCCTTCATCATTAATAAAATGATGAAGTCTCATTGAATATCTTTAAGAAAATAAATCATTTAATTAATTAAAGTTTTTAACATAATTTAAATCTCATAATATTTTAAATAATTGAAATCATTTTAATAATAATATTAGAATGATTTCCGACAATTATAATATTTTTGGAGCTCTTAAAAAATATTATAATTGTCTTATTTAAAATCAAGCTTAGTTTTGTAACATTGGAAATACCTCATATAAATATTTCCAGTGCCTTTAAGACATTAAATCACATAATATCTTTTGAAACACGCCATCAAGATTCAGCACGCATGACGAGGCTCGCAGTCGTTAGAGAGAAGGGCAGACTATTGCATAATTTCCGTCCTCGGAATTTACTTATGTCAGAAAGAAGGGGTGTATGTAAGAAGGAAGGAGCAGAGCGTTACATTCTCCCCACTTTAAATAAATTCTGTCCTTAGAATTTGCTTACGTCAGAAAGAATGAGCATACGTAAGAAGGAAGGAGCGGGGTGTTACAGGCTATGTGACATAAAGTGGAGAATAGTGAGGGGCAAGGACTGCCTGCAGCAGCTGTGAGATATGGAGGTTGATGGAGTGGATTTCTCTTTCACATCAAGGCACTATTGGGTGCAACCAATGGCAGTCAATGGTCTGCCATGTGGGGGAGAAAACTTCTTCAAGAAGCTTTGCCAAGGTGGCCAAATTCGTGGGCCTTGGTGGGTCCCAACCAAGTGGGCTTCAATTTGGGGTTGAAAGGGGGTTCGGTTAGGGTTTGAGATGCTATCAAGGTCAAAACTAATTTTTCATTGCCTAATCAAATTTTTAAGGTTTATGAGGTTAGATAAAGATGTCATCACAAGAATTTGATTAATTAATAGCATGTGGAAGTGATTTAATCAAGTGATTAAACACAATGCTAGAAATCGGGTTAGAAAGGGTTTGGAGGCCAACTTTAGGGTTTGGGAAACTGTTCAGGGTTACTATTTCAACCAAGTTTTTAGAGTTTTAATTGGATTCTAACCATTTAAGGTTTCGGTAGAATTGAAAGATTCTTTGGTCTGGCACAATTTGGTTGATTAGATGAAACAAAGTTTTGCTTAGGTGGAATGATCTCACATCTTGATTTCCTTACAAATCTATCTAATGGTTCCTCTTTGTGCCAAGTGTCTAATACCATTCACTATATGTGAGTAAGATTTCGCCAAGTGTCCAAATAAAACTTCTCTAATCTAATTTGGACATTTCACACTGTAATTTTGAAAACACTGTATTGGGTGCACATATCGAGGTTACTATTCACTCAAAAAAAGCATAATAAACTTAGTGCTGAAAAATTCTAAATATTCATATTAACCTATAATGAAAATCGTTTACCGAAAGTCAACCCCAAAGTGCCCCTAAAAATAATTTCATAATTACAAATAAGCATTTCGTCTGAAATTATAAAAGTTGGCTACTGCTCCATAAATCCTAAATAATCAACTGAGTCTAATGACGTAAACCATAACACATTCTGACACTTCTAACTATCTCAAATAATTAAACTCATATTTCTAACATAATAGTGAGTGATCACTTTGACTATGTTGACAGACTAAAATCTGCGCAATTGGTCGATTCGTAAAAATATAGGGGTTTTCAAGAGATTCCTAAAGTCAATAGAAATTTCACTAATGAATTTCTAGCAGGCTGTTACACAGTGCACACGGCATCTACTCGGTGAGACCCTTTGGAGTTCCGCAATTAATCAATCCGCTGACCACCAAATCTTCCCAAACTCCATAAATCAAGCTGCATATTATTGAATCTTCCATTTTAGATAAATCCGTTATTCTTGGGATAATTCTTTCTATGTTAACTTTTATTTTTAGAAACTATTTTCCAGATCTTTAGGCTAGATTGTAGCTGCATGTATCTTATTCCTAGATTTGAATTTTGAAATCTATTTAATCTCGTATTGTGGGATGAATAGGGGTTCGAAGTTTTTAGGTTCTAAGTTTTTTAGAGAGTCTGAGTTTTAGATTTGAGTAATCAAGAATTTATCATTTGAGTTTCTTTCAAGGAGACGGATATGTGGTTGATTAGGCGAGAGCCACATGCTTCATCAACTAACTCCAAAGAAAAACACTAGTTTTGTTGTTTTTCTTTTCAGTTTCACTATGAACTAATTCTATTTTCTAGAGTTTTGATGTAGTCTAGCATTGAACACACAATTTATATTCTAACTTATTTTATTTCATTATTTCCATAATTGAGTGTTTATTCCTTGTTCTTAATGCTTGCAATTTTCTAGTTAATTATTGTTCGATCTATTGAATTATAATGAGACTGAGAGGTGATTTGTGATTATAACTCTAGGATTAAGCACCATTAGTAGAGCAAAAGTAGAGATACTTTACCACGATTAGTGTGATTTTCAAAAAAAGTCTTAAGGATATAATGAGTCTCCAATTAATTAAATTCACATAGAGATATGGAGTTATTAATTGGAGATATTGTTAGTATTGTTTGAGAGAAAATATTGAATAGTTAAGATATTTTTATCATTAACTTCAGATAATTGGAATTCTATAACAAGGAAAAATAAATTGTGTGGGATTTGTTAGGTGAAATTAAACGCTCTAGATCTATTCTTATTATCTTTAAAATCTTAATTTTAATACTATTTTCTTCAATTTAATTTAGATAATCCATTCTTCAAATATTTAGTTTGTCAAATAGTAATTAATTTAGTCAATTTCAATACTCAATAGCATAATTATTCCTTGTGGATTCTATATCCATTTTCTTTAAAACATTTTACTACTTGTTACGATTTTGTACACTTGCAACACTAGAAACATGCTAGGTGCATTGCATGTTAATTTTCATGAATGAGGGGTATGATTGTGTTGCATGATCCAACCCAACCCTTCAGTATCCGTCAAATCCCAAGTAGGGTTTGAGGGCATCACATTAATTCATAAGTGATTGGTTACATGCAAGACATATTGGATTTGTTTTTCGAGATAAGTTACTTGATCATAAAATTAGGATTACCACACGTTAGTTAGTTATATGAATTATTATTAAAGTCAATTCTTTAGATGCCAATATTTATGTACCACGCATGTCATGAGATTTGACAGCATGCCATTCAACATAATTCATGATTATGTTTAATTCAACATTTTATAGTTATTTATGTATTTATATATGTCTTGCATCTCACGTTACATATTTATATATGTCTTGTATCTCACGTTACATAAGCTTCTAATCAAGTGTAAGATAAGATCATTTCGATAAGATACTCATTCAGATGCATTATTCCGATGTGATTTATGGGTGGATGTATAAATCACTGACATAAGTATGGTCTACCATGGTATGTTAGAATATTATTAGCAGTTCCCCTTGTGGCCACAAGATGTGGGGCCAATGCACAACATTGTATATAGGGTTAAATGTGTCAGCCTGTAAGATAAGTCAGAAAAGTTGTGCATGTCTTAGCATATGTATTAACAGTAATATTTTAAATTCTTAGTATGAAATATTTTATAAAAAACCTTATGTTATGATGAGTTTCTTACTGAGTCTTCGACTCATTTTAGTTTGTTTTATGTTTTTAAACCACCCCAGATCAGATTATTTTGAAAAGTGGAGTTGAAGGACAAAACTTGACCTAGGGAGGTGAGACATAGGCCTAGATCATGTACATAAATTTTAAGTTATGATTTTGATAGTAATAAAGTTTATGAGTGATGCTACTCTGTCGCCCGAGTAGTACCGCTCGGTGTTATCGCTAGTTGTAAAACTAGTTTTTTTTTTTCATTTTTCTATTCACATTTTTTTAATGTACTTAAATATTTTTAAAAAATAAAAAAAATACATCAATACATTTAAAATTACTTTCTTCATCATTCGGAAAAAATAAAAAAATAAAAAATACTGAGCGGAATAGTTTGGGCGGCATAGTATAGTTTTCAAAAGTTTATAAATAAAACTATAAGTTTATAAATTTAATAAGTACTTTCGCATATTCTCTTTTATATTTTCGGTATTTGTAGTAAAGAATGATTTTATTTATTATATGAGATCTTTGTATCTGATGCTTCATTAAGAAAACATTTTTAAATAAAGGTTAGTAGTAGCACTCCGATTTCTATAGAAATACTAAAAATGACGTTGCTATTAACCATGGGGAAGCGGGCTGTTACACTAAGTGCAGTTGAATGAAAGAGGAAGAAAAAGAAGTCTCTCGGTTAAAAGGTGAGAGAAGTGAGGAAATGAGCACAAATGACTTCCCCTTGCTTCAGCTTTCATGCCCAATGGTTATCCTCCAAAATCCCTTATGATCTCAAGCTAATTCTAAAGGATTGATAGAGGTACAGACCAGCCTTGTGAATCCTGGACAAGTGGCGTGAGTTACAGCAGAAAATAATGGAAAAATTGCTGAGGGTGGTCCTCAGTTCCCTCCATAACTTCTCCTACAAGTTTTCAATCTTTGGTGACCAATGTGTGACCTTGGCTCTATTAATTTCACTGACCAGAAGTTAAATAAAACAACCAACCATAGTACATGAGTCTTATTGGTGAGAAGGGGCAGCACAATACCAGAAGTTAAAGGGTTTCTTGTAGAATCTCGGCCATGCCTCTATCCCTTTCCCTCTCTCATAATTTTCCAGCCTTTTGTAATCAATGAAAATATCTGAATTTCTATTACATGCACTGATAAAAATGATTAGAAAGGTACGAGTCCCATTGGTGGTGAGGGGCGACACAATGCAATGGTATGGGGGACAAAAATCTGAATAAACAAGCTTGTGTGTGTAGAACTTTTTTGCCAAGTATAAGGTAAGGTGGTGTAAGTAGGAAAGGGATAACTCAAACATGTGCTTGGGACTACAAGAACCTTTGTCCAAGTGGCTATGGATGGTAGTACCATGGTTATTGAGTGGCCAAAAATGGGCTGCCATGTGTCAAGTCTGGATTGGTTCACTTGGCATCATGTCACCACTAAAATTTTTATCATATCAAAAATTTGTAAAAATTCTAAAAAAGCAATAGAGCTAATTTTATGTCAAATTGTGATCTAAGTACCATGAATAAATGCAAAAAGTTAGGCTTACTTAATGATCACCATGGACTCTTGGGCCCAGAAATCTAGCCCATCCGATGATCTTCATAGTCCAAAGTTTATAAGCAAATCTCTTGATCCATTCCTTTCCTTGGAATGTCACATATAAAAAATTGTATACATTTTGTAAACTGGAGAACAAAGAAAATAATAAGAACAATTTAGAAAAATATAATTCGGGATTAAGGTACATTGTGATGGATATTTTTCTCAGAATAGAATTTTGTCTCCTCCAAAATAGCCTAAAGAGAGAAAGAAACAAAATGAAGGGGGAAATATTTGTCTAAATTTCTAAAGATTTTTTGGAGTACTTAGATTTATGGGTGTGCTTTCCTATTTATAGAAAATGAAAGAATATTTCCCAATGTTAAGGTTGTGTTTGGATGTTGAATTGAGTTAAGATGATAAAATATTGTTAGAATATTAGTATTATTTTGGGATTTGAAAAAGTTGAATTGTTTATTATATTTTATGCTGAAATTTGAAAAAGTTGTAATGATAAGTTAGTTGAGAGGAGTTTATCATCCAAACGAAGCCAGGCTCCCTCCACCAAGCGGTGTGCAACGATTCGAGCCACCTAATTAGTATCATTTTGTTTTAAGTTGTTTCTTTTTCTTTTTTGTTTTGCATATAATTAGAACGCAAAGTGGTGAGGATGAGACTCGAGCATAGGACCACAAGAGATATTTGGAAGGCCGAACCACTAATTGAACGAACACATTGGCATATGACATTGGGCACGTATTAATACTATAAATATGGTCAAAATATCTTAGTCAAGTAACCCTAAAATTAACACTTTTCTCCTCTTAGTGCTATCCATATCTGGACCAATTTGCAGTCCTAAATGAATCACACATGGCAGCCATACCCTAATTAAGACTAATTAATTCTTGTTTTTTTTTTCAAAAAAAATTTGAACCCTAAATATTTTTTAATCATTTTTCAAATGTTTTTGTTTTACGTGATTTTATTACGTTTTAAATCATTTGACCCGATTTTGTTTCCGTTTAATTTGTATCTGTTGTCACATATAAATATTCCACTTGTTCGTTAAATTTTAGGGAAACTGCTCCTAAATATTTGGTGCATGAGCTGCATTTATTCATGAGTTTGATTTGATGAACATTATATTTTATTAAGCAAAATAATTTTACTATGCCAAATTCATGAGAGATGTGATGGAAGAGGCGTAAGAAGGGGAGTGTGCAGACAAGAGAAGGGAGATGTTTGAAGAATTCTCAAGTAAATGAAGAAATAAAGTGAAGAAAGGAGGAGCCGTGGCATGGAAGAAGGAGGACTCAGCGCACCGTTTTGGAGTTTAGTTAGATGCACAGTTTTAATAAATCAGTGCTTAACGCACCGTTTTGCATCCTGAGGGATTTACTGCTTGAAATTGTATTTGGCCTCTTTTATTTGTTAGTTGTTAGCTGTTAGCTGTCTTAAGTGTCACTCTTGTATTGGGGTGGGTTGTTACTCTGCATTAGCATAAGGGACGGACTGAGGGAGGGGAGAATCATTCTAGAACTTTGTGAGAATTGATCTGTGTATGGAGATTGGAAACCCTCAAAACTTTCCATTATCAATGAATATGAGTCTATGCATGAGACTCTTTATCGAACACTTTCCCTGCAGCTAATATTTCTTCTGCAATCACTCTATTTTATCTACAGCAACCCTCATCTCATTACAAGCAATTCCCAACCCTCACTACATTACATCAGATTCTGTAAGTTACATTGGATTACAAGAAGGTCCATAACAAAATATAACAAAAGAAAATATTATTTTTGTTCACAATAGAAGGCCTTCGCAACGACATAAACAAGAAAAGAAAAACCAATCCCATCGTATAGATAAGCGGCCACTCAAAAAGTCTCAAAACTGTCAATGGCCATGCAGTCAATTAAGATGTGAACAAGCATTTTGCAAGGAAAATAAAAACCAATGGCACAAAAAAACCGCAATGGCTAATGAAAAGTCCAGCTCAAAAACACACTCAATAATACCTTATGCAAAACTTAAAAGCAAACTCAAAATTCTTCCTTCCCAATTTATCTCGATTACCAATTTACCATATGATTACCATGGATTGAAGTGATTGAAGACCCAAAATTGCATGTCGTGGTAATTAAACAACCCCAAACTTTGCGAACACACTAGATCTATCACGGGTACCTGGGCAAGGCCTTGAAGAGGGGTTTGTTATGGAAAGAGGGTAACGCGCGAGATTTACAGCGAGAAGACAGAAGTGTGTGGGAAGCTTGAAGATTAATGAAATGATGTGTTTTGCAATTTAAGATAGAAGGCTTTTTGTGTTGTGAAGTTTGCTTTGTATGTTGTGTAAGGGAACGTTTCATTAAATGAAAATATTTGTTTTGTAGAGGGAATAAGTGGTTGGTTGCATTTTTCTTGTTAGAGTTTGTGTTTTCCTTTGAACGGTGTGTTTTAGTTTGGGTAAGAACCAATTCCGCGAGAATATAAGTGGGAGAAGAGTTCATTTTGTTCTTATTGATTGATCTTGCAAAAAGACTGTTCTTGGAGGTTGAGGATTCCTCACAACTTCTCCTCAAGATTTGCAATGGGATCTTGATCAATTCTTGCCTTGTTATTATGTGTTTCAATACTTAATTGTGTGTTCTAGGTTAAGCTTTTGCAAGACTTTTAGATAGACCTTCACAAGTGGTTTAAAGAATGAGATCCGGTTACTTGTAAGGATGCTCAACCCAATGTACCAACTAGAAAGATTCTTCCTTCCATATGGATGAGAAAAGAATAAAATGTCTATATTATCATTGTGATGAAAAGTGGAATCCTAGGGATGTGTGCAAGAATTCCAAGGTATACTTGTTGCAGATGGATGATTCTGTAGAGGAAGAACTGCCATAAGAAGTAGGAGGGGAATTGATGCAGGAAGTTGAGGGTGTTTGTAAAGAGGGTACTAAAGAACTAAAACCTCAATTCATGTTATTTATGGGTGTGCCAGAAATAATGCTATGAAGTTACTACGCAAAATTGGTTCATTTTCAATAGATGTTCTTGTGGATTTAGGAAATACTCATAACTTCCTTGATTCATTGGTAGTAGAGGCAGCAAAGTTGAAGATGATTAAAGAATTTGGGTTACAAGTTAAAGTGGCTAGTGGTTATAAGATCCTTAGTCAAGGCAGATGTGAGGAAGTGATTAGAATATAGGGAACTAAATTTTTGGTTCCTTTCCATGTGTTGACATTTGGAGGTGTGACATTGTATTGGGAGAGCAATGGCTCAAGACATTGGGTCCGATTAATTGGGACTTTACTAACATGTCTATGCAGTTTATGGTGGATGGGAAAATGTAATCACAGGAAGGGTTATATTCTAAGGCAATAGAAGTGGCAGCAGGGTTTAATTTGTTAAAATCTTCATTTGTTAGGGAGCAAGGATGCTTGCTACATCTGGTAGCACTGAAATCAAATGCAAAAGATAATAAAGTCCAGAAAGAAGTAGAAGGGGTGCTTTAGGAATTTAACAATGCGTTTGATCAGCTAGTGGGATTGCCACCACCTCCAACTTTTGATTACTAGATTTTCTTGAAAGAGAACTTTACCATTATGAGTCAGACCTTAATGTTATCCTCACTACCAGAAGTCTAAAATTGAGAAAATAATGTAGGATCTACTGAAGAATGGTGTCATCAGACTTGGTCAAAGCCAATTTTCCTCACTTGTACTACTAGCGAAGAAAGCATATGGCAGTTAGAAAATGTGTACTGACTACCGAGCCTTTAATCAAGGGCAAATTCCTATACCTGCCATAGATGACATGATTGAAGAATTTTATGGTGCAAATGTTTTTCTAAGCTTGATTTAAAATTAGGCTACCATCAAATATGGGTGAAAGAGGAAGATATAACTAAAATAACATTTAGAACCCATAAGGGCAACAACGAGTTGTTGGTAATGTCAATTGGGCTTACTAATGCATCTGTTATATTCCAAGGTTTAATGGATGATGTCTTTAAATATTACCTTAGAAAATTTGTATTGGTAATTTTTTGTAACACCCCACTTGACAACACCTTAGGACTTGATAATAGTAATCATAACTCTAGCCTAATAAAAGTTGTGATCCTTCAGAAAAAGGTAACTTTTGGGTCATGAACTTCAAAATGACCTATTCTGTTGTTTTAATTAGTATTATTTGGGAACTTGATATTATGAGAGTAGGTGCTAAGAGGTCAATGATAGAATGACAAGTGGCATATTGGAGACTTGTCACATTGGAGGACTTAGTAACTTGGTTAAAATACTAGATAGATTTGAAGAAGGCCAAGGGTTGATTTAATAACTGCCCAAGCCTAATAAGATAAGTGTGTGAGGATAGACCCATGATTTTAGGCCAACTTAGAACAAGTTTGGGGAGTTAGATGAGATGAGAATTTTGTGAAGAATAATAAGATAGTTTGAGTTAATGTTTTATGGGGTTTTGGGAAAGCAGAGAGAAAAAATTGAATAAAATATTATAAAATTAAAATATTGTTGAATATAGTTTTTTAATATTATTTTTATTTAGAGATTTTAAAAAGTTGAATTATTTTTTATTTTTTGTAACACCCCGCCTATTTACCCTTATAGATTAATTCTTAGATCAACAATTGAATTTAGAAGACCTTCTCATTAGAGTAGTCCACGATCCTCAAAGCTTTAGAAAGAATTAAATTAAGTTTAGAATCATGGTTAAGAGCATTGATCGATCACCATAGGATTAGTGATCTTGAAACCAAGTTTTAAGCTTATTTTTATTCTTATCATTTCTCACCCTTTTTGTTCTAAAATTTCCTTGTTGATTATCCATTTCTATTACTCATAGATCATATTAGAATTTTTTATAAACCTTTACACATGTCATTTAGAGTAATGACATGTTAAATGATAAAACCATACCAATCGGCACCCATGTATACTTTTGTGTGCATGGACTAATGTGCCCCAAGCTCAAATAGTTTATACCATTTTTATCAATGACATTTCAGTCATTGGCCCCTCATTTTTTATTCATGAATTTCCCACCAAGCTTGATATTCGAAAACCCTAGCTAAAATCCCAAAATTTTGTCCAATCCGAAAATGCCCTTAAAATTTCAGCAACCACCCATGAAATTTCCCATTTATTTGATTTTAATTGATCATCACTTTACCACCAAATCCCCACCATCTATCACCTATGGAGGATACTCAAGTGTGCCTTTAACTAGCCACATATTGCCAAGAAGATAGTTCAAATGAATAAGACAAAAAAGGTTTGCCCTGTGAAATTCCCCATACCTGGCAGCACCAATAGCCCTTAAGCCTTTGCATTAATTGCACCACCCTTTCACCACTACAACACGGTAGCCCCTTTCTCCCCTAACCCATTGCAGCCTACTCTAAGGTACAATGATCACCAAGTGAGCCAACCACCCAAGGAGAATCTAGGCTAGGCGGCATTGTCACCATCGCTCAAACCCCCCAGTGGGAGGCCACCTTGCCAACGCCACTCACATCCCTTTGAGCCTATATAAACTCCACTCCCCCTCACTTCTTCCTCACTTCATTTCCTCAAACTCCCACGAGTGTTCTTGAGAGTTCTCATCCTCTAGTTTCTAGAAATTCTTAAGTGTTCTAAGTGAGTTCTTGAGTTGTGGGCTTTGAGTGGGAAGCTTCAAAGGTTACGGAATCTTTGTAAGTTTCTCTTTAGATCTTAGTTCATATGTTAAGCTGTATTTTTGAGTATTAACATTAATTTTGGGTGATTATAGAATGAGATACCATGTTTAGCTAGAACCCGAAATATTGGTGGATATGTTTAGTGTTTAGATTATTTTCTTGGTGAAGATATTAGTTATGGCATACCTTGATAATTTATGATATGATTCGAGTATGTCTTAGAATAATTTTTGAAGGTTTAGTTTGAAATTAGAAACATGTCATAGTAGATTTTAATATCTATCTTGTGTTTATCATCAAAGCATGTATGGTTTGACATTTGAGGAAATTAACTTATTTTACTTAGACTTGAAATATGAGCATTTAGAAAACCTTCTAACATGTCATTGATAGAAAGGTCATATCATGCATTACTTGAAGTTTAGTTAGAATTTAAGGATTCTATTAGGCATGACTAAGTGTTGGGATGAACTTGCTGAAGGTTAAGCTTTTATTTCATCATTGAGAATTTATAGTGATAGTCTTTTTATTGGAGGAATTTGTCATGCATGCATTCATGAGGATCAATAATCAAAAGTTCATATAGACATCAACTAGAGAGCATGCCAGGAATTGAGGATGAATTAGCTAAGATCCCTTTGATTTTTTTTAAGGCATAAACGGTCTTAGAATGTGTAAGACATGAGGTCTATGAATTCTGGTTAAGTTTGGAGGGCATATGCATTAGTAGCAGTATTTGGAAGTTAGGGGTATTTTTGTAATTTCCCCTTTATCTAGAAACTTTTTTTTTTCTTCCTTAAGATAGTATAGTATAGATTCTAACTTAGTGAAATTTATATCATAGCCACTACCTCACTTACAACTTCAACAGTCTGTAAGTTGGCCTATAACTTACACTTTGATGATTATTTATGAATTATTGATAGATGCTGAATTCATTTTTTAACTGTCACTTTGAGCATGAAATGTCATATCCTATGTTCCATTTTTGTCATTTTGCATACAACTATCATTTTTTTAAATATGCCACATACATGCATATCATGAAAATCATTTTTTAAAAGTATTGAATGAAAAATTATCTTATCACGACCTCAAAGGCTAGGATAGAGAACTATCCCGGTAGAACTCCTTTGTACACTTTGGAGTGATTAAATATGGTGTGGTAACCCATGAGTAGACGAATAATAGTCAACAGGCTTTGAATCAGTTCTTTTTAAAGAATGTCGAAGTGAAGTCATATGTTACGATACCTAATGTTGGTGTGTGTATATGTTATGATTTTTAAGATGTTATGTTATATTATATGGGGATATGTGATGATACCATACATTATGTTAATCCTATGATTTTATGAAAGACTAAGTTTTTAGCAACGGAAGTAAAATTATGTTCTCTGTAAGAAAATGTACATCCAAATCTATCTTCTTAGGAAGTTTGAATAGGAGACAAATACAGTTTTTTCACATTGCATGCATTTCATGTTTATCATTCTTCATGCATAGTCTATTTTTGTGTACGTTAGTTGTCTAATTTACTAAGATTTCAGGTAAATCTCACCTTTTGTGGACCCACTATCATTTCATCTGAAATGGTAGAAGTTGTAGGTGTAGATGGACTCAATAGACTAGTGGATCAAGAGGATTGAAGAAGAACCAGACATTGATAGGAGGCTTGATCTTATTTTGATATTTCTAGGCTTGACCCTTCGTACAATAAAGCGCATGAAGCAACTGGTTTAGATTTTTTTGGAAACTTGGTATTTTGTACTAAGATTAAGCTAGCTGATAATTTGAACTTATGGTTTAATCAATATTATTGGGAAGATTTTAGTTATTCTGGCATAAGTTCATTTTCACCCTTACTTTTCGCTACGATTATTGCATACTGCTAGTTGCATTTCTAGAATGCATTGCATATTAACTGTCATGTACAAGGATATGTAACATTGTGTTGTATGTCTCAAAACTCTAAGTCTCCGTTACACCCAAAGCGGAGGTTGGGGACGTTACATTGTTTGTTTGAAAGTTTGAAAGTTGTAATGATTAATTTGAAAGAATTTGTATTTTAGTGATGTTTGGAAAGGAGATGAGATGAGAATTTTGGGATAGAAATCTTTTCCAAACAAGTCCTTAGTACACACAATATTATAGGCCCAACCTAATGGATACAAGTCTATGGGCCCAAAGACTCTAAACTATTGGCCCAATTTAGAAAAGACCCAAAGCTAGGATACAACTTTGTAAACTATTAAGACCAAGGAAAGGCTCAATAAGATTTGAACAAGAGGCCCAAGTAAAAGGCTCATTTCAAGGCCCACATAAAGGTTTAAACATTTGAAACATATGGCCCAATGAGACCTCAACACTTGGGAAAAAGCCTAGTATTCCTATTACTATTTCTAATGGGAACCACACACACTGCCCCATTGATTTTCTCTCTCCCAAAACCCATCCCACACACCCCTAGAGTCACATTTCTAACAATGGTTAGCCACCCATCCCCCCTCCAACCTCAAGTTTCCAATCCCAAAGATCCTTCATCAACCAATAATAGTGAAGTTGACACCGTTGAATGCCGATTTCAGCCAAGGTTCAAGACCTCATATTTTATTCAAAAATCTTCACTTTCCTCATGTACTCTACATCACTCCCTCATGATTCTTGAATAATAGATAAATTACAACCCTTGTCATGTAGTAAAAAGGCATGTCAAATGCCAAATGAACCCACCAATCGACACACCTAGTGCAAACCTGCATCCCTAAAACAAGCCACCAAAACCATGACTCTTCAACAAGTTTTCAAGAAGGTTTTCTGCACCACTCAACCCTCAATATGTCACCTAAGAGGATGAGGCCAAAAGCAGTTCCAAACATCAAGCCAAAAGTTTAACTATTCACCTAGGAAATTAGAACTTAACCAAGCCAACTACACATGTTCTTTCAAAGATTTTCTACGCTAAACACTAGCCAACTCCACACGCCATCACCCTACCTTTTAGCCCTAAGGAAGTAACACAAAGTACTTATTTACATGCTTGGTCAATCACCTCCCATAGGCTGCAAAACCGAATGAAAAAAAGAGTAGTGAACATAGCTCACTCGGCTAAAACCTATACTCAATTAAACCTTCCTTCATTTTCTGCTCAAAGTAAACCACATTGCAACCATCCATACCTCATTACCCACCTATAAAATCTTCTCAATAGTGGTTTATATACCTATAAAACAAATCACAAGGTTGGGACAAAGAGGGATAAAAAACTAGGCAGCTTTGGTGAAGCCAAAATTGTCAGCTTCCCACTTGGTTTCTCATGGAAAGCATTTCTTTTTTGTTTCTAACTTCTCAAGACATTCACACACTACACCTATGGTCTTCACCTAGATCTTGGCCATGAGGTAATCAAGTTGTTCACTCAACTATTTAAATTGTGCAAGGGATGACAAATCTAAAATGCACTCAAAACATCGACTGCCCATAGACACCAATCACCTCTCACACCCTTTAGACAAGTCATGCACTCCCTCACCCCTCACCGCTTCCATTGAGTCCTATAAATATCCACCTTCATTCCTCACTTCCTCACACACGTTCCTCAAGCTTTCCCTTAGTGTTATTGAGAGCAAAATACTATTAGTGTGAAAGAAGAGTGAAATCGAGTGGTTAGAGTGAGGTTCTTAGAGTAAGTTGATTTTGGGAGACCCCAAAGGCCACAGTTTTGTAAGTAATCTTACCTTATCTTTTGTTGGGTCATATATTTGAATTATTGCATGAAAAGGGAGTTTTGATTTAAGTTAGATGAGGTTAAACATGAACATGCACATTCGGTTCATATTGGAGTCTTGCATGTGTAAACTATTTTGGTATGAGATTCTAGCCTTCACATTTCTTGATATGATATCCTAAGCTTATCTAACATCTTAATTAAATGATTCAAAGGTTATAATTTAAGATGAAAACAAGTCATGATAGGTTTATAAGTATATATCATGGGTTGATCATCTAAGCATACACGATTTCCAATGGCATTAAGATTTTCGTGAGATATGATGATTAATTTCCAAAAATTGGTGTTATAAATCCTTAGAAACCAGTTTTCATCATGTTAAGAATTAAAATGCATGAGTTATTTAGGATTTAAGAGCTCACGTGTCAAAGAGAAGCTAGAAACATCATGCTTATACTCGATTTGAAGGTTTTTTTATGTTTTGATGCTACTCAATTCATGAATGTTGATACTGAATTTAAGTTAGTAACTTGTCATTTGGGACATATTTTTTGTTTACTACATGGAAAAATTCGGTCACACATGCATTCATAAAAGTTATAGACTTATAATCACAAAATGGGCACAATGCATGCCACTGGTTGGATAGAGTTGGCATGGTAGCAGTTTGATTTTTGCAATTCTAAGATCAAATATGAATTTAAAACATAGAAAATATGAAGTGTGTGCAATTTGGTAAAATTTGGAGTCAAAGTGTAAATAGTGAAAGTTTAGTGCCTAAGTGGCAATTTCGAGCAATATAAGGGTTGTTTTGCAAATATTGTTATGAACTTTCTTGAATCTGAAAATATCCCTTAGTTATAAGATTCCTAACATAGAATATCTCTTATTTCAGCCACACCATTTCCTAATAACCCAAGAAGTTTATAAGTTAATTTTTAACTTATTCTTGGATAATTTATTTATTATTCTTGTATAAACACCACATTCATATTATAAATATCATTTTGAGCATATAATATCATATAACACATCATTGAGCATTTGATTACTTGCTTACATGGCATATAAGGTCTTCACCATTTTAGTATATTGCATAAAAACATCATTTTTACTTAAAGCATACTACATAAGCATACGTCATGAAATATAACTCGAGCATAGCATGAAAATAAACTTTTGTCATGATCCCAAATGCTAAGATGGAGAATTATCCTAGTGGAACTCTTCTATTCACTCTAGAGTGAGTAAAGATGGACTGGTAACCCTTGGGTTGACAAAAAAATCAACAGGCTTCGCATGGATTCTTTTTAAAGAATACCGATGCGAAGTCGTATATGGCACTTAATGCAGGTAAGTGCATATGTTATGAGGATCTGTTGTGATGATGAAATGTTATGATATCAATACATTGTGTCACAAGTCTGCAGACAACATAGTCTCCATTTGAGTTGTACTAGGAGCACCGGCAGGTACTCACAATGCAAATGGGGAGTTGTGATGGTACCACATGTTATGTATTGTTAATGCTGGCTCTAATAAATAAGAAATTGTATGTTTTTTAAAGGATGAAGTACAAAATGTTTTTTTTAGGAAAAAGTCCATTAAAGTTTTTTTGAAAGATGTTGAGGAATCTGGATAAGAGACAAATGCGAGTTTTCTGCATATTTGGCATGCTCTCGTGTTTTTCAATAATCATGCATATCTTATCCCTGTGTAAGGTGGTTGTTTAATTTATAGAGATTTCAAGGAATCTCACTATGGTAGTCCCACTACCATTCCTCTCAAAATGGTAGAAGATATGTCAGGATTGACCTCGACAAGCAGGATGGTGATGAACTCCAACCCCTTGCTTCAGATGATTGAGAACAAGCCCGACCCCGACCGAAAGATAGAGTTAATAATGATGTTCTTAGAGATGGTCTTGTTTGCTATGGAACATATTAGTGAAATGTTTTTATCTACCTGTTTGTGGAACCATGTTGTAGTTGACTCTGATAAGGACATTCTATCTCCCACTTTATGTCTGAACTTATACCTTACTATTTGGACCTCTTTAAGTAAGGCAGCATCTATCTGTGGTTAACTTGAATTGTTGGGATGTTTAGTCCATTTTGGCATGCAATTTCATAAATCACCATTTTTTTTCGTAACGTTTATTGCATACTACTAGTTGCATACTAGGATGCATTGCATATTATCTGTCATGAATGGGGTATGTAACCATCTGTTGCATGTCTTGACTTTCCAAGTCTACATTACATCTCAAGTGGAGGTTGGGGGCGTCACTTATTTTATGACATCTTGCTTTATAGCCAGGATTTTGGTGAACACCATACACACTTAAGAATAGTTTTAACAGTTCTACAGCAACATACTTTGTATTCTAAAAAGTCTAAGTGTAGATTTGGAGTTACAAAAGTGGATTAATTGGACCATATTATATCTAGTGGTAGAGTAAGGGCAGACCCAACAAAAATTGCAACAATGCTTGACTGGCTTGCTCCTAACACATTTAAACTATTAAGGGGATTTCTGGGTCTTACTGGCTATTATTGAAAGTTTATTAGGACTTGTTGTTCCATAGCTGCCCCACTAACCTAGTTACTGAAGAAGCAATCTTTCGTGTGGACTGAAGAAGCTACTAAGACTTTTATGCATTTGAAAGCAGCTATGTCTCAACCTTTTGTATTAAGGCTACCAGATTTTTCTCAAGAGTTCACCATTGAGTGTGATGCATCAGGTGTTGAATTGGGGGTTGTTCTGATGCAACAAGGCCAACCTATAGCCTTCTTTAGCAAGGCTTTGAAGGGAAAAGCATTGTTGTTATGTACATATGAAATGGGGCTGCTGGCACTGGTTTGTGCAGTGGTTAAGTGAAGACTATACCTGTTAGGTCAGACTTTCAAGATCAAAACTGACTAGTAGGCTTTGAAGTACTTGTTGGAACATAATGCAGCAACTAAGGCACAACAAAAGTAGATTTCAAAGCTTATGGGATATGACTTCAAGATTGAATATAAGAGGGGCGGAGATAACAAAGTAGTCAATGAACTATCAAGGAAGATGGAAGAGGAGTTAGCTACACTGGTTCTAATATCTTTTCCTACACCTATTTGGATGGAAGAGTTAAAGCAAAGCTATATCCTCTCCACAAAATCTATGATATTGTGACCTTATTGCAACAAGGGGGGAAAGTGCCTAAGGAGTATTCTCTGTGGAAAGAAAAATTGGTGATAGTTCCCTCATCACTATTTTAGAAGAAAGTTTTGTAGTACATCCATCACAATCCAAAAGCAAGCCAAGTTGGGTATCACAAAAGACTTCAGAAGGCTAAGCTTCATTTGTATTGGGAGGGCATGAGGAAAGACATTATGAAGATTGTGAGAGAATTTCAAGTCACCCAAATGAATAAACATGAGAATGCGCATCCAATAGGGTTGCTTCACCTCTGCCTATTCCTCAGTCTCCTTGGCTTGATATATCTATGGATTTTATTGAAGACTTCTACTCTCAAATGGCAAGTCATTCATTCTTAATGTTGTAGATAGGTTAACCAAGTGTAGTCATTTTTTCCCCATGGCTCATCCTTATATAGCTGGTAAAGTAGTTGAGAAGTTCTTTGTTGGAGTTTTCAAACTCCATGGCTCTCCCAAATCAATAGTCTCTGATCGAGATGCAATCTTTACAAGTTTGCCATGGAGGGAGTTGTTTTAGATGCAGGGAGCCTCATTTGCCTTTACCACAGCTTATCATCCTCAATCTGATGGCCAATCTGAGGCCTTGAATAAATGTGTAGAAGGATACTTAAGCTGTTACATTGGCACTAAATCAAAGAATTGGAGTAGTTGGTTGCCTATGGGAGAATGGTGCTACAACACTATTATAAATTCTTCGACTGGTATTTCACAATTCCAGGCACTATATGGAGTCCCTCCTCCAAAGTTACTCACATATTGTAAAACCCCATTCCCAATAAGGTCATTTTTAGATTTTTCAGCAACTCGGTGTGCTACTATACATGAACTTAACTTTTCTTCTAACGAAACACTAGGTACAAAGATTCCTTATAATACAATCATTATTAAATACTTAAAACCCAAAAGATAGTCTGCGGAAGTACTTATTTAAATTCAATATAGTATGATGTGCTTATCAAAATAATTTATTAAATGTAGGATTGGGAGTGACTGAGACTGTATAGGGAACTTAAAAGCATGATGTAGTGGTTCAGTCAATGTAGGATTGAGAATGACTGAGACTGTGTAGGCAACTTTTAATCAATGATGAGTTTAAATTGAAATAAATTTCTAATAGCCAATATTTAAATTCTAGAAAGAGTCTAACTCGTTCAATAAATAATAAATGAGATTTAACCTAGTTGTTGAGTTTAATTAGAACTTCTAAACAATCTCAATAATTTATAGCTCCTAGGCTTATCCAATATGGCCCATTGAATATAATTTAGACCGAATATAAATTATCAATATTCCAGCCTTAAAATTATTGGACCAGATCGTTACAAACTTCTCTCATTATAAAAAATCTATCCTCGAAATTTGCTAGACATCAAATATCTTAACTCCACATACAATAATAACTATCTCCACATAAATAAAACTCTCCAAATGAAATAATAATAATAAAATTCTCCGCCTAAAATGATAACCTCAATGAATATTAACCTAAGACTCTGAAGTTCAGGTCCTAAATCTTACAACTCGTACTTGGTGATAGAATCGTGTTATCTATAGAACATAAGAGTACCACCACTAGTCATCATGACATACCATTCACCATACATAAATCTATGTCAAAAGTTCAAAAATCCTCAAAATTCATTCCTTATTTCCTCAGATAAAACTCCACAAAATATAAGACTATTTCCTAATGAACATATGCACCATTACTCATAAAAGCAAAACTTCTTGACCTCACCTTTAGAAACATCCATATCACATGCTCTACAACTCTTTTATGTGGTAGGTGCATGCGTCTTGAAATATCTTTCAAACTAAATTATAACAACAAAACAGTAATAGTTCAAGATAAGATGCCTTGGGAAGACTTTGGCCTAGATTTTTTTTCCTGAAAAAATATCTTTCTTTGAAAATTTTCTTTTTTTTTTTTTTTAAAAAAAAAAGAAGTTCTACAAAATCTTCAAACCTAGGCTATGATAGAAACTATAACACCCCATTCCCAATAGGGTCACTTTTAGAATTTTTGGAAAACTGGTCTGCTACTAAATTTGAACTTAAAATTTTTTCTAACGAAGCGTCAAGTATTTGATTACCTATAATACAATCTTTATTAAATATTTAAAATCCAAAAGAGATTCTACGGAAGTACTTATTTAAATTCAATAAAGTAACATGTGCTTATCAAAATAACTTATTAAACTTTAAATCATAAAACTGAGCCTAACATAAACTATCTAGGCCTCTGCCTCGCCTCCCTAGTCAAGTTTTGTCCTGCAGTCTCATCCCCATAAATAACATCACCTATGGTCATTTAAAAACATAAAAATAAACTAAAATGAGTCGATGACTCAATAATAAACCCATCATAACATAAACAAACTAAACATTAGATTTTTCATAAAATATTTCATGTTAAGAACTTATCATGATTGATCATACTGATACTTGTGTTATGCATGAGTGATTTATCTGAATTAACTGACTAATCTAATTTATCTTACTTATATGGCTGGCCAACATACTTAATCCTATGTGCAATGTTGTGTACTAACTTCCCCTACAATAGCAAAGGAAACTGACAGTGCAGTACTCTAGCGTATTACATTGGAGCATGCATGAGTTCGTGCCTTGCATGCCCACCCTAAAATTGCATTGTATCATGCATCTGAATGGCCATTTGATTAACAGTTATGAGCTTATATTATACTTGATATCAAGAAAGCTTATGTGTCTTATGCAATGTGAGATGCATAATACATACATGACTATAATATGCAAAATGAAATATGATGAATGACGTGCTTGCAAATATCATAACATGCATAGTACGTAAACACTAGCTTCCAAAGAACTTGAGTTAATAATAATGTGTGTTACTATCTAACGTATACTAATCTTAATTTATGATCAAGCTACTTACTTGGTAGTGTTACTTTATAAAATTTTCGACAGAAAATCGATCATGGTGCTGGACTAGGAGGTTTATGTTTTTTTTTCTAAATAACACACGGAAGAGAGATATTTATAGAGAGAATTGGGAGAGGGTGCTGACGAGTTCGACTTTGAGTTCGACTTAGTCGCGATCATTCAAGAAGAGAGTTTGAATTTAAAAACTTGATCTAATAGTTCATTCAATGTAGGATTGGAAGTGACCGAGACTGTGTAGGAAACTTCAATCAATGATGAGTTTATATTGAAATAAATTTCTAATAGCCAATCTTTAAATTCTAAAAAGAATTTAACTTGTTGAATAAATAATAAATGAGATTTAATCTAGTTATTCTGTCTAATTAAAACTCCTAAGTAACCTCAATAATTTATCGCTCGCGGGCTTATCCAATATGACTCATTAAATATTATTATTAACTCAAGTCATGGGTGCTTGGGCAAGGCCTTGAAGAGGGTTTGCTATGGAAAGAGGGTAATGAGATTAACTACCAGAAGAAGGAAGTCTATGGGAAGCTTGAAGATTAATGAAATGATGTGTTTTGCAATTTAAGATAAAAGGTGTTTTGTGTTGTGAAGTGCGCATTTTATATGTAGGAGAGCATTTCATTAAATGAAACGATTCATTTTGTAGAGGGAATAAGTGGTTGGTTTCATTTTACTTGTTAGAGTTTGCGTTTTCCTCTAAACGGTGTGTTTTAGATTGTGTAAGAACCAATTCCGTGAGAATATAAGCAGGAGAAGTGTTCATTTTTTTCTTGTTGATTGATCTTGCAGAAAGATTGTCCTTGGCAGTTAAGGATTCCTCGAAAATTCTCCTCAAGATTTGCAATGGAATCTTGATCAGTTCTTGCCTTGTTATTCTATGTTTCAATACTTGGTTGAGTGTTCTAGGTTAAGATTTGCAGGAGACGCAGAGAGAACCTAACACAAGATCACTATACAGATGATAAGCAAGCAGAGCATTAGCATCGGTCTATGCATATGGATATACAAAATCACCTCTTTTACATAATCACTTTGTCATTCAAGCAAAATTTTCACATTGGCTTATGCATATTTGAGACCAAATAATAATAAATTATTATTATTTTATTATTATTAATTTTTTGCTAAAATCAATTTATATATATATTATACTAAAAATATAATAAAATAATAAAATATATATAATATATTATAATAATAAAATGAATATGCATGTGAAGGTTTGTTGTATTGTTGAAAGAGGGAGAAAAAGAAAGGATTGAGAGAGAGAGAGAGAGAGTGGGTGGAGAGAGAAATAATGATTAAAATATGTTTTGTGAAGTGAATAGTGGTTATTCAAATTTAGATAAGCATTGTTCATAACTAGTTAAATATTTGGATATGCATAAGCCAATATAGAGGATTTTACGGTAATATTATACAAATATAACTTTGTATATACATATATATAGACCAATGTGGATGCTCTAAAAAATAGAATAATGCTAGGTACAAACCCAAAATGAAGTCCACTTTTTTATAAAGAGTTTGCGCGAGGCTATGGATTTGGGGCTTGTATAGGGCTGTAATCGAGCTGAGCCGAGCTGGTCTCAGACTTGCAGAGCTCGACTCAACTCAAAAGACTCGAGATTGAGATTTTTATTTAATCTTTGTTCGAACTCACCTTGAGTTGTTTATTCTTTTATTTTTTGAATAATATTTAATATTTAATAAATTAGATAAATAAAAATAAAATCTACTATTGAATTTGTACAATTAATAAGTAAAACCTCTATTGAATTATAAGATTTTAAAAATTTATAAATAATTAATAAGTAACTAGTTGATATTTATCCATAATAACAATATATTATAGAAAAATGCTACTTTGCCCACTCATTTCGAAACCTCATATTTTTTAATTTTTTTTCTTAATAGTTAAGGAAGTGATTATTAGTATAGTGATATTTTTTTATATTTTTAAAAATATTTTTAAATGTTAAAAAATTATGAATAAAAACGAATGAAAGAAAATAAAAAAACCAAAATGGCCTAGCTGTCAAAATGAGTGGGCTACTCTGAGTGGTGGAGTAGCCCCACTCTATATTATATGGCTACATAAATTATTAATACATAGACATAATATGATAGCATGTATCTATTTCATATATGGTTCACAAATACTAGTTTATAAAATTATTAAATCTTATCGACTAATTATTGTACAAATTATAAAATATAACTACGAAACATATTCAATATATAGACATAAGTAATTAGGTTACATATTTTATATTTAATTATAAAAGTATTGTACATATATTATTAGCTAATACATATACATGCGTGTGTGTGTGTGTGTGGGCGCATCTGTGTATTTACATTGGTATATGCATATATTTATCAATATATAAATGAGTTTTAATCTAGTTGAGTTAACGAGTCAAGCTAACGGGTCGACTTAGGCATAAACAAGCCTTAGCAAAGTCGAGTCAAGTTTAAACGGATATGTGTCATTTACTAACTAAACGGATATCTGCTTTCACGGGCGAGTTTTTGTTTTTTATGGGTCAAGTTCGATTTAAGTTCAACCGCGTGACTATCGAGCAAGTTACCAAACAGACAGGTTCATTTACAGTCCGAGACCTATATACATCATTTCTCTAAAAAAATAAAATAAAAAAAATCATACCAAAGAATATAACATACTTGTAAAACTCGTGTTGAACATCTCAAAAGTTCGCTAAAGCCTAAACCTTGATGAACGAAAGAAAAAAACACAAAAAAACTAATCTGAAATAAACTAAAGGCAAAAGCCCGAAACTTTATTCGGAACATTTAACGGGCAGTGAAATCGGACCCGCTTTGTTCCTGCGCCCAACAACCACAACATTTTACATGCAGCAATGAAACTCAACATCACTCCCTAGTTCCTTGGCTCGCTTACATTCCTCACACTCCACGACACCATTTTCTCTAACCTCGTAATCGTGCACATTGCCAGTCTCTTCATTCCCCAAGCACATCCCGATTAGACCCGTATTGTCTACATACCTCTGATCTCTCTCCATAACCTGCAAATCCCTTGCCTGCTTCTCGTAGCTTCTGGAGATGGGGCTCTTCAGAAGAGTCATTGACTAGTGCTTAACAGCAATCTATAGCGATAATAGCCGCTGAGGGATTCCGATGATGCAACTCATGAACCATTGAAAGCTCTCTTCATTCTCCATAAGATGTCGTGAAATCACTACGAAAATGGACCTATTGTTGATGGGGATCCTCATGAGAGTCTTTGACTAGCACTTCACAGTAATGTATACCGATAACAGGGGCGGAGGGATTCCGTTGATGCAACTCATGAACCATTGAAAGCTCTCTTCATTGTCCATACGATGTTGTGAAATCACTACGAAAATGGACCTACCGTTGATGGGGATCCTCATTAGAGTCTTCGGCCAGTGCTTTACGATGACGTAGACTGATAACGGATGCCTAGGGATTCCGACCATATAGCTCATGATGGATCTGAAGCTCTTGAACTTCAATGACAGGTGAAAGTCAACATTCGCAATGTTGATCTCGCATTGGCTATCAAAGAAGACGTCGCCGGCGATCACCACCCTGATCAATAAGATGTTGGGCGTAAATTGCTTCGGACTTTAGCAAGGTTGGAATGACTCTCAAATTAAAGGCAAGTGTAAATTTTTATGTAATTTTTATTACTCTTTTAATTATGAAAAATGTCAGTTTTCTTTCAATTCTATTGATTTTGTTTTATTTCTATATATATATATATATATTAGATTTGAAGGAATGAGAACGTTTAGTACAAAATGAGAGCATTTTGGTATAAAATAAGAGACTATGGATCCAAACCAACGAGAGGCAACGAGATCTGAAGAGAGCCATGTATATTTAGGAAAGGAGCCCAATGGCGACCAGAATTTGCGATAAGCGAGATGTTTTACCTCTTGGGCAATTAGATTGGGCGACCAGTTTAAACGATCAACTTAAACAACCAACCTAAATGACATTGTGTGCAACAACTAGAAAAGGCGAGTGGCTTTACCGATCGGTAGGTTGGCGAGAGAATTTTATTATTTCGGTCGGGAGTCTTTCCTCTCGATAGGCAAGAAAACCAGTTATATTCAGCGTACACGGCATCTACCTGCTGACCACCAAATCCTCCCAAATTCTGTAAATCAAGTTGCCTATTAATGAATCTTCTATTTTAGATAAGTCTGTTATTCTTTTCTTTTATGTTAACATCTATCTCTAGAAACTATTTTCCAAATTTTTAGGCTAGAGTGTAGTTGCATTTATCATGTTTCAGCATTTGAAGTTTTGACATCTATTTAATCCTGGCTTGTGGGATGACGGGGAGTCTGAGTTTTAGTTTTCTGAGTTTTAAATTTCAATAGTCCATAAATTATTCTTTAAGTTTCTTTGAAGAATGCAGATTTGGGAAGATGAGGCAAGAGCCGCATGTTTCATTGACTGACTCCAACGAAGAACACTAGTTTTATTATTTTTTTTTCAATTTTATTATGAACTAATTTTATTTTCTAGAGTTTTGATGTAGTCTAGCATTAAACACATAGTTTATATTCTAAGTTATAATATTTTCAATATTTTCATGATTGAGTCTTTATTCTTTGTTCTTAATGCTTGTAATTTTCTAACTAATTATTGTTTGATCTATTAAATTCACATAGAAATATGGAGTTATTAGTTGGAGATATTTTCAAGATTGTTCGAGAGAAAATATTGAATAATTAAGGAATTTTTATCATCAACTTCTGATAATTGAAATTCTATAACAAGGAAGAATAAATTGTGTAGAATTTACTAGGTGAAATCAAACACTCTAGATCTATTCTTATTATCTTTAAAATCTAAATTTTATTGTTCTCTTCTTCAGTTTAATTTAGATAATATATTTTTCAAATTTCGGTTTACTAAATAATAATTAATTTAGTAAATGTCAATACTCAATAACATAATTATTCTTTCTGGGTTCGACATCTGTTTTCTTTAAAATATTTTACTAATTTTTACGATTCTATATACTTGTAGACATTTTCAGCACATCGGGCTTCTACATCCTAATATAGATAACAACGAAAAGCGGAAGAGAGAGATTTATATAAGCAAGCAATAAAAGAATTAAAGAAGAGATAGAGGGGTTCAGTTGGAATGAAACTCGATTTCATTACCTAATTGAGATAGGAATAGGACATTATAATATCTATCTCGTCGTGAATCGGGCCCCATGCAGGACAAGTACTAAAAACACTTGGATAATGAAATCGTGATAGTTTTTTTGTTTTTTTTTTAATTTTTGATAAAAAAAAAAACAAGAAAAAAAAGAGAAGTTTTCAGATATGTATTTGTTTAAAGGACTTTGTGAATTAATCAGTGCACAATAAATATAAGAAACTTGTTTTAATAAAATTCTTTTAATAATTTTTTTCTACTGGGAATTGTAAAAGTGGCTAGATAAATTAAGTTGTTTGGATAATTATTTACAGATATTTTCTTATTTTGTGAAATTTATATTGAAATTTTCATTTTTGGTGAAAGTTGTTTGCACCCACAAATTATTATAAATTAAAAAAAATATATATTCTTTTCTAGTGGTGAATATCATTCTTGAATTGATGGGAATGGATTTCGGTAAGTTTTATTAGGTTCATTCACTAACGGCAAGAGATTAAGAAATTATTAGTGAAAACTATATATACCACAAGCATTTTGTGTTGGGAGCTTCACGTTTATCCAAGGGATCGGACTAACTTTGCCTATATATTATGTCACAGTGATGAAGGGGCTGGGCCAATTTAATTTCATTTACAATTTCAAATTCAGCATGTATTTGGACTGTAAGATAGCTAGTGGGCCTTAGGCCTTAGTTTTATTTCCTTGTGTGGTTTTTTACTGTGTTAGCCTAGACGCATGTAGGGGTTATCTTTTTTATGTAAGAGTCAAGAACTCTAGGATTTGATTTGTTCATAAAGTTAATACAAATTATATTTCTCTTTCTCTAATCATTTTCCTTTCTTCAATGGAGGAGCTCCCCTCGAAGTGAGTAAATTCAGTATATTTTTCTTTTAAGTAACTGGAAGTGTGTTACAAGTGGTATCTAGAGCCAGTCTTTCCTTGGCAACGGCTTCATCAATCCATGAGAATGGAAGACATCATCTCATCCTTACTCAATATTAAAGACTTATTGGAACAAAATTTTCAATGCTTCAATGTTCTTCATCAACATATGAACCAAGTATTCCGACAATCTATTAACAAATTTGCTAGCATCGTTCAAGAAAGCTTCAACCAATTAGAAGAGCAAATATGTGACATACAAGAGGAAGATGCAGTTGCTGAGGAAGAAAAAGAAGAAAAATGGGCAATACAACCCGATCAAATTCCTCTTTCTCATGTTTCCATGCATTCCTATAGAAATCGGACAACATTTTTTACATTCTCAGATCTCCCTCTCCAACGAATCCCTTCCTTTAAGATTCATTTGCTCTTCCGTTCATATATGTCAATAGCCCCTAACCGTAACTATTCATTGACCATTAAAGGGAAACTAGCCATCCGATGGAAGTTTGACCCCGGAGGAAGTGATTTCCAGTTTTTCGTCTTCACACTCTCACTTCTCTCCCATGACCACAAACTCGTTTGCGACCTTTTGCCCTCACTTCACTTCCAAAAACCCCCACCATCCACCAATCGTCCATCTGAAATTGGCAAGGAAGCAACATATTTTTCCATAAAGGTTTCGGCCTCAGAACACAAATTTCAGTTAGATGAATATGCATTTATTGGTGAAGACAACTCTCACACTAACGCCCTCTTCTATGTTGAAAATTTAAGAGTCCTTAGGAATTTTAGATTGTTGGAGGAGCTTGAACATGGTGGAAAAGGGATTGGTGATAGCACTGTCAGCTATGGAATGGATGATCGACATGACATCTACATGCGCTCTAGGACTAGAACCATTATCGGTCCTCAAAATACAGTGCATGAAGGTTGAATTTATCAATTGCAGCTATTTTGTGATAAGGATTACCTAGAGAAGCCCCCAGGCATTCGTTTTCACTCCTGGATTAATATGACTTGTGTGAACCATGGAATGGGGGTGGTGGAACCAAAGAAGTTTGGACTTCTTATGAATTGGCAGCAAAAGTACACCATGGAGGATATATTGACCCAGCTGAAAAAGGTGATGGCCGCACCACACAATAGGAAACTAAAAAAGGATACATATCTGAGAGGTAAGAAGTCTTTCGCTCCTCTTGTGCTTGATATATTGCTACTGAGAGGTGTTTTTGAGCCCTTTGATAGAGGATGGGAGCATATCACTGACTTGAGGTCATATTTCCAAGTTGTGGCACTAAATGGTTGGGTCAAAAATTGGGATGCAAATATAAGGGAGGTAAGAAATAAGCTTAGGAAAAATGTCATAGTTTCACAAGTTTTAGTAGATAAGAAATTTATTCTTTGTTGCTCGATAAATTGTTACATAGAGCTGTTTTTAGTGGTATGGGATTATTGAGACTGTTGTGCAAAGAATTTATTTGAGAAAGACATTCGACCCCTCATTGAGTACAATATGTTTACTTGATTTGCTTATTGGTATAATGTGACCTCATTGGCCCTTTGATAGAGGAAGAGAAAGAAATCATGTGGGGACGCATATAGATGGAAAAGTGCTCTTGGGTAGAAGTGATGTTGAGGAATCCATGATTATAGGAAAATCACTTCCTATGTATAATGAAAAGGCCTCACGGCCTCTGCTGGTACAATAAATCGAAATGGTCCTTTGAGAATTGAAGCCTCTTCCACAGGTACCAACTCAACGAGGTCCAAGATTTTTCACATGGTTGAGGGTATTGCAAACAAGCTTGCAACTTTAGTCAACATTGGCATTCCAACTTGTGAGATTGTTGAATCAAAGAGGAGATTTATGGAATTAATGAATTTAAAGAAAACCCATCATGAGGTTTTTGGATCTTTGTGCAGGAAGCCCTTCAAGATAGAACCCTTATGATTCTTGTTGTTTGTGCTTTTCTCTCACTTCTTGTTGGCATAATTATGGAAGGATGGTCGAGGGGTGCCCATGATGGCCTTGGAATTGTTGCCTGCATTTTGCTTGTCGCCATAAGTGATTATAAGCATTCCCTACAGTTCAAGGATTTGGACAAGGAGAAGAAAAAAATCAAAGTTTAGGATGGATCATCCCAAATGCCCGTGACTACTGTTGGAATGAGAATTCAGTGGGCTAAGCTGATGGCTACTCTCTGTGAAAGAATAGATGATGAGACCCCCATCATAGGCCAAACTTAATGGTGTAGCAACCATTATTGATAAAATAGGTCTATGTTTTGCTGTTGTTACATTTTCTGTTATGATGCAAGGCTTGATCAGCCAAAAGCTACAAGAAGGGTCCCACTTGATCTGGTTTGGAGATGATGCAATGGAAATTTTTTGATCCTTTGCAATTACTGTTACAAAATTGGCAGTTGTTGTTCCTGAAGGACCTGATCTTGCCTTCATGCCCCACATGGAAGAGGCTTTGCACCTTGTGCCTTAGTTGTTTGTGGAAATGTCTGTGAAGTTGGAATTTAAGCCACTGAAGGAAATAATCCAGCGTGTAGTTCTTTGATTCTTATTCTGGCAATCAAAGCAACCAACTCACATTGAATCTATCTTGAAGATTTTGTATATAAATCCCTCGAATGTGGACGACTATCATGTGGAATCAATATCAAGGCAAGTAGCTGACCCCAATGTCGGTGAAGTATATTACAGGTTAATGAAGAGGTTCATGATGAATTAAAGCAAATACACATTGGACAATGTGTTGAGTGAACTCTCTTACCCATATGTTTTTCTTTCAAGGCTATTTACTTGGGCCTTGCAGGACATGGTGTAGAAGATGGAAATTTTGATTCGATCACTAATGATGAGTTGGAAGTTAATCATTTCCAGTTACAAAGGAAGTGTGGTAGCCAAACTGCACATTGTGGACAAGGTGCATCTATGGGAGATGGTTTGTCATAGTACGTGAATGAAGGACATGAACTATGGGCCTTGGGCCAATTTAATTTCATTTACAATTTCAAATTCAACATTTATTTAGACTATAAGATAGCTAGTGGGCCTTGGGCCTTAGTTTTATTTTCTTGTATGTTTTTTACTGTGTTAGCCTAGGTCCATGTAGGGATCATCTCCTTTATGTAAGAGCCAAGGGCTCTAGGATTTTATTCATTTAGAAAGTTAATACAAATTATATTTCTCTCTCTCTTATCATCCTTTTCCTTTCTTTAATGGAGGAGCTCCCCTCGAAGTGAGCAATTTCAGTATATTTTTCTTTAAGTAACTGAAGGTGTGTTACATATTATCTTCAGTTAAGTTGTCAAACTCTAATGGTAGTGTGAATATTATAGCTTACATTTGCTACAAGAGTTAACGGACCTATTTTATATAAATTATATTGAACAAGTACACGATGCTAAAACTTCAATTATGAGATGTAACACATATCAATATATCTATGAAATACAATATATGTAACACCCCGCCAAATCATGACAAGAAACCATAAAGATAATGGGGCTTTCTCCATGTTAAGGACTTACTACCTTGATAGGCTTTGAAATGAAGCCATATTATGTTGAGGATCATAGCTAGATAGGTAGTGGGCATAAGCAAGGAAAAATGATCCAACCCTTGAGAAGAAAGCCTGGAATGGACCCAAGGCAAGGCCCAAAAGTAAAGCCCAATTTTGTAGCCCAAATTGAAGGCCTAATTCAAAGCCCAAAAAACTAGCCCAACTTACAAAACTCAGGGCCAAAGTTGCCCAACTTGAAGACCAAGCTTAGGAAACTTGCACCTCACCCTTACCTTGAAATTTCAACACTTGGTGAATCTAAAGGGTACTTTGATTGAACCAAGTGGCACCCAAAACTTCTTGCTTGCAAGTTTCACCTTCCACCATGAATTCAAGAAGACAAGTTCTGAATTGGTATGACAAAATGGGACAAAGACCAAAGACAAAATAGCACGAAAGCTATGAATCGGCTACTTGACCTCAAATCGCTTCTTTTTGAGAAAATTTCCTGAAACCAAGTCTCTTTCTCTTTAAATTTGATTAAGCATTAGCTAACCTAAACTAAGACTAAATATTAGCACATGTCAAAGCAGTGCACTTCACACAAACAACTCACCAAGTGCAGATGAATACCCTTCAACACATGTCAAATTGTTGTTTAATTCAACTTGAATGAAATTTAAGAGACAAGCACAGCCTCACCTTCAGAATCAAATCTGAAAACTCGGACAATGGCAACACGCCCTTACACATTCACAAGAGGAATAGTACACTAGACATCAATCGGGTATCATCATTACTTTACACCATTCAACCAAGCAAAGTCAGCCCATCTTTTGGCCATATGCAAAACAAGAGAGTTCTAAGACATTTAGTATTCCATATGACCCCCCACATATTTTACTTAGCCAAGAGTTGAATAAAAAAGGATAGAAGAAACTAAAACACCCATCTCGGCAATGACATACTTGGCATCAAAACTTGATTATTTTCCTCCCATCTACCACCAAGCCTCGAACCTCTCAAATTAGACTCAGCACATGTTACCTTAAGCAAGGAAGGAGTACTAACTCATGTCGTGACCTCTAGCAACATGTCAAACCCATGCACCTCACTCCAAGCACCATTGAATGCAATCATGTATCTCTTGAATGAAGCCATCAGTTTGAGTCAAGTTTGAATGAAACTTTTTAGTTAGAATAGCCCTAATGTAAGATCATTGACGGAAAAATCAAACATAGCTTGAAGACCTAAGCTACATCATTATACACGTACAAAAGAGGAAACAAAAGCACCTAGCATCTAGTGAGTATCATCATGAACATACTTACAAACTTTCTTCTATTCACACTCCATCATCTTTATTCCAAAGCAATGACTGAAGTTCCAAGGCACTCAGCCATCACTGAACAAGGCACTCAGCCATCACTTAACACATAATCCTTTGCTTGAATAGAGAATGGAAGAAGCCAAATGGCTTTTCTTGGCCGCCAACACTTCACTCACCTCTTTCACCAAGAAGCCAAGTGTTTCTCACTCTCATCTCTCCCTTATACAATAAAGGATCACCTCTACACCTACTAAACCTTTAGAACCAAACTAGCTAGATCAAACAAGAGGTTTTAGGCAATGGTTTTGATAGGTATAGGGAATCCGATCATAACCTAGCTATGCTCATAGAAACTTGTTCACACTTCAGAGAATCTTACCCCTACATCCCATATATTAGAAAAACCTTCACCCTTAGGTAGACAAGATATTCCCATAGCTTCACATAAGAAAAAAATGGGAAGCATCATCATAACCCCTAGTTGATTACACCATGATGAACCTATGGGTGAATTGTCAGATGAACCATGCTACATTTTATTTCTTGAATGTTTTTCTCCTTCAAATGAAGTGTATAAACTTCAGCCTTTATTTTTTACTTCACTCCACACCAATTTCAAGAGCACTTAAGTTAATAGAGAGAAAAACTCCATAAGGGATAAGAGAAAGAGGTAAGGTCGAGCACCTTGAAGGAAGTGAGCTTTTAGTGTATCCAAAAGCCTCTAGTCGGTAAGTAACCTATCTTGATATCTTGTTGGTTGATGAATTGATATGTTAAGCGTGAATTATTGTTGTCATGATGAGTTTAAATTCAAGTTTGGAAATTTTGAAGTAAAGGAATGCATGCTTGAGTTAGGTTTTGATGTTAGCATGAACAAGCTTTTTGCTAAGTGTGATATATGATTATATGTGTTATGATATGAAGAGACGAGTCTAGTTAAAAGCATGGAAGGTCAAGTAAGAGTTGATATTGTGCAATAAGAAGCATGCCATGATTAGGATTCGATATCTTGGAATGATCATCATGCATTATCTAGGGTTCTACTATGTTTAGGGAATGATATTTTGTTCTACAAGCAAGTTTCGGTTTATTAGTGATTTAAGAATTGGATCATGATGTTTTGGTTAAGATGCATATAAATGCATTTTCATCATATTAAGGTTTAGCTTAGATAAATTTTAAGTATTATAAACATCACATGAAGAACTCAATTTAGTGAGTAAGTGTTAGTTTTGAAGCATCATATAGGTGATAGCAAGGTCGTTGAAATTGATTTCTTTCTGATACTAGTAGCATGATGGCATGCCACGGTTTAGATAGAATCTTTCATAGTGAATACTTCATTCAAGATGCATGAGAGTTATATACGAGTTGAAGCTTGAAGTTATAAAGTTGCACGGTTTGGTGGAATTTTGCAACGATTACAAGTCAAGTGCTATTTAGGTAGAATATAGATTTTAGTGACTATTAAAGTTCTATCTTTCAATATATCTCTTGTTTCAGCCACCTCACCTCCATAACTCAATAAGTTTGTAAGTTGGCCTCTAACTTACTCTTGATTAATGTTATATGACTTTGTGTAAACACCATATTCATGTCATAAATGTTATTTTGAGCGTAAAATGTTTTATGGTACATGACGAGCAACCGGTCACTTACATGACATGTGTTGATTATTTGCCAAATTTTCATGAACATGTGCTATTGAACATGATACATGAAAATATGTCATTTTCACATAAAGTATGTTACCTTTTACAAAGAACGACACATGTAATAAAATATGTTATGTCAAGAGCATAGCATAAAAAAATATTTTTATCACGACCCAATGCTAGGATGAGGGAATATCCTAATGCATCTCTTCTATATACTCTAGAGTGATTAAAAATAGAGTGTAACCCATTAGTTGACGAAACAGTGAACGAACCTTGATTGGTTTCTCTTTAAAGAATTCGAGGGCGTTGTCAAATTATGGCACCTAACACTGGTGAATGCGAACAGTGAGTGAATACTCATAGTATGGTTAATTCGGACGGCCTAAATATCTATGTATGATCAATACATTGAAATTTACCTGCATAGCTCTGATGACCTTGTCTCAACTAGAAGTTGGGCTACGGTAACTATCAAGTACTCACAGTGTAAAATGGGGAGCCGTGATGATACCATATGTTAAGAAAGATCATAAGTAGAGAAAGAAAAGAACTAAACTAAAAAGAAGTGAGAGTATGAAATGTTCTCTGTAAGAAAATGTGTCTCTGAGTTTTCTAAAAGATGTTGTGAAATCTAGATTAGAAACAAATATGATTCACTATATTAGTCCTAACCACCATTTTATTCGGGATGATAGAAGTTGTAACAGGACAAGATGATAGTGATGAATGCCAACACCATATTAGTCCCAACCACCATTCTATGAGGATAATTGAGCAGGACCTAGACCCAAACTACTGTTCAAAGCATCCAAGAGATGCTTTGAATATCTCTTTTCTTAAAAACCCCAATCAACCACAACTTGGAATAAGGAGATTATTCTCCATTTCTTATATGAGAATAGTGTACATGCCTTACATTATGGACTATTAAGTGAGGCATGAGAATATGTTAATTAAGTGATGTTTTTAGTTTATTACGGTGCAAAAATTTTACAAGTCATATTTCCGTTGTGGCGATTACATACCGCTAGACATTATAACTTGCATTACATGTTATTTGCCATGATCAGGCAATGTGTATGCGTGTATTGCATATCCTAATGCTCCAAGTCTCCGTTCAATCACAAGCAAAGGTTGGGGGCATCAAAATATACACTTTAGTGGAAGTTTGGTAACAATTCTCATCTCATCACATTTCCTTCCTAAATATCACTCAAATACAAGCAACTTCAAACTAAACATTACAATTTTTGAAACTAATCATTACAACATTCCCAAACTTTCAAAGAAAAATAATTCAACTTTTTCAAATCCCAAAACAAAAATTATATTAAAAAATTATATTCTAACAATATTTTAACTATATAATATTTTTTATTCAACTTTTTCTCCCTCCTTTCCAAAAATCTAAAAAATACTTAACTCAAATTATCACACTACTATTCACAAACCATCTTACTACTATTTACGAAATTCTCATCTCATCTCATTCTCCAAAAAATCCCTTATACTCTCTCCTAGATTTTGAAGCAACTTCACCTTAGATTTGATTCTTTCACAATTTGTTCATTTGAGTCTAGATTTGATTAATTTTGGCATCCAATTCATCACCTTTCAACAATTTGTTGTAGATTTGGTTAATTTTTATTGTGTGCTTTAGTTTTTGGCTTTTTGTGATGCCTCCACCTTCGCTTCACTTTTCTAATGTTTCGACCTGTTGAGACATCCTAAACATAACCCGTAGTTATTACTCCTTCATGCTATTAAATTGTATGAAATGTATAAATACATTCTCCTTGATTTCTCAAGGTCTCACTTGTGACGAGCAGGAGAAAAAGTCAAACGAAATCATGAAAACCGATCTCAAATTGTAAGAAAAACCTCGAATCTCATTTTAAAGCCTTGAAACTCAAAAGGCCCAGAATCAATGAAGACTCAAATGACCAAGGAGTTTGCCACGTTGGTACAAGGCAATCTCACTATTGAGCAATACGCTACGAAGTTTATGGAGCTGGAAAGGTTTGCCCCACACTTGATTGGTACTGAGAAAATGCAAGCCCAGAAGTTTCAAGCAGAGCTGAATCCAAGAATTCGCAATTATGTGGCTAGATTCCGCATCCACAACTTCCAAGAGTTGGTTAATGTGGTTGCAATAGCGGAGGCGAAACAATGAAGTGTGATAGCTCAGATCAATCTTGAGTGAAAGAGGGCTTCTACCTTCACTGCTGGCAGGAATAATGCTAAGAGGAGAATTATTCAAGGAGTTAACAAGGGAAAAGGCAATATAATAGCTCCACCTATAACCTGCAAGAAACGTGCAAAGAACCACAATGGTGAATGCCGTGTGGGCCTAGGAGTGTGCCATTGATACGAACAGTTGGGGCATATGATCCTGGAATCCCACAGAATGTTCAAGGTGGAAAGAACATTCCTAACAAATGGCCCAATCAGAGGCCACCTGCACAAGTCCGCATTTATGCCATCACCCCTGTTGATATCAGCAAGGAAATCCCCGAGGACGAGGAAACAGACGTTATCACTGGTATTTTCCTTCAATACCCCTCTTTAGAAATTAGCTTTTTAAATAGTTGCATAGCACTCGGTAGTTGACTACACCTTAGGAAAAATCGCGTTATACGAATATACGACTTGTGCTTTATTTGACTCCGACGCCATGAAATTGTTTGTATCCATGACGTTTGCACATAAGTGTAACCTGCCGACTTAGACACTACCTCAAGCTATAGTAGTGTCGATTCCTGAAGGAAGCACGATCACCTGCACCCGTGTGTTGAAGAAATGTCCTCTGACCCTTAAGGGAAGATTGACGGACGCTGACCTGATCGTCTTCAATCAACTAGGGTTTGACGTTATTCTAGGGATGGACTGGCTGCCCAAACACTGTGCTAGGATATATTGTCAAAATAAGGAGATAATTTTCGATTCACCCAAGGGTAGACATATTCATCATACAGGAGGGATGGTGAAGGCAACCCTCTCTGATTTCAGCTTTACAAGCAAGGAAGTGCATCGCTAATCGTGCCATGGCCTACTTAGCCCTCATAACAGAGAGTTATGATGATGATAAGGAGATACGAGGGATACCTGTAGTTGAGGAATACCCTGAGGTTTTCATTGACGATCTACCCGAACTACCCCCTAATAGAGAAATCGAGTTCACCATAGAACTAGAACCCACAACAACCCTTGTCCATAAAACCCCTTACCGTATGGCCCATCTAAAAGAAGGAGCTCAAGGAGCAAATAGAAGAGCTACTAGAGAAGGGCTTCATTAGACCTTGTTCATCACCTTGGGGAGCGCAAGTTCTATTTGTTAAGAAGAAGGATGGATCATTGAGGATGTGCATTGACTATAGGGAATTGAACAAAGTAACGATAAAGAACAAGTACCCATTACCACGTATTGATGACCTACTAGATCAATTGAAAGGAGCATCGGTGTTCTCTAAGATAGATTTAAGGTCTGGTTATCATCAGCTCAAGATTAGGGAGAAGGATGTCCCCAAGATGGTGTTTCGAACCAGATACGGACATCACAAATTCTTAGTAATGTCCTTTGGTCTAACCAATACCCCAGCCGTCCTCATGGGTATGATGAACAGAGTATTCAGACCATATCTGGATAGCTTTGTTGTTGTATTCATCGAAGATATATTAATTTATCCAAGCAGCGAAGAAGATCACAAGCAGCATCTCTATTTAGCATTGGAAAAGCTGAAGGAAAACCATCTGTATGCCAAATTCATTAAGTGCGAGTTTTGGCTTAAGGAGGTAAAATTTTTAGGGCATGTGATTTCAAGTCAAGGAGTATCAGTCGATCCCAGCAAAATCGAAGTTGTAGTAAGCTGGAAGCGATCGATGAATGTGCACAAAATTCGGAGTTTTTTGGGATTAGTTGGTTACTATTAGCGAGTCATGGAAGGATTCTCTAAGTTGTCAAGACCCCTCACTGCCCTAACTAAGAAGAATGTTAGGTTTGTTTGGACAGAGAAGTGTGAGCAGAGTTTTGTGGAACTCCAAGAAAGGCTCACAACTGCGCCAATACTAGCCCTACTTGAACCTCATAAACCCTATGTAGTATTTAGTGATGCATCCAAATCAGGACTTGGGTGTGTGCTCATGCAAGCGGAACGAGTTGTCGCCTACGCTTCACGACAACTGAAAAACCATGAGCAGAATTACCCCACTCATGACCTAGAGTTAGCCGCCATAGTTTTCACCTTAAAGATATGGAGGCAGTATTTATATGGCGCAAAGTGTGAAATCTACATCGATCACCAGAGCCCCAAGTACTTGTTTAGTCAGCAGAATTTGAATATAAGGTAGAGAAGGTGGTTAGAAACTATTAGAGGCTACCAGTGTGAGATTAAGTATCACCTTGCCAAGGCTAATACACTGGCGGATGCGCTGAGTCAAAAGACGCGTAAGGATAATTCCACAAATCTTGCTTCGGAAGTAAAGTCCCTTATGCATAGTATAAGAAGGTTGTTGATCAAGGATCTTCCTGCTGAAGTATCCCTAACCGTAATACAAGAAATTGTACCAATGGAATGGGAAGAAGTGAAGAAGCGTCAGATGGAGGATCCCAAATGGGTAGAAATTTGATGGAAGATAGAGAAAAAGGAAGGACTCAAAGGTTTCGCCCTAAAAAATGATGGGTTTCTAAACTACAAAGACCGAAAAGTTATCCCTGCTAATCAAGAGATTAGGGATAAGATCTGAGGGAAGCACATTAGACTCTAAACACAGCCCACCCAAGGAGCAACAAAATGTATCAAGATTTGAAGCAACACTTCTAGTGGGAAGGATTAAAAAAGGACGTAGCAGATTATGTTAATAGATGTTCGATTTGTAGAATGGTCAAGGCAAAGCATCAGAGACTCGCTAGAGATTTACAGCCACTCCTCCTAGAATGGAAATGGGAGGACATATCCATGGATTTTATAATTGGATTACCAAGGACCTCAAAGGGAAACAACTCTATTTGGATTGTGGTCAATCGTTTGACGAAAAGTGCCCACTTTTTGGAAGTTAAGAATATCAACCCCATGGAGAAGATTGACTCAGCTGTTTGTTGCTGAAATAGTGCAGTTACATGGAGTCCCAAGGATTATTGTATCTGATTGGGATACACGTTTCACTTATCGTTTTTGGAAAAGCCTTCAGGACGCTCTAAGCACAAAGTTGAAGTTTAGTAGTACTTATCACCCTCAGACTGATGGCTAGACTGAACGGACGATTCAGACCCTAGAGGACATGTTAAGAGCTTGTGTTTTGCAAGAGAAGGATGAATGGGAGAAGCTCTTGCCACTAATAGAATTTGCCTACAATAAAAGCTTCCAAGCCACCATCCAAATGGCATCTTACGAAGTGTTATACGTAAGGAAGTGTAGATCTCTCTTATACTGGGACGAAGTAGGAGAAGGAATGATCTATGGTATGGAGATTCTTCAAGAGATGAAGGATCGGATCTGCCAAATAAGGGAAAGAATAAAGACTACCCAAGATAGGCAAAAAAGCTATGTTGATCATCGAAGAAGGACCCTCGAGTTTGAAGTTGGCGACTAGGTCTATCTTAAAGTATCACCCATGAAATGAGTCTTTCTATTTGAAAAGAAAAGGAAGTTATGTCCAAGATATGTAGGACCATATGAGATTCTGGAAAAGTAGGCGCAGTTGCTTACAGGCTGGATCTTCCCACTAAATTTCAAGGAATCCACAATGTTTTCCACGTATCTTCTTTCAAGAAGAGTTTCGAAAAGCAAATCCCAACTATTGTTGGCACGAAGGATATTTCACTTCATCCCAACCTAACCTATGAGGAAGTTCCAATTCAGATCACTAATTGGAAGGATAAGGAACTACGAAATCATAAAATCCCCTTGGTTAAGGTTTTGTAGCGAGATGATGATGTTGAAGAGGCCACATGGGAAAAATAAGTTGACATGAGAAGCAAATACCCTTATTTGTTTGGCATGTGACTTTGTTTGGCATCGCATCCTGGCATTCGCATTCATGCATGGCATCCCCTAGAATTTCACCTATATGATCCACATTCTTTCACGTCTTTTTCAGTTGCAACATGGGCGAGGACGACATGACCACCCGTTAGATGTATATGACTCACAACCGACTTCAGAGGCTAAGAGCGGAGCAAAGAAGGAGATGCTTAGACTGCATGGCTGACACATACTAGACTCAGCAAGAAAGGTTAGAGCATCACAAGACTCATATCCTCGACTATGATAGGAAAGGACGCATCCATCTGTGGAGAGCACGGCTACACGAGGAGCGTCAGCCTTATGACCCCATTCGTTGGATGGGAGAGACTAGGGCAAGATGGCTCAGACAACGTATGAGATTGGGTCACTCAGTAGGTTTAGACTAGCCAGAGTCGAGCAGGGTGGCAGAGTAGTGACAGTACGAGCAGGACTCACTCATTCCTGACCCTACCCCCCTTGACACATCAGATACATCTGACTCTTCTCCGAGTCACACTAGCTTTCGAGGGGAGGGAGACCCTTAGCTTGTGGACAAGGAGTTTAGGCAGTGGAGACAACACCAAGAGAGGGTTAATGCCTTTTTTGATTTAGAGGAGGATGAATACTACTACAACACCCAGGACGAGGTGTCCGAGAATAGCAATGGGAGACCCCTATCGAGCCCCGAGCTATAGTGTGATTGGTGAGTCAACACTCAAACTCTTACCATTGCATATTTTATTTGACCTCGATTTCAAGGATGAAATCTTGTTTTTAGGGGGGAGGATGAAACATCTCGCTTAATTAACCCTTGATTAACCCTTAAGTACTCTAATACGGTAAAGCAACTTCAAAAAGGCAACTTCTCATCCTTTTTATTGATGCACTTCTTCTTTACCAACATTGGAAATTTTAAAATATAATGCCCACAAAGTAGAGAGATCTATTAAATGACCAATTGGCATTTGGCATTGAGTGTAGAGTTCTCCTTACCTTTTTGTTACAGAAAAAATACTCTATAAACTTAAACTGAGTCCAATGGGCATTCGGGTATTGAGTGTAGAGTTATCCTCAACATGTTAACACTGGATAACAGGATTTAAACCACTAAATAGTTGGTTGGAGATAAAAATTAGAATAAAAATAAGGGCTGACAATTTGTCTTCGAATTTGTCTTTGGTTTTTCAGAATCACGCATGGCATCATCCCAATCATCACCTTTAATTAATGATTTTGTGATGGAATTACCAGCTTGTTGGTGTGGTTTGAAAACACCACTAAAGATGTCCCACACTAAGAAAAATCCTAGAATGAGATTTTTGCTTGCCCAACTATAATACTGTAAAGCAACTTTATATTTGTCATATTTGCATATCAAATTGCTGCTTGTGGGGTGTATTTTATCGCATTAATTGGGAGTTCGCACTGTGTGCAGGGAGATGTGAGGTGTGAATTCTTCATATAGGCGGATATACTTTATCTGCTAGAGGAGAATTTTCGTGAAAAAGAGAATAAGGCTTCGAAAACGTGGAATAATGTACTACAACGCGAGTATAGGGTTAGGAAAAGGGAAGATAAAGTGTGTGAGAGAGAGAAGAATCTGAAAAAGAAAAAGTGAAAATTGTTGTGTTTGTACTGGGTTCTCACATGATATTTAACACCAATGAATGGAGCAAAAGGCATCCCGTACCTATTTGTTAGGTACGTTGTAGTGAATGTTACAATATCTCCGAAATACTCATAGGCCGCTCAACTCCGAACATCAGCCCAAAACATATTCCATAACCTTCCCTCATCATCCACATACATGTTAGAAACGAAGCCATCATTCTGATCTCTCATTATTTGGAAATACTGATTAAGTGTTTCGCTACCTCCTTTACCCAACCTTAAATATCTAGCCTTGTCAATGAAATCATGACAATCTTTCTATTGAAACTGAAGATTCTCAAAACCCCCCCATCTACGACATGAGAATAAAAATTCTTATTCATCCGTATATTGGCTCGATCATTCAGGTCGAGGATCTTTTGATTGTATTCATTTAGACACTTGTGAGATCACAACAGTCTTATCTTCTTGGGGCTCACAGTTATGTGGTTGTGCACATTTTCAATAGTGGTGAAAACTCACTTGTCATTCTTGCGCAACGTCACATTTACTCTTGCATTACAATATGTTTTAGTTGTTGGGCATGGCTTCAAGATATTACTGTTCTTAGGTTGGTACTTTCCACCATGAGCACAACCAACAGTGGCATACACAGGCCTCCCATCATCATCTCTCCTAGTCCAATGTGTCCGTACACCAAAACCCTATTGCTTGACATATTGTTTATAGTAGGTTGTAAGCTCTTTCAAACTGTCAAATTCCATACCGGATCTTGGTGCTTCAACTCGTACCTCATCATCCTGGACAACAGTGGTACCCTCTAAATCTTCATTTATACCAAAGACCATTTCTAAAAATGGAAACATATGGATGGATTAGCATCAAAACAAGATTATAGTCATTATAATCAAGGCAGACAAAATTGTAATACCATCAGCGTCAGGAAAACTTTCATCAGCCATCCGTGATGTACTTTCTCAATTTTGTTCAAATTCTACAGCAGTTGGCACAGTTGATGCCGGGGGTGCTTCTTGCCTCAGGTCCTCGAGATTACTCGGCAGAGGATAGGGCATCTAAGGTGGCATTTGCTTAAACAGGCACATTGTTAGCCAAAATGGAATGACACTAAAGAAATTAAAATGTTAAATTTTGGAATTTAAAAACTTAAATAAATATATCTAAAATGAATCATCAAATGGGCTAAAGTCTACCGGATTACTCGGCGAAGGGTAGGGCATATTTACATCAAAAGTATGCGGCAATTATGCAATTAGTTGGATTCATGAGCACCTCAAACAAACTTTATTAAAAAGTAGAAATCAATCAACCTGCCTACTCACATGGTAGATGCTTGGATTTCTACCTTTATTTTGAGGCGTCATTAATGATTGCGAAGTCGACATCGAAGGCCTATGTGGCATTCCATCTTCCTCTTCCCCCATCACACTCTAGGAATGTCTTCCAAGACTTTATAGGCAAAGAACATGATGGCAAAAGAAGGAAAAGGAAGATGAAACTATCATACATAATGTAGAATTTGAAAAGTCATTTTGTCATTATTACAAATGTTGTGATGCTAGTATGAGTAGAAAAAATAAAAACAAAGCACTCTCAGTGAGCAGAAACAGATCTTTCCAAATCATAAAATCCAACAAATCATGTAGTAAGTATTTAGTCAGAAGCCAAGTAAAGGCTGAGATTTAAATGTAGTTCTTGGAATTCCTCCATATTCAAAACTAATAGAAGCCAAGTAAAAGATAAGATTTAAATGTGCACTTTAATCCTAAACCATTTCTCTATCTCCACACCAAGTCATAATCTAAAAAAAAAAATCGATGCAAATCATTGACGAAAATATCAAGACACTTCATATTGGTGGTCACGCATACTCAGTCAATAGGTCAAAACCCATGACCCTCCAACCCTTTCTTAGGCTTGAGAGAGAGCACTATTTGAGTCAAGGCTAAATGACAATATATCAAGAGCAAGTGATAATCAGAATAATACATGGAGAGTTTCCCTTTTAAGAACTTATATCCAAAAAATTAAACGAAGAAAGATAAAAATAAGAAGGAAAGAAATAGAACCCAATTTATGTGATGCCACAAATACTAAGTACTTTGTCTCATGTATTTGCACCAACTACATGCTAAAAAGGACATGAAAATGAAACCAAATACATTTTCCCTTTTTCCCTCACACAACTATGCTTCTTCCATATTGATATACATATTTGCGTGTGCACACTTAGGAGGACAAAGAATTACCATAAAAAAATATCTATTTACATCCATAACTATAGTTGTTAATGGCTTTCAAAAGCAATAAAAGGCAACAAAACAGATTTTTATAGTTATAATAAAACTTAATTCATTGCATTGGGTTTTATTTTTGAAACCCAGTTTAGTAAACCATAACGATGATCATTTGGTATTTACTAAACCATAACGATGATCTAAGCTATCATACTATACAGTGAGTAAATCAAACAACACTGATTAACCAATTCAAATAATAACAAAATACCTAAATGTCATTCCCCAGCAGAGGAAGAAAGAAATTGAAATGTGTGATCCACAAAAAAGTTTTCTTTTATAGGTATACAAAAAGAATTACAAAAGACTACATTAGAAAAAACTATATTACATTCTACAAATTCTTATTGTGAAAAACATATGATATTCCACTTAAGCCACCTCAATTTTAAATTTTATAAGGTAGTTACAGGAACTTAATTGCAAGTTAGCCAGCACATACTCATGGTTGCTAAATGAAATCATCTGCAGGTCCCTAATCATGTACTTGAGCATCAAAACTACAATTCTATTAAAAAAACATATGATTGATTTGCAGTATCAATTATATCATTAACATATTTATTTACACATCCCTACTAAAGCAAACAATTCCAATCATGTCTTCAAACCCAGGTTGTATTAACAAAAAACAATAGTTTACGGACCTTATTTTCTGAAAAGACCAATGTTTTTCTCCATGCCCTAAGCCAGAATACCCATCTCAGAAAACATAAAAATCACATCTTGATGTACACATGAAGAACATAATAGTATGGAAGGGAAAATGGTACAATATTTACCTACGAAGCTGAGCAAACCATTTGGAAAAACATAGTTATTGGAACTTGTCGTTGGTTTGGTCCCTTTAATCACAAGTTTGAGAGGAGTGGCAGTGCTAGGGAGACGTAGGAGTGTCGCGAGGTGGTGTTGGGAAGAGGAAGCCAATGCGGGTTTGTGGTGAGGAAGGAGGGTGGGTTTTGCAGGATTCAAATCTGGTTTCTGGTTTCTGGTTTGCTCCGTTCAACTAGCTCGAGGGAACGGAGCAGACGGAGGAGCACTGCTCGGTGGCACTGAGGAGAGACGGCGTCGTTGGGAGGCGTTGGGTAGAGGAAGCTGACGCAGGCTACTGTCGAGGGAGGAGGTGTTTCGTGGGATTCGAATGGGGATGCAAATAGGAAATCAACTTTCAAATTGAATCAAAATGCACATTTTGGTTTTTTTTTTTTTTTTTTTAAAAAAAAAGTAGCCACGTAGTGTGTGCAACGAGTGCACTGCTACAATGGCTGCTCTGTAGCAAACCTCATATGATTAAAAAATTGTATCATTTTTAATTCCTTGTGCAACTAAACGATCACTATATAGCTCATTAATTAATGAGGTTTCTAAGATGCTCAAATATTTTGGATTCAATCACTCAGGAAGGTTTGCTATATATGACGACATGTATGATGTACTATAAAATTATTTTCCCATCAAATAAATATAATTGTTAATAATTAATACAATACAAGTCACATAAAACTTAATGTTGTATAATATCTTCCCATGTGCACGCTAGACTGTTTGAAACTATATATATTATTTTTCATATATATTAATATCCAAAATTTATACCCCATGCTATCTAACTCACCACATATAACAAAACTATTAATTGCATTACTCGTGGATATATACTTGAACGATTTATATTCCCATCGATCATAATGTTACTGACCCCCAACATGAAGGTTTAAACCTTCTACAACGGAGAACTCTTTTTTGGAAGAGCTATCGGCCAAAGGTTACTACGCTGTTGTATCTTGATGTCATATTTAAAACTCTAGAAAACAATATCATTCCAATTAGAAAATCAATGTTAGACAAGAAATATTTACAAAAGTCATTCAATAAGGGGTACTGTTTTTAATAAGAGTTGAAAAATATTTTGTAAATGAATTCTACTTAGGAATCTTAGTAAAGTAAGATTTGTACCAACCAGAAAAATCTTGAAAAATGTGCTATTGCAAGATTGACGAGTGGATGCCGTGCAATCCACTTTAGTGAAACTCAAGGATTGTGCATACCACTCTAGGGAGGTTACTATGGTGGTTCGACCAACACTAGGCCGGGGAGTTGGTGTCCCTAGCGCTGGTCGCCCCAACCCAGGGTTACCCTAGGAAATTGAGGCCTCTATCCCATGGATATTCGTTAAGATGGCCAAAAATTCCATTTAGGCTCCATAGAAGGCTGAAAAAAGTACACTTCAATTATTGCATATCCAAATAATCATATTACCAATAATGCAATCCGATGCAAGTTTTTCATAGGGCCTCATGACTAGGGATCAAAAGAAGAGGTAAAGGTGGGAGCTTTAGGGTTTTGAGAGAGACGAAGATAGTAGAAGGAGAGAGATAGTGAGATGCAAATCTGAAGCAAGGGCGGGCAGCCTTATCAGTTACCGAACGACATAGCTTAATAAGTTTCAGACGAAGTCATACTAATTAGTTGGAAATGGTGTAGCTTTGCTTTATGTTAAACGGTTTAGCTTTGTTTATGTCATACGGTGTCGTTTTACTTTATGTTGAAGGACAACAATAGAGCCAAGGGTTATTTTGTAATTTCATTTCCTAGGTTGTTAAACCCCATGCGAGGGAAGCTGGGGGTCAGGCATTGTGCAATTCTGTTAAGTCTTTGTAGTCTAATATGGAGGAATTGGGTGGCCTTGAATTGCCCTTTTATATGAATTACAAATTATTCTACTAGTTCTTCTTCTTATGAATTTCTATCATAATCCTAGCCTTCCCTTTACATTACACAAGTAATTTTGAGTTGAGTGAGGCTTTTAACAAGTGGTATCCAAAGCTACCGATCCAAAACAACACTAGATCCAACCATGGCCAATGGCACTAGATCCAAACAATAGCAATCTAGCCATGGCCAATGGCACTAGATCCAAACAATAGCAAAAGTCCATGCAACGACAATTGGCGGTGTAGGAGGAAACGATACAGGATCTCCAAGGCCGTGTGGAGCAATAGACAGATATGATGCATACGTTATTTGTGAGTCAAAACCAAATGGCCAACAGAGAGCAGCATCAGGAACGAGACCTTGAAGTTCAGGATCCAAGAAGAACATTCATCAGGGGAGTCAAGTTAGATTTTCAACACTTTGAAGGTGAAAACCCAGAAAGGTGAGTGTTTAAAGCAAATCAGTTTTTCAATTTCAACCAAACACTACTAGGCCATCACTTATTTATGGCATCATGCCACATGCAAGGAGAAGCACTTATCTAGTATCAAGATGCATGGGACAATGGTCATTTCAACACCTGGGAGACCTTCACATGTGCCCTCTAGCTCCGATTTGGTTCCGTTGCATACGATGACCCCATGGAAATATTGAAACAAACGGCCTTAGTTGCGACTTATAAGGCCTAGTTTGAAGCTCTCTCCAACAGGTTGTAGGTGATGTTGGATGTGCACAAGCTTAGCTATTTTCTTAGTGGGCTAAAAGATGAGATCCGCCTACCAATCATAAAACTAAACCTAGTAAGTTTGAATGCAGCCTTTGATTGAGCAAAAATACAAGAGGAATATCTTAATGCACAAGCTCAGCTATGATGACACAGGGGAAGAAACAATGTTGGAAGTAACTAAGGCAACCAAATAGAAAAAGGAGGGCTTGGTAATAGAACCAGTGATGGGGATCTTGAAATTTCTCTTAATGCAATAGCTGGAACCCCTAGCCTGAATACAATAAGGCTGGTGGGATAGATTTATGATGAGCGAGTGGTTATCTTGGTGGACTCGAGAAGCACCCATAAGTTCCTAGATCCATCAATGGCTCAAAGGACCAGATTAAGGGTGGATAAATCAGCTCAGCTTGCATTGAGAGTGGCTAATGGTGAAGTGATAAGAAGTGAAGGGTACAATGAGGTCGCTACCATCAAAATTCAAGGTAACTAGTTCTCCCCTTCTCTCTACATTCATAAGATGGGAGGCTGTGATTTAGTATTGGGGTTAATGGGTTAGCAACATTGGGACCCATTATTTGGGACTTTTCCAAACTATTTATGGAGTTTGTTAAAAGAGAGCATAAAGTAAGACTCCCGGGTCTCAGGCTTAAGCCTTTCTCCTTGAGGGGCATTAGCAAGGCTGCGTTGGCCTCCTTAGCAAAAGGGAAGGGCATGTTCTTACAATGAGGCCAAAAGGAAAATGACTCACAGGGAGGGACTAACAGTGCAAACATTAAGAAATTGCAAAGCACTTTTATGGATGTATTAAAGGAGGGTACTCAAACCATTTCGACTAGGCCGTACAAGTTCCCCTACTACCAAAAATCAAAGATTGAAAAAATAATTGATGAATTACTTAAAAATGGGAGAGTGAGACCCAGTTTCGGCCCTTTTTCATCCCCCATGCTATTAGTGCGTTAGGCAAATGGTAGTTGGAGATTATATGTTGTTTATTGAGCACTTAATCGAGAAATGGTGAAAGAAAAGTTTCCCATTCTGGTGATTGATGAGCTGCTGGATGAGTTGGGTGGGGTAATAGTGTTCCCTAAACTGGATCTCGGGTCGGGTTACCATCAAATTAGCGTGGTGCCCTAGAACATAGCTAAAACTGAGATTAGAACTCATAATGAGTTCTTAGTGATGCTCGTTTGGCTCACTAATGCCCCCTCCACCTTTTAGGGGCTGATGGATGATGCATTTAAACCATTGTTGAGAAGGTTTGTTATTGTTTATTGTTTATTTTTATTATTATTATTATTATTATTTTTAAAAAAGCATGGTAGTTTACAACAAGATCTTAATGAGCATTTAGACCACCTTAGGCAGGTGCTACAGTCACTACAGAATCACAAGCTTTATGCAAAACGCTATAAGTGCATAATGAAGTAGATTGCTTAGGGCATCTCATTTCAGATCAAGGGGTGAAGGCAGATCCTTCAAAAGTAAGCTTTATGTTAGAATGGCCCACAACCAAGAACCCAAAGGCCTTGAGATGTCTTGTTAGGGTTGACAGACTATTATAGAAAATTCATTAGAAATTATGGGTTGTTGGCAACTCCGTTAACAAGTCTCCTCAAGAAGAATGCATTTGCATGGACCCTAGAAAAAAAAATCAAGCCTTTATCAAATTGAAGGAGGCTGTCACCCAGCCCCTTGTCCTCAAGCTCCCAGATTTTTCACACCCATTTACAATTGAGTGTGATGTCAGCAGAAAAGGTATTGGAGCTATCTTAATGAAGTCAGGACAACCAATAGCCTTTTTGAGTAAAATGTTGAAGAGGAAGGCCCTACTTCTCTCTACCTATGAGAGGGAGTTGCTAGCCTTGGTCATGGCTGCATAAAAATGGTGCCCTTACCTCTTAGGGTTGTCATTTATAATCAAGACAAATTAGCAAGCATTAAAAATCTTTTTTGAACAGAGGGGTTGGACAGAAGCCTAGCATAAGTGGCTCAACAAATTGATGGGGTATGAGTTTAAGATCGAGTACAAGAAGGGTAAGGACGATAAGGTGGCTAATGCTCTATCAAGGAAGATGAGGGGAATAACACACAATGGGGATGCTGGCCCAAATCACTTTTCCAACTCCTGATTGGGTTGAAGAGTTAAAATAGAGTTATCAACTTGCCAATGACTTCACAAAATTGCTTGTAAGGCTTAAGAACAAAAGGAGGTTCCTAATGGGGTTACTTTACAACCGAGTCTAATTTTGAATAAAGGAAGGATCCTAGTGGTACTAGACTCCACCTTCAAGGTGATGGTCCTTCAGTACATACATACAGGCCCCATGGCTAGTCACTCTGGCTACCATAAAACTTACCAAAGGCCAAGAGAGATTTTTATTGCACAAACATGAACAGGGACATCAAAAAGTGGGTTAGGGAATGTGATACATGTCATGCTACTAGATATGAAATCCTTCCTCCAACAGGATTATTCTAGTCACTCCCTATACCTCAGCAAGCATGGACTAAAATCTCCATGGACTTCATCGAAGGGCTACCAAAATCTAGGGATACTCTATCATCTTTGTGGTTGTGGATCGATTTACCAAATATGGTCACTTTATGGCTCTGTCTCACCCTTACGCAGCACAAGATGTGGCTCAGGTGTTCATGGTGTCAGTGTTCAAATTGCATGGGTTCTCCAAAACTATAGTGTTAGACAAGGATTTTATGTTCATGAGCTAGTTCTAGAAGAGTTTGCTTACCCTCTAGGACACTTTCCTCAACTTCAGCTTTGCCTATCATCCTTAAAGTGATGGGCAGACCGAGGCTTTGAATAAAGGATTGGATGGGTACCTAAGGTGCTATGCAGGCCATAACCTAAGGCCTAGAGCCAGTAGCTACCACTGCCTAAGTGGTGGTACGATCGTGCCAACCACAGTTTGATCAAGTTGTCCTTTTTCGAGGCATTTTACGGGTACCAACCCCCAAAATTACTAGATTACATCCCGGGAACCTCATCTAATAAAGTAGTCAACCAATTGATGAAAAACAGATCCCAATTCTGAAACTTTTAAAGAACAATCTCACAATGGTGTAGAACAGGATCAAAACTTATGCAGTTAAAAAGAGAACTGAGCAAGAATTCAAGGAAAGGGACTCAGTGTACCTCTTTCTCTAGCCATACTGCCAGAAGATAGCGCCCATACGCCAAGACTTGAAGTTGGCTCCATGCTTTTATGGACCCTTCAAGGTGGTCCAACGGCTCGGATATGTGGCTTACTGCCTTGAACTTCCCTCCACCACCTAGAACCACCCCATATTCCACGTTTCATGCTTGAAAAAGAAGTCGGGAACTCAGGTCCAGCTACTCCCCACTCTCCCACCTACCAACGACGAGGGCGAGGTTCTACCTAAACCAATAGTGCTAGAGCAATGCCTGAGACAACAAGGGCATATAGTCATGATGGAAATTCTAATTAAATGGGCTGGGGGCCTCTACAGAAGTTAATAGTTGGGAAAATCTGTGGAAACTTAGGGCATTGTACCCCAACTTGTGGGTAAAGTCTTATAAGAGGGGGAGATTGTCATAGAGCCTCATGGATGGGGATCAAGACAAGAGGTAAAGGTTTTAGGGTTCTGAAAGAGACGAAGATAGAAGGAGAGAGAGAATTAGATGTGAATCTAAAGCAAGGGAGGGGTAGCCTTAACAGTTACCAAACGACATAGCTTAACAAGTCTTAGACAACATCGTACTAATTAGCTGGAAATGGTGTAACTTTGCTTTATGTTAAATAGTGTAGCTTTGCTTTATGTTATGTGGTGTAGTTTTACTTTATGTTAAAAGGCAATAGTAGAGCCAAGGGTTATTTTGTAATTTCATTTTATGGTTGTTAAACCCCATGCTAGGGAAGGGGGTCAGGCATTCTTGAATTTTGTCAAGTCTTTGTGGTCCTATCTGGATGAATTGGGTGGCCTCGAATCGCCCTTATGTATATGGATTACAAATTATTTTACTAGTTCTTCTTCTTATGAATTATCATAATCCAAGCCATCCCTTTACATTACCCGAGTAATTCGTTTATTAATTGAGTGATGTTCTTAACAATGTTGCACTACAATAGAAAAGGCTTTTTGCAAGGAAAAAGTTTCGTTGCAAAAAGCCTTTTTCATTGCAAATACCTCTTACCAACGAACGATGGTCGTTGCCCTACTTTTGGAATTGCCTCGTTGGCATTTGGCACAACAACGGGTTTTATTTTCATTGCAAATACGCACTTTTAGTAATGAGAATCTTCTGTTGCAAATGTATAAATTTTCATTTCTAAAGTCCATCGAGGGGATCTGAAAACCGTTGCGAATATATATTAGCAATGATTTATTTTGGTTGCAAAAAAAAAATAAAAAATAGCAACAAACTTGATTCATTGCAACCATTTTGTTTCGTTGCAATTGACTAGTAGCAATGTATTCAATTCATTGCAAATTTGCAAATTTGCATTGAAGCTAAATCGTTGCTTTTTCACACTTGCAACAGACTCATTCGTTGCAGAAATACATTTGCAAGGATAAATGTAGTTCACAAAGTTTCAAAGACTTTTCACACAAATGTTATTCGTTGGAAAATATCATTTGCAAAGATGCCCATTCATTCCAAATGCAAGTCCACAACGAAATGGATTCGTTGCAAATGATTTTTTCCAAAGATTTACATTCGTTCCAATCCGCATTACATCAACAACATATATTCATTGCAAATCGACATTTCCAACGACTATTGCAACGAATTATTTTCCTTGCAATTCATGAAGTGGGAACGAATAAAAGTCATTGCAAAAGTATATTTCAACCAGATAATTTGTATTCCAACATAAGCAAGCCATTGCAAATACACGAAATTTGTCACATATTTCATTGCAATTATTTTTGTTTGGCTTTGGTAATTTAATTGGTGCTGGGTTCTAAATTGGCTTGCAAATTAAAGGAGTATGAAATGACCAAACTTTCAATGAATCTTCTATATACCTATTGTCCATTATTTCACAATGCAATTAAACTCATTAATATGCAACTGCCCTATACTTGTAGTCCAAAAAAAAGTTGCATACAAATGTAGTTCTTGCCTTAACCTAACTGCCAACACTAATCCTAGCATTTATCACCTGACTAACATTAAGTCCAGCTATAGTAATGTCACATTTACAAAACAATCTATATCGGGCATTGTCAACCACATATTTTTGTTACTTATCAGAATAACTTTGTCCCCTCTTTCTTCTCATGCATCTATCCACTATAAAAATAACCAAACATGGTACATTGACCAAAAAGAGTACTAGTCTCCAAACTATCTCATGAACCATGTGCAAGATAACATATATTCTCAGAACTTGTATATATTTACCTTTGGCCAAAATTCACTACTTGTCTTTCTGAAATATGTCAAGTTGCCTGTGGATCACTTCTGGATTCTCTTTGAGACTCCATCTGGGCCAACCTCAAGCTCGTGCATTCTTCATAGAGCCTCTGCTTTGCCACAACTGAATCCAAGGCCCTTTTGAGTTCCTCACACTTCTCTTTATAGCTCTCAAACTTTTTTTACTAGATTGGTGACCAAAGGAGAGGTTAGTTTTGGTTCGGGTACAGCTAAACAACCCAACCCTAAGACATACCCAGATCTGTCCCCTAGCACCTTTTTGAAGACCTCCTTTGCTACATCTTTATCTGTACAAGTGACATCTATCTCTTTCCATACGCAGACCATTTGATTATATTATACTAAGAATAAAGATACCTTATGCAAATAAATATTCTTTTTAACATAAATAAACTAAATGGATGATAGTGTTATTGTTGCTTACATAGTTCTCTTCACTGTGCGCTATAACAAATCTCCCTTTATTGCAAGACGGCTGAGATAACTTATAAAAATCTACGAAGTTGTCGACTGTGTCACGCTGCAAAGTAATTATAGTTCATTACAGTTATAATGACTCGTATATGCATGTTTACTAGCTACAGATACAATACATAATAGAAATTCCTTACATTCTCAGCGATCAACCTGACAAATGACTTCAACCCGGCTACATGATTTGTTCGTGCCTTCTTTCTATTCATCTTATTTTGACTCAATGATTTCTAGGTTATCCAAACCATGGAAATGAATTAGTATACTTAATCAAAATTTGTTCAGTTTTTTTCCATCATACAATGTTAATGCATAACATGTCTTCCATACAAATTCAATCCTAACAAAACAATGAATGTATATGCATCCTGAAATTGGGACATTATTCCCACTCGTCTAATTTATTTAAACTAACCCTAAAAATGATATACATTATCAATGTGTTACCTGAAAGGCAAGAGATATCCATCGGTCACAACTTTTCCCACGTTGGTGCATCCACCATTGTTGACCTTTTTGCCAAGGCCGCTACATGTGTAGAGCTTCTCTTATATTCCAAGTACAATTGATGATGAAAAGTATTGTAACTACTTTGTAATTGTAATTCTACACATTCTCTATGATTCAGGTTCTCCCAATCTAGAATGAAATCTCCCTAATAACGTAATGTAAGCAATTATTGTGGGGGATTAAGCAAAAATATGCTCACAAATTATATGTTGGAAATAGGCATGAATATATTCACCCTAACACGCTAAATTATTTCCTCTTCCTCCTCATCCAGAACAAACCTCCAGTTAGCATGCATCATGTTTGCATGGAACAAACCTCAAGCCTTCCTTGAGTGTTCTTGAGAGCTCTCTTTCCTTGTTTTTTGAGTGTTCTTAAGTGTTCTAAGTGAGTTCCAGAGTTTGTGAGTTTTGAGAGGGAAGCTTGGGAGGGTCACGAAATAATTGTAAGTTTTTCTCTCTAGATTTTAGTTTATATGTTAAGTTGTGCCTTTGAGTGTTAGTATTAATTTTGGGTGAATATAGAATGAGATACCATGTTTAGCTAAAAGCCGAAATATTGGTGAATAGGCATGCCTTGATATTAGTGTTTAAATTATTTTTGGTGAAGATATTAGTTATGGCATGCCTTGATAATTCATCATATGCTTCGAGTATGTCTTAAAATAATTTTTGAAGGTTTAGTTTGAGGCTAGAAACATGCCATAATAGGTTTTAATCTCTATCTTGTGTTGATCATCAAAGCATGTAGGGTTTGACTTTTAATCATGCTTCATTTGTTGAAATTAACTTATTTCACTTAGATTTGAAATATGAGCATTTAGGAAACCTTCTGATTGGGATAAGAAGAATGCACAATTTAATTCTAGAATAGAAATGTCATATCCTGCATCACTTGAGGTTTGGTTAGAATTTAAGGATTCTATTAGGCATGACTAAGTGTTGGGATGAACTTGCTCAAGGTTAAACTTTTATTTCGTCATTGAGGATTTCTAGTGATCATCTTTTTATTGGAGGAATTTTTCATGCATGCATTCATAAGGATCAATAGCCAAAATTTCATATAGGCATCAATTAGAGAGCATACCATGAATTGATGATGATAGGCTAAGATCCTTTTGATTTTTTAAGGCAAGCTGGTCTTAAAACGTGTAAGATATGAGGATTGGATTCTGGTTAAGTTTGGAAAGTATTCGCATTAGTAGCAATGTTTGGAAGTTAGGGGTATTTTCATAATTTCCCTTTATCTAGAAAATATAATTTTTTCTTATAGTATAGATTCTAACTTAGTGCAATTTTAATCACAGCCACTACCTCACTTCTAACTTCAACAGTCTGTAAGTTGGCTTCTAATTTACACTTTCATGATTATTTATGAGTTATTGATAAATGTCACATTCATTTTATAATTTTCATTTTGAGCATGAAATGTCATATCTTGTGTTCTGTTTTTGCCATTTAGCACACAACTATTATTTTTGAAATGCGCCACATTCATGCATATCAAGAAAATCATTTTGTTTTTTAAGTATTGCATGAAAAATTATTTTATCACAACCCCAAGGGCTAGGATGGGGAGGTATGCTAGTAGAACTCCTCTGTCCACTTTAGAGTGATTACACATGGAGTGGTAACCCCTTGGTTGATGAAGAACAGTCAACAGACTTCGAATGGGTTCTTTTTAAAGAACGCCAGAGCGAAGTCATATGTTACGACATCTAATACTGGTGGGTGTACATGTTATGATTTTTTACGATGTTATGTTATATTACTAATGTATTGAGAACGAGACTATAGACAATGTAGTTTCAACATGAGTCATATTACGTTCACCGACAGGTACTAACAATACATATGGGGAACTGTGATGATACCATATGTTACGTTAATTCCATGATTTTATGTGATTATTGATGAAAGACTAAGTTTTTATGATGGAAGTGAAATTATGTTCTTTGTGAGAAAATGTTCATCAGAAACCTATCTTGAGAAATCTGAATGGAAGATAAATACAGTTTTTTTTTGCATTGCATGCATTTCATGTTTATCATTCTTCATGTATAGTCTATCTTTATGTTCGTTGGTTGTCTAATTTACTGAGATTTAAAGTAAATCTCACCCTTTGTGGACCCACTATCATTTCACTTAAAATGATAGATATTGTAGATGCAGATGGACCCAATGGACTAGTGGATCAAGAGGATTGAGGAGGAACCAGATGTCAACTTGAGACTTGATCTTATTTTGATATTTCTATGCCTCACCCTTCATGCCATAGAGTGCATGAAGTAGTTAGTTTAGATTTTTTGGAAACTTGGTATTTTGTACTAAGATTAAGCTACCTGAAGATTTGAACTTATGGTTTAAACAATATTATTGAGATGATTTTCGTTATTTTGGAATAAGTTCATTTTCACCCTTACTTTCTACTACAGTTATTACATACTACTAGCTGCATTTCTGGGATGCATTGCATATTAACTGTCATGTACGGGAGTATATAACCTTGTGTTGCATGTCTCAACGCTCTAAGTCTTTGTTACATCCTAAGTGGAGGTTGGTGGCATCATAGCACCATGGGCTCCCTACTAGTTATCGCATCACATTGGTGGCCCTCTTGACCGGGTGTGAGTATGTCAGAGTCCATATGATAGGCCAGTTCGCAATTCGTATTCATCGCATTTCCAATGTGTTGCACCTACTAGCATTAGGAGCTACTTCACTCTAGAATCCTTTAAAAAGAACCCATTCGAAATCTGTTGGATGTGCTTCATCAACCTAGGGTTACCACTCCAATTTAAGCACTCTAGAGTGGATAGGGGAGTTCCACCAGTATATTCCCCCATCCTACCTTTTGGAGTCATGACAAAACCATTTCTTTTAGTGCACAACCTAAAAAATATGTGACATGTGACCATGTAACTTTCATGCAACAATGTCATGTATTTATGCCATATATCAAGTATGCATCACGTTTATAGCTTGAAAGAATTAGAACATGTAAAAAATACATACTTGTGTATAACTTATGAAATGTCATCAAAGCATGCATCATTTATCCAAACTCTGTACATGTCATTTGAAGCAACTATTTGAAAAACAACGTTTGAACATATTAGGCACGTATAAATCATAGCATGTGACAATTAGCAATTCTATAATCCAATTTGAACAACCACAATGCAGAGTTTGCACATAAACAAAAATAAATTATCTAAGAGTAAACTAGAGGCTAACTTATAAATATTTTGATGTAAAGAAAATGCCAACAATCAAGCAAGCTAAAAGTGTATGTTTTAACCATTAGACTTTTTGAAAGCAAAACACTAGAACTAAGCGTATCTGTTAGGGTTTAGACTTTCTAACCCTAATCGATTTTAAGCCATAACATGCAGGTCATGAGAAACCCTAGGGTTGAAAGATATCAACCCTCCATATCTCTTAGTGAACCCTAATGGCCAAGTATGCGTGCATGTGTGGTTTCACTCCAACAACCCTTAACAGCCGAATGATGCATGGTACTTAAGATTGTGTTTCTTCAAACGGTGAGTAGATAAAATTCTTCATGAAACCCTAGCTATGGCCGACACTCATTTTGCCATTAAAGACTCGATTTTCTAAGGGCTAACCATACTCAAGTCTGAACTTTGAGCATGGTTCATCTTTCCATGGCTGTAGGACTCTCCATCCAGATTCCAGTTTCAAGTTTCAGCCTGGAACAAATCCGCAAAACCTAGCAAGTTTTTTTAATATTCATGCAAAATCAAAACATTAAGTTATGTTTATTGTTAATAAGGATGTAGAAGGCAGGTCATTTTCTTCATTGCCTCCACTGCCATTAAATCTGGACTGATGGTTCTCAGCATCCTTAAATAACCCAAGGTTGTTAGTAATTTGCATGTCTTATTAATCCTTATCTCCCTTCTTAACATCTATGTTCATTGAGCCATTTATTGGAGGTTTCATGTCAACTATTGACGGATAGTTTCAACGAATTTGAATTCTCAGGCTCAGCAGCCATAAACAGCCAAATACACTACATTCTTGTTAAGAATGAACAAAACTAAATGTTTTGATGTTATATGAATATAAGAAAAATAGAACATCAAAACATCAAAACATTCAAACTGGGAGAAAAAAAAGGGGTACCAGATTGTAAACCTGGGTTCTAGGTTTAAAACCCTAACCCAAGCTAACCCTGTCTTGGTTCCGGCTCGCGTTTGAAACTCGGGTCGGTCTAGGCTCCCAGGCCGAAACCGGGATGAACAGTCCTACATGGCTGATCCTTCTACTCCATCATTTCTATCATTTCTATAGTGCTTTTCTTTACAAAATGGCATACTTCCTTGGGTCTTTACAAACCAAAACCTTCCTCAGTCACTTTTGGTATGTGCGTGTGTGTAAGAAGAGCATGGGGCTACGATTCAAGTTTTCTTATTGTGATAGGCTCCACCAAATAATGCTCTTGACTCCTCCTTCTATGGTTGTACGAAAAATGGTGTTGGGTTGGAGGGAAAATAGTGCTTGGTTGTGTTCATCTAAGGTAGACGAGATAGAGAGTAGAGGAGAGGGAAAAATATAAAACTGAAGTAAATGACTCTTGGTGTGCCTTTGGTGGGGTTAAGGGCACCGATCCATTAATGCCCTCCTTGTATACTTCCTTCAAATCACACTCATTCTCTCTCCTATCATCATTTTTTATGTGAAAATGGATGGGTCTCTTTGCGCATCGGCGCCATGTGGCGTTTTGCTTATTACTTTTGCCAAAAATCACCTCTTCTTCATCTTCCTTCATCATTGCTTCCCTTGGAAATGTAAAGAGACACTTCTTGCATGGATGACAAGTGGCAATTCCTTACCTTAGATGAAACCTAAAGCCTTCTTCCAACCCCTTTTGTGTGTAGATGCAATGAACATAAGGTTGAGCAATGAATGGTTGCCAAATGGCATGGAGTGGGCGTGTGGTTCTTACCATTCCTAAAATTCTCCTTGTCACTTTCATAAAAAATTCTTCTAAAAGCTATTTTGTGAGTGGTGTGTACATCACATGGCCGAAACCCAAGAGATTTTCTAGAGGCTTGTGTCCTCCTTTGCATGCTTGTCCGAATCTACTAAGATTTTCGAAACCCTAATCCCAAATTCAAAATTTGCCATGCGTCTCTTGCACTACCTCATGATTGCATCTGCTAGAGATTCTTATGCATGAATGCCACGTATGCACTGGGTGCTGAGCTGGGTAATGCTTGTTACGAAATCACACCAACAATCGTTACTTTTGGTGCGACAAACGGAGCCAAAGTGTACGGATGGTCCATAATAAAATGATTGTATACATTTTTGTGGATCATGACCCAAAGCCAAGATAGGGCATTATCTCGGTGGAGCTCCTCTGATCACTCGAGAGTCCATAAAATTGATTGACATCCCTGGGTTTTCGTCTAGCAATAATGGACTCGATTGACACGGTAACACTCTCGAGTCACCTTCCTTGCCTCTCTATTGGCAGAGGTTAGAGGATGCATGGTCATAGACACTCCAGGTGCAGAGTTGGGCATCATGAACACTCCAAGCACGGAGCTGAGCATCACTGATGTGACGAAGAGAGCTAGAGTGTGTGGATGGTCACTAGGGAAGACTGTGGTGCATACCTTAATCAATTGGATATTTTCAATATAAAAATGTGATTTTTGGGTGCATGATGTCTTGTGTGAGATTTGGGAATATACTTGTGTTTGGAATCTTTGCCAGTGTTATAATTTTCTAAAATTCCTATTTTTGCATAATTTCACATTTTTCCACTTGCTTGTATTTTGAATTTTAGTTTTGGCTTCATTTAATGAGATTTTGTGACATATCACTGTGGTGTCCCCACTTGCCATTTCACTTCGCAAAACCGTAGACTTTGATTTAGAGGATGAGTATGAGTATGGAGGTTCGACTTCGTCTAACAAGTGAAGGCTTGGGGCCCTTTCCCCATTTTGTTTAAGTGATGTTATTTTGGATGACAGTAATATTTTTTATGTTGTCGTTTGGTAGACTTGTGGTTTATGAATAGTTGCTTGGCGATGCAACTATAATTTTTGGTACTATTAGAATTAATGACAGTCCATTTTATTTTTTCAGTGCAAATTAACTTCACACTATTGTATTGCAGGTATGCACACACTGTAACAATGCACTAAAGATGTATGACCCGAGCGGCCAATATCCCTGCGTCACGATTTTTGCCAAAACACAAACTGGGGTCGAGGGCAACACATTGATGAAGTTTGACAACTCCATGTGCACGCTTCCTACCGTATGTTCTCTTGACAAGCTTATATATAGGTTATCCCGATGAGCATAGGGATCAAGCTTGGTCCCCAAGTTTCTCTAAGTTTGGGCCTCACTTTGTGCCTCAAGTTCCACTAACTTGGGTGCTACATTGGGTCTCTAAGACCTACTAAATTTGGTCCTCATTTTACCAATCTAACCTCCAACAAATGTTGAGTGCCGGTCACCCATTTAAATGAGGTGGAAAATCCTCGTCATGCCACATGTCATCCTCCAATTGGGCATTGGCATCACATTTTCACATAAAGTTTTATCGTTCTATAAATCTCCAAAAATTTCAACTAGAGCAATGGTGGAAGTCATTTTGTCAAATTATGATCTTAAATGACTCAATTAAATTCAAGAGTTTGGTTCTCTTAAGGATCATAAACCTTCATAAGTTGCTTAATCCATTGGGTTATCACAACAAATGTTTGAATGATCACTACAAGAAATCAGGCCTTTTTCTGCGTTCAAAATCGTCGCAAATATTCCTAATAATCCTTGCAATTGATTATTTGCAACAATTTCTAATTCACTGCATGTTTGACGAAATTAAATTGTCATTTCTTATCAATTTCAACGATAGGGAAAAATCATTGCAAAAAATTACTATTTTCGACGATTTTTATCTGCCGCAACTGTCCCAAAAATCGACAGAAATGGCATTTTCATTTCCCATTAAATCATTGAGAAAAGTCAATTGCGGCGATAAAAATCGTCACAATAGGTTATCTTTAGTTAAGATTCTCAACATATATATTCAAAAGTTTGTGAGCTTATAATTGATGAATACTACAACTAAAATTGCGGCACTGATTGAATTCAAATTTTGATATTTAACAAGCTAAAATAATATGCAGCCACATGCACTACTACTTGAGCTCTCTCTCATATATATAGATATGTTGGCATATACATATATATAGATATGATGTAGATAATCCTAATCCCAGAACAAGGCTAACAAACAAAATTATCTTTGTATTAATAAGAGGAACATAGATTAAGAACAATACAACATTAAACAATGAGACAACAGCATGATAGAAACTCGATAAGTGTCACCGCAAAATCTATGTTAATCTTGAGTGCTTAATCTAAACACATTTTTCTTGAGTATAACATGAAATATTGGGTCTATTTGAAATATGTAAGCAGCCACATCAATAAAAGGTGTTACCTAGCAAAGAGTCATAGAATATTCTTTCTGCAAAATTTGGGTATTTGATCAGATAAATAACTTGGCTCTTATAAGCAAGAAGAAGATAGGGAAATACCACATAAGCAAAGGCAATATGGATAAAAAATAGTATGGATTATTTATAAGGAGTGTCTTGTAAAGCAAATGCATGAATTTATTCTCCAAGAAAAAAATGATTTGATGTAGTGCTGAAATAAACCTGTACGGCACATATAGAGAAGTGACCTAAATCGCTTCTACACCTGCAGCAACAACAAATGACATTCAAGCCAAACTAGTGGAAAGGGTAAATTGGGTTAGAAAGTTTGAAGGAAAATTAAAAAGAATACTATTAAAGAAAGTTAACTTGCCACCCCTAGATAAATATATCCTCTTCCAACCAGCCAATTGACATTCAATCTACTCAATCATCCCATGCATCCAAAATAGACTTGGCCTTGAAGGAGGCACCGATAGGCCAAAGTACTTCATGAGCAAAGACGGTACCTTGCATCCCAATATGCTAGCCATTCCATCCACATTACCCAAGACCATGCAAAAAATGCCAGCTGAAAGGAATTCTACATGCAAACCCAAAAAAAATACTGAACTTGTCAGAATAAAACTGTTGAACCCTACTTAATGTCTGTATATTTTTCCTCAGGATTAAACAATGTGTTATCTTAGATTATATATAATGGAAAAGGATTATAAGGAATTGCCTGAAACAGAATATTTTCTTAAACTGGACAGAGGAACCTTCCTGAAGAGTGTCCATGGAGAATGCCAAGTTGGATGAGATATCAACTAGAGATAAGGGACCCTGCAGATCTATAGATATTAACTAAATTTACCGAGGAAAATGTCAAAGACCTATTGATAAATATATATAATAGTACATCGGTTCCTTAGTCTTGTTGACAAGACCTGCATGCATCTCTTTCACTTTGAATTATGCAGAAAAAGAAACAAATACATAGATAATAAATTATAAATAACAGAGTAACCAGTTTCATTGTAATTAGCACAATGAAAGAATAAGTTGTGGTCCACAGATATTATTAAAAGCAAGTTGGAATAATAGAGTAACCAGTTTTTCTTTCTTTTTTTTGTGATGATCAGAGACTGAGATAAGCTCGCAGATAACACAAAACAAATGCAAAACCAGATGTACTTGGCACACTAAAGAAGATGCACATGTAATTAATTGGCAACCTTATGCCAATCATTATCAATATTAGTTTGATCAGCTTTAATAAAACACCAATTATGAGATGGAGAAATCATATTTTAGTTTGAGATTATGGTTCTACCATGAATAAGGAGAAACAGAAGTAAATTTAATCAAGTATTAGGCATAATAGTGTTAATTAAGTGTAAAATACATATCCACCAAGGCATATATAAGAGGCTTCATTAAACAGAAATTATTTTACCCAGAGAAAAAGGAAAATCATTTTCGTAAGTAGTCAATTTTTCAATATTCTCCTCTTCAACAAAATAGGTAGCCGTTCTTGCAAAGAAAGTTATTTACTTCGCGGGCAGTTTGTCGTACTTCAAGATTCGTAGGTCGGGCACTTGACCACTCTTAATTCAACACTGCAGTAAGGATTCAGTACTGGTCCTAACTAGACTAGGGGAAGAGTTGTAATTTGAGTACGATCATTTCATCTCGGTAACCAAAAGTAGATTGATTTCTTTTGAAGACCTGTTCAACCACTTTTGTCAATCAAGGAGGAAACTTTTAAGATGAGTTAATATATTTTGGTGTAATCTTATATGCATATCTTAAATACAACTATATCAGTGATTTTATAATGAGTCTTATCATATAAAATATACATTAATTTAACCATCATAATTTATGAAATTTCTTTGTGGATAAAGTATTTTTCTTCAACTCAATAGGAGGAGCCATGAATTATGTAACATCCTAACAAATTTGTTGTCCAAAAATAAAGAAGCATAATATAAATCGGGAACATATATATAATAGCTAGTATTTTATACTACGGAAAATGACAAGATTAGCCGCCACAAGGGATCGTCACTCAGTCTTCACTACAACAGAATGTGTCTTTTGTGACAAAGAAAACTGTCACAAAAAAGTAAGAAACCGTCACTAAAGATATTTGGTGACGGTTTGTAACCGTCACCACGACCGTCACCTAAAGTGCGCCATAGAAAACAATTGGTGACGATTTACTGTTCAACCATCACAAAAAAAAAAAAAAAAAAATTTAGAGATGGTTGGAGGTGTTCCATTTGGTAGAACGTTTGAACGTTTCATTTTTTGTGACGGTTGAAAACTGTCACAGAAATTCACGTTCGGACGTCAAATTAAACGTTCAAACGGTAACCCGACCGATTGGCGTTCGAATGAGAGAAGTTGACGTTCGTTGAATATAGTTCGAACATTTATGCGTCTGAATGTTAAATAGAATAAACATTCAAAATTCCGTTCAGACGTAAACGGACTAATGTTTAAACGTAAGTGTTAACGTTCGGACGTTATTTCGAATGTAAACGAAGGAGTGTTCAAATGCAAGTGGTACGTTTAGAGGTTTGTTGGAACGTTAATCGTTGACTCGTTCGAACGTTTTGTTCGTTTGAGGGTCAAAACGTTCGAACGTAGAGGCCTACGTTCAAATGTTACGATACACAATATGTATTCACGTTCGAACATTGGTTTGAATGTGAACAAACGTTCAAATGTTTTTACTTTACATTCGAACGTACAGATCATATATACTAATTTCATAAAATTTAAAAACATATTACTTGTTTCATCATATTATATATCATCAATTAAAAACTAACAATGTCTTATAAAATTTTAAAATTAGATATTAAAACTAGCCACCACTACAAAAGATAAATTTATTTCTTCTTTTATCCTCGCCCACCGTGATTCTGTTGTAATGACATAACACGCTCCATTTGCACCATCATCTCCCGTTACACTTGCTCTTGCACTTCACTGCGTATTCTTTCCTCCTGGTCTCTCTGTTGGTCCTGCAAACGCGTCTCTAAATGAGACTGTCGTTCTAAGAGAGACTCTAACTCTTACTGTCTCGACCTCATATACTCATTCTCACGTCGTGCAGCTTCTAAATCTGTCGTAAGATTATTAATTTGTGAAGTCGATGAGGTTGAGGAGGATGAACATCTATGCTTGATAGATCGTCCCAAACCTCTTCCATGCTAGACTGCGGCCCAAGCACATGCTTGAATATGTCTATGTCACTAGGAGAGGATTCCACAGAAGTCGACTACATCTCCATCATTTTTTCCTGTAATTTGAAAGGTAATGATCATAAATAATTAGTAACATATAAAAGAACTAGAAATAAAAACTAAATTATTCAAATGTTATATAAATAATTTATTTAACAAAATTAACACTGTATACATAATTATTTGTAGCGACAGGATCCATCCACTCACTATGCTCATTAGTATGAGCAGCAGCATAGACATGAATGAGGGAAATGTTTTCAGGATCATCACGTTTCTAACAAAGCGACATTAGCAATTTTAAAAATATAATGTTAATACTTAAATAAAAGACTATCAGGAAAATAAATGAAATCTAAAATTTTTTAATTACTATTTTTTCAGCAAGACGGTATAATGACCTTGAACCGGCATGATGGTGGACAGTCAGAGCGGATCTATTCTGTGCATTTGTAGAACTCAAGTGCTACAAAATATATTAAGAATGTTAATTGTAATATATATACATATAATATATAGAACGAATATGAATGTAAATAATTAAAAGATATAAATGTAAAATACCTGATAATCTGTAGATGCGAAAAGATCACAACACTTTCTCCAATCATTTAACTTCATCTGTTGAAAAGGAGACTGCACAGCCTCTTCCAACGTCTCAAACTTCTTGAAGTGGCCATGACATCGTCCTTTGTAACGTCGGAATAGTATAGCCATCAACTCATTCACAGTTCTCTAATCCTCGCTACGACCAAAGTCGAGGTCGAATTCATCCTAACAAGGGAATCAGGTCAAAAATATGATATACTAATCTAGATGAAAAAAATGTACTCTCAAAGTAAACTCACCAGCACAACACTTCGAATGTGCTCCTTAATCTCATTCGGAATATCTCGCCATGACCGCACATAAAATGGAGCACAAGCTTGAACTACTGTGCCAATATAGGAGGAAAGCGCTGCTGCACTATCATCCACTCCTCCGGTGAAATTATTAGGAATTGTGACCTTCAGTTTTCCGTGCCTTTTATTTTTTTCAAGAGAGGTGCCACGTGTATAGCCACGACCGCGACGTGCAGATGCGTCAAGTACATGATAATAGATAGTATAATTATAAATTATAGTTATTGAGACAAAAGTATTAACTATATGATTAATTATCAACGACATTATTTCCTTACTAGTAGGTGTCGACTGGCTATTGTTCTCTTCTGTGTTAACTTGATCTTCAGGAACGGATTCCTCGAGTGGGAAGTCCTCAATGGGTTCAGGACTTGGACTTGGCGGAGGCATATTTCTTCGTTGTCGATTTGGCGGCATTCTTGAAAATAATTAATTATATCAAAGGAAATTAATTAGAAGAAATTATGAAAATTCAAGATATTTTATAGTCACCTATATGAATTAAATAATTAGTACTTTTATTCTCCATCTTTGGATGAATTTTCCATGCTTGTTTCAGAATCTCCATCAATAACATCTTCATCATCATCATGCACCTCTTCTTCATTGTCCTTATCCACCTCCTGTCCGGATTCTGATTCGTCTTCATATTCTGACCCTTCCTCTTCTTCTTCCTCCTCACATACTTGAATTGAATGATCATTTAATACAGACGGGTCGAGATGGACGGGTGGGACATCATCCCTACACAAGGGAAGCAACTCGAGTGCACCGAGGTCAACAAACAAGTTAATACCCTCTCCATCTTCCTAGTATGCCTCTACAATCGGAGTGTCATAATCTTCATCTCCACTATTCTCGTAATCTACACTCGTTGTTACTTCATATATATTTCGAGGGACATATTTTTGTACGACTCGCCAAGTTATCTCTCTACTATCTTCATCAGCACTTTTCATTGGATCAATCAAGTAATAGACTTGGGTAGCTTGACAAGCCAATACAAATGGATCATCTTCGTACCATTTAGATGCAGTATTGACACTCGTAAAGTGATTATCCCTATGTATCGAAACACGACCACCGCCTAGATCCCACCAATCACATTTAAAGACATATGTTACAGACTCCCCCAGATATTTAATCCGATAATATCACGTATGACACCATAATAGTCAATATCATCTTTCTATTACGTTCACGGTCCAGAGTATGGAATCTATAACCTCGAACCGTGCATACAGTATATCGAAGTGCTCTATTTGAGGGAACACAGGCCAATGCATACAATTTAGAAGAAATTGATCCGGGATCACAAGCACGTTGTTCCAAAATCTAAAAATTGAAATACTATATATTTATTATTTCATTATCCAGAGTTAAAAATTTCAAAATATAACATATATTTAATTTTAGTTCATACACGTTCTTCAAACCATCCAGAAATTCTTCCTCGTGTCTTGCCTCTATATTTTCTACGCCTTCCGTTTTAAGTTTGTCCATGTGCTTGCTGTTATAACATGTTGCAAAAGAAGTATATTTTGAGCACAACAATTATAGTTAATTTTAAGAAAACTATAATTATTCGAAACATGGAATGACATACCTGAGATAATCATCAATCTCCCGGCAATTATTTAGCACATATCACCGAACTTTACCCAACTCTCCGTCAATTAAATCGTAACCTACTTGTGCACCCAAGGGTCGTACATTCTGGAAAAACACTTATAGCTCAGGAGGAGGCGGAGCAGCAAGATCAGCATTTTGCTCTTGACGATTAAATCTTGTCTCAACACCACAAAGATATAAAGAGCAAAATGTTAACCATTCATGGTGTATATAGGCCTCTGCTATTGAACCCTAAACTCTGGCTTTATTCCCAACAGTGCGCTTCAGTCGACCCAAATATCTTTCAACTAGATACATCCAACGGAACTACACTAGTCCACCCAAAAGTATGTCTCGCGGTAAATGTATTACTAAATGGACCATGACATCAAAAAATGATGGTGGAAAGATCTGCTCGAATTTACATACTATAGTAGCAATGTCTTCTTCCAATTTCGACAACACATCTCGATTTACTACCTGAGCGCACAAATCCTTAAAAACATACAGAATTCAAATATGGAAACACATACATTAGATGTCATCTTCCCACGAATTCCCACAGGTAATAACTTCTGCAAAAATATGTGACAGTCATGACTTTTCAATCCACTGATTTTCCAGTCAGCAGGACTCACGCATCTACCAATATTTGAAGCACAACCATCTGGCAACTTCACACCTTGCAACCATTTGCAGAAATCCATCATCTCCTCCCTGGTCATCATAAAACATGCATGTGGCATGACCACCCTATTGCCTTCTACCCGCAAATGTAGATTATGTTTAATTCCCATTCTCTCAAGATCTTTTCTCGTCATGATCGTGTCTTTCATCTTTTTGTTAATACTCATCAATGTATCCAATATATTATCACAAATATTCTTCTCTATGTGCATTATATCCAAACTATGTCGCAACATGCAGGATGACCAATACGGCAAGTCAAAAAAAATACTACGCTTTGTCCAATCAATTCTGCTACGCTTTGTTTTCTCTTGTTCTTTTCCCGACCTTTGTCAAAATTGTTCACTTTAACATGTTGCAATTGTTCCACTATCTCTTCTCCAGACAACTCTTTTGGTGCAATTTTATTCTCTACTCTCCCAACAAACTTAGCACATTCTCTTCTCCATGCATGATTTGCTGGTAGATAACGTCGATGACCGATGAAACACAACTTCGGAGAATATTTTAGCCACTCACTAGCAGTTTCTTTATTACACGTCAGACACGCTAACTTCCCTTTCGTACTCCAGCCGGAAAATCATTTATAGTCCACATTACCACAACATGCATCTGAAAAGATGTCAACATGGATGTATCATAAGTTCTAACACCTGTTTCCCATAACTCTTTCAGCTATTCAATCAACGGCTGCATGAATACGCCAATGTCATTCCCAGGTGATCCCGAGCCAGGGATGAGTAAAGTTAACAAAAAGTTTGGGGCATTCATGCACCTCCATGATGGAAGATTGTACGGAATTAATACTATGGGTCAAGTGCTATAACTTGTACTCATATTTCCAAAATGGTTGAATCCATCTGTTGTGAGTCCCAGGTGCACGTTCAGAGCTTCTATCCCAAACTCTGGATATTGATTATCGAAAGACTGCCACGCAAGTGAATCAGCTGGGTGCCTCATATATGCGTCATTCTTAACTCTTTACTCTTCGTGCCACCTCATATCATGAGCTGTTTTCTTACACATATATAGTCTTTGCAACCTAGGTTTTAACGGAAAATACTGCAATACCTTAACCGGCACGTTTTTCTTACCCTTCCACCTCGACTCTCCGCATACAGGACATGCTTGTTTCTCTTCGTTCTCCTTCTAGAACAAAACACAATCATTCTTGCATGCATGTATGGATTTGTACTTAAATCCTAATCCCTTTCTCAACTGTTTCGCTTCATAAAAGTTCTTGAGCAATACAGACCCTTCGGGAAGCACCTCGTTAAATAAGTCCAATATCATGTTTATTGCTTTCGTCGACATCCCGCACAATGACTTAATGTGAAGCAACCGAACAATAAACGACATTTTGAAATGTTTTGTGCAGCCTAGATAAAGCTCGCGCTTTGCATCTTCCCACATTAAAGCGAAATTATCACAATCAGTCCCTCCGCCACTTGAGGCATTGTCGTCAACCTCATCCATAAATATCCCCGCTCCAATGTCACCCAACATCTCCTCCATCTCATCCTGCTCATTCATTATCCATGTGCTGCAAATAATTGTGATGATCGACCAATACATCTGCTGACTGTTCATACGGCTCACCATGCAGTACCCATCGGGTATACCCCAGATCCATACCATTCACAATCGCACACAAATTTTTACACCCTCAACATGGACACTTAATGTAACCACGACTATCAGCAGAGGCCTGTGCAAAATCAATGAATGTTCTTACTCCACGCGCGTAGGGTATGTAATCATTTCTAAGTCTATCGCCCAGACGCATCCAAGTTTTGTCCATTTCTAAAAGCATCTATCTATTAATAACACGTACATAGAAAATTCACATGCATGTCATGCTCCAATACGAAGTTGCTTTTTTGATAAGGTAGTTAGTCTTATCCCATTCGAGATTATATTATCCATATTTCACAAATCTCATCACTCTACTACTTTCCACGTTGGTAGAAATTTCAGCAGCACCTCCCCATAGTTCTCCAAGTATACATGTTCAAATAGAGGGATTATGACCCTACGAACAGTATACCCGAAGAACAGTAGAGGAAGACACCGAAACTTCATATTAAACATAGAAAATAGGAGTAACAAAAATGTACAATACAGATAATATAATCTCAAACTGGCCACACTGGACAATTCAGGAATTAGTGGACATATAAATGTACACTAATTCTCAAACGGGTCTAAGGTTATTTATGCAATGTCACACGCATCTTTAAAAAAAACTACTAACAATATCTTCATGTTCTGTATCTAGATTGTCAAACGAATAGTATTGCATGTTATATTGTTAAACTAAAAAGAGATGGAAGAATATATTCACAAGTTTCATATCATGAGTAGATACGAGGGAGAATGATCTTGAAGAAATGTTTATATTTTAGTCTAATTGCTTAACTGTCATAGACTCTCCAGTCCTGACAACTCTCAATTAATAATTGTCAAGATCGGAAGAGAGTAGTCAAGGCCGGAGAGACTATGACAGTCAAGCAAATTGATAGACATTTCTTCAAGATCATTCTGCCTCATTGTTATTATATAATTGTTATTATAATTGTTATATATGATTTTAAAGGTTATTATATAATTTTAATTATTATCATTCTACAATTATAATCTTAATTGTTATACTTAATTGAGTGAGTTATTTATTTATATAGACAATAAGTATATAATATTCATATAAGCATTTATTTTATCCTTATTTACTTACTCTCTAGTTTATAATAAATAAGTATATTTATTCCAACTCTACTTATTTGGTAGGTACAAGACTTTTTATTGAAGAGTATTTTAAAGTTATAATATAATTTTAATTATTATCATTCTTAAAGTATAATTTTAATTGTTATACTTAATTTCAAATGTTATAATATACGACGTTAATTATTATAATTCTTAAAGTGTTATTTTAATTGTTATACTTAATTCCAAATGTTATTATAACATTTTAATTATTATTAATCTTAAAGTATCATTTTAATTGTTATACTTAATTTCAAATGTTATAATATAATATTAATTATTATAATTCTTAAAGAGTTATTTTAATTGGTATAATTAATTTCAAAGGTTATAATATAATATTAATTATTATAATTCTTAAAGAGCTATTTTAATTGTTATACTTAATTCCAAATGTTATTATAACATTTTAATTATTATGATTCTTAAAGTATAATTTTAATTGTTATACTTAATTTCAAATGTTATTATATAATTTTAATTGAGTGAGTTATTTATATTTAATAAGTAATTATTAATTGTAGTTATTCTTTGTATATATATATTTTATAGATAGTTAAGTTATATACTTTTTTTTTCTTTTTTTTAAAAGCAAGTTTTATATTATAGTTATAATTAGAATAATAATCATATTCTAACTAAATTAGTTTGAATATATTATATATACTTATTAAATGTTAGATATTAAATCTCATATTAAATGTATATTAAATGTTTTTAATCTTTACTTAAATTAAAATCCTAAATTTAAAATTTTCTTGTCAAAGAACAAATTTAAAAAACACAAAAAAAATTATTATATAAAAAATTCACATAAATACGAAAAACTAAACATGATATATTTCTAACCATATAAACATATATTCACACAAAATTCATAAATAATAATCATAATTATTTCAAGAGTAAGTATAAAATGATAACAATATGTATAAACATATTCCAAAACTTGAGTAAGCAATAACCATGTATTAACAAAACCTAAAGACAACATATTTCTAAATATGTTAACATATTCAAACAAAATTCATAAACAATAATCACAATATTTCAAATCCATATCACAACATATTCACAATAACTCACAAACTATTCACAAACTATACAAATAATAATCACAATATTTCAAGAGTAATCATAAAATGTATAAACATATTCCTAAAGTTTAGAAATATACCTAGCACTCATAATATCCTCTTACAAATCCAAAGCTTCCAACTTGCCAAAACAACCAATCGTTCAAAAAACTACAACACTAATTTATTATTTTGTATTATATAACAAAAACACAATACAAATATCATAAAATTAAAAAAAAAAACAAACTCAATATTTTTTTCTTACCAAAACTCAACGAGACTCTCACTCTAAGTCTCGCTCTCCCTAACTCACGTCCCTCTCTCACTCAACTCTCTCACACCCTCTCTCTCTCCCTCTCTCTCCTGCAGAAGACTCTCTCTCAACTCTCTCTCTGTTGCGCGCACGGGAGAAGCAGAAATGAGCCGCTTCCTCCCGTGCGTGTATTCATTAAGTCTAAAATTATTAGACCAGACATTCAAACATTTAAGCTGTACGTTCGAATGTTATATTATCCTGCCCAATTTTAATATGACGTTCGAACGTAATAAAATAGGATAATTTTTCTCCGATTAACATTCAGACGTTTCATATAAACATTCAAACGTACCCTTCGTATGATAAAGCAAGAAATCTAGCGGGAAATTTTCCGAACTTTTATTTTATGATCGAACGTTAAGGAATTTGTCTTTCGAACGTTCAAAGATTTTCACCGACTAACGTTCGAAAGTATAACTTACACACCGAACGTTCATATCATCAAAGAGTTACCATAATCGAGCGGAAAATTTCTCGCACTAATTTCCTAACGTTCGAACATTCAGAAATTTGACGTTCGAACGTTATAATTTTCTAGTGATTTTCAGTCACTAACATTCGAACGTACAATATAAATGTTCGAACGTTATAATTGAAACATTCGAACGTACCCTTCCTAACAGATATAAAAAATACAGTGGGAATACATTATTAAAGTTCAAATGTTAAAAAATCATGGTCGGGCGTAAATTTTTATTCAACAGTTAGTATTCCTTAATATAATAGTTATATATACCTATTATTTTCTAGATACTTCTCTTCATTATAATTCTTAAAGTGTTATTTTCTAGATACTTCTCTTCAATATTTCTCTTCATTATAATTTTTTTTTTTTAAAAAAAAGTTGAAAAAAATACCAACTTCTTCTCACTATTTTCTAATTTCATACAACCTGGTTGTTCGAGATATTCTTTGTTACTCCATAAATTCTGCATTATATACTATATTATAGTGTAGTATATATACTATATTTTATATATATGTATATATAGTATGATAGCATAATACTTTAGATGAAGACATAATAATGTAGTATACCATATATATAAATCAATAATATATAATTCTTTGTTACTTATTAAATTCTGCATTATATACTATATTATAGTATATTGTATATTCCCGACTTAATGGACATCGTTAAGACAACATACCGTTCATAAATATTCCCGACTTTCAACGACTATCAGCTATTGCAGTACGGCTGGGTCTACCACTTAATGGACACCTATCTCGATATCTGAAGATACGTACAAGCCACTTTATAGCCATAAACACAACAAATGAAGGTACGCAACTACAACGTGATTACCAAGCTAGCTAACTAGTCGGTCCTCTATATATTTATTACTTGTAACATGCACAATCATGGAGGATGTTTGAACGTTACTTTGAAAACAAAATGGATCTATCCTCCCCAAAAAAATATACCTTGCTATTTACTGATCCAATGGCCAGCCCCGTCTTTGATCTCCTTCTATATGAAAAAAGTATTATACTTTATATATAGTTAAGTTATATATATATATATATTTAGATATAATTTACACTATACTTATAATTTGAATAATAATCATATTCCAACTAAATTAGTATGAATATATTATATATACTTACTCCATGTTAAATATTAAACTTCATACTATCTGTATATTAAATATTTTTAATCTTTACTTAAATTAAGATCATAAACTTAAAATTTTTTTGTTAAACATATTCAATAAAAATTCAAAAACAATAATCACAATATTTTAAATCCATATCACAACATATTCACAATATTCTCACAATAATATTTATACACATATTAATTCATCAATGAACACCATAAACTCACAAACTATTCATAAAATTCACAAACAATAATCACAATTATTTCAAGAGTAAGCATAAAATCACAATAACATATATAAACATATTGCTAAACTTTAGAAATATGACTAGCACTCAAAAATTCAAAAAAACCAATTAATCTAATTGTCATTCGTTAGGGAGAGTAATTTGATTCCAGTCAAATTATTTAGGAAATTGTACAGTATAATTTTGGGTACTAGATTGTAATAAAAAAGTATATTGTTTTAGACAAGTATTAAGAGCATGTGATTCTAATGTTGATTTCATTAGTTTGTAATAGATCATATATATATAATATATTATATATTATATTATATAATATTATATATATTGTACTATATATATATAATACACAGTATATATATACTATAATATACTATATATATTATAATATAATATTATATATTATAATGCTATACATAACATTATAATATATAACATATATTAATAATATAATATATTATAGTTAATATTTTAAAAAATAAATCGAAAAATGTTTGAACGTTTTGTGTATATAAGATGGAAACAGAATGGCATCCACGTCACTTTCATCGCGCTTCTCCTCCGTCGCCGCCGCCATCAAACTCCGCCACAACCGTCACTATAAGGTAGACATTCATTTTTTAATCAAATAATATGTATTTTATTTGAAATTTGGATTGAGTTTTGTTTAAAAAGGGATAAGTGGTGGCCAGATTTTCAACTTCATTTTCCGACCACCACGGCTTGCCATTGGCTAAATAGTCACCGTAGAAATGTTTCTTGAAGGTTATACTTCATTTCTACGGTGGCATTTCGGCATTTAGAACGTTGTAGATTAATTTTCAAGATTTCAATAATGGCTGAGTCGACTCAGAAATTCTGTCTCGTAACGTTTGAATGTTTCACCAAGACGTTTAAACATATAATGTTTCAATTACATAACCGTTAAGGCTTATACGTTTGAACGTTAATTTTTTACATTTGAACGTTATTTTTCATAAATTTTACGTCCAAACGTTTAATGAATACATCTGAACGTACTACTTTTTTAACTTTATTTAAGCTTCAACGTTCGAACGTAAATCCTTTACGTTCGTACATAAAACAATACCATGAATGTAAAAAATACACGTTCGAACGTATGTCGTTCAAATTTATTTGATGTTTACGTTTGAACATTTTACCAAGACGTTCGAACATACGACGTTATAATTATATAGCCGTTAAGGCTTATACGTTCGAACGTATATTGTTTTACATTCATACACTATTTGCATAAAAGTTACGTCCAAACATTTAATTATAATGTCCGAATGTACTACTTTTCCACTTTATTTATGCTTCAACGTCCGAACATTTTATCTTAACGCTCGAACGTATATTTTACTATGTTCGAACGTTAATGCAAAGCAGCTTAAAATTAACACAAAAATGCATCAATGTAAATAATTTTTTTTCTTTCTTTATTTTCAGGATATGGCTCTTCCTCTGCATACTTGGAAACAAGGGAGGGAAGGAGCCACTCAGGACACTGCTCGTATCAGGGCTCATACTGTTATGGTAGAGCGAGAAGTCCTGATTCATGAGTTCGTCAAACTCATTTGGGAGCAGACGAACCTGAGAGATGTTTTCCTTAGTAGAGGTTGGGGAAATATCTGCACATTGAGGGGGAAGGTATACCCCTCAATGGTTCTGGAGTTCTATATGGGGATGTGTGCCATGCCTCAGGACACATCCTCTCACATAGTGATTGTACGCGGTGTTTCTATTGAGATTTCACCAGATGTCATCGCCGAGCACATCGGGATTCGTCGAGGAGTTGAGACATCTACACACGCTACATCCCATGAGGATGTAGCCACTTCTGCATTATCTACTGGCCGCCCATTTGAGCCAACATCAGCCAGAGATGTAGACCGATCAGAGGCCGAGGATACTGGCCTCAAGGCTCGAGATGATGACCGAGACGAGGATTTCTACATTCTCACTGGGAGGGACCGCATGCAGATCAAAAGGAAGAACGCATTCAACCAGAACCATCTACTGCCTTTCTTCTGCATGTTGCACCTTATTGTTGCAACAAACGTGGATCCTGTCACACATAAAACCACATGTAGTCGACTTCGGCACAGTTTTTTATACGAGTGGCACGTGGAGATCCATAGATTTGCGTTTTCACATCTTTGAGAGGATCCGTTTTGAGGCGAGCATCGTCTCCACATATAATCTCCCATACGGTATCCTGATCAGCCGGCTATTACTTGCACGAGGAGTACCAACTTAGCCAGAGGAGCGGGTGAAAGATCAGATGAGCCCCCTCGACATGACCACGCATCGACATAGCATTGGACAGGCTAGGGGACGTCAGCCACCCCTATAGAGGATCTAGTTCCTCCGACGCAGCCTAAGTCAGGTCATGTGGGGAGTAGTAGTCAGTAGCCGCCGAGTACATCTGCGGGAGATGCACGGCCTGCTTGGGTTGATGTGGTGAGCTAACTGCGCATATCGATCATAAGATCGATCGATCGCTCACGGCTATAGAGGCGTCTATATTTGAGATCGCCCATCGTGTAGATATCTCAATGACAAGGTTGATACCTTGACTGAGGAGGTACGGAGTTCGAATTTCGCGAACAATGCTATCATCTGAGTGTTGTTTAAGAAATTCGATCATATTTTGTATTTTACTTTTTTTATTTATAAAGAAAAATGTTATTTAATATTTCTATAGTTTTTCACCATTCAATTCTTAATCTTCTTTAATGTTATATTTTCCAACTTTAATACTAAATCACTTCACTTCAAATATATATAAACATAAATATATATTTATATATTACAAATTGTGTATATATAAATATATACAAGTCAATATTTATTTACATAAATATATAAATATTAAAACCACATACTTTTTAAAGTAGAGTCAATTAATTTAAATTTACAATCAACGTTCGAACGTTATTAATTAATGGTCGAACGTTGGCGCAAAACATTTAACGTTCGAACGTTAATTAGTAACGTTTAAACATTGGCGCCAAAACATTTCACGTTCGCACGTAAGTTACCAGAATGTTCGAACGTAAATTTCCAATACGTTCGAACGTTAAAAAAACCTCATCTATCTTTAGTGACGGTTTCCTGAAACCATCACAGAAAAGGCCTTTTAGTGACGGTTTGGGGACTGTCACAATTTCCCAACCGTCACTAAAGACCAATTGTGTTGTAGTGCTTTGAGGAAAGTTATTCATGTAGTTATCATTTTCAGAAAAGCAAGTCAAATAAAAGCTTATCAATTTGAAGCCATGATCAACGTATGCCAAGAAACAAGAACAAAAACTAACGTCAGTTTTTTTTGGGGAAAATCTGAATCAATATATATAATTTGGTGTAATCCAATGTGTGTGTATATGAACATGCATCATGTACATGACAAATGATTAGTATCTATCTCATATGCATAACCATAGTTGATTGATCCTATGGATCTACAACTATTTCCTATACTGCATGATTCTGAAAAAGGAAGTTACATACATAATCTCAGTTTGAAAATCAGATTCCTCCATATAATATGGCAAAGATCAGACAAATGGCTTCTCCATCCCCAAGAGACTGAAAAATGATAAAGAGCATTTGTGCAAGAAATACTTACTTTGAATGGGGATCCAAGCATTCAGAAGAGGAATGCCTTCACTTCAAAGGAAGCAAATGGATGTTCTTCATCATTGAGAGGGAAATCGACGCCAGAAAACCATGGTCATCGCACCTAAATACAGAGCTCTTTGGCCAACTCAACTCTTGCACAAATCAAATAAATTGAAGAAAAGGTTTTGAATAGACTAGATTAAGGGTACCACCGCTCAATCCCCAACAAATTTTTATATGGTCATTGAAGAAACCCTAAACCGCATAGTGGTGGAAATGAAATTACCTATAGATAGTCATCATTTCCTCGAGATAGATGATGGTTGTGGCCTTCATCGGGTACCTTCACCGGAGTATGTTTTCAGACGACAAGAAATCACCGATATAGACATTGCAAGCTTTGGAAAGAGGAAAGGGAAATGCGATTTCTCGTCAAAGGAAGTGATGATGTTTAATATAGAACTGGGGGAAATGTATCAAAACGAGGAGGTGAGGTTCATTAGCGTGGTGGGGTCACTAGCAACGGACTGTGCGCAGCGGAGACTTGAGGGAGAAGAAGGATTGGGGAAAGGGGGGGAGCGGGGGAGATGCCTGGAGGGAAATAAATTGAGGGGAAAAGATGCGGTTTAAATTTTATTATCTTTTTCGGCGTTTTTCATTTGCCGCTAATAAACATTAAGTGTTCCAGATTACTTTTACGGTGACCATTTTCACCGCAATAATTTCTATTATAGCGATTTCTAAATTCGACGCATGGGAAATGGCGCTATAGCAAACAATATTTTCTTGTGATGACTAAAATCGCCGCAATAGATGTAAAAGTCACCGCAATAAAATAAACAATAAATTCTCCCTCATGATTTTAAAATTTCACGCAGGAATTAAGCAGCGACTTTAAAATCACCACAAATAAAGACTATTTGCATCCTTTTTTTTTTTTTTGCAGCGAATTTAAAATCGTTGGAAAAAGTTTGATTTCTTGTAGTGGATTAAGAATTTTGAATGGATACTGAAAACCATTTTTTGTACACAAAGATTAAAATGGATCATATCAATTCCACAGAATATTCATTTTGACAAATCCTCACCCTCATTGGAGTTTCAATCAAAATATAGGTGAGAGAGGAAAGACGACATGAAAATTTTGAGACCCAAATCTTATATTGTAAAGGTGTGGAAATCAAATTTTTGTTTTAATGTAAATGTAAACTGTAGTTCTTAGTGGACATATTTATAAATCATGTGTTATATATATTTCATAATTAAATGACACATGATAAATATGTCTAATTGATCAATACAATGGATGAAAAATATGGTTGTTTCTCTTGCAGAAAAGGTATGATATATTAATCACACTCCCATTGGAGTTTGACAACTTAGTTTGAAAACCCTTTAGCACGATATTTTGTATATGCTTTTATTTTGATCTTACCACTGGTGTAAAATGGTGGCATTTGTTATTATGTTGTGTAACACCCCGATCCTTCTTTCTGACGGAAGCAAATTCTACTGCGAGCCTCGTTATGCATGCCGAACCTTGATGGCATGTTTCTAAAGATATTATGTGATTTATAAAGTACGTCCAATGTTTTAAATGCACTGAAAATATTTATATGAGGTATTTCCAGTATTATAGAACTAAGCTTGATTTTAAATAAGACAATTATTATATTTTTGAAAAGCTCCAAAAATATTATAATTATTGGAAATCATTTTAATATCATTTTATTAAAATGATTTCAGTTATTCAAAATATTATGAGATTTGAATTATGTTGAAAACTCTAATTAATTAAATTGTTTTATTCTTTTAAAAATATTAAATCAGACTTCATCATTTTATTAATGATGAAGGAATATTATTTTCTAAACTAAAATTTAGTTTAAATAATATTCTACCTTAATTCTTCTTAGTGCTTTTAATTAAGTTTATCTTTACGCATTTTAAATCAGTGTTTTAATTCTCTACCGTGAGATCGTTTTGAGGATCCCAAGATGAAGGGCCTGGATTAAATACCCAAGCCCCCTCTCTTTCTTCCTCACTTTTCCCTTGCCTCTCTCCCTCCACCCTCTCCCCAGCGTATGCCGCACGCCCCCTCTCCCTATCCAATTCGCTTCTCCTCCAGCCCAGTGCTACCCCACACTGCCCAGCCTCACCGCCACTGCTGGCATCTTCCCCCCATGTGGACAAGCACCTTCCCACCACCGGTGAACCCCACGCACCTTCCCACCACCGTGGCGCCACCCCAACGCCACCACAAGCTCTACCACACCTCCCTTAGCTCCTCCATAGCCAGCCATGACCAGCCAAGCTCCCCCTCCATTTTCATGCTTTGAGACACACGAGTTTCCCTTGGAAACCCACGGCTCCGCCGTGTTCCGCTACCCTAGCCAACCATGAAGACCACCCTCAGCCTCCTTTGGCCTCCCCTAGCCTAGCCTAAGCCCAAACCACCATTTTGCGTGGTGGACAGCCATTATACACGGCTAGATACGCCATATCACACCCCTCACCGCCACCATGAGGTCACCATGAGCCCTTCCAAGATCACACTTAGCTATCCAAATAGCCACTATACATGGGTTAGCCACCACATACGACCCTTCCGACGTCATCAATTATGATGATCGGCGAACAACACATGGGTTATCCCAACGATGGTATAACCATCTCTCCCATGTTATTTATGTTACATGTTAGTTGGTTGGTTGGTTAGGTTATGGACTGTGTTGTTAGTATTTGTGGAGCTCAATGTGTAGTATGGAGATGTGATGTGATGTGTATGTGAAGTATTAGGCGCGTAGTTGGAGACTCTGCTGTGAAGTGTGGATTGAAGAGTACATACGGAGTGTATTCTGTGTAGCATAGCGTGTGTGAAGGGAGTACACATGGAGTGTACTCCATGTGATGGAGTGATGCACCATATGGCATGTACGCCATAGTGGTGACGTGGCGTAGCGTGTGTAAAGGGAGTACACATGGAGTGTACTCCATGAGGTGAAGTAACACACCGTGTGGCGTGTCACAGAGATAAGAATGGTTGTGGTTGATGGGCGTATAGCGTGGTGAGTAGTGTCGGGAACTGTGTCCCAAGGTAGTTAAGATGTGGCCTATTGTTTGAGGTGACAGGTGTCACCGTGTAGCTGGCTTATGGCTGGAAGTATGTGAAGTAACAGAAAAAGTGTAAGAGTGTGCAGCGGAAGCATGACTGGAGAATGTCAAGAAGTGACATGGTTACTGGCAGTCGTGCTTGTGATGGGTGAGGAGTTAGTGTAGGAATGATGTGGCAGGAACATGACAGGATATCACGATGTGACAGGAGTACGTGAGGGACCGTACTCTTGATGAGTTAGGAGTTGGCATAGAAATGACATAGCAGGATGTCAGGTGATGTGACATGGTCACGGTGTAGCTTGGGAGTCGTCTCGAACTATATGACATGACGAAAGGCGTAATTGTGAATGGAGTCTTGTCGTGTTAAGTGTTGGGATGAACTGTCAAATGGGACAAGTAGCATGAAGAGTCATGCTTGCCGGGTTAAAGAGAGGGTTGGTATCGGAGTATGGCGCTTGCCCCTACAAGCATGTGATCAACGTGTTATATGTTGGTCTTAGGTGATAAAGGAGTAAGGTACATGTGTAATCTGGTGAGACACATGTGTCGGACAGATTCTCCATATGTAACGGATAATCTGTCCCAAGCACGGTTACACGGTGCATAAGGCTTAGAGTTGGCTTAAAGCCGTGTGGTGTGTATGGATGGGATCGAGGATTAGTGTGAGCTCAGATGCATGAAGGTAGTAACGGGTATATTATCTAGGATTGGGATGCATAACTCCGTCGGTCTGAATCATGAGTCTGAATATGGTCAATAAAAAGAATAAGAGGAATGTCTTAGTATCTTAATCCTAAGGTGAATCATGGGTTCACTTTAGTGGATGAACACTCGAAGTAAGACCTTGAGTTTGGAAGAGGTTGTGATCGTAAGTTGACCCCTAAGGTTTTAACATAGCAGAGGGCACGTAAGAGCACGGGATAGAATGAGAGTGTTTCAAATGAAGTGTAGCTTTATTTCTAAGTTTAGTTGCTTATGCATTGGATAAAGAATGACGTTAAAGTTATGTGTATGCATCTAGGTTGTCATCTGACACGCACATGAATGGACTACATGATATGAAAGTAGCATGAAGTTCAGGTAAGTATTACATAACCAAATGAAACGCTTTTCCTTTACGATGCCTTACGAAACGACAAACGAAAGATGTTTTACAAAAGCATACTAAGTGTTTAGCCCTCCTTGGCAGCCCATTTTTACGCAACCAAAGTATTAATTGTATGCATCTGAATGGATGACTATACGCAGTATCTATTGTATGTATTTTTCACGAAAAGTAATGTTGAGTCTTATGCCTAATACTTTAAACAATGCGAAGAAAGTATGTTGTTTTAAAAGGTCCCTACGAACTGATAGTTTATGGATGCCATGAAAGATGATGTTTAAACCCATGCACTTAAATGATGTTTCTCTATGAATGAACTATTAAATGAAAAGGATTGAAAATGATAGGACTAAACTGAATGAAAGGACTGGAGTAGTACAAGTAGTGCACCCAGTGCTGCTCCCTGATGGAAAAGGGATTTCCAACCCGTGGCCATGGGTAGAGTCAGGGTCCAAAAGACTGCTAATCCCAATACACGGGGCGTAACAGTGTGTAGCGGCCAATGAAAGTGATAAGAAAGAATGTATTAATGCATGAATGCATCAAACTCTTGAAGAAATGAAGGCACTGACGGGAGAAACATTTTACGAAAAGAAATCCCATTTTTAAAGAAAAACTCCATCTAGTGATGTTTTCAAACGAATGCATGTATGCATGTACGTATATTATGTATTGAATTATGAGTGCATGAATCAGAAAACCTATGTTATTATATTTTAACTATATGAAGTAATGCTTACGAGTCATCGACTCATTTTAATTTTTATGTATGCCCCTCCCCCCACAGGGACTGAATCAGCAGTACGCGTTAGGACGGACACGGCCCCAAGGGGAAGAGCACGGAAGTCTAGGCATGAGAGTTTTAATTGCATAAAAGGCCTTATTGTAAGATTGGTGTTTTTGCTGTAAACCTTTTTTATTCTCAAAGCATATTTTATTTTATGACGTAGGGTCTTGCACCCTGGGTATGAAAGCAAAAAGGTTTTAAATTGAATGATAATTCCCGTCGTCCTTTCTAAAATTATTTTATAAAAGTCTCACTACAAGGACGGGCGTTACATGTTGGTACCAACATCTTTGCTTCTTAGTGCATCCACTTTGGCGACAAAGTGGTTTTCTACGAGATATTTTTTGTATGCACACTCGGTGTACCGAGTTTAAAAATGAGAGATTTCACTTCTATTTCTGGCCGGATTGGCCGCCAGGGATAGTACAACCTTGTCATGGTGTGAAATGTCTTTTGTCTATATTATTATTGTAAATAAACATTTAAGAAGTGTCGCTCCATTATTTTTGAGATTCTATTTTGTTTTGCATTCTGTATCTTGCTTATATACATGCTAGTTTATATAGGTTTATTGCTTACTAAGTCGGTGGGCTAACTCTTTCATCTCCACTATGTTTTTCCCAAATGAATTTTATGGTTGTGAAAGTTTAAATAGATCGCATGTATTTTGATTATGATAGAAATGTGAGTTTACTTTCTTTAGAATATGTAATTGCCAAGTTTACTTCCTTCGAAAAGATTTTGTTATATCCAATTTAGGAGGATTATTATATCTAAGTTTTCTTATCTATTACTATATATAAAGGCGGAGTCATATAATCCCGACGTGGCATTCTATATCTACCCATTAAATTTGAAGTATTATGTTTATGAAGCGGTAAACGTTTTAAAAGTAATCTTTCATTACGAACCATTATAATTTTTAAGTTCCATTCTTTTCTTACATATAAATATATAAACCAATTCAAAACATCACCCCAAAAGCACTAATTCAACATTTATATTGTTTTGTATTTTAAGAGGAGTCATATGACTCCGATGTGGCATTCTACACATAAAAGTAGGCGTTCTACTCATTAAACTTGAAGTGATATGTTTATGGAGCGGTAATCCTTTTAAATGCAATGTTCCATTATAAACTGTTGTAACTTTTAAGGTTCATTTCATTTCTTATATATAAAGATAGAAACCGATTCAAGTCTCCACCCAAAGGTACTATTTTAACATTTCTATTGTTTGGTCAAGTAAATCTCCCTATAAACCATTTCGAATTTATCTACTATAAAACTCGATCTTTCTCTAAACTGAGTTGAGTTCAGTTCAGTTTAGATGATAAAATATTGTTAGAATATTATTTTTTAATATTATTATTATTTTAGAATTTGAAAAGGTTGAATTGTTTATTATATTTTGTGTTGAAATTTGAAAATGTTGTAATGATGAGTTGAGATAAGTTGAGTAACCAAACAAATATTTCTCCCTCATACATAATATAGTGTTAGGAGACCCTCTGGAGAAGAAGATGAAGCCGGCGCAGAGAGCTAGAGGAAGGAACTAAGCACTTAGGGTTATGTCGGGATGAAGTGAAGTCTAGAGTGTTTAAGGCATGGGAACTCAAAACGCAACGTAAGGATGAAGCACACTATTTTGAAGCAAGGGCATCAAGTGCAAGTGAAGGCTACCAGTCGTTCAACTCAGTTTATTAATAAATAAAACTACTTGTCGTTTATCGTGTTATTTGCTTTCCATTACAAATTGCATTATGTTATTTGGCTTTCCACATGTTGCATTGCCATTAGATTAGTTTGTTATGGCTGCAACCCTTTTACGTACGTCCAGAGCACAGACAGAGGTATCTAGAATATTATTGAGAGCTTGTTCATCTTTGGAGGCTAAGGGATCCCTCGAAGTACCCTATTGGCATTCTGAGTTTTAAGTGCCATTTCATCAAATACTTGGTCCACCATTTCATTTTCTCCTGCATCCACACACACACACTCTATCTTCCATTTCCATTCTTTACAGTAAAACACCACAGACCCCTTACAATTGGTATCCAGAGCCTACGATTCTAATGGCAAAAAACACACGCACAAACAAGCAAACCCAGGAAGTACTACGCAGCCATGACCAGAGTATACATGAATTAAAGGAGTAGATGAAGCAAATGAATGACATGCTTAGAACCATAATCGGTACGCAGACTCAACTCCAAGCTCAGTTGGCTCATCAGAAGCCACCACCAGAAGGTGATACGGATTTTCGAAGGTCCTTACAGCGTGGTATCAAGCTCGAGTTTCCACATTTTAAGGGTATAGATCCAGCAAGCTGGATCTTCAAAGCTTCCCATTACTTCGAGTATCACCAAACAGCTCCTGCTTACCGTCTCCTCATGGCCTCTTATCCCATGAATGGTGCAGCTCTGGTATGGTATCAAGATGTTGTGGATACAGGACAGTTTCAGTGTTGGCAGACTTTTACTGAAGCCCTCCAAATGAGGTTTGGCCCTACAGCTTATGATCACCCCATGGAGGCCATCAAGAGACTGAAACAAATAGCTTCTCTTACAACGTATAAGAGTCAGTTTGAAGCTCTATCGAATAGATTGAAAGGCTTACCTGATTCTCATAAGTTAAGCTACTTTCTCAGTGGCCTCAAAGATGAGATCCGGCTCCTTCTCTGCATGTTCAACCCCGTTAACTTGAATGCAGCATATTTCCTCGCACGGATTCAGGAAAAGTACTTGGTTAGTTCTGGCAAACCACTCAAAACATGGGGAGATGAAGGCAATTCATCTACTTTTTATGGGGGACAAGGGAGTTCTGCAACTAGCAATTTCAAAAAATATACTAAACCAGCAGCACAACCAACCAAAGTTCATTCAATGCAAATGGATGAAAAGAGGCGCAAGGGACTATGTTTCCACTGTGGTGATAAGTGGAACCCAACACATGTTTGTAAGTCTCCTAAAATTTACTTTATGCATGTTGTAAATGACAATCTTGATGAGGATGTTTTCTATGATTCAACTGAATTAGTTGACAACATGCCTAACCAACAGCCTAATTTTAAGCTTGAGATATCACTTAATGCTCTTACTGGTACCCCATGTCCCAAGACTATGAGATTGCAGGCTAAAATTGGTTCCACCATGGTAGTGCTCTTGGTAGATTCATGAAGCACACATAACTTCTTGGATCCATCGGTTGTTTCAAAAAATTCCTTTACTGTAGACAAATCTGGTCAAATCACAGTTAAGGTGGCGAATGGTGAAATTTTACAAAGTCAGGGTTTCTGTAGTCAGGTGCTGACATCTGTGCAAGGGATCTATTTCAGGCCTTCATTCTATGTTTTACCCTTAGCTGGTTGTGATGCTGTCTTGGGCATTCAATGGTTAAGGGAGTTGGGTCCTATTACTTGGGATTTCTCATGTTCAACCATGCAGTTTTTATGGGAAGGGACAAGGGTTGAATTGAAAGGTGTCCAACTCTAAGCATCTACCCTTACTAATGAGGGTGATAAATCCTTAGCTACTGCCTTCCACAAACGGAGGGTCTTCTCCTACAATTGATGACTGTTGACAGGGAAGAACCTACACAGTTTTGTTGTCCAGTAATTTCTCACTTGCTAAAGCATTTTCACAAAGTATTCCAGGAGCCTATTGGCCTACCCCTAAGTAGGTCTCATGACCATAAAATTGTGCTAAAGGATGGCACTAATCCCATATCCACTAGACCCTGCAGATACCCTCATTATCAGTAGGTTGAAATAGAAAAGATTGTTGCTGAACTTCTCACAACTGGGGTTATTACACCCAGCAGCAGCCCTTTCTCTTCACCAGTTCTCTTGGTCAGAAAACATGATGGCAATTGGCATATGTGTGTGGATTACAGGGCACTAAACCAAGAGACCGTGAAGGAGAAGTTTCCAATTCCATTAATTGATGAACTACTTGACGAATTGCATGGGTCCCTCATTTTTTCTAAGCTCAACCTCAGGTCAAGCTATCATCAAATACGGATTGTTCCTGAAGATGTTCATAAGACAGGTTTTCGTACACATGAGGGCCACTATGATTTTTTGGTCATGCCCTTCGAGCTTACCAATGCACCCTCCACCTTCCAAGGTCTTATGAATACAATTTTTAGACCTTTTCTGCAAAGGTTTGTACTCGTATTCTTCGATGACATACTGGTTTACAACAGCTGTATGGAGGAACACATTGATCATCTAAGGCAGGTGTTAAACACACTTGCTAGTCATTGTTTATATGCGAAGAGATCTAAATGCCTATTTGGGGTCCCTGAGGTTGAATACTTGGATCACATAGAAACTGGTGCTGGAGTTAAAGCTAATCCCAAAAAGATAGCTGCTATGTTGGAGTGGCCAGTGCCTAAAAATATAAAATCCTTAAGGGTATCCTCGGCTTAACTGGTTATTATCGTAAATTCATCAAGGGCTATACTTTAATTGCAGCTCCCCTCACTCACCTTTTAAAAAAGAATTCCTTCTCTTGGGATGAAAATGCTACTACGGCTTTTGAGGAGTTCAAAACTGCAATTACATCACCTCCAATGTTAAGGCTGCCTGATTTCTCTCAAACCTTCACTTTGGAGTGTGATGCAAGTGGAGGGGATATAGTTGCTGTCCTCATCCAGCAGGGGTAGCCGATAGCATTTTTTAGCAAGGCTTTGAAAGGTAGGGCTTTGAATCTGTCCACCTATGACAGAGAGCTCTTGGCTCTTGTCACAGCAGTTCATAAATGGTGACCTTACTTATTGGGTCAAGTGTTCAAAGTCAAATTAGACCAGCAGGCCCTAAAATTTCTACTGGAGAAGAAAGTGGGCACTGTGGCCCAACAGAAATGGATCACCAAGCTTTTGGGCTATGATTTTAGCATTGAATACAAAAAAGGGAAAGACAACAAGGTGGTTGATGCCTTGTCTCGGAAACATGAATGTGACACACTCACAGAGGGGTCTTTGGCTATATGATTACTTTCCCTACTCCTACATGGATTGAAGAACTGAAGGCAACTTATGCAAACTCTTCAGACTTACAGGGACTGCCGGCCAAGTTCAATTCTCACCAAGAGGTACCTAAGGGATTTTCCCTATAGCATGGCTTAATTTTAAAGAAGTGGCGTATTGTGATAGATGCTCAATCTGCATTCAAGACTAAAAAAGTGTTGAAATTTATATATGGTGACCCTCAAGCTGGGCACTCAGGGTTTCTTAGAACCTATCAAAGGGTTAAAAGGGATTTTTGGTGGAAGGGCACAGAAAAAGATATCAAACAAGCAGTGAGGGAATGCGACATCTGCCAAACCAACTAAACAGAAATTGTTACATCTAGGCTTGCTGTAACCACTCCCGATCCCTAACCAGGCCGAGGAGGCCATCTGACTTGACTTTATAGAGGGTTTGCCTAAGTCTAAAGCAGTGAATGTTATTCTGGTGGTGGTCGATAGGATGACCAAGTATGACCATTTTATACCCCTAACTCACCCTTACACAGTTTAGGGCTGAGCAAAAATCTGACAATCCGACTCCGAATCTGACTCCGCTCCGGCTCCTCACCGGCTCCACTCCAACTCTGACTAGTCGAAGTCGAAGTTGGAGTCGGAGTTCTTTTCCTCTTGGAAGTTGGAGTCGGAGTCAGAGTCGGAGTCATTGATGAACCGACTCTGACTCCTCTCCGATCCGACTCCGACCCTCCGCCTCCGACTTGGCCCTCCGACTCTGCCTCGTCCTCCGCCTCCGATTTTATACATATTTTTATAAAAAAAAATGTGTTTTTCTATATATTAATCAATTAAATTTTATACAACTATATCTTATATAGTTAGTTAAACTCAATAATATACTAGTTAAATAATATATTTATACTATAATATATAGATTAAATTGACTAATAATAGTTTAGTATATGACTATATGTAAATATCATACTATTACAAATTTACAATATTACTAATTTACTACCATGTAACACTAAATTACTAATGTATAAATATAATAGCATGTAATACTAATGTATATATAATATACTATAAACACTAAGATGCATAATAACATCAACATGTAATACTAATGGATAAACACTAATCTATAAATTTATAATAACATATAATACTAATATATAAATTATAATAACTAAAGTATTATTCATATAAATTTTATATAACAATATCTTGTATTAATTATATTTTTTGACCTAATAAATTCTCAATATATTCCTTTTGATAAATATATTAGTAATACTATATTATTAATGCTAATACACACTATACATTAGTATAATAATTAGATTTACGGCCTAATACTAATACTATTAGTAATCCACTTTAAGTCTATATATAAATTACTATATAAATCACTATAGTATTGATTACTAATACTATATTACTATATGATACTATTAACTATAGTGAATCAGTGATATACTAGTATTAGACTACTAGTATACTAATACTATCAGTGATATAGTTAGTATGATATTTATACTAATACTATTATATAGTTATACTAAATTAAAATCACTATAGCAAATACTAATATATAGTTATGCTAATCACTATAACTAATACTAATACTAATATAGACTCTAGTTATATCTTATAGTATTATAGCTATACTAAATCACTATAACTTATACTAATATAGCTATACTAAATCACTAGAACTAATACTAGTATAGTTATACTAATCATTATAACTATATATAGTATTAATATCACTATTAGTATAATATATAGTATTAATATATATTACTTGTTTTATTTAGTTGTATTTTTTGTTATAATAAAAAGTTTAATAAATTTAGATTGTAATTTTGAGAAAATTGAAATTTGAAAGCCCGCAATATTTTTTTTTAAAAAAAAAGTGGGTCAAATATGAAGTTAGAAAAGACAAAAACAAAAAGTCCAAAAATCCGACTCCGCTCCAACTTCGTTCCGACAAGTCGGAGTCGGAGTCAGAGCGGATTCGTCATAGTTCGGAGTCAGAGTCGGAGGTCGGATTCGACCTCCGACACAGTCGGAGTCGAAGTCGGAGGATGGGCCCTCCGACTTCAAAAGGGTCGGTGCTCAGCCCTAACACAGCTGCTGGGGTGGCCCAAAAGTTTTTCCAAGAGATCTTTCGACTTCATAGTCTTCCCATGACCATAGTTTCAGATCGTGACCTTATTTTTCTCAGCTGTTTTTGGAAGTCCTTATTTGAGCTTCAAGGGTCCACACCACATTACAGTTCGGCTTATCATCCAGAGATAGGTGGCCAAACTAAAGCCCTTAACAAAACATTGGAAGGGTATCTCAGAAGTTATGCAGGGTCTAAGCCAAACTCCTGGGCTCAATGGTTATCGATGGCAGAGTTTTGGTATAATACTTCTTATCATAACTCTACAAAGATTTCACCTTTCGAAGCCCTTTATGTGTACTGCCCTTCGAAACTCCTCTCCTATTTTCCCGATACCTCCTCCAATGATTCAGTCGACAATTTACTACGAACCCGGGAACAACTCAAGGCGACACTTAAACAAAATCTTGAGGAATCACAGGCAAGAATGAAAATGTATGCGGATAAAAGAAGAACATAGAGACATTTCACAGTAGGGGACTGGGTTTACCTCCGATTGCAGCTCTATCGACAGACATCAATCGCTGCTCGCAGAAACCTCAAACTCTCTCCCAGATTTTATGAACCTTTTCGCATCAGCCACAAAATCGGCAGTGTCGCGTACAAGTTGGATCTTCCCTCCGATTCCAAGATTCAGCCAGTTTTTCAAGTCTTGTGCTTGAAACGTAAACCAGGTGACCGCATCGATCCATTGCCAAAGCTACCTCCGGTGAATGTAGAAGGAGAAATCTTACCCGAACCAGAGGCGATTGTAGACCGAAGGATGAAGAAGCTGGGCCATCAAGCCATCACAGAAGTACTTATCAAATGGGTGGGAACAGGGGCCGAAAACAATACCTGGGAGTCACTATGGAGGCTACACAACCTTTACCCACACCTTGTGGGTAAGGTGCTCTAAGGGGTGGGGATTGTTAGGAGACCCTCTGGAGAAGAAGATGAAGTCGGCGCAGAGAGCTAGAGGGAAGGAACTCAACACTTAGGGTTTTGTCGGGATGAAGTGAAGTCTGAAGTGTTTAAGGCATGGGAACTCAAAACGCAATGCAAGGATGAAGCACACTGTTTTGAAGCAAGGGCATCAAGTGCAAGTGAAGACTACCAGTCGTTCAGCTCAGTTTATTAATAAATAAAACTACTTGTCGTTTATCGTGTTATTTGCTTTCCGTTACAAATTGCATTTTGTTATTTGGCTTTCCACGTGTTGCATTGCCATTAGATTAGTTTGTTATGGCTGCAACCCTTTTATGTACGTCCAGAGCACAGAGAGAGGTATCTGGAATATTATTGAGAACTTGTTCATCTTTCGAGGTTGAGAGATCCCTTGAAGTACCCTATTGGCATTCTGAGTTTTCAGTGCCATTTCATCAAATACTTAGTCCACCGTTTCATTTTCTCCTGCATCCACACAAACTCTATCTTCCATTTCCATTCTTTACAGTAAAACACCCCGGATCCCTTACATATAGACTACAATCCGTCCAAATGCGCAGGTTAATAGGCTCGTTAATATTAGAAATGTCAGGTTAAATGATTGTTTCCCGGCTACAGGGCGGATGCGACATGAGCAACACAAAATGCAAGCGTAATCATTTTGACTACTCAAACATTGCTTGTCACCGAAGCTAACTAAACTTGCCGCAATTCCTTCCCTTCATGAATGATATTCACCCAGGAAAGAAACCATTTTAACTTTATAATAAGTGTGTGCAAAGAAAAATTGCATGGTTTAAAAATTTGTTAATTTCTATTCAAACATCTTTTAAATTTTAAAAATATTTTCCACTTCCCAAAAAAAAAAAAAAAACTTCTTATCTACTCATTTACTTAGATTCACTCAAAAATACAAAAAAAAAAACATATATATATAATTTTTAGGAAATAAGAAAAACATCTTAAAAATTTGAGTTTTGTGACACATGTTTTAATTCTTTTTTTTAATCTTTTTTGTTTGATCCTATGTATTAAACTAATTGAGTTCTTCTACTTATCATCTCTACAAGGTCATACACTTGCTAAGAAAAAATATAAAAATATAAAAAATCATGTGTGGTGTGGTGTATGGATGATGATGAATAAAATTATTGTAAACAATTATCCAACAAATTAATTTACCTAGCCACTTCTCCAAATCTTCATATATACAAAAATCATATATAAAAAGAAGTTTCATCAAAACCATTTCTTATTTTATTGTTCAAATTAACAAAACCACTTAAACAAATATATATCCCAAAAAAACCATTTTGTCAAAAACTGAGAGAAGAAAAAAAATAAAAAAAATAGCCATCAAAGTTTTCGTCATTATCCAAGTCGTTTGTACTTTCTAACCGGATAATTAAGGCCAGTACGCATCATTTTACGTACTTATCCTGCATGGGCACAAACTCACGTGGAGACGATATTGCCCTATTCCTACTTCTATTAGGTAATGAAATTGAATTTCATTCCAAATAAAACCCCGCCATTCTCCTCCTACTGCATGCTTATATAAATCCCTCCTTGCCTCTTTTCCTTGTTATCTTTGTTACAGCTAATCAGCCTTTAATTTGTGTGTCGTTCTAATCTTACTGGAGACCGAAGCAACTCACGCCCGATATCTTATTGACAATGGTGATCGCCAAGTTTGTCTACTTCCCTATCGTCTTCTTTGACGGCCACCGCGAGACCAGCATCGGGGGAGTCGACTTTTATCCGTCGTTGGAATTAAAGAGCTTCCGATCACTCATGAGCTGCATGGTCGGAATCCCTCCCCGCCTGTTATCGGTCTACCTCATCGTGAAGCATCGGTCGAAGACTCTCAAGAGGATCCCCATCAACGAGGGGTCGGTTTTTGCAGTGATTTCCCGACTTCTTATCGAGGATGTGGAGGGCTTTGAATCGATCATGTGCTCGATGGTCGGAATCCCTCCGCGTCTGTTATCGGTATACTTCGCTGTGAAGCACAGGTCGAAAACTCTCATGAAGATTCCCATCACTGGGAGGTACGTGCAGCAAGCAAGGGAGTTGCAGAATGGAAGTGTGGACGAAGATCATGAGTATGGAGGAAACGGTGTCGTGGAGTGTGAGGAATGTACGAGAGCCAAGGAACTGGGCAGTGAGGTTGAGTTTCACTGCTGCGTGTACGATGCCAAGGTTGTTGAGTTTAGGTCCAAAGCGGGTCCGATTTCGCGCTCCGTTAAATCGTCCGAATAAAGTTTCGGTGCATTCTCCTTTAGTTCAATGTGATGGTAATCGAAATAAATTAGGAAGGAACAATTTTTGAGTTAGCTTTAAGGTTTTGTAAAGGTATTTGTCTCTGTTATATTGTATTGTGTTTGTTTCCAAGCTGGTCTTTTTTACACAATGCGACTTTATATAATTTCCTTTCGCATAGAAATTTTCTTTTTCCCTTTTTGTGTAGAATGCAAATGATTTACACCGACCATTGACATGTTCAATATATGTATTAGAAGTATATATGTTATACTCTTTTTTATGAAAGTTTTTGGATTTTTCTCAAGGCCTGCTTATATTCTTATCTTACAACTTTATCTCCAAATACTGCAATTTAAATCTAAAAAAATATACAAAATTTGGATTCGTAATCTCATATATATATATATATATATATATATATATATATATATATATATATACACGTTAAGATATAAAATAAATAATAAAATCTATCTTTTTCCATCAGGTTAAGCTTTTGGGATAAGTGGTGATTTCAGATGAAATCATAGTGGAAGTTCTATGTTCTAATCCTGACTGTACACTTTATCACATTTAATTAAATATTTCACATATGGGTTAAACTCTCACTTAATGGATGGCCCAACACGTGAGGGAGAGTGTTAAAATATAAAATAAATAATAAAATCTATCTCTTCTTGGCCTTCAGCTTTAACTTTTGAGATAAGTTGTGATTTCATAATATATTACGTTTCAAGGCTTGGCTAGAGATTAGAGATCTCTATCAAAGACAATTTTGACCAGGTTAATGAAAGGCACGTACAATAAAATGAACTATATTGGAAATGTTTTAGCATTGCTTTCCACACCTTCATTTTTCAAATTAATTGTTTTGGTAAAAAGAAAACGGATATTGCATGTTTGTAGATGTATACATAGATTATGGTAGCTAGATCAGAGATTTTCCGAACAATTTAAGGGAAAGGCTGATAAAATTATTCGAAGACCGACTGGAAAAGTGAGAAGATGGAGGCAACAATATAAATGGGAAGTACATTGGAGGGATTGTCATGGTAGCCTTACTGTTTAGACGAGAGAGAGGATAGACTGGATGGCTTGATAGGGGCAGCCATTCTTAATTCGTTGTATGTAGGTGAATTGGTCAAAATATTGTAGGAACAGTACTTTTGAGAAAGGAAGAGGGGGAAAAAACTTCACTTGACTGAAAATAAAATTTCTTTACTCCTGACGTAAAGATTGACGTAAAAGATTTCTACTTAGAAGTAATTTACTATTTAGATTTCCTCCCAAAATACTATTTGAGTCATCCCAAAAAATAATTTTAAGGACAAAATCGTGCCGACCCGTTCAAAAACCATTTGAACAAAATTTCATTTTTGAAAGAATGATCATTTTCATTTGAAAAACATGTTTGATCGCAAACTATCTGTTTGAACCAAAATTATATTGTTTGGACGAGGTCAATAATTCAATTCAAACAATAGATATGAATTTGATGATCAATTCTGTTCGTATGGATTAAGTCCTTTAACGGTACAATCATATTCGAATGTGTGAGTTGTTACATGGACCAACATAATTACGTTTGAATGTTTATGAGCTAGTATGAATGAAACTTTGAATAGTTGGCGGTAAATCTACCTTTGAATAGTTGGCGGTAAATCTACCAGTAATGTGTTCCAACGTAGTAGCAATCCGTTCCAACACTACCTTTGAATAGTTGGCGGTAAATCTGTTCGAATGTTAATTTATAAATGATATTATTAAGATTGGTGTTCGAACCACAGATATTTCATTCGAACGGATTATCAAGGATACAATAAATAAAACACAGAATTTAAAATCTATTAATACACTACAAAAAGCACAATTGTTCAAATGTTGCCTTAAAACACATTGTAACCTTAGTACAATAATTGCAAAAAATGGGAAATTAAGAGAAAACAATTCTAAGTTGGTGGTGGCATAAATTGTTGTGACATCATGAACTACATATGCTCAAAAATTTATTACCATTGAATTTCCATCTAACTTAGCAAGTCTTCACTACAACAAAAAGGCTCCTTTTTCGTCCCAAAAGATTTTTTGGGACGAAAAAAATTAGTCCCGAGCTCGTTCCAACAATACTGTGCCAAAAGATTTATTGGGACAAAAATACCATTTCGTGCTAAAAAATATCTTTTGGGACGAATTTCAAGGAAACTGTTCAAACACGTTCGAACGAGAATTTCTTTTGTCACGGTTGAAATTCGTCCCAGAATATCGTTCGAACGGATACAATTTTACATTCGAACAGGATTAATGTGTTTGAATGATGGCAAACTAAGTTCAAACAAAAGTAAATTATACACACATTTGAACGGTATTAATTTAGCTTTTCGTTCGAACATTCAAGCGTTAGATCGAACGGTGTAAGCGTTTAAACGGTATATGTTCTGTTCGAACACTACGAAAATAGATGGAGTTCAAACGGTACACGATCGTTCGAACTCTATGCAATTAGAGCGTTTGAACGATAACAATTTTATTTAAACTTAATAATAAAAAACCAAATAAACATTCATTATATTTGGAAAAATACATTAGAAATTGTTTAATACTCACAAAAGTTTTATAATAAGTGCGAACTAAATAAATAACCGTGAGACTGACATTGTTCGTACATAAATAGATAATCCCAAAATCTGTATGCAATCAGTTGCTTGGAGGCCTGTACTGTTGCATAAGCTGCTGCATTTGGAGTTGCATCTGTCTTCTGAACTCTTCTTGTTGTTCTTCATATTATTTGAGGCGCATCTTCATGTCTGCTTGTTTTGCCAATTGAGTCTCTAACTCATGCTGCCTTGCAATCAATTCTTCGATTCTGGAATTCGCATTCTCTAGCGCTATAAAAGTCATAAATGCAAACACAGAAGAAGGGGAAGAGGGATAAGGCTTTACACAGCGACCCAAACCCCTCAAATATCATGAACGTTGACCCAAGACTTGTTTAAAAATATCAATATCACTTGTTGAGGAATTTTGATCTGACGCAGATTCAGCACGTCGAACAACCATTTTATTCTAGACATATATAAAATAAAGAATTAATATCTTCATAAATATTCTAATATAACTAATTAAAACAGGTTATAATGCTTATATAATTTTCACGGGCATCAGGATGAGTCCACTCTCCATTACGATCAGTGTGCGATGCTGCATATAATTTTGTCAGATCATAATTGGCATCTAAATCTTGCTACAAGAAATATGTGTTAAGATATAAAGTCCTTATGATTATCCAAATAATTAACTATATCCAATACAAAAAAATAGCAATACCAATTTCTTAGAGAGATGATGGAAAGATCATAAGCCTGCATGATGATTAATCTTCAATTTTGATCTATTTGTTTTGTTTATAGTACTTCGTTCCTACAAAGAAATTGAAAATATTATGAAGCGAAATGACAAATAGGACAAGTAATATAATTAAATTTAATTATACATGATATGATAGATCTCAAACATGTCACAAAGTTTTTCCCACTCAGAAGGTCGGACATCCTGAAAAGGATGTTGGCGTGCATCTTCCTTCTTCTCAAACTTATTATAATGCTCATGACACCTCGCCTTATATTTGCGAAATGCATTACCCATAAGCTCTTCCACAGTCTTACGCTCTTCTCTCCGACCACAATTTAATTCGAAATCATCCTTGAAAAAAATAGTCACAAACACATTATCATTTATAATATTCTAAATTTAAGTAAAATATAGAAATTTATTCTACTGAATCAATGTTTTAAACATTACGAAACAACTCTTCTTGTTAAGCTCTTTAACATCTTGGGAGACTTTCTTCCATGAAGTCTTTGCCAAATGTGCATAAATTCGTGTAAGAGCACCTACGTGCGATGCAAGCCAAGCTGTTGGTTGTCCTTCGCCTTCGGTACGTTTGTCAGGAATGTTAACCTTGATCTTACCCACTTTGCCATATTTTTCCAACGTCATCCCTCTAGTGGTGCCTCGACTTTGACAAGATTGTATTGTAGACTCTATAAAATATAACATTGTAATCAATTTCTATTATATGTCTATTATAGAACCTTGATTAATAAATTTTATGAGTATTAGATTTTTACCATGTTCTATAGAGTCAATCTCTAATGGTGAGTCTGAATGAGAGCTAGGAACAGGTGGAGATGGGTTGCGAACTTCCTTCCTCTTTGGTGGCATAATTTCAAACTACTGATACATTCAATAAGTAAATATTTGTCATCAAATGTAATGTTAACACATAATTAGTCAATCATAATCTGTATCAGTTTCATTTGACAATTCGCTCTTATCATCTGTAGATACTTCATATGATTCAACGTGTTCCACAACTATCGCATCAACAATTTTAGCCTCAATATCTTCTTTATTTAATGGAATCATCTCATACTAGCTCAAATCCACAAACAAACTTAAGGCGGGTCGACTCTCTTGGTATGCTTCTTGAGTAGAGAGGTCATCTTCTTCTTCATTTTATCCTTCTGCCTGAGGGATAACATCATATATATTTTTTGGAGAATATTTTTGTACTACTCGCTTTTAATTTCCTAACTTCAGGTCATCTAAGTAGAATACTTGAGATGCTTGAGAAGCCAAAATAAAAGAAAAATCTTCATAACATTTTTTTGATGTATTAACACTCAAAAAATATTCATCATCACGGACTCCAGTCTGAGGATTGCTTAAATCTCATCAATCACACTTAAACAGATACACCGCAAGCTCTCTAAAATATTTCATTTCAATTATATCGACAATAACCCCATATAAATCAATATTTTCACCATCATGACTTCCTTCAACTAGGACACCACTATTTTGAATTTTCTTATAACAATCTCGATCCATTGTGTGATACCTACGCGCCAATATATACAGTTCATCCGATATATCATTTGGATTATTCGCATGCATTTGTACAACCTACATATTGAGTAAAACATATATTATATCAAAATTTAAATCAATATTTTTTCATTGGTTATTGGGTAAAGTATATGTAATGTCATTATCCGTTCTTCAAACCATCTCGAGAACTCCTCTTCATATTTTCGGTTTATATCATTTACTCCCAGTTCCTTTAGCACATTAATATGATCACTGAAATTGATGATTACCACAAATCTTTTATATTCTTAGAATTTTTTTGAAGTAAATGAGCTAATTTAAATTAAGAAAAAGTTATAACTTACTTCAAGTAGTTCTCTATCTCAGGGCAATTGTTCAGCACATACCACTAAGCTTTTTCGAACTCTCTTCCACACAAGTCATGACCACGCACTGCACCAATTGGACGTACTTGTTGGAAAAACACAGAAAACACATTCCGTTGTCTTGCTCGGTCAACATCAAAGTTTCATTCCGGCCGATCAAACCGAATGTCAACTCCGTGGAAATATTTGGAACAGAAGGTATGCCACTCATCGTCAATATATGCTTCTGCAATTCATCCTTCTAGGCGGGCCTTGTTACCCACTATACGTTTCAACTTTCCAAGAAATCGTTCAATGGGATACATTCATCTATATTGAACTGGTCCTGCAAGTCGAGCCTCACGTGGCAAATGAACGGATAGGTGAACTATGACGTCGAAGAATGATGGTGGGTAAATACTTTCTAGCTTACACAATATTATGGTAATTTTCCATTCCATTCGATCCAAAGCTTCTACATTCAACATCCTAGCACATAAATATTTAAAAAATGCACCCAACTCAGTCAATGCCACGTGCACATCTCTCGTCAAGTACCCACGGATACCAATAGGCAAGATATGCTGTAAGAAGACATGACAATCATGACTTTTTAATCCAATTATTTTTCAATTATTTGTTCTCACACACCTTGTTAGCGTCGAGGCATAACCGTCCGGCAATTGAATCTTCATTAGCGACTCATAAAATGTAACCCTTTCGTTCTTTGACAATGTATACCACCCAATCGGCATATGTAGACAGACGAACCATTTTCTTGCAATTGCATTTCCCGTCTTATTCCCAACAGCTTCAAACCCTTCCTTGAGTTTATTGTATCCTTTGTTTTTCCCTCAATTGACATCAATGTTCCCAATACGGATTCGCAAATATTTTTTTCAATATGTATAACATCAAGACTATGCCGCAATTTTAACTTCGACCAGTACGTAGGTAAAAAAATATACTCTTCTTTGTCTAATTCAACTCATTCGTAGCTCGTTTTCTCTTTTGTTGTTTTGTACCAAATTCATTACAACCAACATCTATAAATTGTGCAAGTACATATTCTCCAGACAAATATGGTGGAGGTTGGCTCCATTCAACAGTTCCATCAAACAGTCTAAAATTTTCATGCCATCTATGGTCACCAGGTAAAAAACAACATTGTCCTGTGAAACATAATTTCCTCTCGTACATAAACCATTCAGATTTGGTATGTTCGTTACAAGTTAGACATGCCATTTTACCCTTAGTACTCCAACCTGACAAGTTTCCATAAGCGGGAAAAATCATTTCTTGTCCATAACACCACAACATGCATCTTGATCGACTTGCCTGTTGATGAATCAAATGTGACAACCTCATTCTCCCACAAATCTTTCAATTCTGCAATCAATGGCTGTAAGTGTATATCTATATCATTTCCTAGTGATCTTGGACCTGGAATGAGCAAACTCATTATGAAATATGGATCTTTCATGCACTTCTACGGTGGTAGATTATACGACATAAGTACAACTAGCCAAGTATTATGACTAGTACTCATATTCTCAAACGGATTGTCGTCTTCTTAATTGCACCTCCATATTTGTCGTCTGAAGTGATAGTTGATCCTCCAGCTCTCATTGCTTTGACCATAATTGCTCTATCTCGAGCCTTGCATCCTTTAAGTCTTGTGAGGTATTACTCAATCTATTTATAGAAGAGAATGAAGTTGAGGAGAAATGCTTCATGCAACATCCCAAATGCCTCAAACATTAGAACGAGTCCAAGAACCTGAAAAAAAAATTAAAAAAAAAATTCAACATCACAAGCGAAGGATTCTTTAGACACGAAATCAAGCAAAAGTGCGATCATCTTGTTCTACAAAAAAAAAAAAATCATGAAAGGTAGTATTAATGGTGTAAATCTTACATTAGGTAATAAAAGTAAATTAAACTTATATAATCTGCTTCTACTTCAAGATTGGAGCACACACAAGCTCGCAATTGGTATGTGATTTAGCTAAAATTAGGTTAGATTATAGGCAATTGGATTCTCATTTTCCTGCAAGACAAAAAAATATGTAACAAGTACAATCACAAATGTGCATATATAAATGTTTGATAATTATTAACATAATGTTGCCAATTTCTTTGTGAGTCGATGAAAAGATCTAAAACTCGCATCATGATATAGCACAACGAAATAAATATATTTTCATATTTTCAGCTTGAGGAAGCTAATATAGCACAGCAAAAGATGTCATTAAATTACTTGATATGTTGAATCTGTAAACATCACACAAATGTTCTCCCTTTGTCTAAGCGCATGTCTTGAAATGGGTTTTGGCATAACTTTTTTGTACTCACAAACTTTTGATAGTATCCATCATCTACATTTGTGCTTGCAAAATGCATTATTAATCAGTTAATCAACCATCAATCGCTCCTCTTGCCATCCAAACTTAAGTTCAAACTCATCTTTGAAAATATTATAAGCGATAAAAAAAAAACAAAATACTTATAAGTTAAGTAATGTAGTTAAGTTAAATAAAATAATTAGTTCAAATATTACCAGGCAATGAGGCTTTATATGGTCCTTAATAACTTGGAGAACCTTGACCCAGAAGGATGTTGCCATGGGTGCATATATCCGGGGTAAGGGTATCAGCATGGAAAGCAAGCCAAGCTGCTGGATCCTCTTCACCACAAGAGTCATCATCAGCAATATCATTTTTCATTTTTCCCACTTTATGCTCGTTCTCTAGGGAACACTTATTGTAACAATTCGACCTCGACGATTGCTTACAACTACAATAGAGTAATGGTAATTAAAATCATTAGCAATGAAGTGGCTAAATTTTGGCCAAAATTTGGCTAAAGAATCTACTTTTTCACTTAAGCTAGCCTCTCTTTATTTACATCAAATAACGAACTCTCTAAATCTATCTCTATTCCATTAAAATATATTTTTTAATTTTCATTTTTACTTTTTTATTTTTATGGTAATTGGAATATTTATTCCTTCTTTAAAAAACAAACATGAAAACACAACATTTTCCAACAAACAAAGCACAACCTACTACAATTCTTAGGTTGAAAAGCATAAAAAAGAGGGTTTTCACTAGGTAATGAGGCCTAGAAGAAGACATGAGAGACAGAAAATTAAATCGCATGAAATACCTTTACTAAACTAATTTTCTCTTTCAAACTTGAATTTATTTTTTTAATTGATTTAAAAAAAAATATTTGTGAGAAGGATCATTGCATTTTTTCTATAAAATCCTTTTCAAATTAATTGGGCTAGGTGATGACAATATCTCTCTCATATTTCTGTCTTTTCAATAAATGAGAGTCAGAAGGTTAGGGTTCTAGGAAAAGACTACTGCCCCCCACATGTTTGATCAGTCATTGTGACATAAATGAATAGGGAGGGAGACTGGTGAGAAAAAAATTAATAATATATTTGAGAAAAATATTTGGCTAGCTAACTTGATGAACAAATTTTGCTAGCAGAATATTGTCTAGCTAAATATACTGTAGATATTGTAAGCTTGTTACTTCCTCCCTTTTCCGCCGAATGGCCAAACTTTGGCCAAGAAATACATATGGCCAGCTCGGTAGTGGTGATCTAAGATAAGTAATATGTTTTAATTTATTACCAATGTTTTGATTAAATAATTAGTTAATCCGATTTTTAGCTCTCATACCATGTTCGAATCTTGATGATGTTCTATGGGTGGTGATGGCAAACAAATTATTTTGTGTTTGGTTAGCATGATTGTTTAAACCTATAATAAATGAAAATGAAAAAAAAAATCTTCTTGTTATAGAAATAACACTTGTATGTAAGCAACTATCAAACAATATTAGTTTTGCTTGACTACTCGCCCTCATTCTAACTAAATATTTCAATTGATTTGTGATTCTGAGAGACCTACATCAATTATTTTTGGTTCAATATGTTCTCTACATAGTCGAACCATGTCATATTGGCTAAGATTAACAAATAAAGATAGAAATAATTCATTTTCTTGGTATACATCTTCACTGGATGGACCATCAACATCTTCACATTCTCCCTCCACCTATGGGATGTCATCATAGATATTCCTTTGGGCAAGCTTTTGTACCACTTGCCATGGATTCCCGTACTTAGGAACATCCAACTAAAACACTTGATTTGCTTGGCAAGCGAGCATGAAATGGCCATCCTCTTACCACGTTTGAGATGTATTGAGACTTAAAATACCCATCACTATGCACTGTCAACCTAGGAAATCTTACATCCCACCAAGCATACTTAAACAACCAAGCACCATGTTCCCAAAGTACTTTAACCCAATGTTATCAATAATGACTCTATAAAATTCAATATTTTCCTTCTCTTGGCTTCCTTCGACAATCGTGTGAAACCAATATCCACGCACAATACATGCAGAATATTGAATGGCCCGCTTCGATGGACCACGTGTCAAAGCGTACGGGTAATCAAAAATTTCTTCCGAATTATCACCTTATCTCGATATAACCTACATTAGAAAGTATAATAACATGAATTAACACAAATAGAAAAAGAATATAATAATTATAATGTTCATAAAGATTTAACTATTTAATCCTATCCTCTATTCAAACCACATGGGAAACTCTTCTTCGTGCTTCTTTTCTACATCAGCTATACCCTATCTACTAAGGTCACGGATGTGTTCCCTGCACATGTAAAACTATTTTGTACATACTATATTAGTTATATTGTTGTTTAACTTTGATGTGGTTCTTATAATCACTTAACACTAACCTCAAGTAACTATCTCTATGCAGTTATTCAACACATACCATCTAGCCTTGTGAAACTCTCTTCCACGTAAGTTGTATCCACCTTGTGCACCTATGTGACGTGTACTTTGTGCAAATACTGAAAATGATTATGTAAGTCCTTGATATCCACCATCATAATTTTATTCTAGACAAGAGAATCTTGAATCAACCCCACAAGAATATATTAAGAAAAATGTATGTCATTCATTATCAATGTATGATTCAACAATCAAGCCTTCCGGACGAGCCTTATTCCCCCATGATGGCTTAAGTTTACCATGAAACGGTTTGAGAGGATACATCCATCTATATTACACCGGTTCAGCAGCTAAAGTCTCACGAGACATGTGCATAACCAAGTGGTCCATTACATCAAAGAACAATGGTGGATATAAACTTATACGATATAATTGCGATGCCAGCTTCCATTCATACTTATTCATAAGCTCTCAACATTATACTACATATATCATTAAAAAATGCGTTGGATTCTATTAATGTTTCACGTACATATTTAGTCAATGCCTTGGGTATCCTAGCTGTTAACAGATGCTGCAAAAAGACATGGTAATCATGACTTTTCAATCCTGTTATCTTCCCATCTTTAGTTTGCATACATCTTGACATGTTTAAGGCATACCCACTCGGTAACTTGATTCCACTAAGCCACTAACAGAATCTTTTACTCTCATGTGTTGATAGTGTAAGTCATCCAAAGGGCATATAATATCTAGTGATTAATGTTTTATTTATGTTTGAAGATGAGGTAAAAGAATGTTTCTTAATACTTATGATTAATGTTTTATTTATGCTTGAAGTTCAATTTTCAAAAGAAAGATGTTTTAAATGAAAACTTTATTTTACACTCTATTTACCATATGATGTGGTTCTCACTAAGTATTCGACTTATTTTAGTTGTTTTTAAATATTTTTCCACCCCAAGTGAGGAAGAGTTAGAGGAAGATGGGGGCGAGGATGTTGTCCAGGAGGCTGACATTAACAATAAGGCTTGAGGCTTAGAGAGGATTTAGACTACATCTTTGCTATTAAATTATTTATGCTTCTACAATGCTTAGCACAAGAATACTATTCTATTTTAAATAAGTAATGTCCAACAAGATGCTTAGTTTGAGAGATTTCTTTTATTCAAATATCTAGTAAGGACTTTATTTATTGGATCTTTTATGCATGGTGCAAAGAATGTATGTTTTAAAGAAAAAATTTTATGACAAGTCGATGTCTCTTGTAGGCATATCCTGTCATGCAGTAAGTGTGCTTGAAAGCTTATTTATTTTAGTATTGTTTGATTAAATTTAAAACCATATCGAATAGATGACTCCCACCACTAGGCATAATATGTGTACTCTTGAGAGCATGAACGGGAGGGGTAAACAAGAGGAGAGCCTCAAAGTTTTATTTGTCGCAGCCACAAGGTTCTTTCATAACACAGTGGTTGGGCAAGTGATGGCGCCTCGATCTCCACAAGTGGGCTACATAATGGAGCAATTAACTCTCTAGCGATCACTTTCTTTGATGGGCACCAACATGGACCTAGTCTTAAAGATCTTTTGTAAGTTCTAGATGGGCCAATTACAAGGTCAAGAGCCAAGAAGATCCAGGAAGTAATGCAAAAATTGATGCAATCCACTTAGGACGAGTTTATCAAGTACCCAACATTCAAGATGGGCTTGAAGGATGAAGATCCAGTTTTGATTAATTTGATAAGCTATGGAAGAAGGCAACAATGACTTAAAGGCTTTGGGCACTTGAAGGCTTTCAACTTGTTTAATTCATTTAAAGGACTTATTTTATTAGTTTAGAATAATTGGGTTTATTATGGGACGGACTTAAGGGGGGCCTATGTAAGGGCATGTTGGGAAAGTTATTATTTTATTCAACTAGGGTTAGGATTTTACTGTAGCGAGTATTGTAGCTTCACTGTAGATGCGGCACTATTCACACAAGAGGCATTTTATTGAACTAGGGTTAGGATTTTGGTGTAGCGAGTACTATTGTCGCACTGTAGATGTGGCACTATTCACTCAGGGGTATTTTTGAAATATCGGGATTTATTTTGGCTAGGGTTCGATTAGATTTTGATTTAAATACTCTTTGTAGCCTCATTTTAATCAGTTTATGAAATTTGATGAATTTATTCATTGTGAGTTGAGTTTTACTCCTATTGTTCTTAATTGAACTTTTAAGCTTACCAAAGGTAAATCACAACCTTTGTAGCGTTCCTCCTTTGTAATCTGGGTTCTTGAAACGGGTTCTTCAACAGGTCAATATTTTAATATAATCTAGGTTCTTCAAACAAGTTCTCATCGGATCTAGATTCTCCATCCATTGACTTGATTTTGACTTTCTTAGTTAAGTTTTCAAATTGATTGTGGGTTCAAGAGATTTCATTCCTACGGGTTCATATCGTACTTTCAATGGCCGCTTAGAAGTTATGGATGCTAAAAACTAGATAGAGAGGCTGGATAAGAGTTTGGTGCATTATTGTGCACCGATGAACAGAAATAGAGGTTGCCACCTCCACCCTAATAGATATGACAGATAAATGGTGGAGGGCTACCTAAGCGCTCCTCCAGCAATAGCAGGGGGAAGGAGTCCCCATTTCTTGGTAAAGTCACAACAAGGCTTTCCTTTAGAGTTTCTTCCCATGAACTATAACGCCCTGTACCCTAAGGATGAGGGAGTTAGTTCCTGTCACCTAGAAATCACATCCCAACAATACAAATACACACCAAATAACACAAGAAGTAGCTGTATAACACATAAAACTCCTTTAATCAAAATGCACGTTCCTCCATGAAGACATCAAATAATTTCTCCAACATAGATAATAAAGAATATCCCAAAGTATCAATAAAAGTCATAATTATTCCAAAATACTACTCAAAGAAAAGAATAATTTTTCTGAATAAATGTCTTTGCTAAACACTTGTACCCTTTGGAACTTATTCCTCTACGCTCAACTAATCTCGTTCGTGATTCCTATTCCTGGTCCCTAGATCAAACATCCAAAGTATCTGAGAAATAATAAAAATAATTCGTTGAATTATCAACAACTCAATAAGCGACAGAACTATACTAGTTTGTAAACATGAGCCCATTATAAAATGTAGAAACAAGAAGTCCTTAAAAATATAACAATGATATTTTAATAAACATTTCATATAATAGTACATATAACAAAAGACCTTAGGCATAAACATAACTAAACAACACTAAAAATAGAACAGAGACCGTGGTTAACCCCGTGGCAGGGGTTGTGCATGTTTGCAAATAACAAAGCAGAACTTAGATCGCTATTTTGTCACCAAAGTGAGTGCACTCAAAACAAAGGTCATGATTATCCTCGTGGTAGGGTTGCAATCTGCAGATAACCAAGCAGACCATAAATCACTTTGTCACCAAAATGGTTTGCACTCAGACAAAGTCCGCCACTATTACCTGTGGTAGGGCCAAAGGCCAATACTATCACCTGTGGTAGGGCCAGAGGCCACTACTATCCCTCGCGGCAAGGATGGAGGCCACTGCTCTCACCCGTGGTTTGGCTGGAGGCCACTATTATTACCCGTGGTAGGCTCGTAACCCAAGCAGAACAAAAACTTATGCCTAAGGATTTTTCAGATGCAATATCATATCATAATAGAGTACAAAGCAAATCAAATATTTTAGACTTCATATTCACATTTTATGTAGCAGAGAGATAGAGTACAAAAATTGCTCATATCTACACCAATCATGAAAAAATGTCAAATTTCAGAAGTTCAGAACAAAGACTAGTGCAGAAAAATAACTGAAGCTAGTTTCGTAACAGAATATGCAAGGTTTTTATAAATCAATCCCAGACAATTTTTGGCAAAGTTTAGTGTGATTAATCGCTCATTTTCCTCTCGATTGGTCACGATTCTCACCTGTATATTTTAAATCTCGAATCTTTGTTTTTAAATTTGGCGGATGATTTTAAATTGAACCAAGTATTTTAAAATCCTCCATGTTCAAAATTATTTTAAATGGTATATTTTTATTATTATTATTGAACCAAGCCCATTTTTCAAGTAAGTCTCTTTATATTTTGCAGCCTCGAAAATAATATAGTTTAAGAAAAAAAATTTATCTCATTTCGTTTTATTTTCATTTCTCTACTTACTTTGTTTAGTTTATTGTCATTCTCCACATGATTAATCTCGACCCTCATATTAGAGTTGGGAGTACCAAGAGTAGTGCCTAGATTAATTCCCCTAAAACCTTAATTCCCCTCCCTCTCTCCCTCTCTTCCTCTCTTCTCTCTCCCCCTTCCCCATGCCATCACCCTCCTCCAGTAGCCCCTAGTGTCTCCCTACAAGCCAATTGTTGATGCCGTCAGTAGCACCACCTCCATGACCACATCATCACCAGCCAACCACCCCTCCTCTCCCTCGCGGCCTCACCCTCATCCACAAACCCCTCTCTTGCTTGTCCTTCTTTGTCCACACCTAGTAGCCACGCCAAGCCGCCAACCACCCCAGGACACTGTGAGCACAACCCTTCCATGCTGTAGGAACTTTTAAGAAAACCCCTAGCCACAAGCTTCCCCCTCAGCCTCCCCTCCCAACATCTCACTCCCTCTTCTCGCCACTCGATCTCTCAGTAAACAATCTAGTGAGGTCGTGCGCTGCTGCTACCCCCAGCCACCGGCATCGATTTCCTCTCAGTCGTGCGAGAAGTTTTGTCTCACTTCCACCCTCACAATTTCACTCCTCCCTCATGTGAACAACCCAACTCCTCCATGCCCAGACCGAAACCCCTCTCTATGTCTCTCTCCACCATGCATGGCAAGCCCAGCCATTTTTAGTCGCATAGAACCACCTAGCTCTACCCAGCCCCACCGTTTTCCACCCCACATGCATCTTGGTTTTCCTTCAAAAGTCTCACCACCAACATAGCAATCCACAATAGTAGACACACTCCCCCTCTCTCTCTCCACCATGCACGGCCAAACAACGAACCGTAGGAGAATTGTAATTGATTAAGATTGGGAAGCTATGTGACTGTGATGTGTTGGTTGTGATACACTAAGAAGGAGTGGGGTGTAGGGGTGATGTAATTGTGATGTGCCTATATATTGTGTGAAGTGACGAGATTGCTATACAGTTGTAACGTGGTTATATGTTGTGCGAAGTGTTTGGATTAAATGGAAAAGTTGTATTTATTTGTGAAGATGGCATAAGATGTCATGAGCTTTAAGGAAGTATGGCTGAAGTTGTGTGTATCAAGAATTGGTGAATTGTATGTGGATCTTAGGTGATAGAAGGGGTAAAATACATGTGTAAATTGGTTGGACGAATGTGCTGGATAGATTTACCATATGTCATGGATAGTCTATATTAAGTATGAGTATACAATGTTTAGGCCTCAAGGTTTGCTTAAAGTTGTATCTTATGCTTGGTTTGGATTAGAATAAAATGTTGGTTATTGTATATGAACGAATGAAGGGATGTATGTATTGACTAGGATTGAGTTGTATAACTTGGTTAGTTCAAATTATGCATCGGAATGGATGGTCTAGTAGGAAGAGTGTGATAAAGGTGAAAGTGCGTCTCAACATTTAAATTGAATCAAGGAAGTTAACATTAAAGGATAAGAACATGAAGTTAAATGCTATGTGTTGGGAAGATGACCTCGAGTAGGTCAGAAGCTACGACCTTGAGAATTAAGAAACTGGTGATAAAGAAAAGTATGGAGAATGGACTTGGATAGTAGAGTATGTCTAAGTGAATGAGGTTTAAGTAAATGGTAGTATTATATAAATTCTAAGTTTAAGTTACAAATGCACTTGAAAAGGGAATGACATTAAGTTATGTATAAATGTAGGTTGTCATTTGACTCGCATATGAATGGACTGCATAAAATGAAAATAGCATAGAGTCCAGGTAAGTATTATGTTCCTACTCTTTTAAAGTTTTCTAATGATATGAAAAAGAAAAAGAAATGTTTCTCCTTATGATGCTTTATGAAAGTATGCTAAGTATTAATGTTTAAATGTATATGAATGTAATAGTTTTCTTTGGCAACCCCTATTGATGCACCTCAAAGAATAGTTGTATGCATGTAAATGGACATTATATGTAGTATTTATTGTATTTATGTTCCATGAAATGATTTGTTGAGTTTTATGTTTGATGCTAAAAAATGATGTTTAAATGAGCCTATGAAATGATATTTAAATGACTTTATGAACGGATATTTAAATGATGCTATGAATTAAAGTTTAAATGATGCAAAGAAATGAAAAGGAAATAACTGAAAGTAAAGGAAATGAATGTTTTAATGTATGAAGCTACGTAACGGCCATGACTGAATAAATGAATGATAGTGCCAATGGACTGAGCAGATTGGAATGTTGGGTAAGTAGTACTAGTAGTACACTGAATGTTGCCCATGACTGAAAGGGATCCCCAACCAGTGGCCATGGGCAGAATCTGGGTCCGAAAGACCGTTAACCCCAATACACAAGGTATAACAATGTGTACCGGCCAGAGAAAAAGTAATAAGAGTTAATTAAATGTTGTGAAATCGTTTAGCTCTTTATGAGTGAATGTACAAGGTGTGGGCAATGTTTTATGACAAAAGAAAATATTTCTAATGAAAAACCCCACTTGTAATGTTATGAAAGGAAATGAATGATTTATGTAAAGTATGTAGACGAATGTCAAATGCATGAATGCAAACCTATGTTAGTATATTTTTACACTATGAAGTAATGCTTACTAAGTATTTGATTCGTTTTGTTTTTATTTATGTCCCTCTCCCTCCTAGGAACAAAATGAGGAAGAAGTGTCAGGACAAACATGGTCCAACAGAAGAGTGATAGAAGCCTAGGTATGTTTATGTAATGTATGAAAGAAGATTTTTTTCTGTAAAAAGGACTTTGTGACTAATTTAATGATTTCCATTGTAAACTCTCTTTTAATATACAAAGTATGTTTTAATTTTAAACATATAATCTTTTATATCCTAGGAAGGAAAGGAGAAAGTTTTAATAGCTTCAGTAATTCCCGTCTCATTTTCTAAAATCTCATCACAACAACGGGCATTACATCTAGCATAAGAACACCAGCTACCTAACTTTTGCAGAGTACCATCTAAGATGAAAACCCAAACCGTAGGAGAATCGCAACCTAATCCAGAAAGGTATTGCTAACATATTAATAACGTGTACACATATATAACCACTAACAAAATTACATAACTCGAAACGAAAATTCAAAGTGAGCCCATAAACAATCCATAAACGAAATAGTCCATCCTCTGGTGCCTTGGGTTTATAATTGCCCAAGTACAACATCCATCCACAACAAAAATAGCTTAACCGAACCTCTTTTTTTTGGCTTAGATTTCACCTCAATGCACATCACGATATTCAACCATATTCCCAACACATTGGACCACCAATCCACATCTTTACATTCATTCCCTCTTTTGACCACAACAATCATAAACATGGGAACCTCCAAGTGCCAACCAATCATGAAATCATAACTACAAACACCAACTCACAAATATGGACACCCCAAATCCTAAGATTGACTAAAATTAAGTTGTATTTACGAGGTTAAAGCTCGAGAGTATCTTACCCAATCTTAGAGCGGTGGTGGGTAGGAGTTGACAGTGAGGCAACATTGCTTAGAGATCATGGTGGTATAAGGCACTTGGTGAGATGAGGCAGCATAGCTTGCTCCGGTGGCCTCCACTAATCAAACGAGTTATCCTACAACATAGAGAGAGCAAAATAAGATGGAAGGAGAGAGAGAGAGAAGAGAGAACTTGAGAGAGAGAGAGAGAGAGAGAGAGAGAGAGAGAGAGAGAGGGGAGAGAGAGAGTGACGAGTGGCGGATAGAGGGAAGCCAAAACCTAATTTGCGAGGGGTAGCGGCAGCATGGGGAAGGCAATTGTTGCAATGCGACAGCATAGTACGAATGAAAGATGGGTTGGAGCATGAAATGAGGAAAATTAGAGGAGGGAAGACATAGAGATGGACGGGGTGTGGTGCTTGGCACAAGGGCTCGATATGGTAGGACTGGCTGGCGTAAAGGCCTTCTAGGGTGGCCGTTCCGAGGTGGTGATGCAAAGAATGAGAATGAGGGCACGAGAGAGAGAGAGATTAAAAGAGAGAACGCGAGGGAAAGAGAGGGAGCATGTAGAGAGAGATAGAGAGATAGAGAAAATAGGAGTAGTGGATAGAAGGTTTATCGACATCAGCAACTGGGAGAGTGAGGCAATGGCACCATAGTTTAGCGACAATGGCTTGGCAACAGAAATAGGGAGAGGGAGCGACTGAAAGAGTAGGGCATTGAGGTAGGTTCATGTAGAAGAGATCGTGTTTGTGGGGAGAAGGGGGTTGTGCAGTATCAAAGGGTAGAAGCAAGAAAAGTGTAAAAAAAAAATGAAGAAATGTTTGGATCGAGATGGCATGGACCTGGGCATAAAATGCTTATTTCTCGTAGTTCCATTTTGTTTTAAATTGTTCTAAGTTGATATTTGGATTTAACATAAAATTTACATGAAAAATGTAAATTTTGGTGAGTTTTGACGTTTGTATGCATAATCCTTATTTTAAATGCAAAATTATAATTTTCCCACAAGTAGAGGTCTAATTTTACAATTTTAGCCCTAAGTTAGTAAGTTTTAGTTTTATAAGAATATAGTGAGTTATCTTAACCTAATAAAATATCTCATTTCAGTTCACACTCGTTTACGCTTTGATTTACGTTACGCGACATTATTGTAAGTTAGCTTCTAACTTATTCTCGGTGTATTCAACTATGTGTGATGGTAAGAAATCATTTCACGGTTATAATGATTAGTATAAATTGTTATAACATGACATGTCATGTCATCCATTACTTGCTATATATTACATGCCATGAATACCATGTTACATGCATTGAGGAAGTCATGAAATATTTTCAAGTCATTTGAAGTCTTATATTTTCATTACGACCCCAAATGGTAAGATGAGGTGTAATCCTATTGGAACTCATTTGTCCACATTGGAGAGTTTAAACAAGTTTATGGAATCCCCTGGTTGACAAGGTAAAGTCAAAAGGTTTCGAATAGGACTAAGTAACTGCTTACCAGAGCACAGTCAGGCACCCAATGCTAGTGGTGCCAACTAAACTTTTAAAAGTTTTATCAGATCAATTATCATGACATATTCACAATTGACACAAATGCCTATAATTTGATATGGTACCGGGTGGAGCACATAGCCTTTGGGGAGTCGTGGAGCTCCTACAGTTCAATTTTAATCAAACACAAATGTGTTAACAAGGTCTCAATTTCATGTCATCATGTCACATTCATGTCAAGTCATGTTACTTTCAAGTTCATACAATGTCTCAATTTCAAGTCATGTAATGAAGTATACATGTAATTTACTGTCATGCATGCTTATTCATACTGTTGGTGTGACGTCCTGACTCCCACGTACGAAAACACGAGAATCATAATGTCGGGATGATGACAACACAGGACACGCATCTCAACGATAAGTGCTAAAGTGTACGCAATATGCAAAAAGTACACAACAAAAGTCACAACAGTTAATTAAAAGTTAGCCAACTAAGTACCATAAATTTAAATATAGATTTCCAAAATAAAATGCCTTTAAAAAGTTATACATTTATCCAATATAAATATAATACAAACCAAATACATAGCCAAAAAGTGGGACACAAGTCCCAATACAAGAGCAAGTGATCCCAAATCACTTCTCCGGCGGAGCCGAATCCTCAGGCTCTACATCAATATCATCTACATCAAAATCTACGGTACCATAAAATGGTATTGTATGGTAAGGAATACCACATGAGATATGAATCTCAGTAAGTAACAACCCAAACAACCCAAGAGATAAAAGTGCATTAATGCAACCAACAAATATGTGTGCATATGATGAAATATGCATTAGATCCAAAACATCATTTTCTCCGAAAATGAATATTTTCCAACGCATGCCAAAATCCCATTTTGGCCCAAAAATATATCCATTAAAACATATCCCGTCATTTTTCCCGAAAATGGCCCAAAATCATTGCATTAAAATAAAATGCCATTTTTCTAGAAAATGGCCCACGAAGAAATCCACCATTTTTCCAGAAAATGGTCCGCGTATCCATTTATCAAAAACCACAAATATCCATTTACCGTATGCACCATGATCTCCCCTAGGGACCATCCGCACATCCTGTCTACCTTCGTCATACCACAGGTAACGACCGTGCGAGCGACTTTGTAACAAGCAATGCCAGTTCCCCGCCTAGCGCGTTCGTGGCCAAGCATCCTCTAACCCCCAGCAACAAAAGGGTCTACAGAGTTGGCACAAGAGCGTTACCATCGTGGCCAATCCCATTGTCGCCCAACGACAACCTAGGGGACGTCACTCAGTATATTACGCTCCTGAGTGACCAGAGGAGCTCCACCTAGATAAATGCCCATCTCGGTTTGGGGTCATGATACACACGCACGCAAAAACCATTTCGCATATGAAAACCCAGTTTTCAAATATACACATGAACATATATATAATTATGTGAAAACTGAGTTTTCATTTACAAACATGAACATGCATGCAATTATGCATTGTATACGACATAACACAAATATTCAATAGCCAACAAATCCCAACATAATCCAATCACACAAACAACTCCATCCTCCAATCCAACCGACCTCTTGCCCCTAGGACTCAGTCCGACACAACCAACCAATTCAGAGAAAATATTAGTTAGCGCAAAAATATATTTAAATCTCAAAAGTTATTTGGGAAAATACTTACAAAGACAAAAGGCAAATTCGGAGGATCGAGGATGACGCCAAAACTGGTGGAGCAGCGGCGAGCGGCGGTTTCCAAGCAACAGCCGTGGGTCTCAAACTGGGAATTTCGAAGGGGAGCTACGAGAGGCTTGGGCTGGTCATGGAGGGGCTCATGGAGATCAATGGAGTTGATGGTGGTGACTGGTGACCGTGGGTGGCAGCGTATGGAGGAGATAAGCCAACTTTGAGGAAAAGAGGCCGTGGGAGTGAGAGAATGGGGTGGCTATGGGTCACGATGGGGCATGAGATTGGATAGGGGAGGTCAACAGTGTGTGGGGAAGCCATTGGTGGTGGTGTGGTGGCTAGGTGACGGCAGACGGTGGTGGCATGGAGTAAAAGCCGTGGGACTTGGTGAGCTTCACGGGAGCGGACGGCGAAGAGTTAGGGGCTGAGCTTGGTGGGGATGATGGTCATCAAGAGGGGAAGCTATTGTGGTGTTAGTGGTGGCACCATTGGGCTGCGCACGGCAGCACAGAAAATGCACAACCCCAATGGGTTCCACATGGCCAGCACAGAGAGAGAGAGAGAGAGAGAGCATGGGGAAGGGAGGCTGGGGCGGGAGAGGTCGTCGGAGGGTGGTGGAGCTAGTGGGCTGGGTGGTGATGGCTGGTGGTGCACGAAGGTGAGGCTGGGCAAAGTTGAAGCACGGAGGAGAAAATGAGAGAGAGGAGCTGCACGCGCACGAGGAGAAACAGGGGAGGAGAAGAAAAAGAAAGGAAAAAAGAAAGAAGAAAGAGAGAAAGGGAGAAAGAAAAAGAGGAAAGAAAAACTCTATATGCAGTCGATGCATGCAGTCGGGACACAATCGTCTGACAGCTTGGGTCCCACTTTTTCTTTTTTACTCCCTCTTTCTCTCCCTTTCTTTTTCCATGGCCTTTTTTTTTTCTCACCCACTCTCACAGAATGTACTCCCACTTTCTCTCTCTGGAGTTTTCTATATTTTGTGCTAGCAATAAGTACTTTATGCAACTAAGGAACCCGATCTTGAGGGAGACGCATTCCACAGATCCACCGTTGTCCACAAACTACAACTAGTGACAAGTTCAAGCCTCCCCCTAGTCACCAGCACGACCTTACTTCAACCACCCAACAATGGAATGATTTACTCAGACTAAAAAAACACTAGCAACAGAGAGAGAGAAGATACCCACTTCATAATCAAGAGCTATGGAGATTAAATGGTTGGATGAGGATGAGAGAAACGAGAAAGAGAAAGATGGTTGTGAGATTGGCGTGGAAGAGCATTGTTTGGCGTCGCTCCTCCTTTTTGCTCAATGGATCTTCTGCAGGTGGTGGTGGTGGTATTACTATCGTTGGTATTTGAAACTCCAATTATTTAAAATGCTCCAAGCTTATTTGATTTAGGGGTGTTTCCATCTAAGAGATGTTTTTTGTTCGTTTGTACAAACAAACTCAGAACTTTAAAACTGAAAGGATTTTCCATTGGTTATCTAAAGGATCTTCAATCTCTCAGTTCATCTCCCATTGTAAGTTGTCCGACAAAAAATCACAGGACTAGATGTCTAGAATGCTTGAAAATTTAATAAACACCTTTAATTCACCTTTAGCTTTTTTCTTTGAATAAAAACCTCCCAGATGATGCAAATGGTCATGGGCCATCATCCTCCCCCACCGCATTCAAGAAACAGTATAAAATCACCCAATCATGAAATAGAAGTATAAAAAAGTGATTTACCATAAATATCGTAGAAATCACCCAGTAGAAATTCTGGACAAAAAACACAGAACTAGCTTAGACAGAATAATTGAAGAAAGCTATATCCTAGAAAACAAACAAGGAAAAATAGAGAAAGACGTAAGAGAAAAGAAGAAACGGAAGAAGAAAAAGAAAGAGAGAGAGAGAGAGGGGTCTGCTTTTGTCCTTTTTATTTTTTTTATTTAACATAAACTGTCACATACAGCCCATTTACCTCCTGCTTGCACCTCCCATTTGTACCTAGCAAAACTGAAGAGGAAAAAGAAAAAAAAAAAAAGAAGGGAAATAAATGAGATTCAGCCTTTTAATCTTGGGTCTCAAGCTGATCCAACGAATGTGATTTCAAAACAGCAATTTAAATTAAACAAATTTAAATATAGTGACTAAGTAAAATAAAATAATAAAATCTAACAATAAATTAATTTAAAATAAAGAGCATTTTAAATAATGAACAATAATTAATAACAATAAAACATATTTCATTAAATTTTCCAGTTAAAAGTCGTAAAATAATACCAAGTAAATCATCTAAAATTTAAAACAACAAAGCCCATAATCCTAATAAATGCAATAATTACTTAGTCAAAATACATGTAAATACAAGGTATCACAGTTGGTAGTTTAGGAGTTTTATTTGCTGAAATTTTATAAATCTCACTTGGTAGTTCTAACTACCATTAGGGTTGCTTCAACCTCTGCCTATTCCTCAATCTCGTTGGCTAGATATCTCTAAGGATTTTATTGAAGCCTTCCACTTTCAAATGGCAAGTCAGTCATTCTTAATGTTGTAGATAAGTTAACCAAGTTTAGACAATTTTTTCCCATGGTTCATCCTTATACAGTTGGTAAAGTAGTTGAGACATTCTTTGTTGGAGTTTTCAAACTCCATGGCTCGCCCAAATCAATAGTCTCTGATCGAGATGCAATGTTTACAAGTCTGCTATGGAGGGAGTTGTTTCAGATGCAGGGAGCCTCATTGGCCTTTACCTCAACTTATCATCCTCATTCTAATGGCCAATATCTGAGGCCTTGAATAAATGTGTAGAAGGATACTTAAGGTGTTACATTGGCACTAAACCAAAGAATTGGAGTAGTTGATTGCCTATGGTTGAATGGTGCTACAACACTACTATAAATTCTTCTACAAGTATTTCACAATTTCACGCGCTATATGGAGTCCCTCCTCCAATGTTACTCACATATTGTAACTCCTGATTCCCAATAAGGTCATTTTTAGAATTTTCGGCAAATCGGTGTGCTCCTAAACTTGAACTTAACTTTTCTTCTAACGAAGCGTCAGGTACAAAAATTCCTTATAATACAATCTTTATTAAATATTCAAAACCCAAAAGAGAGTCTGCAAAAGTACTTATTTAAATTCAATAAAGTATGATGTGCTTATCAAAATAACTTATTAAATGTAGGATTGGAAGTGACTGAGACTGTGTAGGGAACTTAAAAACATGATCTAGTGGTTTATTCAATGTAAGATTGGGAGTGACTAAGACTGTGTAGGGAATTTCAATCAATGATGAGTTTAATTTGAAATAAATTTCTAATGGCCAATCTTTAAATTCTAAAAAAAGTCTAATTCGTTCAATAAATAATAAAGGATATTTAACCTAATTGTTGAGTCTAATTAGAACTTCTAAACAATCTCAATAATTTATCGCTCATGGGCTTATCTAATATGGCCCATTGAATATAATTTAGACCGAATATAAATTATCAATATTCCAACCTTAAAATTATTGGACCAGCTCATTACAAACTTTCCTCCTTATAAAAAAATCGGTCCTCAAAATTTGCTAGACCTCAAATAACTTACATACTGGTTCGCCACATGTTTTTCATGTCTCTTTACTCCTTAATCATTTAGTCAAACCTAATATTCAAAAAACTTTCTATCGTAATCATATTTCGGTCTAATGCCTCACTAATCCTTTACACGTTAGGACATTACGTGTCAACCATCATACACTCCATATTCAATTCAAACCTAAACAAATATCATCCTTAACAATCGGATTGATAAATTCACACAACAATTATCTTAACTCCACATTCAATAATAACTATCTCCACATAAATAAAGCTCTCCAAATGAAATGATAATAATAAAATTCTCCGCCTAAAATGAAAACCTCAATAAATATTAACCTAAGACTCTCCGAAGTTCAGGTTCTAAACATAAGAGTACCATAGCCACTCATCATGAAATACCATTCACCATACATAAATCTATGTCAAAAGTTCAAAAATCCTCAAAATTCATTCCTAACTTCCACAAATAAAACTCCACAAAATATAAGACTATTTCCTAATGAACATATGCACCATTACTCTTAAAAGCAAAACTTCCTGACCTCACCTTTAGAAACTTCCATATCGCATGCTCTACAACACTTTTATGTAGGAGGTGCATGCGCCTAAAAATATCTTTGAAACTAAATTATAACAACAAAACAGTAATAGTTCAAAATACTTATTACAAAGCAAGACATGCCTTGGGGAGACTTTGGCCTATTTTTTTTTTCTGAAAAAATATCTTTCTTTGAAAATTTTCCTTTTTTAAAAAAAAAAAAAAGTCTACAGAATCATCAAACCTGGGCTTTGTTACAAACTGTAACACCTCATTCCCAAGAGGGTCACTTTTACAATTTTTGGAAAACTAGTCTACTACTAAATTTGAACTTAAAAAATTTTTTGACAAAGTGTCAAGTACAAAGATTACTTATAATACAATCTTTATTAAATACTTAAAATCCAAAAGAGTCTACGGAAATACTTATTTAAATTCAATAAAGTAACATGTCCTTATCAAAATAACTTATTAAACTTTAAATCATAAAACTGAGCTTGACATAAACTATCCAGGCACTTACAGATCACTATACAGATGATAAGCAGGCACTTATAAAAAATAGAGTAATGCTAGGTGCAAACCCAAAATGGAGTCCACTTTTTTATGAAGAGTTTGTGCGAGGCTATGGATTTGGGGCTTGTATAGAGCAATAATCGAGTTGAACCGAGCTGGTTAGGCTTGCCAAGCTCGGCTCAACTCAAAAAACTCAAGGTTAAGATTTTTATTTAATCTTTGTTCAAGCTCACCTCAAGTTGTTTATTTTTTTATTTTTTGAATAAGATTTAATATTTAATAAATTAGATAAATAAAAATAAAAAACTACTATTGAATTTATAAAACTAATAAGTAAAACCTTATTCAATTATAAGTTTTTAAAAATTTATAAATAATTAAAATGTAACTACTTGATATTTATCCATAATAAAAACATATTATAGAAAAATGCTACTTTGCCCACTCATTTTGGTACCTCATGTATTTTAGTTTTTTTAATTTTTTGTTACTTAATAGTTAAGGAAGTGGCTATTAGTGTATTGATATATTTTTATATTTTTTTAAAATATTTTTAAATGATAAAAAATATTAATAAATAAAGGAAAGAAAATAAAAAAAGCCAAAATGACCTAGCGGTCAAAATGAGTGGGCAACTCTGAGCGAGTCACTACAACAGATATGGCCTTTTCCCAGGAGATCTGTTGTCCAAATTAATCATTTTCGCAGCACGATCCCTAGAAATAACTGGCCAAACATGCTACAGTTTGCGGAGACTAATTGCACTGTCCGAAGTAGTGACTTTTTCTGGCATTACCAAATTGTTGGAAATATTATACTTTCTGCCAGAAATACGTGAGCATGCATCAACTTTGTTCGCCAGAATAGAGTAATTCCCATATGTTATTGCGCAAGAAATAACTATTTCCTGCAGTTCTTGCAGCCAAATATAAATATTTTCTACGCGAAAAGATCATCGGAAATAAATTATTCTTGCAAGTTTGGTTTGTCTGAATAACTTTTTTCTGGCATGTTACATTTGTTGCAGCAAAATATCATTTGGGACAAAAAGGCTCATTAGAAATCTCAAGATTTCTCTATGAGAATTAACTTTTTTCCCGTAGTCGTGGTTTGCCAGAATAACTTAATTTGGACTTAAAATATTCTTCAGATAAAGTAAATACCGATCAAATGACATTTGGTCCATAAAAAGCTATTTTGGCGAAAACTCACATCGTCCCAAATGTACACTTTTAATTAATCCATTATCTAACATTTTCCCTGGAGAGGCATGGTATACGAGAAAAGGTTTTTTTTTTTTTTTTTGTAGGGTTTTTTTTTTCTTCTTGCTTTCTTTGCAACATTCTTATTTCTTGTACGAAATATGTTGGTCAAATTGATGGCCTTTGAACTTTGTTGTAGTGATTTCTTACATTATTCAGAACATAAACCTCAATTCAATAATGCTCCAACTCAGTTTGCAGTTCAAATTCTTTGGTTTGAGATTCAACATCTGTGTTAACAGTTGGCATTAATGCTAGCAAGTAACCCCCTGAAATAACATAATATTTCAACGTTCATAAATAAAACAAAAAATAAGCTGTCAATATATATATCAACATGCATATTATGTATATATTGAATATATAGTCTATTGTGTGATTGCATGTCACCAACATGCATATATTTACAAACTTAATCACGACCCGGAAGTAGACTACACAAACCAAATTATGCATGTATTATATCCATTTAACACTAGTGCAAAACATGCATACAAGGTAACCCAGTTCATTCTATCTCTTTGCTGGAGCATTCTTAAAGATGCATGCATGGAGCTGTATTTTCACCCTTGGGAGCTTGTGTTTGAACATTTGAAAGTTGCAAATGTAACATTACACGTCATTTCTTAATATAAACCAGTCAAATGTGAAAGTCAAATGCAATTCCACAACCACAATATAAGCAGGCTATCACATGGTTCATTTTTAGTGCAAAGGTGGCAATTAAACTGTTGTTACAGTTCTGGCTTTTTGTGTGAAATCATCCTATTTTTTGTTGACTGTGTCGTCGAGGTATAGATATATCAAAGAGAGTATTTTATATTCTGCTATGAAAATTCTAGCAACATATAGGTTATAAAAGGGTACCAACTTAATGCCAATTTTTGTAACCTCTTCTACAAAGTTTTTCATATTGGAGTGACTTTTCACAAACCATTCAGAGCTTGTATTTACTACATATAATAGGTTTAAAACACATATTTCCCTATATTAAGCAGTCTCGCACTTTGTACATTGTCAAGCATGTCTCATGAATATTTTAATTTCTAGACTGATTATCATTCAATGGTTGCTGACTTGTTATTGTACTATCCAGGTTAAACTACTCCAACTGATTTTATGTGTACAAGTCAATTAGTCAATATAAGCATATGGATGTATTTCTAACATTCTTCGGTCCTTAACATGCTAGTAAAATAACAATGCTAACCACAGGGCATAATGCATTAAAAGTAATAATGTCAGCAATGAAATTATTACTGGTATACCTGTACCATGCTCTAAAGGCCATGGGCTGGCATCTTGGGCACTTCTCTTAAGGGAAAACAAACAAAAGTAGACTTTGTGCTCCACGAGTATCTTTGTTCTAGCTGCTTCATTGCCACTCCCGAACCAACTCCTCACAAAATATCTGAACCGGCATGCTCAATAAAAGGATGCATTATGCAATTTCAACACTAGTCCAGCAAATGCTACCAAAAAATCATCAAAATGTTCAGCAAAAAACACACCCATGGGAGGATGCCTATGCATCTCCTGGAGTCTCCCGTTGAGACTCCCTCTGGGACTCTAATTGACTAACACGTTCATGTAGCCTGTCACACTCAGAAAAACAAGCCTTCATCTTTTCCAGATCAATCATAAATGTCTCAAATTTCTTCTTGAAGCCCTCTGCCTCAGCCTTGTTCTTCTCATTCTCGTCCCTAAGACGTTCAAACTCCCTATTGGACAATAATGATTGAGATGGTTCAGGTATAACTAAGTGTCCTAAACCTCTAGCATAACCCGATCGGGTTCCCAACACCTCCTTAAACACTGCATTGGCACTGTCATCAGTGTTATCTTCTGGTTCCATCTCATTCATACGCTCAAGCATCATATTCTGCATTAGAATATCATCCACAAATTAGTATTAGGCATCAGCAATTACAAGCTAAATAGACCATTAAAAAATAAATTTTCGCATAAAAATTATAACTCACGTAGTTGTGCTCAGCAACTTCAATAATAAATTTACCCTTCTTTGTAGACCAATGCACCTCTTTATAGAAAGCAACATAATTAGGAGCTTGTTCCCGCTTCAATTATTTAACAACAGTTAAATCAATAAACTTTAGTAAATGAGAAAGACAAACAAAAATCGAAACTTGTGATGGAAAACTTAACCTTTTCCTCCATTAGTCTAACAAATGACTTCCTGCCACCCGTATGTTTTATCCTTTGATTTTTCCTATTACTTTTGTTCCTCCTTAATAGGCTCTATCATTGACACGAACATAGAGTTTATAGGCATTGTATGAAATTATAACGACCCCAGTGATCTTGTCATGGTACTAATTCCAATATGTTAATAATATCTAAAGACTTAGAGTTGGGAAGTTGTTACCTTAAAGTCCTCACTTGCCCATCTCTCACATAAACATTCCCACACAGCTTTGTTAACCATTTTTGTCCCTCCAAAAATGGCAGCCTCATGTGTTTCATACTCCAGGTACTTGCAGTGTAATAGGTAGTGAAAATCATTGTACTTTTGAGCAAGTGCCATTGCCACTGTCTCTCGATGGTTGCTTTTTGTCCAGTCCAATTCAAAATCAGCCTGAAAGTCAAACAGTTAGTGTGACTCTGTTTAAATAAATAAATAACAATTTATATTTCTCTACATCATATGCCACAATTAGTATCCAGACACGATCTGTTAGCTCCTCCTTGTTCAGTTTATCAACACGACTCCAGCTTGCATGCTGTATGTCAGCGTATTGTTTCACAATCCATGTCACGCGTGTTGAAAACATCGTTGCATTCTGACATTATACTCCTCTTTGCCCATCCTTAATCTCTACCGCTACTTTTCCAAACTTTTGAATGCGGTCAAATTATGTGCACCTTGCTGGTCCCTTCCACGCTTTCGAGTGGGAGGAGCTTGTGAAAAATAACATACCCCACCTTATTATCATATTATTACCACAAGAAAAATAAATGTAATTGTTCTATTTAATATTAGATAATTCTGATGGTATGAAAAATTATAACGTACCTTTAAAATCTGCGTTACATATTTCAGCCTCATTGACAAGAATTGTGTCCTCTGGTCCGACACTTGGTCCTTGAGTGGATGCATCTGAAAATGAAACAGACTCATCTCTTAGAATGTGTGCTCGAGGCTGTGCATCTTGGCCTCTACCACGTGCTGATGCGCGATTGCCAGCACGTCCACCACGTGTATTCTTTGTTCCTCTCATTGTAGCTGCATCATATAATAAATTTAAAATATCAATATTCACCAGTCTACAAAGAAGTTAACAGATTGGATATGTTAATAAACATAACAGTACATCATATATGAATTACCATAAACCAGCAAAATAATTAACAGTTATGCTATATATATATAAATATGGGCACTACAGGTAAGGTATCTACAGCGTATTATTATATATATATATATATATACACACTACAGACATTCTTATTGAACACTATCAAAGTCAGGAAAATTTCTGAACCTACCACTTTCCATATCATCACATCCTTACTTTAATTACAAATTATCATTGCAACTAAATTTGTAGTGACCAAAAACTTTATTTAGTAGTAGTGAATATCATGGCTATAGTTGAAATATAACAACCATGGTACAGATTTTCAACATGTGAATGCATAACTTTCAACTACACATCTATTCTTGCAAACACCTAGTAAATGCCATGTATTTCAAAAACAACTACCAATAAGATATAAGATATAAAGGAACCAGATAACCATGGAGGTCGAGTACTCACATGCATGCACATTTCAAGTAAGTTAACTTAGTCTTTTACAAATAAGCATCTCACGAATGGGAAATATTCTAGTATCCTTTGACATACTAGCATAAAGTGTAAAAAATATGATATTTTTTCCAAAGATATTTGTGACGCTCAGACTCCCACGTACAAAAACAAGGTAATCGTGACGTCAGGATGATGACAACACGGGTCACGCATCCCAACGAAATGTGCTCAAGTGTGTGCAACATGCAAAAGTGCACAATAAAAATCGTAGCAGATAATATAAAAAAGTCATCTAAGTACCAGAAATTTAAATACAAATATTCAACACAACTTACCTTTAAAGAGTTATATAGTCATCCCAAATATATTACAAAGGCAATACATAAATTGATAAAAAAAATGAAACTTGATAAACAGGAGCAATCCCAGATCACTCCACCAGCGAAGCCAAGCTAAGGCTCGTCACCCTCATCTGCATCAAAATCAGCGATACCATAAAATGATACCACAGGTAAATATAAACCAAACAACTCTCGGGATAAAAACATATTAATGCAACCAACATGCATTCATACGACAAAATCCACTTAGCCACAAAATACCATTTTTCTCCAAAAATGATTATTTCCAATACACGCCAAAATCTCATTTTGGCCCAAAAACTTAGTCTGTCATTTTCCCAGAAAATGATTCACACAAAACAAACCATTTATCGGACACTGTAGGCGGGAATCGCAGGCGGGACTCTACTACCGTCCCTGCCGTGTGCACCGTAGGCGGGAATCACAGGCGGGACACAACCATCATCCCTGCTTACCACCGTCCCTACAGTCTCTTTTCTTTTTTCTCAAACCACTCAATCTAGTCATTTCAAACACACTCAAATCATTTCACATGAAAATCCAATTTTCAGATAAACACATGAACATGTATACAATCATGTGAAAACCCAGTTTTCATTTACAAACATGAACATGCGTGGAAATATGTCATATACATGAAACAACACCACAACAACCAACAATTCACAATACCAACCAAACACACAACTCCGTCCATAATCCATCCGACCCCCGAACTCCTCGGACTCAGTCCAGCATGTCCAATCAGATCATAATAATATGTGTTAGTGCAAAAATACATTTAAATCATGAAAGTTCTTTGGAAAAATACTTACAGTGCTATATAATAATTTTCGAAGGATCACGAAGTTGCAAGAAGTGGCGGCTCAGCAGCGTAACAGTATAAAATACACTGTGGCCGTGGGTCTCAAAAACTCACTTTTCAACGGAGATAAACTAAGACCCGAAATTGATAGGGTAGGGCCTAGAGAGGTCGGTGAAGCCAATGGTGGTGGTGGTTTGCTGTGGGTGGCGACACAAATAGTGGTTTTAGGCCAAAAATACCCAAATCGAAAATGGGGTTGGATGTGCTTCACCGGTGTCGGATCGGAGCTGGGGTTAGGTCCATTGGATTGCTAGGAGGTCAAGGATGAAGTGGTGAAGAAATGGTGGTCGGAGGTGGCGCGACGGCGGCGCTGGAGCTCAAGATGCGCCGCAGCTTGAAGGGGCTCGTGGGGGCAAACGGCGGCGGGATAGGGGCTGAGATTGAAGGGTGGTGGTCGCCGGCTGGTGGGGAAGCGAATGGGCTGGGCGGTGAGGGCCACGGCGGCGCGGCTGTGGCGCGCGAGCACCAAAAGCCGTGCGGCTTGAAGCTACACGTGGGGGAGTTTCGTGGCACCGGAGGGGCTGAAAACACGGGGGTGGGGTCACCGGTGGGTGGGGAAGGAGGTGGGAGGGGCGGTGATGGGAAAGGGCGGCGCACGGCAGCGCTGTGGGTGGAGGAGAAAAATGGACGGGAAGATGATGAAAGTTGTCGCGCGCGGGAAGAGAAGCAGGGGAGAAATAAGGAAAGAAAGAAAGAAAGGAAAGAGAAAGAGGAGAAAAAGAAAAAGAGAAAAAGAAAAAGTGAGGGAAAGAAATTAGGTCTAATCCTCACATCTTAGGTCACAAAATGATCCAACAAAAATTATTTCAAAACAACAAATCAATTAAAATAATTTAAACGTAATGATACAATGAAACTAAAATAATTAAATCCCACATTTAATTAATTTAAAAGAAGAACAATTTAAATGCATAACAATAAATAAATATTAAGAAAACATAACAATTTAATTTTCACAATTTAAAGATCATAAAGTAACCCATTTAAAATATCCGATAATTATAAAATAAGAGAATAAATTTTTGAATAAATAAAAATAATCATTCTGTAAAAATACACTAAAATACGGGGTGTTACATTCTCCCCCCTTAAAAACAATTTTGTCCTCGAAATTTGTAAGGCCATACATCACGCTAAAGCAGGATACAAGACACAACCAGAACACACTTAAGGAAAAATCACACGACCTCCAACACCCAACGGGTATGGGTACGGCTTGCGTAACTTTTCCCAAAACCCATGAATAAACCACACAAGACATCCATTACGAAAGATCAGGTTAGACCCTTACCTGCCATAACTCCAGCGTCCTGAGTATCTGGAACTTCATTGCCAGCACTACCAGGGGTCAACGCGTACATCCGAGCCTGACCTAATTGCCTCTGACCAGTTCTACCACCTCGATGACCACCCTGATTCACTTGGGTCCGATTAGGACACTCACGAGAAAAGTTTCCCATCTGACCGCACTCAAAGCACTGGTTCCAACCCTGACGGCACTCGCCCTCGTGGGCTCTATTACATCTGCCACAAACTGGAGCTCGACCCCCAATACGTACACCGGAGGCTGCCTACGATCGAGACCCAATCCTCTGCACTAACTTCTGCAGCGACCCAGAGCTGCTTCCTTCACCATCAACGTTCAGTCGCTTCTTATCCCGAGGGGAGCATACCACAGCACCTCGCTCTCGCTCAGCAATACAGGCCACCTCAACCAACCTCTGGAAGTTTTGGATTTGCAGGCATGCAACTTGTCTGCGGATCTGAGAGCGCAACCCTTCCTGAAAACGTTCGGCCCGTAACTCTTCAGTGGCTATTAGATGAGACGCAAATAGCCCAAGCTATATAAATTTTCTGGCATATTGCTCGACAGTCATATCCCCTTGGACCAAGTTATTGAATTCCCGAGCCTTTTGCTGTCTCACAAAAACAGGGAAGAAGCGATCGTCGAACTCTTTCTTGAAGCGCTGCCAAGACACAGCCGCCAAAGACCCCAACTCCATCTCTAGGAGTTCCCGCTTAGTCTTCCACCAATTAGCTGCTTCACCTTGCAACAGGTAACTCCCATACAACACCTTCTAGGCCTCTGTACAACCACAGACTTCAAATGTCCTCTCGAGATCTTCAATCCACCTCCCAGCTCGAAGTGGATCTTCTTCGCCCGTGAAGGCAGGAGTCCTATGTGCCAAGAAACGCTCATAGGTGCACCCGACTTGCACCACCCTATTCTGCTCTCCTTGTTGTGGACGAAAATTCTGCTGAAGGAACTCCGTCATCCTATTCAACGCCCTCGCCATGGCATAATTTCCATCACCCCTCGGTAATTCATCCTCGAGCTCATTAGCTCGCCTTCTTGGTCGTACCATCTTCCTGCCATAGCGTAACCCTTAACCCTACTATTAGCTTAAAACAAACTAAAATATAATTATAGTAAAATAAATTAAAATACAACAATATCACATAAAATAAAATAAAATAAAACCCACAATAAAATATCATAAGAATAAAGGAATAAAACAAATGAAATAGTACACAAGAAAATAATTGAAACAAGTAAAATTGCCTGCCATAAAATAAAATAACTAAATAAACTAAAATAACATAAAATAAAATAAATAAACAAACAAATAACGTACAATAAAATAAATAAAACAATTAAAATAATATACTCCTAACAAAATAATTTCAAATCACAATTTTAAAATTTTCTGGTACTGCACCTATGGGACATGTGGTTTTACCTAGAGTCGAACGCTCTGATACCACCTGTGACGCTCCGACTCCCACGTACAAAAACAAGGGAGTCGTGACGTCTGGATGATGACAACACGGGTCACACATCCCAACGAAATGTGCTCAAGTGTGTGCAACATGCAAAAGTGTACAATAAAAATCGCAGCGGATAATATAAATAAGTCATCTAAGTACCAGAAATTTAAATACAAATATTCAAAATAAATTACCTTTAAAGAGTTATACAGTCATCCCAAATATATTACAAAGGCAACACATAAATTGATAAAAAAACAAAACTTGATAAACATGAGCAATCTCATATCCTTCACCAGCGGAGCCAAACTAAGGCTCGTCATCCTCATCTGCATCAAAATCTGCGATACCATAAAATGGTACCACAGGTAAGTATAAACCAAACAACTCTCGGGATAAAAACATATTAATGCAACCAACATGCATTCATACGACAAAATCCACTTAGTCATAAAATACCATTTTTCCCAAAAAATGATTATTTCTAACACACACAAAAATTCCATTTTGGCCCAAAAACATAGTCTGTCATTTTCCCAGAAAATGATTCACACAAAACAAACCATTTATCGGACACTACAAGCGGGAATCGCAGGCAGGACTCTACCACCGTCCCTGCTTACCACCATCCCTACCGTGTGCACCGTAAGCGGGAATCACAGGCGGGACACAACCACCATCCCTGCTTACCACCGTCCCTACAGTCTCTTTTCCTTTTTCTCAAACCACTCAATCTAGTCATTTCAAACACACTCAAATCATTTCACCTGAAAATCCAATTTTCAGATAAACATATGAACATGTATGCAATCATGTGAAAACCCAGTTTTCATTTACAAACATGAACATGCGTGCAAATATGCCATATACATGAAACAACACTATAACAACCAACAATTCACAATACCAACGAAACACACAACTCCGTCCATAATCCATCCGACCCCCGAACTCCTCGGACTCAGTCCGGCATGTCCAATCATATCACAATAATATGTGTTAGTGCAAAAATACATTTAAATCACGAAAGTTCCTTAGAAAAATACTTACAATGCTATATAATAATTTTCGAAGGATCACGAAACTGCAAGAAGTGGCGGCTCAGCAGCGTAACAATATAAAATACACTGTGGCCGTGGGTCTCAAAAACCCACTTTTCAACGGAGACAAACTAAGACCCGAAATTGATAGGGTATGGCCTAGAGAGGTCGGTGAAGCCAATGGTGGTGGTGGTTTGCCGTGGGTGGCGGCACAAATGGTGGTTTTAGGCCAAAAATACCCAAATCGGAAATGGGGTTGGATGTGCTTCACCGGTGACGGATCGGAGCTGGGGTTGGGTCCATTGGATTGCTAGGAGGTCAAGGATGAAGTGGTGAAGAAATGGTGGCCGGAGGTGGCGCGACGACAGTGCTGGAGCTCAAGATGCGCCGCTGCTTGAAGGGGCTCGTGGGGGCAAACGGCGGCGAGATAGGGGCTGAGATTGAAGGGTGGTGGTCACCGGTCGGTGGGGAAGCGAATGGGTTGGGCGGTGAGGGCCGCGGCGGTGGCGCGTGAGCACCAAAAGCCGTGCGGCTTGAAGCTATGTGTGGGGGAGTTTGGTGGCACCGGAGGGGCTGAAAACACGGGGGTGGGCTCGCCGGTGGGTGGGGAAGGAGGTGGGAGGGGCGGTGATGGGAAAGGGCGGCGCACGGCGGCGCTGTGGGTGGAGGAGAAAAATGGACGGGAAGATGATGAAGGCTGTCGCGCGCGGGAATAGAAGCAGGGGAGAAATAAGGAGAAAAAGAAAGAAGGAAAAGAAAAATAGGAGAAAAAGAAAAAGTAAGGGAAAGAAATTATGTCTAATCCTCACATCTTAGGTCACAAAATGATCCAACGAAAATTATTTCAAAACAACAAGTCAATTAAAATAATTTGAACGTAATGATAAAATGAAGATAAAATAATTAAATCCCACAATTAATTAATTTAAAAGAAGAACAATTTAAATGCATAACAATAAATAAATATTAAGAAAACATAACAATTTAATTTTCACAATTTAAAGATCATAAAGTAACCCATTTAAAATATCCGTTAATTATAAAATGAGAGAATAAATTTTTGAATAAATAAAAATAACCATCCATTTTCTCCTCCACCTAGCCTACCGCCGTGAGCCGCCCGTGACCGACACCGCCCACCGCCACAAGTTCCCCTCCCGCCGGCCATCATCCCCCACCAATCTCAGCCCCTAACTCGCTGCCGTTTCTCCCCACGCACAACACCAAGCCGCGATACTCTCTTCATTTCAGCGCCGCCGTGCGCCACTAGTGCCCGGCACCGCCCAGCCCACCAGCTCCCCACCCTCCGGCGACCTTACCCCCTTCAATCTCAGCCTCCCTTGCGCCACCTTTAGCCACCACGAGCCCCTCAAAGCCGCGGCATTCCTTGCGCCGTTGCACTGCCGTCGCGCCACCTCCGGTCACCATCTCTTCACCACTTCATGCTCGACCTCCTAGGAACCCAATACACCCATTCCCAGCTCCGATCTACTACCGGTGAAGCTTATCTATCTCAATCTCCGATTTGGGCATTTTTGGCCTAAAACCAACTTTTGCGCCGCCAGCCACGGCAAACCACCACCACCACCATTGGCTTCATCGACCTCTCTAGGCCCTACCCTATCAATTTCGGGTCTTGGTTTGTCTCCGTTCAAAAATGGGTTTTTGAGACCCACGGCCACAGTGCATTTGGCACTGTTCTGTTGCTGTGTTGCTATCTCTTGCACCTCCGTGATCCTTCAAAAATTATTATATAGCACGGTAAGTAATTTTTCAAAGAACTAGCGTGATTTAAATATATTTTTACACTAACACATATTATTGTGATCTGGTTGGATATGCCGGACTAAGTCCGAGGAGTTTGGGGGTCAGATGGATTATGGACGGAGTTATTGTGTGATTGGTTTGCATTGTTGGTTGTTGTGGTGTTGTTTCATGTATATGGCATATTTGCACGCATGTTCATGTTTGTAAATGAAAACTGGGTTTTCACATGATTGCATACATGTTCATGTGTTTATTTGAAAATTAATTTTTCATGTGAAATGATTTTGAGTGTGTTTGAAATGACTGGATTGACTGGTTTGAGAAAAAGGAAAAGGAACTGTAGGGATGGTGGTAAGCAGGGATGGTGGTAGAGGCCCGCCTGTGATTCCTGCCTATGGTGCACGCAGTAGGGATGGTGGTAAGCAGGGATGGTGGTTGTGTCCCACCTGTGATTCCCTCCTACAGTGCTCTGATAAGTATTCATTGTGTGTGATAAATATTCATTGTGTGGAAAGGAACTGTAGGGATGGTGGTAAGCAGGGATGGTGGTAGAGTCCCGCTTATGATTCCCGCCTACGATGCACGCGATAGGGATGGTGGTTGTGTCCCGCCTGTGATTCCCGCCTACAGTACACGCAGTAGGGATGGTGGTAAGCAGGGACAGTGGTAGAGTCCTGCCTGCGATTCCCGCCTACAGTGTCCGATAAATGGTTTGTTTTGTGTGAATCATTTTCCAAGAAAATGACAGACTATGTTTTTGGGCCAAAATTGAATTTTGGCGTGTGTTGGAAATAATTATTTTTCTGGTAAAAACAGTATTTTATGGCTAAACGTATTTTGTCATATGCATGTATGTTGGTTGCATTAATATATTTTTGTCCCGAGAGTTGTTTGGTTTATACTTACCTGTGGTACCATTTTATGGTATCGCAGATTTTGATGCAGATGAGGATGACGAGCCTTAGCTTGGCTCCGTTTGGCGGAGTGATCTAGGATTACTCCCGTTTATCCGGATTCTTTTTTTATCAATTATTTATGTATTGCCCTTTGTAATATATTTGGGATGACTATATAACTTTTTAAGGATAATTTGTTTTGAATATTTGTATTTAAAATTCTGGTACTTAATTGACTATTATAATATCCGCTGCGACTTTTATTGTGCACCTTTGCATGTTGCACACTTGAGCACATTTCGTTGGGATGCTTGACCATGTTGTCATCATTCCGAAGCCACGATTCCCATTTTTTTTTGTACGTGGGAGTAGGGCGTCACAGGTGGTATCAGAGCAGTTCGACTATGGGTAAAACCACATGTCCCATAGGTGCAGTACCAGAAAATTTTAAAGTTGTGATTTGAAATTATTTGTTGGAAATATATTATTTTAATTGTTTGTTTATTTTATTGTACATTACTTGATTGTTTATTTATTTTATTTTATGTTATTTTATTTTATTTAGTTATTTTATTTTATGGCAGGCTATTTTACTTGTTTCAATCATTTTCTTGTATACTACTTCATTTATTTTATTCATTTGTCTTGTGATATTTTATTTTGTTGGTTTTATTCTATTTTATTTTATGTTATATCGATGTATTTTAATTTATTTTACTATAATTATATTGTAGTTTATTTTAAGCTGATAGTGGGGTTAAGGGTTACGCTATGGCAGGAAGATGGTACGACCAAGAAGGCCAACCAATGAGCCCGAGGATGAATTACCGAGGGGTGATGGGAATTATGCCATGGCGAGGGCGTTGAATAGGATGACGGAGTTCCTTCAGCAGACAACATTTTTGGCATTCTCAGATCTCCCTCTCCGACCAATCCCTTCCTTTAAAATTCATTTTCTCTTTCCTTCATATATGTTGATAGCCCCAAACCCTAACTATTCATTGACCATTAAAGGGAAACTAGCCATCCGATGGAAGTTTGAACCTGGAGGAAGTGATTTCTAGTTTTTCGTCTTTGCACTCTCACTTCTCTCCATGACGACAAACTCATATGCGACCTTCTACCTTCACTTCCAAAAACCCCCGCCATCTACCAATCGTCCATCTGAACTTGGCAAGGAAGCAACATATTTTTCCATAAAGGTTTCGGCCTCAGAACACAAATTTCAGTTAGATGAAGATGATTGGTGAAGACCACTGTTATGGCTCAGCTATGAGGAGTTGGAAGGTGCAGAGCCAGGGTATGCGAAGGAGGAAGAAGCAGCAAGAGTGTGTCGGGCATAACTGAGAAGTGATGAAGTGAAGTCTCTAGAGTTAAGAAGCTACTTCTGATGCGGTGTCGTTTTATTGCCAGCTATACAGTGTCGTTCTACCAAGTATAAAGCTATGCGTTCTGTTTTAAGCTTCGTTGTTATGCATTTTGTAATAAAGTGTAGTCCACATCTCTTTTATCTAGTAAGTTCTAGAAGAATTTTGTTAAGGGTCAATTGTGTCATTTTCTGTCAAAATCTGTTAGGATGATGGCTATAAAGGGGTGCAGGGAATCTGTAGTGGGTATTCTGAAAACATTGAGCAGACATTGTAGTTGTTTCTTTGGAGGAATTGGGACCTCAAATCCCCAAGGCGTGGCCACTTTTTTTCATCTTCTTCCTCTTGCTATTTTCATTTTACCATTTTTACAAAGAGATCATATGCAATCTACCCAGATGCGATAACATTCACAGACCATTTACTCTCCATCCTTATTTATATATTACCCAGACTTAACAGCACCCTAACAAATTGGTACTAGAGACCAACGATCCAATGGTTGATGGAACACGGTCCAAGCAACAACAAGAGCTTCTACAACGTCAGGTAGACACCCATGAGGTGCAGCTTTAGGAAATCCGGGAAAGACTTGATCAAATGGACGATATGATGAGGACTGTTGTGGCCAACCAGAATCATCAACGGGAGCAGCATGCTAAACCTGAGCTGGAACTTCATGATGGACAGAGGAACTTTCACAGGGGAGTTTGCATGGAGTTTCCACACTTTGAAGGTGGGAATCTTGCAGCATGGGTATTTAAAGCACATCATTATTTTAAATAACACCAAACACCACCTGCACAACAACTATTAATGGCATCCTATCACATGAATGGTGAAGCCCTGATTTGGTATCAAGATGCACTTGAGAGTGCCCTCTTTAATAGCTGGGAAACATTCACTAGGGCGCTACAAATAAGCTTTGGCCCCACAGCGTATGATGACCCAATGGAAGCGTTAACACGTTTAAAACAAACCACCACAGTAGCTGCTTATAATGCTCAATTTGAGTCCTTGTCTAATAGGCTAAGAGGCCTCTCTGAACATCATAAATTAAGTTGTTTTCTAAGTGGCTTAAAGGATGAAATCCACCTCCCTATTCGGATGCTTAGTCCTATTAACTTGAATGCAGCCTTTGGATTAGCAAAAGTCCAAGAGGAATATTTACTAAGCACTAGAAAACCATGGAGACCATCGAGTGATTCACATCAATTTGCTCATAAGGAGGGGTAATTTTCGTGGATAGCAGGGTGATAACTCTAAAGCATTAGTTCCTTATACACCAACAAAGAAAGTATCATTGATGCAAATGGATGAGAAGCGACGGAAGGGCCTATGTTACCATTGTGAAGAAAAATGGAATCCTACTAATGTTTGCAAGCAACCTAAGCTCTATTTGCTTCAAGGAGGAAAAGAGAGTGCTGATGACAAAGTAGAAGAAGAATTTTATGATTCTAAGACATCGATGATAAGGGAGATCCTAACTCAGATGCTGCCCTTGAAATTTCACTCTATGCAATAGCAAGAACTCCAAATGCTAACACCATGCATTTGGCTAGGCAGATCAAGGGTATTTCAGTGGTGTTATTGGTCGATTCGGGGAGTACCCATAACTTCCTAGATCCATCCAATGCCTAACAAGCTAAGCTTCAGGTGGGGAGATCGACCCAACTTTCAGTTCGTGTAGCTAATGAGGAAATTATCAAAAGCACGGGGGCCTATGCAGCAAGCTGGAATTGTCGGTGCAAGGTAAAACTTTGGGCCCGATTATGTGGGATTTCTCAAAACTATGCATGCAATATTTCTGGGAGGGCAAGAAGGTTTGCCTATGGGGTATTCCACTTAGCACTTTGTCATTTGAAGGAAGTTCTAAATGGTTGAAAACTAAAGTGACTAAGGGCAGGGGTTATTCTTACAATTATTATCTGAAAATTGTGAGCAATCTCAAGTTTAAGCTAAGAGGGACCTGCAAGCAGTGCTGGGCAGATTTTTTGTAGTATTTGAAAAGCCTAAGGGCCTTCCACCATCACGGCTACAAGATCATAAAATAATTTTAAAAGAAGGAACCCCACCAATTTCTACTCAACCCTACCGTTACCCCCATTACCAAAAGTCAGAAATTGAAAAAATAGTGAAAGACCTTTTGAACTCAAGAGTAATAAGGCTGAGTTCCAGCCCATTCTCTTCACCCATTCTGTTAGTCCGCAAGGCGGATGGAAGTTGGAAATTGTGTGTTGACTATAGGGCTTTGAACTAGCACACGGTAAAGGAAAAATTTTCAATACCAGCCATCAATGAACTGCTGGATGAGTTGTTTGGTGCTGTGGTGTTTTCGAAATTAGATTTACCATCCGGTTATCACCAGATTCATGTAGTACTAGAGGATGTTGCAAAAACAACATTTCGCACGCACGAAGGACATTACGAGTTCTTAGTAATGCCCTTCGGACTGACCAACGCCCCAGCCACTTTTCAGGGCTTGATGAACGAGGTCTTTAGGCCATTTTTGAGGAGGTTCGTCCTTGTATTTTTTGATGACATACTCATTTACAGCAGATCGTGGGAAGATCATTTAGTCGATTTGCAACGGGTCCTTGAATTATTACAACACAACCAGTTATTTGCCAAGCAATCAAAATGTAGTTTTGGGGTCAAGGAAGTTAATTATTTGGGCCATGTTATTTCGGCTGAAAGGGTGCAAACAATTTGTTCAAAGATTAGTTCGATGCTCGAATGGCCTATACCAAAAAATATGAAATCTTTGATAGGGTTTCTTGGACTAACCGGCTACTACCGGGAGTTCATAAAGAACTATGGCATCATTGCAGCACCTCTTACCGCCCTTTTAAAAAAGAATTCTTTTCACTGGACCAATGAGGCAGCCCAAGCCTTTAGCCAACTAAAAGAGGCAGTTTCTAATCCTCCTGTTTTAATACTTCCTGATTTTTCTAAGCATTTTACAATTAAATGTGATACTTGTGGAGTGGGTATGGGTGTTGTTTTAATGCAGGAAATAAGATCTATGGCTTATATGAGCAAGGCGTTAAAAGGGAAAGCACTGTTGCTGTCCACGTATGAAAAAGAACTACTAGCCTCAGTCACAGCAGTGCAACGATGGAGGCCTTACTTGTTGGGTCAGTCCTTCATTATTAAGACTGATCAACAAGCCTTGAAGTTTTTACTTGAGCAAAAAATAGGCACGGCAACACAACAAAAATGGCTTACAAAACTCATGGGGTATGATTTCTCCATAAAATATAAAAAAAGAGCAAGGAGAATAAGGTTGTAGATGCCCTTTCAAGAAGGGATGAAGATAAGGAACAAGGGGAGCGGTATTTAGCCATGGTGTCATTTCCCACACTAGATTGGCTAACTGAATTGAAGCTGAGTTATTCTTCCTCAGCTGCGATGGTGGCTTTACTGGACAGGTTGCAAAACAAGCTAGAGGTTCCTGACGGTTACTCTATTCAGCAAGGTATTATTTTGAAGCATGGTCGTATTGTATTAGTACATGATTCTAATTTCAAAACTAAAGTCCTCGATTACATTTATGTTAACCCTCATGCGGGTCATACCGATTACCTCAAGACATATCAAAGAGCAAAAAGGGATTTTTTCTGGCAGGGAATGAAGAGGGACATAAAGAAGATGATTCGAGAATGTGATATTTGTCAAGTAAACAAGACTGAAACCGTGCCTGTTCCTGGATTATTGCAACCTCTACCCATACCTAGCCAAGCTTGGTTAGATTCAGTGTCATCCTAGTGGTAGTGGTCGCTACACCAAATATGGACATTTTTTTGCTCTAGCACATCCCTATATTGCACAGCAAGTGGCTCAACCTTTCATGGATGGGGTATTTAAACTACATGGTCTCCCTAAGACAATTGTTTTAGATCGTGACACAGTATTCTTAAGTTCTTTTTGGCAGACTTTATTTACACTACAGGGGACCACATTGAGTTTTAGCTCAGTTTATCATCCTCAGTCGGATGGTCAGATAGAAGCACTCAATAAGTGCCTTGAGACTTATTTAAGGTGTTATATTGGCACTAAACAGAAGAACTGGAGTCGTTGGTTATCTATGGCTGAATGGAGTTACAATTGTTCGTATCACACAACAACCAAACTCTCACCTTTCGAAGCATTATATGGGTATTGTCCACCCAGACTGTTGTCGTACGTACCAGGAACATCCTCTACCGACGCTGTTGATCACCTGCTAAAGTTTAGAGAAAAGATTAAGGAACTATTAAAGGAAAATTTAGAGTGGGCTCAGAATCGCATGAAATTGTTTGCTGACCGTAAAAGAACCGAAAGAAACTTCGAAGTGGGTGATTGGGTTTACCTACATTTGCAACCCTATCGCCAGAAATCAGTAGCACTCCGTCGGTATCTAAAGCTCTCCCAGCAATTTTTCGGACCTTTCCAAGTGTTGGACAAAATAGGGACTGTGGCATATCGTCTGAACCTACCACCATCTTCAAAAATTAATCCGGTATTCCACGTTTCAAGTTTGAAGAAAAAGCTAGGGTTTCAGATCCAACCCTTACCAACATTGGAATTCCAACTTCTGAGCCATTGCTGAATCAAAGAGAAGAGATTTATGGAATTAATGAATTTAATGAAAACCCATCAGGAGGTTTTTGGATCTTTGTGTGGGAAGCCCTTCATGATACAACCCTTATGATTCTTATTTTTTGTGCTTTTCTCGCTCTTCTTGTTGGCATAATTATGGAAGGATGGTCGAGGGGTGCCCATGATGGCCTTGGAATTGGTGTCTGCATTCTGCTTGTCGCCATAAGTGATTACAAGCATCCTTGCAGTTCAAGGATTTGGACAAGGAGAAGAAAAAAATCATAGCTCAGGATGGATCATCCCATATGCTCGTGAGTACTGTTGGAATGAGAACACAGTGGGGTAAACTGATGGCTACTCTCTATGAAGGAGGAGATGATGAGACCCCATCGTAGGCCAAACTTAATGGTGTAGCAACCATTATTGAATAGGCCTATGTTTTGCTGTTGTTACATTTTCTGTTATAATGCAAGGCCTGATCAACCGAAAGCTATAAGAAGGGTCCCACTTGATCTGGTCTAGAGATGATGCAATGGAAATTTTTTGATCCTGCAATTACTGTTACAATAATAGCGATTGTTGTTACTGAAGGACCTGATCTTGCCTTCATGCCCCACATGGAAGAGGCCTTTCACCTTGTGCCTTAGTTGTTTGTGGAAATGTCTATTAAGTTGGAATTTAAGACACTGAAGGAAATAATCCAATGTGTAGTTCTTGTATTCTTATTCTGGCAATCAAAGCAACCAACTCACGTTGAATCCGTCTTGAAGAGTGTGTGTATATAAATCCCTCCAATGTGGACGACTATCATGTGGAGTCAATCTCAAGGTGAGTAGCTGACCCCAATGCCAGTGAAGTATATTACAGGTTAATGACGAGGTTCATGATGAATCAAAGCAAATACACATTGGACAATGTGTTGAGTGAACTCTCTTACCCATATGTTTTTCTTTCAAGACTATTTGTTTGGGCCGTGCAGAACATGGTGTAGAAGATGGAAATTTGATTGGATCACTAATGATGAGCTGGAAGTTAATAATTTCCAGTTACAAAGGAATCATGGCAACCAAACCGCACATTGTGGACAAGGTGCTTCTATAGGGGATGGTTTGTCACAGTACGCGAATGAAGGACATGAGCTATCGGCCTAGGGCCAATTTAATTTCATTTACAATTTCAAATTCAACATGTATTTGGACTATAAGATAGCTAATGGGCCCTGGGCCTTAGTTTTATTTTCTTTTATGTTTTTTTCTGTGTTAGCCAGGGCCCATGTAGGGGTCATCTCTTTTATGTAAAAGACAAGGGCTCTAGGATTTGATTCATTCAAAAAGTTAATACAAATGATATTTCTCTCTCTCTTATCATCCTCTTCCTTTCTTTAACGGAGGAGCTCCCCTCAAAATGAGCAATTTTAGTATATTTTTCTTTAAGTAACTGAAGGTGTGTTACATATTATCTTTCAGTGAAGTTCTCAAACTCTAATGGTAGTGCAAATATTATATCATACATTTGCTGCAAGAGTGAACGGACCTTATATAAATTATATTGAACAAGTACACGATGCTAAAACTTCAATTATGAGATGTAACACATATCAATATATCTATGAAATACATTATATGTAACACCCCGCCAAATCATGGCAAGAAACCATAAGGATAATTGGGCTTTGAAACAAACCCATATCATGTTGAGGATCATAGCTAGATAGGTAGTGGGCATAAGTAAGGAAAAAGGATCCAACTCTTGAGAATAAAGCCTAGAATGGGCCCAAGGCAAGGCCCAAAATTAAAGCCCAAATTTGTGGCCCAAATCAAAGCCCAAGAGCCCAAATTGAAGCCCAAAAATTAGACCCAAATCAAAATGGGCCAAGGCCCAATTCAAATCCCAAAAAACTAGACCAACTTACAAAACTTAGGGCCAAAGTTGCCCAACTTGAAGACCAAGCTTAGGAAACTTGCACCTCACCCTTACCTTGAGATTTCAACACTTGGTGAATCTAAAGGGCGTTTTGATTGAACCAAGTGACACCCAAAACTTCTTGGCTTGCAAGTTTCACCTTCCACCATGAATTCAAGAAGACAAGTTCTAAATTGGTATGACAAAATTTGACAAAGACCAAAGACAAAATAGCACAAAAGCTATGAATCGGCTACTTGACCTCAAATCACTTCTTTTTGAGAAAATTTCCTGAAACCAAGTCTCTTTCTCTTTAAATTTGATTAACCATTAGCTAACCTAAACTAAGACTAAGTACCAGCACATGTCATAACCATAGGGGACATGTCAAAGCAGTGCACTTCACACAAACAACTCACCAAGTGCAGATGGATACCCTTCAACACATGTTAATTGTTGTTTAACTCAACTTGAATGAAATTTATGAGACAAGCACAACCTCACCTCCAGAATCATATCTGAAAACTCGGACCTAGAATAAGGACAACGGCAACAAGCCCTTACACATTCACAAGAGGAATGGTACACTAGACATCAATCAGGTATCATCATCACTTTACACCATTCAATCAAGCAAAGTCAGTCCATCTTTAGGCCATATGCAAAATAAGGGAGTTCAAAGACATTACTTCCATTTGACCCCCCCACATATTTTACTTGGCCAAGAGTTGAATAAAAAATGATAGAAGAATCTAAAACACCCTTCTCGGCAATGACACACTTGGCATCAAAACTTGATTTATTTTCCTCCCATCTACCACCAAGCCTCGAACCTCTCAAATTAGACTCAACACATGTTACCTTAAGCAAGGAAGGAGTACTAACTCATGTCGTGACCTCTAGCAACATGTCAAAGCCGTGCACCTCACTCCAAGCACCATTGAAGGCAATCATGTATCTCTTGAATGAAGCCATCAGTTTGAGTCAAGTTTGAATGAAACTTTTGAGTTAGAATAGCTCTAATGTAAGATCATTGACGGAATTTAGACATAGTTTGAAGACCTATGCTACATCATTATACACATACAAAAGAGGAAACAAAAGCACCTAGCATCTAGTCGAGTATCATCATGCACATACTTACAAACTATCTTCTATTCACACTCCAACATCTTTATTCCCAAGCAAAGACTGAAGTTCCAAGGCCCTCAGCCATCACTTAACACATAATCCTTTGCTTGACCGCAAGAGTTTGAAGGAAAGTTGAGTTGAGAATGGAAGAAGCCAAATGGCTTTTCTTGGCCGCCAACACTTACTCACCTCTCTTCCACCTCTTTCACCAAGAAGCCAAGTGTTTCTCACTCTCATCTCTCCCTTACACAAGAACGGATCACCTCTACACCTACTAAGCCTTTAGAACCAAACTAGCTAGATCAAACAAGAGGTTTTAGGCAATGGTTTTGATAGGTATAGGGAATCCGATCATAACCTAGCTATGCTCATAGAAACTTGTTCACACTTCAAAGAATCTTACTCCTACATCCCACATATTCAAAAAACCGTCACCCTTAGGTAGACAAGATATTCCCATAGCTTCACATAAGAAAACAATGGGAAGAATCATCATAACCCCTAGTCGATTACACCATGATGAACCTATGGGTGAATTGTCAGATGAACCATGCTACGTCTTATTTCTTGAATGTTTTTCTCTTTCAAATGAAGTCTATAAATAGCACCCTTTATTTATTACTTTAATCCACACCAAGTTCAAGAGCACTTAAGTTAATAGAGGGAAAAACTCCATAAGGGATAAGAGAAAGAGGTATAGTTGAGCACCTGAAGGAAGTGAGCTTTTAATGTATCCAAAAGCCTCTAGTCGGTAAGTAACCTATCTTGATATCTTGTTGGTTGATGAATTGATATGTTAAGCGTGAATTCTTGTTGTCATGATGAGTTTAAATTCAAGTTTGGAAATTGTGAAGTAAAGGAATGCATGCTTGAGTTAGGTTTTGATGTTAGCATGAACAAGCTTTTGCCAAGTGTGATATATGATTATATGTGTTATGATATGAAGAGATGAGTCTAGTTAAAAGCATGGAAGGTCAAGTAAGAGTTGATATTGTGCAATAAGAAGCATGCCATGAGTAGCATTTGATATCTTGGATTGATCATCATGCATTATCTGGGGTTCTACTAAGTTTAGGGAATGATGTTCTACAAGCAAGTTTCGGTTTATTAGTGATTTAAGAATTGCATCATGATGTTTTGGTTAAGTTGCATATAAATGCATTATCATTATATTAAGGTTTAGCTTAGATAAATTTTAAGTATTATAAACATCACATGAAGAACCCAGTTTAGTAAGTGTTAGTTTTGAAGCATCATATAGGTGATAGCATGGTCGTTGGAATTGATTTCTTTGTGATACTAGTAGCATAATGGCATGCCATGGTTTAGATAGAATCTTTCATAGTGAGCACTTCATTCAAGATGCATGAGAGTTATATACAAGTTGAAGGTTGAAGTTATAAAGTTGCATGGTTTGGTGGAACTTTGCAAAGATTACAAGTCAAGTGCTATTTAGGTAGAATATAGCTTTTAGTGACTATTAAAGTTCTAACTTTCATTATTGACTATTAAAGTTCTAACTTTCATTATATCTCTTGTTTCAGACACCTCACCTCCATAACTTAAGAAATTTGTAAGTTGGCCTCTAACTTACTCTTGGATAATATTTATATGACTTTGTGTAAACACTACATTCATGTCATTAATGTTATTTTGAGCGTAAAATGTTTTATGATACATGACGAGCAGTCCGTCACTTACATGACATGTGTTGATTATTTGTCAAATTTTCATGAACATGTGCTATTGAGCATGATACATGAAAATATGTCAATTTTGCATAAAGTATGTTACCTTTTACAAAGAACAGCACATGTAATAAAATATGTTTTGTTAGGAGCATAGCATAAAAAATATTTTTATCACAACCCAATGCTAGGATGGGGGAATATCCTAGTGCAACTCCTCTGTCTACTCTAGAGTAATTAAAAATAGATTGTAACCCATTAGTTGACGAAAACAATTAATGAACTTTGATTGGTTTCTCTTTAAAGAATTGGAGGGCGTTATCGAATTATGGCACCTAACACTAGTGGGTGCAAACAATGAATGAATACTCATACTATGGTTAATTCGAATGGCCTAAGTATCTATGTATGATCAATGCATTGAAATTTTCTTGCATAGCTCTAATGACCTTGTCTCAACTAGAAGTTGGGCTACTGTAACTATTAGGTACTCACAGTGTAAAATGGGGAGTCGTGATGATACCATATGTTAAGAAAGAAAAGAACTAAACTAAAAAGAAGTGAGAGTATGAAATGTTCTCTGTATGAAAATGTGATTCTGAGTTTTCTGAAAGATTTTGAGAAATCTAGATTAGAAACAAATATGATTCACTATATTAGTCCCAACCACCATTCTATTCAAGATGATAGAAGTTGTAACAGGACAAGACGATGGTGATGAATGCCAACACCATATTTGTCATATATTAGTCCCAACCACCATTCTATGAGGATAATTGAGTAGGACCTAGACCTGGACTGTCGATTAGAGTTAATGGTGACGTTCTTGGAAATAGTCTTGTTCGTTATTCAGTGCATCCAAGAGATGCTCTGAATATATCTCTTATTTTAAAAACCTCCAATCAACCACAACTTGGAATAAGGAGATTATTCTCCATTTCTTATACGAGAATAGTGTTCATATCTTACATTATGGACTATTAAGCGAGCCATGAAAATATGTTAATTAAGTGATGTTTTTAGTTTATTATGGTGCAAAAATTTTACAAGTCATATTTCCGTTGCAGTTATTACATACCGCTAGACATTATAACTTGCATTAAATGTTATTTGTCATGATCGGGCAGTGTGCATTCGTGTATTGCATATCCTAATGCTTCAAGTCTCCGTTCAACCACAAGCGAAGGTTGGGGGCATCAAATTATACACTTAGTGGAAGTTTGGTAACAATTCTCATCCCATCACATTTCCTTCCTAAATATCACTCAAATACAAGCAACTTCAAACTAAACATTACAATTTTTGAAACTAATCATTATAACTTTCTCAAACTTTTAAAGAAAAATAATTCAACTTTTTCAAATCCCAAAAAGAAAATTATATTAAAAAATTATATTCTAACAATATTTTAACTATATAATTTTTTTATTCAACTTTTTCTCTCCTTTCCAAAAATCCAAAAAATATTTAACTTAAACTATTTTATACTATTCACAAATCATCTTACTCTCATCTCATCTCATTCTCCAAAAATCCCTTTTTTAAAAAAGAAAAAAAAGAGTTGGGGCCACATGTCCAAGAGTGACCCCTCCCCAATTCTATTCATAAAACCCTCACTTATGGCGGAGGATAACTGTAGTTATAACAAGCACTTGGTTACAAAACCAAAACCAAAACCAATAATAATAGGAAGAAGCCCCAAACAAAATTAAGCAAAACCAACATCAAACAAAATTAAGGAAATCTAACATGAGTAAGCCACATTTTATCCGTCTTCAACATTCCTTTTGGTAAGTAAGGAAGTAAAGAGAAATCCTCTCATATCATATTATTACCGCCAAAAGCCATCCGAGCCAAAAAATCCACAGGAGCATTGCTTTGTCTATACACATGAGAGATAGAATAGTTCAAAGTACCAAGAATCTCAAGAATTTCTTCTCAAAAATCTTCAAAATACCAGAGCCCACAACAAGCTTTCATCACCCACTGGAAAACAATCATATAATCAAGCTCAATATCAACATTAACAAGATTCAGGTTTTTTCACAATCCGTAAACCAAAAAGGAGTCACATCCCTTCGGCGTAGTTACTAGATCTGAGGCGTGTCATGTACGAGGGGTATGTAGCCTTATGTTGCATATCCCGATGTTTCAATCACCGTCCAAGCAGGGGTTGGGGGCGCCACACTTAAGCCCATAGTGACCCCATATGACCTCCAAGAACGATGGACGAGACAAACAAAGACTGAGGTTGAACAGGAGAAAGTTGAAGCACGGGATAAGTACATTTAGCCACTGCCTAGAAAAACAAGCTAATGCTCCCCATAATCTTTTCAGCAGGGGCCGCTTTGGAGATCAGGTTGCTCACTTGAGTTCGATCCACATCAATTAGAACAATAGGCATCACACCAGGTTGTACGGGTATGAGACTGGAACTACTTGCCACCTCGATTTTAGTCAGTTTCGGAATGGATTTCAAAGCTGAGGAGGAGGGTCGTAACCTCCCGGAATCAGAAGCTTTGGGACTAAAGTAGGTGTACTATGAAGGCACGACTTGAATTTTTCATGAATTGGGTACATGATTGGGGACAATAGATTTGTACTACAATTGGCATTTAGTGCGCGACGGACGTGTATACATAAAGGATTATGAGATATGTGAAGTATAAGACTAACCAAAATAGTAAAGGATTAAAATCTTTGTTTGACTAAATGATTAAGGATTAAATGAGACATTGATGATGTGAAGGATAAATATATAGGTTTGTAGCAAGCATTGTCGATGAAATTTTATTAAGACGAAGGATTATAAAAATCTGCACTACAAGAAAAATGAATATTTGTGACGGATTGATTGCGACGAGAATGACTATTTACGACGAAAACAGACTCATTTTAATAGAAAATAGTTATTTTCGTAAAAAATAACTAGTCACAAATAAGTAATTTTCTTGGCGTGCAGGTTCAATATTAATATGGTTAGAATATAGAGAAAAGCTATTTTGCCTCTCCAAATGTACCGCTCAAGTATACCACTTGCCAATTTTTTTTTTTTTTTACCTTAGTGATTAAGGAAATAATTTTAAGGGTATTGGAGTATTTTTCTTATTTTTTAAATATATTTAAATATATTAAAAAATATGAAAAGGAAAAAAAAAAAAAAAAAACTCAAAAGTTGAAAGCGGTAACGTTGAGCGAGCTACTTTAGACAACAGAATAGCCTAACTCTAGAATATATAATGACCTGCCTCTCACGGATCGCTCGATGGCTTGTCACATGGTCCAAAAGCAGGCCTCTTGGAAGTCAGTCTCCTCACCATCTTGCTAGGACTCTACTATCAAGCAATGATGCTACTTATAATAGGCTTAGAATAAAATACGAATCAACAGCATTCAAAATTAAGTACACTGGTATAAGTTCTAAGGAGAGCAATTAATAAAGTAATGTTTCTGGAACATCTCTCTCTAGAAAAAAACCTCTCGCTTCTTTCTAAACTCTTTCAAACTTAGATCTGTGAAAGGGGGTGGGAGCTTCGGCTCCTCCCCTCTTTTTTCTTTTTTCCTTCCCCTCCCTTCTCTTCTGTCTATTTTATTTTGTGTAGTGTTTTTTAGTTTTGTTTTTGTGTTTTTCAGGCCAAATAAAGGAGGATTGTCGTTCGAGTCTTTCCAGCCATCGCCTTTCTACACGCTCCCCACCGAGATGATGCCCAGCCGCCGATCTTCAAGACCACCAAATCTGGTATCCATCAGAGTGGAGCGTAGCCCGCACGCACAGGACGAAGTTTCTGGATCTGTCAGCGCGTGGCCATCACGCGCCTCCAAGGAGACCTTTGCCGACACCACGCTTAGTTTCTCTAGACTCCATGACTTCGGGGCTTCCAAAATTGTCCGTCAGCTTTCCTCCCCTAGTGACCAGTGCCCTGCACGTGCCACTTCCGAAGCATCGTGCACTGTTCATCCGTTTTTTTTTTATGTTTCTCTATTTGTTTCGTTTTCAGTGTTTTGCTGGTGTTTTTTGTCTGTTTTTATGTTCTTTGGTTGACCCGAGTGAGGTGTTGAGCCTTTGGATTGAACGCAATCTGGGGCAAGAACTATTCGAGAGTGGTGGGCAATGTCACGGCTGGGGATCGTGCGACCAGTGCTCACGCGTAGGTGCTGCCTATGCAATAGAGGTTGTTTTGTCCGTGCGTGAGCTGGGTGCTCGTGCCGTCAGGGCTCGAGATGCCGATGTTTGCAATAGGCTTGACGTTCAAGGTCACACTAGTGCTTGTGATTTTGTAGTTTAGTTGTTAGTTAGTAGTTGTTTAGTTGTTAATGGGTTTTATTTGTATTTTCTTTGTTGATTTTATTATTTAATAAAATAGAAATAAGCTATTGGATTTAGTGTCCATAGCAGTGTCTTATACTTTTCCTCTCTAAGAGGACAAATGGGACCTTCAAGTTCTGTTTTACAGAGCGCTTTCTCTATTTGGAGAGAGTTTGTTGAGAAGTTAAGACAAAATCCGTCACAAAGGAATTTGTGTGTGGGGAAACCCCAAAGCTAATGCGTAGTTTAGCTTATAGTCTGGATTTTTCTATGTATTGATAAGTCACAGTTGTAACTTCGGTTCATTAATAAAATAAGTATGTCTCCATAAATAAAATAAAATAAAGACAGAGAGAGAGAACAATTAATGTTGGTGTTGACCGTGTTGTATGAGCATATGGAATTTGTTCATTTCTAGTACTAAGGGAAATCAATCAAGGTTTTTAGCTCACAATAAAACTAGTCATTAATTACTGGAAAATTTTGTATTTTATGAGATTTTTAACTAAGAGTATTTTTAGAATTATTTTATGTAATTTATTAATCTTTAATCAGCTTGCTTATGTGGCACTCTGAAGACACATGTTCTAATTAGTTTACACGTGTCATTCATTAAAAAATGCTTGACGAGAAGGTTGTTAGAATTTTTAATTGGTGTTGGATGGAATGATTTATTTGCAAAGTTTTGAAAACCTAAAAAATAAAACGTAAAAATGGAGCATTCAAAGAATTTTTTACAATCTAACTAAAGATTAATAAAGAACAGATTGTACGTTTAATCCAATTAGAATTTAAGGATAAACTTTATTGCTTCTTGAAACCGATGGAAATTTGGAGGAGTAATAAAATAAAATAATGCTAGTATGTCTTTTTATTTTGTATCTTTATTTTGACCGTTTATATATTTAATTTTTTTTATTAATTAAGAAAGTGACTATTTGTATATGAATTTTTTTATTATTTTTTTAAAAATATTAAAAGATATTAAAAAAAATGTGAAAATAAATAATAAAAATAAAAAAATTATCTTGCATAGATAATATGTCCACTATTAGGCGGCAGCCTAACATCACTTAAAAAAAAAAAAACCCATACTCCCATTATTAGATATCCGTAAAAAGAAAGGCACTGTTAATGATTCGAGATCGTATACTTTTGTTTTTATATTTTAGTACACGTGTTTATACCCAATCCAAGATTAGTTTTATTAGAAAATGCTAGCCAAACAAATAAAACAAGGCCCACAAGACATGTTTCCAGTAACTCTTATGGGATAATGTTTGTTCAGTTCTACGTAAAGGCCGGCTTAATATTAAAACAATGACAACGATAATGAATGAGAAATTACCGCCACCGGTGCAATTTTTCGACGTTTGCAAGTGTAGGTCATTCATGTTGCACGGTTGATCTGGTCAGTGATTATAGGAATTGAAAAATGGTTGCATTATCATCAAATTTATAAACTATAATACGTTAAAATTATTTTATAATTTGAAATATTATATCAACATACGTTAGTCTATAATTTAGTTTTATAAGATATAGTATAAACTAAAAATTTCAAACAAATATTCAATTCTACTCCTATCTATTAATGGCAGATTTAGTTATACAAAATTAAACTATCTCATTTCATATAATTATTAAAAAAAATTTAAATTTTTACACAAAATATAATAATAATTTAACTTTTTTAAATTTTAAAATAAAAATTATATTAAAAAATTCTATTATAATAATATTTTATTTAATTTTAATAAAAAAATTTCATCCCATTTCATTTAGACTGTGTAAGGAAAGAAAACCTAAACCTAATAGTTTAACTTACAAACAAAACATACGAGAGTTGTATAGCACTAGGCCACTAGCCTCTCCCACTAGAGTTCACATGGGATGGGCAACGACTAGTGCCCCCTTGTCAGCATCAAGCATTTTTCAAAAAGAAAAAAAAAAAAAAAAAACATATATGACATATAATGGCAATTTTATTGGTCGACACTCAAATTCATATATTAATATATTATATTTTATATTTTTATTATTGACTTTATTTGCCATACACTTTTTTTAAAAAGAATAAATTTTTTTATTTACACACTTTTTTTTTACTCAAATAAATTATTTACTTTTTTAAAATGAGTACATAGCGAAACTTATGTATCTATGAGATTATAACTGTAAATATCATTTTTTACCGTTTATATTTTTGCAGTTGGATTTATCTACATCAATAAGTTTTATCTATTGGATCTAGTAAGAACATTCAAGAAGGCGCTCTCTTGCGACTTCCGATGTCAAAATCGATCCAATATCCCTCCCCCACTACGAACCATCGGTCATTTCCATGGTTGCCGCTGATATTGCCCTCTTCCCATTTGAAAAAAAAAAAAAAAAAAAGCTTTCCCTTTCATTTCTTTCATTCTTTTTTAATAAAGTGGGTTCACAATATTTATTAATAACTTAACGTTACTCAAAAAATTTATTAGGACAATTATAATTTATAAGAGTTACAAGAGTCATTATATATATATATATATATATATATATATATATTTCTCTCCATTAAAGTTCGGATAAAACTCTAGGAAATTTAAATATGTGGAACACAATGTATTCCAATTGGTCAAACTCTCAACTATGATTTTACACCTTAATCACAAATTAATGTGACTATTTTTAGGGTGAGTTAGGATATGCAATACAAATGAGATGAGATGAGATAAGATGAGATGTTTTGTTAAAAATTGAATAAAATATTGTTAGAATATAATTTTTTAATATTATTTTTATTTTGAAATTTAAAAAAAAAAATTAAATGATTTATTTTATTTTTATATGAGAATTTAAAAAAATTATAATAATTAGATAAGATGATATAAAATATTTTGTGTATCCAAATACACTCTTAACTTGTCTAAGTACGGATGTTTATTAAGAAGCTCACCCAAATCTTTTGTACCCGAATTCTTTCGCACCTTTTATTCTTATAGTTAAATAGTACTTGCTTAAAATAGTTATCAATATTATTCTTTGGATTTCTTTTGAACAGTAAAATGAGATGAAACGAGATGAAATGAGATGAGATGATTTTTAAATAAAATATTATTAAAATATTATTTATTAATATTATTATTATTTTAAAATTTAGAAAAATTAAATTATTCATTATATTTTAAATAAGAATTTAAAAAATTATAATGATAAGATAAAATAAGATATATTGAAAATACTTCTGTATTCAAAAACGAATGATGTGATTTATTAATAAGGAAATGATAATTTTTTCGCTAGGGGTTCCTGCTGGTAGCTCCTGTTGGAATTTTTTTATTTATATTTTACTTAATGATTAATGAAGTATTTTTTATTAATATTATATTTTTTATTTTTTAAAAAAATATTTAAAAATATTAAAAATACAAGTATGGTAAAGGAAAAAAAAGTACACGTGGCAATAATTCGGCCAGCTAATACCATAGTGCCCTGCTGCAGGAATAGATATGGCGTGATGGCAAGATGCTGGCCCACAAATGTGAAAGCTCCAGAAAAGTAACGTAAATAATTATTCTAGAGTATTTCACAGCCTGTCCTCCAAATACCTTTCTATTAACCTCTATTAATTTTCCTTCATTCTACACCGGAGACCGTCAATATAAGTGCAGCACAAGCTAAGAAGCGGAGACCAGTACCTAGAAGCAAAACGCGCAACTGTCGTGAGCTCAAAATCGTCCGGTTCGATTTCCATCCAGACAACCATGCCGATCCGGAACATTGCTGTGGGTAGGCCCCAAGAGGCTACTCACCCGGAAGCCTTGAAGGCTGCGTTGGCCGAGTTCATCTCTACGCTCATTTTCGTGTTTGCCGGCGAAGGATCCGGCATGGCCTTCAACAAGCTCACAGACAACGGCTCCACTACCCCAGCTGGGCTTGTGGCTGCTTCCCTAGCCCACGCTTTCGGTCTTTTCGTCGCGGTCTCGGTCTCCGCCAATATCTCTGGTGGCCATGTCAACCCGGCTGTCACCTTTGGCGCCTTCGTAGGTGGTAACATCACCCTCTTGCGTGGCATCCTCTACTGGATTGCCCAGCTCCTCGGATCCACCGTTGCTTGCCTGCTTCTTAAGTTCTCCACCGGCGGCTTGGTGAGATCATAGTCATCGATGGTTTTATTTATTTCCTTTTTTCATTTCCCTAAGTTACAGAGTGTATGTGGTTGTTTAATCGTGATTTGGGCTTCGTTATTGTTCATGGCAGACCACCAGTGCTTTCTCTCTGTCCGCAGGAGTGAGCGTTTGGAACGCCTTCATCTTCGAGATCGTAATGACGTTTGGTTTAGTTTACACAGTCTACGCCACCGCTATTGATCCAAAGAAAGGTAGTTTGGGAATCATCGCCCCCATAGCAATCGGTTTCATCGTGGGAGCTAATATTCTGGCAGGCGGTGCGTTCGACGGAGCTTCAATGAACCCGGCCGTGTCGTTTGGGCCCGCCCTAGTGAGCTGGTCCTGGGAGAACCACTGGGTCTACTGGGCAGGGCCTCTCATCGGCGCTGGGATCGCCGGAATAGTGTACGAGTTATTATTCATAAGCCACACTCACGAGCAGCTGCCCCCCACAGACTACTGATCGAGCAAAGAAACAAACGGTGTCTCATCATTTTGGGTATCAAATAAATAGGGGCGCGGCTTTTCTTGCTGTACGTACTTCGTCTTAGAGTTGTGGTTGTGTTTAGTTTGTCAATGTAACTGTCGGCCATCTTTTCCAGCATCATCGTCAATGTCATAACCACTGTTGTTTTCCCTGGAAGTCATCTTTGTGATTCTGAAGCTAGGGTTGTGCTTTGTGTTATTTTGCTTCTGTTGCATGATTGATACCAGTTCTTTATAATTTCGTCTTTATAACACTGTTCTTTCTTTTTTGTTTGCTCTGCTTCTTTTATTATTGCTACGTGGGGGTAGGTTGAATCGCCCGCGTTAGACAAAATGTTGTCAGTATTGTTACACATCAGCCGTTCGATCTTCAAGAGTTGTGCCTTTCGTTTCTTTTTTTTTTTTTTTTTTGGAAGGATGTTGGAGACAATAGGCCTTCCGCTGCTCCGCATTATGATTAGAGTTTTGCTCTGTTTAAACAAATTTGCGTACCGATCTACGTAATAATACTGTACTTTCATATTTTAAATTTAAATTATTATTATTTTTATAAAATTTATTTTCTGACCAATCATACTAAATAAATATTAATGCATAATCATTTATTATTAGATTTTTTCATTTTGTTACGACGGAAGGAGCGTAATAGGAATAAATATTGGCCCATTAATGCTTTAACATACAAAACCGCTAGAGTTCCGTGCTTTGAACGTCTCTGTCTCTTTAGTGTGTATATAACTATATATATATTCATAAATATATATATATAAATTATAGTGTTGCTAGGTTGCTCTTCAAACGTGCTCCAAAAGTGTCTTAATGTATTTTATTTATTTATTTTAAATGAAAAAAAAAAACACAAACACAAATTCATTTGTAGTAATTTTTTTAAATATTTATAAAAAATAAAATATATTAGAAGATATTTTTAAAACATATTTAAAAAAAATTAATATTTATAATTTTAAAGTATCATGCATTAATATAGAGGGCAACCACGTATTTATCTATATATATACACGTCATTGTTTCTTGGATCCCGAGTTTGTCATTGCCGATAAGGCTAGTTGATTTGATGAGAATTTAATTGATTTTATTTAATTGATTTTTTTTGTTACATTAACTACGTAAATATGTTTATATCTATTGATGTAATTGAAAATAATATCTATTGTAGAATGGAGATATGATTATTTTCTTTTTGCGTGACCAATTATATATTATAGCAACTGCGTCTAGCACAACGGAAGCACCGCAGATTTGCTATTCATCCCAACAACACTACAAATACATACGTACATATATACATAAGAAAAAATTAAAAGAGAAAAAGCCCTGAACTTCCAAAAGTTATTCAAAGCAAGAGCAAACAAAGTTCCTCTAATACCACATGTTACAAATACTTATCAAAAAATAGGCCACATGCTACATTTCCCTTATCCAACATGTACACGTGGCAATAATTCCGGTAACTAATACAAAATTGCTTTGCTGTATAGATCAGGAATGATGGGTAGATGTTCTCCCACACAAAAAATTAATATGAAAAACCAAAGAGTAAATTGTTATCCTAGTATAGCTCAGCCTGTCCACCAATCACACAAGTTGCAGGCAGATAGTAAGGCCTCGTCACGTTCAATATAAGTGCAAGTGCACCAGCTGAGAAGCGGAGAGCAACACCTAAGTCCTCAAACACACAGCTTAATTATCCCCCTAAATCCTCCGGTCGAGACAACCATGCCGATCCGGAACATTGCCGTGGGTAGGCCCCAGGAGGCCATTCACCCGGACGCCTTGAAGGCGGCTTTGGCAGAGTTCATCTCGACGCTCATTTTTGTGTTTGCCGGCGAAGGCTCGGGCATGGCGTTTAACAAGCTAACGAACGACAGCTCCACTACCCCAGCTGGGCTTGTGGCCGCTGCCCTTGCCCACGCTTTCGGTCTTTTTGTCGCTGTCTCAGTCTCCGCCAACATCTCTGGTGGCCACGTCAACCCGGCTGTCACCTTTGGAGCCTTCATCGGTGGTAACATCACCCTCTTGCGTGGCATCCTATACTGGATAGCCCAGCTCCTTGGCTCCACCGTTGCTTGCCTGCTTCTTAAGTTCTCCACCGGCGGCTTGGTGAGATTATAATCATTGATAATTTCATGCTCAATGCTGCTTAACACAATACTTTCATAGTTGTTATCTGATTGTAACTTACATTTTGTTATTGTGCCTGGCACAGACCACCAGTGCTTTCTCTCTGTCTTCAGGAGTGAGCGTCTGGAACGCCTTCGTCTTCGAGATTGTGATGACTTTTAGTTTAGTTTACACAGTCTACGCCACTGCACTCGATCCAAAGAAGGGTAATTTGGGAGTTATCGCCCCCATTGCCATCGGATTTATTTTGGGTGCTAACATTCTAGCGGGTGGTGCGTTTGATGGAGCTTCCCTGAACCCAGCAGTTTCGTTCGGTCCCGCCTTGGTGAGTTGGTCCTGGGAGAACCACTGGGTGTACTGGGCTGGACCTCTTGTCGGTGGTGGACTAGCGGGAATTGTGTACGACATCTTTTTCATCAACCAAACTCACGAGCAGCTGCCTCCGACAGGCTACTGAAACAATAAGAAACAGCGGATCATTATTTTGGGCATTGTATGAACGGTCGTACGCATTTAATCAAATCCTTTCAAGAAAGAATAATTCTACGTGTGGTTTTAGAGTGAGCAAGTATTATATAGTCGTTTTATAAAAGAATAAAATTTATTATTAAAAAATTATTAATATTTTTTTTATATGAATCTTATATTTATTTACTTTTTTTAAAATAATTATACGATGCTTACACACTTACGATTATAACTATCATTTCTTTTTTAATAATTTTTATGTTTAGTTTTTCTTCTTACGTACATCTTTTTTATACCATTGTGATAAGCAGCAATGCTAAGAATTTATCCATGAATAATGATAACCATATTTCTCCTTATAATATAAGACTAATTATAGATATAGTCGTATAAGATGCGCAAGCGTCTTACAATCGTTTTAAAATATAACAAAGTTTATTATTAAATAATTAATTTTTTTTACGTGAATCTTATATTTACTCACATTTTTTCAAAAGAAATTACGTTACGTTTATATAATATTTTACGATTGTAAATATTATTTATCATAATATAATGTACAATAACAAAATAATCTCATGATTTTAACATGATCATAAATTATAAATTATGGTAGTCGAGAACAAAAAGGAAAGGGTTAGAAAGAATAAGAGATGATAGAAAAGAAAATCATAGGTCATTTATGGTTTTAGTAAAATATAAATCTTGACTATAAAAATTTTTTTGTAGTCGAACTTTTGATTTAGAAAGATCAAAACTGTTATTAAATATTCAGGCTAATCTTTTATTTATATAAAAAATCTATATGTATTTTTAATTAGAGTTTTTAATAGTCTTGTAAGCTTTTTCAAACCTATAAAAAAGAGGGGTTGTTTTGAATTTTTTTTTCTTTGTTGAAGAAAGAATTATTGTGAGAATTTTTTAGAATAGAGAAGTTTTTGGTTTTTTATATGATTTAAGGTATTAAGGGTTATTTTAAAAGAGTGATGCTAGGAGAGTTTCAAAAAAAGAAAAGTGATGCTGGGCTGCATTCAGCGGTGATAACTGGGTATGCCACCCAAGTAAAATTTATTTTTTTTATTTTTTTTTTCACATATTTTTAACATCTTTAAACGTTTTTAAAAAATAAAAGAAAAATATTAATATATTAATAGTTACTTTCTTAATTAATAAATAAAAAATTAAAAAAAATTAAATATATGATCGATTAAATGAAATATCAAAATAAGAGAGTATATTAGTATTATTCATTTTAAAATTATAGGAAATAATTTTGAAGGTCATAGGCTTATTTTGCTCTTAAAAATGAATCCCATTGTCTTTGGAAATTGTGTAACATGCGCAAGAACTTGTTTTTTTCAAAAGTATCCTCTAATTTCCTAGCTTTCTTCCACGTTTCTTTTTTTCTTTTCACATTTCGTTATCAAGCAAGGATTTTAATCACAAAGGCTGGTATAGATTCCGGAATAAATCATTTCATTTGTATGTAAATATGTCCTATTTACTTTTAATACTAGCGTTATTGTTTCTACTGATGAATGATCGTACGTAGTGTGCATAACCAAACATTTATGAATTGACAAAAAATAAATAAATTTAAGTGTTGATCATTCAAAGGAGTCGTGTATATGATAGGAATAATTTAGTTAATGGAGTTTAAATAAAAATTAGAGAAAATCTATTCTGTTTTCCTATTCTGTAATATTAAAATAAGCTATTTTAAAATTTTAATATTCTTAATCTAAAAACTCCATATAATTGACGCCGAAAAGGATATTTTTGTCTAATGACTAAAAGTTTAACTTTTCTTAACATGTCTTCTCTTTCTAACAAAACTTTAAACGAAAATCATGATAAATGCATAAAGTTAATATTAATTTTAACCATAAAATAGTTTCATAAAAATAAATTTATAAATTAAAGTGATTTGATGTGGTATGTTATATTATAAAATTATATTTATCATAAAATAAATATAAAAAATCATATTAAACCACATCAATTTATAAATTTATTTATGCAAAAGTCTCTTGTAATTTCTTAGCAACCTATTTTATAATAGCTTAACAAAAATATATTAGGTCATTAAAAGTAAAATTTAGTTTTCTAAAACTAATTTTTATATAATATAAAACTATAAAAGAGAGACTCGTTCACCTTCATAAAATTTATTATCTCATTTCATCTAATTATTATAATTTTTTCAAATTTCAACATAAAATATGATAAATAATTATTTTTCAAATATCAAAATAAAAATAATATAAAAGTATATATTCTAATAATATTTTATTTAATTTTCAACTTTCATCTCATCTCATCTAAAAAAATAAACATGACTTAATTGTCATTTGGATAATGATAAACTTATAACTCTTTTACGATCACGTTACTATTCTTAATGTATTCATTTATTTATTTTTTAATATTTTTAATATCTTTATTCATTGAAAGAAATTTAAAAATTATACAATTTTACTTATAATTATTTTCTTAATTATTAAAGAAAAAATTAAAATAAATAATGGAAGAGTATTAGAAAAATGATAGACTATCATTATTCCTGTCATTTTACTTAAATCCGACTTTTAAGGGATAGTACTGTGAGTGTATCAAACCCAACAAGAACAGCTCTACAGCGAGGGAGCCGTTGGGCCTAGAGATTCCCGTGTCTCAAATTATGATGAACTGACATGCAGCGCAACACGTGAAAGTTCTGGATTCAGAGTTGTGGTGTGCACATGGCCTTATGCTACTTTTATTATTTGAAGGGACCTCACCTTTTGTCCTTTCTTTGCCTTTTCCACTTCACTTTCCTCCCAATTCGTGGACTCCAATCTATTCTGCTGATGGTATTATATGGAGCATTCCATATTCACAATGCTTAATTTATTTTATTTCATTTATTATAATTTTTTTAAATTTTATATAAAATATAATAAATAATTTAATTTTTATTTTATTATTTATAAATCATTTCAAACCCTCTTAACTCAACTTTAAATCTAAATCACTCTCTTATATTAAATTTATGTAGAATTTATATTGTCATGAAAAATTTCTCATTATATAATAACTTTTCTTTTCTATTTTAAATAAGAAATATTTTTATAAAATAATATCATGTTATAAAATTATTCTTAATTAAAAATATTATTATTATAAAAAAATTTTTACGTATAGATACTAAAAATATTTAATTTAATTTTATCTTATCTCATCTTATCATTATAACTTTATCAAATTTTTATACAAAATATAATAAATAATTTAACTTTTTAAAATATCAAAATAATAATATTAAAGTATAATATTATAATAATATTTTATTTAAATTTTATTTAAAATTATTTTATCTCATCTCTCTGTTCAAACCCTACTGATATACCAATATGCCTTTACAATAAGAGAAATTTTATTTATAATTTTTAAAGGGGATTGTAATATTTTATTAAATGAAAAAAAATATCATTTTAAGAGGAATATTTTTATAATTTTAAAAAATTTTAAAAATAAAATTATTTAAATTTACATTATAATCTCCAAAAAAAAAATTGTAGATAACATTGCTCCTCAAATAAAGACTCTAGTCTATGAGAATATCTTCTTGTCTTTTTTTATTGGATGTAAGTAATGACCTTTCGAGAACAGTAAGGGACAAAGTCGGTAACTATGATATTTTTAGCTCTGCCAACAGATATGTTTCGAGTAGGATGAGTACCCCGTCGTAGTCACACAACTTGAAACCCTATTTATGTAACGAAATTAATTACTTGAAAATGATGTACCATCCATCGGACAACCTTTTTGATACTATAGATCACATATTCTTTTTCTCTTTTCTTTTTAAGTTTTAATTTCTTCTAAATGGGTATGAACAGCTTGAGTTGGAATCATATATATCCCTCTTTTCTCATATCTTGTGGTTATAAGGAAATAAATAGTAATTAATGTTTGATACTTTTTTTTTTCTTTTTTTTTTTTTCATTTATAATCATGTCTTGCTTGATTTTATTACGTTTTTATCCCTTTTAACAAATTTTGTTTTTTCTCATTTTTTTTGTTTTGTCGGTTTTTGTCAGTACATCAGTTATATTGTTTGTTTTCACAACTATTCTATCTCATCTCGTCTAATCTTATTAAATTATTATAATTTTTTCAAATTCTCACACAAAATAAAATAAATAATTCAATTTTTTCAAATCTTAAAATAAAAATAATATTAAAAAATATATTCTAACAATATTTTATTCAATTTTCAGCTTTTACTCAACTCATATATGAAAAAAAATGAGGCAATGGGTCATTTGTGTTTTTGTTCATCCGTATGAGTAGTTCATATTTTGTGTTATGTTGTTTTTACCCTTGTGTTATGTTCTTTATATCTGAGGTTTTATTTATCTTTTGGTGTAAATGGGTCAGATTTGGCAAAAACATTTTAAACACATATATATTGCTTAAAAATATGGCAGTCCTGAAATTTCATATATATATATATATATATATATATATATATCTTCACTAACAATATTATATCAATGCTCTAGATATAATATTGATGTCATTGCTTCAAATCAGGTATATATTACTTTTTTTAGTGAAAATTGAATTAATCCTAAATATCATGCCTATTTAAGTTATTTTTACCTTTCACGATGATTGCCTTGTTGTTTTTCAGCTTCCATAGATTAAACAACTCACTAATCAATTTTAAGTAAATCATATTATTTTTGTCTTCTATGGATATTATTAATTTTCAAATAAAATTTCTTTCAACTAGGCAAACGTGCCTAGTACGTTGCTCCACTGCTAATGAATATTATAACATTGTTGGAATGTTAAACAAGTAGAAGCTCAGTTCAAATTAGTATAGATTTGTGAACAAAATTATAATAATCAACAATTCTCAATGACTTCATTAAATATCAATGAATACAACGATGGTATGAAAAATGCTAATTATACTTGTAAAAAATTTACTTTTTCACATAGTAAAAATATAAAATTAAAAATTAAAAAAATTGGTAAAATGAATTTTATATTTAAAATTATTAGTAAAACTATAAATACATATAATACTAAAATATTGTATATTGATCACAAAAATAGCACAAAGTTAGAAAGGACCCCTGCCAATGAAATCACGAGTTAGAAAAAGTAGCACTGTGTTTAGATGTTGAACTAAATTAAGTTGAGATGATAAAATATTATTATAATATTATTTTTTAATATTATTATTATTTTAAGATTTAAAAAAATTGAATTATTTATTATATTTTATATTAAAATTTAAAAAATTTATAATAATGAGTTGAGAGGAGTTTAACTTCTAATCAAGTCAAGTACTCTTCCGGATTAAACTCATTTATTTGTTTTAAATAACTTACAAAAAAGTAAAATTATAAAAATATTCTGTTTTAAAATATAATTATAAAACACTATATACTTATTTTTTTTGTGATTAGACACTTTACTATAGGGTCTACAGTGAAACCTACCTTTCGGCCTATAGAATCTGGCATGGAAGGTATAAATTATAATGCCTTTTCTCTTTCATCTCTAAAACAAAGGAATGATTGATTGATCCACGGGATAAAGACATGAAAGGATGCTGATAAAAAATTGTCGATGGGAGGGTCCCACTTTTTACCGCCCACCCATGCGGATTGTCTGTTCTTAATAAATATACTTTATTGCGCACCGGAAGGATTATGCGATGACTCATCGCCGATGAGATGATTATGAATGATAATGTCCAAGGATTTGTTTGTTTTTGTCGATGAAACGAGGTAAGAAGAGATAAGATTAAAATTAAAAAATTAAATAAAATATTTTTAAAATATATTATTTTAATATTATTTTTAGTTTAAAATGTGAAAAAATTAAATTATTTATTTTATTTTATTTTATTTTATATAAAAATTAAAAAAAATTATAATAATTAAATTAGATAAATTAAGATGAATAATAAAAATAAACGAGACAATATATTTCACTAATTTTAATGATAATGTTGGTGAAGCTTTGACTTTCTTGCTCAATCCTGCTTCTAACATGTACGGCAAAGGGGAACCTTTGTAGCTTAAAAACATGATGTTTTATATTCCAGTTCTGTATTGAAAAAATCCATTCAACATGATTGAAAGACAAAAGCACAGTTCTTGAGCTGGTTTGCTTGATTGTTTTGTTTATTCTTTAATAAAATACTATATTTTTCAAAATATCATTTTCGAAGATTCAACCATTATGATCATGTTTCTTCACTTATATTATTTTCAACTTGAACTTTAAGCTTTTAACATTTAAATAGATTATAAATGATACAATGATTTGAGGGACAATCACAGTTTCGACAGCTGTGATTCCAAAAACTCGCTGCACTCCATACCCTATAAACATGTCGTCCATAATCTTTCAAATTTGGCTTGGCCCCTATGGGCAGAGGGATCCCTTACCCGTTGTTGTTTTTTGTTATAATTATTATAATGAATTCTTTTCTTGTTTCTAATTACTTTTTTAAAACTTGGGAAAAATGTTGGGTATTTTAATTTTTTTCTTTTTAAAAACCATTGATATGTTTTTAGTTTTTTTTAATAAGATTCCTAGCCTGACATTCACTAACATGTGATATTAGTATGTCGCGTGGCTATTCTCTTACTCGAAAACTAATGAGAGATTGATGGTAGTATAATTAAATGAGAACTTCTTACAAACGAGTGAAAACACTAGTACTAATTTTGAAAATAATCTCGTTAAAAAGTAAATTTACAAATTGATATGGTTTCGTATTATACGTTAGACCTACTTTACTATAAAAGTAGTTTTACAATCTAACATTGTATCAAGTAACGTTAGTTTGTGAATATACTTTTATTTGATCTCTTTATAGCTAAAACATTTATCTTCTAAATTTAGGACAATAACACTGGAGTTGTTAAAATTATAAGTAGGTAGAACTTAGCATGTGAGGAGGCAAGTGGAAGGCAAAGATGATCTTCCTTCATTAGTTTGATGGAAAATGAGGAGGCAATGTTTGCAAAGTGTAGCTAGTTCAAAGATAGGACGAGCGGCACCACGTAGAAAGCCTAGCAAATACATCTCAGCACAGGGATATCAAAGGAATTTTTACCCTGTGTCGGGCGAGCAAGCACGAGGCGAGAAAGTTTGGTGCTAAAGGTGAGAAAAAAGAGCTGAAGAGGTTGGTAGTTCGGGCGAAGGGCGAGGCACGAGGTGAGAAAAAAGAGCTGAAGAGGTCGGTAGTTCGGGTGAAGGGCAAGGCACAAGCCTAAGGCGAGCAACGGTCAAGGAAATGACCTATGCAAATGTATAAGTTTTTTGGGATAATATATAAATGCTCAGAAGGAAGTAGTATCATACACAGAATCCCACACTACACCTGAGTGGTCACATCCGAAGTGAGTTTGTAGAAAGGATTACGGTCTTGCAAGCCATATCGTCTGAACCCAAAAGTATGGTCCAAAGCCACGTAGGAGACCCATACTTGGGGAAAGACTGCAGATTGGACGCAAGACAACATGTAGGAATGTACGTGCTTTGTCCCATTAGTTTGTCTTTGTCATCCTACATAGGGACGACAACACTAAATGGCCCCTATTCAGGACATTAGAAGTCAGAAGGACACATGAGGATCTCACTCTATAAGTTGTTTAAGATAAAAGTCAAAATCTCACTTTTGAGATTGTAAGCATTAGAGTTCTTTGGAGTCGGAGTCTTCAAAGAAGCTAGTTCAAGAGAGGAAGAGCAGTGTCAACACTGCCGTAGTATTTTATATACTGAGGTAGGTAGTATTTTATATACTAGAAATGTGGGGTGAATATTTAACTTTGCAATTTGCATATTTTGTAGGGTTGGCAAATTGTGTTTTTGGGTTGTGTTCGTGTCGTGTCAAGTCATGAACATTTGACTATATAGGTCAACCCGAACCCAATCCGTTAAGCTAAACGTTTCAAACTATAACCCAACCAATTTAGATAACGGGTTATTGTGTCACCTGTTTTGACACTAAAATGCATAACTCATTTGATTCGATTAACATAATTTTATATAAAATTTAAAATCAATATTTATTAATAACCACAATATCTTAAAATATATATATAAATATTTTAAAAATTTTGACATATAATAAAACCAATATTAAAACCATACAATAACAAATATGAGTATAGATCTAAAATTATAATAAAAATGATAAAAATAACAAAAATATAAGCTTACTGATAAATTCCAAAATTACAACCTAATAATAACAACATTTTAATTTTGAAATAAATTCTAAACGGGTCAAAACGAGTTGATTTCGTGTTAAGCATGTTGATCCGTTAGTGACCCGTTTATAAATCGTGTCTTAACGGGTCAACCCATTTTGACCCGAATCTGTTAACATTAAACTCAAACCCGCTAATTTCGTGGCATATTCATGTTGGGTTCATAGATCCGGTTACATATTGACACCCCTAATAATTCTATAACTTTTCCCTTTATTCTCATGAAAACAATATTCACCTTCTTCATTTTGTTTATGGATTATTTTTACTCTGTGATTTTAGATGATGAGTTTGAATACTAAATTTGTGGTGATTATAATTTTTGGGTGCGAGTCATACCATGTGTCATCATCATGGGAGGATTGAGGAGTCCCCGCGCCATTCTTATGACACATTGTCATGAGTTTCATATGGAGAGTAAGGGTCCATGTGATGACCGAGGTGAAATGGTTTTGTATTAGTGTAACTTGATACACGGGTGAAGCGATTCTCCAGGCATATCATGTGTGGTGCCTTCGAGTCAATTGACTGGATAGACATGTCCCAAGAGCAACATGTATACTTTAGCGTGTGTGTGTGTGTGTGGGTGCGTGCGTGCGTGCGTGCGTGCGTGTGTTGGAGGATTTGAAACAGGCAAATTAGCTTGTACATTGGTCGAGTAGGAGTAATTCCTCAGATTGAACGTTGAAGTAGTTCTCTTGTTTGACATTTTATGTGATGAGATCTATATGATGAGATATGCTAAGTTTTATACGCTTGAGAATAGGGTGGTTCCTCTCCTCGGTGATATTTATGCATATTTGAAATTTGCACAGAGGATAATTCCTCATAGGGTGATTCATCTCCATGCTTATACACTGTGAGGACAATTTTCTTGCAATGACTATGGTTACCTGTGTTTCCTGCTTAAAGGGTTATTCCTCTTCGTGCATGAATATAGGTGTTCATAGATTCTTTAATCAGTAATACTTTCTTCAATAATAATAATAATAATAAGTAATCCAATGTGGAAATTGTCACTACATGTTAGCTAAAATTGAAAAAGTGACTACTTGCAGTCAAATATGGCTAGATTTCTTAGTAAATAATAGTGCTCTTATAACAAATTGATGCATGCTCTAACGATTGAATAATGTGGTGACTTTAGACGAAGTTTTAATTCCTACTAGCGGGTCTTTTCCTTCTCTGAAGGGTAAGGTGGAAGTTAGTGGTTTAGTTATTAAATTTACTTGATTTCTCTCTAGATTGTAGAGGAGACTAACGTGATTTTCATGGCAGAAGAACTAGAGCATCTGTGGGAAGGGTTCATTCTCGCAGAGGAAGAACAAGGCAAAGTTTTTCTATCGGAACAAGCAACTAAAAGACCCACTCAAAGAGGCAAAAGTTGTCTCATAACCCTCATATTGATGGATAAGAGCATAAATAAAGAAGCTTTTAAGTCAACCATGACCAAAATCTGGAATCTTGAAAGCTAGATAGTGAATGGGGTAGGGAATAATCGGTTGTTAATCGAATTTTAGAAGGCAGTTGATATTGAACAAGTACTTTCGTCTTTGGTCTTTTGATAAGCATTTGATATGTATCCAAGAGTTTGATAGTCACACACCCCCTAATGAGATTAATTTTACAAACGAACCTTTTTGGATCTAGATTCACAACATGCGATTGGCTGACATGACAAAAGAAACAGGGGAAAGTATAGGTTCAATAGTGGGGGAAGTGATAACAATAGATGTTGATGATGAGGGAATTGGCTAGGGAACATTTATAAGAATCAGAGTTAAAATTGACATTACAAAACCATAAGCACAAGGCAGATTGCTAAGAATTGAGGGGAAACAAAGATGGGTAGATTTCAAATATGAGAGGCTGCCAATAATATGTTTTCAGTGTGGTGTCCTTAAGCATCCAGATAGGGCATGCACAATGGATAAAATCATGACCCTTTTGATTGGGACAAGAAGAGCACAATATGGTAAGTGGCTAAGAGCATCACTTGTTAATTCTAATGGATATGGTGGAAGAAAATATGGGAGTAGAGGGACAAAACTTAGGTCAATACCAACTACTAGAGTAGTAGAGAAGTGGGACATAACAAGGAAACAATTATTAATAAAGATGATTCATCAACTCAGATGGTGGAGCAAAGCAAAAACATAGAAGATGATGAAGATCCCAATATTAATGCTAAGAATAGTCAGATGGATAAAAGCCTACTACCTGAGATCACAAATAGTCTTGATCTATATGACAATGAGGAGAGGTAGTCACAAGAAGTGGAGGAAGAGGATGCTCCTAATCATTTGGGCTTACAGGTGAATCAAGTCAACATCCCTTCAGGCCCATCTGCCAATCAAAGCTCCTACAGCAATCCAGTAAGTAACTCTGATCACTCCAGTATGAATCCTTATTTTATAGTTGATAGTAATGGTAAGAAATTAGGATGGAAAATGAGAGCTAGAACATCTCATTTGGTAGGGACCACTTCTCTAGCCAATATGGGAACCCAAACTAGTGAAGCACCAGGAATGAAAAGAGGAAGTTATCTGTGTGACAGCATAGCTCTAGATATTCATCTAAAAAAAATCCAAATCAGAGCTCAATCCTGAAAAGAGCATAACTTAGGACTATATGGTGGAGGTTGCTAAGCAACCCCACCAGCAGAAATTAAGTGCTTAAGTTGTAAATGTCGAGGGCTTGAGAACCCTCGAACAGTTAGAGAGCTTCACTCAATGGTGAAGACTAAGGTATCGTTTGGATTCGAAGATGAGTTGAGATGGGTTGTGAATAGTAGTGAGATTTGTGAGTTAAAGTTGATGAATAATAATGAATAGTAGTGAGATGAGTTGAGATGAGTTGAAATGAGTTGAGATGACTTGCGAATACAAACTGGTAAGGCCCCCAACATAGTGTTTCTGATGGAAAGAAGAGATAAAGTTGAAAGAGTTAGAAACCAGATTGGATATGATCAAAGTTTTGTAATTGATAGTTGAGGATTTTGGAATTCCTCCAGTTTAGTAGAAGTGGACTCCTACACTAATAGTCACATCTTAGTTAATGTTACTGATACTGATAATGGAGGGAAGAAATGGCTCCTTACTGGTTTTTATGGCAACCCTATAACCACTAAAAGACTAGGGAGCTGGCAGTTGCTTAGGGCATTAAAACCCTTGGACAGTAGGGCATGGATGTGTATGGGAGATTTTAACAAGATCCTATAGCAACATGAGAAATATGGTGGAGCAGCCATACCATATTCTCAGATGGAATCCTTTAGACAAGCCATGGAGGAAACTGATTTAAGTGACCAGGTTTACCAAGGGCATAAATACACATGGTCCAATAATTGAGAAGGACATGATTTTACTAAAGAAAGGCTTGATAGAGTTCTAGGGAATCCTCAATGTCTCGACTTGTTTAATGAGATATGTGCATCTAGCTTAGCAGCTTACAACTCCGATCATCATCCCAGACTCATAAATGTGAGCAGTAACTTGGAGCCTGAAAGAAGATATAGTAGGTTATTTAGGTATGAAACAAGTTGGGGTAGAAGAGAAGAGTGTCATAACTTTATTAAAGACACTTGGACTTGCCACTCAAGAGCTGATAAATCATTGGAAAAAGTAACTCAAAGTCTAACCAAGTGCAAACATAAGTTGATCCAATGGAGTAAGGAGATTAATAAAGCAAACAAGGGAGCTATCAAGGATAAAAGAGTCAAGCTTAAAGGCCTTCAAGAAAATAATATTGGTTTTCACACGTTGGAGATAAAAAAAACTTTAGAAAGAAGTGGCTAGTCTGCTTGAAGAAGAGGCTTTGAAATGGAAACAATGAGCAAAGCAAATATGGCTCAAGGAGGGGGTCAAAAATACAAAACTTTTCCATAAATATGCCTCCCAAAGGAGACAGACCAACCACATAAAAAGTATAAGAGATGAGGATGGCAATACACATATTTCTCCAACATGTATAGTAGAATGTTTAGAAGACATGCAACCCTTAGTATTTGAAGAAATGAACCAAATGTTACTTCAAGACTTTTCTGTTGTTGAGGTGGAAGAAGCAGTATTCAACATGAATCCCTTAATTTCCCTAGGTCCAGATGGATTTTCAGCAGGGTTTTTTCAAGAACATTGGAGAATTGTTGGCTAAGACATCTGTGAAGCAGTACTGGCAGCATTGAATACCAACAGATGGACTAATAACATCAATGAGACCTTTATTGTGCTAGTCCGAAAAACCAACAATCCAACTCGAGTTTCTGAGTTCAAACCAATAAGTCTCTGTAATGTCATCTACAAGATATTGCTAAGATGTTAGAAAACAGATTAAAGACCATTCTTCCAGTTATCATCTCTCCCACTCAAAGTGCATTTGTCCCGGGAAGACTAATCTTTGATAATGTGATAGTTGCTTTCGAAGCATTGCATATAGTATACAAAGTAGAATGAGAGAGAAAGAGGGTTACATGGCCTTGAAGTTAGACATGAGCAAAGCTTATGACAATTGAATGGAGTTTTATTGAAGCTGTCATGGAAATGTTGGGTTTTTCTAGGAAGTGGATTGACCTTTTCATCACCTATTTCTCAACTGTATCTTATTCATTGTTACTAAATGGGGTTCCACAACTTGCTTTCCAACCCTCAAGAGGCATTTGGCAGGGTGATCCTCTACCACCCTTCCTATTCATTTTATGTTCAGAAGCTCTTTGTAAGATCCTCAACAAAGCTGAAGATTCTAAGCTAGTGAATGGGATTACAATGGCACAAGATCATATCCATATAAACCATATGTTTTTTTCCATATGACAGCTTATTGCTCTGCAAGGCCTCATATTTGGAATGGAGTAGTTTGCTCAACCTATTGGAACTTTATGAGCAGGCATCGGGACATAGATTGAACAAAGAAAAAACATCCATTTTCTTTAGCAACAATACAAAGCAAGAATCCAAAGACATCATCACAAGCATTGCAGGAATTAGAACTACAGGGTCCTATGAGGAATATCTAGGATTGCCTGGTTTAGTTGGAAGATCCAGAGATAAGGCCTTCAAAGGCATCCTAGATAGAGTGAGGAGCAAACTAAGTAATTGGAAAATGAAATTATTACCACAAGCAGGGAAACAAGTCCTCATTAAATCAGTGATACAAGCCATTCCCACCTATAGTATAGGTGATTTTCAGCTTCCTAAAGGACTGTTGTAGGAACTCAATAAACTGGTGAGGGGATATTGGTAGGGACATATAGGTTAGGAAAGGAAATTGCATTGGATAAATTGGACCGGATGGGAAACCAAAAGCTATTGGTGGGCTGCACTTTAGAGACTTTGAAAACTTCAACCTAGCAATGCTAGCAAAGCAAGGCTGAAGGATTTTACAGTTTCCAAACTCACTTGCATCTAGAATACTCAAGTATAAGTATTTTCTAACAACCGACTTCTTTCAAGCCAAGATGGGAAAACAGACCATTATTTGTTTGGAGGAGTTTGTTATCACCTCGACCCTTGCTTCAAGAAGAGATAATATGGAGGGTTGGGAATGGTAAGTTAGTCAAAGTTTGGACAGACAAATGGTTGCCCCTACCTAGTACTTTCAGACCTTAAAGTGCAATGACAATCCTGGATGCAGAAGCTAAAGTAGAGGACCTGATAAATGCAGACTCTGTGACTTGGAATCTAAACTGAGTACAAGAAATTTTTTCAAAGGAAGAAGCAGATGCCATATGCCAAACTCCTCTCAGTCATAGTAATAGGCCGGATCAATTAATGTGGCGATGCACTGCTAATTATGGCATTTTCACTATCAATAGTGCTTATCATTTGTAAGGTGAAATGCAGAGAATATCACAAGGACAATGCTCATAACAGAACACAAATAGTGGTATCTAGACCAAGCTCTGGAAGTTGTCAATCCCACCTGCAGCTAAGACTTTCCTGTGGAGAGCTTGTAATGATATATTGCCTACAAAGCTAAACCTGTGTAAAAAGAGAATAATGAAAAATCCCCACTGTCTTCTTTGTCTACGGGAACCAGAAACCACTGAACATATATAATGGGAGTGTCCTACAACCATTGATGTCTAGGGATAGTGTTCAAAGAAAGTTAAAAAAAGATGTGTTCCCCACAGGATTATCAAGGAGCTACTGGAAGAAATGCTCATGAAGTTAAATAAAGAAGAGGTAGAAGAACTGTCAGTGATACTTTGGAAACTATGGAGGAGAAGAAATGAACTTGTTTTTAAAGATATTTTCACTCACCCTAACTCATTGATGCAAGATGCCTCTTAGTTGCTACAAGAATTTAGAGCCTCTCAACCAATGGTGTCCACTCAACAATCACTCTTTACTCATCGAAATGCTGACTGGGAACCTCCTCCACTAGATTTTTTCAAAATCAATTGGGATGCAGCAGTGGATAGAATACACTGCAAGGTTGGGATTGGAATTGTTGTTCATGATTGGGAGGGTAAGATTCTGGCTACACTGAGGAAGAGACAAGATTTGTTCCCAGATCCTCTTATAGCAGAAACCTATGCAGATCTTCAAGCAATAATATTTGATAGTGAGTTGGGATTGAAGAGAATAATCCTTGAAAGGGATTCAAAACAAGTTGTGATGGCTATTGATTGAGCTGAGTTATTGCATATTTTATACATTTAGAACCAATATATTTTATTTATTTCATTACATTATTATTGGTTTTAGATGGAAAAATGGTTAAGATGAATAAATCCGAGTTGTGTTTTAAATTGGTTAATAGCATGATTTATGCTTAATTTTATAACTTGTGATTTAATTGGACAATGTTCATTCACATGCACAACATATTTTGTTTTTTATATTCTATTCTTCTATTTTATTTTATTTCTTTTCTAATTTTTATTTATTTTTATATAGGCAAAGAAATGCATGAGAAAAGTCAAAGAAAAATGCTAGTTAAAAAGTCAAAAAGAAGTAAAAAAGACACCAATCTCTTGGTGTTTGGTTATTGGACGGAAGTAACAAAGAATAAAAAAAAAAAAGAATGGTTCTTTTGGTTATTGGACGGAAGCAACAGAGGATATAAAAAGAAAAGAAAAAAAAAAGACGTAAAAAGGAGAGAACGCCGCACGAGAGAAAATAAAATTCTTTTTCATTCACTATTCAGATGCAAAAGGGAGAACAACACACAGCGCCGCACACAATTGAAGAACTCCTCCAGGGTCCAACTACCACTCCAAACCTCTCCTCCACTACTTTCCATCTTCATCTCCATTTATTTGGTTTGCACTTTTCACTCTCTACTATTTATTTAATTTTAGTTTAAAGTTTGTGATGTATTTTTGAGATATTTGGTTTAGACCTTTGGACATTTTATTTGCCGTTTATTTACTTTGTGTTAATTATTTTTCTCGCTTCTTTAAGCTTTCATTTAACAATGATTACAATTGCTATAGATTAATTTTATGAATTTATGATTTGAGTACAAGGATGATCTCTAGAATATTGATTTTAGGGCTTTTCAATTCTCAGTTCATATTTTGTCAATTACTTTCTAATCTAGTTTAATTCTTACCTTAGTTTTATTAATCTCTTAATTCTATTGCTATTAGATTGATTAAAACTTAATTAGGACTTAAATAATTTCAGTTTAATTAAGATTGTTTAGTTTAGTTGATTCTTTGATTGTTAATTTCAATTTGTTAGTCTTTTACATTTCATTTCGACACTCAAAAATTCAAAAATATGAATCTAGTCTGTGACTAGTGCCCTTTTCATTCCTGTTGCACTCTTCCATTCATTGCACATACCATCATTTTTATTTTCTCTTGGAGAATATTTTCACAATTTTAAACGAGTTTGATTTTAAGTAACTTTTCTTGAGGAGACGATCTAGGAATTTATTCCTAATTATTATGCGACACCCTTCTGCACACTTGGGATAGCCTTTGTGTTACTCATTTTTTAGTGAGTCAAGTTTTTGGCGCCGTTGTCGGAGAATAGTTGCTTAACATAAATTTAGACTCGTTATTTTTTATTTTTTTATTTTCATCTCAAATGTTTCTTTCACTATCTTATCTCTGATTACACATTTCACTTGTCACCTACTACTAAGTCACTTGAACCTTACTTATACTGTTTAGACTGATGTTTAATGTCATGGGTGAGAGACAATTCAAACAGGTTGGTTAGAGTTACATTGAGCACTGAGAGTAGTATACACAACTCAGAGATAGATAGCTCTTCTGTTTTTTCTACAGACGAGGACATTTAAATTGAACAAACCATGGCTGCACCTGCACCACGCACTCTTAGAGATTATTTGCAGCCCACTCGCACCACTACACCATCATGCATTATTTTATCAGACGATACACCTAATTTTTCTATTAAGCATGGCATGATGTCAGTGATACCTCAGTTCCACGGTATGGATTATGAGAGTCCTTATCAGCATTTGAAAGATTTTGAGTTGGCCTATACTACTTTTATCAATAGAGCCACTACTGATGAATTTATTAGACTTCGTTTATTTCCTTTCTCTTTAAAGGATAAAGCGAAGATTTGGTTTAATTCTTTGAGGCCTAATTCTATCTCTAGTTGGTCTGATATGCAACGTGAGTTCTTACAATCTCCATTGAACAGAATCTCCATCAAGTGGAATCTCCATCAGAGATAGAATCTCCATCGAACGGAATCTCCATCATAAAAAACGAGTCATTAGACTCTCGCGAGCTCCGCGCTCGCGCTATTACGTGGACGAGTCCACTCCTGCACCATTCGAGCTTCGCGCTATTACGCAGTCGAGTCCAACTCCCGCACCATTCGAGCTTCGCGCTCGCTCTATTATGTGGTTGAGTCCACTCTCGCACCATTCGAGCTTCGTGCTCGCTTTATTACGCGGTTGAGTCCAACTCCCGCACCATTCGAGCTTCACGCTCGCTCTTTAGGCGGTCGAGTCCATCTTCGCGCTCGCGAGGCATTGTTGGGCCCAGCCCAACACTAAGGAGAAAGAAAAATTGAGGAAATATGAGCGAAAATGAGCAAAGGAAATAGGAAGACAAAAAATTTTCTTTATAATTTCCAGCCCCAAAATGGTGCTGAAAATTAGCGGGCTTCTGTGAGGGAAAAAAATACCCATAGCCCATAAAACTAGGGCCCAGCCCACCAAGCCATTACTAAGGAAAAACATGGGGACCAGGAAGAGATAAGAAGGGGCATGAGAGATAAATAAGGGCTGTAAATGTCAGATGGATCAAGGAGAGCAAGTCAAACACGCCAATGGGAGAAGTCATATCATGGCAGGGAGCTTCAAAGCATGCTAAAAAGAAAGTAGGCCAAGGAAGGAAGCTGACACACGCAACAAATGTGTACATATATGAAGCATAGAACCAGATGAAAATATATAGAATAATGAACGACTTCTACTTCTTGGAGGGACCGAGCTCTCCCTTAATAAGATCTTCTTCTTCAAGCAACTCTTCGAGGAAGACATCACCCTCAACAAGAAGAGCTTGAACTTTCTCTATACAGTGAGATGTGAGGATCCATGAGTGATTGTAAACAGATATATTATATTGAAAATTTCCCTTCCCAAACCTCCGTGGATGTAGGCATATTGTCGAACCACATAAATCTTGATGTAATCTATTTTTACTTTCATTGCACTTATTTTCCATTCGCCACCATGGACGTACAAAACGCCACCGTACAGTCGTGCCGGAACACTGCTGGAGGCTCCAAATAATTCACATCGTGGCATCGGGAGTGTGGATTTGCCCAGGCCCGCGAAACACGACATCAACATATATAGATGCTAAATAACATATAGTTAAACTACGCAAAATATGGTTCTCAGTTATGGCCAAAAGTTTCTTAAATCACAAAGCTCTGTAAAAAAGGAGAACTGCTACAGACATAAAGAATTACACAAAATAAACTCACAAATTAATGTGTGTTCATAGAATCCGTTAGTTCTTCTTTATAATAAAAGTAATTTTACAATCTGACGTATTACATCAAGTCATATCAGTTTGTGAGTTTACTTTTATGTAATCACTTTATGGCTAAAGTATTTTCCATAAAAAAAAAAGCTAAGCTTAACTAACGTGTTGCATTAACCAGATTTGCATTATATGTACGTCCTTATGTGTGAGCCGAAATGTATGGATAAATAAAATATCTTCAGTTTTAATAGTTGGGTTATTATATATTTTTGGGTTTGATTGTTATTTTATAAAATGTCATTTTCGTAAGTTTGATGCTATGTAGTTAAATCTCGGGCTGCAAATTGGGTTTAAAGTTTGGGCCTAAAAGGGCGGCTAGTTAGAAAAAGCTTGGGCTCAGATTAGCTTAGGCCCATTGTGAACTCGTTAAGTCAAAAGGGCCGGAGTGGAACAATCCTATAGCATTTCTGCGAATTTGAACAAATAGGCTATGATTAAATAAAAGGAAAAAAAGAAAAGAAAAGAAGGAATTATTGAAAAAAAAAACGAAAAGAAAATCGTCAATTGTCAGTTAATGTTAGGTTCATGTCAAATTATTCATATTCATTTCCATTTTGAGTTAACACGAATAACTAAACATGCAAATACTTGACCCGAGTCCGAAATTACCCATTTGATCCGTTTAAAGATAAAAATAAAAACAAAAAAATAAAAAAATATTAAATTTCAACAAATAGGCTATGATTAAATAAAAGAAAAACACAATTATTGAAAAAAGAAAAGAAAATCCTATGGTAACCCTGTCAATTGTTAGGTAGTGTCGGGTTCATGTCAATTATTCATGTTCATTTCGATTTTGAGTTAACACAAATAGCTAAACATGCAAACACTTGACCCGAGTCGGAAATGAACCATTTGATCCGTTTAAGATAAAAATAAAAACAAAAAAATAAAAAATATTCACAAAGATTTGATCATTCCATGCCAAAAATTCAAGTGATGAATTTCTTTAAGTTTTAGAAATCTTGGGAATTGACCCAATCACATATTTTTAAGTATGTCAGCGTAGTCGTATTGCCACTTACTGTAGTGTCAGAAGTGTGATTTTATTTATTTGAGATACTTAGAAGTGTCAAAATGAGATACAGTCTGCTCCATTGGACTCAAAGAAATATTTAGGATTTTATGGTGTAATAAAACAATTTTTGATTTTCGGACGAAACGCTTATTCGAAAACGCATTTTGATTATTTCGAGACCCTTCGGAGTCGGATTTTAATAAATGATTTGCACTTTAAGGTTAGTATGATTATTTAGGATTTTACAATGCAAAGTTTATTTTTCACTTTTTAGGAGTGAATAGTAGTCTTGACAGTAGCACCTAAGAGCAGTGTTTTCAAAATCATAGTGTGGAATGTCCAAATTAGGTTAGGAAAGTTTTATTTAGACACCTTGCAAGACCTTAGCCACAATTGGTGAATAATATTTGATACTTGGCAGCAAGATGATTCATGAGGAAAAGTGAAAGAAATCAAGATTTGTAATCATGCCACCTAAGCAAAACCCTATTCTATCTAACCATCAAATTTGTGTCAAACTAAAGAAGGTTTCAACCCTAGAGAAACCCTAAACACTTGGAATCCAATTGAAGCTCCAAAAACTTGGTTGAAACCGAAACCCTAAACGGTTTCTCCAAACCCCAAAGTTTGTCTCCAAACCCTACATGGACTTGGTTTTTGCTTAGTATTTAATCACTTGATTAAATCATTTTCACATGCTACTAACCACTTAAATTAATGTTATGACATCATTATTTAATATTTTAAACCTTGAAATTTTTTTTTGGACTAAGAAAAATTAGATTTGGGCTTGATAGCAACCCAAACTCCAACCAAACCCCATTGAAACCCTAAATGGAAACCCATTCGGTTAAGGCCCATTAAGTCTCACGAATTTGAGCCACCTAAGCAAGGCTTGTGGAGAAGTTTTGCCCCTAACATTACAGTCTAAACACTGCCCAAAGTAGCCCCAAATAGTACATGATGTGAAGCCAAAGGCCACCTCACACCTCCCTCTCAAGCGGTAGCTTGAGGCAAAAAACTAAGGGCTGGTTCTGCCCCTTGTTTTGGCTAGCACACCCATCATTCCAAGTGTCACTCATAGCCCTCCTATCACCCCTCAGATGCGTAAGAGGCGTCCAAGTCCCTTCCCCTTTCAGTTCATCAATTTCCAACGCTTTTCTTGGAGAGAAAACTAGAGAGACTCTCGGGCTTATTTTCTGGCTCACTTTACTAGACCTTTTTGAAGTAGTTTTAAGTATTTTCTCACAGAGTATCCTTCACCAAAGTTGTTCCTCTTTGAGTTTAGTTTCTGTGGATATATTTTATGTTGATTTTCGTGGTCACTTGATTAGTCAAAAGTTGGTTTAAGTATGGAAAGGTCAGTCTAGGCGATAAACTGGACAGTGCATGGTATTTTGATGATTTTGACGTTGGGTATTGGAGGATGAAAATTGAAGATTATCTTTGTGCCACCCCGTTCCTAGGTAAACATCCTGGCAAGGATCCATGGTGTCAGGGATGCCAGCCGGTCAACAACACTCCATATATTTTTGTTGGGTCTAGGCGAGTATTCATGGATCGAGTATGCGGTAAGTGAAATAAGTCGTAGCAGAATAAGTAAGGAATTAGTCGGAGACTAATACTAAATGTACTAGAGGTTTATACATTAAGAAATACATCGATTAATAATAATATCTATGTATCATTGTCACTTATTCCCAAATAATATTATACAGTCATAAATTAATCACTTACATCGAAATACAACAAACCGATCATGGTTTATTGCCTAACCAAAATATACACCTTAATAAATACAACTAACATTATCGAAGACAGGTCTCTGTACCTACAACTTGAGTGAGTCGGAGCTTCTTCCTCGGTGAACTCTGCCTGCTCTACATCTACATCAAGATCTACGGTTCCGGTAAATGAAACTGCAGGTAGGACCAACACCGTGAAAATTGTAAGAAATTCAAATAGGTTAAAACCCATTGCAGTACTATTAATGAGAGACAATGGCCATGAATATGCATGCACAATTTCGTGTAAGTAAATTTGTAAACACATATATCATCGTCAGGAATCACCCTCCAAGCATAAATACATGTATTCATAGGTCATGGCAAGAATTATCCTCTGAATAAAATTCAAGTAAACAAGCATGGTGAGGAATTAGCCTTTCAGCAAAACTCATGTATGCATCTCATTACTGACGCGAGGAATCACCCTCTTATCAAATCTCATAAAGCTTGCAATATCTCATCATATAAATCACAGCAGTAAGTAGCTCCACCCAATGAACTCAGGGACTCACTCTACTCGACCAACGCTTGAGCTCATTCACCAAGTCCAAACCAACTGACTTGGAGAATCACTCAACCTAGTTAACAAACCCAAAGACAATACACGTGATCAACCTAGACAACGTTGTCATGAGTTTTATACGGGTAAAGTGATTCTCCATTATGATCAGGGTGGACCATCTTCATATTGGACTTACTTGATAATACGGGTAGAGATTCCCCGGGTTGATCATGCGTGATTCTTCAAGTTGGTTAACAGGTAGAATCACTTTACCCGATAAGACTTAACACATGGAAACCACAACATCATCAATTTGCATTATTCAAACTCATCATCTCAAAATCACAGCGTATAGGTAACCAATAAACATAATAAAGAAGATACATTATTTTCATGTAGAAAGATGTGAGTTACATAATATTCAAAGTCTAATCTTACAACATACTCACAAACATCTTGCAATGTCCTAAAAGAAATTCGACAGATGAATTTCTTTAAAGCTTAGAAGCATCATGAAATTCCTAAAAGATTTTATGAATCGGATGATCGATTAGGTCTTAGTCAATTAGCATATTTGGATCTTGATCCACTATGGAGATGAAAATGCCTTTTTATTTAATTGAGGCATTTAGGAGTATAATTTTATGAAATAAATTGCACTATTAGAGTTGTATGAATACCTAGGATTTTATGGTGCAATAAAAAGTTTAGAGTTTTTTGGATGAATAGTAACCTTTCGGGAGAGCGCCACGTGATATCTGATTCAAACAGTTGTCAAATCACCATGTAGGATGTTCAAATCCAATTATGATCACTAGAAAATCTACCCGCTGCGATTAATGCATATTTTTAGGAGCATGCTAGGTGCATTGCATTCTTAACTATCATGAATGGGGTATGCGACCTTGTGTTGCATGTTCTAATGCTTCAAGCTCCGTCAAATCCCAAGTAGAGTTTTGGGGCGTCATAGATTTACACCGCATTCCTAGTATGGTCGTAGGAGTAAACCTACTTGAACAATATTTCTATCACTACGGTAGCGCTGGTGCTACTCCTTCCATCTCACTTCATGAAGTCACTTTCTTTCTTGAAGACTATGACCGAATCCAATGGTATACACTTAACAATCACAAAAGTGAGATTTTAGCTTTTATCCAATGCCTTTAAAATTGGAGGGACTATTAGTCGTATCTCTGACGTGCGTCTGACTCTATCTATGCTTCAAGGGGAGACCTTGGATCCTATTTATCTATTTGCCTTCTGGCCTTGTAGGATGGTAGAGATTGACAGGAGCAAGGCATGCAAGTCCTCTGCAATTTTCCTTTGGTCAAATTCTGTAATTTGTCTCCTTATAAGGGTCTCTCACGTAGTGCTGGACCATACCTCTGAGATCAGACGATATGACCTGCAGGTTTGTAATCTTTTTTTCATAGGCTCACTCCAGATGTGATATGTCTTATGGAGTATGGGCCTCTATGTATGACTCTTGCCACCTCTGACCACCTTTGTGTTATCTTGGAGAGCTCTTACATCTGTATCAGTTTTTCCTTCACCGTTGTCGGCCCTTATACTGCAAGCCGTCCTTTTCCAGAACTACCAGCCTCTTTAGCTCCTTGTTCTAGCCCTCGTACGATCGGCACAGTGCCCACCTGGGGCATGGTGAAAAGTCCCTTATCACAAGAGGACCGTGCCAGCCAGGCACTCTACAATGTTCTGCTTCCCTTACTCTCGGTTTGGCTGCATGTTTTCTACCCAGTTGCCCCTTCTTCGATAGTCCTTTGTCTTCGTGAGGGTATTTCTTCCCTTGCTTCGATGCAATCCTCAAGAGCTGTAGCATAAATAAATGCATGTAAAGTCATAGCATAAATAGCGAAACCGAGAGGAGGAAGTGATGGTTATTTAGATCTGAAGCAGCTCGAGCCTTCAAGTCGTGGGTGTTGTATGAATAGAGTATGATGAGAGAAATAGAGTTTTAGTAGGATGAAAAAGGGGGAGATAGCATTTGAGAAACAATCAGCCAAACCATTTGAGAGACTTTCTTGGTGTATGAAGGAAACGTTCAACTGATTTATTTGAAGGAGGTGTCGTGCTTGAGTTGATTCGTGCCTGCCCAAAAGAGAAAACTTGTAATTATTTAAAATTTGTATTGGCATTTTCTCTCAAACACATTTAAGGGAAAAAAACAAAATGATACTTTTCTAAAATGTACATTGACAAATTTTTTTCGGTGAGAATTTGTGCCCTATTTTTTGTATTTTTTTTTTTGTGTGGATAATGAATTTTCGTAGCAATTTTTTGTTGTTGTAAAAAAAGTAGTATTTTGGGAGCCTTATTTTCCATGATCTTGCCGCGACTGGCTTTCGTGGAAAAAGACTTTTTGCTACAATTTTAGGCATATGTTGTATTGGAATTTTTGAACTTTTTAATATTAAAAAATACTTTAATATGTAACAGTTAAACAAACTAATTTCATCATAGAGCTTTTGAGATTATTTAAATATTTTTTAAGACACTTAACCCAAACACTACAACAAATAAGGTCTTTTGGAACGAAAATTTTTGTTCCAAAAGACTGGCATTTCGTCTCAAAATATATTTTGAGACAAAAAAATGTCCCAAAGTCGTCTCAATAAAACAGTCCCAAAAGGTAATTTGGGATGAAAATCACAAATTCGTCCCAAAAAATATCTTTTGGGACGAAATTAAGCTAGACAGTTCGATCGCATTTGAATGGATTTTTTTTTCTAGGACGATTTAAATTCGTCTCGGAAAGTTGTTCGAATGGTGGAAATAACTTTCGAACAATGAGGGACTGTTCGAACTGGTACTTCATGGCCAGTCGATCGATACCAGTCCGTTCAACCAAATACACATGAAAAAACGTTCAAACAAAAAAATTGATAATCGAACGCAAATAGTGAATTGCCTGTTCGAACGTGTTCAACGGTGCGCAACTTTTTTACCGTTCGAACTCTAACATGTGATGTTCGAACTGTTGTGTCCGATTTATATATGTTCGACCGTTTGATGAGAGTTCAAACGGTTATTATTTTCATGGATAATACTAATTTAGAACCAAATAGATATTTATATTTCAAAAATACATTACAAAGTGTTCAATATAAATAAAACTAATTTAATAAGTCAGAACTAAATAAATAAAATATTAATAATACTAATAAAATTATCAATACATGATATATAATTGTTCAATATGCAAAAACACTTCTAACGAAAATTAATTGCTTGGAGGCCTGAATTGTTGCATAAGTATATGCATTTGAAGCTGCATCTATCTTTGTTGTTCTTGCATTTGGAGTTGCATCTTTTTTATTGATCGTCTTGTTGTTTTATGCGCATCTCCATGTCTGCTTGTTTCATCAATCGAGTCTCTAACTCATGCTGTTTTGCAATCAATTCTTCGATCCTAGAATTTGCATTCTCTAACGCAATGATAGTAGTGCTTGATGTTGATGAAGAGCCTAAAAGTTTTACACAGCAACTCAAACCCCTCAAATATCCTGAACGTTGACCCAAAACTTGTGTAAGAATTTCAACATCACTTGTTGATGAATTATGATCTGATGTAGCTTCAGCACAGAGGACAACCATTTTATCCTACACACAACATATTTTATTAATATTGACATAATAATTTAAATATGTTTAATTAAAAGAAATTATAATACTTACATAATTCTCACGAGCATCGGGATGAGTCCACTCTCCATTACTATTAGTATGTGATGTGACATATAATTCTGTCAGATCATAATTGGTGCCTGACTCTTTCTACAAGAGACATTGTTAAGATATAAAGTCAATATTAAAAACAAACTATATAGAATAAAAAAAGAGAGTACATTACCAAGTTCTGAGAAAGGCGATGGAAAGATTTTAAGCCTGCATGATGATGAATCTTCAACTTCGATATATTCGTTTTGTTTAAAGAACTTCGCTCCTGCATAGAAGTTGTAAAAGTTAGTAAGTGAAAATTACAGATATGACACATAAAGAATTTATTTAATTTATCTTATATGATGGATCCTCAAACATGTAGCAAAGTTTTTCCCATTCTTCAAGTCCGACATCCTGAAAAGAATGTTGGCATGCATTTTTCTTGTTCTCGTACTACTTGTAATGCTAGTGACACCTCGCCTTATACGTGCGGAATGTATTACACATTAGCTCTTCGACAGTCCTACGCTCCTCTCTCCGACTAAAATTTAGTTCAAAGTCATTCTTGAAAAAGTATATATACAAAGATATTATCATTTAGAATATAAATAATATCAATATAAATTTATTATTTAAATATTACGTATCAAACAACGCTTCTTTATAAGCTCTTTCACATCTTGCGAGACTATATGCCATGAACTTGTAGCCAAAGGTGCATAAGTCCATGTAAGAGCACCCACATGCGATGCAAGCCAAGCTGCTTGTTGTCCCTCTCCTCCGGTATGTTTGTCAAGAATGTTAACCTTAATCTTACATATTTTACGATATTTCTCCAATGTCAAGCCTCTAGTAGTGCCTCGTCCGTGACGAGATTGTACTGTTATCTCTATAAAATAATATTAGTTATTTACCTCGTATCAATTATCATTATATCTTAATTTAAAAAATGAGTATTAGCTATTTACCTTGTTCTGTAGAGTCAGTCTCTAATGGTGAGTCAGACGGAGAGCTAGGAACAGGTAGAGATGGGATGCAAACTTCCTTTCTCTTTGGTGGCATAATTGCTAGATACTATATAATGTGAACACAAATTCGGTCAATCATCTGTATCAATTTCATCTATAGATTCACTCTCATTATCTGTAGATACTTCAGATGACTCAATACTTTGATCAACTGTCACCTCAACTCTTTCAGCCTCAATATCTTCCCTATGTAATGTGATCATCTTATACTGGCTCAAATCCAAAAATAAGTTAAAAGCAGGTTGACTCTCTTGGTATGCTTCTTGGGTAGAGGGATCATCTTCTTCTTCATCTTGTCCCTCCGCCTCAGGGCTAATGTCATAAATATTTCTACGAGAAAACTTTTGTACTACTTGTCATTGATTTCCTAACTGAGGATAGTCTAAATAGAATACTTGAGATGCTTGAGAAGCCAAAATAAAAGGATCATCTTCATACCATTTTTTTGATGTCTAAATACTCAGAAAATATTTATCCTAGTATTTTCTCCTTCGAGGATTGCTTAAATCCCACCAATCACACTTAAATATATAAACCAGAAGCTCCCCCACATATCTCATTCCAATTATATCTACGATAACTCCATACAAATTAACATTGTCTCCATCATGATTCCATTCGATAAGGAAACCACTATTTTGTGTTTTCCCATAAAGTTCTCAATCAATTGTGTGATACATACTTCCTCGAGAAATACATGCATAATATCAAGCAGTGCGTCTCGAGGGGCCACGTGCCAGTGCATATAGTTCGTCTGATATATCGTTCGGTTTACTCGCATGCATTTTTACAACCTACATATTAAATAAAGTATCAACATTCAACCGTTAACAATCTTCTCTATTTTATATATGTTAGTGCAAAATTGCATCTGTATTAATGTCATTATCCATTATTCAAACCATTTCGAGGACTCCTGTTCATGTCTCTGGTCTATAGCATTTACTCCCAGTTCTTTGAGCACGTTAATATGATCACTGAAATTAAAAATTACCAACAATAAGTATATTCATATAGTTGTCTAATAAGTAAATTTAATGAATAATTAACAATTAATTTGAACTTACTTCAAGTGGCTTTTTTATCTCTGGGCAATTATTTAGCACGTACCACTGAGCTTTCTTGAACTCCCTTTCACACAAATCATAACCACGCTGAGCACCAAGTGGACGTACTTGTTGGGAAAATACAGAAAATCCATTCCGTTGTCTTGCTTGGTCATAATCAAAGTCTCTTTCCGGCCGATCAAACCTTGTGTTAACGCCGTTGAAGTATTTGGAACATAATGTATACCACTCAGCATCAATATATGTTTCTGCAATTGATCCTTCTGAACGGATCTTATTACCCACTGTGCGTTTCAACTTTTCAAGAAACCGTTCAATGGGATACATCTACCTATATTGGATTGGTCTTGCAAGTAAAGTCTCACATGACAAATGAACGACGAAGTGAACCATGATGTCAAAAAATGACGGTGGGTAAATACTCTCCAACTTACATAATATTAGTGTAATTTCTCGTTTCATACGGTCCAAAAGTTCTACATTCAACGTTCTAGCACATAAATCTTTAAAAAATACACCCAACTCAATTAACGTAACCTGCAAATCTCTGGTCAAGAACCCACGGATACCAACAGGCAAGATACATTGTAAAAATACATGACAATCATGGCTTTTTAGTCCAGTAATTTTCCAATCATTTGTTCGCACACACCTTGTTAGATTCGTGGCATACCGGTCCGGTAATTTAATCTTCTGCAACCACTTATAAAATGTAGCCCTTTCGTTCCTTGATAATGTATACCACCCAATTGGCATGTAAACAGACGAACCACTTTGTTGCAAGTGCATTTCAGGTCTAATTCCCAACCTCTTTAGATCTTTCCGTGAGTTTATATTATCCTTCATTTTACCTTCAATTGACATCAACGTTCCTAACATGGACTCGCATATATTTTTTTCAATATGCATAACATCGAGACTACACCGCAATTTTAACGTCGAGTAGTAGTGGAGTTCAAAAAATATACTCTTCATTGTCCAATTCAACTCATTTGCACTACGTTTTCTCTTCCGTTATTTTTTACCAAAATCATTACTTCCGACATCCACAAACTGTGCAATAACATCTTCGCCAGACAAGAATGGTGGAGGGTGCACCCATTTAACAGTGCCATCAAACGTCCTAGCATTTCCATGCCATCTATGGTCACTAGGTAAAAATCGACGATGATCCATGAAACATAGTTTCTTCCCATACGTAAGCCGTTCAGATTGGGTATGTTTGTTACAAGTCGGACATGTTAATTTCTCATTAGTGCTCCAAGATGACAAGTTTCCATAAGCAGGAAAATAATTTATTGTCCATAACACCACAACATGCATCTTGAACGACTTGCCTGTTGATGAATCACATGTTATGACCCCATTTTCTCACAAATCTTTCAATTTTGCTATTAGTGGCTGCAAGTGTATGTCTATATCATTTCCCGGTGATCTCAGACCTGAAATGAGTAAACTCATCATAAAATATGGATCTTTCATACACTTCCACGGTGGTAGATTATACAACATAAGTACAACTGGCCAAGTACTATGACTAGTACTCATGTTCCCAAAAGGATTAAATCCATTTGTTGCTAACCCAAGTTAAACATTACGAGATTCTTCAGCAAACCATGGGTGTTCCAAGTCAAATTCCTTCCAAACTTGAGAGTCTGCAAGATGTGACAAAACATTATCATTCTTTACTCTAGATGATGAGTGCCATGTCATATCCACAGCCGTTGAACGTAACATAAATAACCGTTGTAATTTAGGTATCAATGAAAAGTGACATACAACTTTCCGCAGCACATTCTGCTTCTCAGTTGTCCATCTTGATTCATGGCTAATGGGGCACTCGTTCAATTGCTCATTCTCTCGCCAAAATAACACATAATCATTCTTACATGATGTATTATATTCTAATCAAATCTGTGTCCTCTTTTCAACTGTTTTGTTTCGTAAAAGTTGCGGGGTAAAATATTGTCTAATGGAGTGCCTCTTTAAACAGCTCGAGCAACATATTGACAGTCTTAATAGATATTCGGCACATGAATTTTATATGAAACAATCTAACTGTAAATGAAAACTTACTGTGCCTTCTACACCTGGGATATAACTCACGCTGTGAATCATTCCACAAGTGAGTAAAAGTGTTATGGCACGGATCATTTGAATTTGAATCCTCTTCAGGATCGTCACCAACAATCTCAGGATGTACATCTTCATTGATGTCTTCTTTTTCATCTCGAAGTTCGAATGACGTTGGATACGGTTCTCCATGTAAGACCCAATTGGTATAACCTTGGTCAATACCTTTGACAAACAGTTGCCCTCTCACCAACTCTATCTTATGAGAACGCAAATTCTTGCAAAGTCGACATGAGCATCTTATACGACCTTCACTGCCAATTGTACATGATGCAAACTCCAAACATTTCTTAACTCCCTTAGCATATACATTGTAATCCTCACCCAACCGATCTCTAACTCGCATCCAACTCTTATCTATGTCTAATATCCTATTGCAAATAGTTACGTGCATCAACAAACAATCAATTATCTAACATATTGTACAATTTCTTCATTTCACAGGGTAGTTGATCCTATCCCATTCGGGATTGTAAGATCATAATCGCCAACCTATCAACTATTATCTGTTACGTTCAACAAAATTTCGGCAGCATCTCCTTTTAGTTCTCCAAACATGATCGTTTGGTCGTGCACACCGACGAGTAATACATCGATGCACCATCACCGAAACTGCATATCCAGAGAACAATAAAGGATGACTTTACTAAAATCATAATGTCGGATGCAACAGATATAGTTTGATATTTTGCAAGAATGATCTTATAATCCCAAATTATCCACTCTGGACAATTCAAGAGTTATCAATCAACCGTTCAACATGATTAATAACTCTCGAACGAGTTTAAGGTTTATTTCAATGGCAAGTAGAAGATACGATATTAAAACACAACAATAATAAAAAATATGGGAATACAAGATGATATGGGAATAGAAGATACGAGAATCCCCAAATCTTAATTATGTATTTTAATTATCAAACTATTTTAAGTATCTATATATATCATGGGTATTTTAAATATCCTAAATATATCATGGATATTACTTATTAGATTAATTATACATTATAGTTATTTTTAAGTATTAATTAAAATTTAATTTTATTATTTTTTAAGTTAGTTGGAAGATGGATTTTAGAACTATTATCTTTTAAGTATTAATATGAGTTTAAGTATTAATAATTCTTATATTTTTATAATATAATTTTAGCCCATTTTAAGTTAGTTGTAAGATAATTTTTACAACTATTATATTTTAAATATTAATATGAGTTTAAGTATCATTAATTCTTATGTTTATTATTTTTAAGTTATTTATAATTTAATTTTATTAATTTTTAAGTTAGTTGGAAGATAGATTTTACAGCTATTATCTTTTAAATATTAATATGAGTTTAAGTATTAATAATTATTATGTTTATTATTTTTAAGTTATTTATAATTTAATTTTATTAATTTTTAAGTTAGTTGTAAGATAGTTTTTACAACTATTATCTTTTAAGTATTAATATGAGTTTAAGTATTAATAATTCTTATGTTTATTATTTTTAAGTTATTTATATTATAACTCATGAGCACAACCGTTTGAACACTTAAATGACTATTCGAACTCGTTTATCCATTCGAACGGAATATTATCGCTTTCGAATGGTATCAACCCAAATTTCAAACACCAATCAGTTCAGACGAGACACAATCTCACAAAACATCACAAACTCATTTAGAAAACACTACAAACTTATAACATATATACTTCGAATAGCAACCCTCTAACAAACATATTTTGTGTTTAATCTAATAAATACCTACACAATATATATAAACTATAAAATCAATAAATAACTATATTAAAGTATAGATTTCTCCAATAAACACCTATACAATATTTATATAATATATATATATAATATAAAATAGAATCAGTAATAGATTTGGAAGTAAAATAAAAAAGAAAGTCATACCTTTAAGCAAAATAAGTGTGTAATCCTCTTTGTAAGATGATAGAATGAAGGATTGTGTGAAGAAAATTGAAGATTTTGGAGAGAAAACGGAGAAGAGAGGAAAAGAGGAGAGAAAAATGAGGGACTGACGGCGTGCAGGAAGACTTTAAGTTCAAACTAACCGTTTGAATGCGAAAAATGTTCAGTGCGCCAATTTTCCCTCCCGCACAAATTTCTTCAACGCCGTTTGAACGGAAAAAAATGTCATTCGAACGCTAATCCAGTAATCTTTAATTGGCGGGATATTTTCTCACCACTGCAATAATCCATTCGAACGATGACAAAGAACATTCGACGGTAGTTTAGAGTCATTAATTGGTGGGATATTTAATAAACCGTTCGAATGTTTTCTTCATAAGTTCAAATGCAAATAAAGCCTTCGAACGGTTTACGGATACAGTTCGAACACATCACCTTAATGTTTAAATATATTTATTTTCATCATTATATGAAAACTATAAGATCATATTTATTAGTAATATATATTATCATATATATAGTATCATATATATTATACTATACTAAAGTATACTAGAAAAATGTAAGATGATATCTATTAGTAATATATACTATCATATATATAGTATCATATATATTATACTATACTAAATTAGTATAAAGGAAAATATAAGATCATGTGTATTAGTAATATATACTATCATAACTATTAAGATGATATATATTAGTAACATATACTATATGATATATATATAGTAATCTGTATTATATATTATATATTTAATATGACATATATTATACTATACTAAAGTATAAAGGAAAATGTAAGATGATATATATTAGTAACATATACTATATGATATATAGTAATCTATACTATATATCATAGTATCATATATATTATACTATACTAAAGTATAAAGGAAAATATAAGATCATATGTATTAGTAATATATACTCACATATATATAGCCTCAAATATACTAAGATCATATAGTAAAATATAGAAAAATTTATAAGATGATAGTATATTAGTAATCTATACTCTATATATATATATGTTGTATAGTATCATATATAACATATATAGTAAAGTATAATGGAATATATAGTATGATATATATTAGTTAAGTATAAACTCATAGTCTATAGTACTATATACTATCAAGGAAAATATAAGATCATATGCATTAGTAATATATACTCACATATATATAGCCTCAAATATACTAAGATCATATAGTAAAGTATAGTGAAATTTATAAGATGATAGTACATTAGTAATCTATACTCTATATATATATGTTGAATAGTATCATATATAACATATATAGTAAAGTATAATGGAATATATAGTATGATATATATTAGTTAAGAACAAACTCATAGTATATAGTACTATATACTATCATATATATATATATATATTATCATATATAATACATTGATGGTAAAGTATTATAATATATTACTATTATACTATAATAATATATATAAGTTATTATGTTTTTATTTAAAGTATTATACTATCATAATATATATTATAATATACTATAATATTACTTATATATTACAGTATATATAAACTACTGTAATAGTAGTTCAAATGGTTAAATATAACGTTCGAACGGTTATACACATATAAGTTATCACGGACAGAACTTTCTTGAACGCCACCGTCCCCACAGTTTGAAAACGAGAGAAAACGTTTGAGCGCCATGAATCGCCGTCATTTGCCACCATAATTACCACCTACGTCAAACACTTTTCCTCCTAAGTGAAGGTATGCACTTTAAAAGTTATTTTACCGTTTATTTTTATAGTTTTATAGTTTTATTTGTTTCCTCTAGAAAACTTATATTTTTTCATCAATAGTCACCGTAGAACACCACAAATCCACCGTAGGATGTTTAGAAATGAAGAGTAGTATGTGTTTTGTTGAAAAAACTCACGGAATCGATGCAGTTTTAAGTGCTTTCATGGCCGTTGAGCTGACTCAACCATGGGCGAGTTCGATCTGGTTTCCTTTCGAACGCGTTCGAACGGGTTTAACCTTGCCGTTCGAACACTTTTTTGAACGTTTGAATGGTTTGAACCAAACAAGTTGTTTTTCGTTCAACCACTTTTTTTATTGTTCGAGCGTAAAAATTGTCATTCGACCACTTAATATTACGTTCGAACCATTTACTTTGTATTAGCTTATTAAATTGTTTTCATCATTATTGGATTGTTCTATCAATTAGTTTATTAAATTGCTATTAGTATATAATTTTGTAAATCTTTTCTCATATTAGATTTTATCACTAATGTTGAATATATATTTTATTTTTAAAATTTCAGATTCATAATAATGTCTTATAGGGGGCCGTAAATGTGGTAGATCAGGGGAACCTTCCATCCAAACAATTCGAGAACGGACTGTTTTACTTGAGCGGTAGGTAAACCTGTCTGATTTTGTGACTCTTATATGGGAGGGTCATTCCTTCCCATTAGTATTTAATGATCGTGGTTGGGCACCAATCTTAGATCAACGAGAAGAAGGAATGAGCTCATTTCCTACATTGAGATCTTTGCTAAGTTCTATACAGAGCTCGGTGGTGCCAACCTAGACGATGGAGGGGCATACAAGATCTGTATCCGAGGAGCTCCTGTTATATTTTTAGCAGGCAGACTTGCTGCATATTTCGGTATTCCTAGGCTGGTCGATGCCTATCCGAACCTGCCGCCTAGAGAGTTTGATCCTTTAGGTGATACAGAGATGTCTCAGGATGAGAGACTAGTTTACACAGATGAGATCGATACACTTGCTGATCATGAGGTCAGAGACTTGATTGTTGGTCCAGATGCTCTAGTGTACGATGGGACAAAGGGCATTAGGTTGACATATTTATCTTCTTTCTTCATGATCATGAATTTGATCATTGCTAACAATATTGACCCTCGGCAGCACAAGACCGAGTTTGGTATGGATCGAGCGAGATTTATCATACGAGTCGCTCGTGGCATTCCGATCGACCTCGTGGAGTATATATTTGAGAGGATCAGATCGGGGGCTTGGTACATTATGACAGATATATTATCGTTTGGGACCCTGATCACTTGATTTTTGCTACATTCTATGGTCATGCCAGAAGTTGTCGAGCGTTCACGGGAGCCGATGAGACCGATCAACAGCACCACCTTGTCACGAAGCACGGGACACTCGAGATTTCATTTTCGTGGACCTGTTGTTGACTAAAGGGCTGATATTCAGAGAGATGCACAACCGGGAGATACTGGAGTATCGACTGGTGAGGTATCGACTGGTGAGGCATCTACACAGGCCAAGGCATCATGCATATCTACTCGTGAGGAGATGGCCGACATACTGCATGCTGAGATCGACATACACACATCAGCTGTGATTGATGCAGTGCATACTGCCATGTTTGAGTTACATACAGAGATTATGACTAGCATCTCTGAGTTACGTATAGAGATTAATGAGTTACGTATAGATATTAATGCCAATAATGCAACTCAGGTCACGCTCAGTACTCGACTGGCATAGGTAGAGAGACAATTAGGTGCAGTCAAGGATGTGTGCATAAACCTTGCATCACAGTAGTTTCTATTTTTTATTTATATTTTTTTTTGTTATAGTTATGGATAGTATATATGGTGTTTTAATAATTTGTTTTAGTTGTAAATTAAATATTTTATCTTTTCTGGAGTAATTATTGATTTATATTATGTGATGTATGACTAATAATATTTATTTAGCTAAAAATCTTATTTAACATAAAAGAAATCATTAAAATATTTTAAAATTATTTACATAAAATTAATTAATGAATTTGTATATATGATATATATTTTTAGGTTTTGAGTTACGTACCGAGATTAATATTATACGTTCAAATGTATAAATGTGGTGTTTGAGTATGTTCGAACTAAATATATTCCGTTCGAACGGTTTAGAAACATTCCCGCCAGGTTTTGCCACCAAATATTTTCCGTTCGAACAAAAATAATTATCCTTCGAATGATTTTGAACTTTCGCTGGTATAATAAATTACTTCCTTGACAAGATTTTTTTGTTCGAATGTATTTTTTTTTTCCTTTCGAACGAAAAATTTTTTTTGAGACGATTTAATTCGTCATAGAAAATACTGTTCGAATGGATTTTTTTCCGTTCGAACGGTTTTGTAAAGTCATCAATTTTTTGGGACGAAATTTTAATTTCATCCTGAAAAATGACTTTTAGGGATGAAATTTAGTTTGTCCCTAAAATTCAATTTTGTTGTAGTGAAAGCCAAACATGCTGATCTTAGTGGTTTTGGACTTCTTTGTTGTATGTAACGATTCGTCTACTACATGTGCCAATGTCGATGACCACTTTCTCTCGAACTCTACAAGAGAAATGGCCTTTTGAAGCATCCTTGACAAATCCATGACTGCACAATGCCCACACGAGCCCAGAAAGCTAATCTCCAAATAAACAATAATCAAAACAAGCTCCCAAACGACAAAAAAATAGAACTTGAAAAAAAAAAAAACAAAGTAACGGAAGAAATTAAGAGAAAATCAAGAAAACATACAGTTAGAAGAACAAAGCATAAAAATCCCCACCCAAACCGCAGATGAACACAAAAGAATACCTCCTTCAATGGAGATCAGGGTCTAGGTTGCAAGTGGAGATAAACTAAGGAAGATGATCTCCGTCCATAGTTTTTTTAGAAAGAGAAAAAGATGGAGAGTGAAATGGGGATAGAGAGGTGCGAGAGAGATTGAGGAGAGATAGAGAGATTTGGACTGAAAATACCCAAATTGAATTTGAAAACAAAACAAAGCTCAAAAGACGAAAAGGCCAACGAAAGAAACCATCCCGAAAAGGGAGAGGATGGCTTATCCGTGTGTTGGAGCACGACGGTGGCATACAAGAGAGAGAGAACGTCGGGAAGGAATTTGAACAATAGAATAGGGGAGAGAGCAAACGAAACAGAGACATGGACCTTGGGGCGGGGGGAAAGAATAAATGATTTTCTGCATTTTTGTTTCTAAAATCGATCTTTTACGAAGGTATAATGTCGCTTCAAATAGTTAAATAGTCGTCGAAAATAGTTAAATACCACATTGACCATTTAGCGGCAAATTGACATCGCCATAAAACAAATCAAGGTATTAGAATTAATTTTTTCTATCCAAATTATTCACGACGATAATTTTAGTTTGGTCACAAAAAGTTTTTTTTAACAGCGATTTTTTACTCATCGGAGATAAAACGATGGAAATGCAAAAAATTCGACTTTCTACGATCAAATTAAAACTTTCGTAAAAGAATTGATCACAAAAAAAAAAAAATCTATTTTTCTTGTAGTGGTTTTTGCGGCTACCAAAAAATGCTGCAAAAATTTAAAATTTTGCCACAATAAAAAAATATACTATTGGAATCGCCTTATGGCACCATTTGCAATGAAATTTAGTCAGTTTAATTTTGCTGCAAATGATATTTTTTAGCGTCCCTTTTAACGTCGACAAAAATACTTTGGATGCAAAAGGTTGTCTCTTTTGTAGTACGTGTATTGGTATGTGTCACGCAAAGTGGAAATTAACCTGCGTGGGTTAATTTTCGATACCCAACCAAATGTGCACATAACAAACACGGGAAATTTGGATATATCACTGATTGTTCCACTTCTGCCCAGAAGTAATTGCTAAAGGGATGAAAGAACAATTAAGACAAATAAAATAGACAAAAACTAGGCATATATATATATGAGGTTCTAGCTTGTTTCCTCTTTCATCTCATGCATACATAAGATCATTGAAATCGATCATCTCTTACATGAGCATACCACTAAATAAAAGTACTAGATATTCTATAACTTAATTATTATAAGCAGTAATGAAAGATTCGTACGATCGAAGACATGCACGAGGATTGGATGCCTGCAGCATGTCACTTTCTAAATAAATATAAAGCTGATCCATAAAAGAAGGCGGTTAGCTTCCGGCATTGCTTGCCACCCGTTTGTTTTTGTCAGTTTAATGAAACAGACAGAAAGAGAGAGCCTTACTTTTCTTGCAAACGAAACAAGCTAGTGAGCCTTGCTAACCCATGCATCACTTTCGGTTGGGGTTTCCGTGGTGGCAATCTCGTGCCAAGTCCCTGCCCTCTTTTGCACTCCTTGCACACGTACGTACAGTGTCTCCATCGTTCAATTTTCTCATATGCCTCTAATTACGTACACATGAAGAAAAGGAACCACAAGTTTACAGGAACGAAGAAAATGGCTGGAAGTGAAAATAATTAGACCTTTTGTAACCAAATCCAACAGGAAAATGCACAAGCCAGTTAACCAAAGTGGGAAATATTTCGAATATTTTGTCAACATATACAGTACGAAAGAATTTGAAGAATGATAAGTCACATTTGTAATGGGGTGAGATTATATATAACTAAATCCATACAAAGAAGATGGACTTGCAGTTTAGTAATGGCAATCCACCAAAGCAGAAGTACTGGAGAAGAAGAGCACTGGCTCTTTTGAAACCAAGGAAAAACTACTGGAATCTCTGTGCAGATGATCATGGTCTTCTGGGGCTGGAAGATTAAGATCCAATTGTAGAATGTTTCTTTTTTTCCTGGCTTCGTTCGACTCAGGAGGACTCTCAGTATTTCCCGCACTAAGGACAGTTGTTGCAGTACTCATAAACGTTCTGTGCCGCCTCATATGTCCTCCTAAGGCTTGGCCGGACGAGAACTCAGCGCCACATATCGAACAGTCATGAACCTTGGATTTGTTGTTATTACTATACAGATGATCCCTATTACCTAATTGCAATGAAAGGGTTGTGCTAGTGTTGTTAAATCGATAATCTTGTACGCCGACAAGAGTTAAGGGTTTCTTCTCATCAGTATTAATATCAGCCCTAGGTTTCTTGTGACTGGCTCTGTGTCCACCCAGCGCTTGGAACGAAGCGAAGCACCGGTTACAGGTCTTGCACTGGTACGCAGCTGACAACGCAGCCTTTTCTTGTACTTTTCGGCTATGGCGGCCTTGAGCTAAGAGAATCAAGCAGTTGGCCATGTCCTCCTCCTCTTCTTCTGCAGTAGTGTCTGTCAATTCTGCCGAGGGTGTAGGAGAGGGCGCTGCACGATGAGGATCAGGTGCGCCAGAATGATCACTAGATGAGGTAGAAGCCAGAGTTAGCCCTAGCTGTGACTGTAGTCCATGACGCTTTGTGCGTTTGCCTCTTGCTATCTGTGCGTGATCTTTATTACAATTCCCCATGACTTCCTCTTTCGATGGTTTCATCATCTTCTATCTATCTCAGCAGCGCCGAAAGGGAAGAATTTGAGAGAGAGAGAGAGAGAGAGAGAGGTATGGCGGAAGAAGCGATTGCAAAGAGATGGAGTGGGAGCAAATAATATAGTGAACGGTGTGAGGGTTTAGGAGTAGAGCTAAAAAGCTGCAAAATAATATGGCCCCGTGAACAGTAACCATGAATTTGCTATGCCAGTCTTGCGTTTCCAACCTTGGAAGTTATGGACACATATATAGTTATAAAATTCAGGTGTGCGCTGTAAGAGATCAGAGGGAGAGAGAGAAAGAATTTATAAGCAATAATATAGCAAGTATGAGGAGGCGAGCAAACAAGTGAGATTCGGTTGGCTTTGAAGCAAACCCATTACTTTTCCCCAACGATTCCTCCTGGCCTGGAGATGATCAGGATTGGTTTGCAAGTCTGGAACCACAGATATTGCGCTACCTTCTCTCCCATCATTTTCTGTTTTTTGCTACTTTATTTGCTTTCCTTGCTGATCTGGTTTGGGGGGCTAGAATTGGATAAAAATTAATTTTTTTTATTTATAATTATGTAGATTATATAAAAGTTAGTAATTCTATATTTGGCTCCCGTAATTTTTTTTTTTTTTTTTGGAAAGAGATTTTGAACACATGTCAACCCACTTAATATATTTAAACATATATCGCAATTTATTCACATTCAAATTCATATATATATATATATATATAAATGAGACACATAAAATATTATTATTTACATATCAGCATCCAAAGGCAATTAAGGTTACGCTTGGATGTTGAGCTAACTTGAGTTATTTATTAATAGTAGTGAGTTGAGATAAATTTACTAATTTAAAAGTTTAGTATTTGAATGTTAGACTGAACTGAGTTGAACTCAGATGAATTTAACAACCAAACGAGTTTCTAAGTGTGTGTTGGGCACGTAAGTGCATACTCCGGAGTTCATGGGCAGTTGACCCACTCACTTCACATTCATTATGAATTTATGTGCTGTTCACTCCTTCGATGGAGAATAATTAACCTTAATATATGCGGCAATATGATTATCTAATTATTTGATGAGAAAAGCCAATAATTCTCTTGCTAATAATCAGTCGCTCCTAGCTAGCTAGGGGTTACGGACGGCGCAAAATAGTGATAATTCTAATTTGATAAGGAATTAAATATAGCACAATATATGGATCAGATTCGATCCCGAACATCCCAGCTCGTTAGGGAATATGAATTGAACGGTACTATCGCTTGGATTTGGATTCATGCATGTATGGTGACTGCATATAGCCCTGGTCAATTTGTCAATTGGTCCAAAAGACCTCGGTGAAAAAGTTAAAAATTTGAAATTAAAAAATATTTATAATTGTGGTGTTTGGATATTAAGAAAAGATGAAATGAGATGGAATGAGATGTAAGCATCTCTCTATCTAAGCCATGCCATAATTATCATTTTTTTAAGTAAAAGAAAATGAGAGAAGCAAACTAAATGATTATATCAAGGAAAAGATAGGGAAAGTATCTACGATAAAAAAACATGAAAATTCTAATATGTCCCCTGATTTTGACCGCTCATGTATTTAATTTTTTTAAAAATTATTTTTTCTTACTGATTAAAGAAGTGACTATATATTAGTGTATTGGTATTTTTTTTATTTTTTTTAAATGTTTAAACATATTTAAAAAATATTTGAAATAAAAAGAAAAAAATACAATTTACATTAGAGGCACACCAAGTAGACAAATTGTAGAGTTATAGTAGCATTACCCAAAAAAACAAAGAGGGCGGATAATTTGAGAAGGAAAAAGCAGGTTCGATACTAGTTAAGCTATTTGCTAGAAATAGATGTTTTTAACTTTTCCTATTTAATTACTAGTTGTCGACCGTCCAATGTACGAGATTAATTCAATTAATTATGAAATTAGAATAGCTAAGAAGTGAGCATGTTATATAAAAGGGCTAAATAAGATGGCTTAATAGCTAACAAGGTGACTCGCCTTTTTTCTTTATTGAAAAAATGAGAACTGGGTTTATATATTGTGCAATAAAGAGTACAATATAACGAAAGGCTTGATCTTTAGTATATATGTGAATGGTTCGATATATATAAATATATATATATATATGTCAATAAAGTAAAATAAAAATTGTGAGCTAGACGTCATAATTTTATGAGAAATGATATATAGTTACAATTGTGAGTGTGTAAGTGTCGTGCAATCACTTTAAACAAGATGAATAAATACGAAATCCACATGAAAAAAAAAATTATTTTTTTAATAATAAACCTTATTCTTTTTCAAAACGATTGCACGACGTTTACGTACTCTACCACTATATATAGTATTTATTCTAATTATATAAGGGAATTTCCAGATTGGCAAAATGAAATTAGTTGTGTCATGCATGCATCTAGCTTACTATATATTTACGTGCATGCGATCAATGATTGCCAAAGAAAAGATAGTCAAATTCATGAATTAGTAATAAATAAACAAAGCCATAAATTCTTGAACAGAGATAATTAATATTGTTAGACGGGTTTCCCTCTTCATATACGGTTAGGAGGGATATGTAAAGATTCTTGGCGTAAGGATTTAATATATAGGAAGGGATTGTACTGAGGAACAAGTAAGAGAGTCAAAGCAAGCATCGGCAATGGTTGGCTAGCTAGTGACCCCAAGTAAAGCATCGAATTAAGTGTATATACTAACTAATCATGCGGATGGTTGGTGAAATGACACCGTTTTTCATTTTTTTTTTCCCCTAACACTACAACAAATTTGAACTTTTGGGATGAAATTATTTAGGAACGAACAAAATTTTATCCTTAAAAGTCATTGTTTGGGATGAAATTTATTGATAACTTTACAAAATCGTTCGAACGGTAAAATAACTATTTGAACAGTATTTTCTGTGACGAATTAAATCGTTTCAAAAAGTTTTTTCCTTTCGACGGAGAAAAATACATTCGAACAATAAAATCTTGGCAGAGAAGTAATTTATTATGGTGGGAAAAGTTTCCAACCGTTCGAACGATAATTTTTTATGTTCGAACGGAAAATATTTGGTGGCAAAACCTGGTGGGAAGGTTTCTAAACCGTTCGATTAGAATCTATTTAGTTTAAACATATTTAAGCACCACATTTATACATTCAAATGTATAATATTAATCTCGGTATGAAACTCAAAATATAAAAAATATATATCATATATACAAATTCATTAATTAATTTTATGCAATTAATTTAAAAATATTTTAATGATTTCTTTTATGTTAAATAAGATTTTTAGTTAAATAAATATTATCAACCATACACCACATAATATAAATCAATAATTACTCCAGAAAAGATAAAATATTTAATTTACAACTAAAGAAAATGATCAAAACACCATATATACTGCCCATAATTATAACAAAAAAAAATATAAATAAAAAGTAGAAACTACTGTGTTGCGAGGTCTCTACACACATCCTCGACTGCAGCTAATTGTCTCTTTACCTGTGCCAGTCGAGTACTGAGCGTGACTTGAGTTGCATTATTGGCATTAATCTCTGTACGTAACTCATTAACCTCTGTACGTAACCCAGAGACGCTAGCCATAATCTCTGTACGCAACTTAGACATGCAACATGCACTGCATCAATCATTACCGATGTGTGTAGCTAATCTCAGCATGCAGTATGTCGGCCATCTCCTCGCGAGTAGATGTGCGTGATGCCTCGGCCTGTGGAGATGTCTCACCAGCCGATACTCCAGTATCTCCTGACTGGGCATCTCTCTGAATATCAACCTTGTCAGAAACAGCTCCATGAAAATGAAATCTCGAGTGTCCCATGCTTCTTGACAGGGTGGTGCTGTTGATCAGTCCCATCAGCTCCCAGGAATGCTCAGCAGCTTCTGGCATGACCTCGACATGTAGCAAAAATCGAGTGATGAGGATCATAAACGGCAGTATATCTGTCGTAATGAACTGAGCCTCTGATCGGATCCTCTCAAATATATGACCCACGAGGTCGATCGGAATGCCACAAGTGACCCGTATCATAAATCTCGCTCGATCTATGCCAACCTCAGTCTTGTGCTGCCGAGGGTCAATATTGTTGGCGATGATTAAATTCATGATCTTGAAGAAAGAAGATAAATCTGTCTGCCTAATACTCTTCACCCATCGTACATTAGAGCATCTGGAACAACAATCAAGTCTCTGACTTCATGATTAGCAAGTGTATCGATCTCATCTGTGTAAACTGGTCCCTCGTCCTGAGACATCTCCGTATCACCTGAAGGATCAGACTCTCTAGACGGCAGGTTCGGATAGGCATCGACAAGCCTAGGAATATCGAGATATGCAGCGAGTCCGTTCGCTGAAAATATAACAGGAGCTCCTTGGACATAGATCTTGTATGCCCCTCCATTGTGCGAGCTGGCACCACCGAGCTCTTTATAGAACTCAATAATGATCTTAATGTAGGAAACGAGCTATATTCCTTCTTCTTGCTGATCTAAGATTGGTGCCCAACCACAATCATTGAATACTAATGAGAGGGAATAACCCTCCCATATAAGAGTCACAAAATCAGATAGTTTTACCTGTCGCTCAAGTAAAACAGTTCACCCTCAAACTATTTGGATGGAAGGTTCCTCTGCTCTACCACGTTTACGGCCCCTATAAGACATTATTATGAGCCTGAAATTTTAAAAATAAAATATATATTCAACATTAGTGATAAAATCTAATTACGACAAAATGATTTAAAAAATTATATACTAATAGCAATTTAATAAATTAATTGATAAAACAATTCAATGAAACGATGAAAATAATTTAATAAGCTAATACGAAGTAAATGGTTCGAAAGTAATATAATGCGTTCAAACGAAAATTTTACATTCGAACGATAAAATATATGGTCGAATGGAAAATCGCAAACCGTTCGAACGTTTTAAAACCGTTCGAATGTCAAGGTTAAATCGTTCCAACGCGTTCGAACGGAAACTAGATCGAGCTCGGCCATGGCTGAGTCAACTTAGTGGCCATGAAAACACCAAAAAATGCATTGATTCCGTGGTTTCTTCGACAAAACACATAATATTCTTTATTTCTAAACATCCTACAGTGGATTTGTGGTGTTCTACGATGATTATTGATGAAAAAATACAATTTTCCTAGAGAAAACGAATGAAATCATAAAATCATAAAATAAACAGTAAAATAACTTTTAAAATGTATACCTTCACTTGGGAGGAAGAGTGTTCGACGTAGGTGCTGATTACGGCGGCAGATGACAACGATTGAGGGGCGTTCAAACGTTTTCTCTCGTTTTCAAACGATGGGGACGGCGGCGTGAGAGACCGTTCTGCCCACGATAACTTATATATGCATAACCGTTCGAATGTTATATTTGAAAATTTGAACGGTTTTAAATAACGGTTCGAAATTTAATATTTATCATTCGAACGGTATTTGTTTTAAGTTTAGTAAAAATTTATATTAAATATATATTATGTTTATAATCCTATAATTTAATATAATATATATACTATTATAGTAGATTATATATACTGTAATATTATAATATATATATCTATTATGATAGTATAATACTTTAAATGAAAACATAATAACTTATATATATTTTATTATAATATAATAGTAATATATTATAATACTTTACTATCAAAGTGTTATATATGATAATATATATATATATATATGATAGTATATGTACTATGAGTTTATACCTAACTAATATATATCATACTATATATTCCATTATACTTTACTATATATGTTATATATGATACTATACAGCATATATATATAGAGAGAGTATAGATTACTAATATACTTTCATCTTATAAATTTCTCTATACACTGTGTGATCTAAGTATATTTGAGGCTATATATATATATATATATATATGAGTATATATTACTAATATATATGATACTAAATATATGATATGTAATCTATATTACTAATATATATGATAGTATATATTACTAATAATCTTACATTTTTATAGTATACTTTAGTATAGTATAATATATACTATACTATATCTATGATATTCAGTATAGATTACTATATATATGATAGTATATATTACTAATACAAATGATCTTATAGTACTTTTCATTTAATGATGAAAATAAATATATTTAAACATTAAGGTGGTGTGTTCGAATGGTATTCATAAATCGTTCGAAGGCTTTATTTGCGTTTGAATTTATGAAAAAACATTCGAACGGTTTATTGCAGTAGTGGAAAAATATCCCACCAATTAATGACTCTGGATTACCGTTCGAATAGTATTCATATTCGTTCAAACAAATTATTGCAGTGGTGGGAAAGTACCCCGCCAATTAATGATTCTGGATTACCGTTCGAACGGCCTTAAAGAAATTTGTGCTGGCGGGAAAATTGGCACGCTGAAATTATTTTACGTTCGACTACACTTTATTTATGTTCGAACGGTTTGTGAGAACTTAAAACCTTCCCACATGCTGTCAGTCCCTCATTTTTCTCTCATTGTTTTCTCTCTTCTCCGTTTTCTCTCCAAAATCTTACATTTTCTTAACACAATCCTTCATTCTATCATCTTACAAAGAGGATTGCTTAGTATCTTTTACTTAAAAATATGATTTTCTTTATTATTTTACTTCTAAATATATCATTTTTTATTGATTTTGTAGTTTATATATATATATATATTATGTAGGTGTTTGTTAGATTAAACACAAAATATATTTGTTAGAGGGTTGCTATTCGAAATATATATGTTGTATGTTTGTAGTGTTTTCTAAATATGAGTTTGTGATGTTTTGTGAGATTGTGTCTCGTCTGAACTGGCTGGTGTTTGGAATCTGGGTTGGGACCGTTCAAACGCGGTGATATATCATTCGAACAAATAAATATGTTCGAACAGTATATTACTGTGTTCGAACGGTTGTAAAAACTATTTTAAACTATCATATAAATATGTAATATTATAGTAGATTATATAAAGTATATATATGTAAGAATTAATAATACTTAAACTCATAGTAATATTTAAAAGATAATAGTTGTAAAAAGTAGCTTACAACTAATTTAAAATGGGCTAAAATTATATTATAAAAATATAAGAATTATTAATACTTAAATTCATATTAATATTTCAAAGATAATAGTTGTAAAACCTATCTTACAACTAACTTAAAATAGACTAAAATTATATTATAAAAACATAAGAATTATTAATACTTAAACTCATATTAATATTTAAAAGATAATAGTTGTAAAAACTATCTTACAACTAACTTAAAATGGGCTAAAATTATATTATAAAAATAGAAGAATTATTAATATTTAAAAGATAATAGTTGTAAGAACTATCTTACAACTATCTTAAAAAATAATAAAATTAAATTATAAATAACTTAAAAATAATAGACATAATAATTAATAATACTTAAACTCATATTAATACTTAAAAGATAATAATTGTAAAAACTATCTTTCAACTAACTTAAAAGGGGGTAAAATTATATTATAAAAACATAAGGATTATTAATACTTAAATTCATATTAATATTTAAGTATTAATTAAACTATGAGGACAAACACAATAATAATAAAAGATAATTAATATTATCCTATGAGGACTAACTTAACAAATAATTAAATTAAATTTTAATTAATACTTAAAATTAACTATAATGTATAATTAAGCTAATAAGTAATACCCATGATATATAATGTATCATCTTATATTCTCGAATTTTTTATTATTATTGTGTTTTAATATCGTATCTTATACTTGGCATTAAAAAAAATCTTAGACCCGTTCGAGAGTTATCAATAATGTTGAGTGGTTGATTGATAACTCTTGAATTGTCCAGAGTGGACAATTTGAGATTGTAAGATCATTCTCGCAAACTATCAAACTATATCTGTTGCATCCGTCATTATGATTTTGGTAGAGTCATCCCTTATTGTTCTCTGGATATGCAATTTCGGTTAAGGTACATCGATGTATTACTCATCGGTGTGCACGACCAAACGAGCATATTTCGAGAACTAGGAGGAGATACTGCCAAAATTTTGTTAGATGTGACAGATAATTGGCAATTATGATCTTACAATCCCGAATGGGATAGGACCAACTACCCGGTGAAATGAAGAAATTGCACAATATGTTAGATAATTGATTGTTTGTTGATGCACATGACTGTTTGCAATAGGACATTAGACATGGATAAGAGTTGGATACGAATTAGAAATCGGTTGGGTGAGGATTACAATGTATACGTTGAAGGAGTTAATATATTTTTGGAGTTCCCATCCTGTACAATTGGTAGTGACAATCGTATTTGATGTGCAACGCCCCGTTCCCGGAGGTCCGGAGAGTTAGCTCTTAATACTTAACATTAAACTTCAATAACACAACTATAAAATCCAGAAAAACTATATAAAATGTTAATCCATTTAATCAACTCAATATCTTTGTTCCTTCATGGGGACAACCAATAAATTCTCAATAACATAAATTAAAAACTCTCCAAAACTTGTAAATATCCTTAACCCATCAAATCAAAATAACCAAAAATAAAACAGTTTTCTAACTACGACTCTCAAATAAGCACTTGTACCCTTGGGCACTTATTCCATTACGGACATTACACCTTGCTAAAACCTCATACTCTTGTTCTCTAGCTGAACCATCAAAATTATCTAAAAAATAATTGGAGATAAGGGGTGAGTTATCAACAACTCAGTAAGCAGAAGATATATACTAGTGTGTAAACATAGCATTTACAGAATTCAGAACATAGAAACAAAATATTTTCTTTCAGAATGCAGAATCAGAATAACTTTTTCATAAAGCAGCATCATAACATCTTATAAAAAATATCAGAGCGAAAGTTCGAAAATATTCATAATCAAAATCCCTTTGGCATAGCATTACTGAAACATCACATCTTATCTTATCATATCATATCATAACAAATACCATGTTTAACCCTCGTGGTAGGGTTGTGCAAACCCCAATAGCTAACCGAGCAGAAACAAAATGTGAATCTTCCCCTTATTCATTCTCGGAGCCCCGAGTGTGCACATAGAAAAGACCACGTAGAAAACCACTTTGTTTCCAAAGTGGGTGCACCAGAAACAGAAATGTTGGTACCAACCCGAACAGAGGCCACAATTTTACACCCGTGGTAAGATCAGAACGGAACAGAAACAGAAACAGAATTGTAACCCCCGCTCATTTCTTCTTACGTAAACTTCTCTCTTTTTTACGCAAGGCTCCTCCTTTCTGACGTAAGCAAATTCCGATGACGGAATTATGCAACAGTTTGCCATTCTTTCTGGCGACTGCGAGCATCATCATGTGTGCCGAACCATGACGACGTGCCTCTCGAGATATTAGGTGACTTCTAAGGTACGCCCAGTGTTTAAATGTACTGGAAATATTTATATGAGGAATTTCTAGTATCGTTGAGTTAAACTTGTTTTTAAATGAGACAATTATAATATTTTGAAGAGCTCCAAAATATTATAATTGTCGGATATAATTTTAATATTAATTATTAAAATGATTCCAGTTATTTGAAATATTAAGAGATTTAAATTATGTTGAAAACTTTAATTAATTTAATGGTTTTATTCTCTTAAATATATTAAATAAGACTTCATCATTTATTAATGATGAAGAAATATTATTTTATAAACTAAAGTTAGTTTAAAATAATATTTACCTTAATTCCTCTAAGTGCTTTTAATTAAGTTAACGTTTATGCATTTTCAAATCAGTATTTAATCCCCCATCGTTAGATCGTTTTGAGGACCCCCAAGACGAAAGGACTGGATTAAATACCCAGACCCCTCTCTCTTTCCCCTCACTTTTCCCCAGCTCTCTCTCTCTCTCTCTCGCCTCCCTCGCCCCTTAAGTGTATGCTGTACGCAGTCCATATCCACGCCGTAGCTTCCATCGCACAGCCCAATGCCTCCGTGCGCCGCCAGCTCTCACCACCAGCACCGTCGCACTCCTCTCCCTCCGGCGAGCCTCCCCGTGGCAACCTTTCTCCCTCACGCTCTCCCTTTCTCCCTTTCAGAAGTGTAATGCCCGAATGGGCATGATGCCCATTCCATTGCCGTGCGCCACCTACCGGCGCCACCACCGCCACCAACAGCCTCCCCTCTCACCGGTGAAGCCCTCCCTTGGAACCCAAGCCACGGGAAGTCCCATTTCCCCCTCCGTCGCACACACGCACGCACGAAACCCATTTATGGGTTTCTCACGGCTTTAAGCTACTGACGCTGCTAGCGCAGCCGTGCGCGACACCCATGGCCACTAGGCACCACCATGGACCTTTCCTCCCCTTCCCCTTCCTCCTCCATGTGACTCGAGGCCAGTAGCCTCTCTCCACCGCACGGCTTTCTCCCCCTTACACGCACGGCTTTGCACTCCTCCACCGTCGTGCACCGCCACCCACGATGGGTAACCACCGTCATTAGCCTCCTCAGGCCACCACCAAGCTATATCAACCACCCACGGCTCCGATCTGTCACCCATGCACGTACACTCTCTCCCACGGCTTCTCCTCTATCGTGCGGCCAGATCTGCCGCCATGAGCCACCGTGGCGCTACTTCGACGCTGCCACGAGTTCCACCGCACCTCCCTTAGCTGAGCCCTAGGGTCAAACCACCACTTTACGTGGTGGGTAATCACTGCACGTGATGGACAGTCACTGTGTGTGACTGACCGCCACTGTACACGGCTAGATCCACCGTGTTACACTCCTTGCCACCATCACAAGGCCTTCACGAGCCTTTCCAAGACCACATTTAGCTATCCAAATGCCCAAACAGTCAACGTACGTGGGTTAGCCGCCACTTACGACCTCTCCGACGTCAACGGCTGTGACGATTAGCGAGCAATGCACGGGTTATCCCGTCGATGGTATAACTCTCTATCCCTCGTTAATTATGTTAGATATTGATTAGTGGACTAGGTTGTGGATGGTGCTGTTAGTATTAGGGGAATGACTGTGTAGTATTGAGATGCGCTGTGTAGTGCGCTATGAAGTGTTGGGCATATATGTGTAGTGTGGTTATGTGATGTGCCGTATATATGAAGTGTTGGGCTCATTGTGTAGTGTGCTGTGAAGTGTTGGGCACTCTATGCAGTGAAGTGTTGGGCTTATCTGTGTAGTGCGCTGTGAAGTGTGGAGCATAGTTGGGAATTGTGCTGTGCAGTGTTGTGGACTGTGCAGTGTGGTGTGGTTGCGGACTATGCATTGTATTGGTGTCGTGGCATGTGGAGTGGGAACAGTACATGCTGAGTGTACTTTGTGTGTGGCGTAGTGTGACATAAAGAGAGTGTATGTAGAATATACTCTCCTGGCGTATTGTGGAATGGGAAGAGTACACGTAGAGTGTACTCTGTATGGCGTGGTGTGTGATTTGAGTACACGTGGAGTGTACTCCATGTAATAGAGTGACACACCATATGGCGGGTACGCCATAATAGTGATGTGGCGTGGTGTGTATGAAGGGAGTACATGTATAATGTACTCCGTATGGTGGAGTGATGCACCATACGACAGGTATGCCGTAATGGTGATGTGGCGTAACATGTATGGAGTATACGCGGAGTGTACTCCATGTGGTGGAATGATGCATCGTATGGCGGGTATGTCATATTGATGATAGGTTGTAGCATGTGGAAAGGGAGTATACGTAGAGTGTACTCCACGAGACAACGACACTCCGTGTGGCGTGTCACAGAGATAAGGATGGTTGTGCAGTTGATGGGCATAAAACGTGGTGAATAGTGTCGAGAATTGTGGAACAATGTCCTGAAGTAGTTATGGCTCAGCCTGTAGTTTGAGGTGACAAGTGTCACCATGATGGACTTATGGCTAGAAGTATGGGTGTAGTAGCAGAACAAGTGTAAGAGTACGCAACGGAAACATGATTGGGCAACGTCACGAAGTGACGTGGTTATTGATAGTCATGCTTATGATGGATAAGGAGTTAGCTTTGGAATGGCATAACGGGAACGTGACGAGATGTCACGATGTGACGGGAGTACGTGAGGAACCGTACTCGTGATGAGTAAGAAGTTGGCCTAAAAGTGACGTAACAGGATGTCAGATGATGTGACAAGGTCACGGTGTAACTTGAGAGTAGTCTCGAGCTATGTGACGTGACGCAAGACATAGTTGTGAACAGAGTCTTGTCGCGTTAAGTGTTGGGATGAACTGTAAGAAGGGACGGATAGCATGAAGAGTCATGCTAGCCGAGTTAAAAGAATATTGGTATCAGAATATGGCCCTCATCCCTACAAGCAGATGATCAACATGTTATATGTTAATTTTAGGTGATAAAGGGGTAAGGTACATGTGTAATCTGGTTAGACACATGTGCCGGACGGAGTTACCATATATAATGGGTAATCTGTCCTGAGCACAATTACACAGTGCTTAAGCCTCAGAGTTGGCTTAGAGCCGTGTGGCTTGTATGGATGAGAATGAGGATTAGTATGGGCTAAGATGTATGGAGGTAGTGACGGGTGTATTGTCTAGGATTGAGATGCGTGACTTAGTTGGTCTGAGTCATGCATCAAGATGAGTTCAATAAGGAGAATAAGACGAATGTCTTAGTGTCTTAATCCTAAGGTGAATCATGGGTTCACTTTAGTGAATGAGCACTTGAGGCAAGACGTTGAGTTGGAAGATGCGGTGACCGCAAAGGGTCCCTGAAGGTTTTAGCATAGTAAAGGGCACGCAAATGCATGAGATAGAAGGAGAGTGTTTCAAGTATAGTGTAGTTCTATTTCTAGTTCAGTTGCTTATGCATTAGATAGAGAATGACGTTAAGATGATGTATGCATGTAGGTTGCCAGCTGACACGCGCATGAATGGACTACATGGTATGAAAGTAGCATGGAGTCCAGGTAAGTATTACATTCATGCCCTTCTGGAGTTTCTAGAAATTACGAAACGAAAACGAAAAGCTCTTTTCTTTAAGAAAATGGTTACGAAAGAAGATGCCATGCTTTCAAATGTATAAGTACGTACGGCCCCTCCATGAAAGCCCCTTTTTACGCACCCAAAGTTATTAATTGTACGCATGCAAATGGATGACTATACGGCGTATCTATTGTACATATTTTCAAAGAAAATGAACTGATGTAAATGCACGAAAGACGAGCTTGAGCCGACTTCTTCGTGGATCCTACGGACCGAAGCTGTTGCGAGCGCAGCGAGGTGATGCTCGTGGACGCCGCGAATGCCAACGTTCAAGGTGATGCTTACGGATGCCGCGAAAGGTGAAGTTTGAGCCCGTGCTTTATGTTTTATGGACGGTGCGAACTGACACTTTTGTGAAGGCTGCGAGGTGATATTTGTGGACGTCATGAAAGAGGACGTTCAAGCCCATGCCCACGAAATGACGTTTTCTCATGAAAAGAAATGTTTTCTCATGTTAAATGAAAGAAAGAACTGAATGAAAGCTCCAGCTCTTTAGAGCTGGCATGAATGAATGAATGAAAGAATGAATGAAAGCATGAAATGTATGAAGACACGTAACGGCCATATGAGTGAATGCAAGGGTACCAATAAATGGGCAGATTGCAATGCCGGGTAAGTAGTATTGGTAGTGCACCCAGTGCTGCCCCCTATGAAAAGGGATTCCTAACTTGTGGCCACGGGCGGGATCCAGGTCCAAAAGACTGCTAACCCTAACACAAGAGGCATAACAGTGTGTACCGGCCTATGAAAGTGAAAAGAAAGAATGTATGTATGTACGTATGTACGTAGGCAAGAATGTACTTTAAGAAATGAAGGCACTGCACTCTTGCAGAAATGAAGGCACTGACGGGGGACACATTTTACGAAAAGAAAGTCCCTTTAAAAAGGAAAATCCCGTCCAGTGATGTTTTCAAATGAACGCACGTATGCACGCATGCATGTATGTATAGTATGTACGAATGATGAATGCATGAATGAAAACCTATGTTATTATATTTTAACTGCATGAAGTAATGCTCATGAGTCTTCGACTCATTTTAGTTTTTATGTATGTCCCTCCCCCTACGGGGAAGGAAATGAAGTACGTGTCGGGACGGACACAACCCATGAGGAAGAGCACGGAAGTCTAGGCCCGAGGTTTAAATGTAAGAGATGCATTTTTATTATTAAAATTGATATTTTCCGTTGTAAACTTCTTTTATTGTAAAATCACATTTTATTTTATAAACGTAGAGTCTTGCACCCTGGGAAGAAGCAAAAAGTTTTAAATCGGACAGTAATTCCCGTCGTCCTTTATCAAAATATTTTATAAAAAGTCCTACCACAAGGACGGGCGTTACAAGGATGTTATGCCAGAGGTTTTCAGAAATCACATCAGATCATATCAGAGTACAGAAAATCTTCAGAACAGAACAAAATCATATCACAACATAATTTATGCACAAAATTTCATATTCGCTCTCTTTTTCAAAGTTCAGAAACAGAATGTAAAAAATAAGCTCATGTCTACACCAGTCATGACAGAAAATAATATCTTCTTAAACAGAATCTTATGAGTAATGCATAACAAATACTGAGGTAGTTCAAATTTCTTTTCATAATCAAATATGTATATTTTGCAAAAATAACCTCAGCTCATTTTTATTTTAATGCAAAGTCTAGCATAAGAACCTCGTTTGACTGGGCTTCTTAGCTTTCAGGAATTTCCTCAAAATGCCAAACAATTATTAATTGACACCTATAACATAATAACATAATTCTCATAATTTTTCAATTAATCACGTATTTCGATATTTAATCCTAAACTTCTAAAATAACCTATTTAATTCGTCAAAACCTAAAATTACAATTCATCACTTTTTAAAATCGTCAATGCTAATTTAATAACTATAACTAAAACATTTAAAAGTTTGATCTATTTATTATTGAAAACAAACTATAAAGTTTAATACTAGATAATATAATTATCCAAAAATATTTTAAAATAAACATAACTATTTTTAAATAGACTAAATCATATCTAAAGTGCAAAAACAACATTACTCCAATATTGTTTACTCCTGAAATAAATCTTTACTTAATAACATGTTAAAATACTTAAGCAATTTATGTAGTCATAATTATATAAGAGTGTACTAATACATAATAAAAATTTAAAAGCACATTAATATAACATGTAGTAAAAGGGCACTAGTGTAATTTCCTTCATTTCTTTAAAAACCTACGTAAACAGATAACTTGCAAGGCAGGGGCTTACCTACGGAGGAATCACGTGGCAGCGTGCGACGCAGCGAGGGGCTAGAGGCTTATCAACGTAACGGCAGTGATCTCGGTGGAGCACTGGAAGCGAGAGAGAGCAATACGGGAAGGGAAACGGATAGTGAGGGAGAGATGGAGAAGAATGGAAGGGAAACTCACTGCAAAGGAGGAGCTGCGTAAGGTGCGGAGATGAAGATGGTTGTCCCGGCAGCATTGAACGTGTGGGAAAGAGTTGTGCAAGGAGCTGGGAGATGGACAATGGCAACGTCGGCGGCTGGGTGGTAAAGACGAACTCATAGTGGCTGAAACAAAGTGCTCTATTTTTGGGAGATAAAACAGAGGATTTTGACTTGGTGGAAGCGGTGGGTTGCTATTTCCCGTGGTTGTGGCACGCGGTTCTGGTGGTTTGTCTTGGTGGATGCTTACGAGGGGTGGATGAATTGGATGACAACTATGTGGAGGTGCTGGGGTGGCGCGGCAATGCACGGTGCGGGCTTCGTGTAAGCACGGGTTGCGTTGATCTCGTATGGGGGGTAACTTGAATTCTGGTCGGTGCACAGTGGAGATGGGTTGGTTGATCAGAGGCTTACAAGGGGGTGCACTGGTGGCAGCAGTATGGACGATGGAGGGTTGGCTTATGTGGGGTGACTCTCGGTATGGGAGTGCATGAAACCGAGGGGATGGAGGCTGGGGCTTGCGAGTCTAAGGTGGGGCGGCGGCAAGTGTTTGGGTAGTTTCTAATAGCATGGGAAAAACCTATGAGTGTCTATATATATATGAGGTGAAAACCCTAGAGAGACGAGAGAGACGTGTGTGTGGATGAAAGGCTGTGTCGTGTGTGCATGGAGTGGACGAGAGGAAGACTTACGAGTGAAAAAAAAATATAGACGGAAAGAAAAAAAAAACATGCGGGGAAGTTAATGTGTGGGAAAAAAAAACTAAAACAAAATAAATAAATAAATAAATAAAAATTTGAGCTTGATTGGGCCCGGGTGTTATATGATGTCCATGCTGACTTTGCAAGAATTTGCGTTCCCATAAGATAAAGTGGGTGAGAGAGCATCTGTTTGTCAAAGGTATTGAACAAGGTTATATTGATTGGGTCTTACATGGAGAACTGTATTTAACTTCATTCGAACTTCGAGATGAAAAAGAAGGACATCGATGAAGATGTACATCCTGAGGTTGTGGGTGACGATCCTGAAGAGGATATGGAGCAAATGTTGGGCGACATTGGTGCGAGAATGTCTATGGATAAAAGTGGAATAGATCCATCAAATTCAAATGATTCGTGCCATGACACTTTTACCCGCTTGTGGAATGATTCACAGCGTGAGTTATATCCAGGGTGTAAAAGGCACAGTAAGTTGTCATTTACAGTTAGACTGCTTCATATAAAATCCATGTACCAAATATCTATTAAGACTGTCAATATATTGCTCGAGTTGTTTAAAGAGGTACTTCCATCAGACAATATTTTACCTTGCAACTTCTACGAAGCAAAACAGTTAAAAAAAGAAATCGGGTTTGATTACAATATAATACATGCATGTAAGAATGATTGTGTGTTATTTTGGCGAGAGAATAAGCAGTTGAACGAGTGCCCCATTTGCCATGAATCAAGATGGACAATTGAGAAGCAAAATATGCCGCGGAAGGTTGTACGTCACTTTCCATTTAAACCTAGATTACAACGGTTATTTATGTCACGTTCAACGGCTGCCCATCATCTAGAGTCAGGAATGATAATGTTTTGTCACATCCTGTAGACTTCAGGTTTGGAAGGAATTTGACTTAGAAAACCCATGGTTTTCTGAAGAACCTCGTAATGTTCGATTTGGATTAGCAACAGATGGATTTAATCCGTTTGGGAACATGAGTACTAGTCATAGTACTTGGCCAATTGTACTTAAGCCGTACAATCTACCATTGTGGAAGTGTATGAAAGATCCATATTTCATTATGAGTTTGCTCATTCCAAGTCTGAGATCACAAGGAAATGATATAGACATACACTTATAGTCACTGATAGCATAATTGAAAGATTTGTAGGAGAATGGGGTCTTAACATTTGATTTATCAACAGGAAAGTCGTTTAAGATGCATGATGTGGTGTTATGGACAATAAATGACTTTTCCGCATATGGAAACTTATCAGGTTGGAGCACTAAGGGGAAATTGGCATATTCGACTTTTAGCAAACATACTCAATTTGAATGGCTTACGTATGAGAGGAAACTATGCTTTATGGGTCATTGTCTATTTTTACCTGGTGACCATAGATGGCGTAGAAATGGTAGGATGTTTGATGGCATTGTTGAATGGGGGCACCCTCCACCATTCTTGTCTGGAGAATATGTTATTGCACAGTTTGTAGATTTTGGAAGTAATGATTTTGGTAAAAATCAATGGAAGAGAAAATGAAGTGCGAATGAGTTGAATTAGACAAGAAAAAGTATATTTTTTGAACTCCCCTGCTTGTCGACGTTAAAATTGCGGCATAGTCTCGATGTTATGTATATTGAAAAAAATATATGCGAGTCCATGTTAGGAACGTTGATGTCAATTGAAGGTAAAACGAAAGATAATATAAACTCACGGAAAGATCTAAAGTAGCTGGGAATTAGACCTGAAATGCACTTGCAACAAAGTGGTTCGTCTGTTTACATGCCAATTGGGTGGTATACATTGTCAAGGAATGAAAGGGCTACATTTTGTGAGTGGTTGTAGAAGATTAAATTACCAGAAGAGTATGCCTCGAATTTAACAAGGTGTGTGCGAACAAATAACTAGAAAATTCCTGGACTAAAAAGCCATGATTGTCATGTATTTTTATAACGTATCTTGCCTGTTGGTCTTTGTGGGTTCTTGACTAGAGATGTTCGGGTTCCGTTAATTGAGCTGGGTGCATTTTTTTTAAAGATTTATGTCCTAGAACGTTGAATGTAGAAACTTTGGATCGTATGAAACGAGAAATTGCAGTTATATTGTGTAAGTTGGAGAGTATTAACCCACGTCATTATTCGACATCATGGTTCATTTATATTGCATTGCCTCTCTTAGAAATTGGTAATGTACTTTTTTTTTTAATTTTTTTTTAATCTATATAGTTTGTTTTTAATATAGACTTTATATCTTAACAATGTCTCTTATAGAAAGAGTCATACACCAATTATGATCTAACAAAATTGTATGATGTATCATATACTAATAGTAATGGAGAGTGGACTCATCCCAATGCTCGTGAAAATTATGTAAGTATTATAATTTTTTTAATTAACCATATTTAAATTATTGTGTTAATATTAATTTTATATGTTGTGTGTAGGATAAAATGGTTGCCCTCCGTGCTGAAACTGCATCAGATCATAATTCATCAATAAGTGATGTTGAAATTTTTACACAAGTTCTGGGTCAACGTTTGAGCTATTTGAGGGGTTTGGGTCATTGTGTAAAGTCTTCAGGCTCTTCATCAACGTCAAGCACTACTGCTATTGCGTTAGAGAATACAAATTCTAAGATCGAAGAATTGATGACAAAATAGCAGTAGTCAGAGGCTCAAATGACGAAACAAGCAGACATGGAGATGCGCATAAAATAACAAGAAGATCAACAAAGAGAGATGCAACTCCAAATACAAGAACAACAATGACAGATGCAGCTTCAAATGCAGATGCTTATGCTACAATTTAGGCCTTCAAACAATTGAATTTCATTAGAAGTGTTTTTGCATATCATGTACTGATAATTTTATTACTATTTTATTTATTTAGTTCTGACTTATTAGATCAGTTTATTTATATTGAACAAATTGTAATGTATTTTTGAAATATAAATATCTATTTGGTTTTAAATTAGTATTGTTCAAGAATAACCATTCGAACCTTCATCAAATGTTCGAACATATATAAATCGGATACAACCGTTCGAACATCGTAAGTTAGAGTTCGAACAGTAAAAAATTGTGCGCTGTTCGAACAGGCAATTTACTATTTGCGTTCAATCATCAATTTTTTTTGTTCGAACGTTTCTTCATGTGTATTTGGTCGAACGGACTGGTATCGATCGACCGGCCATGAAATACCCATTCAAACAGTTCCTCATTTTTAGAACGTTATTTACGACGTTCAAACGAATTTTTGAGATGAATTTAAATCGTCCCAGAAAAAAATCCGTTCGAACGCGATCGAATGGCCCAACTTAAATTCGTCCTAAAAGATATTTTTTGGGACGAATTTGTATTTTTTGTCCCAAAATACCTTTTGGGACAGTTTTATAGGGACGAACTTGAGATAGTTTTTTTTTCGTCCCAAAATATAATTTGGGACGAAATGCCACTCTTTTGGGATGAAAATTTTTGTTCCAAATGACCTTATTTGTTGTAGTGTAAATACTTTATATTTTAATATTAATATTAGGAAAATAAACTACCCTCCAAATATACTCATACTTGTGTTTTTTTTTACTTAATAGTTAATGAAGTATTTATTAGTGAATTATTATTTTTTTCTTAAAAAAAATGTTTAAATATATTTTAAAAATATGTGGGGAAAAAAATACAGTTACCAATCCAAACTATCGATACCGGTAGCAAGATCCTTAATATTAATAAAGAGAAATGATTTGTATAAATCCCAATAAAGAAGTCCTGCACAATCTCTATAAAAAAAATGAACTCCACATGAAAAAAATGTGTAAAAAAATATGTATTCATTTTAGTAGAATCTAATTTTTTATAAAAAAGATTGTACAAAATTTATCTATTTAAAACTTGTAGTTAGCATTAACTCATTAATAAAAGAGGAGTAATACTACGTACAATTATGGAATGCTCAATCGTCACGCAATTGTTTTGAAAAAAACTGGATCGATCTCCTATTAAAAATTTAATTTTTTTTATGTGAATTTTATATTTTACTATTTTTTTTTAAAAAAATTGTCCAATACTTATACACTATAAAATGTTGTATCATACCACCGCAAATATCATTTCCGATGAAAGAGTAGCTGGAGAACCCCACAGTAACAACCTCATGTGAAAAAGTGAAAAATGAAACCGTTTGGATGATCTCTACACGCATATCTATTATGACTTCGGATCTATCTAAACACTCTGCAGCCATTAGCACTTATATATGTTCGTACAAATAACATTTTTGAGTGGGAAAAATAAAAAACAATGATTTTAATAATTTATGCGCTCACCTACCGTAGTACAACTCGTATAAATTAAGAGTTAATCTTATAATCGGTCCGACTAGCCTTTATGAAAGAGCAGCCTCCCAATAAATTCATGCCACATAGACTTTCCATTTAAACTACAATGGAGCTGCACAAATCCTGATCACCACATCTTCTACAAAAAATTTGTGCAAATTCATCTCTTTGATGTAGCAGTGGCAGAAAATGGGTATTAGTCTACTGGAGACGATTCTTCATGTTAAGCAAATTATTCAAAGGTGGTCTTATAACAATCCACTAGAAATTTACTGGTGGAATTTCTATTGACTTTATGATCCTCGTAAAAATCCCATAAGTTTTTACGAATCAATTAATCGCACAGTGTTATCACTCATTATAGTGCTAGAAATATAAGTTTAATTATTTAAGGTAGTTAGAAGTATCAGAATGTGTTATGGTCTACGTCATTAGACTCAATTGTTTATTTAGGATGCTTTAGCTCAATAACCCATTTTCATAATTTCAGATGAAATGCCTGTTCAAAATTGTGAAATTATTTTTAGGGACACTTCAGGCTTGAATTTCGGTAAACGATTTTCACTATAGGTTAATATTAATATTTAGTATTTTTCAGTACTAAGTTTATTATGCATTTTTTCGGAGTGAATAGTAACCTCGATCGATAAGCTCAACTAGTGCAGTGTTTTCAAAATCATAGTATGGAATATCCAAATTAGGTCAGAGAAGTTTTATTTGGACACTTGGCAAGATCTTAGCCACACATAGTGAATAGTATTAGACACTTGGCATAAAGAGGAAACATTAGATAGATTTGTGAAGGAAATCAAGGTGCGAGATCATGCCACCTAAGCAAAACTTTGTTTCATTTAATCAATCAAATTGTGTCAGACCAAAGAGGGTTTCAACTCTAGCGAAACCCTAAATGGTTGGGATCCAATTGAAACCCCAAAAAAGACTTGGTTGAAATCGAAACCCTAAACGGTTTCCCAAACCCTAAAGTTAGACTCCAAACCCTTTTTAATCTGATTTCTAGCATTGTGTTTAATCACTTGATTAAATCACTTCCACATGCTATTAATTAATCAAATAATTGTTATGACATCATTATCTAACCTTTTAAACTTAAGAAATTTGATTGGGCCACGAAAGATTGGATTTGGGCTTAATAGCATTCCAAACGCTAACCAAACCCCATTTAAACTCCAAATTGAAGCCCACTTGGTTGAGGCTCACCAAGGCCCATGAATTTGGCCAGCAAAGCTTTAAGAAGAAGTTTCCTCCCCCACATGGCAGACCATCCCCTGCCATTGGCTGCATCCAATAGAGCCTTGATGTGAAGGAGAAATCCACCCCATCAACCTCCATATCTCACAGTTGCAGCAAGCAGTCCTTGCCCCTCACTATTCTCCACTTTATGTCATATAGTCACCTCTAATCAAGGGTCATTCAAGCTCATAACTTCCCCCTCCAGAATAAGTCTAAAGTCGTACAAGACACATTTCACTTCATTTCATCACTTCTTCATCTGGTTCTTAGAGAGAAACTCAAAAGAGCTCTCTCGGGCAGATTTCTAGGTCTTTTTACGTGGAAAGTTTTGACCCTTTGTAAGTATTTTCGAACCATTATACCTTCATAAAAGTTGTTCATCTTTGAGTATAGTTTCCGTGGATATCTTATTAGTCTCATTTCATACTCATTTGATTGGTCAAAACTATTTTTAACCATGGAAAGGTCATTTTGGGAGTGAAACTGGAGAGTATGTTATGTTTTGGAATTTTTGACCAAGCTAATGGACATATCTTGGTCCAAAAATTTTAATGGAGTGTTGTTCGCATGTGTTTATGAATGGTCATTGAGGTTTTATTGCATGACTAAAGCCTTTGATGATAGATTTCCTTAGATCTAGAAACTTGAAAACTGGAAGTGGAAAAACAGTTTTTGTTTTGAGAAAGTTTGAATATTTCGCGGTTTACTCTTACTCTAAAGGTTTTGATATTTTTATGTGATGTTCCAAAACCCCATATATACATGTTAGGATGTTATTTTGAAGATACTTAGTATTAGTTTTAAAGATATGACATTTTTATGCAAGAGGATTTTGGTTAAGCCTAAGATTTGATGTTTTTGGGTTAGATCCATGTGATTTTAAGTTTGATGGTTGGATCTTCTTTAGGACACATTTTTAAACCATGTGATTTTTTAGTTTGAAGATCACATATCTTTAAGTCATGGATCAAGAGATTGATCAAAGTTAGTTGAGATAAATATTTCTGTTTTTAGACTAAGTGTAAAACCAAAAAAATCTAAGTGTTGTTTTGTGATTTTTTGTGACTTTTTTGTTTGATGATTTAAAGCATGATTGATCTTAGGATGATGTTATGAATATGTTAGAAGGAAGATTTGATTTTTTTTTGGAATTCTTGGAGATGTTTTGAAATTAGAAGAAGTGCGACAAAAATTAAGGGAAAAATCATATGGATGTTTCCGCCATAGTGTGTTTTCCATAGTTGTGATTTGTTTTAAATTTTTCTGAGTTGATATTTGAGTTTAGGACAAAATTTCTATAAGGAATGTAAATTTTGAAAATTTTTAGAGTTAGAATATGAAATCCTTAAGTTCGGGATAAAATGGTCATTTTTCCATATGTAGAGGGTTAAATAATAATTTTACTCTAAGTTAGCTTATTTTCATGCTTCTAAGTTAACTTGTTTTCATGCTTCTAATTGTTAGTGATTAAATTTCTAATTTGTAGAATCACTATTTTCAGTTCCTCGTGTTTCGCACTTTATTCTTGTGGAATGCGACGATTGAGGTAACTTATATTTGTATGGAAACTACAATTTATATTTGTATGTTGTTATATATGCCATGCCATGCCATGTCATTACATGTTTATTTGTTACACAATCTATTTTGTCACATATTGCTATAAGTTGCAAGTATGTCATGTTAAGTTATGCCATCTGTTACATGTATGCCATGTCACATAATATTCACTATTAAATGTATGCTATGTCACTTAATATTCACTATTACATGTTATGTCATGTTATGATATACTGTTTTTCACATGTTATGTCATGCTACAAAATATTTTCTGTCAAGTACGTCATGTCTTTCGACTTACATTCATGTACGTCTTCGTACAGTTAAGTTATTGTTCAGTTCGTGGTTGTTGTTAAATCATGGTAATCCCATGAGAGAAGAATACACAATCATGGTAATCCCATGAAATAAGAATACGCAGTCTTGGTAACCCCATGAGATAAGAATACGCAGTCTTGGTAACCTCATGAGATAAGGATACACAATCATGATAATCCCATGAGATAAGATTACGCAATCATGGTAACCCCATGAGATAAGATTACTCTATCATAGTGACCCCATGAGACAAGAATATGTTTCAAGTTCATGTTTATGTCATGTTATGTTCAAGTTCACGTTCATGTTATGTACGTTTATGCTATGTTTCAAGTTCACGTTCATGTCAGGTTATGTTCATGTTCATGTTCATGTTATGTCATGTTCAAGTTCACGTCATGTTTCAAGTTCATTTTATGTCATGTTTACATTCACGTTATATTTTAAGTTCACGTTTATATTATGTTATACTCAGGTTATGTTATGTTCAAGTTTATGAGCAAATTATGTATCTTCACGTTCATGCTATGTTCCAAGTCCATGTTATGTTTCAAGTTCACGTTCAAGCTATGTTGCTAGTCCATGTTGTGTTTTAAGTTCACATATATGTCATGTCACGTCAAGCTAACTTTAAGTTTCAGTTCAAGTTATGTCGTTTATGCCATGCTATATGTCAAGTTATGATATGTTTACTTACGATTTTGATTATGCATTCATGCTTTTATTGCCATGCATGCATCATTAACTTGTGTGGAAGTTTTTTGTTAACTTGCTGAAATTTGTAATCAAATCTCACTGTGGTAGTTCCAACTACCATTCCCCCCGAATGGTAGGCGATGTGTCAGGATCAGAGCAGGGAGTAGGCACCCATAGATTGGAGGAGATTGATTAGATGCCATAGACTCAGCATGGAGCTAGTAGTCTCCATAGTTAGGTCTTTAGATAGTATTTCGGCATCGTTAGTCAAGTTACGCGAGTTACTCAACGAACTAGCCCAATAGTGTATTTTGGAAAGGTAATTATGGATCCAGTCTCCGTTGTTTTGAGATTACATTCGTCTGAGACTCGTGTTGTAATCGTGAATGTTTATTTCGTTAAGTATGCATGGATTATGTTTTAACTATTTGGGATATTATAAGTTTGGTGCATAGTATTGCTAAAAAAAAAATTATCTACTGTGAATACTGGATAATGCTAGATGCATGTTAGAAATATTGCATATTATATGTCATGAACGAGGGCAGGTAACCTTATGTTGCATGTCCTGACGCTTGGGATGTCCGTCCGATCTCAAGCGGAATCTGGGAGTGTCACAGGTCTACCTCTAAGCGTCAATTTTCAATGACCAGTATCATGCTAATCGATGTTCCAAAAGGCTATTTTGCTCATACATGGCAGAGAAAGAGAAGAAGATGAAGAAGCGCTTCAGGGTTCCAATATCCTACTTGAAGCATCCTCTATTCCAAGACTTATTGCTTAAAGCTGCGGAAGAGTTTGGCTTCAATCACCAGAGGGAGAAGGCATGTCTGAGAAGAGAAGCAGAGCTAGGTGGAAAGGTAGACCCAGAAAAAGCAGCTGATCGAGCTCTGCGAGTAGTAATAAAGCCCACACTTTTCTTTATTATTATCTCCAGCAAATTAAATTGTTCAATTTGGTAATCTTTCAATTTGAGAAAATGATCATGGAGAAAAGCTGCTGAAGATTCTTCATTTCTCACTTACCTCTTGTCCCATATAAATTGTTATAAAAAGAGAGAAAAAGGGCATAGCTTTTTATATTGATTGCTTGTAGTAATTCTGCTTATCATCGTCATATTCTTTTTTGACAATCAAAAATCATTTCTGCAGTTTGCTTTCCTTTGGGTTTTTGGTCTGTAAACATCACTTTCCATACAAGTAAACAAGCTCAAGATTTTCCCAAATTGAAAGATTACCATGTATGTGGCTGAGGGGATGGCGACAACGGATAGATGATGACGGATGATGGTGACAAATGACAGTGGTAAGGGGCTCTATATGATATGGTGTGATAAGTTTCATCATACTTAAAAGTAGATTTGCTGATGTGGCAGGTTCTCATTGAGGGCTATTAAGGCCAAAAAAGCAGTCGAATCGCTCCAAAGCGTTCCTCATAAATTAATTACTGGCATTGTTGAAACTATTAAAATATTATTCAGTTAGTTTTGTGCCTTCATCATATATAATTGTGTATCATGATCTACTGGTTGAATCTTCAGTTTAAATCTAGAGATTAGTTGTGAACACAAAACACGAGGTCCATTGTATTTAATATTGGTTATCCAGTAATGACTCATTTATATTGTATCTTTTATTATGCAAAGAGGCGTTTGATAATCAGCCTCTTGAGAAAATATTTTAAAATAAGTTTTGCTACTTATCATTCCCACACATCACACACTATACTTATTTATGAATTTTGCTAGATACAACCGGCTATGAAAACCGCGGTGCAACCAACTATTTTTTTTATTGTTTATTTCTTGGATTAAAATAAAAGGAGAGACCCACCAAAAATAGAGGGGACCCACCACCGCTTCCCCTCTCTTTTATCTTTCGGTACACGTTCAACTCCATGGGACCTACTCCAACCACATCCTTTTCATCTTCTTCACCCTCCAGGCTCGATCCGAAGCAACTCAAAGCCCTGATTCCATTTCTTGAAGCCCTTCTCGAAGAGCATGGAAACATCATGGTAGATGCAGTGGAAAAGTTTTCACACCCACCTATTAAAGAAAAAACGGTTGTGCTAGTTTCTCAGCCCAATGTGACTTTTGACACTAAGAAGCTAAAGGCCATCTCTCGAGTGAGTGAGATAGAATTGGTTTTTTTTTTTTTTTTGGGTATTTGTTTTGAACTGAAGAACTTGTAAATCTGGGTATTTGTTTCCAGCTTTCACTGGAAAATTGAATTGACAATTTCAGTGACAATTAATTTCATTTCGTAGCATTTGGTTGCTCAGTGGTGATGGTATGTTTATCCATAGGTGGTTCCTATGATTTTGCTAATGTAACGTATTTATTTCCTTTTGCATGGTTCGCATTTATGGATTCTTTTAGTCGAGTTTGATGAATTTTTACTTTGAATCTAAATAGAGATTGAGAGAGAGATCGACTAAGGATGAGAGAGAGAGAGAGAGATAAATGGAGTGAGGCTTACGACTTGGCACAAAGGAGATGGAGAGGGAGGGAGAAATTTGGAAAGGTAGCCTCTGGTGGCCTTGCTGTTGTGGGATGCTTGACTCAAGATAGGTGGAGCATGACTTGCATTGGAGTGGTTCTCGGCTTGCCATGGCTTGAGGCTGACGGTGGTGGAAATGGAAGGGAAGAAATCGAGAGAGAGAGTGTGTGTGTGTCTGAAACTAGAGAAATTTGAGAAGGAAGAGCCCCTGTGTCGATGGCTGGGGGGAAGAGAAAATGTGAGAGTGGGGAGAAGAAAAAAAAACTAAAGGGGAGAACAAGTAACGAAAAAATTGATAGAGAGAGAGAGAGAGTGAGAGAGAGTGAAATGAGAGGGTGGGAAAAAATCAAATTTTTTATGCAACTGGTTACGCGGGGCTTCCCCCAACCGGTTGCAAGTAGATTTTTTCCTTATTTATTTTATTTTATTAATTTTTTTATCCTGGTTCAACTGATTGAATTCTTTTACTCATCATCCATACACCAATTCTTTTACTAATCATCTATACACCACACATTTGGTAAGAGAAGGAAAAAAAATTAAGTGTGGTGTGTGGGGATGATAAATATAATTTTTCTTTTAAAATAGGAAAATGATACTATGTCGTCTGAGTTTGCTCCGTCAATTTGACAACTCATCTAATTTTTTTTATTTTTTAGTTTTTTATTTATTTAATGGTTAAGAAAGTGAGCAATAATTCTGTTTTCAATTTTCGAACGAAACGTTTGTTTGAAAACGTGTTTTGCTTATTTCGAGGCACTTTGGGATTGAATTTCAATAAACGAATTCCACAGTTAGGTTTGTATGAATATCTAGGATTTTACAGTACAAAGTTTATGTTTCACTTTCCCGAAGTGAATAGTAACCTCTATAGTAGAATCTAGCGTAGCATTTTCAAAATCACAGTGTGGAATGTCCAAATTAGGTTAGAGAAGTTTTATTTCAACATTTGGTAGGATCTTATCCACACACAGTGTATAGTATTGGACATTTAGCACAAAGAGAAACCATGAGTTGGATTATGAAGGAATCAAAGTGTGAAATCATGCCACCTAAGCGAAACCATATTCTTTTTTCATCTAATCAACCAATTTGTGCCAGACCAAATAGGTTTTCAACCCTAGTGAAACCCTAAATGGTTGGAATCCAATTGAAATCTCAAAAATTTGGTTGAAAACTGAAACTCTAAACAGTTTCACCAAACCCTAAAGTTGGCCTCCAAACCCTATTTGATTCAATTTCTAGCATTGTGTTTAATCACTTGATTAAATCACTTCCACATGCTATTAATTCTTCAAATTCATGTGATGAAATAATTATCCAGCTCTTTAAACCTCGAAATTTTGATTGGGTCATGAAAAATTGGTTTTGGGCTTAATAGCATCTCAAACCATAACCAAACCCTCTTTCAACCCCAAATGAAACCCACTTGTTTAAGGCCCACAAATTTGGGCCACCTTGGCAAAACTTCTTGAGGAAGTTTCCACCCACCCATGGCTGACCATCCACTGCTCATGACACCACAAAGTCGTGCTTGATGTGAGGCCACCTCATCACACCCCTTCTAGAAGGCAGTAGTAGCAGCTCACTCTACCTCCACTTTTCTTACCTTTTTGTAACCTAAGCACCATCCCTCAATGGTCATTCAAGCCCATAATTCACCCTCCAGAATTCTAGAGGCATGAAAGGTAACCTCCCTTTCATTTCATCACTTCTCATCCCCGTTCTTACATAGAAACACTTAGTAACTCTCTTGGGAAGTTTTCTGAGTCATTTTGTGTGGCCATTTATGACCCTTTGTAAGTATTTTTTCGTAATAACTCTTCATGAAAGTTGTTCTTCTTCGTGTCTAGTTTCCGTGGATATCTTTTTTTTTTTCATTTTGCAGTGATTTGGTCGGTCAAAAGTTGTTTTAATCATAGAGAGGTTATTTTAGGAGTTAAACTGGAGAGTGTGTTATGTTTTAGAGTTTCTTACCAAACTAATGGACATATCCTGGTCCGAAAATTTTATGGAGTGTTTTCAACATGTGTTTATGAATTTTAATTAACGATTTGTTGCATGACTAATGTTTTTGATGAAATATTTTCTTAAATATAGAAATTTAAAAAACTGGAAGGAGAAAAACAATTTTGCTTTGAGAAAGTTTGAATATTTCGTTGTTTAATCTTACTTCAATGGCATTGATATTTTTATTTGATGATCCTAATCCTCTTATATGCATGTTAGGATGTTGGTTTAAAAATATTTAGTATTAATTTCAAAGATATGATTTTTCTATGCAAGAAGATTTCGGTTAGACCTACGATTTGATTTTTTGGGTTAGATCCATGTGTTATTGATTTTTAACCATGTGATTTTAAGTTTGCTGGTTGGATTTTCTTTAGAAGACATTTTTAAACCATGTGATGTTTTAGTTTGAAGATCTCCTCCTTTTAAGTCATGGATCAAGAGATTGATCAAACCTAGTTAAGGAAAAGTTTCTGTTTTTGGACTAAGTGTAGAACCGAAAACTTCAAGTGTTATTTTGTGATTTTTGGTGACTTTTGTTTGATGATTTAAAGCATGGTTAATCTTAGGATGATGTTATAATTATGTTAGATGTAAAATTTGATTTGTTTTGGAATTCTTGTAGATGTTTTGAATAAGGTCAAAATTTGGGTTAAAAAGTTTGGATCTGTTTACTAAAAAGTTTGGAGGTGATGATTAGCATTTCTTTTAATGGATGTTTAAGTATGTTTTTAAACTTAGGATAGGAAGATCTTTGTCACAAAATCTTGGTTTAATCATGAGTTTTGAATTTGAAAGAATTGCAACAAAAATAAGGGAATTAGGCTATGTAAGTTTTGGCCCCTATAGAGTTTTCATGGTTTTGTTTACTTTTAAATTTTTCTGATTTGAGTTTTGAGTTTAGGATAGAATTTACATGAGGTATGTAAATTTTAGTGATTTTTGGAATTAGGATGTAAAATCCTTAAGTTATGGGTAAAATGGTTATTTCCCACATGTAGAGGATAAAATGGTAATATTTTCCTAAGTTAATATTTTTTCATATTTCTAATTGTTGGTGATTAAGTTTTAACTTTTAGAAATCACTACTTTCAGTTCCTCGTGATCCCGCTTGAGTTTTTGCTTAGAAATGCGGAGACCGAGGTAAGTTAGTTTTTAACTTACTATCAATTTAATGTGTATGTGTGATGAGTAAATGAACTACCGCGTATGTATATATGTATGTTGTCATATGCGCCATGCCAAGAAATTACATATTCATTTGTTACACATAATTTATTCTGTCATGAATTGTTCATCTGTTATGCAAGTTATTCTGTCATGTATTACTATACATTGCAAGTAAGTCATGTTAAGTATGCCATATGTTACATGTATGTCATGTCATGTAATATTCATTAATGCAAGTATGCCATGTTAAATATGTTGTCTATTACATGTTATGTCATATTACAAAATGTTGTCTGTTATATGTTATGTCATGTTATAAAATATTTCTATCTCAAGTAAGTCATATCTTTTGAGTTATATTTAAGTCATGTTGTGTTACGTCAGTCAGGGCTTCTGTCCTTTCATATTCCAGTTATGTTTCGTCTTGAATGCAATTTGTGTATTTCGAGAACAGTCATCTCAAGTTATCCATGTAATTCACGTTCATGTCATGTTTCAAATCATGTTATGCTCAAGTTAAGTTCATGTTATCAGTTAAGTTGTACTATGATCAAGGATGATACGCGCTGCTTGGTATTGCGATTAAGGCTTATGCACTACCGATACTACGGTGAAGGAGTATAATCTGTCGTACTATAAATGGTTATATCAGTTAAATTATACTATGGTCAAGGATGATACATGCTGCCTAGTATTGCGGTCAAGGCTATGCGCTGTCGACTACTATGGTGAATGAGTAAAATCTGTCGTACTATAATCATTATGTTAAGTCAAGTATCAGATCAAGTTCATGTTAAGTCAAGTCTAAAGTCTCAGATTAAGTTCATGTTATGTCAAGTCTCAGATCAAGTTCATATTTAGTCAAGAATCAAGTCTCAGATTAAGTTCATGTTAAGTCAAAATCTCATATCAAATTCATGTTAAGTCAAGTCTCAGATCAAGTTCATGTCAAGTCAAGTCTCAGTTCAAGTCCAGTTTAGTTTAAGCAAGTCAAGTTCAGTTTACGCTTCAGTTTAAGTTGTCAGTTATGCTATGTTGTATGTTAAGTTATGCTTTCATTACTTATGACTTTGATTATGCATTCATACTTTTACTATCATGCATGCGTTATTAATCTGTGTGGAGGTTTTCTGTTAACTTGCTAAGATTTGTAATTAAATCTCACTATAGTAGTCCCAACTACCATCCATCCGAATGGTAGATCTTGTTACAGGACCCGAAAGAGAATCGGTGTTTGACCAACTGGACATGATCGACTGAGTGACGGTGCAACATCAATATTAATATTAGTAGCTAACATAAATTACTACTTGTACTATGGAGTTGCATCTTTAGTACTCTTTTGATCATAGCCATTTTGGACTAGCGTTATGATCTCAGTTGTTTAGTATGTCATTTTGTATGAAGTATGTTTTAAGTATTTGAGATATTTTCAATTTGGTTCATAGTATAAAGAAAAAAAATATTTGCTATGAAAATTGTATAATGCTAGATGCATGTTAGGAACATTGCATCTTATATGTCGTGAACGGGATGTCATGAACGAGGGCAGGTCTTGTGTTGCATGTCCCGATGCTTCAGATGTTCGTCTGATCCTAAACCGAATCTAGGGTCGTCACTATTGGAGTATAGCTTCACATATTGAGAACATGGAATTAAAGTTAAAGGAAGAAGAAGTCAAATAAGAGAAGAAGAAATAGTTTCTGTTATTTCTGTTAATTCAGTTATTAAGTAGATGTATTAGTATAAATACAGTTATATAAACACGTATTATTCATTCAATTCATTTTAAATCAAGTAACAAGTTTCATTTCTCTCTTCTGTTTCATCTCCCTTTTCTTCATACAGAGTTCTTCATCAAGAATTTATCATGGTATCAGATTGAGAATCAATCTTGCTTCCGCAAATTCATACCTTCTTCCCATTTCTGTTCTTGAAGTCTGCATTACAGAATAGATTTATGTCCTTGCATTCTTTATCTGAATTCTTGCGATGAGTTCTGTAAACTCTACCTGTCTCACTGTAAATCCTTCAGATGATTCTTCTAGCCCATATTTTCTGCATCCAAGTGATAACTCTGGTGCCCTCTTAGTCTCAGAAATCTTCATTGGAGTCAACTATGTTACTTGGAGTCAATCGATCACCATAGCCTTGACTGTCAAGAACAAAGTTGCCTCCATTGATGGTTCCATTACTGCTCCCCCTACTGATCAACTTAATTAGCATACAACTTGGCTACATGCCAACAATATGGTACTCTCTTGATTAATGAATTCCATTTCTAAAGAAATAAGAAATAGTTTGCTTTATGTTGCATCTATTGTTGAGCTTTGGAATGAACGAAAAACCAGATATCTACGAAGTGATTGACCAAGAGTTTTTCATCTTGAAAAATCTCTAAGCTGCATAAATCAAGGTTCCTTATCTGTTACTGACTATTTTAGTGCTTTTAAAACCCTTTGGGATGAATATGTCAGTTGTAGGCCATTCCCAACATTCACCTATGGAAAGATGGCATCATGCACATGTGATCTTTTCAATTTCTTGCTACTTCGACAACAATCTGATTATGTGTTGAAGTTTCTTGTTGGGTTAAATGATTCATATGCCTCAGTTAGGAGTCAGTTACTCATTGTTGTTCCATTGCCTAGCATGGCTAAAGTCTTCTCATTATTGCTTCAAGAAGAGTCAAAGACAACTTACTAACTCTGCCTGTAATGAAACACATGATTTGTTAGCCAAGCAGTTCAATCAGCCACCTACACAATCCAAGTTTTTGAAAGACAAGTCAAAGAAGTCTTTATTGCACTATACTCACTATGGATATAATGGGCATACAAAGTGTTTTCAACTTCATGGTTATCCTCTTGGATGGACTTGACCCAAAGGAAAACGAAATCTTCCATTTGCACATGCTGCCATTTCAACTGGAGAGGTCTGCATTCAAAATAGTAATGAGAATCAAAGGTATTCTTTAACTTATGAAGAATTTAATAAACTTCTTGCACTTGCAAATTCAACTTCGTCTACTCAGAATATAGCTTCACTAGCAGCTGTGAACCTTGTAACTATTTCCCAATTTTCTAGTAAATCTTTTACCTCTTGTAATTCTACTTCTTCTACTCTAAACACTAATTCTTCTTGGATTCTAGACACCGGTGCAACAGAACATTTGATCTGTTCACCTCTCCTATATTATATAGCTCCCAAATCAATTACCACTTCTATTAATCTTCCTAATGGCCATATTGTTCCAGCCACACATATTGGTACTGTGTGTCTGTCTAACACATTACTTTTTCATAATGTTTTGTGTGTCCCAAGTTTTTCATTCAACCTATTATCTGTTTCAAAGTTAACCAAAGAATCTAATCTTTCTCTATCATTTTTTGGATCTTATTGCCTTTTACAGGACCAATCAATGAAGAGGATGATTGTGATTGCATTTGAGAAACAAGGACTTTACCATCTATCTCAAGCTTCTTCAAAAGCTTATTCCTGCTAGCAATCTCAGTTTAATTCTTCACCTTTTGTTTTAGCCATTACTAAAAAATAGTTAGTTCTATGGCACCTTAGACTAGGTCATGTTTCTAGTTCGAGACTATCTTCTTTTAGGTAGATAGAATCATCCATAACTCTTTATTGTACAAATGTTTGTGAAATCTGTCCTTTAGCAAAGCAAAGAAAGCTGTCTTTTCCTATATCTCAAAGTACTTCTAATAAAATATTTAGTTTAATTCATTGTAATATATGGGGTCCATTTGCTACTATTTTCTATTCTGGTTTTAAATTTTTCTTAACTATAGTAGATGATTTCACACAATGCACTTGGGTTTACATGCTTAAGGCAAAGTCTGAAGTCTCCTCTTTTCTCAAAATTTTTTGTCAAATGGTAGTAACACAATTCAATGTTTCTATCAAAACTATAAGGTCAGACAATGGACCATAATTCTTTCTCACCAAATTTTACAATGAAAATGGTATTTTGCATCAAAGAAGTTGTGTAGAAACTCCACAACAAAATGAAGTTGTTAAAAGAAAACATCAACGCTTATTAAACACAGATGGCTTTAATGTTTCAAGCAAACATACCTCTAATTTTCTGAAGTGACTATGTGTTGGCTGCAACACGCATCATAAATCGAATTCCAACTCCTCTTCTTAAAAGTAAAACACCAATTGAAATGCTTTTTGATAAAACACCTAATCTTTCTCATCTAAAAATTTTTGGTTGTCTTTGCTTTGTATCTACACTTACAACTCACAGACAAAAAATTGATCCAAGAGCTACAAAATGTATATTTTTAGGATACCCTTCTGATGTTAAAGGTTACAAATTGATGGACCTTAACAAAAATAGAATATTCATCTCCAAGAATGTAGTATTCCATGAGACAATTTTCCCTTTTAAAATTCTCCCATCAAACTCTGAAATACATTCATTAAGCTTTTCTACATTCCTTCAAGATTACAATTGGCAGACATATTCACAAGGCGTCTTGGCTCATTGCTTTTTCATCACATCCTTTGCAAGATGGACATTCTTAACATACCGATGAACATGAACATTATTAACATACATGTTCATCTTGAGGGGGGGTGATGGAGTATAACTTCACATATTGAGAATATGGAATTAAAGTCAAAGGAAGAAAAAGTCAAAGAAGAGAAAAAGAAATAGTTTCTGTTATTTCTGTTAATTCAGTTATTAAGTAAATGTATTAGTACAAATATAGATGTACAAACACGTATTATTCATTCAATTCATTTTCAATCAAGTAACACAAGTTTCATTTCTCTCCTCTATTTCATCTGCCTTTTTCTTCATACCGAGTTCTTCATCAAGAATTTATCAGTCACATAAGGGCCACACTCAATGATCAACTTAGGCAGCATATATAGTAGTAGCACCCTTTAAAATATTACCGAAATCAGCATGATGGATATATACTCTTATCTCAAAGTGATCTATTCCTAATGCGATATCCACTTTCGCGAAATCTTAGTACAATTTTTTTATGTTATTATCGCGAAATTTAGAGATAATTTTTCTATGCTTCTGTCCATTTAAGATTTACTCTATGATATTAAATAATTTGAATCAGATCATTTCGTCACATTTTTTATCAATCTCGTTAACAGATATTATCCCATTTGTTCGTCCGGTATCAAATTATTTTTTCTTATTTTCAAAATTCAGAATAAAAATAAATTGTACAGAAATTAATAGTTAGCCATGACTTCTCAAAATCATAGAACTGATGAGAATTAATTGCACAGGAATTTAATTTAATTTTTTTTCTTCCAAACTAAAATACTTGTATTATTGAAAATAACTTATCCAAACGTTCAAAGCATAAACAAGCTATTATAGACTTAAAAGAAACTGAAAGCAGTAAACTAGCTATTACAAATAAATGTTCAAGGTGGATCTTTTCCACTGTGGAACTCCAACAGGCATTGTGGAATGTTGATTTTGGGTATATCCCCAAACAAAGAGTTTATGGATCCTATTGCGCAATAGAATGCGCGCATCGGTTTTGAGTCTGATGTATTTTAACTACTTCCCAGCTTTCCAATTTTGTAAGCAATGTTCTTGCATCCCTCACCATACCTTCAATGAGCCAATCGAGATTTTGTTTCGATTTATCAATGCTGAAATAACCACTTGGGAATCCCTTTCAATGACAATATTTCTCCACTTTTTTTCCATTGCTAGTCTAACTCTTGTTCCTGCTGCTAAAGCCTCACCACAATTTGAGTTACAGCTTCTTGTAAATTCATATTTACAAGCTAAAATTTTCCCTGAATGGTCCCTCGCTACTGCTATAGCTGTGCTTCTTGAAGATCTGACTGCTACATCAAATGATACAGAGATTTGACCAAAAGGAGGTGGACTCCACTTGAGACTATCACTATTCTCCTTTCTATTCCATGCCCTGTTGTGTTCTTGGTAGTTGTTGAGAACTTTTTTCACAAAAAGATTAATAGGAGCAGATTGGGAACCATGAATAATTTGATTCCTATAAAACCAGATACTATCCATGGCAACAACACCAAAAATCTGAAAGTTGTGTGATTCACTTGAAGAAATATGCAGATTTGAACTTGGATCTAATAGGGCTAGAACCCAACTTGAAATATTCTACCCTGCCAATGCTTCAATATCCACTGGTCAAGGTGATTGCCTCCAGAGGATTCTTGAATATGGGCAAGCTAAAAATAGGTGGGAAGCTGTTTCTTCAGAGGATAAACAAATGGGGCAAAGAACTTGATCAATGCTTAGAGAGAGACTTTGTTTCAACAATGATCTGGTAGGAAGTATATTATGCAGCACTTTCCATATAAATAGCTTAAGCCGATCTTGAAGATGTAAAGACCACTAATTTTTCCAGACTGATGCAGGATGATTATTATCTTGGACATGAGTTTGAATGGCAATAGCTGCATATGCGGATTTCACAGTAAAGTTTCCACTTGAATGATGAATCCACTTGACATTGTCCTTTAGGTTTTGAAAGTTATGTTGAGATAACTGTATTTTTTCAATTTCATGAACCGTTGGTTGTGAGAAGAGAGTCTGAAGTAGAAGGGAATTCCATCTTCTTGGCTCCTTTAGAATTAATTCTAAAACTCTCACTGAAAGATCTTTGTAAATTTTAGAGGAAAATGGAATGGGTAATTGTGGTGATAAAGAAGGAATCCAAGGGTCTTTCCATACCAGAGTATTTGTCCCATTGTGTTTATCTGAATGTTATAACTTGAGGTAAGAAACTCTCTCTGTTTAACAATTCCTTTCCAGATTCTCGAATCACTTGGCTTGGTTTGAACCTCTAACCGAGAATATTTACTCAAGTATTTATGGGAGAGAACTGATGTCCAAAGTCTTGAGTCCTTACTGAAGAGAGACCACCCAAGCTCACTGAGGAGGGCTTTATTAAAGCTCAAGATGAGCCTGACTCCTAAACCTCCCATAGACCTTGGTTAACAAATGGAATGCCAAGATTTAGGAGTGAAATTGTCATTTTTTATTGGATCAAAACCACACCAAAATCTCATGAAAGATCTATCAATGCTATTAGCAGTGGATTTCGTAATGAGAATACTGGACATGGTATAAGCTGGAAGTGAACTCGCAACAAATTTGATTAAGGTGGTTCTACTAGCTTGTGAAAGGAGTTTTGCTTTCCAACCGGTCATTTTGTTTTGAATCTTTTCCTTGATTTCATCAAAAATATTCTTGTTGCTCTTTTCCAAGTTCAAATGAAGACCAAGATATTTGGGATTCTTTGATGTTAACTTAAAATTCACCATGGATCTGATCTGTCTAATGGATTCCAAAAGAGTGAATTTACTAAAATGTATGGAAGACTTGCTTCTATAAATCCTTTCACCTGACCAAGCATAATATTTATTGAGGCAATTCATGAAGGAATTTGCAACACTATGCGAAGCAATACCATAAAGAATGAGGTCTCGGCAAAAAGAAGATGAGTTATTGTAGAACCATTTCTCCCCATCTTGATCCCTTTTAAAAGCCCCAATCTTTCCTACCTAAAGATGAGTCTCGAAAGAACGTCATTTCCTATAATAAAGTGGAAAGGGGAGAGAGGGTCCCTTTGCCTAAGTCCTCTAGAAGGTTTTATGTAGCCACAGGGCTCTCCATTGATCAACATAGAGAAAGAAATAGTTGTAATACAAGTTTTGATCCAGTTAATCCAAATTGGATGGAACCCGAGACTAGTTAGAACATTCAAGAGAAAATCCCATTCCATGAAATCAAATGCTTTTTCCATGTCAATTTTCATTGCCATCAAAACTTTTTTTTTCCTTGTCTTTTTCATGAAGTGGAAGATTTTTTGAGCTACAATGGTGTTTTCATGGATGACTTTCCCAGGGATGAATGCTGATTGGAATGGAGAGATGAAAGTCGTGAGGACCAATTTTAATCTGTTTGCTAAGATATTTGCGATGATTTTGTAACACACACACATTAGAAAGACTCATTGGCGTAAACTGGTGGATTGTATTAGGGGAATCAGTCTTAGGAATAAAACCAATATGTGTGTGATTTAATTCTTGCAAAAGATTACCAGTCATAAAAAAAAAAAAATGCTTGGTAGCTTTAATGAGATCTTCCTTAATGATATCCTAGAAAAACTTATAGAAGAGCCCAGTAAAACCATCCGAACCTGGAGATTTTGATGATAGAGTTTGTTTGATGGTAATCATGATTTTCTCTTCAGAAGGTAGTCTACAGAGCATTTCATTTTCAAAAGGAGAAATTTTTTGAGGGAACAACTGGTCAAGATCCGTGGGAAAATTTGGATGAGAGGAACTGTAAATCCGATTAAAGTGTTCAAGAGTCATACTTTTAATGATGGCCGGATCATTAATCCATTGATTTTCAGAATTCTTGAGAAAAGAGATATCATTTATCTTCCTTCTCATGGTAGCTGTCATATGGAAGAACTTGGTATTAAGATCCGTGGTTGTTAACCATTGCAATTTGGACTTTTGTTTCCAAAGGATCTCTTCCCTTCTTAGCCATTCTGAGAGATAGATTTTCAGATTCTCTTCTTTAGTTAAAGAAGAGTCAAAATGATTCACAAATTGGATTTTAGACATTAAAACTCTATGAGGAGAGCATTTATTTGGAGGGAGTCCCTCCTTGTATCCAACATTTGCTAAGTTAAAGTTGAATAAAATTGATTATTCTTCTTCTTTAAAAAAAAAACAAAAACAAAAACAAAACATAACATAACAAAGAGAGACGCTGGGACCAGACGTGGTCATGTGTATATAGAATTTACAGGTGACACATATGTTGTCTCATATAATTACAGTACAACCGATTACATGGAAAACAATTCAGTGAAACTCTCTCTCCCCTCAGTTGCTCTCTCTCTCTCTCTCTCTCTCTCCTCAAGCCGAAGCTCTCTCATTTTCTCCCCTCTCAATCTCTCTCTCTCTCTCTCTGAATTTGTACTAACCCACATCTTTCTCAAAGAAAAAGGTTTGAAAATGAAATATATAAACAGAAGAACTAAAAAACTTTCAACCTGGATCAGGATGGTATTGAATAGATATTCTTCTATATGCTTTCTTTATTTCTAAGTCGAAAGCCCTAGGTTCCAATTCAAGAATGCGGAAAGGCTAAAAAACTTGAATCCCAAGACACTGTTCGAACCACCTCTAAATCCATTGAGCCATCTTCAAGTCTCAGGATTTCTTTCTCTGCTGAATTCCTATAGATGAAAAGAACTTCATCTCTATTAGCCAAAACTCCCAGGGGGAAAGATGGAGATCGAGATAGATAAAGCGTGAAATGCTGAGTTCGAGTTCCTATCAAGCAATGTAAGTAGCCAAACAATGTTAATTGCATATGAGCTTTTCTTTGATGGGATGCTCCTTCCCTTTTAACAAATGAAGTATACATAGAAGCTAGGTAGCTCAACAAGATCAGCCTCGGGAAAGGCACTGAGGAAGAAGAGGTGGACAAGGAGAGGAGTAGGGTGGGTTGGTTCACGACAGAGGTCGACTTGTTGAGCAGAGAGAGAGAGAGAGAGAGAGAGAGAGAGAGAGAGAGCTTCGCAACGACGAAAGGGAGATAGAGATGTTTTAGGAGAAAGAGATAGAGAGACTATATGGAGACAGCGGGAGGATGATTTCCTCAAATCGAGACTATCGTGTTCTGCACAAATCTATTACGTATCCACTTGCTATTGTAGGGTGTAAAATCAAAACTTTACACCGAATCCGGTTTGAAGACTTTCTCCATAACAAATCATCACTACTTATAATGCCCATGGATCAATCGAGTATTGAACTTCCTTGTGAATTAATTAAAAGAGAGAAAACTCTGTTTTTAAACTGTCACGGATGGAGTGGCTAAAGGCAACAGGCTGGACATATAATTAGGTTGCATGGTTTTATTTTAAATCAAGGGAAAATATTTTGGTGTAATTTTATGTTGGGTATTATGTTTATGGGCCCAATAAAATTTTAACGTCTGAATCCTAAGTAATCCAAGAGAGAGTCCACTTATCCATTAAAACTCATAGGGCTTTACAAATTTTCTTGGGTCCGTATGCCCAACAAAATTATTCTTATTCTACTCCTCACAAAGTTGGGCCCAGATGTTACACTCTTTGAAAATAGTGTTGATTTCGCAAATAGAGTATCACATGATATATTCCGATTGGTTCATCAAAATAGATTAATAGAAAAATTATACAAATACAATATTTTTTTACACAAATATGTTTTAAATGAGAGGTATTTGATAAAATAACTTATAAAAAGTAACATCATTTTAAAAAAAAAAAATTCTCATTTTGAAACATAATTATATAATGCAACCATGCATGTAATATATAGTGTTGCCTTTGTATGGGCCCTATATTTTGCAATATGTTTACAAAATATATATAGTTTCTTGTATGTTATTGTTAAATAAGGTTAAATTGAATTACTTCAAGGAGCGAAATTTTCATAAGGTCGGATCTTTACTCGTCTTATAGCCCACGTCACTTTATTGTTTGTACTTCCTACACTTGGGAAGTTACTAGAGTATCTTAGAAAACTCCACGCTTCAAGTTCAAGAGATCTGGACGGTTTTTCTAGGAAAATGAAGAGAGAGATGAGAGTTTTTATCTTTTTACTAGATTTTTTTCACACACCACATTTAATGTACATAGACTCTTATTTAAATAGTTTTTACACTTGGAAGTTAATTTCCCTAAAGTTGTGGTAGTAGTGAAGAGTTAATAACTTTCCTAGCCATGTGGACACAACTTGGTCATGGGATTTACCCACTGCCAACAGTTACAAGATGCACATGTCTTGTAATCTTGATCGATCCTAATGTTGTAAAATAAGTACTTATCCTAAATTGGATGTGCTTGCATAATTTCCTGTGTTGTGTTTATATGTATCCCTGCTTCTACTTTTGTCCCCAATGACATGAAATCGATTTGATTCGGTTTTACTTTGCAGCAACGAGTTTGTTTCCCATGTTTACTGTTTAGATTGTTCCTACATTAGATCAGGCTAGTTTGTTCTGTGGATTTAAATGCCATGGTCGATGCGTTTAACCGGTTGAACATCCGTTAAGAAAGTCGATTATATCATTTATCGAATAGAAGGAATACGACGTGTGTTTTGCACGTACTTATGCACATTATCTATATGATATAAATATTGAGTAATGATACATACAATCGTAAAGTAAATAAACGTCGCACAATCACTTTGTCAACCCAATAGTCATGGCTTAAAAAAATATTTTAGAATATCCTCATTGGCTTGGCCAAATGAGAAGATTGGTTAAAATTTATATAATTGATATAAAAAAACCCTACACTGAATTGGATAAATCTAAAATAATTTAGACTTTTGCTACAGTGATTGACTAAAGATAGAGAACTATAATTGATTCACCAAACATTAAAATTCTAATTTCTTACTCCAAGAAAACATTAAAATATTAGTTTCTCACTCCAAGCAAAAATACTATTTAGTTTGTAATTAAAAAATTTAGATAGAATTTTAGATGTGTTTAATCAAATATTTTTTATATTAGCATTAAATGACTTTCGAAAATATGATTTTTTTAATATTAATTTCATTAGAATATAATTATTAACATTTAATTGGTAGAGTTACAAAATGTTATAAAAATAAAAAAAATTATTAAATTAATAATATTTTATTATTATATAGAGAGTGAATGGATAATCTAAGGTAAGGATTGAATTTAAATGAAATAGAGTGTGATATTAGCTAAATTTTGAAGATAGATTTGACCAAACTAATAAAGTTGGTCTTAGTGTTGTATAATTCACGAATCCTAACAATATAATTGGAGAAACTTCTAATACGTAACAAGATCATAGTACCAAAGAATTGAATAATATATAAGTTTCACCGTTATGTTTGTCGGTACAGTTTCCTAATGCTAGAACACTTACGTTGGTGGGTTTTAGGAAGGGATACTCCTGTGGCTGGCACGTTGCCTTTAGGTGCCTGAATTTAACGCAACTCAAGTTATTGCTTTTCTTTGCCACGCTATCCTAATGATTTGGCGCCGTGCATTAATAATGCCATATTAATTGCTCACTATCCATCTATTTGCATTTAGGATAATATTTTATTTATTTATTTATTTATTATTATTTTAAAGAAAGTCTCATCATATTTATCAATTGATTCATAATACACATTGAAGATAATGGAGAGTTTCCTTCAAATCCTCTGAAATTTTACCTAGTATATGTGCAACAACATTTTCTTCTCTATATACATGATTAGCAAAACAAACAAATTATACCTTCTATGATCATCCCAAAATAGCTCTCATCTTCCATCTGTTTTTGAACGGCCATAATAACTATGTTTAAATCCCCTTCAAGCACTACATGTTTTATACCCAGTTGAATACCAAATTTTATTATCAGAAGTGCCCCTTTTGCCTCTGCTGTAGATGGATCATGACTATAACTTCCCTTCTTTCTCATTGTAGCCAAGAATTGACCTTCCTCATCTCTTACTGCAATGCTAATTCCTAATATGCAATGCTTGTTATCCATAGCCACATCCCAATTAATTTTACAGAAACTCGGAGGTGGACAGTTCCATGTGATATTCCTTCGAATATTGTACTTATTCTGCCCCTAGTTTTGACTTGTGAACTTGCTATCTCTTGTTTCATACTATTAACCCTGCTCATCATTGGCTTGGCTTCAATTAATATGTTTTTAAAAACATATTCATTCCTCCTCCACCATAGGTTTCATAAGATTAAAGCCAGCTGTTCCATGTCTTCCTTCTCTAGTACATTGAACATTTATTCTATAAGTGCTTTGATGTTCTTACTTGATGCTTTACTTTTTTGGATTCTCCTTGAGCCTTGCCCAATAATATCTGAAGCTGATATGCATTTCCATAAAATATGTTTAGTAGTTTCTGGCTCTACTAGACATAATGGACACGTTTGATTAGCTAGAATCTTCCTCTTGCATAAATTGACTTTTGTTGGTAGAATGTCAAGACATGTCTCCATAAGAAATTTTTTGAAACTGGTGGAATGTTGAGTTTCCAGATCCTTGTCCAATTTTCATGTTTTTGTGATATGTGGGAGCACCGACCTTTGTTCTTGTCTTGAATATCACCTTGTATAAAATAAGCACTTCTAACTGTGAAAATACCATTGGTTGTTTCTCTCCAAATCAACTTGTCCTATATGTTGCTTCTTCTGAGAGGGATTTGACAAATTACTTCCGCCTCTTCTTGAGAGAAGATTTCTCTGATGAGGGTAGTCTTCCATTGCTTAGTTTTCTGGTCAATCAACTCCTCTACTCATGTTTACTTTGAATGAATTGTCTCCACTTTGAGGAGTGAAAGTAGTAGGTGTTGGCAACCATTTGTCTGACCATATTTTTATAGCTTTACCAAATGCAACCCTCCATATTAACCCTTCTTTAAGCAATGATCTGGCTATAATAAACTTCTCCAAATATATGATGGATTGGTATCCAGTTTTGCATTGAAATGTCAGTTTGAGGAAAATATTTGTGCTGCAATACTTGTGAAGATAATAAATGTGGAAATTGAATTATCCTCCAACACTGCTTTGCTAATAGAGCCTTATTAAAATTTTCAAAAGTCTCTAAAACCCAATCTCCCTTCATTCTTTGACTTCCCCATTTGAGTCTAGTTAATCCAACTCAATCTTTTCTCTTGATTTATCTGTCCCCACCAATAACCTTTCATCAATTTATTCAAATCCTTTAATAGACCTTTAGGAAGTCTAAATACCCCCATAGAGTAAGATGAAATTACTTGAACAACTGATTTGAGTAGTATTTCTTTACCTGCCTTGGATAAAAATTTCATTTTCTAGTTTTGCATTTTGCCTTTGACTTTGTCCAGAATATTATTAGTCTTTGATTCTTGTTCTCCCAACTAAGGTTGGTAACCCAAGATAGTTCTCATGGGTAGAAGTAGATCTGATTCCTGCAACACTCAGACTACTATTTCTTGTGGAGGCTTGTGTATTGTTGCTTAAAAATATAGAAGATTTTCCTTTCTTCAATCTCTGACCAATGGCAGTTTCATACATAGAAATCAAGTGCATCATCCTACTCCAATGTATTGAGGAGGCTTGACAGAAGAAAATACTATCATCTATAAAAAATAGATGATTATATAGTAAGCTATCCTCTATGCATAGGAAAACCAAATATTACGCTTTGTCTTTCTACCTTTGAGGGGTATAAGACATGGTGATCCACTATCACCCTATATTTTTATTTTGTGCTTAGAAGCTTTCACTCAACTTCTCAAAGAAAGTGAGAGTGTTTTTTTAATGTTGTTGTATTTTTTTCAGAGTGATTTGAGTAGTATTTCTTTACCTACCTTGGATAAAAATTTCATTTTCCACTTTTGCATTTTGCCTTTGACTTTGTCTAGAATATTATTGGAGTCTTTGATTCTTGTTCTCCCAACTAAGCTTTGTAACCCAAGATAGTTCTCATAGGTAGAAGTAGATCTGATTCCTACAACACTCAGATTACTATCTCTTGTAGAGGCTTGTGTATTGTTGTTGAAAAATATAGAAGATTTTCCTTTGTTCAGTCTCTGATAAGAGGCAATTTCTTACATAGAAATCAAGTGCATCATCCTACTTCAATGTATTGAGGAGGCTTGACAGAAGAAAATACTATCATCTGTAAAAAATAGATGATTTATAGTAAGCTGTCCTTTATGCATACGAAAACTAGATATTACTCTTTGGCTTTCTACCTTTGAGGGGTATAAGACATGGTGATCCATTATCACCCTATACTTTTATTTTGTGCTCCGAAACTTTCACTCAACTCCTCAAAGAAAGTGAGAGTGTTTTTCTAATGTTGTTGTAATTTTTTAAAAAATATATATTTAAAAATAATATTCTAATAATATTTTATTCAACTTTCAATTTTCATATAAAATCATTTCATCTCATCTCACTATCTAAACGGGGCCTAGTCAAATACTTAGTACTGTTTGGTTTTATAAATAGTCTCAACTCATCTAATCTCAACATTCAAATACAACAAATTTTTAATTTCAAATTTTTCAATTTTTAACTTTTTATCTAATCATTATAACTTTTCCAAACTTTCTAATAAAATACAAAAAGCAATTCAATTTTTTCAAATTTTAAAATAAAAATTATAATAAAATATTATATTCTAACAATATTTTAACTTTATAGTATTTTTATTCATTTTTTCTCTTGCTTTTTTCAAACTTGTATAAATCATCTTAACTCAAATCATTTCATTACTATTCACAAACTATCTCACTATTATTCACAGATTTCTTATTTTATCTCATTTATGTAACCAAACGAGAACTTAGATTTAAATCTGTTTGGATTCATAGATGAGTTAAGATAGTTTGTGAATAGTATAATAAAATATTGTTAGAATATTATTTTTTAATATTATTATTGTTTTGAGACTTGAAAAAGTTGAATTGTTTATTATATTTTGTGTGAGAATTTGAAAAAATTATAATAATGAGATAAAATGAGTTGAGATGAGTTTTCAATTCAAACCAGGGTTACTCATTGTTCCCTTGGCTTTGGTCACCTTCCTCTTATTTTCCTCCCACCATTTGCTATGGTTGCCATGGTAGCCATGATCATGCTTGGCTCCAGCTAAATAGGCCTGTTCATCTGAAACAAATTCGGGCCGGTATCCGCATAGAAAAACCCAGATATACCCGGTCGGGTTTTAAAACTCAAACCCAATTTTTTTTTTTTTTTTTTTTTGGAAAAATGTCTATTATGTCCAATGAATTATCCATTTTATATTTTTTTTTTTTTTTACTCTCTTCTCCATTTGGTTTTTTATTGGTGGTGAAGGAACATGTAGGTTTTGATTTAAAAACATTAAATAAATAGAGTTTGAATGTTACATTAATATTTTTTTATGAAAAAATATTCATAATATGTAGACTTTAATTTATTATTAAAAAAAAAAGGTGCAACCCAAAACTCGGGTTTTTAAAAATCGATTTCAATTTGGGTTCTGGTCTAATTTTGAAAACTGAATTCCAATTTAGATATATCCAAATTTTCGGACCCAAACCCATATAAACAGTCCTTAAGTAGTAGTGACCTAACTGCCGGCTTGTTTGTCCTTCCCTTATCTGTCTAGCATATCTCGTCTTCGGCCCATTTGGGCTTACGTCCTGGTTGGGCTAACCCAATTTCTAACAAGGTCTAATCCTTTTATATCTTAACGACATAAATTACAACACCCTTTAGGCAATGATTTTCTTTTTTCATTTTCTATCATAGGACGCCTTCGACACTTCTTAATTCCCTTCTTGAAATTCAAATAAAAAATAGAAAGAAATTACAACCTACCCTTACCAATTGTTTGGGTCACATCCTAAACAACTATATGTGAAATGAGGTGTATAACTTTAAGAAAAACTAAAAGACATCGACAACCTGGAATAAGACATCTCTCTGTCCCCTGGGAAAAATTGAGGTGGTCTTCAAGACGTTACCTACACTCAGTCTATCCTGGTATGGAAATTGAAATAACAAATGAGAAAAATTTAGACTATATTTTTCATCCAATGTTTAGGTCACATCCTAATCAACAACTTAAATTATACGTTGCACACCTTTAACCAAAACCAAAAGACATAAAAAACTTCCTTTATGTGTCTTGCATTGCTTGCCATTAGCCCATTGGGGGTTACGTGCTTGGCGGACTTAAACCAAACAACCAATTCTTAACAAGGTTTAATCCTCTTAGAGTATTGGCATTGCCGATCTTTAAAATTTGATTAATTTGACTTTAAAATCATTGTATTAGATTCACCATACTGCAAAATCTGAAATTATGAGCTACAGTACATTTCAATTTATCTTTAAATTTAAAGTCTCACTATTCATTACTATTCATATTATTTTATTAACAAAATGATCATCTTTTTTGCCCTTGACAGAGAGAGGTGCCATTCCTCTGCAGTAGGAGTACTTTCCATTATCTTTTTCTTCAGGTGTAAATTCACCTGTGTTTATTCAGTACTGATGTATTAACTCTGTGAAATAGACATTGATTTCATTACTGTTTTGCTTTATTGGGCGTAATCCACAACTTGGTGTTCCTTTTAATATACAATCTTTTAATATACATAGATTGGCATAATACGTTTGTTAGATGAACAAATTATAAATAGATTTGTTGGATAAAAGAAAGGTTGGTAAAATATAAAAAATAAAAATAAAAATATTTTTATTAAAAAAATAATATTATATTATTATTTTGATGAATTTAATAACTAATCTAATGTGAGGTTATGGATATAAAAATTTTGAATTTATGAAAAATAAATATTTTTCATCAAATTTTAAAAATGAAATAATGAGTTCAATACCAATACTCTTATATTTTAAGGGCACCAATTCCAACACACTTTATCCAGTGATATTTGTTAAGATATTTTGAACTTTTTGACTTCTTTTATTAAAATAAGATGAATAATAAAACAAATGCATAACTTAAAAAGAAAAAGAAAATTACATCTGTTGGCTATAAATATACTTTATGGGTGGAAGAAAGATCAGTAAGCAATTAAGGGTTGATGTACGTGTGACTCATGTGATAGAAGGAATCAAAAGATAAAGCTATATTAAACGCACCGTACGAGATCAAAGGCAAAGCCAACTACTTGTATCCCTCAAATATTGGGATCAATCCATAGAGATAAATCCTCCAAAGATGTCACCAACATGAAAACTCAACCAACCATACCTCGATGAGATCTACAAAGATAAATCCAAGCAAGACATTCGCGGTGGAAGGGCCCTATCAACGATCGAATCTTGCTCCAAAAGATAACATACCAAACTGGATACTAAGAATTGTGCTTACGGAGGGGTTTTGTCATAGCCGGATACCTTAATCTTTATAAATAGCCTACAAAGAGCATCTGTATCCGCATCCGTATCCGAATGCCTAAAGCCCCTAATTCCCTAAATTTTAGTAAAAAAATTGAACTTTTTGACAAAAATCTCTCTCCATCCAATTCCCTATCTTAGGTAAAGGTTTTGGGATGTAAACAGTGGCTCCCTATATACGGGCAGCCAATATTCATCCTTAAATAATTTTTTATAAATATTTTATTATAACAAATAAAACAAATTATTCTTCCTATCATCTACATTTTTTCTCATGCTTATATTTGTTATAGTTTTAAGTAATAATTTTAAAAATAATTTAAATAATTATGAAAATGTGAAAAAAAAAAAAGATAATTTTAAAACTATTACCGTACCCACAAAAAAAATAATTAGATTTTTGAATATTCGCTAAAGAGTAATAGTTCAAAATATAAGAAAAAATATAAAATAGTGAGTAGTTAAGTTTGTAAATGGAAGTGAGAGAAAAAAATAATAAAAAATAGAGAAATATTTTTTTAATAGAATAGAAAAAGGAAAGAGAATGTGATATAAGAAGTTTTTAAAAAATGAGTAAAATTTAAGAAAACATTTTAGAAAGTGTATTTTTTAGCCAAATTTTAAGAAAATTTATAGGGAACCCAATGTGAATGCTCTAAGTACATATTATAGATTCATTAGTTAATGAAAGAGCTTGACTCCTTGCTAACTTAAGCATCAGAGACATCCTCCACTGAGTTCACCTAGTTCTCCTTTCTGCTTGCAGATCGTAGGTTTATGAGGAGATGATAAAGCGAGTGGGAATGTCGTCATAGGTCTATAACCTGCCTAATAGTACTAATCTGCTATATAGTGTAAAGATCATGGGAGTACCCCTTCCCCCAAGGTTTAAAATCCCACATGGTTCACATGACCTTACACGGGTTCTCAGGAGATATTGCATGCTGGACTTTTCTGTTAACTATGAAAGACATGGTGAGAGGGTGGTTTGGAAATTTACAACAGGCTTTATTACCAGTTTCAAGGAGCTCGGTAGATAATTTCTAACGTAGTTCATGGCTAGCAAGCGAAGGAGATAGCTTATCGCATACCTCCTCACCATGAAATAGAGGGAGGACTAAAGCCTGAAGGCATATCTTACCCAGTTTAACAAGAAGTTCTTGACGGCAAACAACCAACATGAGAAAATAACACTAGCGGTACTTCTAGGTGGGGTTGGCCTAGAAGTCCCTTTATGGCAGAATTGGTGAGGAAGATGCCAATGACGTTATGAGAATGTATGGATACCGCAAATGACTTTGTCAACGCAAAAGACACGCTTAGAGCACTAATTGAACTACAAAAGGCTAGAGTAGAAAAGATGGACAAGAGGCGAGCAAAGTTAGCAAAGGAAGGGAAAAGAAGGACAAGGAGAGAAATAGTCGTTACGAGTGGAGAAAGGACAAAGCCTCCACTCGTGATGTCAAGGTTCCAAGATGGCTTATTCAAGTATGAGTGTACAAGGGAATAAGAAGTCGTGAACATGATGGAATGACAGCTAGAACTCAGGTAGCTGAGGAATCGATCGCTACTACGCTTACCATAGAACAGGGGGCACATGACTAGGGACTATCAGAACCTCAAACATTGGGTAGAAGTCATGTGGGAGAATGGAGAATTGGAGTCACTCGTTGCTGAACGTGAGCCTCTACTAAGATAACATGCATCTAACAATATCTAATATTCGCAGCGGATATTTTTTTTTTTTGAGCAATATTATGCACTAAACTAAAGATATCCCAAATACTTACAACATGATCCATGCATATTGAAATGCTAATATCCATTATTACAGCACGAATCTCAAAATATCCGTAATCTCAAAATTATGGGAGACCGAGCTCCATAATTACATCACCAAAGCATAATTATTATGCTAGTTTATCGAGCAACTCGCGTAACTCGAATAACAATGCCATAATATTGTTTATAAATCTAATTGTGGAGGCTACAAGCTCGATGTCGCGTCGGCGCTGCATAATCAACCTCTTCCAGTCGGCCAAGCTTCGTTCCCTCTCCTGGTCTTAACACATTTCCTACCATTCGGGGGGAATGGTAGTTGAGACTACCGTAGTGAGATTTGAGTACAAATCTCAGTAAGTTAACGGTTAATGATGCATGCATGGCAGTAAAGACATGAATGCATAATCAAAGTCATAAGCAGACATAAAATAAATTCACGTATAACATGGCATAATCTAACATGACTTGAACTGAACTTGAAACTTGACCTGATGTGAAATTGATCTGAACTTGAAAACTGAACTCGAAACTAAAACATGGATTAAACGTGAACTTGAAACATGATTGAACGTGAAATACATGGACTTGAACTGAGTATGATTGAACGTGAAATACATGAACTGAGTATAAACATGAACGTGAAGATACATGAACTTGGAATCTTGTTCAATAAGCATGATAAATAAACGTGAACATATGGGTGTGACACGGTTCCCCTTGATCCGTGTGTCCCTACCAATTGCCACATCACAACACAGGTATCTGCACTAGTTGTGAGTGCATTAACATACGTGTCAGTTCACAAGTATTTACACTTTCTATGGAACATGTAATGTACCTATCCCGTGTCAGGTATCTGCATCAGCACGAGTATGTATAACATTAAGAGTGTGGCGGGAGGTAGCCTTGACCGCGCAACTTTGGTGATAAGGGTTAGATGCAACAAAATATTCCACGACTAAATTAACTGACATAAATATGCAAAATAATGGCCATGATGACAATGACAAAGTGTTCACATGCTTTCAAATTCATTGTACTGAATGTAATACACCTTGGGTTAAATGTAATATCTTCTTAAGTGCTCGGCGTTCCAATGGTGAGGTAGTTCACGACCGTTAGCATCTTTGAGATGATATGCTCCCGGATGATAGTTGGCTACCACAACGTATGACCCTTCCCATCAGGGTCCCATCTTTCCCTCTTCTGCCGTAGTTACTTTGGTTTATTTTAGGACTAGGTCACTCACTTTGAAGGATCTTGGTCTTACTTTTTTATTGAAGTACTGCTCCGTCTTCCTTTTGTGGGCTGCCACTCTTATTTCGGCTTCCGTCCTCACTTCTTCCAACAGGTCTAAATTTTCTTCTAGTTTCTTGTTATTCACTTCAACCTCGAAACTTTCCCTTCTGTGGCTTAGCAACCCCACCTTAACTAGTATCATTGCTTTGCTCTTGTATGCTAATGCAAAAGGTGTTTCGCCTGTCAAAGTTTCTCTTTCGCTTACATTCTTCTTTAGCTGTATGATAATGGTTTTGTTGGTTGCTTCAACCTACCCATTTACTAGCGGGTGTCCTGGGGAGGAGTATTTGAGCTTGATCTTGAGTTCGACACACTATTTGCAATAATGCTCCGAGTTAAACTGTTTAGTGTTGCTTGAGATAATGCTTTTTAGCACCCTGAACCTGCATATCACAGTCTTCCATAAAAATCTTGTCACATTTTGGGTGGTCACTGCAACCATCGCCTCAGCTTCCACCCACTTGATAAAGTAATCGACATCGACAATGATGAATTTGGTTCCCCCTTTGCTCGGGGGCATAGGGTCGACCAAGTCTATACCCCATTGAGCGAATGGCCAAGGGGAGATTATCGATCTCAGTTGTTTGGGAGGGGTGCTCGGGACTGGTGCGTGTAGTTGACATTGAATGCATCCTTTTACAAACTCTTTTACATCTCTTAGGACATTTGGCCAATAGTACCCTGCACTCATGATCTTCACAGTAAGGGATTTCCCTCCTGAGTGATTTCCGCACACTCCTTCAGGCACCTCTTTCATGACATATTCGACCTTTTCTTTCGATATGCACCTTAGAAATGGGGCCGAAAAACCTCCCTTGTATAACCTCCCGTCTACCATTGTGAACAAGGCCGCTTTGTTTCTGACTTTCCTCGGTTCTTCGCAGGAGGTAAGAATGTCTTCTATTCGTATTTGATTATATTATTTGTCCACTCCGGTGCATTACCTCTTATCTCCAACACTTCATTTCCTACGATCATGGTGTCAACAGCTCGCATAGTGACCTCCCATGGTAAAGTTTCTTCCTACTTTGTCGAGGCTGCTCGTGCTAATCGATTGGCTTTCCAGTTGTCCACTCGAGAGATTCGCTGAATTCGAAAACTGAAGGCAACTGCACCCTTCTTTGACCTAATGGAGGTACTTGATCAATTTTGGTCCTTTTGCCAAATTCTCTCCTGTCATTTGGCTGACCATGACTTGCGAGTCCGTTCTCATCTAGATTTCCTTTCTGCCTGAAGTCTCCACTATGGCCAACCTTGTGAGCACTGCTTCGTATTCAGCCTCATTATTTGTTACCTTGAAATTCGGCTATATTGCATGATTCAACTTGGTCTTGTCATTTGTCACTATATGCACGCCCACGCCACCTCCTGTTTTGCAAGATGATCCTTCAACATACACCTACCACAGCATTTTCTCTGGAGTCTTGGGCATCTCTTCTTGAAAATTTGTGAATTCCGCTACAAAGTCAACTAGGACTTGTCCTTTGATGACAATTTTGGGAACATAACTAATATCGTACTCATTTAGTTCGATGGACCATTTAACCAACCAGACTGATTTGTCTGGCCTTTACAGCACCTTCTATAAGAACGACGAAATGACGACTTTTATAAGGTGAGCCTGAAAATAAGGGCTCAAATGTCGCACAGCCATCACCATGGTAAAAGAAATTAATTCTATATTTGGATACATTATCTCAGCTCCTCTTAAGGCTCGACTTACATAGTACACATGTCTCTACTCCTTCCCTTCTTCCCTTACCAATGTGGTAGCTACGACATCTGGGGTTACTGCTAAGTACATCGACAACGGCTCTCCTTGCTTAGTCTGGCTAAGCAACGCTGAGTGTGCCAAGTATTCATTGAGTCATGTAAATGCCTCCTCGCATTTAGAGTCCCAACCTTGTGCTTTTTTTAGAACTTGAAAGAAAGAGAGACACCTATCTGTCGATCAGGACACAAACCTATTGAGCGCCACTATTTTCCCCTCCAGCTTTTGAACTTTGTTTAGGTTCGTGAGCGACTTCATCTTAATGATTGCCCCCAATTTCTCGGGATTTCCCCATTTCTGAGATCATGAACCCCAGAAACTTGCCTAATTGTACCCCGAATGTGCACTTAGTTGGGTTAAATTTCATCCTATATTGGCGTAGCACACCGAAGGCCTCCTTTAGATCCTCCATATGTTGTTCGAACTCCATGCTCTTCACCAGTAGATCATCAACATATAATTCCATGTTTCGGCCTATTTGATGTTTGAACATCTTGTTTACCAATCTTTGGTATGTCGCCCCCGCATTCTTCAAGCCGAAAGGCTTGACCTGGTAGCAGTATAATCCCCAATCAGTTATGAAAGTTGTCTTTTGTTGGTCAACCTGACTCATTCAGATTGGATTATATCATGTGTAGGCATCCATGAAACTCAACACCTTGTGTCCTACTATGGGTCGACTATCCAGTCTATGCACGGAAGAGGAAAACTATCCTTTGGGCAGGCCTTGCTAAGATCCGTGAAGTCCACGTACATCCGCCATTTCTCGTTGGATTTTTTCGCCAACACTACATTTGACAACCACTTGGGATATTGTGTTTCTCTAATGAATCCGGCTGCTAGTAACCGTTCTACCTCTTCTGCAATCGCCTTGTACTTCGTAAAACTTCTTCTATCTGACTACTCAAGCTCCCAAACTAACGTTTAGTTTGTGTTCTATCACCTCCATATCGATTCCCGATATATCTTTATGACTCCATGCGAAGACATGTTTGTGCTTAAGGAGGAGTTGTTGCAGTAGTCGCCTTTCATCACCTGTCATTTTGGTCCCAATTTTCACGCAGTTCTCTGGTTGAACTGAATCAATGTTGATAAGCTCCAAAGGTTCATCCGCCTCCCCTTGTCTCAAGGTGTCTTCATCTCTTGTTTTTGCTTCTGTCATAAAAATTTCAAGTGGCGATGGGAGAGTCGCGACGACATCGCCCTGTATCTCGACCACTTCCACTTCTCGTTCCCTTTGCTTGAGCTCTTGGACGTAGCATTCTTGGACAAGCACCTATTCATTGCATACCTCACCAATCCTCATTCTCGTGGAAAACTTCATTTTCAAATGGCATGTGGAGGTGATTGCCCTTAAAGCATTCAACGTAGGTCGACCAATGATAGCATTATACGTTAATAGGGTTCTTACCACCAGGATAGAACTATCGTGGTAGTGGAAAGGTGGGGATCTGTCCCTATTGACACTAGTAACGTGATAGATCCCATGGGTTCTAATGCTTCCCCAATAAACCATTTCAAAGTAGTTTGTGCAGGGCGCAGTTGGTCTACATTAATTCTCATTCTTGTGAATGCGTCCCAAATTAGGACGTCTGCAGAACTCTCATTGTCGATCAATATTCTCTGTGTGGTGTAATTTACTACCAGCATTGTTACTACTAACGTATCATCATGCGGGTATACTACTCCTTGACAATCATCATTGCCAAAAGAGATCGTGGGTAAAACTTGCACTCGGGTCTGCTTGGTGGGTCTCCCCTAGCCCACCTAGCATATGCTTTCCTCTCGAAGAAGGTGGGGCCACCCCCGGCATATCTTCCTGTTATCGTCCGTATCTCACCTATGGGTGGGTTCCTTCAATTCCTGTCCTGCCTAAGGTGTCACTCATGTGGTTCCTGTGATCTTGTTGGCGTTTGTGTTGTTGCCTTCTGTCGCCCAGACACCCCGGGGGGGGGGGGGGGTAGCGTTCTAGGCGACAATGCGTTTAGCTCGCCGCTTCCCTCCATCTCCTCAATCTTTTATTTCAATGTGTAGCAATCTTCAATTTTGTGGTTGCTTGTATTGTGGTAAGTGCAGTACTTGTGGGTCTGTCGCCCCAGCCCCTGTTCCTCACCACACCTGGCTTCTTTGATTTTGTCTTGCATGTGTACACTAGAGTAATGCACATGATTGCTTGTGCAGGCGCCTCATCTTCCTTCGTGCGGGTTTCTCTTGGATCTCGACCCTCCATCTCACTCATTTTTTAAATTCCATTCGGGCGCTTGTTCTTCCTTCTTTTTTGGTCTGGCGGTCAAAACGATCAGTGTATCTTCAACATTGACGAAATCATCTACCCTGTCCATAAATTCTCACAAGGTGGAAAGGGTCTTCCTTGCCCACTCGGCCATAAAGGGACTTCTTAGCCAAATTCTCCTGAGCAGAGTAGCCAACATAATTTTTTCATCGTGATCGTCGACTATCATTCTCTCCTTATTGAACCTTGTCAGATATGCCTTCAGACTCTCCTCTTCCCTTTGGTTCATAGTTAGTAGGTACGCTGCTGGCCTTCTCTACCTCCGACTAGCCATAAACTCGTTAAAAAACTACTTGCCCAACTCTTCAAAGCTTTCAATGGATCCCAGTTGCAACGCTCTGAACTACCCTTAGGCCATTCCTTTCAAAGTTAAAGGGAATGCCCTACATGTGATTTTTCTGGAGAATCTGTGGAGTGTCATATGGATTTTGAAGGTTTCCAAGTGCTCCACTAGATCTTTAGATCCGTCGTACATGTCTATTACTAGGACTTCGAATTTTGGGGGCAGGGGTATTGCCATGATTTCTATGTTATATGGCAGATTAGTGCTAGTCAACAATTGATCCACCAAAGAAGCCATCTCTATTTTCTTGGCCATCTTTTTGTATTTGTCCATCAAGCTGCGAAGGTCATGGTGCAGCTTTCTTGTTTCCTCATTTTCTTGAGGAGGTTGGCCTGCTCCGGCGCTATGTGCTTCCATCTCGACCCTGTCGGCTTGGCTGGGTGTTTTGTGTCCTCTCCTGATGGCCCTTTTTTGCCTTGAGGGTCTCGTTCTCCTTCCGCAGTGAGTCTACTTTAGTAATGAGTTTCTTTACTATTCCCTCCATGCTATGCGACGTCACTTCTTGGTCTCTGGTTGCCTGAGATCCAGTGGTGGTAGACATGTGAAAACACGTTGGTTGTAGGATAGATAGAGTCAAACCCCACAGACGGTGCCAACTATTATGGACGTGTTTCATAGTTTCACCCACACGATCACATGCAACCAAATAGTTTTGTGGCTTATGGGTTCTAGGGAACGCCTCTGATACCTAAGTTAGTGATCACAATAAGAATCTCATTTTCTAGACAAATGAATAAGATAATCTTCACATACCTAGGTGATATGTATGTATAGAGCCCATGAGATTTTTGTTACCGTGTGATAGCGGACTTATATGTTATTTGAAACTCAAGTCTCGGGATAGAGAGATTAATCAAATCCAAATGATCAGATAGCTCTTCTTGTCCGAGAGATTCTCAATCAGTTATTCTTTTAATGGTTAGGATGAATTGGGCTCTCAGGGGAGTAGGTTGTGGCTTAGGCCTGTGAAGCAGCCTAATAGGCCTCGGAGTGGCCTGAGTTCTTGGTAATTTTCTAGTTGTTCGTCCTTTAGTGGATGTTTCAGCATACTTCTATTGAAAGATGAGGGTGCCATCACTTTGGTATATTTAGGCGGCAATGGTTAGTTGATGCTTCCACAAAAATCCCTCCCGCATCTCAGTTAACCTCAACCAGCCACTAAGCTTCTCTCCCCTTTGATGTGCTATTTCTTCTCATCTTAGCTAGACGTGAGGTTTTTATTTTTTGTTCTTTTTTCTCATATATTTTGTCGAAGCTTTTGACTTGCTTCTTAGGGGGTTTGTTTTCGTTCCCTTCTTTTTTGGTCTAGAATTTGCTTGAATGACTGCTAGTTGAAATATTTTTATTCGTATTAAAAATAAAAAATAAAAAATAAAGTGGTGGGTTTAGTAGAGTTCGTGATGGGCATGAAATACGGATCTTTGTAAAAGGTGCTTTTGGTTTACATCATCAATGAAAGATCAAACTTACTCCATATCTTATATGCAATATGCATATCTTATAATGTAATCCTCTAGTTTTGTTTGTTGCTTCCCGAATGAATATTTCAGTCTTCCTGAACGATTTTTTAGCTCGTTGCAAGAAGACATGCTAGTTTTTATTATAGCTTCTTTTCTTTTCTTTTTTTTTTTTTTTAATAGTGTTATGTTTGTTGCAAGTCTGGACATATTTTTGCTTTGGTGTTTTCCTTTCTGATAGTTATTAAGGTTAGGTGTGAATAGTGAGTTGAGATGAGATGAAAGTTAAAAGTTAAATAAAATATTGTTAGAATATTATTTTTTAATATTATTATTGTTTTGAGATTTGAAAAAGTTGAATTATTTATTGTATTTTATGTGAAAATTTGAAAAAATTGTAATGATGAGATGGGATGAGATGAGATAAGATGGATTGAGAGTATTTCTCAATTCAAACTGAGCCTAAATGTTATTTTTCTTTAGAATTTGCCCAAAATAATTGTCTTTGGAAGCTAGAATAACCCCAACTTAATCTGTTATTGACATATATATATATATATATATATATATATATATATATATAACTAGGCGGGAGCAACGTGCAATGCATGTTTGCCTAGTTTTATGAAATGGTTACCTTCTCTCCCTTTTTCCAACTCTTATTTTTATCTATTTTGAAGTTTCAAATGTATTGTAATAGAAGACATGATACAAATTTTCATTCAACAATAGCTTTTATGTTGACTAACAAAATCACGAAGTAAAGATCAATCAAAGGTCATTTGTAGGTACTTTGTTTAGTGTCAGTCACTTAAAATAAACACAATTAAGAGACACAGATGAATACCTTCTCCAAGATACCCACAAGATTATTCAATTTTGCAAAATTTGAATACTATCTGTTGTTCCAGGTCTCAACAACTTACTACCAAAAATAAATAGCAAGTAGTGGCCCATAGATCCAAGCATTCAAGTTGGTGAACATGGTTGTGGGGCTCTACACTTATGGTTTGGCCGTGGTCACAACGGAAACTGGGCTGCTAGAGAAGTTGACAGTCTTGCAGATCAAGAGAAACCTATCCAAACACTGTTAAGAATCCATGATTTTTAATAGCCTAAGACTTAGATTGGCCCTGCTTTGTGGCATTGAAATATTGGTTGCCGTTTTACCAAAGCATCAAACTCTTCAAACAAAATTCATGTACTCAGATGCCAAGTGCTTGTCGTCCTAAAGAAATGGAAATTGTTTTTCACTCGGCATAATAGTATTTCTTTCATCGTGGATGTAAATTTGGTTCTAATGTTATTTGGTTGAGTTGGGAGTTTGCCACCCCTGATTAATGCTTCTAGCTTGTGAATAGAGGGGCAATGACCTCGATTTTCTAGCAATGTTTCTTGGAGGCTCAAGAACAACACTAGTTTCTTAGGAAGAAAACAAGGAAACCAACACTAGTTTGACCAGAGTCTGCAAAAAATGCATATTCTAATTAACCAACAGTGGCTCCTTCATACCCTGTGAGATCCGTGGAAAATGATTGATTTTGTAATAAGTGTTATTTGTAATTGATTCCTCTTGAATAATCAAGTGTACAAAATATGTCAATACAATAATTTCCTCATTTACATCCAATTCCCATTTATATTTTATAACGACACAAGATTAATGTACTAAAAATAAACATGTAGATCAATCAAAAGTCGTCACGTTACGTCATATTAAAGAGTAAAAAAGTCCAAAAATTAAAAATACCATGCATTTTGATAGGTCCATGAGTGCACTTCGACTCGATTTTGTACCATTAAGAAATTATCAAGAATTGATTAGAAGGATTTTTATTTTTTATATAGAATAGTAATCAAATTTTTCTAGTAGACTGATCTTTTAAAAAAAATAAAATAAAAAATGAAGAAGGTCGGGTCGGAAAATCATATGTTTCCAAAAGTATTTTTAGGTCTGGTAATCGGCTATTCAGGTAACTGCTTAATCAGAAGGTTCTCGGGTCGGAACATGTTTTTCGGGCAGGATGAACAGTCCTACAATTCGTACCATTGGTGACACTTCATGGCCATACTCGGTGAACCTTCGTGGTCACACCCATTGATACCCAGCCACAATTGATCACCCCAGGGGTGGCCCTATGGTTGGTTAGTTTGGCTTAAGTACACTGGCCACCTATGTTTCGAAAATTTTTTTCATAGTTTTTTATTTTTAATCTAAATAATAATTTTCCTTAAAAGTTTTTTCTTATAAATGTTTTATAGAAACATATGTTCAAAATAACTTTCACAAAATTAAACTTCGTTTGTTACTATTAATAAATAATAATAAAAAATCCCAAGATTTTTATAATTAAAATTACGGGTGTAAAAAAAAAAAAATCAGTGAGCCGGTAAATTAGACCGAACCGAACTGGTGAGTTTGGTCTAGTACCGAATTTGGATCGGTCTAGTACCAATTTTATTTTTTTTAAAACTGATCAAAATTGGTTCGGTTCCAATTTTTCTTTTTTTAAAACTAGATTGGACCAAACTAGACAAGTTCATATATATTATAATTTTTTATATTGTATATAATTTAAAATAATTTTTTATTATATGATAAATTACTAATTAATATAATATTAAATTTTAAAATCTTATATCACTATAATCTATTATATTAATAGTTACATTAATATTATATCATTATATATTATAATATATCACTATACTCTATAATATAATTATAATATACTATAATATATTATTACTATAGTATTATATATATTATATAATATATAATATAATATATTAAAACTAAAAATTGAATTGAAATTAAAAATATCAGAAGTACCAATTTAACATAATAACTAATTCAGAATCGATTCTTAAAAATATAAAATCAATACATACCAATTTAATCTCATATTTTATCTAAAATCGAACCTGATCGGTTACACCTAATTAACACGGACTTTGCAACAAATTGAAGACGTGGTCCGCTAAACCCTAGCATACATGTTAACGTGGTCGAGTCTGGAAAGAGGGAAAGCAGAGGGGAAGGACAGCAAACCCAGGATATGGCGGTTCCCGGAAGGCTCAACGGAATGATGGACGACGAAGAAAACGAAGACAATGCTCTGTTCGAAGAAGAGGGTCTGATCGAGCTTGACTCTGACACTCCTCCCCACCTCCGCGACCTCGCCGCAGCCTCTCAGCTTGGCGACCTCGACGCTCTCCGCCTCGCCCTAGGTTCCATTCTTACTCTTTATCTTATTCTTCTTCATACCTTATCTTTGGTGCTTTAGTTTGTTAGATTTATTCGATTGTCCGGGGTTGTTTTTTGGGTTAATCTTAGATAGCTTTCGAACTAAGGGTGAACTTTCGGGTACCAAAAGTTCTATGTCTAAGTAAAGAGCAGACGTGGTTTTGCTTTTTGTCTGCATTTTCGTAAAATTCTGGAAGCAGATAAAATAATTGCGTTTTTTTTTTGGGGGGGGGGGGTAATAAATAGCTAATAACTTGTTTCAGCTGGATTTTTCTTTCTTCAGAGTGCTTATGTACAATTTTCATGGTTAGCAAAACGCATTGGCTCGTTTGGTTTAATGAGTAGAGCTGCTTTTTCTGTACATGATTTACCAAAAGTCTTAGTTCTGAAATGAAATAAATTGATACTATTGGCATATGTATTTTTATTTAAATTGTAATTACCAAAAGTGTACTTTGAATTCTATGCACAATCTTTTGCAGTGTTGATACACTTAGCATAAATGGCGTCTGCAGCCTAGCTCAAGTGCAAGCACGCTTTTGAATGAAGTAAAGTGCACGTTTCTAAAAGTAATGTATAATAACAAAGAATCCATAAGATGCAATAAAAAGGGTTTAGTATGCAAAATAGAAAGCTATTTATGTAATGAAAAATGCTTCATTCACAACAAGATTTCACAAAAGTAAACTCACAAACTGACGTGGCTTGATGTAATATGTCAAATTGTAAAGTTTATTTTACTATAAAGTAGATCTAATGTACTATATTAAATCACATCAGTTTGTGAATTTACTTTTATGAGATCTTTTTGTGAATCTCAAACTTCTCTTATTTAATTATATTTTGCTTTGCTAAATATGCACATTGTTGATGGTGTGTCTCGCACACCTAGGACGGAGTTCCCTTCGCCATGAAAGTTCGACCTAATAAGATAAGATGCCTGAACGCGGTCGGTCCCCTTTGGCCAAGGGGAGCCTTGATGCCAAGTCAGTCAAAGGAAGGGGTATTTTACGACTATCTTTGGAAGAGGGTGATTGAACGTACCTCTGGTTCCTCTTTCCTTTCTTACTTCCTCCCTTCGAGGGTCTGGTAGCTGTACTCCTCCTATGGCCTGACTGCCCCCCATTTCTCAAGGGGCCATGCTGCCACATTTAATGCGGTAACCCCACTAGGTCTTTTGTGTGCTCATCTTGGCACAGACAGGTCTTCCGATTGTGTGTATCCGAACATTTAATGTGGCGTGGCTCTTAGTAAGCTTCATCATACAGGGGTGTGTCCAGGCCATTCGGTGCACTTTCCATGACTAAACCCACATTGGGTGAAGGGGATAGATCTCAGCCCCTTTGGAGTTCAAATACTAAACTGTGGGCAATGGGCTTTTGTGTGCCGGGCCTTCTCTATTTACTAGGCCGGGCTTGGAGAATCTGCTTAGCGGCCTCCTTCAGATCTTTATGGCGGTTTAACCCTCACTAGTTGCCCCACAAATTCTCGTTGTGCATGCGCAATGGGAATTTTTTTTACCATGCCACCGTTAAGCTGATTTTTCCCTTGACTGTACAGCGCCAATCTAGTGTTCCTCCATAGTAGTAAATAAGTCATCCAAAGAGCTGAGGGAGGAAGTGAAGTCAGACACGCAAAGGGAAATGATGAAGTGACATAAAGCTGACATTCCCCACCAACTACTCCCAAGGCCTCAATAAAGGGGGGTTTCCTACCCAAGGATCTGGGATCTAATTTGAGAGACTTTTGGGGCTACTTTGGTTGGATTACTCGGTGTAAGAGTTTGAAGATGAAGAAATAATCTGATTCTCATTAATTGTAAAGGCTGTATACATTTCTTATATATATGCAAGAAGGAATCCTAACTGATTCTGACATTTGTACAAACATGTGGTGTGCTTGCAGTGCACTATCATTTGCAACAGAGTCTGTTATAGCAGCTACCAGAGCATTATAAACAAAACCAAGATAATTACAAACGTGCCAATAGGTCACGTATCAAGCCTATTCTAAGTTATTCCAGATGATTCCTAGGTAGTTGCAGTTGTGGTGGAGTTGCTGTCCTTTGTAGATGTTGTGGTGATTCTGTATGATGAGAAAAGCGTGTTGATGTCGTCTGGTGGAGCAGCTGGAATATTCTTCAATTTGGGAAGCAGAGTGGCTGGCTCAATACGCCCCCTCGAGCCTAAGGGGGTATCTACCACAGTAAGGCTCGTCCGTAGTAAAATGAAAATGAGTTGAGACTAGCGGCTTGGTGAGGATTTCAGCCAGTTGATCTTTTGATGGTAGAGAGGCTACTTGAAGAGCTTTGGCAGGGACTCTATCACGCACAAAATGGAAATCAATTTCCATGTGTTTCGTACATGAATGTAGAACATGATTCATGGAAAGGTAAGTAGCCCTAATATTGTCGCACCAAAGGAGGGGTGGTTTGGGAAGGAAAATGCATAAATCTTTGAGAAGTGACTGAATCCACAGCAATTTAGTAGTGGTGTTGGCAAGGGCTTTGTATTCATCCTCGGTACTCGAATGAGCAATGGTTTGTTGCTTGCGGGAGCTCCAAGAGACTAGATTTTTGCCAAGAAAAATGCAAAAGCCATCGGTAGAGCGGTAGTCATCGGGCCCAACCTGGCCAATCAACATCTGAAAAGGCTTGGAGTTGAAGAGAGGCTGACTTAGAGATAAAGAGTCCACAATTTAGTGTTTGTTTGAGGTAGCGAAGCAATTGCTTCACAGCTTGCCAGTGAGGATTTTTGGGATTGTGCATGAATTGAGAAAGTTTATTTACAACAAAGGCAATATTAGGTCTTGTTAGGGACAAGTACTAATGGCTGGCGACACAACTCCGATAGAGAGTTGGATCAAAAAATGGAGTATTGGACAAAGAAAGTTTAGTGGAGGCTACCATTGGAGAGGTGACTCCTTTGGCAGACAACATGTTGGTTTGGGAGAGGATGTCCCGAACATATTTTTCTTGGGAAATTAAAATGCCATCAAGAAGATATGAAATTTCTATGCCTAAGAAAAAGGATAGTTTTCCCAAATCTTTAATGGGGAACACATAAGCAAGATAACTAACAAGATGATCAATTTGTGAGGCATGAGAGCTGGTGACAATAATGTCATCCACATAAACAAGGACAAATTAAAACAAAATTAGAAGAATAAATAAACAAGGATGGATCAGCTTTAGATGGGATAAAACCATACTCATAGAGTGGGAACTAAGTTGTGCAAACCATGCACGGGCTTGCTTGAGGCCATAAATGGCCTTTTGCAAGCGACGAACATGATGGGGATGTTTAGGGTGCACAAAACCAATCGGTTGGACCATATACACAGTTTCATGGAGATCACCATGGAGGAAGGTGCTCTGAATATCGAGTTGACGGAGTGACCAGCCATGGGAGACAGGAAGAGAAAGAACAAGTTGAATCATAGTGGGCTTGACATCCGAACTGAAGGTTTCGGAGTAATCAAGCCCTCTTGTTGATGAAAGTCCTTTGCTACGAGGCGGGCTTTTCTTCATTCGATAGTCCTATCTGCACGGTCGTTGGTTCAGAAGACCCACATGTAGCCAACAACGTTAGAAGAAGGGGGAGGGGGAACAAGAGTCCAAGTGTTATTTTTGAGGAAGTGGTATATGATGTTGGTTCTTCGGGTGTTTCAATGGAGGTGGTGAGATAGTGTCGTGGTTGGGAATAGAGGATGAGACCATCAGAAAGCTGTTTTGGACGAGATGAATTGGTTTTTGATCGGGTTATGATAGGTGATCTGGGAGGATTGGAGGAAGGAAGGGATGTTGAATCGAAAGGGGGGGGGATTCGAAGGAAGTGAATTAGCCCAAGAGTTTTCAGAGGGTGAGGAAGAAGAAGAGGAGAGTGGGCCGTGCATGTGGAGAGGGCTTAAGGAAAGAAATGGGCTGGATGATGGGTTGGGAGGTAGAGGGCCCAAAGTGGTAGAAATAGATATGGGCAGGACAGTGTGTGTGGATGAGAGGGTTTGGTTTGGAGCAGGAGCAGAATTTGAAAAAGTAATGTAAGGAAAAGAATTTTTATTGAAGATGACATCGCGAGAGATATACAGCCTATTGGATGGAAGGTGAAGACACTTGTAACCTTTGTGAGTAGGATTGTATCCAAGGAAAAGATAGGATAAGGAGTGAAAATGAATTTTATGGTTGTTATAGGGCCAAAGGTTGGGCCAATATTTGGACCCAAAAACTTTGAGAAAGGAGTAATTAGGATCCTTTTGTGAAGAATAAGATGAGGGGATTTATTTTTGAGAGATGGAGATGGAATTAAATTAATGAGGTATGCTGCAGTTTGAAAAGCATCGGCCCAAATTTGTAGGGAATCGGTGCGGTTGCTAAAAAAGCAAGACTCGTTTCAACAATGTGGCGGTGTTTTCGCTCAACCACACCATTTTGTTGGTGCGTATGTGGACAAGAGAGATAGTGTGAAATGCTTTAAAGAGTTAAGAATACGAGTTAGGGATCGAAATTCACCGCCCCAATCACTTTGAACGTTTTTAATTTTAGTATTGAATAAGCATTCAACATGGGATTGAAAAAGAAGAAAAGTAGAAGTAGCATCTCCTTTTGAAGTAAGTGGATAAAATCAAGTATATCTACTACAATCATCAACAAAAGAAATATAGTAATTGAAACTGTCCCTTGATAGATAAGGGGATGAACCCCAAACATCAACAAAAATTAAATTCAAAGGTCTTGAAGACCGATTAACAGAGTTTTTAAAAGGAAGTTGCCGACACTTGGCAAGAGGACAACTTGAACAAAAAAAGTCCAGTTGAGATGGAAGAAAGGGCAAACACTTGGTGCGCAGTATTTGAGAGACAAGCTGAAGAGTAGGATGGCCTAGTTGATGATGCCATTGAGCTAAAGTGGTCCGTTCACCAATGAGAGCAACATGATCAGATGATGGCGAAGCGGGAGGAGGAAAAAGATAAAGGCCATTACGAGTTGGTCCTTGGAGAAGAGGAGTGCCCGTCTGTTTGTCCTTCACAAAGAAATTAGAGGCATGAAATTCGAAGAAAACAGAGTTATCATGACAAAATTGTTGAACGGACACAAGGTTTTTTGTTATATGATGCACATGAAGCAATTTACATGGTAAAAAATTAGAGGAAGAGGAGGAGAGTTGAGAGTCCCCGATGTGTGTGATAGGGAGAGGAGTGCCATCGCCAACATGAATTTTTTCGGGACCTGAATATGGCTCAGTTGAGAGATTCAAGTTCTGATGATCAGAGTTTAGATGATTGGTGGCTGCTGAATCTGGGTACCACGAATGGTCTAAGAGAGAAGGAGAACTAGTGTAGTGCGTAGAAAGAAAGCGTGGTGAATCAAACTGGTAGGCTTGATCAAAATGATGGTAGCACTGAAGTGCTGCATGACCCACCTTGTTGCAAACTTGGCAAGTTGGCTTGTTTGAAGACTGAGATAGATGTTGAGGGGTTGAGAAAGATTTGCCACTACGAGAACGCCCACCACGTTGATTTTGTCGACCACCACGATAGAAGGTGCAACCTCCACGTTGGGAATTTGAAGGAGAAAAGGTGGTGGTGACAAGGGCAGAGGGGGTTGGGAGCAACCCATGCTATATAGAGTTAAGGGTGAGACGACTTTCAAAGGTGAGGAGATGGTTAAATAATTTTGCAAAGCTGATGGGGGTAGAGCGAGTGGTGACAGAAATAACAAAGGACTCATATTCTGAGTTGAGGCCATTTAAGAGGTAAGAGACAACCTCAGAATCACGTAGAGGCTCTCCAGCCGTCGTCATTGTGTCGGAGAGAAGACGCACTTTGCGGTAGTAATCTGTGATGGAGAGGGAACCTTTTTTGAGATTGGTGAGCTGGAAAATCTTTGCTTGGGATTGAGAGGTGAACATGATGTCAAGAATGATCCATAGTTCACAAGAGGTGTGGTAGGCAATAGCCTGGGCAAGAATGGGTTTAGTTAAGGAGGAGAGAAGTGCGCTGAGCAGGAGCTGGTCAGTATGGTGCCAAAGAAGGTAGGCTGGGTTGGGTTGAGAGATGGATTGTCCAGATTGGGAGGGAGAAGAGATTGGAAGCATGGGAGGCGGAGGAGGAGTTGAACCATCAATGAACTGGAAAAGTTCTTGGCCATGGAGGTAAGGGATGATTTGGGCGTGCCAAAGAAGGTAGTTGTCTGAGCCTAACTTGACTGAAACGATATAGGAGAAGTTGCTTGGGAGTTGGAAGGTGGTGGAGGAGGAAAAATGTTTTTCAGAGAAGGATGAGTTTTCACTGGCCATGAGGAAGAGACGGTGGTCGATTCCAGCTCTGGTACCATGTAAGAGTTTGAAGATGAAGAAATAATTTGATTCTCATTAATTGTAAAGGCTGTATACATTTCGTATATATATGCAAGAAGGAATCCTAACTGATTTTTGACATTTGTACAAACTTGTGGTGTGCTCTGCAGTGCATTATCATTTGCAGCAGAGTCTGTTATAGCAGTTGCCTAAGCATTACAAACAAAACCAAGATAATTACAAACAAGCCAATAGGTCACGTATCAAGCCTATTCTAAGTTATTATAGATGATTCCAAGGTAGTGGCAGTTGTGGTGGAGTTGCTATCCTTTGCAGATGTTGTGGTGATGCCATATGATGAGGAAAGTGTGTTGATGTCGTCTGGTGGAGCAGCTGGAATATTCTTCAATTTGGGAAGCAGAGTGGCTGGCTCAATACTCGGATGGCTTCTTCAACCTCAACCCAAAAGACTCTAGAGATATTATCTTCTCTAGGCTAAAGTGGTCATCGACCCCCATTGTACTGTGAGATGAGAAACTGTAAAATACGCCCATTATAGTGGATTTGCCCTCCAAACACCACATGGACGTAGGCTCTATGCGGAACCATGTAAATCCGTGTCTCTCTCTCTTATTTACCTTTTTTTATTATTATTTGCTAGGGATGAATGCTAGATTTGAGGTGTGTGAAAGACATCATCAACACACATGATTGAATCAAAATCTACCAAAAGGACCATGACCAAAAAGGCTCAAGATTGTAGGTATTGACTTGTGTGCTAACATAAGCAATCAAATATTAATCCATCTATAAAGTTAGCTTGGACTATTAAAGTGGATTCAAAGCAAATTCATCATATATGACAACATGTGGTGCCATAACCCTTAGGGTTGGCTCAAGTGGTAAAGACCTTGGGCTTGGGGATATGCTCCTCCCAGATCTAAGGTTCAAATCCCCTTGGGTGCAAACAATCTCTAGGGGCCATCGGACCGGAGGATTTTTTTCTTTGCATTATCCGAGGTACACTTGCTGGAAACTCCTTGCCGAGGGCCTATGCACCCCCGGGGTTAGTCGGGATGCTGTTCTTGGACACCCGTTGCCAATCAAAATAATATGTAAATGATCTCTAATATCAATTAAATACTTAAGAATATTTATTTACATCTTTTCCTTGGCCTTGAACTAATATTCTATAATTTTTTTAAAGTTACAAAAGTACCCTTTTCTATGGTTTATCCTCGCACAAAAAGTGTGCTTTGTAAATGCACTGCACTTTTGGTAAGCAAAGCACTTCACCTTGTTTCTTTGTGCTTATGCATGCTTTTACTAACACTGGCCAGTAATCAATCTTCTGGTAGCGATGCTGCTGGTTTCAGTTCCGAGGAGAAAGTAACCTAGTTTGTCTTCGTGTGTGTGCCTTCCTTTGTTGGGGGTTGTGTGTGTGTTTTGGCTGGAATGACGATTAGTTAGATGTGAAACCACAGACTTGGTGTTTTGAGATTTGTTGGATTTGATTGATTTGGTATGGCTGGCAATCAATATTGGTGAGTGTAGAAGATATCTTTATGGGCTGAATTGCTATAATTATTTATGTTTGAGCTTTTCACCAAGCAATTGCTGTGTTTGAGTATCCTGGCCTTTTATGCCTTATTTTCTTGTACTTAGCCCTTGAGTTTTGTATATGGGGATCTGGGGCGAAGGGCTGGGTGTCAGGACTTGCTGAGACTGATTTTGCTAGAGAGGCAAAAAGGTTAACCACCAAGTTCGTTAGACATGTTGCACTGACAAGAATGACCTAAATGGTACAACTTTTGAAGGATGCACAAAGAAACTAGAAACGCATTGGCTGATTTTATGTTCAGAATATAAAGGTTATATAGGTTGTTGACTTGATCATGTTTAGAAATCTGGGTTGTGATCGCTTCCTTTGTCAAAGTTTAGATCATTGAGGGAAGTTTGGTACATCAAATTATGTCGACTTTTCATAGGATGTAGGTATTAAAATCTAAGCGAAGCAAGCCACGCATCCACTTTTCAGCTGACTTCAAGTAACTGTAGATCATGAAGTCAGAGTAAAGAGTTCACTCAATTCAGTTTCATACTTTCATTCCCACGAATGCTTTTTCTTTATAGTTAGCATTCCCAAGAATACTTCATGAATTGAAGTTCAAGAATACTTTGTTAGCATCGGCAGGAAGATGATCTCCAAAAAGGGTTTTGGGGAGAAGGATTTGAAATATGGGTCCTTAAAATCCAAATTCTCTGTTTGGATCATGTATTAAAAGTTGGACGTGGATTTTGCTCCAAATCTAGACCAGATCTTAACCCTTCAAAATCTTGGATTTCAAATTACATTAAATATAAAGGAATTTGAAATCATAGCATTTCAAATCCAAATTCTAATCTAAATCCATTGGGCGAGGGAGGATGGGTGTGATTGAAACAAAAAGAAAGTAGGGTGAAGAAGAAAGAGAATTAAAAGGGCCTTCTGTAATCTATATTTATGTTTTAGGTCATGCTGCATATTCTTGTAATATATTAAATAAAAACAGTGTGTCCATGGTAACTTGAATTTTGACGTGTGATATTTATGAAATTATTACATTAGTCTGGACAATTATGTAGGGATGCTATTTTCAGCTTCTAGAAATTACACTATCACATGAAATTGGGCCTTCAAATGCCATGGAAAAGAGCATCATGGTTTTGCATTTTTGTGGCATCCACAAGCCCTGTTTGGAGGTCATTTTCCCGCTGATGCTTTCTTAATCAATACAAGTGCAGATAACTTGACTGGCAGCATTGATGAACCTGTGGAAGATGGGGACACAGCTCTCCATCTGGCCTGTCTCTATGGCCATTTCCCCTGTGTTCAGGTCAGTTGCCTTACACTTCTCTTTGTAACTTCTTGAAATTAATGTCCGTCAAAATAATAACAATAATAGTAAATTCTGCATGCTTTTTTCCACACAGCTACTTTTGGAAAGAGGAGCTAACCTGGAAGCTAAAGATGAAGACGGTGCAATTCCTCTTCATGATGCTTGTGCAGGAGGTAGGCTAAACCACTTCCTAACTCTTTTATTACAATGATTTTTTTTCCCAGAGATTCCATGATTTCTAATGCTCACATCTATGTTGCAGGATTTGTGGAGATAGCCCAACTTCTTTTAACCACAGCAAATGACACAGAATCTGTAAAGAGGATGTTAGAATCAGTTGATGCGGAAGGTGATACTGTGAGTATTAATTGGAAGTCTCTACTTATCTACTTATCAAAAGAAGTTTTAATTGGAAGTCACTTATAAAAAAATTAAAAGAAAAAAAAAAGAAGAAATTTTAATTGGAAGTCTCTTCATTTAACCAGCTAACGAAAAGTTAGTTAAAAACTGTTGTAATCCTGTCTGCATGACAGCAAAGGATGCACTGGGATTTCTCAGATTTCATTTTTTCCTTTTTTTAATTTTTTGATATAGAAAAAACCGTTTCTTTAATATACCTTATTTCAGTAGTTATTGATCATTATTTTGACTCTAATTTACAGCCTCTCCACCATGCTGCAAGAGGTGAGCATGTTGATGTTGTAAGGTTGTTACTGGCTTCTGGGGCTTCTCCTGCAAAATCAAATACTTATGGAAGGGTTAGTATTTGAATGGACTTTGAAGTTGGTTTTTTCTTTTTTCTTCATTTTCATGTTTACAGTTGGTAATAATTTTTGGACAGACCCCGAGTGAGCTAGCTGATCCAGACACAGAAGCTAGGAGTGTATTGGAAGCTGCTGGTGGTGGTACTGGGGCACACGAGTAGGCTTTACAATGTAGTTGCTGAAAACATGAATTATTTAATGTTGCGGCCACTGTTTTTCTCTGTCTCTGTGGTATAAGCAGCTAACACCAGATTTTGAAGATCTTGATCAATCCTCATGATTAGTATTGGTTGTTAAGTCTGATAGATAAAGAGCTCAAATGGGTTTCCTATGATTGCAATTTTTCTCATATAGGTTTCTGTCCATTCATGGATCATATTTCCCTTGTCCATGTAGCAGGCTAGCAGCTACCATTACGAAGATGTTTCCCCTTGAAATTCAGCCCGAGTATTGGGCTGTGAGGAACACCATTTCTCTAAAATTAATTCTGCAGGAAGGGAAAAAAGCCGTTTAGCTATGTTATTCATCATTCTATATTTCGTCATTGCTCAGTCATGGTTGCTAATATAGCACATTTTTCAATGATTTCATATTTCTACCACTTAAAATGTGCAACGCCTTCAGCCCTTGCTTGAGATTGGACAGTGATCGAAGTGTCGAGACATGTAATTCAAGGTTACATACTCCCTTGCATGACAGTTATGATGCAATGCATCTAATGATCTGGCAGTATTTAAAAAATTGCAGCGGGAAATTTTTCTTAACTACATTAAGACCAGTGGTAATGTAATAACATGGTACCAAAGTGTAAGCATCCCAAATTTTTTAAACTTCATTAAAGTACTACTAAAATAGACATTGTTTCAAAAGTCCCTTAAAATAAGGGAACATCAAAAGTTGATTTCACATAAAAATAGTCATTACTTTTTCTATCACTATTTAATGATCCCTATCCAAAATATAATTTTACAAGTCCATTCTTATCCAGCCTTGTCTCTGTTCAAAATTCTCCTCAGCTCCTCGAAGAGCTGCAATACTTCAGTAATGAATTGGTCGACAGCTTCTAGCCTATCTACTAAGGATGGCTCGTATGAGCTCTCATAGCTCTTCGGGGTCTCCTTGACTATTTGGGGAGCTGGCTTCTTATGTATCCCCATGGTCATTCTCCTGCAGTCTTGTAACAACTTTTATCAGTTAGGGTGGGGAATGGTAGTGGAAACTACCACACTGAGATTTCAAGAAATCTCAATAAGTAAACAAATAATATACAACAAATAACATAGGCATATAATGGCAAACCATAATGAATGCATGGAGGTGTTTTGACATAAAACTTGACTTATGTGCAACATTGACTTTTCAAAATAACATGTAACATAGACCTTTTAACTTTTTCAAGAAAACGTATTTTCCATCTTTTCATCTTTGGTTCTTAAACATATAGCATATCATTGAACTCGAGTTCTTGGTCATTCACATATAATGTCTTGGAGCTCATTGTCTTATTCATTTATTGTAACATATGGTTGGATACCTCACGACTTCCATATGCACCATGTGTTCCCTATTAGTTATCGCATCATCCAACGACTCACTTGATCATGGTGACTACGTCATATTCTTTAACATACTTATTACAGCAGTTCGCATATTTCACCTTCACTGTATAGCACCCACTAGGTTTAGGTGCAGCCCTGTTGTGGTAACCTTTCCACAAGAATCCATTCGAGGTTCGTGGACTGTACTTCGTCGACCTAGGGGGTATCACTCTATTTTAAACATTTCAGAGTGGACAGATGAATTTCACTAGGGCATTCCCCTGTCTTAGCATTTGTGGTCGTGACAAAACGTTTACTGACTCGTTTCTTGAAAACAGTGTACAAACCCAATGCATGTGACATGGACTTATGATGCTATGTTTTTCTCATGGATCATGTAATCATGTATGCCGTGATTCATGCAATCATACAAACAATATACATCCCGCGTTACGATTTGAAAATATTAGAACATGTGAATACTTGATTTACACATACAAACAATGACATTCAACGATTAACAAAGGGTAAAACAGATTCACAACCTCATTCACCATGCTTGGTTGAAACATATGGTACTTGAAAGCATGATTTTACAAAAGTAACATGAACTTATAACATCTAACATGTTTGGTATAACATCATCAAGCAACATGGCAACATAATCATATAGATTCGAATACAAGGCATGGTATTACAAGAGTTTTCATTTAACTAATGATCAATATGGCAACACATATTTAGGTAAAACCAAGTATGTAACATGATAAGAGATTTCGTCCAATCCAATATCAAGCAAAAGTAAGTTCACACGTCATATACACATATTATCCAAAAGTAGGTTGAAGGTCTACTTACAAAAATTCAATGATTACAAATAGTAAGTTGAAAATGCATATCGAGTGTGTGTCGTGTACATAGCTCATGAAACTCATTCCCAAGACAAGAAGGGCTCCTTAACATTCGGACTTCACTCTCAAATCTGAAACTTCATGAAGAAATAGCTTATCTAAGTGTAGTGGTCATGGCTCTCTTTCATTTTCAAAGGTTCATATTCACTTGCTTAAGGCAAGTGGTGGTTCGGGTCTCTCTCTCCCTCTTGAAGAAAAACCCTAGCCCTCTCGAATGTGTGTGTGTGTTTGCGTGTATGTGAAAACTCATGAAGCCCGAAACCCTACTCTTGTTTCTCTCTTTGAGTGTGTGTGTGTGTAAGAGACAAGTGAATGATCCTTACCTCATGTGCTCTTTGCCCTTGGATGGCATTGGTACTCCTTGGTGTGCTTGAAATGGTGGTTGGAGGAAGAAGGTAGGTGCGTGTGTGGTGTTTGGGTGGAGAGAAAATAGTGGAAAGTAAGAGACTTGTGTTGAAAATGGTGTACTCGAGTGACACAAGTAAAAATCAGAAAATGACCAAAGGACTACCAATTTTCAACTCCCCCTTCTTATAGGCATCTTTTATCTCCTTGGAAAACCAAAGGTCTTGGTGCATGGATGCCACTTGGCATCTTGGTCGAGTATCTCTTCGCCTTCCCCATGATGGGATTGTGATAGAAAACCAAAGATCTTTTGGACAAGTGGTGTGTGGCTTCCCCAATCTAAAATCCTAATTCCATCTATGCCCTCCTCTATGTGTCTAGGTTCACTAAACTTGGTGGCAAAAAGGTCAAAATCAAACCCTAAATCAATCTTGGACAACTACACGTGTGCATGCTTGACATTTGACAAGTGGGGCGTGTGTGTGTGGTTGCCGAAAATCCTCTCATCTCCCAAAGAAAACCTCTTCTCCTTCCTAGATCTAGGGTAACGTGTGGTTGATTCCTAGGTGGGTGGTGGCGTGTATAACTCTTTGCCCTAGCTAACCCTCTCTCTTCTTCTTACCTCAAGATTCTTCTAGAATCCTCAATGGGCGTGAGTGTCATTTCCCAAGCAAATTTTTCCTCTTCCCCATGGTTCTCTCTCTAGGATTTTCACAAGTAAGTGACAAGTGGCATCATGTGAGGAAATGTGTGTGTTGGCTGAAACCTAGGAACTAGGTTTTTGCCCCTTCCCAATGCAACTCTTCCACTTCTCAATCATTTCACTCTTCTAGTAAGCTATGCATGAGTGACACTTGGCATTTCTCCCTTGAAACCGAAACTCCATCCTCATGGTGGGTTGTGCCCTTGCCTTTTGAACTCCCCTAGGTGCCACTTCCACATGGGATCCTCTTGGAACTCAATCTTGACAAGTACCATACAAGCACAAGTGGTTTGGTGAGGGTCCGTTGGCCGAGTGAAATCCTTGGCATTCCCAATGTGTCTCAACATTTCCTTCCTCTAGAAGCCCTCTAGGTTGGTGTCAAGTGTCAAGTGTCAAGTCAAGTGCTTCTCTCAAACAAGGTCTTATGCATGCGTGACAAGTGGCAGAAGGTAGGTGAGCATCCCTTGATAGGTGTGTGGGGCTTTTGGGTTACCAAGACCCTAAAGTCTCTCACTCCCTTTTCCCCATATCACGTCTAGGTTCATTGCACCTAGTGTAGGACACAAGTGGAATGACATGTGGCACTATGTGATGAGTTGGGCTTGTGCCCTAAGGTCCAGTAGGGTTTCCAAACCCTAAACCTATGTGATGGCCGAAATCTATGGGCCTTGTAGACTTAGATGCCTAATGTATCAAGTCCAAAGTTCCTAAGTATCTTCTTCCTTCTTGATTGGCCCAACAACCATACATAACCTGATAACGAAATATGAACAAAGATTTGCCTAAGTCTGGATTATCACAAAATGTCTCGCGCCCGAGTGGAGGATGACAAAATCAAGGACAAAGAATATAATTTATCAAAACCAATACCATATTAAACTCTTTGGCAATCCTCTTCGCATGTTCCACTGTGTTCATGATATAGGTGAAGACATTGTGAAGTTACTGGGGGCCATCTATAATACATCCAATTATAGTGTTAGCTAAAGTAATGAGATTTAGTGGGATTAATCCTAAGTAGGATCCAAATTTTTGGATCAGTCAAGTTTCGAGCTATATATGAACATAGATAATTTTGACAATGTGAAATTGTAATACCCGAGTCCTATTACGTAGGTCCTTACGTCATCTATTAAAAATATTTTTAAGCTAAATATTTTGAGATAAAGAATTTTATCATTTTAATATTTTACTAATCTATTTTAAAGATGGGTGTGCTTTTATTTTTAGGTGGGTTATGAAATAATTCAAACGTGTGATTTTTTATGACTTCGCAATTTTTCTTTTAAACCCTTTAATTTTATTTACTCAAGAAATGGTCCAAACTCTTTCTTTTATTTATTTATCTCCTAGCTTATGGGATAAGTTTGATTAAACTCATTGACTTTATTCTCCCTTAACCGTAGCTTCCCAAGCAAGCCAATTAAATCTCCTTGCTTCTCCTACACGCCGTCTTCCTCAACAAGCTATTGGACTTCTTTCTCCTTCTCTCATCCGTCGGTCACAAGGAATACGAAAGAAAAGAGAAAACCAGTCTCCTTCTTCACACAAGAAACCCTTCGGTTTCACCCAAGCCGCGCGATCCCTCTCGTTTCTTCAAACCGATCTCTCTCATTTCTTAAACCTAAGATCTCCACTGTAAATCTCCAAGGAAAATCGACCTTGTAAGTGAGTTCTATGGCTCTAATCTCTAGTTTGAAATCTTAGATTTTATGGGTTAACCTAAGGTTTTGTTTTTAGGAAATTTCTGTTGTGTTCCAGACTTGAATCTTTCTAATTTCTCTTCCTCTTTGTCATCTGCCGTGTGCTTCCATGGCTTGAAAGGAGCCAAGTCAGGTAATGCTCTTTCCCTAAGATTTCTTGTGATTGAGATTATGCCAAACAAGTTGTGTTATGTATTCGGGGGTTTTTGAAATTCTGTGTGAGCCGATCATCATGTGGTAGTCTCTAGACAAATTCTCATTTATTTCATCTATTAGCTGCTCTAGTGGGTAGTAACCGAAATGCCCTGTTTTCTGGGTAGATCGAGTGTTTTGAGATGGTTTTCCTGTGTGTCTCTAATCATTGAGATGGCATATTTTCTGGTATGAGTTTGTTAGTCACAATTGATGATTATTTTATCTATTGTGTATATATGTACATGTAGAAGCTGTGAGTTATGCCCTGTTTTGGTGTGTTCCAGCCGTGAGGTTGCAAGGCAGATTTTTGTAGTTCTTCTTGTGTTTTCTTGAGTTAAGCTATGTTTTTAACTATGCTTTTATGTGTTAAATTAATGGAGTTAAAGTTTATAGTTTTAGACATGTTTTCCTAAGATTTATGGCCTAAGTAAGCCACCAAGACTTTTAAATCAAATTAGTAAGCTTACTTCAAGAATTCTTAAATTTGCCAAGAGTTGTATCTCTTTATTAGTAGTACTGTTTTCAGAATATATATATATATATATATATATATATATATATATATATGAGGTTTTCTTGAGTTTCTACCACTCTTGAGATATTTAATTGTTTGGTTGAGATTTGGTTAAGTGAGGGATGTTTAAGACCATGAATGCAATGAGATTTGCTAGCATCCCATGTACTACAGAAACTTTGAAAATATATTCTGTTTTGGAAGCCTAAACCAGTCCACTTTACCCTTGCTCAACTTCACCCCTTTTGTTTAACCAAAGATAAACTTTAGTATGAAAAACCATTGAAGAATAAGTGACAAAAACCAACCCTCTTGTGGGCATTGGCCTTTTGTTAGATTTACTTCCACATGATGTTACAAAGTTGTCAAAGTACCCTTTTGATAAAATTTCTAGATTTGGGTGGTACTTCCTTGTTCCCTACTATGCTCAAATAAATCCCTACCATCCTATACATTTTAACTCATGATTCCTCCCTATCCCTTGTATAGAAAAGGGTAGTCTTTAAAGAGGGACAGCAAGTAAGCTTTATGCTTTCATGGGTTCTTAAATATTGGAATGAGAATACTAAGGGTTGAATTAGTGTCATGCATGTAGCTAAAATGGGTTAAAGGAAATGTTTTAATTCTAACTTGGGAAATTTAGTGAGCGCGTATGGGTGTCGGTTAGTAAGCTTAAAGTGAAATGAATATTGATGTATTTATTCCATCTCATTGAATAGGAGTTTATTTTCAAGTTCAAAGGAACTCACTAGTAAAGCTCCCAGGTAAGTAGCTATGACCATGCTTCTTACACCAAGTTCTCTTTATGAAAGAATGTCTCTCTCTCTTATTGTAAATGTTCTTCTAAAGAAAAGGGTAAAGGAATATAGTATGTACAAGCCCTTTCTTGATAGCCTCTGTTAAGCACCCTATCGATTATAATTGTGTGTATGTGTATAAGGTAATGCATGCATGTAGGTTCTAAGTCATGAGGTTTCCATACATGCTCTCAATAAAGTTATTGATTATCCCTATATGTAGTATAGCATGAAAATGTATCTTTTCATGAAAATACATGTGCATCAAAGTAAGAAAGATGATGAGAATGTTTTGAATGTTTCATATCTTATGCTTCAAATGATGCTTTAAATGAGTTTGAAAATACCCCTATGAACTGATGCTTTTAATGATGCAAAGAAAGTGTTTTAAAACGTCCATATGAACTCATGTTTTAAATAATGTGAAGAAAAGCATTTTAGATGTCCCTACGAACTGATGTTAAATTGTCCCTATGAATTGATGTTTTATGGATGCCATGGATAATGATGTTTAAGCTCATGTTTTGAAAATGATGTTCCTTCATGAATGCACTGTTAAATGAAAATATGATGTTAAGTTCAGGCTTTTAAATTACGTTTTTCCATGAATGAACTGTTAAATGATGAAATGGACTGAAAGGACTGACATGAATAAAAGAAAGGACTGAATGAATGAATGTTTTATTGTATGAAAATACGTAACGGCCACATGAATGAGTGAAAAGGGGTACCCAATGAATGAATGGGCAGATTGCAATGCCGGGCAGTAGTATGTGGTAGTGCACCTAGTGCTACACCTTAACGGAATGGGATTCCAACCCATGGCGACGGGCGAATCCATTGGCCACTGGGCCGCTAACCCTAGCACGTGGGGCGTAACAGTGTGCAATGGCCTATGAAAGTGAAAAGATGAAAAGCATGTTTATGCATGAAAACTAATAAATGTTTATGCATGAAAGCAATGAAATGTTTATGCATGAAAGTATGGCTTATTCCTTAAACTGTTATGCATGAAAGCATTGTCAAGAATAGCGAAAATGTTTATGTATGTATGTTTCAAAAGAAAAGAATAGATGCCTAGTATGTTCACTGCATGGTGTACTACTTACTGAGTATTCGACTCATTTTGTGTTAAATGTTTTAAACGTCCAGGTAATGATGAAAAGGTTGGGAGCAAAGCATTGCTGCAGAGGGAGAGGCAGATGCTTAGGACCTTCCCTAACAAGGATAGTTATGTTACGAATGATAGGTTATGTTATGTATATTTTGGGATGGACTCTGAGAGTCCCTTATGGATGAATGTTCAAATAGAATGTCCATTAGGTGTTTCCTTTTATTAAATAAAAAATTTAGAATGCACGAGTGTCATGTCCATGCCGATCGCTTATTATTAGAAAAAGAAAATGATGAAAATGAAAGAAAAAAAAGAAAAGGCATGTAAGTCAGGATCCCGTCCTTCCTGGGATGGGGTTGTGATAGAAATCATTCTGCAAAGTTTTACCATTCTATCATTGTAACGCCCCGGTCCTGCACGGGTCGGAGAATTACTTCCTAACACTTCAACTCACATTTCAACAATATTAAAAAAAACTCCAAATTCCCAATATCATAAAGAAAAATTTGATTCAAACCACTATACTTAAATCATCTCACCCAAAGCCTCAAAATCTTGATCATCAGCTGAACCATCAAAATATCTGAAAAATATTGTAGAGATAAGGGGTGAGTTATCAACAACTCAGTAAGCAGAGAGCATATACTAGCATGTAAACATGAGCATTTATAACATTTGATAAGCAGAACAAAACATTTATTTTCAGAATGCAGAAACAAAACTTTGTACAAAAACATTAGAGCGAAATTTCCAGAAAAAAAATAAACTTATTCCAAAAAGAAAATCCGTTGGCATTTCCAAACTGAAACATTATAATTAAATCATCTCTTAACATCACATCGGGACAATACCATGTTTAACCCCCGTGGTAGGGTTATAAACCACCATTATACCCGTGGCTGGGCCATTTTCTATGTTTCACCCCCGTGGTAGGGTTATAAACCACCATTATACCCGTGGCTGGGCCTTAACAGAAACAGAACGGATTTCATCGAAAATCCGATTACAATCATATACAGAATCAGAACTTCATGCCAAGGTTTTCAAATGACACATCACATCAAAACAAAATACTAGAAAGCTTCAGATCATTTCACATGTTCGAGATAAACATAAACAAAATATTCTCATTTGTTCATAACAAAACTTTTAGAATTCCTTATTCGCTCTTTTACATAGTTCAGAAATAAAGTGCACAAAACTAGCTCATGTCTACACCAGTCATGACAGAAAAACACTTTCTCTTATGTAGAATTTATGCATATGCAGAATAAACATCTGAGGTTGTTTTCAGATCATCTCTTTTCAAAAAATAAACACATTTATTCTCAAAGTCAACCTCATTTTATTTGTTTTATGCAAAACTAGTATATGAACCCCGCTTACCTGGACTTCCTAGCTTTTTCGGAATTTCCTCAAAATGCCGAACAATTATTAATCGTCACCTATAAAATAATCACGTAATTCTCGTAAATTTCCAATTAATCATACATTTCGATATTTAATCCTAGGCTTCTAAAATAACCTGTTTTAATCCTTCAATACCTAACAAATCCTTATAACCCTAAAAAAAAATACCATCATTTCTAAGATCATCAATATCCACTTACTCGAATTCGTACTGAAGAATAAAATTTATCTAATAAGTATTATGATAATTATAGAACTCAATAAAAATTAATATACAAAATATCTAAAATACCAACAATATTTTATAAATAAAAAGAATACATTGGTTATTAAAAAAAATTCCATAAAGTAAGTCACGAAAAAAAATTCATCTCTTAACAAAACTAGGCTTACTTCCTTTAACTAACAATATTATCAAAACACAATAATAATTATTGAAACTTAAAGCAAAATTCCCATTTAAATAAACCCAAAAAAAAAAAATAAAGACTACTCACCCGAAAAACATTAGGTTAAAACTGAGAACCTTCCATATATATACATATATATATGTAAATAAAAATACACCTAAAGAAGAAAAACTAGAGATGAACATACACATGAATAAAAGAAAACAGCGGTGACAGGAACTCACTGAGAAGGAAGGGAGCGTGCGCCAGCGCTCGGAGATAGCTGAGGTCGGCGGTGGAGGTGCGGCGCTTGAGCAGTTGAAAAAAAATGATAGAGAGGGAGAGAGGGATGAACGAGAGAAACACACGGTGAGAGAGACGCCAGAGAGATGAAACACGGTGAGAGGGATCCATGCGAGATGCTCACCGAGGTAGCAAGAGACAGCGACAAGGTGGTTGGGGCGGCAGCAGATCGCGGAGTCGTTGGGCGTCAACGCCGCTGGACTTCCCCTGCCATGGCTAGCGTCACCGAAAGAGTTGAGTGGTGCTCTGTTTTGAGATGCAAAAACAGGGGTGTTTCGGTGATGCGTGCGACAGAGCTTTACGTTCGGCGGCTAAGTGTGGGGTACGGTGGTGCAAGGCAGAGCAGTGGAGGTTTAAAATGTGGCTCGGTGGCTTTCTACGTGCATGGGAGAGTACCTCGGCATGCTGGTCAGCGTCGCTAGATGCTGTGCATGGAGCTGGGCAGTTTCACACGGTGGTTAAACAGGGGTGTTGCATTGGTCATGCGTGGAGGAGTCGAGGCTTACGAGGTGGTTGGATGGTGGTGTCCGTTGGAGGTTGCTGGGTAACTCGGGTTCACGCAGGCAGTAACTGGTTTGTGGTGGATTCTAGGTGCCTTCCGACTTGGTGCAGAGAAGATAGAAGAAAAAAAAATAAAATAAAGGTAGAGAGCATCGATCTACAAGGTGAAGTTTATTGAGAAACCAAAACGCACGGGAAAAAGGGTTGCATGGGGCAGCGGTTACATGCAGTTGCTGTGCTTGATGCGGGGAACTTCTTGTACGTGGGCATGAGGAAGGGATGAGTGAGAGTTGGGAGTAAATAAAAATATATATATATATATGTATATTGCCTGCGAGCTCTATGCTAGACCCGGGTGTCACAATCATTGTGGATGATTAGAAACTCTGGGATCTAAACAAATTTTAATTTTTAAAATGTACTGTTTGAATTCATTGCACATTGAAGAAGAAAAGTCAGATTTAAGGTATATTAGCATTCGATTAAGGTCTAATATGTTTGAAGTTCACATGCAAGAGCTAAGCCTAATAATCCGATAAGTTATCTATTCACCTTGGAAAAATATGCGAGTCATAGCTTTCACAAGATGAAGTAGATGGCAGGAACTCTCAGACGATGGCATTGTGGAAGAATGTCAAATTATGTTGTTGAAAAGTTTGTCAAAGAGAAGAATTAAGATTGTAAATAATAATTATAAGCACCTAATTCATTCCATATTAGCTAACTCTTCTCAATACGATACAGCCTAAAGAGTCCATTTAGGGCCAATTATATCTATCTAATGAATTATCTCTTTAGATTGTTAATTTATATTAATTTGATATTATTAGCTATTGACCCTTGAAAAGTTTATTAACTACTGATAATTATAAAGTAACAAAAATTTACGAAAGAAATAGAATATGTTGAGGGAGGAGGGGATCTTGATTAGGGGGCGAGCTAAGAAATGAGATGTAGCAGAATTAATTAGATTATGGTTCAGGATCATTCTTATTTGGTTTGTATAGGTTTAGTTGCAAATTATTGGGTGTTCACACCTATAGGAATTTTGCCAAATTACTATGGTAAAGTGACATCATATATATTGGTGCCATTCCAAGCAAGTGTTCCATAAGAAGTTTTGTTTTTACTTGGACCTTAGATGTCCAAAGGGATTTCCAATCCTTAATTTTCATCTAAGAGTCCTTTTGTGTAAATGTAGATTGTTGGGTAGATTGTTGGCCAGTCAATTATTGTATATAATCCCCTTTGATATTCAGGTCCAAATTAGTGTCCCTTTTCATAGTTGTAGGGATGTGAGTTTTGAAGATGTTATTGCTTTATCTCTATCAAGACATTGCCTATTTTCGCCTTACCTTATGTGTTATGTTATTAGTTAACACCTATCCTTTTGGGAGGGACAGTCTACACCTCACACAGCAGCCCCTCTAATGAAAGGTGGAGTGGAGTGTGCCATCTCCTTGGTTTCTTCTCCCTCCTTGGGTTCTCACCTCTCCTTCTTTGGGCTCTAGGCTATCCTTCCATTCGCTTTCCAATCAATTGCGTTTCTGGTGGGGGCTAGTATTTGATGACGGCACGTTCCAACACTTCATTCCTCTATTTGGTTCCCGAGGTTGTGACAATCTTCAGTGTTATGACTCCTCGAGTTATGGTAGGTATAGTAGCCATCAGACCTTTATGCGCCTACACCTTTTCCATCGCCTACACTGGCTTGTGCTTCACTGTTCTTGCACATTCATGCTAGAATGCACTAATCTTGTGTTTTGCATGAAGGTGTTGGAACCATTTTCTCGCCTTCGCCAATCTCGCCCACTCCTTCCCTTCCCCTTTCCTCCTTAGTCCGCTGGTCACTTTTGGCTCCTGGTGCCTTCCTTCCCTTTTTCTTTGCATCTTCGCCTTTTGAAAATCAGTCGATATTTTTAGCATATCTTCAGTATTGACAAAGTTATTTACTCAAAATATGAACTCTCGTGAAGTCAACGATGTCTTATAAGCCAATTTCAACATGAAGGGACTCCTAGGCTATAAGCCACCTAGAAGGGTGGGCAACGTTATCTTTTCATCCAAATTGTCTATTGTTAGCCACTCCTCATTGAACAGGACCATGTACTCCTTTACGCTTTCATACTCTCCCTACTTTTTTATGGGCAGGTAGGCAACTGAGCACCTCCTCTTCCTGCTAGGCATGAATTGTGTGAGGAACTGCCGATCAATCTCCTCACAACTTGTGATTAAGTTGGTTTGTAGAATCCCAAACCACCCTCTAGTTGTGCCTTTGAGGGTCAAAAGGAAGGCATTGCCTGCTATTTTCCCTAGAATCCTTGTAGGGTCAAATGGGCCTTGAAAGTCTTCAGATGCTATACTAGGTTCTAATTGTCATAGAAGTCCATTTACGAAACCATAAACCCATCATAAAGGTTGACCATCATTGTCTTCTTGTTGCACGGTGAGGGTGCTTCTACCCTAAAACACATTGCTAGCTCTAGGGCTCTGCTATCGACCCACCTTGCCACCAAGCGTCACGCTCTTGGTGTCTCCTCCCACACAACGCCTAGCCTCAAGTACTGCCCATCATCACTAAGGCCCCTTACCGCTACATGTTACTCACATTTTTCCACACAATAGGTAGTCCTGAGGAACCTTGTTGATCCAACCACCATAGTTTTGATTTTAACCTCTTTTTATTCTTTAAATTGCTACCCAACACAACCTCATACCTCCGTGATTGATGACTAGCAATAAGGAACAAAGATTTCACGAAACCATAACCGAAACAATACAATCAGCCCTACGCAAATTGTAGCAGTTCCTCCTCTCGCGTCCTCCTGCCACCAGCCACCGTGTGGTCACTGTTTAGCCCAGGTGAGTTTGAGATCTTTTCCACCCCTGGTCTAGCCTTTCCTATTCCTTGACATGGCAGTTAAACATTGAAATCAGCCCTGATACTAGATTGTCGAAAGCATAGGAGCAACAAACCTTGCATCGACCACCTCAAGCATCCTCTTGTGGTAATCTAGGCCTCTCCTCTAAGAATATGACACTTTTTACCCTTCCTCGCATGTGTTTAGACCCATAACCAAGCCATACATGAAGTGAAAACCAAGTGGAGAGTGTATATATATTCATGTGTGAGTTTAAAGTGAAATCAAGTACATGCATGTCGTTGGTCGGGTTGTATATATACAGATCGCGTGGGTGAGTGGCTTGATGGTCCAAAAGCATGGTGTAGTTAGACATACGATTATAATACAAGGACTCCTCATGTGGAAGAGTTGGAATATGCATAAAATGTGAGCTTATGTCCCACGTGTAGTTGCAAATTTGACTTAGGCCTGGTTTGGATAGGGAGATGTTTTCGTCTGATCTGATCTTATTTCATCTAATCTTAATATCCAAAAACTACAAAACAAATATTTTCCAATTTTAAATCTTTAAATTTTTCATCTAATCATTACCTAATTATTACAACTTTCCCAAACTTCCAAACAAAATATAAAAAACAATTCAACTTTTCAAATCTCAAAACAAATAAATAATATAAAAAAATATATTCTAACAATATTTTAACTTTATAATATTTTTATTCAACTTTTTCTCTCTTCTTTCTCAAAATCATATAAAATATTTTAGCTCAAACCACTAGTCATAAGTCGATGTGTCCATGAATGTGGTTTGGGATTCAAGTTGTGTAAGCATCACATGGGTTGAGTGTATGTTTAATGGGTTGAGTGTGACTTAATTGTGTTGGGTTAGAGTGTTGCAGTGGCCGAACCAAGAATTTTACTAAGGAGGGCCAACTTTTCTAATGCGTTACACATTTGTATAAAATCATAAAAAAATAATTATATATAAAAATTATATCTCAATAATTTTCTATATATATGTAGAAATAAAATTCTTAAAACATAACTTAAGATATGTTTTCAGACTTCTAACTACAGTGTTTCATAAAATAAAACTCATCAATTATTATTTTTAATAGAATATTTAGAATTTATTTCTTCATTGAAACCAACAATTAAATTTTAGAAGCTCGTCTTTCATTCTAGTTTATTAAGTTTCATGTAAAATTTAGATATTTTAGATCTTAAATAAATAAATAAATAATTCTTGCTAAATGAAATCTAGCTAGAGGATTAAACTTCTAAACTAGTTTTCATATAAATAATCAATACTAAATGATTCTTCCTTTATTTATTTCACTTTGCATTCCATATTAAGAAGCCTAATATTATATAATAAAAAAATTGTAATCCATATTAATAAGGTTATTATTTCGTATAAACTTAGTTTTTATATAATCTTGTAGGGGCCACATCATAGGAAATAGATAATATGTAGGAATTATATAAAATTTTAGGACTAAAAGAAAAATTAGAGAGGCATTTTAATTTTATAGAAATTTTAAAAAATTTTGGAGAGCATACGAATAATATAAAATCTTAGGGGGGCCATTTTATATTTACATAGCATTATGAAAAAAACTTAAAGGAATATTTTAAGTTTTAAAAGAATTTAGTTACGCCATTGGGGTTGAGTTTGATGGGGGTTGAGTTTTAGAGCTCGTTATATTATGTTGATGATCGAAGTGTGACGCCCCGACTCTCACATACAGAAACGCAGGAATTGTGACGTCAGGATGATGACAACACGAGCCATGCATCCCAACGATAAGTGCTCAAGTGTGTGCAACATGCAAGAAGTACACAACAAAAGTCACAGCGGTTAATTAAAAGCTAGCCAACTAAGCATCAGAAATTTGAATACAGATATCCAAAATAAATTACCTTTAAAAAGTTATACAGTTATCTAATATAAATATAATACAAACCAAAGACATAGCCAAAAAGTGGGAGACAAATCCCAATACATGAGCAAGTGATCCCAAATTACTTCTCCGGCGGAGCAGAATCCTCAGGCGTTTCGTCCTCATCTACATCAAAATGTGCGATACCATAAAACAATACCACAGAGTATTGAATACCGTGAGATTATGAATCTCAACAAGTAATAAACCAAGCAACCCAAGAGATAAAAATGCATTAATGCAACCAACAAACATAAGTACATGACGAAACACAAATGTGACCCAAAACCTCATTTTTCTCTTAAAAACCCCATTTGACCAAAAACACACCATGAATAATATCTGTCATTTTTTCAGAAAATGTGCTCGTAACCATTAAATCATAAACCGAAAACATAATAATTTATTGGACACTGTAGGCGGGAATCACATGCGGGACTCTACCACCATCCCTGCTTACCACCATCCCTACCGCAAAGACCGTAGGCGAGAATCATAGGCGGGATTACCCACCATCCCTACCGCGTGCACCGTAGGTAGGAATCGTAGGCGGGACTATACCACCATCCCTGCTTACCACCATCCCTACAGTTCTTTTTCACACAAGAGGTACTTATCAGAGCATTGTAGGCGGGAATCACAGGCGAGACTCTACCACTATCCCTGCATACCACCATCCATATCGCATGCACCATAGGCGTGAATTACGGGTGTGACTATACCACAATCCCTATTGCGTGCACCGTAGGCGGGAATCATAGGCGGGACTATACCACCATCCCTGCTTACCACCATCCTTACAGTTCCTTTTCACACAAGAGGTACTTATCATAACACTATAGGAGGGACTCTACCACCATCCCTACTACATGCACCGTAGGCGGGAATCACAGGTGGGACTATATCACCATCCCTACTTACCACCATCCTTACCGCGTGCACCGTAGGTGGGACTCGCAGGCGGGACTATACCACCATCCCTATATTCTCTTTTCCTTTCTCTCAAACTAGTCAATCCAATCATTTCAAACATACTCAAAATCATTTCTCACATGAAAATCCAGTATTTCAAGTATACACATGAACATGTATGCAATTATGTGGAAATCCAATTTTTAGTTACAAACATGAATATGCGTGCAAATATGTAATGTACATGATATAACACAATATCCAACAACCAAAAAATCACAACATGGTCCAATCATACAAACAACTCCATCCTCCAATCCAACTGACCCCCTTACTCCTCAGACTCAGTCCGGCACAACCAACCAATTCACAGTAAAAATGAGTTAGTGTAAAAATACATTTAAATCTCAAAAGTTCTTTGGCAAAATAATTATAGTACTATAATATAATTTTTGAAGGATCATGGAGGTACTAGAAGTGGCGGTACAACAACATAACAGTGCAAAATGCACTATGGCCATGGTCTCAAAATCCTAGATTTTGAACGGGAATAAACGAAGACTTGAGATTATTAGGGAATGGCTTAGAGATGTTGGTAAAACTAATGGTGGTAGTGGTTGGCCAGGGGTGGTGGCATAGAGGGCGATTCAAGTCCAAAAAGTTCAAAACGAAAATGAAGCTGGATGGACTTCACTGATGGCGGATCGGAGTTGAGGATGGGTGGGTTAGGTAGCTGGGGGGTAGCTGGTGATGTGGTGAAGAGATGGTGGCCAATGAAGGTGCGACGACGGCGCACAAACACAAGGAGTGTCGCGGCTTGAAGCCGTGCATGGGGACTCACAGCGGCGCGAGAGGGGCTGGAAATGGAAGGGGTGGTCGCCGGCCGGAGGGGAAGGAAATGGGAGGGGCGGTGACGCACACGGATGGCTCACAGAGGTGCAGTGGTGGACGACGCACAGATTGGGAGAGAGAGGGACTCGCACGCTAGAAGAGAGAGAGAGAGAGAGAGAGAGAGGAGGAAAAAGAAAATGAGGAGAAAAAGAAAAGAAGAAAAAGAGGAAAAGAAAAAAGGAAATAGGAAAAGTGAGGGAAATAAATTAGATCTAATTCTCACACCTTGGGTCACAAAAATGATCCAACAAAAAAGATTTCAAAACAACAAGTTAAATAAAATAATTTAAACGTAGTGATTAAATGAAAATAAAATAATTAAATCCAACAATAAACTAATTTAAAATAAAGAGCAATTTAAATAATGAACAATAATTAATAACAAGAAAACACATTGAATTAACAATTAAAAAATTTTAAAATAATATCATGTAAATCATCTAAAATTTAAAACAAGCAAGCCCATAATCTTAGTAAATGCAAAAATTTACCTAGTCAAAATATACGCAAATACAGGGTATCACACTAAGAATAAGTTGTGTGATTTCTAAGGTCATACGGTGGTTTTATGTGACCAATAAAAGAAGAGTCGTGCCTATAATTAGTGTTGAATTTAAGGGAGTTTTAAAAGTCATGGGTAGCCTCTTTAGACTTAGTTGAATGTTGCATATTCATATTTTAGTTAACATGAGGCAATACTTATCTGACTGTACGTATAAATATTTATGGGTTCCATTTGACGCTTTGTGATTCATGCATTTAGCTTATTTTGCAAAATAATTGAGATAAGTGACTATGATCATATATATTTTTCTAAATCATTTTATTTAAACTAAAAAGAGTCATTTTCATAACTTTTAGTAATGTACATGTTTATAAGGATATATGTCAATGTATGACCATTCTTGGGAGCCCCTATCTATGAACCCTTATTATTGATGTGATGTGTGTGGATAAAAAATGCATGACTGATGATGTGACTGAATGGTATTATGGTATGACTATACTTCAAATAAATGAAAGACAGGGTAAGGCTAAAGGAAAATAAAGGAAATGAAAAGAATGATTGCATGTGACTGTTGAGGTAAAATGATCTGGCTATGGCAGTGAAGACGACAACATGAGGTTAAGGGGCAGATGATGGAATGTGTCATTGGCAGTGCACCTAGTGATACCCATTCATGAGGAGGGCCAGCTTCTAACCCGCTAGCCCCAAGTAGAACCAAGACTGCAAGGGTCACTAACCCTAACACATGGTGGTTAATAATGTGTAATGACCATTAATGATATGATGTTAGGGAATGTATGTTTCTGTGAGGTTTAATATTATGTATGGTATGAAGATGATGTTGATTGAGATTGTTTAATTAAGTATTTTGGTTTTATGACTTTCATAATGGGATCTTTTATACCTAGTTCGATGCAAGTTAATTTTAAGGCTAATAACATTCAATATCTCTAACTTTTATAACTATAGAGGGACAAAGTGTTACAGTCTAGTGCAGCAATAATATTCCAATAGCTCAAATAACCATCTGGTCCAGGGGAAGATTCAGTGGGTATAGCAGCCATAGCAACTTTTACCTCCTTGAGTGAGGGCGGTCTCAACAAAATCATAATTTAAAAAAAAAAGACTATTACATTGAAATTTGAATGAGCAACCCCTTTGCCCATCATGATTTCCTTTATAAAGGTATCACCCAATATCTTCAGCCATATGCTAAGCAATGCTTGCCAACATTTGTTTGGTGTTGGCCATTTTTTAGGATTTGTTCCCGATTACAATACTAGCGATCTTTGCCACTCTCGTCTACAATTTCATTCGGCCAACTTCTCATCACCATTAATTATCCTGTGAAAGGACACGCATTTCATTTAGCTTTTTATGGCAAGTGCCTATATATTTAATTGTTTGATTATATGCATAAAAGGGTATCTAGCTCGTTCATTTTTTTGTGATCGTAAGTTCTACGTCAAAAGATGGAAGTGACCATAAGTTGCTTCCTTTAGTACTTTGCAAGTAAACATTTTTTCGATGTCATACAATTCATAAATTTGTATGGCAGTCATTTGGAATCCATGCTGGTAAATCGGAGATGGCTAGCGTCTTACTTGTTTTTGAATGCCCAACTCCTTTTGTTAGCTTGGGTTGCTCTTCCTTTCCATATTTGAGTGAAAAATCCTTATTATAGACAACTCCCTTGGGAAATGGTACTTCTCCAAGACATGGTAGGATGACATTTGTTTCTAAGTTAGAATCTTGTCGAATTGGTTTATCTTTTTCCAAGGGGTACTACCATGTTCTAAAATGTTCTAAATAAGAGCCTAAGTTTGTGGTTTGGTCTAGCTTCAAATCCTAAGGGGATGCTTAGAGAATGAGATGCGATGAGAATGTTGTGAATAGTAGTAAGATAGTTTGTGAATAATAGTAAGATAATTTGAGTTAAATATTCATTGGATTTTAGAAAATGAAAGAGAAAAAATTAAATAGAAAATATTATAAAGTTAAAATATTGTTAGAATATAATTTTTTAATATAATTTTTGTTTTAGGATTTGAAAAAGTTGATTTGTTTTTTATTTGAAAATTTGAAAAATTGTAATAATTAATTTGAAAGTGTTTGTGTTTGAATGATGTTTGGGAAGGCAATAAGATGGGGATGAAATAAGATGTGATGAGATATGTTTCCAAATATCCCTAAAGTCTCTCATCATAGCTTAGAATTGACTCGCTCTAATAAGATCATGCGACATCCCTAACTGGGACTTCAGCAAGATGACTATATTCTGACTAGTCTCTACTACAAATGCATACACGAGAACATTGCTCAAAAACTTACATGAGATGGAATTGAACATCTTATGAACACTAGTTTATACAAAACCTCATTTTATTCATAAAACTTACTCACTTACAAATTGGCCCTTATGACTATTAACAACGATCAAAATAACCAAAGCTAACAAATAATCTTTGTGGTAAAAGTCCGAGGACCACAATAGGTCTCCTCCTCCTCTAGTGAAGCCTACCTAATTTCCAAAATGAAGTAATTTTGCATATGGAAATGTGAATTTGCGACTTAGCATGTGACTAATTACCACTAAGCATCCATTTTACAAAATTTCTTCATTTGGTTTCGCCGATGTATTGTTTGGAAATCACATCACAAGGAAGAATGTTAAAATTCAAGTGTAGTATATCTCAACAAAACATTTCACATAACAAGATAGTATTGTAAACAGCATGTTCATTATGCATGTTTTACGACATGCTGCTATACTTGACTTTTGGGCTGAGGCTGCTGCCACCATGAATGCAGTACATGTGAAGGGAAAGAATGACAAGGAGTTAGAGCAGCATATGAGGCAGAAGGTTATTGATAGCATTCTTGAGATGAAAGCCTCTTTAAGAAGCATGATGAAATTTGGAATGGGGGGCTCCGATCAGGTGGTTCAAGAGAGAAAGGAAGAGAGTGGATTCCACACTCTTGGAGAGGAGAGTGGGTTAACAATGCCTGCTGGGAAGCCTGACCTTCAGGCTGTTAAGCCTACAGCCACTGAAAAGCAGACTGCAAAGCTACATGATAGCAGTGCTGGCAGTGGACAGAAGGAGGGAAAAGAAGGGTTTTCAAATTCAAGAAGTGGTGATAAGTGGTTTGAGGGCTTGTGTATCAACTTAATCACTTAGTTGCTCGGATCGTCCCTGTGATGCGGGGTTGGGGCCCCTTTCCATGTGTTGGGGGCTGGTATTATCAGACTTGTATATGTACACCTGTTATTTATTCTATATTACTTAGCATTTTAGATATGTTGGTTATTCCTTTTATACCCTTGCATTTGTATATAAATTCATCCCATTGTATTTTCTATTTTACATCAATAATATCATAAAACAGTTTTTTCCTCAACTTTACTCTATTCTAGAATGGTATCAGGAGAAAACCCTCTGCTTTACCCTTCTTCATCCGTGGCTAACACAATTGATGATCCTACAAACCCTTACTTTCTTCATCAAGGTGATAGTCCTGGAGCCCTCTTGTTTCACAGCCACTCATCAGTGAGAATTTTCACACCTGGATCCGGTCAATAACCATGGCGCTGATTATAAAGAACAAATTTGCTTTTGTTGATGGAAGTCTGCCTCAACCTTCTGCGACTAATTCTCTGTATGTTCCTTGGATTCGAGCCAATAATATGGTTTTATCTTAGATTATTAATTCTTTGTCCAAAGAAATTGCATCTGGTATCATACATTGACTTGGCTGAAGCTATATGGAAAGATCTTAAAGAAATATTTTCTCAGGCTAATGGTCCTCATGTTTTTCAATTAAAGAAAGACATTTCTAGTTTGATTCAAGATCAAGAATCTGTTAGTTCATATTTTACTCGTCTGAAAAGTTACTAGGATGAAATGCAAAATTTCTGTCCAATGCCTAATGTACTTGTGGAGCATTGCAAATAGTTCATGATTATCAACAACAGGAATATGTTCTACTGTTCTCAATGGGATTAAATGAATTTTTTGCTAGTGCTTGTGGTCAGATCTTGCTTATGGACCCTTTACCCCACATAAATAAAGTTTTTTCAAGAAGAACGTCAACGTTCCATCACTATTTTAGCCAACATTCCAGAATTTGCTGTGATGTTCAGTAAGAGTGGTTCCACTAAAAAATTTTCAAGAACTGGTGCTTCTGGTCATACCCGTGTCAAAGACAGACCTCTCTGTCAACATCGTGGTAAAAAGGGTCATACCATTGATAAGTGCTACAAGCTCCATGGTTTCTCACCAGGTTTCATGTTTTCTTTTCCAGGTGCTCAAAATCTTGTTAAGACTCTAGTGTTACCTATAACACGAGCAATGTTAGCAAATTCTTACTTTTATTCAATCTCAATCAAATCAACCTATGGCTACCCCATCAATTGAACCTCCCTCAAATGATCAACCCATAGTAAGTCATGTTAGTAGTTCTCTTTCATATTTTGCTACTGAACATTTAATTCCACATTTTTTAGGTATATCTAATTCTTTCAATCATTCTAAATTCTATTCCTCTCAACCAATCAATTATTTTATCAATTCATGGATAATTGATTCAATAGCAACTGAACATATGATCAGTCCTCCTTTCTTGTATACATCAGCTCCATCTATTATTAATTCCAACATCAAACTACCAAATGGACATTTTGTCTCTGTGACTCATAGAGGCATAGTTCTTATCTCTGCCTCCTTAATACTCAAGAATGTATTATGTGTCCATTCTTTCAAATTTAACCTCATTTCTGTAAGCAAACTAACCCCAGATTCACTTTGTTGTTTGCTTTTCTTTTCTCAATACTATTTTGTGCAAGACCTCTTCAACTGGAAGATGATTGGAGTGGCTAAATCTTTTTAAGGCTTATCTTACTTGCTGCAAGATTTGGCTCCTTCTACGAGAACAATATCTTCTCATTCTTTGGCGTCTTCATGTACTTTCAATTATGTTAATAATACTCACCATATGTGGCATTGTAGACTTGGCCACCTATCTCCTTCTAGAATGCAGCTTTTATATTTTGTTTTTCCAGCAATTAGATTTTCAAATAATACCTGTTGTACTATTTGTCCTCTTGCTAAGCAAAACAACTTCCTTTCCAAATAGTATTACAAAATCTACTTCTATCTTTGATCTCATTCATTATGATATATGGGTTCCCTTTCCCACCCCTCATACCAAGCTTTTCATTATTTCATTTTTACAGTAGATGAGTTTAGTCGTTGCACTTGGGTGTATCTCATGAAACATAAATCTGACACCAGACAGTATATCCAATCTTTTTTTTCAGCTTGTAGAAACACAATCAAAGTTCTACGATCTGATAATGACAATGAATTCAATATGATAGAATTCAACACATCTTAAATGTTACCAGAGCTCTCAAATTTCAATCAAATATTCCACTTTGTTTTTGGTCTAATTATATCCTTAATTCAATTTACATCATAAATAGACTACCCACTCCATTTCTGTCAAATAAATCATCTTTTGAAACTTTATTTCAGAAACCACCTTCATATAATCACCTTAAGGTCTTTGGATGCCTCTGTTATGCATCTATACCTGCTTCTCATTATTCAAAATTTGATGTAAGGGCAGAATCTTGTGTCTTTCTTGGTTATCCTCCTAGAATAAAAGGATATAAAGTACTTGGCCTTTCTACCAAATTGGTTTTCAATTCGAGAGATGTTAATTTTCATGAGGATTTTTTTTCCTTTTCAATTATCATTACCACCTTCATCTTCAGATCCATTCTTAGTCATTCATTCCCCTATTATAGAAGATATTCATTTTCAGTCTACACCTATTACAGAAGATATTTATTTTCAGTCATTACCATCTAACAATAATAATGATCTTCTCCTACACAAAGAAGGTCTATTTGACATAGAAGACAACATATGGTGGTAGAATCATCATAGGAGATGGTTCACATAACACAAGTACAATATATCCTATCTCTTCTACTCTCTCCTATTCAAAGCTATCTACTATTTATTGTGCCTTTACCTTATCAATCTCCTCCCATTCTGAACCCAAAACTTGTAGTCAACCTATTAAACACTCACATTGGAAAGAAGCAATGGTTGTTAAAATAAATGCTCTTGAAGAAAATAAACTTGATTTTTAACTAATCTACCACCTTGTAAGAAAGCAATTGACTGTAAGTGGGTGTACAAATGCAAATTTAACTCAAATGAGACTCTAGAAGGTTATAAAGCTAGATTAGTTGCAAATGGGTACACTCAATAAGAAGGTATTGATTATTTTGATACCTTCTCTCCTGTTGCAAATATTGTTACCATTCGATGTCTTTTAGCTCCGGCAATTGTATATAATTGGTATTTACATCAACTTGATGTAAATAATGTGTTTCTTTATGGATAATTGAATGAGAAAGTATATATGCAAGTGCCACCAGGTTTTGAAAAACCAAGAGATACACGGGTTTGCAAACTACACAAATCTATTTGTAGATTAAAACAAGCTTCCAGGCAGTGGTTTTCAAAGTTTACATCAACCTTGCTATAATATGGATTTACTCAATCAAAGTTAGATTATTCTTCGTTTACAAAATCCTGTTTTTCCATATTTATAGCTCTTATTATGTATGTGGATGATATTGTCATTGTTTGTAATGATTTAAATGCTGTGAATTCTTTGAAATCGTTTCTACAATCCAAATTCAAGCTCAAGGATCTTGGAAACCTCAAAGTACTTTCTTGGTCTTTAAGTGGCTAGATCCACTGTTGGCATTTCCATATGCCAATGCAAATATACATTGGAGATTCTTGTTGGCTTTGGTTTGTTAGCCACCAAGCCTTCCAAATTTCCTATAGAGCATAATTTAAAACTCTCACCTGGTAAGATCCCAAATCTTAATTTCAGATCCCAAATCTTATAAGAGGCTTATAGGCAGATTGTTGTACTTGACTACTACCAGACCTAACATAGCATACTCAGTTAATACTCTGAGTTAGTTTCTTGCTCAGCCACGCCAACCTCATTTTGCTGCAGTTAAGAGGGTCTTGAGGTATCTTAAATCCCCACTTGGACAAGGCCTTTTCTTTCCTAGTTCATCCAAGCTGCAATTACAAGCTTTCTATGATTCAGATTGGGCTGTTGTTCAAATAATTAATTTTATGAAAAGTTAAAAAAATAGTAAATTCCATTAATAATTAATTTAAAATAAATTGAAATAGATTTGCCACCCAAACACAAATTAAAATAAATTAATTTAAAATAATTAATCTTTGGGAATAATGGGTCAAAAATAAAAGAAAAATCATAAGAGCTATTATCTTTAAAATTGTACTTCTTAAATATTCAGCTCTTTGGCTAGATTTGAATTGAGAAACACTCTTAACTCATCTTATCACATCTCATTATTATAATTTTTATAAATTCTAATATAAAATATAATAAATAATTTAATTTTTTTAAATCTTAAAATAATATTTTAAAAAAAATATTTTAATAATATTTTATTTAATTTTTAAGTTTCTCTTAACTCAATCATCACTGACTCTCCAAACCTAATTCTCCGAGGTTTTTTTTTTTTTTTTTTTAAATCTAGAGTTCTCGGTTGTTGTAAGAGGGAGAAGAGAGAAAGAACTAGGGCTCTTGTGGACAGAGCTGAAAATGGAGTCGGTAGCAGAGAAGAAGGAATCGGAGATCCACAACGACAGCAACGGTGAAAATACCCAGCAAACTCTAGATTATTCTTCTTCGTTGTCGGCAACTACTGATAACACTAATACCAGCAACAGTATCAGTAAAGAAGCCCAGGAACGCCAAGCTCGCGACCTCAAAGCTGGCCTTCATCCCCTCAAGGTTTCCGCCCCATCGCCTCTGCCTCTCTCTCTCTCTCTCTCTCTCTCCGCACACACGTATATACCGTGTAATAACTGAATTATTTTGTTGCAAACTCTTCTTCGTGCTCTACAATAGCCTCGGATTTGGTTTCAAGTAATGCTTGAAAAGGACTAATGTTAGGCTGTATGGTTGACAATTTTATGATATTTGGGCTTTTTTCAAACCCAATTTCAGTGTTGACCTAGGAAGATTTGTTAGTTCCTTCAGAGATTGGATTGTTTGCTAATCTTATGTATGAAGAAACGTAGTTTTAGTATACACGCGCTGGAATACCTTCACGTCTGTGAGAGCTTAGGAGCTTTCTGTTGTTTCGAAACCCAAGTCTTTCGTATTGAACTGTTACGGATATTCAGTAAATAGACGATAGGGGGAGGGGACCGAATTGCTGGTTTAGGAAGTACGTGAGGTTTTCCCTTGAGGGGTTTTCCCTTGAGGTGAGGGTTCAAGATGCAAGTGTTTAGTTGAAGAACTAAGCTCGAAAATATGCAATTCTCATCCTAGGATGTGGGTCAAGGCAAACCTTAAGTTTTAACTTTTCTCTTTGCTTGTTTTTAAATTTTATATTTTTTGGGAACTCGATGGAAGAAAATATGGAAGATAAAAGTACTGCCAAGAGCTTCATTTTTTGCTTGGTTAGTATCTCTTGGGAGATTCTTACCATGGATAATATGAGGAGACAGTACTTGGTCTTCTGGAGAGAGGGATACGATCCCTTGTAATGCAGTTGCAATTCATGAGCAATGGAGCAATGAGTCTGTGTTCCATCTTTATTACACTGTCAGATGGCTAGTACTCTATGGATTTATCTTTGGTCAGGTTAGGTGGGTTATGCCTAGAAGCATAGTAGATCTTTTTGACTCACGAGAGGAATAGGTGGTAGCTCACAAATTCTAGTGTGAAAAATGGTTCCTACTTATCTCATTTGGTGTATCTGGAGGGAGAGGAGTGGTAGGAACTTTGAGAATCGGTACAAACGATAGTGGAACTCATGGCTCTTTTTTTCAGCACTCTACTTCTCTGGACAACATCCATAGACTTTAATGTTCACTGTACATGATTTTCTTGTATCCCTTTCTATTTCTACGTTGGTGACTCTCTTGCATACACCTTGTTTGTCAATTGCACATTTTATGGGGTGTTTGGGGAATGAGATGAGATGAGATGAGAATTCTGTGAATATTAGTGAAATGACTTGAGTTAAGATGTTTTATTGGGTTTTGGAAAATGAGAGAAAAAGTTGAAGAAAAATATTGTAAAGTTAAAATATTGTTTAGAATATAATTTTTTAATATTATTTTTGTTTTGAATTTTGAAAAAGAGTATTGTTTTTTGTGTTTTGTTTGGAAGTTTGAGAAAGTTGTAATGATTAGATGAAAAAGTTGTAGATTTGAAATTGAAAAGTGTTTGTGTTTGAGTGATGGTTGGAAAGGAAATTATGAGAAATTTTGAGATGAGATGGTTTGTGTTTCCAAACAAGGGCTTAGTGTTTAATGAAATGATTATTCCTTATCAAAAAACAAATCTTGGGAACTGAGAGTTTTAAATTGTGTGACGCTTAGGTCTTAGATCTTGAGCTATTGAGAACTCATTCAGTTTGGAAGCTTTGAAATTTATGCATGTGCTTTCGAATGTGAGGGTTTATCTTGGTTAGTCCCCATCGAAAAAAAAAAGGTTTATCGGTTAGTAAATAGACAGACCTGGAAAAAATCCTTTTCCTTTTCTTTTTTTAACATTTTGCTTTATATCTGCACATTAAGCAGACACGGAAACTAAATTTTCCTAATAATTGAACTACAACTGTAAGGTCATTTTAATGTGTTTGGAATAAATTGAATTTAACTTGTAACATCATTTTACAGTTCTGAGAAGACAACCCCTTAGAGATTGTAATGACTATAGGGATATGTCTAATTTAGATTAGATGACCTGTTCTAAATCTGTCCTGCCGTTTATGATGTAAGATGATGACTTTTGGTAATCAGCCTGAAATTGATAATTGTCCTAATAATATATTTACACTAACTCTGTGAATCTAGTCGCACCACTAAAAGTTTCATGATATGAATTTCTTTTCATTTATGTGGTATAGGTGCAACAAGCAAGGATCCATTATGTCCTGCCCATTTGCATCCTGAATTAAATTAGTTATCCTTTTCAACCTTACTCATATGCATTTGTTTACATATTTCAAAAAGCATATGCATTCATCTTACTTTTAGAGGTTACATGTTTGTGTACTTGGGCTTTGCCGAATCATGTGGATTAATAAATTCTTCTTACTTATAAAAAAAAAACTTTTAGAGGTTACCTATGGCTCTCAAGTGAGGACTTTATTGTCATTGTCATTATTTTTTATTTTTTGCCTCTGTCGCTGTTATTCTTAAATTTTGTTTATAAAGAAAGCATATATTAGCATCATGTTAACCATTTCCATCTCTCTCTCTCTCTCTCTCTCTCTCGTGTACATAGAACAAAAATTCATTATTTTTATTTTTTGAACTAAAACACTTTTAATTATTAAACCCTATACCAATGAAAGTTCCGAAATGGGAACTTTACCAAGAACAGGCAACTAAGGTGGCTCTTCATTGCCTGTCCTATAGATAGATTATAGTTTGCTATCTTAGAGGTTCAATTTGACTATAATTATCCCCTATAAAGATTTCTAATTTGCTTTGAAATTTATTCTAAAAGGTTTGACTGAATGCTTGACTAAGTACTTATATATGATGTAGTTATTCTTTTTATGTCTGAGATCTAAGGGGATATTTGGAAAAGTTTTTCATTTCATCCCATCTCATTTCCTTCCCTAACATCATTCAAACACAAACACTTTCAAACTAATCATTACAACTTTTCCAAACTTTGAAATAAAAAAACAAAAAACAATTCAATTTTTTCAAATCCCAAAATAAAAATAATATTAAAAAATTTATATTCTAACAATATTTTAATTTTATAATATTTTATTCAACTTTTTCTCTCTCATTTCTATCTCATTACTATTCACAAACCATCTTACTACTATCCATAAAATTTTCATCTCATCTTATCTCATCTCATCTCATTCCCCAAGCATCCTTTAAAACTTTCTTTTTGTCAACTTATTATCACAATGTTATAGTGGCGTTTATTTTTCTTTCATATCTTTGTGATCAGTACAAGTTTGTATTTTGGTACACTCGCCGAACCCCTGGAGTTAGAACGCAAACATCATACGAAGACAACATAAAGAAGATTGTTGACTTCAGTACGGTAAGATCTTGACAAATGCAGATGAGGTTTGAATACTACCTCACGTTAAATTTACTTTCTTGGCCCATTGTTTTCATTTGCACTTTTAACATTATTCCTTCACAGGTTGAAGGTTTCTGGGTCTGCTATTGCCATTTAGCTCGCCCTTCCTCCTTGCCAAGTCCAACAGATTTGCATCTTTTCAAGGAGGGAATCCGCCCTCTATGGGAGGTGTACATATAAAACCTAAGCTAGAATTATTTTGTTTCTCTCTTTATTTATGATTATTTATTTGTAAAGAATTTATCAGAAGTGCGCACAACCTGAACAAGATTTATTGTTTCTCAGGACTCTGCTAACTGTAATGGGGGTAAGTGGATAATTCGATTCAAAAAGGTTGTATCAGGGCGCTTCTGGGAAGACTTGGTAAGGGGAAGGACTGATTTAATTTTCTTTCTTCTCAAGTGTACAGTTTGTCATGCTATATCTGTATTAGAAGTTAATTGCCTTTCTTTTGCAACAACCAAAACTGTTTTTCTTTCACCTTTCAAAAAAATATATTTTCTTAATTTTTTGTTGTTGCCATGCTGCTATTATAAGTTCCAAATGGTTTTTGTCGACAAATTATTTGATTTGAGTTCCCAATTTCGACTGTTCATTCAGAATATGATTTACTCTTAATTTAGTACTATTTTGTTTTTGCACTTACTGATATTGATCTTTGGAACCTTATTCCTGTGATATCCCATATGATAAGGATAAGAGCAGGTGGTGTATGGGAGGGATCCCACATTGCTTGGAAGGAGAAGTTTTTGCTCTTTATAAGGTTCCAATAGAACTTCAATTGTATCATTGACTAGTCCTTCTGGAATATAGGCCATGTGACTTAGGCCTTCCATTGGGGCGTTACAATTCCTGTATCCCAAGAAAATCATTTAATAATTGGAACTAACTTATGTCAATTTACAAGCAGCGCCGGTTTCAGTAAACTGAATTTATCATGAAATTTCAAAGACAATGGAGACCTGTTTGCACAATTGCACATCTAAGAACTAGCTTTAGATGGGCAAATGTGAAGTGTTTTGATACACTAATCTTTGGATCAGGATAGAAACATAATCTAGCAACTTTCAGTGTGTTTTCTTGGCTTCAACTTCTGTTTCTCCTTGTCTTTCTTGTAATCCGGAGACTTTCAGTTGTCTGCCACTCTTATGTGGTATACATATGAGGGCTTTGTTAACTTTGCATGTATATCTTGCATGATGCTTATGGGCTGCAGACATATCTATCAAAACATGTGTAGTATTTATTGTAGTGAACAAGTTTTAGTAATCATGAGCTTCGTGCATGATTGCTTGCTCCATTTCCAGTATTTTGTTTTTTTCAAGATTCTTAGTTAATTGAACCTATGATAGAAGCATGGAAACTCAGTCCAAGATAACATACAAACTTTGGTAGCATCTTTTCGTTGTTTATACCTTTGGGGATCTTACTCTTACCGAAGTGCTTCTAATGAAGTTGCGTTCGTCTTCATAAATACATTTTAGGGATTCACTAGCTGATAACAATAGGAAGACTTTGTGATTGAACTGCATCCAATAATTTTGCATTGACTTTAATTGCACAGGAATTTTGTTGAGTGGTGAAAATACTAGTTGCATATATCTTTCTCTTAGCAGCTGGAACAAATCATGCTACTTTTTACATAATGGTTAAATTTGGGAAAATGATTTCCCTTGTTTTCTACAGAAAGTTGTTGCAGACAGCGAGGTATCTCTTTTAAATATTTTCCTTGGCAACATTTAGACCTAATGTATACTTGATCCTACCCCTTTTATGAATTTTAGAACCCTAGCTTTTTTATCCTGTAGTCATGAACACAACTTTCCTTTTATTATTGTGGAAGTCGCAGTTTGAAAGTTAGTACTGCTTATCTTGCAGATTCTTGCTTTAGTGGGCGACCAACTTGATTATGGAGATAACATATGCGGTGCAGTACTAAGCATTCGTTTCAATGAGGATATAGTAAGTGTGTGGAATCGCAATGCATCTGATCATCAGGTTGGTGAACACACAAATAACTTATAGATGCACAAATTAATTATGTAATAGCTTGACCTTGGTTCGCTCATGCCAGGCTGTAATGGCTCTAAGAGATGCAATCAAACGGCACTTGAAGCTTCCCCACAGCTATCTTATGGAGTACAAGCCCCATGATGCTTCTCTGCGTGACAACTCATCCTACAGAAACACATGGTTGAGGGGGTAGAGCTCTATGATGGATTCTCTCTTCATGCAACCAGACGAGCAATGAAAGAGTTCCTGTTAAGGTCACTGCCATGTAGGAAGTTCATTTACTGATTTCATGTGGTTACGCATGCTCTACATTCAAACTACTGTGTTGGGCGAGTAATGATTTGGTAACATCTAAACTGTAGGGATACCCATATGAAATGAATTTAGTTAAGTTTTAAATATGAATTACATATGTTTATGATAAATTTTATTGTTAGTTGCATGTCTACCGTTTTATGCATATGGGTTCCAATAAATGAATGTGAAATTGGATCAGGGTAGAACGCTGACCCCCTCGAGTCAGTTTTCAGCCCTTTCTGGCGGTTGAACCAAAGATCGTAGGGCTTTAGTTTCAATAATCAACCGGTCGACACCTTGCCACCGAACTGAATGGACCAAAGTTGATGTACAGAGTAACAAAACCAACTTTAGGAAAGCGGTTAGGTGTCTGGTTTGATCTGGAGGGGTGATGTGAGAGTAGAACTTGTCTAAAATTGTTTCTTCAGCTTGCCGTCTCCCCTGCCTGCGAGTGGCTGCTTTGAACAGTTGAGGGAATGCTTGAAAATCTCTTAAGCGTGATAGCTTCCTTGATGGGCCCATGCTGGTTATCAATAACTATTTGTACTGCATCTCTCTCTTTTTTATGTTTCATTTTTCTTTAGTTCCTAAAGTCCTGCATCGGTTGACAAACGCAATGAATTTAAAATGGGGCTGCATTTTTTCTTTCACTAGATCGCATAGATTGGGAGATGATCCCTTAATTCTCACCCTTGCTAGTTTAGGGTTCGTTTCGGAAGTGAGATCAGATTAAATGATAAATATTTGTAGAGTAATGAGATGGTTTGAATTAAGATCTTTGAGTTGGTTTTGAAAAAGTGTTGGGGTCTCATTTACAGATATGTTTGGATGTAGAAGTGAGATTAGATGATTTTAACTTTTTATGGAGATTTGAGAAAGTGGTGGATCTCATAAATGATTATAAAGTATTTTTAATGATTAATTAATATTGATGAAAATATTTAAGCAAAAGTCATGTTCGAAGAATTTGTATCATCTTCCTGTACACCGTGCTTCCATTAATAGTTGGTTCACACCCACTGTTCTCTTCTTCCTCCTCAATTTCATGATTATCACCATTGCTATTACTTCAAACCTAGGTAACTGAAAGCACTGAGACCAACGACAACAAAATCAAGAAGCAGCAGAAGCTCATGAACACTCGCAACATCCACAGATTGCTAGATCTTCATCTACGTTGAAGAGGCTCAAATCCATCAACTTCTAAACCTACAGATCCCAAGAAATTTCTACCACCTTCGAGCAAACCCCAGAATAAGAGACCCATTATGCTTTCAAGCAGTCCCATGAACAAGAGGAACTCCCACTCACCAGATCTCCATTTGTGCTTTAGAGACTCAAATCCATCAACTTCTACAGTTATATATACTAAGGGCCCACCACAGTACAGTCTCACACCACCAACACCACCACCGGTTTGCAGAAAACTCAGGAATCCAATGCCCATTATGTTATGAGGCCCACGAATTGGGCTTGATTCTGAGGGTGCAGAAGGGCCTTGGAGGTTGGCCTACGGATGAGTCCAAGTTCAAGTAAGGAAACGGGGCGTTTTGGGAAGGCAACACAGCAGTTGCGAATTGGAGGAAAAGAATTGGGAAGAGTCATGCGCTCATGTTGGTAGTTTGTTATTTTAGTATTTTACTATTTTGTCCCTTTCAGTTTATTAGTCCACTCATAAGCCACTGATTGGCATGGGTAGTTACCTGCAGATGGGGGGAATCAAGAAAAAGGGGATTACGGTTTTCATTGTATTCATCTCGAAGAATATTGAGCAAGCTTTTTTCTGTCTTTCATGGAGGTTGAGTATTCCTCGAAAATACTCATTTATCTTAATACTGTTCTAATATTTCATTACAAGTCTCAGAGTTTATTATTCATTGTGAATTTCGCTACTTAGTTCATTACAATTGGTATCTAGAGACATCGGTCCTTCATGGCTGAAAACACCGAATCCAAACGTGCACAAGAGGAGAGGATGCAAGCCCACATGGAGAGACTTCACACCCAGGAGGAGAGGATGCATGTCATGTGAGAAGACATCACTCAGTTGATTAAAATAGTCCGCACCATTGTCAGCCAAATAGCTGTCCAGGTGGTTCACTGTGACCTGCACCATGATAGAGAGAACCATGAGTATCGAAGAGATGGCCAAAGAGGGGTCAAACTGGAATTTCCTTACTATGATGGCAGCAACCCAATTGGCTGGATTTTCAAAACTTCCCATTATTTTGATTATTACCAAACACCACCTGCACAGAAGCTGTTAATGGCTTCTTACTACATGGAAGGAGATGCACTAATTTGGTACCAAGATGCTATGGAAACTGGGCAGTTTAACAACTGGGAAACCTTTACTAGGGCCTTGCTGTTACGCTTTGGACCATTAGCCTATGATGATCCAATGGAGGCACTTACTCGTCTCAAACAAGTCACTATTGTTGTCCAATATAAAGCCTAGTTTGAAGCCCTTTCTCCTAAGTGGGCTGAAAGATGAAATTTGTCTGCCAGCACGAATGTTCAACCCACTAAGTCTTACTGCTGCCTTTGGGTTAGCAAAAATTTAGGAGGAATACTTAAACAGCTCCAAGAAATTTGTGAGAGGGTGGATGGAGAAATCCATGGGGTCCACAAGCTCGAGTCCTACCATGGGGCCTTACCTAGGTCCATCACAAGGACAGGGGAAGCAAGGACATAAATTCTTTAAACCTTCCAGGAAAATTTCCTCAACTCAGATGGATGAGAACAGGAAAAAAGAACTTTGCTACCATTGTGAGGAGAAATAGAGTCCCTCACATACGTGCAAGTCACCAAGGGTTTATGTTCTTAAAGGATGGGATGATGACTTTGAGGACAAGGGGGAGGAAGTGCTCTTTGATTCTCAAGAAGTGGAGGATAGCTCACAAGGGAAAAAACAGACAACAAAATGGAGATTTTCTTGAATGCTATAACAGGAGCTCCAAACCCTAAAACCATGAGGTTATGTGGCTCCATTGGAGGGGGAAGAGTGGTGATCTTATTGGATTTAGGAAGTACACACAACTTCCTAGATCCCTTAATTGTTAAGAAGGCCAAACTCTGGTGGACCCAACAAGGAAGCTGAAAGTCAGAATACTAATGGAGAAATGGTGACCAGTGAGGGATTTTGCCAGAATGCCTTTTTATTTGTTAACACTTGGGGGGTGTGATGCTATGTTGTGTATTCAGTGGTTGGTGACACTGGGAACTATTACTTGGAATTTTTCTAACTTGCTTATGGAGTTCTAGTGGGAAGGGAAGAAGGTAGAATTAAAAGTGTAATACATGAGTCCTTGTAATGCCCATCCTTATGGTGAGACTTTTTATAAAATATTTTTATAGAGGACGACGAGAATTACCGTTCGATTTAAAACTTTTTACTTGCATACTCAAGGTGCAAGACTCTACGTTTATCACATAAAAATGTGCTTTTAGAATAAAAGAGGTTTACAGCGGAAAACATGATTCTTACAATGAAAGGGTCCCTCGTACAATTAAAACTCGTGCCTAGACTTCTGTGCTCTTCCCCATGAGCCGTGTCCGTCCTGATTGTTCAGTTCCTGTGAGGGGGAGGGACATGCATAAAAACTAAAATGAGTCGATGACTCGTAAGTATTACTTCATACGGTTAAAATATAACAACATAGGTTTTCATTCATGCATTCATCATTCATACATACTATACGTACATGCATACGTGCGTTCATTCGAAAACATTATTGGACGGGGTTTTCCTTTCAAAATGGTATTCCAAAACACTGTTACGCCCCGTGTGTTGGGGTTAGCGGTCTTCCTTTGGACCCAGACTCCGCCCGTGGCTACGGGTTGGGAATCCCTTTCATAGGGGGCAGTATTGGATGCACTTCCAGTACTACTTACCCGACATTGCAATCTGCCCATTCAATGGTACCCTTTCATTCATTCATGTGGTCGTTACGTGTCTTCATACATTTCATGCTTTCATGTTTTTTCTTTGCTTTTCATTCGTTTATGCCAGCTCTAAAGAGCTAGAGCTTTCATTTGGTTCTTCTTTCATTTAACAGTCATTTCATGAGAAAACATTTCCTTTCATGAGAAAACATCGTTTGGGGCGTAAGCCCGAAAATGTCTTTCCTTCTTTTTTTTTTTTTTTTTTTTTTTTTTTTTTTCCTTCGTTTAGCAGTTTGTTCATGGAAAACGTCATTTTAAAACATACATGAGCTTAAACGTCGGCTTTCATGGCATCCATAAGCGTCACCTTAAACGTCGTCTTTCATGGTATCCATGAGCATCACTTCATGGCGCTCATGAAAGCGTCGGTTCGTAGGATCCATAAGAGCGTCTGTTTTCATGTCTTTCGTGCAGTTCCTGGATTTTCTTAGAAAATACATACAATAGATACAACGTATAGTCATCCATTCACATGCATACAATTAATACTTTCGTTGCGTAAAAGGGGGCTCCTAAAGAGGACCGTACATACGTATACCATTGAACACTTAGCATTTTCTTTCATAAAAATGTCTTTCGTGTCTTTTCGTAAGGCATCGTAAGGAAAAGCGTTTCGTTTTCATTTCTTTATATTTTAAAAAGACTCTAGAAGAGTATGAACGTAACACTTACCTGGACTTCATGCTACTTGCATATCATGCAGTCCATTCATGTGCGTGTCAGATGGCAACCTACATACATACACATAACCTTAACGTCATTCTCTATCTAATGCATAATCAACTTAAACTAGAAATAGAACTACGCTTTACTTAGAACACTCTCCTTCTATCCCGTGCACTTACGTGCCCTTTACTATGTTAAACCCTTCGGGGACCATTATGGTCACCACATCTTCCAACTCAAGGTCTTGCCTCGAGTGCTCATCCACTAAAGTGAACCCATGATTCACCTTAGGATTAAGACATTAAGACCTTAGTCTTACTCTTCTCACTAACCATATTCGACGCATAATTTTGACCGATGGAATCACGGATCCCAATCCTAACAATACACCCGTCACTACCTTCATGCACCTTAGCCCACACTAAATCCTCATTCCCATCCATACAAGCCACATAGCTCTAAGCCAACTCTGAGGCTTAAGCACTGTGTAACTGTGCTCATGACAGATTACCCATTACATATGGTGAATCCGTCTGGCACATGTGTCTAACCAGATTACACATGTACCTTACCCTCTTATCACCTAAGATCAACATATAACACGTTGATCACCTGCTCGCAGGGACAAGGGTGATACTTCGATACCAACCTTCTTTTAACCCGGCTAGCATGACTCTTCATGCTATCCGTCCCTTTTGACAGTTCAACCCAACACTTAACATGACAAGACTCCATTCACCACTTCGCCTTATGTCACGCCATATAGCTCGAGACTACACCCAAGCCACACCATGACCTTGTCACGTTACCTGACATCCCACTACGTCATTCTTACATCAATCCTTAACTCATCACGAGTACGGTTCCTCACGTACTCCTGTCACATCGTGACATCTCGTCATGTTCCTGCTACACCATTTCTACAATAAATCCTCACCCATCATAAGCATGACTGTCAGGAACCACGTCACCTCGTGACGTTGCCCAGTCATGCTTTCGCTGCGTACTCTTATACTTGTTCTGCTACTTCACGCATACTCCTAGCCATAAGTCCATCACGGTGACACTTGTCACCTCAGACTACAAGCTGCACTATAACTACTTCGGGACATTTTTCTACAATTTCCGATACTATTCTCCACGTTCCACGCTCATCAATCACACAACCATCCTTATCTCTGCGACACGCCACACGGAGTGTCACTACCTCGTGGAGTACACTCCACGTTTACTCCCTTTTCACACACTACGACCCATCACCATTATGGCACACGTGCTACATGGTGCATTGTTCTACCACATGGAGTATACGTACTCCCTTCACACACACTACATCACATCACCATTATGGCGTACCTGCCATATGGTGGATCACTCCACCACATAAAGTACACTCCACGTGTACTCTCTTCACACACGTTACGCCACACAGAGTACACTCCACGTGTACTCCTCCCATTCCATAATACATCAGGCGGGTATATTCTATATATACTCTCCTTATTCCACACTACGTCACATCACCATTATGGCATACCTGCCATATGGTGCGTCACTCCACCACATGGAGTACACTTCACGTGTACTCCATTCACACACTACGCCACATCACCATTATGGCATACCCACCATATGGCGCATCACTCCACCACATGGAGTACACTTCTCGTGTACTCCCTTCATACATACTACGACCCATCACCATTATGGCATACTCGCCATATGGTGTATCTCTCCACCACATAGAGTACATTTCTCATGTACTCTCTTCATACACTACGACCCATCACTATTATGGCATACCCGCCATATGGTGCATCACTTCACCATATAGAGTACACTCCACGTGTACTCTCTTCACACACGTTAAGCCACATCACCATTATGGCATACCCGCCATATGGTGCGTCACTCCACCACATGGAGTACACTTCACGTGTACTCCATTCACACACCACGCCATATAGAGTGCACTCTACGTGTACTCTTCCCATTCCACAATACGCCAGGAGGGTATATTCTACATATACTCTTCTTATTCCACATTACGCCACACATAGAGTACACTCAGTGTGTACTGTTCCCATTCCACATACCGCATCACCAATACGGCATATATTCCATAACTACACTACACAACACAGTCTACAACACTGCACAACACAATTCCCAATTACGCTCCACACTTCACAGCGCACTACACAAATGAGCCCAACACTTCACTACACAACACATCTCAATATAGTGAACTCCACAATTACTAACGGCACAGTCCACAACCTAATCAACTAATCAGCATCTAACATAAATAACGAAAGATAGAGGGTTATACCATCGACTAGATAACCCGTGCGTTGCTCGCCGATCGTCACAGTCAATGATGCCGGAAGGGTCGTACGTGGCGGCTAACTCACGTACGGTGACTATTTGGGTGTTTGGATAGCTAAGTGTGGTCTTGGAAGGGCTTGTGGTGGCCTTGTGCTGGTGGAGCCGTGGAGGCTCGAAGGTGGTGGCACAGTGGTCCACGATGGTGGAGGGAGGAATGGCCGTGTGAGAGGGGGGAGAAGCCCGTGAGAGAGAGTGTCATGCAGTGCAAGCCGAAGGAGAGATGGAGGAGAGAGAGAGGGCTAGGGGAAAAGTGAGAGAGAAGAGAGGGGGCCTGGGTATTTAATCCAGTCCTTTCATCTAGGGATTTTCAAAATGATCTAATGATGGAGGATTAAAACACTGATTTGAAAATGCGTAAACATTAACTCAATTAAAAGCACTTAGAGTAATTAAGGTAGAATAATATTTAAACTAACTTTAGTTTATAAAATAATATTCTTCATCATTAATTAATGATGAAATCTTATTTAATATATTTAAAAGGATAAAATCATTTAATTAATTAAAGCTTTCAACATAATTTAAATCTCATAATATTTTAAATAGTTGAAATCATTTTAATAATAATATTAAAATGATTTCCGACAAATATAATATTTTTGGAGCTCTTCAAGAATATTATAATTGTCGTATTTAAAATCAAACTTAATTCAATAACACTGGAAATACTCCTTATAAATATTTCCAGTACATTTAAAACACTAGACGTGCCTTAGAAGTCACATAATATCTTTTAAAACACGCCATCGTGGTTCGGCACACATGATGAGGCTCGCCGTCGCTAGATGGAAAGGGTAGACAATCACACAGTTTCTGCTCTCGGAGTTTGCTTACGTTAGAAAGAAGGAACGTACGTCAGAAAGAGAGAAGCGTACATAAGAAGGAAGGAGCAGGGTATTACAGTCCTACTACGTAGGTTATTAATTATTTAAGTTAAATATTTTGAGATAAAGATTTTTATTGCTTTTAATTATTTTATTTTAAGATGAGTATGCTTTATTTTTAAAATATGATTTATTAAACTAAATTAAGGGTATTATTTTTAAGACTTTGAAATATTTTCTCTTAAGTCCTCTAATTTTTATTTATTTAAGAAATGGTCTAATTATTCCCTACCATTAGATTGATAGGTGAAAAGCATCCTTGAGGTGGATAGATCTCCACCATCCATCTCCCAAGCTTATGTGATAAGCTTTGACCAAAGCAACTAAATCCTTTGAGCTCGTAGGCTTCCTAAGCAAGCCACAAATTATCTTCTTTTTTTTTTTCTTTCCTTGCACCCATCGATTAAGACAACAAAAGAAAGAAGAAAAAACAAAAACTAATGCTAGGCATATCTACTCCTACCCGTTGACCCTCACCCAAGGAAGAAAACTTCATCTTCCTTTCCAAGCAAACCATAGCCAACGCACACCTCCATCCCTTTCCTTCCCCTTCTCTTTTCATCTTCAAGAAACCAAGCTCCCCTCATCTCCTTCAAGCCTTGTGACTCCATGGCAAGGGAAGAAGAAAAATATTTTTCTCTCATCCTCTTCAAACCGTACGAGAACACTCCCTCCATACCCATTTTCGGCTTTGCCTCAAAACTTGGAACTAAAGATTGATTTCATCTTCTAAATGGTGAAATATTGAAGGTAATAGACTTTTGGTTTATTCCCTAGTGTGATTTACATGTGGGTTTCGAGTTTCACCATTTTTCTTACCTATGATGTTTCAATTTTGGGGTTTAAAACAGTGACATCGTGTTGTCCTTCATCCACACAGCTATACCTCTATTTGGTCTTCCACTTGTATTTTGAAAGGGGGCTAAGAGCTTAAGGTAGAAATCCTAATTTGACTTATTTGTTTTTAATGTGATTTTGGAGGCCAACTAAGTTGTTTTAGCTTGTGTTTTGATGTAGTTAAATTCCTATATTGCAAGTAAATATGTATGCCCTGTTTTTGGCCCAAACTGAATGGTATTATAGTTGTTTTGCTATATATTTTCCTATATTTCAAAATGCTATGTTGTTATTAAACCCGGTTTAATCATAGGTAATGATTAAAGTGATTTTAAATTATATATGTTGGTATCATGTGCCTTGTGTTGAGGTTTGGTTGGTAATCCATTTTTAGGATGCTAGAGGTTTGGTTTAAAGGTTTTGCTTGCTCCTATAATTTTATATCTTGCAAAAGAAAGGTATTAAGTGAGTAAATCATAAGTTTAAGTGTTTAAAGGTTTTAAAGTTTCTTAATGGGTAACATTGCTATACTTTATGCTACGCTAATTTTAATGGGATATGTTATCTAAACTATTTAAAATATTGCTTGTGTGATTAGACTATAGCATAGTTGGTTTAGGTACAAGAAATTAATTATGCATGATATATTATGATATGTAAAGCTGTCCAAGTATTCCTAAGTCCATGTCATGCCATGTCTTAAAATAAAAATAGCCTATTTATGTTGTCTCTCGTTTGGTTAAATTCTACCTAATCCAAGAGTCTAAAATGTTGATAAGCTAACCTTTTTATAATGAGGGACTACAAGTTGATTTAAAAGGCATGTTTCCTAAGCTTGTTTAACCTACTTGAGATGCTTAAATCTATTTTAAATTTCAGGGAGGTCATGGTTTGCGTTAGGGGATCCTCTTTCACCCTATTTGTTCATTATTCTTCTAGAAGTCCTTTCTAGACTCCTTATGATGTATGATGATGATGTGGTGATCTTCACAAATGATAGCAAGAGATCTATTCAAGAACTCCTGTCTATTTTTCAGAAGTATGAGACTTGGTCTAGCCAGAGCATTAATAGAGATGAGACTACGATTATTTTTTCTCAAAAAATTCCTTCGGGTTGTACGAGAGCTATTAAGCGTATGACTGGGTATTCGGAAGGCTCCTTCCCTTTCAAATATCTAGGTGTGCCGATTATTTCGGGGAGGCTCAAGCAAGTTCACTTGGAGGAAATGGTCATAAAAGTCCGCAATAAAATCAGTGGCTGGAAGATGAAGCTCCTTTCATCGGGAGGTCGTCTTATCCTCCTGAGATATGTACTCTCTAGCATGGCTCTTCATTTGTTTGATGTCCTTCAGGTCCCTAAATCTATCATCAAGGAGCTGCATGGCTTAATCAGCACTTTCTTTTAGGGAGAGGTTAGTGGAAAAGGAAAGAAAAAATGGGTAGCTTGGAGGAACATGTGTCTTCCAGTGAATGAAGGTGGGTTGGGTTTGCGTCACCTAGATGATATGCAGAAGGCTTTGCATATGAGGTTCGATTGGAATCTAATCCAAGGTAAATCATTATGGGCTCAGTTTTTCAAGGATAAATATGTGAGCTCTAAACCTTAGGCTCTTATTGATGCGAATAAAGACACTAGATTTTGGAAAATGATTGCAAAAAGCATTCCTTTGGTTCTCAAGAATTCTAAGTGGCGGCTCAGGGATGGCAACCTTTTCTTCTGGTATGATAAGTGGCGGGATCGGGGTGTTTTCTGATTTTTCGGTGGTGGGTAATTTTTTACTTAAAGTTAAGGATTGTCAACTGTTGAATTCATTGGATGTGGATTTATCGGTTAGTTTGCTAAGCCATGATCATGTGAATGATATTCTGGAATCTTTAGTAGTTTGCAAGGGAGGATCGGATGTCTTGGTATGGATAAAGCAAGATAGTGGTTGTTTCTTTACAAAATCAGCATGGGATTGTATCCGTATTAGGGGTTCTTCTATAAATGGGCATATTTGGATGTGGCATAATCTGCTTCCTTTGAAGATTTCGATTTCTATGTGGAAGGCTTGGCATAATGCTTTCAGTGTGGATGACCATCTCCGTCGAATAGGGGTGCCGATTGTTTCTAAGTGTGATTGCTGTGATACTGGTAATTATGAAGATCAAAATCATGTGTTGTTTGGAGGGATTTTGCTGTGCGGATCTGGCGCTATTGTGGAGCTATCTTTGGGTTGCCGCTTCGTGGTAATTGGCAAGAGACAGTGTCCCTTTGGTTTCATCGAGCATCTTCCTCTTCTCAGGTTGGTACTATTGTGGGACTCCTTCCTTCTCTTCTTTCTTGGCGTCTTTGGCATCGTACATGTGTTGCTCACATGGAAGGTCATCTTGAGCCTTTTAATTTGGTTTGGCACTTGATTGTTCATGAGATTCACTCAATCTGCCAGGGCATTCACAAAGTTTCGAAATGCTCTAGGCATGATGCTCAGATTTTACAATCCCTGTTTATCTCACCTCTTGTTCCGCCGAGGCGATGCTCGAGGTTAGTGGCCTGGCGCAAACCCACTCAGGGTCATTTTAAGTTAAACACTAACGGTAGTAGTTTTAGGAATCCTGGGCTGTCTGGGGCGGGTGGTATTATAAGAGATGATCATGGTAATTTAATTCATCTTTTTGCCTTTCCTTTTGGGATTGGTTCGAATAATAGAGCAGAATTATTAGCTCTGTTGTATGGCCTTAAAGCTTGCAAAGCTCTTAGAATTGGCTATGTGGATGTTGAACTTGACTCACTAGTGGTGGTTTGGTGGTGTAATCAACGGCGATGTGGGGTTTGGTATCTGGGGGATTTTTGGGAGGAGATTCTTAGTCTTTTGGATTCGATGTTTTGCTCTGTTTGTCATGTTTTCAGGAAAGGTAATAAAGCAGCTGATTAGCTTGCTAAGTATGGTTCGCTTGGCCATCACATGGAGCAGCAAGTGATTGGGGAAGTGCCGAGGTTGCTAAGAGGTCTAATCCGCTTGGACAAGCTGGGTATTCCCTCGTTACGCTGTCGCTAATCTTTTTCTTGCTTTTGTTGTTGCTTTCTTCAGGCTTGTTTAGTTTTTTTCGAGTTTTGTTGGTTGTTTGGCTTAGGCTTGTTAGATTCTGTTTTGGTTTTTTGGTTTATTTTGTCACTTGGTTTTGGGTTAGTTTATAACATTTATCATATAAGCCCCCAAGTGTAATGATGTTACCACGGTATTCCTCCGCCATAAGTGAGGGCTTATTAATAAATTTAGGACGGGGCTACTATGAGTGTGTCTACCGGCTCTTTATAAAAAAAAAAAGAGTATATATGATCAATATATATATTTTTATAAGCTATGTATACTAATATCAGAGCCAGAGTCTGTTAGAAAAAAAGCTCAAACTCCGATGTTGACTTAGACTGCGTTTTATTGGAGCTCTAACTCCGATTGCGCAGAGTTGATGTCGGAATTGAATTTTCGTGTTTTTGCACAATCCTAACCACTGAGGTGGCAAATTCGACCACCTCGAAAATGGCCAACGGCCCTTGAATGTTCTTCAGTGGCCGACCACCACTATATGACCAAAAAGTAAAAAAAATATAATTTTATTATTATTTTTTATTTTTAACATTTTGCTTTAAAAGATATAAACTTCTTAAATGTGTTGCCTTCATGCATCTAAGGAATGACTATTCCTTCCATTTCTAAAAGAAATGGCCGTTCCTCATCAAAGAATATAACTATATTAGGGAAAACTTCAAGGTCTATTCAGTAAACAAAACAAGTCCTTGATCTTAAAATTATTCTGAAGAATAGATATTTTTCTTGAGCAATGCTACTCATAATCTTAGATTTTGTTGTCTTTAATTACACTTTTGTTAGAACATTTTAAATGATTACATATATCACTATTTAAATAGATAGCCATTTAAAATCATTAAAAAAATGACAATAAAAATCTTGTCCTATGTTTTTGCCAAAATGATTTTTTTTTTTTTTGAAAATAACCCTCCTTTGTATTACTTATGAATTAACTGTATACAAACTTTCCTGAAAAACAATGCTTTGAACTTCTGATGGAACACTCTCCATCCAGATTTTTTCCTCAACTAAAGAAAAAGACATTTTTGCAAGCTTATGTGCAACTTGATTACAATCCCTAAACGTATGTTGTACTATCCAACTTGGTCTGTTCTTCAGCACTCCCTTCACATCTTCAACTATTTGATCAAACCATTCCCAACTTTCCTCTTCACTATTTACTGCCTTCACAACAATTAATGCATCTCCCTAAAAAATAACTCTCTCCATATGAAGATCTGCACATAGTTTCATTGCTCTCCAAAAAGCATGAAACTCAGCAAAAACTGGATTGTAGTAACCTCTCTTCGAGCTGCAAAGGGATACCATAACCTCCCCCTTGTTATTCCTTGCAACAACACCAGTCCCCATTTTACCTTCCTTCTGATTTAATCCAGCATCCCAGTTTACTTTCACATGATCACAACTTGGGGCCTTCCATTTGCTACCTCTTCTTCCTATTGCAAAAACCACGTCCCTTCCCTTCACAGATAACTGAGCCATTTGGAACTCTTCTAGTGTTATTGCAGCTTGCTCAAGAATTGCACCAGGGCTAGCAAACTTTCCTTCAAAGATGAAATTATTCCTTCTGAGCCATATGCCCCTCATCACAACTGCCACCAACTCCATCTCCCCTTTTAGTAACTTTTTGAACCACAAATCCCACAACTCAGTAAGCTGCACCTCCTCACTCGACCATTTATGCAGAGGACTCTTCTGTTCAGCCCAGACATCCATAGCCCCTCTACAGCTCCATACAGCATGAGTTACATACTCCATCTCTGATTCACACACAGGGTAGCAAGGGTTGTCCACCACTTTCCTCTAGAACAAATTCCTTCTGGTTGGTAGACAATCGTTTAAAGCTTTCCAAAGAAAAACTTTAACTACTCCCGGCACATTTAGACTCCATAACATCTTCCAAACAAACTTGACCCCTTCTGACTGCTCCCCTCTTTCCCTCCTCTTCCTTCCCACCTCTAAATAATAGGCACTTCTCACACTGAACAACCCATCTTTAGTAGATCCCCAAATCTGCTTGTCAGGTATACCCGATTTACTCAAAGGCAGACTGCAAACAACCTTGGTTTCATCCTCATTAAGGACCTCCCTTATCAGAATTTCCTTCCATTCCCCACTACTAGAGTCAATAAATTCACTTACTTTCGCCTCTCTACTAAGAACAACAACAGGAGATTGAATACAATTAGTTAAAAGGGTTGGAATCCATTTACCACCCCACACCTTTATATTCTGTCCAGTGCCAACTCTCCATACCAAACCTGCATTGAGGAGTTCCAAAGAACTCCATAAACTCTTCCAAATCAGAGATGGCCTATGGCCTAACTTTGCATGTAATAAATCAGAATGTCTAAAATACTTTTCTTTAAGAACCAAAGCTGCCAAAGACTAAGGATTTGTGAACATCCTCCAACATTGTTTAGCTAGCATAGCAGTACTAAAACTTTCTAGCTCTCTAAATCCCAACCCCCCCTCAGCCTTTGACACCCCCATTTTTGACCAACTTCTCCAGTGAATTTTTTTGTCATTCTCCTTAAAACCCCACCAGAATTTAGCCATAACAGCTGCAACTTCCTTACATAGCTTTCTAGGTAACCTGAAGACATTCATGTAGTAATTAGGGACTGCTTGGATGACTGCTTTCAATAGTACCTCTTTTACAGCAGGAGACAAAAACTTGTTCTTCCAGTTATTCACCTTTTGCCACACCCTATCCTTTATACCTCTGAAAGAATTGTATCGTGACCTGCCAACCATAATTGGCAAGCCTAAATACATCTCACAGTTTGTAATCAGTTTTGCCCCAAGTTCCTTTAAAACACCTTCCCTCACTGCTGACTTTGCATTAGGACTGAAAAAAACAGTGGTCTTCTTCTTGTTTAGACTTTGACCCGAACCTTTTTCATATAACTCCAAGATATTCGTTATTTTCCTCCATTCAGACCAGCTTGCTTTACCAAAAATAATACAGTCGTTTGCAAACAAAAGGTGAGTCACTCTTGTACCACCCCTAGCCACAACCACACCCTTTAACTCCTTCATTTCCTCTGCCTGATTAAGCATAGCACTCAACCCCTCAGCACACAACAGAAAGAGGTAGGGAGAGAGTGGATCTCCCTACCTCTGATCACATCACCTGGGCTGCCATTTGTCAAAATTGCATAGGATACAATAGACACACAATCCATTATCATTGTCACCCATTTCTCGCAGAAACCCAGCTTCCTCATAACCTCCCTGAGAAAAGACCACTCTACTTTGTCATATGCCTTAGAAATATCAAGCTTTAGGGCCATACTTCCCACCTTATCCTTTTGCCTTGTTTTCATAGAGTGCAAGACTTCATATGCAGCTATAATATTATCAGTAATAAGCCTTTTAGGAACAAAAGCACTTTACTTTCTCGAGATGACATCACTCAACACTCTCTTCAATCTGTTAGCAAGAGTCTTTGCAATGACTTTATACATCACATTGCAGAGACTAATAGGTCTAAAGTCATTAACTGATTTAAGCTCTTTTACCTTTGGGATAAGGGCAACAAAGGTATGATTCAGTCCACTATCCATCCTTCCCCCAATTAAAAAATTCAATGCAGCCTCACACACATCATCCCCAACAATATCCCAATAAGATTGATAAAAACATGCCCCATAACCATCAGGTCCTGGGGACTTAAGAGGGCCCATCATTTTTAAAGCTTCTAACACTTCCTCCCTAGTAAAAGACTGCTGCAAGTAATTGTTCATATCTTCAGAAACTCGAACCTTTACTGCATTTAAACAAGAATCAATGATGCTGCTAGAAGGGGCAGCAGTAGTATATATCTCAGAAAAATGGGCTCTAAAAGCTTCAGCAATCCCTCTTTGATCCAAACTCAGATTTGACTTGGAATCCAATACTGACAAAATCCTGTTCTTTTTTCTTCTCTGGTTTGCACATGCATGGAAGAAATTTGTGTTCTTATCTCCCATGCAATACCAGTTCTTTTTTGATCATTACTTCCACTTCAAATCCTCTTGTTCTAATAAAGACCCCACATTTTTCTGAAGGGATCTAAGAACCTCTACATTCTGTGGCCCTTCTTGATCCTGCACCTCGTGAATTCTCTTAGTGAGCAACTCTATATCTTTTGCTCTTTTTTTGTCTTTTTTCCTGAACCATCCCACCAGATCCCCCTTACAAGCCTCTAAAAGAACTTTGACTCTCTTTATAGGATCTGTAATTCTACCCTCTCTGTTCCATCCTTGTCTAACCAGCTGCTCGCAAACCTCTTCTTTGATCCAACTTGCCTTAAACCTAAAAGGAAAAAACCTTCTACCTTGTCTATCTTCATCTCCCATCAAAGATAACAGGATAGGTAAGTGATTAGAACTTCTCCCTGCAAGTCCCTCCACCCTAATCTCCTTAAACATAGACCTCCATAGATTATTTGCCACACACCTATCCAATCTTTCTTTAGTAAAAGTGCTATCAGTGTGTCTATTACTCCAAGTAAAGAAGCCACCCTGACAACCCATATCAAACAGACTGTTACTCTCTAAGGCCTTACGAAAATGGGTCATTTGACTTTCACTTCTCTGGTTTCCCCCACATTTCTTTGCCTGTGTAAGAACTTCATTAAAATCTCCAGCAACACACCATGCAGCCTGGTCTGAGGGCTTTATTTTGTTCAACACTCACCCCTTTCCCCTTCCTTCCTTATCAAAACACTAATGTGCCATTGTGAAAAGTTTACTAGTTCCACCTCCTCCTCATGCTTCCAGAACAAGGCTAATCCACCCTTTCTTCCCAATGGATCCACACTTACACAACCATCCATTTGTAAAATTCCCTTCAAACTTTCCAACCTTCCTCCCTTCACCTTTGTTTCCATCAGGAAAACCACATTGGGCTGCTTATTCTTCACCATGAGGTGAAGATCTTGAACTGTCCAAGGGTTCCCAAGCCCTCGGCAGTTCCAACTGATGATTTTCATAATGCCTGGTGGGGCTACATCATAGCCTCCACCTCATAGAGATCCACAACAGGCTCTGCACCCTCATTCATTCTTGCCTTCTTTCCTCCCACAGACAGCACCATATCATTATCTTCATCAATCAAAGAATATTTAGTGTTAAGGTTCAAGAGACATACCAAACTAGCCTGATCCTTTCCCCTTGCTCTCCTTTTCCAGCTCCTTCTTCCCTCCATAGTTCGACCTTTGACATTTGAGATTTGATCTACCTCTGGCAATTGATCAGCCCGAGAAGAATTAGAGTTCAAAACAGGATCTAAACCCTCCCTCTCCTCCAGCCTTTTTGGACCAATCCTCCCACTGACATACGATTCTCCCCTTTTCAGAATCTCCTCCTCCTTTTCTGCCTTAGTAATCCCACCCTTAACTTCCTCAGACAAAATGATAGACTGCTCCCCCTTCCTCAGTCCCTCCCCCTTCATACCATCCACCCTCTCCTCCCCTACTTCCACAGTACTTCTTTTCTCCTGGTTATTGTTCCTCTTTCTCTCATTTTGTTTTTTATTCACCACCCTTGCTCTCATCCAGGTCCCATATTGCGCTGCTTCCACATCCCCTCTAGCAGTACAACCATCTTTCCCATGAACAATGCATCCACAGCTGAAACACAACTTTGGTAACTTTTCATATTGAAAAGGCACCCAGATCTTACCTCCTGAAATATTGACAGTTCTTCCTCGGGCCAATGGAGCCCTCAGATTGCACTCAATCTTCACTATCAGATAATGACCCCATGCCATTCCATCATCATTTACATCGATTTCACTCACCCTTCCAATCGAAGTCCCTATATGCGTCCCCATCCATTTATTCATATATCCTAACGGGAGATTGTGCATTTGAACCCAAAGTTCTGTAGAATCAAAGTCTAGCAGATTTGTTTGAGTTTCCCCATCAAAATCCTTTAACACAAACAGGAAATTGTCAAAAAGCCAGGGGCATCCCTCCAGTACTCTCGATTTGTCTCTCGCACTTGCTAGAGTAATAGCAAAACAATTGAAACCAATCTCCTCAAAATCCAGAGGTTTCCCCACCCTCCATATCTTCTCCATCGTCGCCTTTACTATTTCTTTACCGATCCTCCTCGGCGAACATATTTTCCCCACCAAACTTCTTTCTCCCCTCCTCCTAATACTCTCTTCCTCCCCTCCATTTACATCAATAGGAGTATTTTCTTCTTCATTAAGCCTCAGTCGACTCCAAACCTCTTCTATCTCCTCCATTTCTCCTCCGCAACCCACTGTAGTGAGTAATGACTCCGCTTTTTTCCTCACACTAAACGTGGGAAAAAACAGACTAACAAACTCCACCTTCCAATCGCCTTTTAGCAGACGGTTGAGAGAGAAGACTCTATTTTAATTGGGATCACTCATAATAAACTTTTTGCCAAAATAATTATTTGATAATTCTATTACTGAGCTATGAGGTTTACAATAAGGCTTTAAATTAAACATAAATACTAAAGGATGGAAAATCTTTAGATATGCAAATTCTACAAAAAAACATACCCTGACATCATCTCCATTGGCTGAGAACCCAGTTTCCCACTGGGAGGCTCCTCCTCGAGGCTTCTATAAGATAAACTGGGATGCTAGTCTTCAAAAGCAAAACTGTACAAGTGGAGTTGGTGTGGCCATTAGAGATTGGGAAGGCAACTTTATTGCAATAATGAGAATGAAAAGATCTTTATATCCAGACCCTCACCTTGGTGAATCCTATGCTGCTCAACAGGCTATCCTCCTAGCTACAAACATTGGCCTTAGGAAAATTATTCTTGAAGGCGATGCCCTACAGATGGTGAATGAACTCAAAGACAAAAGTGAAAACTGGTCCCAAGTTGGTCTAATTTCCATGGATACAATGATCCCTCTAAACAAATTCGAATCGTGGTTTGTCCAACTTGTTAAAAGAGCATCCAATGAGATTGCTCACGCTCTAGTTATTGATGATGTAATCATAGAACTAGAGGACATTCCTAATTGTATTGGCCATTTGGTCTCTACTTGATGAATAAATTCATATTGTTCCTTTGAAAAAAAAATACTAAAGGATGGATCGGTATCTTATATTTGTATTAAGATAACACTAACAATAATTTGACCATTCGAACACCCAACTTATTGAGAACCAATTTTTCTTGTCCTTGAAAACAAGAAGACAAAAATGTTAGAAATTTGATTTCACCCTTTTAAACAACTTGCTTATTTGTATGCGCTTCTTAGGAGAAGAAACAAGATAAGGGGGGGATTTCTGAGGACGCAAGCTTATCCATCTTCAAAGACCCTATTCTTCACTTTTGCACAACCTTAACTTCATCTTTAACCTTTCATCTTTTCCATTTTCTCCATCGTAATTGAGAGTGAAATGAGTCATGTTAGCTTATATAAAACACCATATATAATAGAATTCGCTCCAAAAAAAAGTATAGGACGTAGGTCTTAGAGCAAAACCATGTAAATCCCAATGTCTTAGGTGACATATGTTATATCTCAATCATGTAGGTCTAAAAATAGGTGGTGAGACAGAACTTGCCTGCCGATATCTCAATCATATAGGTCTAAAAATAGGTGGTGAGACAGAACTTGCCTGCCGACATTTAGTGGCACTGCTTTTATATATATATGTGTATATATATATAGAGAGAGAGAGAGAGGTACCTGCCATTTTATAAAAGTAACTAGCTGAGAATCGTGCAATGCATGTGCTTGATTCCCCACGTGAGAAGTGTATCAAGTTTATTTTTTATTTTTTGAAATTAAACATAACTTCTATTCATCAAGTGTTATTGGTACAAATCTTGTCCTGTAGTATAAAACTATAATAGCCTTCTGGGCCATCTTCTATCCTCACTTCCTCCTCATTTACATTGTATGCAAATTTTACTAAAAAATGTGCTACCTTATTAGCTTCTCTATATGTGTGTTGAACTGTCCATATCGGTCTATGTACTAACAAACCTCTTATGTCTTCTATTAGTTGGCCATTCCACTCCCAATGCTCTTCTTCATAGTTGATTGCCTTAATGATCCCTATGGCATCCCCTTCAAAGACAGCCTCCCCAATATTAAGTTCTAAGCATAGTTTCAATGCTCTCCACAAAGCTACTATTTTTGCTACAACAGGAGAATTAATATGTGTTTTTTGACAGACACAAAGAAACAAGAACTTCCCCCTCTGCATCACGTACAATTACACCTACTCCCATCTTCTAGTTTTCCTTGTCAAAGGTTGCATCACAATTAACCTTCACAACTCCTTCCCTTGGGGCCTATCCATTTAGCTATCCCTCTACCCCCTCGGATGTTTGCTATGCTTCTGCTACATTGAGCACTTTGATACTCCTCTATACTGTTTCTAGCTTGAGTGAAAATAATATTTAAACTAGAAAAGCCCTTCTCAAAAAAAAATTTGTTCCTCCTCATCCATACATTTCTCAAGACAGTGGCTATTAAGACAAGCTCCTCTTCATTCAGCCTCTCTACCAGTTTCCTCCATACTACACCAACTTCCACTTCACCAGATGACCACTTTTGAACTGGACTACCCTTCTCAGCCCAGACATCTACAGTAGTAGGACAACTCCATAAGCCATGGCAGGTAGTCTCTTCTTCTTTCTCACAGATGGGACATAGTGGATTGTCTATTACCCTTCTTTTGAACAAGTTCCCTTTTGTTGGTAAGCAATTATTGATTTCTTTCCGGACAAACATCTTGGTCACCCTTGGAACATTTAGTCTCCATAGCTTTTTCTGTAACAGCCCGCTAGAAATTCACGGGAATTTCTATTGACTTTAGGAACCTCGTAAAAACCCCATAAATTTTTACGAATCGACCAATCGCTCAGGTTTTAGTCTATCAATATAGTTAGTGTTTATCACTCACTATGGTGCTAGAAATATGAGTATAATTATTTAAGATAGTTAGAAGTGTTAGAATGTGTTGTTGATCTAAGATAGTAATCTCGATAAGCACACCCAGTGCAGTGTTTTCAAAATCACAATGTTGAACGTCCAAATTAGGTTAGAGAAATTTTATTTGGACACTTGGTAAGATGTTAGCCACGCATAGTGAATAGTAAGTATTAGACACTTGGCCCCATGAGAAACCATTAAATGGATTTGTGAAGGAAATCAAGGTGTGAGATCATGCCACCTAAGCAAAATTTTGTTTCATCTGATCAACCAAATTGTACCAGACCAAATAGGGTTTCAGTCCTAGCGAAACCCTAAATGCTTGGGATCCAATTGAAACCCCAAAAGCTTGGTTCAAACCGAAACCCTAAACGGTTTCCCAAACCTTAAAGTTGGCCTCCAAACCCTTTTTAATATGATTTCTAGCATTGTGTTAATCACTTGATTAAATCACTTCCACATGCTATTAATTAATTAAATCCTTGTTATAACATCATTTTCCAACCTTTTAAACCTTGAAATTTTGATTGGGCCAATAAAATTCGATTTGGGCTTGATAGTATCCCAAACCCTAACCAAAACCCCTTTTAAACCCAAAATTGAAGCCCACTTGGTTGAGGCCCACTAAGACCCACGAATTTGGCCATTCTTGAAGAAGTTTCCTCCCCCACATGGTAGACCATCCACTGCCATTGGTTGCACCCAATAGTGCCTTGATGTGAAGGAGAAATCCACCCCCAACAACCTCTATATCTCACAGCTGCTGCCAGTAGTCCTTTCAGCACATTTCACTCCCTTTTAGCCACCTCCAATCAAGGGTTATTCAAGCCCAACTTCCCCCTCCAGAAGTCTAAAGTCGTGCAAGACACATTTCACTCCCTTTTATCACTTTTTCAGCCCGTTCTTAGAGAGAAACTTTAAGAGCTCTCTCAGGCAGATTTTTGGGTTTTTTTGTGTGGAGATTTTTGACCCTTTGTACATATTTTTTTCACGGTTTCTCCTCATAAAAGTTCTTCTTCTTTGAGTCTAGTTTTTGTGGATGTCTTATTAGTCTCATTCCAATCTCATTTTATTGGTCAAAAGTATTTTTAACCATAGAAAGGTCATTCTGGGAGTAAAATTGGAGAGTATGTTATGTTTTGGAATTTTTGACCAAGCTAATGGACATATCTTGGTCCGAAAATTTTATGGAGTGTTGTTAGCATGTGTTTATGAATGGTCATTGAGGTGTTATTGCATGAATAAAGCTTTTGGTGATATATTGCCTTATATCTAGAAACTTGAAAACTGGAAGTGGAAAAACAGTTTTTATTTTGTAGTTTAATCTTATTCCAAAAGCTTTGATATTTTTATGTGATGATCTTGAGCCTCTTATATACATGTTAGGATGTTATTTTGAAGATATTTAGTATTATTTTTAACGATATGATTTTTCTATTCAAGAGAATTTCGGTTAGGCCTAATATTTGATGTTTTTGGGTTAGATCCATGTTTTATTAAGTTTTAGCCATGTGATTTTAAGTTTGATGGTTGGTTCTTCTTTAGGACACAATTTTAAACCTTGAGATGTTTTAGTTTGAAGATCACATCTCTTTAAGCCATGGATCAAGAGATTGATCTAAGTTAGTTGAGAGAAAAGTTTCTGTTTTGGATTAAGTATAAAACCAAAAACTCCAAGTGTTGTTTTGTGATTTTTCGTGACTTTTTTTATCATTTAAAGCATAGTTGATCTTAGGATGATGTTATGAATATGTTAGAAGTAAGATTGGATTTTTTTGGAATTCTTGGAGATGTTTTTATTAAGGTCAAAACTTGTGATTTAAGGGTTTACTTTTTGTTAAAAAGTTTGGGTCTTTTTACAAAAAGTTTGGTATTGATGATTAGCTTTTTCTTAATGGATATTTAGTGTGTTTTTAAACTTAGGATAGGAAGATATTTGTTAAAAAATTTTGGTTTAATCATGGGTTTTGAAGATGGAAGAAATTGCAACCAAAATCAAGAGAAATGGCCTTTGAATGTTTTGGCCATAGTGAGTTTTCCATAATTGTGAATGGTTTCAAAATTTTCTGAATTGATATTTGAGTTTAGGACGAAATTTACTTGAGGAATATAAATTTTGTTAATTTTTGAGGTTAGGATGTGAAATCCTTTAGTTAGGGGTAAAATGATCATTTTTTCACATGTAGAGGGTAAAATGATCATTTTACTCTAAGCTGTCTCTTTTCACATTTCTAATTGTTAGTAATTAAATTTCTAACTTGAATACACTCTTACAGTTCCTTGTGTTTTGTACTTTATTCTCGTAGAACGCGACTATCGAGGTAAGTTAACTCTTAACTTACTATCAGTTTACTGTGTATGTATGATGGGTAAGGGAACTACAGTTTATGTTTGTATGTTGTTATATATGTCATGCCATGCTATGTCATCACATGTTTATCTATTACACAAATTATTCTGTCATGAAATACTTATCTGTTACCCAATATATTCTGTCTCATGTTACTACCTGTTTCAAGTATGTCACATTACGTATTCCATCTGTTACATGTATGTCATGTCACGTAATATTCACTGTCACATGTTATGCCATGTTACAAAATATTGCCTGTTAGATGCATGCCATGTTACGAAATATTGTCTATTACATGTTATGACATGTTAAGAAATATTGCCTGTTACATGTATGCCATGTTACAAAATATTGTCTGTTCCATTTATGTCCCCAAGTATGTCATGACTGTCATCTTACGTTCACGTCAAGTTACGCTACATCAGGACTTTTATCTTTTCGTATTCATGTCATCCCCTCTCGATTATAGTTTGTGTATCTCAAGAACAATCTTGTTAAATTATTCATATCAATCACGACCCTAAGCGCTAGGATATGATAATATCTACTCTTTTGTTCACGCTGGAGTATCTAAATAGGTGTGAAATTCTCTAGATTGACGAAGTACAGTCAACAGGTTGCAAATGAGGCCTAACTAGCTGGTCACCAGAGTGCGCCAGGCATTAACGCTGATGGAGCCACACTTTATTTTACGTGTGTCCACAGCAAGTGTGGCACAAATAATTCATGGGGTCACAACAACTGTGGAGCAAACATTACGTGAGACACAGCGATTGTGACAAGTAGAATACGTGGGGCCACAAGAACTGTGGAGTACGTATTAATGCACTCACAGCTGGTATAGACACTTGTGTTGTGATGCCATAATTGACATGGACACATGGCTCAAGGGGACCCGTGTAGCACCCATATGGTCACTTTATTAATTAAATCTATTGAATAAGATTCCAAGTTCATGTATTTCACGTTCAAATCATGCTTCACGTTATGTTATGTTCAAGTTTATGTTCATGTCAATCATGGTAACCCATGAGATAAGAATACGCAATCATGGTAACCCTATGAGATAAGATTACGCAATCATGGTAACCCCATGAGATAAGACTACTCTATCATGGTGACCCCATGAGACAAGAATATGTTTCAAGTTCATGTCTATGTCATGTTATGTTCATATTCATGTTATGTTCACGTTCATGTTATGTCATGTTCACGTTCACGTTATGTTTCCAAGTTCACGTTTATATTATGTTATGTTCAAATTCATATTCAAATTATGTATGTTCACGTTCATGCTATGTTTCAAGTCCATGTTATGTTTCAAGTTCACGTTCATGCTATGTTGCTAGTCCATATTATGTTTTAAGTTCACGTGCATGTCATGTCACATCAAGCTAAGTTTCAGTTTTAGTTCAAGTTATGTCATATGTTTACTTACGACTTTGATTATGCATTCATGTTTTTACTGCCATGCATGTATCATTAATATGTGTGGAAGTTTTCTGTTAACTTGCTGAGATTTGTAATCAAACCTCACCGTGGTAGTCCCAACTACCATTCCCCCTAAATGGTAGGCGATGTGTCAGGATTAGAGCAGGAAGCAGACACTGGTAGATTGGAGGAGGTTGACTAGATGCCGTAGATGCAACACGGAGCTTGTAGCCTCCATAATTAGGTCTTGGAATAGTATTTCGGCATCGTTAGTCAAGTTACGCGAGTTACTCAACGAAATAGCCCAATATTGTATTTTGGCAATGTAATTATGGAGCTAGGTCTCTGTTGTTTTGAGATTATTGTCTTCTGAGACCCGTGCTGTAATTGTGGATATTTATTTTGTTAAGTATGTATGGATTATATTTTAACTATTTGGGATATTACAAGTTTGGTGCATTGTATTGCTAAAAAAAAAAATTATTATCTGCTACGAATATTGCATAATGCTAGATGTATGTTTGGAACATTGCATCTTATATGTCATGAACAGAGGCAGGTAGGGGTGAATTCGGTCCGTAGGAGGTTTTGTGGACCGGACTAGACCAATTCGGTCCAGGGTTTTCTCACCCGGGACTGGACCGAATAGGCATAAGGACCGGTCCGGTCCAGTCTGGTCCAATTCGATCCGGTCCGGTTGGTCGGTCCTATTCGGTCCAACCCTATTCCAGATGGGCCAATAGCCTAAGCTTATTCTTCTGTTTTTTCAGCCCAATAGTAAAATCCACAAACATTTTATCCAATTTGAAGCAAAAAAATACAACTTATAAAGCCACTCACAAAATACTTATAAAAAAAATACAAGTTACAAAGATATTCACCGATAGTCTAAAAAGGAATAAATTACAAAGCAATATGCCAACTAAATTACAGTGAATAAATTTAAATTAAAGGTTTTACTACAAAAAATAAATTTTATCTATATCCATTAGAAACTTCAAAAAAGGAATAACTACTTGATTTTCTTACTACTAATCCATCCAAACAATTTAAACAGGGTTAAAACTAAAAATTATACTAGATAATGAAAGAAAATTGAAAAAACATTTCCAAGCAAATTTCGCTTCTAAAAGGAAGGAAGGAAAAAAAAAAAAAAAAAAAAAAACATTCCCAAGCATAGATAATAAAAACTAAAAATTATACAGGTCCCAGATAACTGAAAAATTAGAAACTTTAAATACAAATTACAATTTACATCAATGCAAATTATACAATTATTCTCCTGGCAGCTCATAAGTCCTAGCTTCCTACATCTTTTGGCTTGGCATACTTTTCACCTTTCAGTTTTCACAATACGCTGTAAAGTGTAAATAAAGGAATTATTAGCAAATAGCAAAAGTGAAAATTGATATCTAACGAGTTAAAATACAATTCACCTCATTAACTTGCATTGGTTGTAGACATTGTATTTGAAGCCTCTACAGAATTGTCACCGTCCCGAACAAGTTCTATACAATAAAATGAAGTACTTATAAAAAAAAATTTATAAAATGAAGTAATTATAAAAAAAAAAGTTATAAAATGAAGTAAGTAAGAAACATACCCAACTGCCTCTCAAAATCCTCCACCTCATTCATTAAAGTCCTAAGGTTGATTGGAGTAGAAGAAGAACGAAGCCAATTCTGTGTACAAATGAGAGCCTCAACCATTATCGGAGATAAACTACTTCGAAAAGGATCAAGGACGCGACCCGCCGTGCTAAATGTAGATTCAGAGGCTATTGTAGATACCGGTATTGCGAATACATCTCGTGCAACTTTTGAAAGTACACGATATCTAACTGAATTAACCCTCCACCAAATAAGAATGTCAAAACTTGGGAATGCCTCCTCACAACTTTCAGCTAGATATCTATCAATCTCATTCTTCTTCCCCAAAGTGTTTTCCGACTGTAACCGTTGCTTGAATATGGCCATTCTTTCTGCCGTCCTATCAACTCTAACACTACCACTATCATCTTTAGAATTTACTTCTTCACGTGGGGAACTTGTGCGCTGTTGTTGTAGATCAAAATTGTTGCCTCCCTCATTATCAGCGTATGCCTCATACATGCGGATTAAAGCATTTTTAACCTTCCAACTCAAATCAATAGCTTTTGTGGGATCATTGGCATACATGCATTCCAATACAAAGTCAAAATATCGCATCTTATACCGAGGATCAAGAATAATCCCAACAAACAACAACATATTCATATTATCTAAGTCGCCCCAATATTTGTTAAATTTTTTCTTCATATTTGTGGCCATTAATCCCACCACAGGGCTTCCTATTTCACACTCCACGTCAATTGCATCGGATATTTGAACTAACTCCAGAAAAAAGGAGTTGCAAGTTACATATTCATTCCCCGAAAAAGATAAAGTTGCATCATGAAATAGTTCAAGAAACCTTAAAAACAACTTTACCTTCTCCCAATCGTTATTATTGGGAGGCCCTAACTTCTTTGATGTTCTCCTATTCACCACATCACCAATTTGATCATCATCGTCTCCAACACTACTAAGGAATCCCGAATCTTCTTCTTCCAACCGTTCAAAAGTTTTTCGAAATTTTAAAGCCCCTTCCAACATAAGATAGGTGGAGTTCCACCTTGTTAGTACATCTAAACAAATGCCACTTTTGCTTGCAATTTCTTTCAACCCAATACATTTCTTAAACGTACTCCACCTTTGAGGTGAGGACTTAACAGATTTCACAACACATCTTACCTTCACAATAGACTCATCAAATTCCCTCAACCCCTCACGGACAATTATGTTTAGGATGTGGGCACAACACCGAACATGCAAGAATTCATGTTCCAAAATAGTGTCCTTCCTATACTTGGGGTTTTTTTCTTCAAATAAGAAACTGCTCCGTTATTAGAACTTGCATTATCAAGTGTGATTGCAAGTACTTTCGGTCTCCCCCAATCATGCAAGCACATCTTTATGGCCCTACCAAGTGTATCACCCTTGTGATTCTCAACCAAACAAAAAGAAAGAATTCTTTTGTGTAGTTTTCAATTATCATCAATAAAGTGTGCCGTGAGACACATATAATTGAGGTTTTGCACGGATGTCCATGTATCCGTGGTGAGGGAAACTCGTTGCCCTTGAAGAGCACTTCTTAACTTAGTTTTTTCCCTTATATACACACTAAAACAATCCTTCGCAACCGTAACACGGGATGGAATCCCTACCCGCTTAGGGCAAACAATGAGCATAAACTTCTTGAAACCCTCTCCTTCAACAAATCTAAAGGGTAACTCATCAAGAATAATCATTTCTGCTAAGGCTTGTCTGCAAGCCTCAACACTAAATGATATGGGCACAAATCCCCCACTATCACTTCCTACACCCACCTTCCAACCGAGAGTAGTTTGAGACTTATCCGTCTGTCTCAATGGACATTTCTTACATTGTTTTTCAATGTGATACTTCATGGACTTTGTACCGTTGGTCTCGTATCACATGCATACGAAGCACCACAGTAATTACATGCAGCCCTAGGTTTAGTTGGATCACCTTTTGGTATTATTGTAAAATGATCCCAAACCATTGACCTTTGTCTACCACTACCACTCGGTTTAGTATTAGCACTTACATTGGGTGGGAGTGGAAGAATGCCTTGCCCATGTGTAGCCTGTGTTGACTCTACATCATCTGTAGTAGAATCTTGTGGAATCAATTCTGGAATATAGTCCATCTAAAAAAAGAAAGAAAGATAATTAAATACTAATTAAGGGTTTAGTATATAAGTTACATCAATTATATATATATATATCTATAGGAAAATGGGAAGTGAAATGATTTTACTGCCCAAACCATACTTCTACAGAAAACAACCCCAAAATAAAAAATAAAATGATCTTTCACAAGCAGTATCCATCAGCAATGCGGCATCTATATCTCAATATACCAATAATTCAGTTTTAGAATTACAATTTACAATTTACTCCCACATTACAAAGTTATATCTCAAAGTTATAAACCTCATTCAGTCATAACTCGGTTTTGTGGGTTGGATTTCTGCAATTTTCTATATCTGCAATTTACTCATTACTCCCACATTACACTTCAACCATGCAAGAATTCTTAAAGTTATAAACCTCACCAAACCCTAATTATTAATAACACAAACCCAATCACAATTCACAATTCACAATTCACAAAACCCTAATAACACAAACCCAATCACAATTCACAAACACAATCACAAGATGAATAAATTTTGGATTCAAAATGAATAACAAACACAATCACAAAATGAAAAAATTTTGGATTCAAAATGAATAACAAACACAATCACAATTTCACAATTTCATTACCGTGGTCCGTGGCCCGTGGGTCTGTGCGTCCGTGCGTGGCAGCGTGGGACGAGAGAGAGGCGAGACGAGGGACTGAGAGAGAGGCGAGATGAGGCGACGAGGGAGAGGCGAGACGAGGGACTGAGAGAGAGGCGCGATTGGTCTGTGAAGACTCGAGACAGAGACGAGTCACGGACTCACGAGAGAGAGGCAGAGACGAGGGACTGAGAGAGAGGCGAGACGAGGCGACGAGAGAGAGGCGAGACGAGGGACTGAGAGAGAGGCGCGATTGGTCTGTGAAGACTCGAGACAGAGACGAGTCACGGACTCACGAGAGAGAGGCAGAGACGAGGGACTGAGAGTCTGAGAGAGAGGCGAGACGAGGCGACGAGAGAGAGGCGAGACGAGGCGACGAGAGAGAGGCGAGACGAGGGAGTCGAGGGACTGAGACGAGGAGGAAGAAATTCTGAATTGATTTTAGGCTTTAGGGTTTGAAAATAGACAAAACGGCACCGTTTATTGAGGACTTGGGAGTCTGGGACTCCCTCAAATTATCAAATGCGGTATTTTTTTTCAAATGATAATTAAAAAAAAAATTTATGGTTTGAAAATTTGATAATTATAATTTATATATATTTGTAATACATTTAAATTTTTAATAGACTATAGTGATTTAGTTATAGTGATTAATATTAATATTAGTTATAAACTTATATATTAGTATAACTATATTTAATATTAGACTATAGTTATATATTCGTATTAGTTATAAACTTAGTGATTTAATATAACTATATAATATATTAGACTATATAATAGTATTAATATTATATTATTAGTATAGTTATATATTAGTATTAGTTATAAACTTATAGTGATTTAGTATAGTTATATAATATATTAGACTATATAATAGTATTAATATTATACTATTAGTATAGTTATATATTAGTATTAGTTATAAACTTATAGTGATTTAGTATAGTTATATAATATATTAGACTATATAATAGTATTAATATTATACTATTAGTATAGTTATATATTAGTATTAATTAAAAACTTATAGTCATTAGTCATAGTGATATTAATAATTTAATACTATATATAGTTATAACTTATAGTCTTATAGATAATAGACTTATAGTGATTTCTTTATAATTATAGACTATAGTTATAGACTTATAGACTTATAGACATAGTGATTTAGTTTAGTTATCAATTTATAATTATATAATTATATTGATGATGTTAATTGTTATTTGTTACTAACTTAAAGTATATTAATGTATTATAATTTATGATAGTTCTAAGTATAAATTATAATGAGCTATTTACAATTTTTTACATTTTGTATATGAAGCAATAACTAATAAGCATAAATAATTTAATTATCCATGATTACATACATGATACATCCATACATGCTTTATATTTCATAGATGTCATGTTGCCATGTTGGTGATCACACATTAGTTAATTACGAATTGATAGGTTAATTGATAATATATGATTAATATAATATTAATTTGTAATTACATATTTAAAATTTTATATTCTAAATGGGATAGGTTAGATGAAAACTACATAATTTATTTTACAATTTTTTTATAAAATAATATATTTATAAAAAAAAAAAAAAAGAATTTGGTGGGTCCGGTCCGGTCCGGTCCGAGAAATCTCCACCCCAGGACCGGACCGAAGACCCAAATCTCACTCTTTTCTGGACCAAGACCAACCCCTACACTTTCGGTCCGGTCCGATCCAGACCGAACCGATCGGTCCGGTCGGTTTTTCCGGTCCGGACCGGCCAGCTTACACCCCTAGAGGCAGGTAACCTTGTTTTGCATGTCCCAATGCTTCATATGTCCGTTCGATGCAAAGCGGAATCTAGGGGTTTCACACTTTCCATCCCTCATCTCTTACAGACCTTTTCGAGGACTCCCCTCTACTCCTTCTCTTCCTACTCAACTCAAAATGATATGAAGATTTTACACTGAACAAACATTTCTTTAAGGGTGCCCAAATTTGCTTATCAACCATACCTGTTAGGCTAATGGGGATGCTACAAATTAGACTAGCCTCTTCTTCATTGAAAACCTCATTCACTAACTCTACCTTCCATCTTCCACAACCCTCTTCAATCAACTGATCTACTCGCGCATCTGTTGCTAGCACCTTTGTTGGGGATTGTAATTTGTTAGATGACAGCTTTGGAATCCACCTATCCACTCAAACTTTTATACTCTTCCCATTTCCAACTCTCTACACCAGCCCATCCTTCAAAATCTCTAATGAACCCCATAAGCTCCTCCAAATCAGCGAAGGGTTATTACCAAGCTTCAAAACTCTTGCAGCTAAGTAATTAGGATTGGTTAGAGCTCTCCAACATTGTTTAGCTAGTAGAGCTTTATTAAAACTCTCTAGCTCTCTAAAGTCTAACCCTCCATAGAACTTTGAATCCCCCATTCTGCCCTTGTGATTGTCAGTATATTTTGTTAAAATATTTGTTTAAAGTAAGGCAGTGAGGTTGATTGGTCATACAAATATGAATAAATGTTACACTTTTATAAAATGGATCTTGTCTAATGGGCTTGGGCTGTGAAGTTTATGAGTTATCTTTCTCAAATATTTGCTTATTCTTTGTCATGGGCTAATGATAGTTTAAACTATGCAGGTATTGAAGGCCCAAGAGCCCAAGGCCCACCCATCCTTTGAGCCCAAGTCCATCGAAGCATTAAGCTTCTCAACCACTCACCCTTTACATTTCTTCTGCTAAAGAAGCCAAGCTCTTCCAGAGGGTAGAATGGAGATAAAGTGTAGGTGACGGTTAGAAGAGAGAGAAGGAGAAATGGTGAAGGAAAGTGATAAAAGGGGCTGAGGATCAAGGATGCAAGTAGCAATTTCTAACTGTTTTTGTGGAGTTTTCCATTTTACTTTTGCTTTCTATTACAAGGGTTGCTCAGTTAGGGTTTTTGTAAAGCCTCGAAATCATATTTTTTAAGATGATTCTCGGCTAATTTCTACAACTAGGGTTGCAGGGAATTGGTTTTTTTTCTTCCTTCCGAGTACTGTTGGTTGTTGTGGTATTTAGCAAGACTTTGTCTCTATATTTTCACTCCTGATTCACTGTGGGTTTTTGTAGAATCTCTTGTTCTTGACCTGTTGTAGACTCATGGCACATCAGGACCTTGAAATAATCAAGGATTCCTCAGCCCTAGGGTCTTAGAATGAAAATGATGATTAATATAGTGAGGGATTTATTTTTATTGGTGATTTTAAACTGAGATTGCATGTGTTCTTGAGTTTATGTGTTAATATCATGACTAGTTTGGCACAAGCAGATGCACCCCGTGACCAACATCTTGATGGTTGAGAAAACCCTAACCCTGTGACCCTAGTATTTACTTTCCAGCCAATACATCTTTTGATTTCCCAAAGATTCTAAACTATTTTCTCTAAGTTGACTGTTTCTATCCAACTTCTCATCTTTTTCTCCAAGAAATTAAAAGAATACAAAGCAGTTTTCATTCTGACTTAAACTCATGTTTTATTTCCTTTAGAGTAATTGCAGTCCCTCATCCTTAATATCTAAATACAAATTCATCCTACATCTTGTACAAATTTCGAGTACATAGTTCATCACATTCTCACAGTAAATAGCCTTAAACCCATCCAACTACAAAGGTCCTCATGCTCCCATCTTTACTTTTCTTTTTCCATTTAAACCTTTTTGCTTGATAGATTGTGTTGACAAAGTTGTCCCAGTGGAGATGACCTTGGAAGCTCCCTGTGTTTTTTGAATTTGGTTTTGTACTTGGAAGCAATATTTGGTGAGTACTAAGTTTTTGGCGCCGTTGCCAGGGACAACTGGTGAAGCATAATCTTTTCCTTGCCAAAAAAAAAAAAAAAAGAGGGGAAAATAAATGAATCTGTGAACCTCTTCATAGATGAGGTAACAGGCCCCTCCTTCTGACTAATTGTGGGAGTGCATGCTACTATTTTCTTCCAGTTGGTATGTTTGTTCTTTAAGCATGCATGTTTGTTTGGGCTAGAGATCAACCATCAAGATTAATTAGGAGTGAATCAATTGCATCCACTAAAACTGCATCTATTTCCTTTGAGTCATCATCTAAAAATTTGAGTAACAAGGAGGATAACGAGCATCATGAAGCTTTGAATCAAAATAGGATACTGAGAGAGTACCTGCAGCCTATTAGGACTAGTCCTCCCTCATGCATCATTCAACCTTTAAATGCAAATAACTTCAATTTTAAACCTGGGATGATTCCCCTGATCCCCCATTTCCATGGAATGGAGTCTGAAAACCCCTATTTACGTATTAAGGAGTTTGACGAGGTGTGTTCAACATTTATGGATAGGACATGTACAAAGGAGGTGATAAGGTTAAAAATGTTCCCCTTCTCTCTTAAAGATAAAGCTAAAACTTGGTTGAACTCTTTAAGACCTCGATCCATAGGAACTTGGCAGGAAATGTAGACTGAGTTCCTTAAAAAAAAAATTTCCCATGCATAGAACAAATGCCCTAAAAAGGCAGATCATGAATTTTGGGCACAAAGATACTGAAACCTTTTATCAATGTTGGGAAAGGCTTAAAGACTTATTGAATGCTTGTCCTCATCATAGGTATGAACATTCAAGAGTTATTAGTTTTTTCTATGAAGGGTTGCAACCCAAAATGAGGCAATTTGTTGAGACCATGTGTAATGGTGAGTTCTTCAACAAAAACCCAGAAGAAGCTTTCGAATACTTTGACTACTTAGCTGAGAATGCCCAGTCATGGGATGTCTCTGATTTTGAGGATAGGCCTGAGAATGTGAGGAGCATAGCTGGGGGTGGGAAATACATCCTTAAGGAAGTTGATGATTTGCATGCTAGGATAACTTTAATCTCAAAAAAATTAGAGACTATTGAACTGAAAAAGGTTAATGAAATGCAAACTGTATCCCATACTTCTGATAAGTGTGGAATCTATGATGAACATGGGCATAATACCAATGCATGCCCCACCATACATGCTTTTAAGGAAGTATTACTAGATCAATCTAGTGCTGTGAACATGATTCCTAAGATTTTTTCTGGGCCTTATTCTAACACATACAATGTAGGTTGGAAAAACCATCCCAAGTCCTTACATGACAGCACCACCCCAAGGACCTACCCAATATCCTAGCCAACCCCATTTCAGTCAGAAAAAGAACTTGGAGGAATCTATACAGCAGCTCATTATTAACCTCCAGCAGTTCATGCAAGGCAAGCCACCATTAACAACCAAAATTCTCAAACCATAAATGACATAAGAGGGACACTCACTAAAAAAACCACCTCTTTGAGTGCCCAAGAAAAAGGGAAATTTTCAGCCGAACCTCAACTTAACCCTCAAGGATAGCAGCCCCAAGGCATCGTGGAAGGAGCTAATGTGAAGGCTGTTAAAGCCATCACAACCCTGAGGAATGGTAAGATCTTGGACAAACCTGAGGTTAGCACTGGTGACTCAGGTAAGAAAAATGGTTCACAAGTGGATGGTGAGGTAAGTGCTAGAAACTCTGAAACCCCTGCTTAACTGTTCCTGCTCCATTCCCGTAAAGATTGATGACTTTGCACAAAGAGAAACAAAACTTTGAGATTCTGGAAATTTTCAAAGTCAGAATCAACATCTCTCTTTTAGATGCAATCAAACAAATTCCAGCTTATGCGCAAATTTTGAAAGATTTGTGCACTGTCAAAAGAAAACTGAATGTTCAGAAAAAAGCTTTCCTCACTGAACAAGTTAGTGCCATCATTCAAAACCATACACCCCCTAAATACAAAGACCCTGGCTCACCAACCATTTCTTGCACCATAGGAAACTCAAAAATTGGCCAGGCTTTGTTAGATTTAAGTTCAGGGGTAAATCTGTTACCCTTCAGTGTGTATGAGTAGCTAGGGTTGGGTGAACTAAAACCTACCTCATAATTCTGCAATTGGCTGATAGGTCCATAAAAATTCCTAAGGGAGTTGTAGAAGAAGTATTAGTACAAGTATACAGATTTTACTATCCAGTAAACTTTGTGGTACTGGATATGAAATTGACTACCCAGACTAATGTCTCTTCTGCACCAGTGATCTTGGGAAGACCCTTTTTAGCCACCTCTAATGCCATTATCAACTGTAGGAGTGGGGTTTTAAAGCTAAGTTTTGGCAACATGACTTTGGAATTAAACATTTTTAATTTGTGCAGGCAACCTCAAGAATTGGAGACGCAAGAAGTCAATGCTTTGGAAGCAGTCTTTTCTAAAGATTTGTTGTTTGAAAATGATTCTTTCAAAATTTTTTTAGAAAGTGAGGATAATGACATCCCTGTTGTGATTGCTGTACGGAGCCCAAGTGACATCCAATGGAGACCTAAATTTGAACCTCTGCCCCCCATTTCAGAGTCAACCAGGCCCTCAAGTGAAGAAATTCCAATATTGGAATTAAAAACATAACCAGTGGAGCTAAAGTATGTGTATCTGGGTCCTGAAGAAACTTTCCCAATCATAATTCCTTCCCAGCTCACTGTTGAGCAAGAAGGTAAGCTGCTAGAGGTATTAAGGCAACACAAATCTGCCATTGGATGGACCATAGCTGACATGAAAGGTATAAATCCCCTGACTTGCTCTCATCGAATTTATCTAGAGGAGGGGGCTAAACTTTCTAGGGAAATGCAAAGAAGATTAAATCCTACACTAAAGGAAGTGGTAAAAAAGGAAGTCCTGAAATTGCTAGATATAGGTATTATTTACTCTATTGCAGATAGCCAATGGGTCAGCCCCATTCAAGTGGTACCAAAGAAGTCTGGTATCACTGTAGTGAAAAATGACAAAGGGGAATTAATACCTATCAAAACAACAATTGGTTGGAGAATGTGCATAGATTATAGGAAGTTGAATGTAGCTTCTAGAAAAGACCATTTTTCTCTGCCTTTCCTAGACCAGATATTAGAAAAAGTGGCTGGGCATGATTTTTACTTTTTTTAGATGGCTATTTTGGATATTATCAAATCGAAATTGCCTTTGAGGACCAAGAAAAAACCACTTTTACTTATCCCTTTGGGACTTTTGCCTCTAAAAGAATGCATTTTGGCCTTTGTAATGCCCCTGCCACTTTCTAGAGGTGTATGTTGAGCATTTTCAGTGACTTAATTGATGACATAGTTGAAGTTTTCATGGATGATTTTTCAGTATTTGGGAAAACTTTTGATTCATGCTTAACTAACTTACAAATTGTTTTGGCCAGGTGAGAAGAAACAACTTTTGCTAAACTGGGAAAAGTGTCATTTCATGGTACAACAGGGAATAGTCCTTGGACATATTGTGTCAGTAAGAGGTATTGAAGTCAACAAATCTAAAGTGGAACTGATTTCAAACCTGCCTGTCCCAAAAATGTAAAAGATATTAGATCTTTTTTAGGGCATGCTGGTTTCTATAGGAGATTCATTACAAATTTTGTGTAATCTCTAAACCTTTATGCCATTTATTGATGCATGATGTTAACTTCACATGGATTGAAGAGTGTCAAAGTACTTTTACCTAGTTAAAAACTTTTCTCACTACTGTCCCCATAGTCCAACCTCCTGATTGGACATTACCCATTTAAATAATGTGTGATGCCAGTGATTTTGTTGTTGGGGCTGCACTAGGCTAGAGAAAAAATCAATTGCCTTCTATTATTTACTATGCTAGCAAAACCTTAAACAATGCTCAAAAGAATTATTCTGGTACAGAAAAAGAATTGCTGACTATAGTATTTGCATTAGAAAAATTTAGGGCTTACTTGCTTGGTTCTCCTATCATTATCTTTACTGACCATGCTGCACTTAAGTTTCTGTTGACCAAGAAGGATGCAAAACCAAGACTCATCAAGTGGATCCTCTTATTACAAGAGTTCAACATCACAATAAGAGACGAGAAGGGGGTAGAAAATGTTGTAGCAAACCATTTGTCTCACCTCACTCTGAACTCAACAAAGCAAACTCCAATATTACCATGGTATGCTGACTTGGTGATTTTCTGGTGACAGGAAAAACTCCAGCCCACTGGACAGCACATGATATCAGAAGAATGAAAGCTGAAGCTAAGTTTTTCTTTTATGATGCACCATATCTTTTCAAGTACTGCTCTGACCAAATAATTAGGAAATGTGTTCCTAATGATGAGTTTTCTGCCATTCTTACTTTTTGCCATTCTGAAGTTTGTGGTGGGCATTTTTCTTCTCATTTTTTGTGGCAAAAATCTTACAAAGTGGGTTTTATTGGCCAACCATTTCAAAGACACTTACAATTTTTCTAAGTCGTGTGAACCTTGTCAAAAACTGGGGGGCATTACCAAAAGAAATATGATGTCAATGCAACCCATTCTAGTTTTATAAATTTTTTATTGTTGGGATATAGACTTTATGGGACCATTTCCCTCATCTTTTGGATATTTTTATATTTTGCTTGCCGTTGACTATGTCTCCAAATGGGTCGAAGCCATACCTTTAAAAACATGTGACCATCAGATTGTTTTAAAATTTCTTAAAGAACATATTTTTGAATGGTTTGGTATGCCTAGAGAAATAATCAGTGACAATGTAGCCCATTTTTGCAATAAACCTTTCACTATTTTGTTAAAAAAATATGGGATCCATCACAAGATTTCCACACCTTATCATCCTTAGACCAATGGGCAAGCAAAATTAGCAAATAGGAAAATCAAATACATTCTTGAGAAAACTGTCAATCCCAATAGAAAAGATTGGTCTGTGAGGTTATCTGATGCACTTTGGGCATATAGAACTGTCTACAAAACAATTCTAGAAATGTTCCCATACAGATTGGTGTATGGCAAAGCATGTCACTTGCCTGTAGAAATAGAACACCGAGCTTACGGGGCCATCAAACAATTCAATTGTGACACTAACCAAGCTGGTTATCAAGAAAATTGCAGCTTAATGAACTGGACGAACTCAAAAGGGATGCATATGACAACTCTAAGTTGTCTAAGGAGTGTATGAATCACTTCCATGATAGCCACATCTAGAGGAAATCCTTCCACCCAGACCAGCAGGTGCTGCTATATAATTCCAGACTCCATCTTCTTCCTGGAAAATTAAAGTCTCGATAGAGTGACCCTTACTTGGTAAAATTTGTATCTCCTCATGGGGCCGTGGAACTCCTTAACCCTCAGAATGGTAACATTTTCAAAGTGAATGAACAAAGGCTCAAACCTTTTCTTTCATCCTTCTCACCTGAACAAACCACATTACATTTTCTCAGCACCACTGCACCTTTGGTTACTTAGATCTTTTCCTTTACATACTACTATTAATAATGTTGTTGCTAGGTTGTAGTTCATGTTCTATTCCTCTCTCCCTTACTCTTTCATCTTCACTCAGGTATTACTCTTCTCACTGCTACTGTTATTTTGATCCTTGCTTCACCTGATTTTTCTGTATCATTGAGGACAATGCTAATCTTAAGTTGGGGGGTGAGGATTCAACTAGTCTACATGCATGATCCCTCTCTGTATATATTGCATACCATAATGACCTACCAGAAGCATTGTCAATGATTGATTTATAACTAGCAGCTTGGGCTCCCTTTGTTCTGTTGCATGCCCTGATCAGACTGGATGAAAATGAGGAGTTTTGATCACTCATGAAAATTTGGGCCAAGATAGGGGTTTATTTATTTGAGCATGTCTTCCACACCAAAAAAAGTATGTGTTTCACTCAAAGGGTCCTGCTGAGTACTGCTTGCACTAACACTTAGACTACTTGGGAAAACACTTTGTTGGTCATTAGCCTAATCATACTGAGCAGCTGTTTGAGACTTTAATGAACCATATCCTAATGGTTTAGGAAGAATGTTAAGTGAGTAGGTGATTGTACTCTAGAAAAGGGACAAGCCAGGGATCTTAAACAAAATAATAATAATAATAATAATAATTTAGTGTAGTAGAAAAGGTTGCCTGCTTCCAGGATCCCTTCAAAAAATAAAAAACAATAATAATAATAAAAGGATCTTTTAAAGAGTAGTAGTGTGAAAGCCACTACTACAATGGTTTTGAATTAGAAAAAAAATCTCACTTAGGCAGCAGCTATGAATGAGACAATTAATCACTTATGGTGGTCAACCTAGAAATCTTTACCCACTGTCATCACCCGATAGATTGCAGCACTCATATTTTTTATACTCACTCGAATTGGTTATTGGATGAACTCAGTGCATAAACCCCCTTTTTTTTAAACAAATTTTTCTTTTTGAGGACTTATTATTTGCATCACTCATTGATTAGTGGATCCTAATTGAAGGGAACAAAAGCTTGATTGGTGTGAAAATATTATCCTTCATTGCTAAGAGACTAGCAAAAGGCAAGTTGGGGGGCTGTGACTGTCAGGATATTTTGTTAAAATATATATTTAAAGTAAGGCAGTTGAGGTTGATTGGTCATACAAATATGATTAAATGTTTCACTTTTATTAAATGGACCTTGTCTACTAGGCTGTGAAGTTTATGAGTTATCTTTCTCAAATACTTGCTTATTTTTTTTCATGGGCTAATGATAGTTTAAAATATGCAGGTATTGATGGCCCAAGAGCCCAAGGCCCACTCATCCTTTGAGCCCAAGTCATCGAAGCATCAAGCTTCTCAACCACTCACCCTTTACATTTCTTCTGCTAAAGAAGTCGAGCTCTTCCAGAGGGTAGAATGAAGATAAAGTGCAGGCGATGGTTAGAAGAGAGAGAAGGAAAAATGGTGAAGGAAAGTGATAAAAGGGGACGAGGAGCAAGGATGCGAGTAGCGATTTCTGATTGTTTTTTTGGTGTTTTCCATTTTACTTTTGCTCTCTATTACAAGGGTTGCTCTGTTAGGGTTTCTGTAAAGCCTCGAAATCATCTTTTTCAAGATGATTCTAGGCTAATCTCTACAACTAGGGTTGCAAGGAATGGGTTTTTCTTCTTGCTTCAAAATACTGTTGGTTGCTGTGTTATTTAGCAAGACTGTCTCTATATTTCCACTCCTTATTCACTGTGGGTTTTTGTAGAATCTCTTGTTCTTGACCTGTTGTAGACTCATGGCACATAAGGACCTTGAAATAATCAAGGATTCCTCAATCCTAGGGTCTTAGAATGAAAATGATGATTAATATAGTGAGGGATTTATTTTTATTGGTGTTTTTAATATGAGATTGCATGTTTTCTTGAGTTTATGTGTTAATATCATGACTAGTTTGGCACAAGCTAATGCACCCCGTGACCAACATCTTGATGGTTGAGAAAACCCTAACCCTGTGACCCTAGTATTTACTTTCCTACGAATACATCTTTTGATTTCCAAAAGATTCTAAACTATTTTCTTTAAGTTGACTGTTTCCGTCCAACATCTCATCTTTTTCTCCAAGAAATTAAAAGAATACAAATTCATCCTACATATTGTGCAAATTTCGAGTACATAGTTCATCACATTCTCACAGTAAATAGCCTTAAACCATCCAACTACAAAGGTCCTCATGCTCCCATCTTTACTTTTCTTTTTCCATTTAAACCTTTTTGCTTGAGTGATTGTGTTGACAAAGTTGTCCTTGTGGAGATGACCTTGGAAGCTCCCTATGTTTTTAAACCTGCTTTTATACTTGGAAGCAATATTTGGTGAGTACCACCCAGCTCATCCACTTTATCTTCTTGTCATTTTCCATGTGGCCCTACCAGAATTTTGACATTAAAACAGCAAGTTCCTTACATAACTTCTTTGGTAGTGAGAACACACTCATCTGGTAAGTTGGTATAGATTGGATCATAGCCTTTAGTAGTACCTCCTTTCCAGCAGGTGAGAGGAACTGATTCTTCCAGTTATTAATCTTGAGCCAAATTCTGTCTTTGATGCCTCTAAATGTGTTGTACTTAGATCTACCCACCATTGTAGCCAGACCTAAATACTTTTCATAATTATTCTACACTCTACACCCAAGCTCTTTCACAATTATGTCCCAATCTTCATTTCTACCATTCGAGCTAAACATAATGGATGTCTTCTACTTGTTCAAGTATTGACCAAATGCCTGCTCATATACATTCAGAATATTTCTAATTTTCTGTCATTCTTCCCAGCATGCTGTCCAAAAGACTATGCAATCATTTGCAAAAAGGAGGTGGGTATGTTTTACTCCCATCCTACCACTCCTACACCTCTTAACTCACCCCTTTCTTCTGCACCATTAATGAGATTACTTGACCCTTTAGCACATAATAGAAATAGGTATGGGGAGAGGGGATCCCCCTGCCTTAGCCTCTTGTGGGAGTATCACCTTCCCTGGCTCTCCATTTATGATCACAGCATAAGTAACTGTAGTGATGCACTCCATTATTTGATTAACCCATCTGGCACTAAATCCCAACTTCTCCGTCACCATTTTCAAAAAAGACGACTCTACTCTATCATAAGCTTTAGAGATGTCTAACTTTAAAGCCATGCTTCCCTCTTTTCCCTTAAGCCTAGTTTTGATAGAGTGCAATGTCTCATAAGTTGCAATTATATTATATGCTATCAATCTTTCCGGTACAAAGGCATTAATTCTTGGATATAATAGCATTCAACACCTTCTTCAATATATTTGCAATGGTTTTAGCTATCAAGTTGTATAGCACATTGCATAGGCTTATTGGCCTAAAATCCCCTACCTTCTTGGGTTCTACTACCTTTGGAATTAGGGCCACATAAGTGAAGTTCAAAGAATCCTCAAGCTTACCTCCATTTAAAAAACTCAAGGCTGTCTCATTGACATCATCACCAACTGTGCTCCAAAAAGATAGGTAAAAGCATCCACTATACCCATTGGGTCTAGGAGATTTGAATGACCCCATTTGTTTCAGAGCAACCTCCACTTCTTGTCTGGTAAAGCTTTTCTCCAGCTTGTCCACCATACTGCTTGTTACCCTTGCCTCCATTGATTGCACACACTCCTCTATCACTCTTCTAGAAGGCTCTCCAGATTTATACACTTTAGCAAAATGCCCTCTGAAAGCCTCAGCTATCTCCTCTTGTTCTATTCTCAACTCAGACCGAGCATCCACCACTGATAGTATTTGGTTTTTCCTCTTTTTTTGATTGGCACAAGCGTGAGAAAACTTTTTATTTTTATCACCTAAGCAGTACCAGTTTCTTTTAGCCCTTTGCTTCCACCTTATATCCTCCTGCTCCATCAGCTTTCCCATTTCCAATTGTAGCTTGTGTATTTCAGCTAAATTATGTGGCCCTTCCTTCTCGTGTAACCTTTTTAACCTGCTTGATAGTTTTTCTATACTTCCATTCCTTTCCTTGTCTTTTTTCCTGAAACCATTCACCAACGTGCCACTGCTCACTCTTAGGAGTTTCTACACTTGCCTCATAGGTTCATGAGTCTTCTATTTTTTAGACCAAACCTTCTCCACTAACCTCTCACATTCCTCCTCCTTTAGCCAACTTGCCTCAAATCTGAGCATGTATGTCTTTTCTTCCTCGTTTTCTTCGCCCTTATAACAATTAACAACATTGGTTTATGATCAAAACATCGAGCAACCAATCCTTCTACCCTAACTTCTTGGAACATAACCTTCCACTCATTGTTCACCACAAATCTGTCAAGCCTTTCTTTTGTGAAGGTATGATCAGAATGACCATAACTCCACGTAAAAGGGTTCCCCACACAGCCAACATCAAACAAATCATTCAGCTCTAAGGCTTCTTGAAATTGAGCCATCTAACTTTCAGCTCTCAATCTCTCTCCAACTTTCTCATTTTGAGTCAGAACTTCATTGAAGTCCCCAACCACACAGCAAGCTAATCCCTCTAATGGCTTGAGCCTTGATAATAACTCCCACGAATTCTTCCTTTTCCTAGCATTTGGATGACCATAAAAAACAATAAACACCCAGACTCCACCTTCATTTTCATGGACTTTTGCACTCACATGCCATTGGGAATAGTTTAGTATCTCTACTTCTTTTTTATCTTTCCAAAAAAAAAAAAAAAAAAAAAACTAATCCCCCTTTCCTACCCACCGGATCCACTACAAAGCAACCCTCCATCCTCAGTCTGTTTTTTAGCCCTTCCACTCTACTAGCCTTTATCATGGTTTCTATTAAGAACACAATTTTGGGTGACTTATCCTTAACTAAATTGTTAAGGTCCTGAATTGTCCGAGGGTTCCTAAGCCCTCGGCAGTTCTAACATAATAGATTCATTTCTGCTGGCGGGGCTGCCTCACAGTCTCCGCCAATACATCCACAAACATATTCCCCTCCCCTTCCATTTCTAATCTAGGCTTTTTTTTTCTCTTCCTTCAATATCCCTCTCCTCCTCCATCCCATTATCAACACCTCTTTTTAAACAAGAACTAGAGTTAAGAAGTTCACCTAATGTTCCTCCTCCACGTGCTCTTCTCTTCCATCACTTCCCCTTCTATTTGTCCACATGCTTTAATGTACCATAGTTCTCTTTAGAGTTCACTCTATCTTGACTCTTCTTGATTTGCATAACTCCCTCTTCTTCCCCATTGCTTAATTCTCCTGATATGAGCTTGAGAGAACTTTGAGTATTGGGCCTAACCTCCAAACCTGCTTCAGATTAAAACAAATCCTTTTCCCTAACCTCCTGATCTTGAGAAAGCCCTTCTCTTTCCCTGATCTTACCTCTGACCACTCCCTCCTCAACCCTTCTTCCCCTATACCATCCCTCTCCTCCTCCAAACCTCTGCTTCCATTTATAGTTGTTCCCACTTCCATCACAATGTTGTCTCCTAATGGAAATTCAGATCCAAGTTCATAATTTTGTTTTCTGAAATCCTCTTCCCTATCAAATTTCTTTCGGTTAACAGTCGAGGCTCTCATCCATGATCCAAATTGATAAGGACCTCCAGAATTTTCTCCCCATTACATCCTACCTTATTATGTAAAATGCACCCACATCGGAAACATATTTTTGGTAGTTTCTCATATTTTACTGGTATCCACATTCCCTAACCCTCAAACATAAATTTTCTCCCTCTAGCTAGAGCCTTTGTTAATTCACACTCCACGTTCACTCTGAGACATCGACCCCAAGCCAGATTACCCTCCTGTATATCCACTTCCATCATTCTCCCAATTGTTTTACCCATCATCTCGCCATTTCTTTGATTCATTCCACTTAGCGGCAAGTTGTACATCTGGATCCAAAACTGCTCAGCAGAGAAATCAAATTGGTTTGGTTGAGTACTTCCATCAAACACTCTGAGTGCAAAGAGGTAATTATCAAAAAGCCAAGGACACCCATCAAGTACTCTATTCATATCTCCCTGAGATGCAATTAACGTAATCACAAAGCAATTCACACTAATTGCACATAATTCCATTAGTTTACTGACCCTCCATATCTTCTTCATCATGGATCTCACTATGTCCCTCCAGATTGCCCTCTTAGAACAGATTTTCCCCATCAGATTCCTGTCCCCTTTCTTTTTCAGCTCTTCCAAATCACATAACACTACCTGAATTGAATTCGAATCTTCTTCATTCAATTTCAATCGCTCACAAATCTCTTCGGTACCGTCCATCTCCACTGCGTCGCCACTGATGGACAACTCTCTTTCCTACTCCCAGGGAGTAGAGCAAACTCACTTACTTCACCAAAATCGCCTCTCGAGACAGACAATAGAGAGAAGACTTTACCACTTCTTTTTGTAGCAAGTTTAGTTGAGTAAACGAATGCTAAAAAAATCGTAGTACGCATGCTTATAATAATAGTCTAACAATAACTCATGCCAAAGCGAAAACCATAGTCTAGTAGGAGACAACTGAACAATAAAAATAGTCGAACAACACATGTCCAAGCAACCATAAAATACACACAAAGCATCAACTGCAGTCATCAAACGTGAACCATATTAGAAACACTAAAAAGTTCATAGGCCAAAATAGGAACTACTAGTACAACATATAGCACCAACGCTAGCAAATGGAGAATCTAGCAAGGGAAAGCAATAAAATGGCAACAACTAGAGATTATCTAGCCCAAGAAGAAACCCTACCAATAAACAATGAACATGAGAGAATGACTCTAAGGTACCACTGAATGGGACATATAAGGGTGCGGCGCAACACATTTGCCCATAAAGGCTTAATGGAAACCAGTGGGAGACACTTTGGGACTAGGGTTCGGCATGGGCCAAGAGAGCAGCAAGAGGAAAAAGGGAGAAACCGGTAGAATGGCCATTTCTATTCTTGAGCTATAACATAGAAGATGGCATCATGGTGGAAAAGTAACCGGCACAGATATGTGGGATGTTTCATTCTAACAAGAATTTTAGACTGTTTCAATACATTCCAGCTGGATTTCAGTATTCTGACTGGAATGGACATTTTGGTCCAAAATAAGTCATGAAGGGAGCCTAGCTGTTGTGACTGTTCCATTTCGGTTTGGGCTTAACCAAAGTGAGTGGTATCAATTATATGACTGTTCCAATTACTGGTGACCGTTTCGTTCTAAGAGCCCAGCTCATGGATTTTGTAATATGAGAAGGATGCCCTTTTTGGTTAGAGTGATATCTTTTTTTTAAGGAAGATATATTATAATTAAGGGATACAAAAATATATAAGTAAAGGGTAGGGGAACCCCAACAAACACCCTTTCTTAACTAATGCAGCGCTATATAAAAATAAAAAGAGATGGGCACTAGAAACAAATAAGTCTTTCCTACCCTTCCTTGCAAAAAGGGACCCACACAAAGTTGTGGTTTTTATATAATTTGAGAGTGGGATTGTAGTTCCATGACCGTAGGCCATGGTGATTGTAGTGATTGCATTTTGTCTTGAAGTGGCTGTTAAGGAAGTCCACTGCCTTGTCTTCATGATCCTATGACTAAATACGAAAGCTCTTATAATAAAAAGTCCAATAAAAAATTTGAACTCCATTGCGTTATACGTCGTCGCTAAACTCCACACTCTCCCAAAGGAGTACATGTGTGTGATTCTCGCGATGAGGGGAAAAGTAACACAAGTGGGGTTCATGGGTTGTGGCGAAGAGAGACCGTCAAGGGACCAAAGAGGAGGTGGTGATCATCAGGCATCAAAGGTTCAAATATTTTACTAAACTCTTCAGAAATAAGAGTATCCTTGCAAAATATGGCAAAAGTATAAAGGAAACAATAAGTAAAACAATACGATATAGGTGAAAATGGATGGATTACAGTTTGGACCAACTCCGGTAGACTTCAGAATCTTTGATGATGTGTGAGACTCATGCGCCTATCTCCTTGCAACCACAATAGAAAAGTGATATCACTGATAAAAAGCTCGTGAATTGTGTGATGTGTAGGAATTTGTTGGTTCGTGGAGCCGATTTCAGCAACTACATTTTCATCAATGTGTATATGTATATATTACATTTAAGCAACTATATATATATTACATATATATTCCAGTTATTTTGAAATACAATTGTTCTATGTATATAATTGTTTATATATACTAATAATTTATGCATATAATGACTATCCCAAAACGGTACACCAAAACATATCGGTACCAAAATATTCTGTTCTAGTACCTCAAACAGAACGGTCACCAAAACATCACCAAAACGGAATTCAAAATTTTGATAAGAACAGTCCATTGGGAAGAAGCAATCATACCAACCGAGACACAACTGACACCCGAAAGATGAAAAGACCAAAATTCTTACACTCCAACCAAGACGCAATTGACACATGAAAGATGAAAGATCAAAATAAGAACACATTAGAGCCAAGGTTCGGTGAGGGGCAAGAGAGAAGAAGGATGAAATTTTGGCATGAAGGCTAGTAGAATGGCCATTTCTAGGCATAGACAATGGCATTAGAGGGGAAATGGGACAAATCGAAAGGACTAAGTGCTTGGGACGTTGAATAGGTTTGAGTGAAATGAAAGCCTCATATCTGAGCAAAATGGTAGCCTTAGTGCATTGGGAAGAATAAATAGCATGAACCCGAGACGCAATTGACACACGAAAGGTGAAAAGATAGAACGACACCTCGGGGAGCAACATGGGAAGGGAACATGTGGCCCTAGGTGGGGAACGTGGACGCAAAAAGTGCTCAAACCATGGGAAGAACACCACTAGAAGCAAAATGTTCGAAACATACGGGATCACCGTGAAGGAGTATCAACTCTCCACTAAGGTGGGCAACATGGGAAAGAGAAGTGCTTGCCCCCAAGTGAGTGCAAAAGCAAACCAAAGTGCTCGCCACTTAGGAAGTACAACAAGAGCCAAAATGTTCGCCACCTCGAGAAGAAATGTGTAAAGGGAAAGTGCCCACCCCTGATAGGGCACAAAGGGAATTGAGGTGCTCACCACCTTAGCAGGCATCACGGGAGCCAAAGCGCTCGCCCACCATGCGAGGAACATTGACAGGGCAAAGCGCTCGAAACCTTGAGCAGGCACCGAGGGGATCCAAGTGCTTGGAACCTCGGTGTGCACCATAGTAGTTCAAGTGATTCCCACCTCAGCGAGCAACATGAAAGAGCAAGTGGTAGCCCTTGGAGATCAAAAGTGCTTGACACATTGGCATAAACAATGGTAGTTAAAGTGTTCGCTACCTTGGCTAGCAAAGAGCAAAAGCATTTGCAAACATGAAGAGCAATGTGCTTGGAACCTCCGCGAGCTAAAGCGTTTACAAACACAGGGAGTACATGTGAAAGATCTTACCCCTGAGCGTGCACAAGGATTGAAGTGCTCGCCACCTAGGCAAGCACTATAGAAGTGAAAGAGCCCACCCCCAGGGGCTAAAGTGCTCGTAAACTCGATGTGATGGCCTGAGTTTCATCTAGGCTTGGCCCTTAAAATTGTTCTAGGTTGCCATGGTATTTTAAGAGCCTTAGTTGCTTTGAAAGGGCTTAAAAACCTTTGATGTAGTAACTTAAGCCCAAGAGAAGAGTGGCTCTAGTTTACCTTAGAATTTTAGCCTTATTGGGAATTTAGGTCTAATGGTTTAGACCCATGATCTAATTCTAATTTGCTAAGTGTTATGTGATCCAAGAATATTTTGCTTTGAACCTAGGCTTGAAAATGGGCTAAGGGGGAAAAAGAGGTGCAGGAAAGCACCAAAATGGACTTACACGCCTAGCCTATTGCTTTTTGCCTAGAATTCAAGTTTCAATGTAGGTTTCTTGGAAAGGGGAGCCTAGAGAAGTGAAATGGTGTCTTTCTAGAAGTTTTCCATTGGAAACTGAAGGGAGGCCTTTGGGATTTCGAATTTTGCTAAGATTTTGCCATGTGTCAAGCATGCACCAAGTTTCTAGAAGACTTTTGGGATGAGACTTTTATGTCAAGGAAAATTCTGCCCCTAGGGTTTTCGGCTAGCATACCCCCAATCATTTTATTTTGCTTGCCACTTGTCACTTAGTACATTTTGGACCAATGAAATGTGAAGGGTCACCAAGGGAATGAACTTTGGGAAGATGAAGCAACACCTTGGGAATGAAAAAGAGGAGGGGACGGCTAGGGCTATGGCACATGCCCAATGCCACTTGTCCTCCATGCCAAGAGTCTTAAGTTCTTATGATTCTATGAATGTATTTGGATGTTTCATGTGTTTCATGTTATCATGCCATGAATTGAACATGTTATGCTTGGTTATTTCATGCATGACATTCCATATGTCACATGTCAAGTATAAGTATGTATGTCGTAAGTTCCATGTCTCATGCATTTGGGGAAAATTTTTTTAAAGAAAGGTGTTTTTCAAAGAAAAGAGTCTAAATGGTTTATCACGACCCCAAGTACTAAGGCGGGAGAATGTCCTAGTGGAACTCCTCTGTCCACTCTGGAGTGCTTGAGAATGGAGTGGTAACCCTTGGGTCGACAAAGAATAGTCAACGAGTCTCGAATGGATTCTTTTTAAAAAATTCTGGAGCGAGGAAGCACCTAACGCTAGTGAGTACATAAGCCATGTAACCCAACGAAGTAAGGTCGAGTTAATATGATTCTCTGTTTATGACGTATTCATCATGGTGTACGGACCGTTGATGGTGCGGTAACTAGCAGGAACACGCGGGGCAAGGAGGGGAGTTGTGTTGTGTCCACCCTCTGAATAAGTATAAGAGCTCATATGATAAGGATCACTCGATGAAAATCTTATGATATGTTCTGATAAGGCAAGTTCTGAATAAGATCACGTGAATAAGAAAGTTAAGAAGTTTTTATGAAAAGTTTAAGTCTCTATTACAAGTCTTTTGTAAATGGTCAAGTGCATAAGTCAAGTTCTGGTTAAGGCATAAGTCAAGTACATGTCCATGCACGCATATTATGATATACTTTTTGTATGCTTGCATTAACTATGGTATGTTGTGTGATTACTTACTAAGATTTCTCGAAATCTCATTGTGGTAGTTTCCACTACTATTCTCCAACCGGAATGGTAGAAGTTATAACAGGCTTAGTAAGAAGCAACGATGACCAACACGAAGAGAACGACACCTCCTCCCCGGAGAGGATTGTGCCTAAAATGGCCATGAATCGGCCCGAGCCCTCCATCTGGGAGTGACTAGAGGCCATTGATCGAGAGATCACGGGTATACTTGAATTCATTGTAGAGTTCAAGTGGCGTAACAACCAAGACAAGGATAAAGCTTTAGAGAAGCGCGTGAAGCCCGAATCTTCTTGAAGAGTACTGGAGTTTAAGTATTTTGTGAAAAAAAAAATAGAGAAGGCAACAACATTTATGGCCAACTTTTGTGTACTTATGTTTCTTTTGTAGGAATCCCATGTTTTGGGAATTTTAAAATTATGCGTCATGCTTTCTTTTGGGATATTATGTCTTTAAGGCCTGTGTTTATATTTTGGGACAATGTTTTGGATTATGATATTAGTATATGGTGCCATGTACTTTGCGATTACTTATCGCGTTGCTTAGTTTATCCGACTTTTATTAATTTTTCCATTGCATCGTTATTGCATACTTCTTGTGTACTTAGGTACATAACATATTATTTGTCATGTACAAGGGGTGTGTAACCTTGTGTTACATGTTCCGACGTCTCAGTCACCGTCCAATCCCAAGTGGGGCTAGGGGCACCACACTCAACGAGCAACTTAAAAAGATCAAGTATTTGCCCCCAACCAAACAATGTGTAAAGAGGAGGGAAGTAGGGTGGTTGCAACCTTTGCAGGCAACAAGGCTGTAAAGTGCTTGAGACCTTGGTGAAGCCAATGGAAGGTTAAGTGCTCGCTAGCCAAATTACTAGCCACCTCAACGGGCATCACAAAGGTGTAAAGTTCTTGCAACCTAGCAAGGACAAGAGAAGGTTAAATGCTCACTAGCCAAGTGCTTTCCACCTTGGCGGCCAAGCACACTGGTCCAGGAAGTTAAAGTGCTTCAAACCTCGACGAGTACCCTGAAAACTAAAGTGCTAGCCACTTCGGTGAGCAACTTGCAAAGGACAAGTGCCCGCCCTACAAGAGCTAAAGTGCTCACCACTAGGAGGGCACCAAGGGAACTAAAGTGCTCACAATCTCAACAATCACCACGCAACCTTGGTGAGCAATGTACAAAAGCAAAGTACTCGCCTTTGGTTGGGGAACCAAGGGAAGCAAAGTGCTTGCAATCTCGATGAGCACCACACAACCTCAAAGAGCAATGTGCCAAGGGAAAGCTCCCCGCCCCCAAGAGCTAATGGTTTTGCAACCTCAATGAGCAATGTGTAAAGCTAAAGTGCTCACCCCCGTGCTGGAGCAAAGGGAATCAAATTGCTCAAAACGTTGGCGGGCTTAGCGACAAAGACAAAAGGCTACACGTAAAGAAGGGGCTTGCTCAAATGAAAATACAAAAGGCTAAACGTAATGAAGGGGCGTAAAACGAGGGGTATCAATGCTACACAATAGAATGACACTTATTTAATGCAAATCATAGCTAATAACATAATCACCATAAAGGGTATTTTAGTCTGCACATCTACAAGAAAAACAAAAAATTTGAGATTGAACTACATCTTTTATCACAAGTGTAGATATCAAAGACATCAAAAAGCACAGTTAGCCCTTATATACCATCAAAACAAATTTGACGGATGTTGAGCGTTGAAAATATATATTTACACCTCAAGAAATAGTCTTTATTTATTGGAATTTTGAGAGTTATTTTCTTTAATCTCCCACCTATGTTCTTTTAGAGTTTGCACAAGTCTTAAAAATTATTTATGATAGTCTATTTTAGGTGGCAATGTTATGGCAATGCAATTTCGTACAATACTCATTATGTTTAGCGTGAGAAAGAATCAGGCTTCGTAACAAAATGGATGATGAATAGTTCTTACAAATTATTTTATTTTTATATTAAAAATTTTCTAAATCCATTTAATTTCTATTCTTTGAAACATTTGAGTCCAACTATGGCGGAAAATATTGTGAACTTTGTGTTATTTATTTTTCTTTTTTTGCATACTTTTTATATGTAAGAAAATGCTAATTTGTGAATATTTTTGTTTGATTCTTTTTTTTTTATTTATTTATTCTAAAAACACATTTCTATCTAATACCATTCGTCTATTAGCTCCCCCCCAAAATCCTAGATTCGACTGATGCGAAGAGAGAAAATTTAGGATTTGTATAGGCAAGTGGGCTGGTACTCCGTCCGCTCCCTACCTCCTCCTCACTTAGGTATTAAAAGAAGATAGAAGAACGCATCCACACCCTCAATCGAGGCGGGTGGAGCGAGTCCAAGTGACTTGCTGCCCACCCCTAGTTATGGTAGGTAGAAAGAAAAGCCAGAGTGGACTTATATAACCTTCTATGACTAGGACTAGAGTTGCTATCCCAAACAAGGATTGGAGATCCTATACTCTCACAATCATTATTTTGTTCACGTTAATCAACAATAAAGTAGCGATTAGGGCAACAAAGAAGGCACTTGTAAGAGTAATTGCCATTTTTATTTAATAGGCTAAAGAAAAAAAGGAATATTAAAGAAATTATAGAATTTATAATTTGTTTGGCATATATACATTATTTGTTGATGGGTTAGGGATATGAACCCACAGGAAGGGAATCCCTTTAACCCACAATCAATTTGAAAACTCACCCAAGAAAAAGCCAAAATCAAGTCAATGGATGGAGAATCTAGACCCGATGAGAACTCGTTTCAAGAACCTAGATTATATTAAAATCTAGACCAGATGAAGAACCTGTCTCAAGAACCCAGATTATATGGAGAGGAACGCCACAAAAGTTGTGATTTACCTTTGATAAGTTCAAAAGTTCATTCAAGAACAAGAGGAGATAAACTCAACTCATAATGAATAAATTCATCAAATTTCATAAACTTATTAACATGAGGCTACAAAGAGTATTTAAACCAAAACCTAATTAAAACCCTAGCCAAAATAAAGCTCATTCTTCCAAAATTACCCCTGGATGAATAGTGTCGCGGCTACATTGTTGCCGCTACAGTAACTAGGCTACAGTACTTCTTTAAACCATAGTTTCTAAAAAGTAACTTTCCAAATAAGCCATTGGCCAAAATACAAGACCTTCTCAAAAACCCTAGTTTATAAGAAATAAGATATGTGGGTCAAGCATCCTCAAGTCCAATTATTCTAGATTAATTCATATAACTAATAAAATAAGCTCCTTTGATGAAATAAAAAAGTCCAAGGCCTTCAATCACATAATCATAATAATAAGCCCTAATTTATGTTGCACTCTTCCATAGCTTATATCACGTGGATGATCACTGGATCTTCTTCTCGCAAGCCCATCTTGAATATTTTGCTCTTGCTAGACTCGTCCCAAGTGGATTGCATCAATCCTTGCATTGCTTTCTTGATCTTCTTAGCTCTTGATTTTATAATTGGCACATCTGGAACTTGCAAAAGATCTTTAAAACTAAGCTTACCTTGGTTCCCATCATTGGGTTAGGTTTTTTAAATTTTTATCTATTTAAATTTATTAACAAAACACAATCATATATTAGAGAGACAACTGCCAGAAACCATGGGAAGAGGGCATCACTTGTCATTAATACAACTCTTCAATTGCATCTATTTTTTTTTTGTCTTTAATAACCATCTCATATCTTCTAATTCCTTTCACTCTCAATCAGTGTTAAGTAATAGGAGTACTCAAAATGTCAAACTCATGTTCACATCTAACTTCATGGTGTTTTGTCAGAAAGTTTGAGTCGACAACAGCCCCCTCTACCCCCATTAGGTCTGCCACTGCCTCTTACTTTTTCCTCCAGCCACCCCCTTCTCTACTCTCTCCCTTCTCTCCTTTTCCTTCATCCTCATGCCTCGACCCACTGTTGCAGTTGTAGGTCTATGAGCTTCTGACTGACAGTCATTGTCGTGGATGCAAAGACCCACGATCGTTGTTGTGAATCAATGTGTTTCGAACCCACGACCATAACTGTGGCTTTCTTGTTTCATCAAATTTGTGCACAAATCTAAGATTTGTTTTTTATTTTATTTGCTTGTTTGGTGAATTTTGAATTTTGTGTCATGGGCTACAATTTTCTTATGATTTTTTGTAGGTGGATGGGCTAGTCAGGTAATGGTCTTGTCAATTCGCTTGTCCAGCAACCAGATGTGGGCTAGAACGAGGTGTAGGGAGGGTGGCTACCTGCTCATATAAGGCGGGTGGCATCACCCTCTTACTAGAACTAACATGGAGCCTTGAACTTCTTGCAATCACTAAAGGCTTGTTTGGGCACTCAGAAATACAAGTGAAATGAGTGTGTTTCGTATGGACCAGTGTGTTTATGTATCCAAACATACAATTGAGCATGTCTTATCTCATTCCAGTAGATTTCAACTCATCTCACCACTATTCATTGATTGAACAACATGTAAAAGCTACACAATTTCTCATGCAAAAGTAGAGGAGTAGTGATAACTTTAAAACTCATTCACAACTTGTATACAACTTTAAATATAATAAAAATTTTTATTAAATTTAAACACATCAAATCAAAAGTAAAAGTCAAAATAAAATTGAAAATAATATTATTTTATTATATAGTTGTTATTCAATGGTAAGTTTATCATTTTCCAAAGCAAAGACACATTAGAGGAAACTTGAAATATACATAACAGATTACAAAAAGTCTTCTCTCTCTCGTCTTCTTTGAAAGGCGACTGAGGAGAAAGGGTAGTCAGTTTCTACTCCTTGGGAGTAGAGTGTTTTTTTTTTTTCTCACAATCAAGTGGGTGAGCGGGAGAATAATCAGAGGTAGAGGGAACATGGAAGATTTAGGGGCTAAGTAAGAACAATTGAAGCTCAACGACGAAGAACAAGTAGGAATAGGGACTAACATTGAACATCTATATGAGGGACATAAGTGGGCAGAACGTAGTCTGATCGGACGAATTTGCATTGAACGACATATAAGTAAAGATGTCATTCGGACCACTATGTTAAAGTTGTTGAAGGTAGACATGAATATTATTTTCAAGGAGATTCGCTTGAATACATTCATTATTATCTTTACAAACCGCGATGATAGAGATCAAGTTATGGTAGGAAGACCATGGTTGTTTGACAGTCATCTGTTTGTTCTAAACCAATTTGAAGGCATAATGCAACTGCACTTAATAAATTTCGATTATGAACAATTCTGGATTTAGATGCATGATCTTCCATTGGCATGCATGAATCGACACATAGGAGAAACAACTGGAAGTACAATAGGTAGCGTTCTGGAAGTTGATGTATGGGAAGATGGTGTGGGCTAGGGAAGCTTTTTAAGGGTAAAAATTGAATTAGATTTGAGGGAGGCTATAGCTGAGGGTCGTACCATAAATGTGAATTCACAGAGTATGTGGGTGCCAATGAGATATGATATGCTACCGAAAATTTTCTTAAGATGAGGTAAAATCGTTCATGGGGATTTAGGGTGTTTGAATGGTGATCAGAGTAGAAACTACAACATGGACAAAGAGAGCCAATTTGGACCATGGTCAAGGGCAAAGAATGGTAGTTGTCGTAAATTGTTTGGATTCTAAGGAAATAGTGAAGAAATTTGAAATTCCTTCAACAATCAAATCCACAAAGCGCAACAAAGGGAAGCAGTCTGTCTAAGGGAGTCTAGTCACAATCCAATGCACGGAGGAGCCCCACCAAAGCATGGTGCTTTAAAAGAGCTAGTGATTGTAGGAGAAAATTACGGCGATAGAAGGGGATGAGGGGTAATTTGAAAAAAAAAAAAGAGATATGATAGGGCAAGAAACAGATCAAAGTTTATCCTTAAAGAATATTGCGAGAAGTGCAGGAAGTATGCCGGCAATCAATTATGATCTTGAGGAAGTTGGGGAAAATGTAAATAAGACTCTGGAGAGAAATATACATTCAGGTCAGATAACCCACTAGCAAATAAAGAAACTAAAAAGCCTAACATTGGATTTGAGATAAACTCAGTCCCTTTATTAGAACCTAACCAGTTGAATGAAGAGGAAACCTTTACAGTTCAAGGTAAGAAGAAAGAAGGGGTAGTGAGAAGAAGCTAGAAGAAGAGAGCCAGAGGCTTCAGAGCTACAGGTGAGTCTACATCTTTACCTTCTCGTAGAAAACACTCAAACTTGGGCCTGAGTATAAGGATTGCTGAGGTGAAGGAGGGGAAGAAGCTTAAGGTTACTCAAAACATAGGAGAGTGTGAAACTAATTTGTTATCGGTGGAGGCTACTAGTCAACCCCATCGGGATCAATGAGTCTATTAAGCTAGAACTGTTGAAGGCTTGGGAACCCTTGAATAGTTCAAGACCTTTGTATCACGACAAAGGAAAAGAAACCCAAGGTAATGTTTCTAATGGAGACACTGCTTAAGGCATCTAAATTGGAAGGTCTAAGAAGAAAGCTCAGATATGATGGTTGTTTTGGAGTTGATCCAGTTGGAAGAAGTGGGGGATTGACAATCTTGTGGAGGGCAGATACAGATTTGGAACTTCTTAATTATTCATTAAGACATATTAGTGTTTGGATTAGTGATGAGAATCTAAACACTAGGTGGCTCCTTAATGGATTTTATGGCAATCCAGAACTGAGTAGAAGGAAAGAATCATGGGAGTTCTGAAGAGGCTTAAACCCAGTAACACAGCTTGGTTAGTGATTGGCAATTTTAATGAAATTATGTTCCACTATGAGAAAGAATGGGGAAGAGCAAGGCCTGAGAGTTAGATGGAGTTGTTTAGAATAGCTCTTGAAGAGAATCAATTGTTTGATTTGGGATATATTGAAGATATGTACACCTAGAGTAATAAACATGCAGATGGAAGCTTTACAAAAGAGAAATTGGACAGGATAGTAGCAAATAATTGATGGAAAAGTATGTTCAATGGAGTTAGCGTAGAAGGTTTAGCTGCGATATGCTCAGACCATTGACCTCTTGTATTTTCCTTTACAAGAGGTTTTAGGAGGCAGTATAAGAGAAGAACATTTTTTAGATTCGAAGCTAGTTGAATTAAAGAAGAGGAATGTGCAGACTTAATAAAGCAGGAATGGCAAGGTTGTGGTTTATTTTTGCATCATCTGGAAAGAATACAAACAACTCTGAGTAATTGTAGTAGTGCTCTATCCAGGTGGAGCAAGTAGAGAAGCCTAATTATTGAGAAAAAAATCAAAGAAAAATATGAGCTCATTAGAAGGCTACAAGCAATAGAGGGGCCTCAGAATGTAAATATGATCAAAACTCTGTAGGGTGAAGTAGGTGATATGTTAAATCAGGAGGATATAAAGTGGAAGCAAAGAGCTAAGAGAATTTGGAACCAATTTGGATATAGAAATACTAAATTCCCATGCGTGTGCCACCCAAAGGAGGAAGAAAAACCAGATTCTACAAATCATTGACTTTGAATTAGTTCTTAGAACAAACCAAGAAGGGACTCAACAGGCTTTCTAGAACCATTACATAAAAGTCTGTCAAACAATGGATCCCACAGTAGAGGCTTTAGATAATTGTTTACAACGTGTGGAGGCAAGAGTGACAGCTGAGATGAATATGGATTTACAAAAATAATTCACCAGGGTGGAGGTTGAAGAAGCACTTAATTAAATGGCCCCTTTAAAATCCTAGGTCCTGATGGGTTTAGGGCCTATTTCTATCAATCCTACTGGACTTTAGTAGGGGATGAGGTTAGCACAACTATTCTTAAGTTCTTAAATGGTGATGAATTTGTCCCTTCTATAAATTTTACTTTTATTACTTTGATACCTAAAGTACAAAAATCTAAGTCTGTTAGTGAGTTCCGTCCTATAAGTCTATGTAATGTATTGTATAAAATAATAGCTAAAACTATTGCCAATAGACCGAAATAGACTGAAAAAGGTGTTGCCAGTGATCATTTCATCAAATCAAAGTGCCTTCATTCCTAGAAGGCTCAACCCTGACAATATCATTGTGGCGTATGAAGCTCTACATTCTATGAAAACTAGGAAAAAATGTAAAGAATGAAGTATGACTTTAAAATTAGACATCTCTAAAGCATATGATAGGGTAGAATGGAAGTATTTGGAGGGGATTATGAGACTGGGATTTGGTCAGAAGTGGGTGCATTTAGTTATGCAGTGTGTTACAATAGTGAATTACTTAGTGTTAGTGAATGGACAACCATGTGAAAGAATAATTCCTACAAGGGGCTTAAGGCAAGGAGATCCATTATCTCCTTACCTTTTCCTCTTTTGTGCAGAAGGGCTCAGTTCATTGATAAACTTCTTAGAAAATAGAGGAGATATTCGAGGCATATTAGTGTAAAAAGGAGGAAGTAGGAAAAATCATCTTCTTTTTGCATATGACTGCATACTATTTTTGTAGAGCCAACTTAAAAGAATGGGGGAATGTAGCACAATTGTTGGATTAGTATAAACAAGCTTCAGGTCAATGTTTAAATATGCAAAAGGCCAACATCTTCTTCAAGAAAAATACTAGTAGGGATATTCAAACACAGATAGTGAGAGAATCAGGAGCAAGGTTGAGTGGAGATTTTGAGAAAATCTAGGGTTGCCTTAAATGGTTGGAAAGTCAAAATACAAAACCTTTAGGGGGATCAAAGAGAGAGTTTGGCATAAAGTGAATAATTGGAAGAATAACTTTCTCACCCATGCAGGCAAGGAGATCCTCATCAAAGCTATAATACAACCAATCCCTACGTAGGCTATGAGTGTGTTTAAAATACCAAAGCGATTGTGTAAAGAAATAACTGACATTATGGCTAGATTTTGGTGGGGCCATATGAAGCAGGAAAGGAAGATTCAATGAAAAAAGTGGGATCAGATGGGTATATCAAAACTGAAAGAGGGCTTGGATTCAGGTATATTGATTGCTTTAACCAAGCCATGTTGGCTAAGCAATGCTGGAAAATCCTTACTAATCCTACATCTTTGGCAGCCAGAATTATGAAGGAGAAATACTACAAAAGAGGAACCATCATGGAGGCAAAGTTGGGAGCATGTCCATCACAAATATGGAGGAATATATGGAGTTCCAGAAATTTAGTTAGAGAAGGGTTAAGATGGAGGATTGAAAATGGTAGTAATATAAAGATCTGGGGAGATAAATGGTTATCATCACCAAGTACATTCAGTGTACAATCTCTAGTGAAAATTCTTAACAAGGAAGCTAATGTAAATGAACTCATGGAAAGTGAAAAAGGTTGCTAGAATGAGGCTCTAATTAGAGAAATATTTGAAGAAAAAGTGGTAGAAGTTATTTGCAGTTTGCCAGTTAGTGGATTGGGGTCGGAAGATAAATTGATCTGGGACTTTACTAAGAATGGCCTGTTTCAGTCAAGAGTGCATATCACTTAGAAGCCAACAGAAGAAGAAGAGAGGAAAGGAGAAGCATCAAGTAGTAAAGAGAGATCTATTGAATGGAAAAAAATCTGGGATATGAATGTGCCAAATGGAGTCAAAGTTTTTCTTTGGCAAGCCATTAGTAATGCTCTTTCTACCAAAAAGAAGCTGTTTTTGAGGAAAATAACTGATAATGCTAATTGTCCTATCTGTGAAACAGTAGTGGAGACTAGTAGTCATGCTTTATGGAGTTGTCTTGCATCTACTGATGTTTGGGCAGATGTAACACCCCGCCTAATTAACCATTAGAATTAACCTTAAAATGCCCTTAGATTGAGCTTATGATTTTGGGCTTTAAATATTATTATTATTATATTATCTTTTATTGCTTATTTTATTTATTTACTTTAGTGTTGATAGTTAGATTTATTTAGACCATGACACTTAGTGTCATTATTATTAAGCGTGAAGGATTAGAGAAGCAGACCCATTAGTAATTCTATTAAGGCCTTTGTCAAGATCCTTTGGATCAATTGGCAACACCTTAGATTTTCACTAAGAGAATCAAAGATCGAATCCCCCCCTCCCCCATGTAAAAAAAAAAAAAAAAAAAAAAAAATTCTATCAAGGCCTTTAGAACCTTAGGACAATTATGGGCCAAGCTTTAGAAGCCCTAAAACCAAGCTTCTTAGAAAATCAAGACTTGATAGGATAGCCTTGGCCCAAGTATGAGGAATGCATAAGGTCTTTGGGCCAAGCTTGGTATAGATTTGACCCAATTAGGTTAAGGAAAGCCTTTCAAGCCCCATCTTAGTAGATTTTGAGGCCTCTTTTAATCTCTCAAAATCTGGAAACAAGGCCCACTTTCACTCAAAACCCAAAAGCCCATGAATCACTAACCCATACTCATGGCCCTTTTAAGCCCACAAGGCCCAAAATCTTGTTTTGTTCTATTTCACTCTTCAATTTGAAAGTCCAATACACCATGCCATGGATTTTCTCAAGCCTATGTCATACCCTAAGTACCCAAATTAAGTTTTAAAATTTGGTTAAGACCATTAATCACCTTACCCATGATGAGTGATATTTAAACCATGCTTTAGAGCTTAATTTTCTTTCTTAATCTTTTTAGCCTTTTTTATATGAAATTTTCTTGTTTCACTCTTCAATTACATCATTCTTAGATCATATTAAGACCCTAGATAAACCTCCACACATGTCATTAGAAGAAATGACATATCAAATCCCAAATTACACCAATTGGCACACATGTGTGCCCTTTGTGTGCATGGACTGTTTTGCCCTTAATCCTAATCTTTTTGTGCCTTTTCTCAAAGGCACTATGGTCTTTAAACACCTCATATGATCCCTTTAAACCCAGACCAAGCCTTGGATGAGATTTGATTTCAAAAACCAAATAAAAAACCAAAACCGATTGCACCAAAAGGACTAATTGGATGACTATCGAATTGGTTGGGTTTCAACCACCCATTTGCCATGGTTGGGCCACCACCCCATGCCACCTCTAGCACCACCCAATCCCCAAGAAGTCCTCATGGTCATCATGAGCCTTGACTAGATTTTTCACCCAAAGTAGGCACCAAAAACCGTAGGCACCCAAGACCACTTCACTCGGCAACCACCCTCCCTTGCATCATCTTCCTTGAGCTACACCTCTTTGATCACATAACAGCCAACCCTCCACCTTCTACCACCTGAAAAAGCCTTCAAGAAGTGACCTTACACCTACACAAAACAGCCTTGAAGAAGAGTCAAGAAATAAGTCAAGGCTATGATCAAATATGTCCAAGGAAAACCACTTGAACCTGTCAGCCCCCTTGGATGGTTTTGATGGTTTTTCTCCTCTTTCTTCTGCACCACAACTTGACCAGCACCCTTAGGAGCAATGTAGCACCTGAATTGATGAAATCATGGTGATTTTACGGGACTATTCACTCTGCACAAGTGACACCAAGTGATGGATGCAAGTTGAAAACTTTAGCCCTTACACCACCGCCCACCTCAACCAGTCCCCATGGATCAAGGCCAATGTCTCCACCCCCTTGGCCACCTATAAAAAGCCCCTCCATCCCCCTCATTTGTCCACACCTCATCTCCAACTCCCCCTTGAGCATAGAGAGCCATCTTCCCCCTTAGTTTTGAGAGAAACCGAAAGGTGAGTGAGTTTGAGAGTTCTTGGAAGTTCTTGTGAGTTCTTGTGCTAAGAGCTTGAGTGGGCTACGAAATTTATTAGTATTCTTGCCCTGGATCTTAGTTTACATGTCAAATTATGGTTTAAAGTGTTAAAATGATTTTTGGATGAATTTAGAAAAGGTTACCATGCATGATTCAAAACTGGATTTATTAAGGATGGTTTAAGTGTTTAAATTGTATTAAGTGGAAATTTTAGTTATGGTGTGGTGCCCCCAGCCCTCGCTTGGGATTGAACGGTAACTGAGATGCCGGGACATGTAACACAAGGCTACACAGCCTTCGTACATGACAGTAATATACTATGCACCTAAGTACACTAGCAGTATGCAATAGTGTAGCAGCGGAAGATTAATAAAAGTTGGATAAACTAAGCAATGTGATAAGCAATTGCAAAGCAAGTGGCACCATACTAATATTATAACCCAAAAACATTGTCCAAACATAAAGATGAGTCATAAAGGCGTAATTTCCCAAAAATCATGAAGCATAGTCTAAAATTCCCAAAACACGGGATTTCCGCAAAAATAACATAGATCCACAAAAGTTTGCCATAAGTACTGTTGTCTTCTTCTTCTTTTTTTCCTTTTTTTTTTTTCAAAATACTTAAGCTCTCATGCTCTTCATAAAGATTTGGGCTTCACACATTTTTCCAAAACCTTATCCTTGTCCTGGTTGTTACGCCGCTTGAACTCCGCAATGAATTCAAGTATACCTGTCATCTCCCATTCAATGGCCTCGAGACGCTCTAGGATGGAGGGCTCGGGCCGACTCAGAGCCATCTTAGGCACAATCCTCTTTGGAGGAGGAGGTGCCGTTTTCTTCCTCTTGGTCATAGTCGTCATTTACTAAACTTGTCACAACTTCTATCATTCCGGTTGGGGAATGGTAGTTGAAACTACCACAATGAGATTTCAAGAAATATCAGCAAGTAATCACACAACATACCACAGTTAACACAACATACCACAGTTAACACAAGCATACAAAAGATATATCATGATATGCGTGCATGGACATGTACTTAACTTATCCCTTTGACCAGAACTTAACTTATGCACTTGACCATTATCAAAAGACTTGTAACAGAGACTTAAGCTTTTCATAAAAACTTCTTAACTTTTTCTTATTCACGTGAACTTATTCAGAACTTGCCTTATTAGAACATATCACAAAATTTGCATCGAGTGATCCTTAGAACTTATACTCATATTCTTATTCAGGAGTGGATACAACATGGTTCCCCTTAGCACCGCGTGTTCCTGCTAGTTACTGTACATCAACAGTCCGTGCACCATGATGAATACGTCATAAACAGAGATTCATATTAACTCGATCTTACTTCGTCGGGTTACATGCCTTATGCACCCACTAGCGTTAGGTACTTCCTCGCTCCTGTATCATTTAAAAAGAATCCATTCGAGACTCGTCGACGATACTTTGTCGACCCAGGGGTTACCACTTCATTCTTAAGCACTCTAGAGTATACAGAGGAGTTCCACTAGGACATTCCCTCGCCCTAGTACTTGGGGTCGTGATAAAACCTTTTTCTTTGAAAACACTTTGTGAAAACACTTCTTACTCAAATGCATGTGACATGAGACTTAAACATGTTTACTTATACTTGACATGTGACATATGAAATGCCGCGCATGAAACAACCAAGCATAACATATTCATTTCGTAGCATGATAATATAAACCATGAGAGATATCAAAACATATACATGGAACCATGAAAACTTGCTTAGGCAGAAACTCATAGGCACAAAAACATGAAGATTCATCACATAAACATATTCCAAACCTCAAGCATATATTATTAAAATCAAAACATAGTAAACTAAGACATGAAATCATAGGTTTTTGACTAAGTTCGAAAGCTCCAAAACATATTCAAACTGAAACTTCATATTACATAAACCATCAACCTCAAACAAGTGAAAACCGAAACTCATAGGCATATTTCATAGCATTTTCATCATAAATCCGAGATATATAATTCCTTCCTTAGAGTTACTCAAGATCATATTAACATATTCAAACAAACAACCAAGAGATAACAAACAAAGCAATCAAAATCACGGAAGGATTTACACAATCATATACGAATATTAACCAAGAGTAAGTTGAGTGTATACTTACAAAATTCTCGTAAAGGAATATTAACAAGCTGTAAATCCAAACATACTATATTAGAAAGACCATCTAAAACTCTATCTCATGATCTTGAGTGTGTGTGTGGATTTCTAGGGCATCACTTGGTCTTAAACCATTCAGCTTCTAGGGTTTTTAGGTTAATACCCATTCATTTCACTCATAAGGTAAAACAAAACCTAAAGTAGGCAAGAATACATGTGATGGTCGAAACATGGAGGATGAACTCCCCCTTCACTAACCAGCCTCAAAGGTTTCACTTGAAAACCCTAGGTTATTTCCAAGAAAATGGTAGAAAGTATGTGTGTTCTATCTTTTTCAAAGTCTAATGAGATCTGAATCTCATTTTCGGATTGAGGAAAGACTTGTGTATGTGCAAGACTTAGAGGAAACCGATCATTACCTTGCTAATCCTTGGTAGTGCTGAAATCCCTTCTCTTGCAAGGATCCTCCTTATTTGGTTGGAAAGAAAACACAAGAAAATAAAGGAACTTTCAAATGAACATGGGAGAATTGTGTGGAGAGAGTGGAAGCTCATGCATATCCGAAAAATGGCAAGGGAAAAGCCCCCTAGGCGTGAACCCTTCTCTTTATATATGAGACCCTTCACTTCCCTCCTTGCTTGCATCCAAAACCGTTGCATGGATGACAAGAGGCAATGTTTCTTCTTCTCCCTCTCCTTATTGCCGAAATGCCTCTTGGAGTTCTCCACTTGGATTGCATTGGGAAGGGACACTTTGGAGGGTGGTGTGTGGGACTTCTTCTCCTTGGCCGAAATTCCCTTTCTCCCCTTTATGCCCTTCCTTTCCTCAAACAAGTAAATATCTCTTCAAGGGTAACTTGGTAAAACCATACATGCCTTTTCCTATTCCCAACAAGTGACTTTTGGCATGGAAGACAAGTGGCATTGGGCGTGTGCCATAGCCCTAGCCGTCCCCTCTATTTTTTCCTTTCCCAAGATGTTTCATCTTCCAAGTATTCCTTCCCTAGGTGACCTTTCATATACCATTGGTTCAAAATACACTAAGTGATAAGTGGCAAGTGAATGGAATGCTTAGGAGTGTGCTAGCCGAAACCCTAAGGGCAAACTTGTCCTTGATACAAAAAGTCTCTTCACAAAAATCTTTTAGAAACTTGGTGCATGCTTGACACATGGCAAAAACTAACTAAATTCGAAATCCCAAAGGCCTCCCTTCTGTTGCCTATGCAAAACTTCTAAAAAAGCTCTATTTCATTTCCCTAGGCTCCCCTTTCTAAGAAATCTACCTTGGAACTTGAATTCTAGACAAAAACAATGGGCTAGGCGTGTAAGTCCATCCTGGTGCCTTCCTACACCTCTCTTTCCCCCTTAACCCACTTTCAAGACTAGGTTCAAGGTGTAACAATCTCATGGCACATGACACTAACAACTTAGAATTGGATCATGGGCCTAAACCATTGGACCTAAGTTTCCAAATAGGGCCGAAATTCCAAAGTGAACTAGGGCCACTTTCCTCTTGGGCTCAAGTTGCTACATCAAAGGTTCTAAGGCATTCATTTCAAAGTAACTAAGGCTCCTAAAATGCCTTGGCAACCTAGAACAAGTTCTAAGGGCCAAGCCTAGACAAAAACTCAGGTCATCACATATGGCATGTCTTAGCATACTTTGATATGATTTATTAATGCCTTAGAATGATCATGGAATGATAGATTTTTTATTAGAAGCATGCCATGATAGGTTTTGATTCTATCCTGTTTTGATCATCAAAATATGCATGGGTTCGGATGTACTTATTATGGGGTTAGTTGGCTCAGAAAATGTTGATGAGATCTTGGACACTTTGGCCTCTTGTAAGACTAGTTCGGATGTACTTATTTGGACTCAATCTGATAATGGATGTTTTCTACTAAATCGACTTGGGATTATGTTTGCATCAAGGGATCGCATTTAGATTGGCATCCCTGAGTGTGGCATAAGGTGACTATTGTTATATGGAAGGCTTGGTTTTCGGTGTTAAGTGTTGATGATCGTCTCCGCCGTATTGGTATTCCAATCGTCTCTAGGTGTGATTTTTCTTATGTTGTTGGGCATTATGAAGATCAGAACCATGTTCTGTTTGAAGGTGAGCTACCCCATAAGGTGTGGCAGCTCTTTGGAGTCATGTTCAGTGTCCTTGTTGGCAGAACTTGGAAGGATAAGGTGTCCTCTTGGTTTCGTCGAGCAAAATCCTCTACTTAAGTGGTTTTAGTTATGGGGATCATCTCGATGATTATCACCTAGAGACTCTGGAGGAGAAGATGTTCGGCCCGTATGGAGGGTCTTAGTGTCTCTTTACTCGATCTTTTTCATTCCATTAAACACTTGATTGGTTTATTATGTCATGACTCACAAAAAATTTCTAGCTTGTCTAATTTTGATGTGCAGGTGCTTCAATGGTTAAATATTCCTACTGTCACCCCTTTAGCTCGCAAGTGCCGGGTGGTTCAAATTGAATACAGATGGTAACAGTCTTGGCAACTCAGGCTCTTCCGATGTGGGTAGTATCATTAGAGACGATCATGGCAAACTGGTCCAAGCCTTTGCATCTCATATTGGAGTTGGATCTAATAACAAAGTTGAATTACTAGCCCTTCTTCATGGTCTCAAGGTTTGCATCTCTTTGAATTTAAATTTTGTTGAAGTTGAACTTGATTCTTTAATTGTAGTCTCATGGTGGAACCGAAGAAGATGTAGGGTGTGGTACTTGGAGGACTTCTGGGAGGAAATCAATGAGATCAAGGCATCCATGACCTGCTCCATAAAACATATTTTCAGAGAAGGAAATCAAGTGGCAGCCTGGTTGGCTAAACAAGGGGCAGAAGGATCTAATCTTGTTTGGAATAGCTTGGGAGATTCTCCTCGTAGGTTGAAAGGCCTTATCTTATGGACTATTCTGGGCTACGATCCTTATGTTTTTTCTAGTTATTTTTTGTTGCTAGCTGAATTTTTTCGCCTTTTTTTGTGGGATCTGAATTGCAATGTTGGGTTTTTTTTTAAGTTTGATGCATGGGATGCTTCTTTGAATATCTGTATACCTCATGGGTCGTCTTCTGTTACCACAGTATTCCTCCGCTATAAGTGAGGGCAATAAATAAAATTGGGGCTCCGTCCTCTTTTAAAAAAAAAAAAAAGCATGGGTTTTTAGGAAGTTTGTGATTAAGACATGAAGTTTGATGTATTCCACCTAGGCTTGATGATTAAATATTTAGAAACCTTCTGATTAGGATAAGAAGGAAAATACATGTTTTGGGTAAATTTTGTAAGCATGCCTTTGTGATTTGCACTAGAAACACTAAGCTTGATTAATGAAGGGTTAATGAAGATTATGGTTTTTAGCCTTGATTAAGTGTTGGGATGAACTTGTTTACCCAAGAATTGGACTTTATCATGTCATTAAAGACTATAGTGATTGTTTGTGATTAAAGAAAATTACTTCAGCATTGATTCATTGGGATCAATAGTTGAAAACACACTAAGCCATCAACTAAAGTGCATGCCACGGGTTGGGTATGTTTGAGCTAGTTTCATTTTGAATTTTACAATTCTAAGTGTATAGATGGTTTTAGAATATCAGAAATATGAGGTCCATAAAATTTGGTTAAATTTGAGGTTTGTTTGTAAATAGTGTAAATTTAGGGCCTTAGTGACAATCATTGAAAGTTTTGGGGGTATTTTTGTAAATACTCATTTTTAAAACCTTTGTTTGTGAACCTCATCCATAGTAGTATAAATCCTAACTTAGTATGAATTTGATTTCAGATGCTATAATTTTTTTCAAACTCAGGAAGTTTGTAAGTTGGCCTCTAACTTACAGTTTAATAAATTATTTATGATTTATTGATAAATACTTCATTCATGTTATAATTGTCATTTTGAGCATAAAATATCATGTTATATGATAGATTGAGTGTATACTTACATGACATGTGATATTTTCACCATTTTTACATATTACATCTATAAATGTCATTTTCATATGAAAACTTGCTACATATGCACATGTCATGAAATATTTTTTTTCAACATAATATGAAAAATAATTTTATCACGACCCCAAAGGCTAGGATGAGAAATTATTCTAGTGTAACTCATTTGTCCACTCTAGAGTGTTTAAGAATGGAGTGATAACTTCTGGATTGATGAAGAACAGTCAACGGGCTTTGAATGGGTTCTTTTTAAAGAACGCCGGAGCAAAGTCAAATGTTATGACATCTAAGACTAGTGGGTGTATCTGTTATGATATTATGATGTTATGTTATATTATCAATGCATTGAGAACGAGTCTGTAGATAACGTAGTATCAACGTGAGTTATACTACAGTCACGGGCAGGTATTCACATTAAACATGGAGAACTGTGAAGATACCACACGTTACGATATTATGATTAATTATGAATTGCTAATAATGATGAAATGTTATGATGAAATTATGTTTTTGATGGTTGAAGTAAAAATGTTCTCTGTACAAAAATATATATCTCAGTTTTTCTGAAAAATTTAAGGAATCTGGATGGGAGACACACTAATTTTTCTGCATTTCATATTTATCATTCTTCATGCATAATTTATCTTTGTGCAAGTTGGTTGTTTAACTTACTGAGATTTTAAGTAAATCTCACCCCTTGTAGACCTACTATCATTTCACTCAGAATGATAAGTTGTGTCAGAATTCAAAGAGGACGAGGTAGATGGAGCGCTGGATCCTACTGACTGAGGAGGAGGCAGACCTCCAGATGAGACTGGACTTGATCCTTATGTTTATAGTCTTTGTCCTTCATACTCTAGAACGCATGAAGCGGTTCATTTAACTTTGGAGACTTTTATGTTTAGCTTATGCTACTATTTGGTTTTGAACCAATGATGGTCATTAATGCATTGGGATGTTTTTAGTTATTCTGGCATAAGTTACACCCTTAATCCATTGTAAATATTGCATTTTGCTAATTGCATTTATAGGATGCATTGTGTGATGCCCACAGATTCCGCTTGGGATCGGAAGGACATCCGAGGCGTCGGGACATGTAACACAAGGTTACCTGCCCCCTTTTATGACATATAAGATGCAATGTTCCTAACATGCATCTAACATTATGCAATATTCGCAGCAGATAATTTTTTTTTTTGAGCAATACCATGCACCAAACTCATAATATCTCAAATACTTAAAACATACTTCATACATAAAGGCATACTAAACAACTGAGATCACAATACTAGTCCAAAATGGTTGTGAACAAAAGAGTGCTGGAGATTGAACTTCACAAAATACAAGTAGTAATCTAGGGCAACTACATCTATGTCGCACCGTCGCTTAGTCGACCTTTTCCAGTTAAAACGATTCCTGGTTCTCCTTCAGATCTTGTAACAAGATCTACCATTCTGGGGAATGGTAGTTGGGACTACCACAGTGAGATTTGATTACAAATCTCAGCAAGTTAACAAAAAACCTTCACACAGGTTAATTATGTATGCATGGCAATAAAGGTATGAATGCACAATCAAGTCAATAGTAAACATAACATAACCTGACATAACATGACATTAAATAATAAGCATAACGTGACTTGACATATCATGGCATGAACTGACATAACTTGAACTGAAACTGAAACTTAGCTCGACGTGACATAAACTTGAAATTTGACATAAACGTCAGCTTGAACATAACATAATGTGAAACATGAATTGAACGTGAAATACATTAACTTGGAATCTTTCTCAGTAGACTTAATTAATAAAGTGACCATACGGGTGTTGCACGGGTCCCCTTGAGCAGTGTGTCCCTGCCGATTACAGCATCACAACACAGGTGTCTATACCAGTTGTGAGTGCGTTAATACGTACTCCACAATTGCTGTGGCCCCACATATTCTACGTGTCACAATTGATGTGTCTCACGTAGTGTATGCTCCACAATTGTTGTGGCCCCATACTTCATGCTCCAGAGTTATTGTGGCCCCATGATTTGTTTGTGCCACACTTGTTGTGGACACACGTAAAATAAAGTGGCTCCATCGGCGTTAGTGCTTGGCGCACTTCGGTGACTAGCTAGTTAGGCCTCATTCGCAACCTGTTGACAGTACTTCATCAACCCAGAGAATTTTACACCTATTTAGACACTCCAACGTGAACAAAGGAGTTCCACTAGGATATTACCCTATCCTAGCGCTTAGGGTCGTGATTGACATGAATAACTTAACAAGACTGTTCTCGAGATACACAAACTATATTCGAGACGGGATGACATGAATACGAAAGGATAGAAATCCTGATGTAGCGTAACGTAACATGAACGTAAGATAACAAACATGACATATGTCGAGACATAAATGAAACAGACAATATTTCATAACATGACATGCATGTAACAGACAATTTTGTAACATAGAATAACATATAACAGACAGCATTTCATAACATAGTATAACATGTGACAGTGAATATTACGTGATATGACATACGTAATGTGACTACTTGTAATAGATAGTAACATGAGACAGAATATATTGTGTAACAGATAAGTATTTCATGACAGAATAATTCGTGTAAAAGATAAACATGAGATGACATAGCATGGCATGGCATGGCATATAAAACAAAGTGCGAACATAAAATGTAGTTCCCTTACCCATCACACATACACAGTAACCTGATAGTAAGTTAAGAGCTAACTTACCTCGATAGTCGCATTCTACGAAAAAAAAGTGCGAAACACGAGAAACTGAAAGAGGGTATTCTAAAAGTTAGAAATTAATTACTAACGATTAGAAATGTGAAAAGAGATAACTTAGAGTAAAATTACTATTTTACCCTCTACATGTGGGAAAATGATCATTTTACACCCAATTTAAGGATTTCACGTCCTAACTCCAAAAATTACCAAAATTTACATTCTTCATGTAAATTTTATCCTAAACTTAAATATCAACTCAAAAAAATTTAAAACCATTCACAACTATGGAAAACTCACTATGGCCGAGACCTACAGTCATTGTGAGAAAATACCTAAAATGGGTCGAAAATGGCCACGCAAAAAGACACAGAAATCTGCTCGAGAGAGCGCTTTTGAGTTTCTCTCTAAGAACGGGGGAAATAAGTGATAAAATGGAGTAAAGTGTGTCTTGCACGACTTTTGACTCCTAGAGGAGGAAGTTATGGGCTTGAAAGACCCTTGATTGGAGTTGGCTATGTGACATAAAGTGGAGAGTAATGAGGCCAAAGGACTGCCTGCAACAGCTGTGAGAGATGGAGGTTGATGGAGTGGATTTCTCCTTCACATCAAGGCACTATTGAGTGCAGCCAATGGCAGTGGATGGTCTGCCATGTGGGGGAGGAAACTTCTTCAAGAAGTTTTGCCAAGGTGGCCAATTTCGTGGGCCTTGGTGAGCCCCAACAAAGTGGGCTTCAATTTGGAGTTTAAACGTGGTTTGGTTAGGGTTTGAGATGTTATCTAGCCCAAAACCAATTTTTTTGGCCCAATCAAATTTTTCAAAGTTTAAAAAGTTAGATAATGATGTCATAACAAGGATTTGATTAATTAATAGCATGTGAAAGTGATTTAATCAAGTGATTAAATACAATGCTAGAAATCGGATTAAAAAGGGTTTGGAGGCCAACTTTAGGGTTTGGGGAAACCGTTTTGGGTTTTGGTTTCAATCAAGCTTTTGGGGTTTCAATTGGATTCTAACCTTTTAGGGTTTTTCTAGGGTTGAAACCTTCTTTGGTCTGGCACAATTTGGTTGATCAGATGAAACAAAGTTTTGCTTAGGTGGCATGATCTCACACCTTGATTTCCTTCATAAATCTAGCTAATGGTTTCTCTTTGTGCCAAGTGTCTAATACCATTCACTATGTGTAGCTAAGATCTTGCTGAATATCCAAATAAAACTTCTTTAACTTAATTTGGACATTCTACATTGTGATTTTGAAAACACTGCACTAAGTGCGCTAATCGAGGTTACTATTCACTCCAAAAAAAATGCATAAAAACCTAGTATTGAAAAATTCTAAATATTCATATTAACCTATAGTGAACATCATTTACCAAAATTCAACCCTGAAGTGCCCCTAAAAATAATTTCACAATTTCGAACAGATGCTTCGTCCGAAATTATGAAAATGGGTTATTGCGCCATAAAATCCTAAATAATCAACTGAGTCTAATGACGTAGACCATAACGCATTCTGATACTTCTAACTACCTCAAATAATTAAACTTATATTTCTAGCACCATAGTGAGTGATAACAGTAACCATGTTGACAGATTAAAACCTGAGCAATTGGTCTATTCGTAAAAACTTATGGGATTTTCACGAGGTTCCTAAAGTCAATAGAAATTTCACTAGTGAATTTCTAGTGGGTTATTACACATTGCATATTAACTGTCATGTACGGGGGTATGTAACCTTGTGTTACATGCTCCGACACTCTAAGTCTCTGTTCCATCCCAAGCAGAGGTTGGAGGCATCACAGCAGATGATCAAAGTCCTGTTAAAAAATGACACAGCAAAGAGGTTGATTTTTCCAGTATTTGGGAGGATATAATGAATCGGGTAAAGGCATATGAAGTGGAGGAAGATGTTATTTTAAAAAGAATTTGGTATAGAAGGAATAAATTCATTTTTTAAGAGAAGTTTGAGAGCCCAAAATCACTAATAATTTAAGCAAAAAATGAGTTAGATGATTTTCAGCAAGCTCAAGGCACATTGAGTAAGCAAACCAATTCAACTGAAATAGTAAGCGGAGGAGTAAAATAGCAGAAACAAGGTGAAAACTTCCTCAAAGCTAATTGGGATGCATCTTTAGATGTAAAGAACAACAAGATGGGAGCTAGTATAATCATAAGGGATTGGAAAGGGGAGGTAATTGTAACAATGTGTATGAAGGAAGAGTCAATATCCCTTCCATAGATAGCAGAAATTAAAGCTTTACAGAGAGCTATGGTTCTATGTTCAGAAATTGGACTACACAATGATATTTGAAAGTGATGCTAAATCAATGATTACAGAGGTTAACATCTCAGAGGAGAATTGCTCATTGTATGGTCAGCTCATTAAAGACATTAAACGCTTTGGTAGTTGTAGAGACCAGTGGTTCATTAGATTCACACCAAGAGAGGGGAACGTTGTTGCACATTTACCAGCCAAACGAGCATTATTATGTGAAGAAGGGTGGTTTGGATTGAAGAGTATCCAGAGTTCATAAAAAACTGTATTCTTATTGAGAAACAATGTACAGATCTTATCCATATTTGATGAATGAAGTTCTATATTCTTTCAAAAAAAAAGTAGAGACCCATTCCTACTTAAATATGTTTTGTGTTTTGTCTTCCTCCACAACAGACAGCAACACCATTTGATACTTTATACACCAACGTGATTTCCCTTCCGTAATAGTCATCGGCCAGTTAGTCTCAACAATTTTGTCCTCTTCGAAATGTGCAAATGCCGACTTCGGAATCTTCCTAGATGGCTTTTTCAGGATCTCTCTAGACATCGGTTGGTATCGGACTTGCTTCTAGTAATGTGTGCACCCTGTAGCCGATCGTAAATCTCATCAATTGGACTGCCCCTGGTATTGATCTTGTTCTTGATCTTGGGTTTGCTCATCTTCCTCATCATCTTCTTTGTTTCCTTTTAGCTCTTAAGACTGTGATGTGTAATAAACTAAATAGGAAATTCACGATGAATAATAAACTATGAGACTTGTAATGAAATATCAAAACTGTATTAAGATAAATTAGTATTTTCAAGGAATACTCAACCTCACAGAAAAAAGCTTGCTAAATATTCTTCAAGATGAATACAATGAAAACCGTAATTCCGTTTTTCTATATTCCCCCAATCTGCAGGTAACTACCCATGCCAATCAGTGGTTTACAAGTGGACTAATAAACTGAAAGTGACAAAATAGTAAAATACTAAAATAACGTGAACAAACACGCCTTTGGACGGACTCTCCTCCTTTTTCTCTCTCTGGAAAAAGGGTGGAGCGAAGTGAGTGGGACGTGGAAACGGTTATAACGGAAGCAGTGGAATCAGGGTGGTGTAGGGTGGTAAAGAAGAATCCTACGGGGCTGTAGGCATGAGAGTACGATGGTCGAAGGTGTTTGCCAGTGTATCTGCGGAGAAAGGTCTCGTCATAAGCGACCTAAGGTGCTCGGAAGGTGGTCTTTGAGAAGGAAGTGGGCGAGCAATGGAAGAATTTAAGGTTACGGGAAGAAGTCTCTGATATTGTTATTGAAGATAATGTTCCTAAGGAACTGAGATACAAGGAGCAAAGAAGCTTAGTGGGAAGAATGGCTTCATCCAGGACCGTAAGCAGGGAGGCTTTGGAGGCAACAATGGCGAAGCTATGGAGAATCAGTAAGGCAGCTAAGTTCATAGAGGTTAGTTTGAACATGTTTGTGGTCTTTGAAAACCAAGAGGATAAGCAAAGAGTTTCAGTAGGAAGGCCTTGGCTCTTCGATAACAATCTGTTAGTACTAAGGGAGTTTGAGGGTCATATTCCTCTTCATCGCATAAGTTTTGACCATGAAAGCTTTTGGATCAGAATGCATAACTTGCCTTTATCATGCATGATCAAAGAAAGAGGAGTACAGATTGAGAGTACAGTTGGTAAGGTTGAGGAAGTTGACGTTCAGGATGATGGTTGTGGATTGGGAAGTTATCTGAGGGTTTAGATTTATGTGAATTTGACACAACCTTTGGTAAGAGGTCGTACTCTGAAGATAAAGGGAGAGAGCGTCTGGGTCCCTTTTAGCTATGAGAAAATGCCACGCATGTGACGCCCCAACTCCCACGTACAAAAAACACTAGAATCGTGACGTTGGGATGATGACAACAAGGGTCACACATCCCAACGATAGTGTCAAGTGTGTGCAACATACAAAAGTGCACAATAAAAATCGCAGCGGATAATATAAATAAGTCAACTAAGTACCAGAAATTTAAATACAAATATTCAAAACAAATTATCTTTAAAAAAAAAGTTATACAGTCATCCCAAAATATATTACAAAGCCAAATACATAAATAATTGATAAAACAAATCTCAATATACGGGAGCAATCCCAGATCACTCCTTCAACGGAGCCAAGCTAAGGCTCGTCATCCTCATCTACATCAAAATCTACGATACCATAAAATGGTACCACAGGTAAGTAATAATCCAAACAACCCTCGGGATAAAAATGCATTAATGCAACCAACAAGCAGATCCCAAAATCTCATTTTCCCCGAAAATGATTTATTTCCAACACACGCCAAAAATCTCATTTTAGCCAAAAATATAATCCGACATTTTCCCAGAAAATGATATACACAAAATCTAACCATTTATCGGACACTGTAGGCAGGAATCGCAGGCGAGACTATACCACCATTCCTGCTTACCACCATCCCTACCGCGTGTACCGTAGGCGGGACACAACCACCATCCCTGCTTACCACCATCCCTACCGCATGCACCGTAGGCAGGAATCACAGGCGGGACTCTACCACCATCCCTGCTTACCACCATCTCTACAGTTCCTTTTCACACAATGAATATTTATCAGAGCACTGTAGGCGGGAATCACAAGCGGGACTATACCACCATCCCTACCGCGTGCACCATAGGCGGGAATCACAAACGGGACACAACCACCATCCCTATCGCGTGCACCGTAGGAGGGAATTACATGCTGGACTCTACCACCATCCCAGCTTACCACCATCCCTATAGTCTTTTTTCCTTTTTCTCACATGAAAATCCAATTTTCAATAAACACATGAACACGAATGTAATTACACGAAAACCCAGTTTCCTTACAAACATGATCATGCGTGCAAATATGCCATGTACATGAACAACATCATACCAACAACCAACAATGCAAACCAAATACACAACAACTCAGTCCACAATCCATCCGACCCCCGAACTCCTCGGACTCAGTCCAGCATGTCCAACCAGATCACAATAATATGAGTTAGTGCAAAAATATATTTAAATCACGATAGTTCTTTGGAGAAATACTTACTGTGCTATATTATAATTTCCGAAGGATCACAAAGCTGCAAGAAATGATGGCTCAGCAACAAAACAGTGTAAAATACATTGTGGCCGTGGGTCTCAAAAACTCACTTTTGAACGGGGACGAACCAAGACCCGAAATTGATAGGGTAGGGCTTAGAGGTGTCAATGAAGCCAATGGTGGTGGTGGTTTACCGTGGGTGGCGGCGTAGGAGGAGGTTTTAGGTCAAAAAGCCCAAAACGGAAATGTTGATGGATGTGCTTCACCGGTGGCAGATCGGAGCTAAGGATGGGTGCTTTGGGTTGCTAGGAGGTCGAGGATGAAGTGGTGAAAAGATGGTGGCCAAAGGTGGCACGACGGCGGCGCGCGAGCTCAAAGGGCGCCGCGGCTTTGCATCGTGCGAGGGAGGTAATGGCGGTGAGGGAGGAGCTGGGAATGGAGGGGGAAGGCCGCCGATGGGTGGAGAAGGAGGAGGAAGGGGCGGTGAGGTGCACGGCGGTGCAGAAATTCTACAACCCAAATGGGTTTCACACGGCCAATGGGGAGAGAGAGAGAGAGAGAGAGAGAGAGAGCGTGGGGAAGGAAATCCAGGGTGGGGGAGGTCGCCAGAGTGTGGGGAAGGAGGTGGGACGGGCGGTGTCGCCGGATGGTGGAGCACGGCGGCGGGCTGGTGGACGAACGACGCAGACGCAGGGGAGAGAGGGAGAGCAGGTCCCACGGGGAGAGAGAGAGAAGGAAGAAAAAGAAAATGGAGGAAAAAAGAAAAGAGAAGGAAAGAAAAGAGAAAGAAAAAAAAATGAAGGGAAAGAAATGAGGTCCAATCCTCATATCTTGTGTCACAAAAAGGATCCAACGAAAAAGATTTTAAAACAGCATCTCAATTAAAATAATTTAAACGTAATGATAAAATGAAAATAAAATAATTAAATCCAACAATCAATTAATTTAAAATAAGGAACAATTTAAATGCATCACAATAATAAATATTAAGAAAACATATCAAATTTAATTTCCACAATTTAAAGATCATAAAATAAACCATTTAAAAATTCGATAATTTTAAAACAAGAGAATAAATTTTTGAATTAATAAAAATAATTCTTCAATAAAAATATACTAAAATACAGGGTGTTACAACGCATCTGTTTCTCCTATGGATGCATTGCTCATGGGACAAATGGTTGTTGCAGTGTACTAGAGGATTCAGAAAATAAGGAGGAGCAATATGGTACGTGGATGAGGGCCTCTCAGTTTCAAAGGGTTAATAATGCTATTAATCTTTCCAGGAGGAAAGAGGGGTTAAAGACGTGGAGGAGGGAAGATACTAGGTAGGCAGTTTCAAGGTGAGGATAAGAGAGAAAATAAAGATGCAAAGGGGCGGGGGGTAGAGAGGGAGATGAAGGTGAGGGGGAAAAACTGAGTGGTGAGGAAGAGAGAAATGAAGTTTTTTCAGAAAGCTCTAATAAGGGGAGGGAAGAGGATTTTGCTCCTACTACTAATACAGAGAAGGTGAATATGAAGGCAAGGTTAGGGCAAAATCATGTAGAGAAGGGCCTGATAGAACTGTTTGAGGTGGAGCTGAGAGATGAGGCAGTTTTTCAAGCAAGTGGTATGAGCATTGAAAATGGGGAGAGAGAGCTAAGGCCTCTTGAGGATGCAGTTCAGAATAAGGGGTGGAAGGAAGATGAGTAGGCCATAAAAAAAGGAACATGGAAGTGGAAAGCAAGGAAAAATGAAAGAAGGACTGTACAGCAGTTACTATAGTTAATAAAAAAGAAATGACGAATTTGTGGCAGAAGGAAAGGAAAGTGGGACAAATAGGAAAAAAAAGGAAATGTAGCAGTGGTGTGGAGGGAGAAGACAGTGTGGTTGTAGTGGCGGAGGCTGAGTTTCAGCCCCGCCAAGCATTATAAAAATCTTAAGTTGGAACTGCCGAGGATTGGGAAATCCTTGGACAGTTCAAGATCTCTGCATGATGGCAGAGAAAAATAAACCTAGCTTGGTTTTCATTATGGAAACTAAGATTAGAAGAAAAAGGATTGAGTTTCTAAAGAAGAGGTTAAATTGTGAGGGCTATATTACGGTGGATCCAGTGGGAAAAGGTGGTGGTTTGGTATTATTTTGGAAGGTTAATGTGGAATTAGAAATTGTGAACTATTCCCAAAGGCATATCAATGCTTGGATTTGGGATGAAGGGGTTGACAAGCGATGGTTGCTAACTTTGTTATTATGGTCAGCCTGAAAAGGCTAAAAGGAAGGAATCATGGGACTCGTTGAAATCTTTTAAAACACAAACTCAGGTTGGATGGTGTGTGGTGGGGGATTTCAATGAAATCCTTGTTAATAGTGAAAAGGACGAGGAAGAGTGAGACCTGAGGGTCAGATGGTTTTATTTAGGGAGGCTCTCATTGATAGGAACCTTTATGACTTGGGTTGGAAGGGGGACAGATTTACTTGGAGTAATACGCATGGTGATGAATCATTTACCAAGGAAAGGTTAGATAGGGTTATTGCAAACACTGAGTGGAGAGAGGTGTATAAGGAGTCACGGGTTGAAGTTCGGGTGGCTAGTTCTTCTGACCATAAACCTTTGTTAGTTCACTTAATGAAGCAAAAAGAAGCTGAAGGGGTTAAGAGAAGATCTTTTAAGTATAAGGCAAGCTGGGCCTTAGAAGATGATTGTGAACTGGTTCTAAAGACAGCATGGAGGAAGGAAGATCCTTCAAACAAGGTGGTGAAGTTACTGGAGAATAGTAAAGCAGTTTTTCAGAAGTGGAGTAAGAAGCTAAATAATGAAGGAAAAAATGACATTGAGGAAAAATCAAGGTTACTGCAGAGGCTTCAAGAGAATGAAAATAGTGGTAATGCACTAGAGATAAGGAAAGTGAAAGAGGAACTGAATCTGTTGCTGGAAAAAGAGGATCTGAGGTGGCGTCAGAGGGCAAAGACAAATTGGTGCAAGCTTGGAGATAGAAATACAAAGTATTTCCATGCTTGTGCCAAACAAAGGAAAAAAAAGGAATCTTATTAGAGAAGTGATGAATGAAAGTAATAGGAGAGTTACTGGAAATGAAGAAATTGAGCAAACTTTCAGGAGGTACTTTATGAATCTTTTTCAGACAAACAATCCCACTAAAGAGGAGATAGAGGACTGTATTGGAGGCATTGAAGCAAAGGTTACCCCAAACATGAATAATTGGATCTCGAGGAGCTTTTCAAGGGAGGAGGTGGAGGAGGCAATTAAGCAAATGGGACCTCTAAAGTCCCTGGGTCCAGATAGATTTGGAGCTTGCTTTTTCCCAAACCATTGGAAGGTAGTAGCTGAAGAAGTGTGCCAGGTAGCCTTATCTATTCTAAATGGTAACTCTATGGATTATGCTCTTAATTATACTTTCATTGCTTTGATTCCAAAAGTGAAAAACCCTAAGATGGTCAGTGATTTTAGACCAATTAGTATGTGTAATGTCATTTATAAAATTGTGTCAAAAGCTATCACTAATAGATTCAAGAAAATGTTATCAACTATCATTTCTCCCACTCAAAGTGCTTTTCTACCTGGGAAAATGATTAGTGACAACATTATGATAGCTTATGAAATACTTCATTCAATGAAAACAAGGAAGAAGGGGAGGGTGGGAAGTATGGCCATCAAGTTAGATATGTCCAAGGCCTATGACCGAGTGGAACGGAAGTTCTTAGAGGCAGTAGTGGTAAGACTTGGTTTTTGTGAGAGATGGGTGAAGCTCATAATGAAATGTGTATGTTCAGTAACTTTTTCTGTGTTGATTAATGGAAAGGTTGGTCACATTTTTAAGCCTTCAAAGGGGTTAAGGCAAGGTGACCCTTTGTCACCTTACCTCTTCATCCTTTGTGCTGAGGGGCTGAGCTCGATGCTTAATAGCTATGAGAAATAGAATCTGATTAGAGGTGTACAAGTGACTCGAGGGGGACTAGTATCAATCATCTCCTCTTTGCAGATGATTGTATACTATTTGGAAGAGCCAAGTTGGAAGAATCGGATAAGATTCAAGAGCTGTTAAATAAATATGAACAAGCCTCAGGACAATTTCTGAACAAAGGGAAGACTTCTGTTTTCTTTAGTAGCAATACCAATGAGGATAAGAAAAGGATTATGGTGGCTGGGGCTTCTGTGGTTGGTGGTAGTTATGAGAGATATTTAGGTCTTCCAGCTCTGGTAGGAAGATCTAAATACAACTCTTTTAGAGTATTAAAAGATAGGGTCTGGCAGAGGATTTCCAGCTGGAAAAACAGCTTCCTTTCACAAGCTGGAAGAAGTATTGATAAAGGCTGCGCTACAATCCATCCCTACATATACCATGAGTGTGTTCAAGCTCCCTATGAAGTTGTGTAAGGACATGAATGGGTTATTTTCTAAATTCTGGTGGAGGAAGCAACACATGGAGGGGGTATCCAATGGAAGAAATATGAATTTTTGGGATTGCAAAAAGGAAAGGGAGGCCTGGGATTTAGGGACTTGGAGAGCTATAATTTAGCTCTCTTAGCTAAGCAGGGATGGAGGCTTCTTAAATATTCAGATTCTCTAGCAGCCGTGGTTTTTAAGGAAAAGTATTTTGGGCAATCAAATTTTTTGGAGGCAAAGCTTGGCTGTCAACCCTCCTTCTTATGGAGAAGCATTTGGTCTGCAAGAGATTTGCTTCTTGAGGGATTAAGATGGAGAGTGGGGGACGGTAGTAAGATTCAAATTTGGGGCTCTAAATGGATGCCAACACCATCATCTTTTTCAATTCAGTCTACCGTGTCTGTGCTGAGGGAAGATGCAAAGGTGGAAGAGTTGATTGATAAGCAGAATAGGGCATGGGATGAAGGTAGAGTGAGAGCCATTTTTTGAAGTGAAGAGGCTGAGCAAATTCTTAATATTCCCTTAGGTAGAGGTAATGCAAAGGATAAAATAATATGGGGTCCATCAAAGAAATGGGCTTTTACTGTCAGTAGTGCATACTATTTGCAACTTGAAAGATTGAGAAATAGTAGAGGTTCAAGTTCAGATGCAGAAATGGAAGAAAAGAGAAGGAGGAATATTTGGGATTTAGAAGTTCCAGGAGTGGTCAAGCTATTCTTATGGAAAGCAGCATATAATTTGCTTCCCACCAAGAAGAACTCATTTAAAACGAAGGTAGTCCAGGATCCAAGTTGTCCCATCTGTTTTACAGAAGAAGAATCAGTTATGCATGCTCTTTGGGAGTGCAAAGCAGCAAACGATATATGGGCTGATGAGAGAAGCATCATACATAAACTGAGTTGTAAGGAGGCTGATTTTATGCAGCTATGGGAGAAATTGATGGCAAGACTGAGCATGTCACAGCTTGAAGAGATGGCAGTTCTTTTTAGAAGAGTGTGGTTTAGGAGGAATGAATGTGTTTTTGAGGAGAGACTCTCTGGCCCTAGGAAAATCTTTACTTCAACTATAGAAGGACTTGAAGAGTACAGGACTTCTCAGAGGGTTCAAAGGCAGGATGTTCATCCATCAAGTGCAGATAGGAACAGACACAAATGGCAGTTACCAGAGGCTCATTTCGTGAAGGTTAACTGGGATGCATCATTAGCTTTAAAGAGGAAGAGAATGGGAATGGGAATTATGATTAGAGACGAGAAGGGAAAGGCATTGGTAGCTGTTTGTGATCAGAGTAAGCATGTTCAGGATCCATCAGTGGCAGAATGCCATGCACTTTGGAAGGCATTGGAGCTGTGTAATGAGTTGAAAAAAGGTTATGTTTGAAGGAGATGTCAAGGCTATTGTTTCAGCTGTTAACAGTGAGGAAGAGGATCTATCCAGTGTTGGTTTTTTCGTTGATGATATATGTCCAGTATTCAGAAACAGACCAAATTGGTATATACATTTTGCTTATAGAGAAAAAAATAGTGTGGCCCATACATTAGCAAAGGAAGCTTTGAAGCTAGAAGAAGCTAAGATATGGATTGAAGAAATTCCAGGTTTTCTTGTAAACTGCTTGGAAAATGATAAACTTTGTATTACTTAAAGTTTGATTAATGAAGTGTGAGGTTTATTTCAAAAAAAAAAAAAGGTAAAATACTAAAATAACAAACTACAAACATGAGCACATGACTCTTCCCAATTCTTTTCCTGTTATTCACAGCTGCTGTGTTGTCTTCCCAAAAAGCCCCATTTCCTTACTTGAACTTGGACTCATCCGTAGGCCGACCTCCAAGGCCTTTCTGCACCCTCAGAATCAAGCCCAATTCATGGGCCTCATAATAAGCCCTCCCTCTCAAAAAACTTAGCCCACCAGGTAGAGATAAGCTTCTTGAAGCTTCTACAGAACCTCCCAACTGCTAACCTCGACAGAAGCCCCCACCCACTTCACAAGTACCTCCGTGTGAGGTCTGTTTCCATGGCGGCTCACACGTCAGTCCAGCGCTACTTCTGTCTCGGGCAGGACTTCTCCGTCTTCATTGACTGGTGGAAGTGATGGCAAAGGCTAAATCTGGGCCCCCGAGCTTTTGTTTAAGGCAGGAGACATGGAAGACGAGGTGGATCCTTGACTCCACCGCCCCCAGGCACTGGGCCACCCTAAAAAGGCCATAAAACCTGGGGGGAAGTTTTAGATTGTGCCTTGCCACCACTGACTTCTGGAGGTAGGGTTGCAAGCAGAGGTAAACTCATTACCCTACCTCGAATTCTCTCTCTATTCTATGTAAATCTACAAACATTTTCATCCTTTGTTGTGCAAATTGGAGGTTTTCTTTCAAAATTTGTCTGATTTGTTCTCTAGTTCTTAGAGGTTTGTCTACTATGTCATTGGATGTAGTCCCTAGTACATATGTTGTTAGCTTAAGAGGTTGATAACCGTATAAGGCCTCGAAAGGAGACATCTTTGCAGAGGTGTGCTAAGAGGTATTAGACCACCACTCTGCAAGAGATAGCCACTACACCCACTATCTAGGCTTAGCCCCCCACGTAGCATCTTAAGTAACCTTCCACAGCCTTGTTCAAGGCGTCGGTTTGACCATCACTCTGTGGATGGTAAACTGAGCTATAGTTTAGGGAGCTATAGTTTAGGGATGTTCCTTGTAGGGTAAATAAAGCCTTCCAAAACGTACTGAGGAATGTAGGGTCTCTGTCAAACACAATGGCCCTAGGAAAGCCATGCAATTTGAACACCTCCCTTAGAGCATCCTCATTGGCTTGGCCAAATGCATATTTAAAATTTAGCCAATATCACACTTTTTTACATTTGCCTATTCACTTAAATTTAATTTCCACATTGGATTAGCCATTCACTCTCTATATAATAATAAAATATTATTAAATTAATAATTTTTTTAATTTATTTATATCACATTTTATAATTCTACCAATTTAATATTAATAATAATTATATTCTAATTAAAATAATATTAAAAAAATCATATTTTTAAAGGTCATTTAATGCTAATAACCAAAAATTGAGAATAAACTTATCTAAAATTCTATCTAAATTTCTTATTCACTAATCAAATATCTAGCTACACATTCATTTCAATGTCAATAAAAAATCTGCACCTACATAAACACCTACAAGTGGTTGGAGTGAGAAATTAATATTTTAATATTTGGTGAATCAATTGTGATTCTCCATCTTTGGCCAACCACTGTAACATAAATCTAAATTGTTTTAGAGATGCACAATCCAATGTAGGGTTTTTTTGGCACAAATTATCTAAATTTTAGCCATTCTTCAACTTTGGCTAAGCCAATGAGGATGCTCTTAGGTATACTTGAGCAACATCACTAATAGTGTAAAGGTGTGACAGACTCATGGAGTGGCCATACTTTGTGAGCCTGTCACTAACCACTAATATCACATTGGCCCCCTTGGATGATGGGAGGCTCTCCACAGAATCTATAGAAATTTCCTGCCAAGCCTATTCAGGAATGGGAAGGGGCTGTAAGAGGCCTGTAGGAAGGATGTTTTCATTCCTGTTGGCCTGGAAAATGTCACAACATTGACTATGTTTTTTATATCCTTTTTCAACCCATGCCAAAAAAAAAAAAATCTCTCTTGGCACGTTGATAGGTCTTTAGAAACCCAGAGTGACCCGTTGTTGGATTGCCATGTATGAATTGTAAAACCCTCTCATTGAACCTAGAGTCAGGGTTAATAACAAATCTCCCCCTCTTAAGCAGCAGTCCCTGCTGCACTGAGTACCATTTAGGCAAATTCTGATTAGACTGAAACCTTTGTAATGGATCCAATAGCTCAAGGTTAGAGTTGTAACTCTGCTTGAGTTCAATTACCCACTCAGCAGTGGGAAAAGAAATAATGGCTAGTAGTGCATTTTCTTCCTTAGAATCCCCATCCCTTCTTAAGTGGGCATCTGCCACCTTGTTCTCTCTACCCTTCTTGAATTCAATTTTAAAATCCTAGCCCATTAGCTTGGTAACCCACTTTTGCTGTGTTGGGGTACCCACTTTCTGCTCAAGTAGAAATTTTAAGACTTGTTGGTCAGTACCCACTTTTGCATGAGCACTGCCCCTATGCCACATCCACCAGCATCACATTCTATAGTGAATGTTTTTGTAAAATCTAGGAGCCTTAGAACTGGGGGTTGGGAAACTGCCTGTTTAAGCTGCTGGAAGGTCATTGTGGTTTCTTGGGTCCAAGCAAAGGCATTGTTCTTTAGAATGGCCGTTAGGGATGCAGCTATAAGCCCATAGTTTCTAAGGAATTTTCCGTAATACCCAATCAATCCAAGAAACCCCTTAAGGCTTTTAGGGTTCTAGGAATTGGCCACTCTAGCATGGATGCCACCTTGCTAGGATCTGCCTTAACCCCTTCTCTTGACACCACATGCCCCAAGTATTCCACCTCATGTACCCCAAAGGTTCATTTTGATAGCTTGGCATAAAGCTAGGTTTTTGCTAGAACCTCCAATACGTGTCTGAGATGACTCAAGTGATCCTCTAGGCAGTGACTATACACGTATATCATTAAAAAAAAATACCTAGCACAAACATTCTTAAAAAAGGTTTAAAAATTTCATTCATTAACCCTTGGAATGTCAAGGGTGCATTGTTAAGCTCAAATGAGATCACCAAAAACTCATAATGGCCTTCATAGGTACGAAAGGCCATTTTGGAAACATCCTTAGGGGCCACATACATTTGATGGTACCTGGACCTCAAGTCCAGTTTAGAAACTATAATTGAACTGTGAAGTTCGTCAAGCAATTCTCGATAACTAGGATTGGGAATTTATCTTTAATAGTTTTTTGGTTGAGGGCCCTATAGTCCACACAAAGGCGCCAACTTCCCTCTGCTTTACGTAGCAAAAGTATTGGGGAGGAAAAAGGACTTGAGCTTGGTCTAATCATTCCAGACTTTAGCAATTCTGTCAACAGTTTTTCAATCGCAATTTTTTGGTAAAAATGGTATCTATAAGGCCTTGTAGAGATAGAAGGGTTCCTTTTAGAAGGATTTTGTGGTCTTGTGATCTCAATGGTGGTAGACCCATAGGTTCTTCAAAAATACCCTTAAAACTATTGTAATAACAGGTTCACCCTAACATCCATATATGTTTGAGTGTGACTATCAAGCTTTGGCAATAACTCCATAGCTTTTAGCTGTATCAGTATACCCTTGGACCCATGACTAATATTAAATGTCACATTTTCCCCTACCTCAAGGATGTTCTACCCAGCTTCAACCCTTTTTGTCACAACCTCGTCCCGGGAAGGGCGGGATCTCGACGTACACACATTTCCTTTTCTTTTCATTTTTTTCTTTTCTCTCTCTTTTCTCTCTCTAGTAACATGCAATTAGCATGAACATGACACACGTGTACTCTAAATTTCTGATCTAATAAAGGGAACACCTAATAGACATTCTATTCGAATATATTCATCCATAAAAGACTCTCAAAGTTCATACGTTCATAAAAACATAACCCATCATCCATAAACAAAACTGTTCTAGTTAGGGAAGATCTTGAGCTTCTGTCTCTCCCTCTGTAGTAATGCCTTGCTCCCGAGCCTTTCATCATTACCAAGACATTTAAAACATTTAATATAAAAGTGAGTCGAATACTCAGTAAGTAGTACACCATGCAGTGAACATACTAGGCATTTATTCTTTTCTTTTGAAAACATGCATACATAAACATTTAGCTAATTCTTGACAATGCTTTCATGCATAACAGTTTAAGGGATAAGCCGTACTTTCATGCATAAACATTTAAGAAATAACTATGCTTTCATGTATAAACATTGTAAAAAATAATCATACTTTCATATTTCACTTTCTTTGGCCGGTACACACTATTACGCCCAGTGTGTTAGGATTAGCGGTCTTCCTTTGGACCTGGATTCCACCCGTGGCCATAGTTGGGAATCCCTTTCAGTCAGGGGGTAGCACTGGGTGCACTACTAGTACTACTTACCCAGCATTACAATCTACCCATTCCTTTGGTACCCTTTTCATTCATATGGCCGTTACGTATTTTCATACAATAAGACATTCATTCATTCAGTCCTTTCTTTCATTCATTTCAATCCTTTCAGTCATTTTCATTTAACAGTTCATTCATGGAAAACGTTGTTTAAAAGTATGAACTTAAACATCATCTTTTCATTTAACAGTGCATTCACGAACAAAAACATCATTTTAAAAGTATGGGTTTAAACATCATTTTTCATGGCATCTATAAAGCGTTAGTTCATTGGGTAATTTAACATCAGTTCATAGAGACATCTTAGAACGTTCTCCTCGCGTCATTTAAAGCATAAGTTCATATGGACATTTTACAACACTTTCTTCGCGTCATTGAAAGCATCGCTTAAAGCATGAGACGTTCCTTTCCTTTGTAATCAAGACATTTTCATCATCTTTCTTACTCCGATGCACATGCATTTTTTATGAAAATATACATTTCCATGCTGTACTACATATAGAAATAATTAATAAGTTTATTAAGAGAGTATGTATGGAAATCTCATGACTTAGAACCTACGTGCATGTATTACCTTATACACATACATACAATTATAATCGATATGGTGTTTAACAGGGGCTATCAAGAAAGGCTTGTACATATTATATACATTTACTCTTTCTTTAGAAGAACATTTGAAAAGAGAGAGAGACATTCTTTCAAAAAGAGAACTTGGTGTAAGAAGTATGGTCATAGCTACTTACCTCTATGCTCCTCGATACTTCCAACTTCAATATAGATCCTATTTCAATAAATAACATAAACGTGTTAATACTCATACAATAGTTTTTAGCCCTCCATTTAAAAGAGAAAGCCAAAATATTACAATCTAGCGTCCCCCATCCTCTCTGTCCTTCCCCTTTCTCGGACTCGAGAACCCCTGAAGCGCACTGTAAGCATCTCAAGGAAAAGAGAGAAGTCAAATATCGTAGGCTTTAGATAAGATTCCCTAGTAGATAGCTAAGCTATCACAAACTTGAGTAGAAAAATTGAAAGTGCGGAGTACCTCCAAAAGGAAAGACCAATCAACCTGATCATATATTTTAGCCATATCCACTTTGAGAATAATATTACCGCCATGGGCTTTCTTATTAATATAATGCACCATTTCCTGCGTCAGGGAAATATTTTCAAAGATGTTGGGACCCGGAATGAAAGCACCTTGCTCAAGAGAGATCATGCTTGGAAGAAGACTTGTCAACCGATTAACCAGAATTTTTGAACAAATCTTATAGAACACCGAACATAGGCTAATCGGTCTAAACTTATCAAACCCAATAGAAACATCAACCTTCGGGAGTAAAACAATGAAAGAGGCCGAGTAGAACCGAGGCAACTGCTTAGAGAGGAAAAAATCCGAAATAGCTTCAAAGATGTCCACTTTAACAATTTCCCAACATCTCTTAAAGAAACCTGCACCAAAACCATCTGGACCGGAGAACTGTTAGAAGGAATAGAAGACAAAGCCTTAAAGATTTCATCCATAGTCGGAATACAAACAATACGGCCATTATCATCATTTGAAATAACATGCGAGATAAGATAAGACAAGTCCGGCAAAACAAGGGGAGGATCTGCTTGAAGAAAACCAGAGAAATACTCAACCGTACCCTGATGGATGGCTTCAGGTGACTCGAACACGATCCCATCCGCAGCTCTCATGCCAGATATGCGCTTGCGCCTCTTATTAGCCAAACATGCATGAAAAAATTTAGAATTTCTATCACCTTCCACCTTCCATTTTAACTTTGCCATCTGAGCCAAACGAATATCCTCCCTATGTCTCCAAGAAGACAATTCCTGAGAGGTCAAGACTAACTCCCTGTCATCACCAACATTCCATTCATGTTGAAGCCGGCTTTCAAGCCTTTCCACCTACCCCTCAAGATGGGCAATATGAGAGGTAGTTCGACCAAAAACCCTCTTATTCCATTCTCAGAGTACAACCCGAAACTGTTTAAGTTTAATAGCAAGCTTTCATAAACCCCCACCAACCACAGGAACCATCCAAGCCCTCTGTACCCATTCAAAAAATTATGGGTGATCAACCCACATTTGGTGAAAACGAAACGAAGAAGGACCATAAGAGAGAGGATCAGCAAATAATTCAATGTGCATAGGACAATGATTCGAGGTGGACCGAGGAAGATAAGAGCAAATAGCATTAGAAAAAGGGGACAATAAAGTAGCATCCATAAACATCCTATCAAGTTTTGCCCAACTCCGGGATAACCCCTGTTGGCCATTGCACCAGGAGAATTTACTACCCTGAGTTTTCATATCAATCAAACCACTCTGATCTATCCAACTATTAAAATCATCCATAGCAGCCCGAAGCCTAGGCCGACCTCCCCTCCTTTTCGAGTCGGAACGAATAATGTTAAAATCACCTGCAAATAAACAAGGCTCGGCTCCAACATGATTCAAGCACAAATCAGCCCATAACTCCTGTCTATCACTCCAAGAACATTTAGCATAAATGAAATGACATAACAAAACCTGATTACCGGCTTCAACACGAGCCAAAATAAATTGAGAAGTCATACCAGTAATATGAACCACAACGGCATTATTCCAGAATAACCACACTTTCCCACCAACAGCTTCCTTAGACGTGCCATTCTCAAAATTCAAACACCTCATCAACCTGTGAGCTTGATCAAAATTAGTAAAAGGTTCCATTAAAACAACAATAACAGGCTTGAGAGACCCAATCAACTTCTTTAACCGACCTTTAAAGGTACGATTCCCTCTAATGTTCCATACAAAGATGGAGCCAATCATAGAGAAAATTTAGTGGTTCGGGTTTGGACCCGAGTAGAACTCCTGACTTTCACAAACTGTTTTTTTGAATAAGTTCTTTTGGCAACAAAAACACCCTCTGACTCCTTGTGATAATCCTTCTCCTGAGGCAAAACATCCAAACCAAGATCAGGTTCCGGGTCTAAAACCAAGGTCCCTTCAAAAAGCAATTCATTGATATTTTTTGGACTCTCATGCACTTGTGCCTCTACGGCTTCCGGAAAATCCCTTGCTTCACGACATACATTCCCTGTTTCAGTAACTATCTCAGGGACTTGGTGTACAAGAGTAATAGACTGCTCTTGTACGGGACCAACGTAATAGGGTCTCCAGTCAACTCAGCAACCACCCTCTACGTCTGACCAACGATGGAGATTGCTGATTACCCATCTGCAACTCAGACGAGGACGACTGCACCAACTAGAACTCATCAAGAATTTTCCCAGAACTCGTATGACCAGCCACCTCAGAAGACACCACCAAACTCTTATCCTGTTGTATACTCGACGGACCCCCTGCCTCTAGTTCCTTCCCAAACTCATTCTGAACCGTAGCTTGCTGAACCACCTCAATCTCAGGGGTCTTATCCTTCAGATCCTCTCCATTAGTAACACGTTTTTGCCAAACCCAAGTCTTCTCCCCATTCACAGCCTTCCTAACACGGCACGTACGGGAATTATGTCCCTGCACTTTGCATCTACAACAGAAAGCAAGTAGAGTTTCATAAATAATTTCTTGTTTGCGGCTTGAGGGCATACCAGGGACTCCAATCCAGAAAAAGGGGATAGGTTGAACTGCCACATCCATCTCCACACATAGACGAGCTCCATCTGTGCGAGTTACACATCGGGTAGGATTGTCTCTTTTGATGAACTTGCCAATAGGAGCAGTGAAAATACGTAAAAACAACTCATGATAGAAGTTAGGAGGCAAACCTGGGAGCACAATCCAAACCGGAACCATGGAGGGTTCCTCTTCCTCACTGAAGTCAAGATTCCAGTGGAACGCACGATAGAAAACTCCATCTATATCGCAGGCTTCACGAGACAAACCTTTCAGGAAATCATCCTCAGACGAAAAAACGGACAAAGACGTTGCGAGGACGCTGCATAGCAGAGACCATTGGGGTACCTTCCAAACCCCAACGACAGCGTATGAAAGCTCTAATGGCATCCAGAGAGGGACGGATCCTAAGAAACTTTAGGACTATAGAGTATTTGAAAGGCTCAGCCGAATAGGAGATCTCCTCTTTCGAAAACTGAAAATATAAAACACCATCTGAACTCTTAGGCAAACAAGGGGGGACAGCAACCTCGGGGAGAGGCTGGGGCACAGCCACAGCGAGTTCTGCAAAAGAACGTCTCCCAGCCGCGATTGCATGCAGCCCTACATAAAACGAGACCGTATGAGAAAAAGAAAAGAAACCCTAGCAGAGCTCTAGAAACAGCTTTCACATGAAAAATTCTAGATAAAAAGTCATATAAATTCAATACTATAAAAAGTCTAGATATTATATAACTAAATTCAATACTATACTAGTATGTGCTAATTATTATAGAATAATATAATTATACTATAATATGATTAAACTACTAGTCTAGTATATGTAAACATCGTAACATTACTATCATTCATAGTCAAATATAGAAATAATATACTTGGCTAGCTAATAGTGAGTCATATGTAATAGTCTAGTATAATAATATGTAATTAGAAAAATGGGGTAATAGTCTAGTATAATAACATGTAATACTATTATAGTATAATAACATATAATTAGACACTAGAGAATTAGTAATTGTTAATAATCACTAGTAACAATGAAATAGGCCATGTTTGGGAAGTGAGATGACTTGAGACCATCTCATCTATTCTCAAAATTTCTCATAATTTTTTTTCCAAATATCATTCAAACACAAAATATTTTTTAATTTTAAATTTTTAACTTTTTCATCTAATCATTACCTAATCATTACAACTTTTTCAAATTTCCAAACAAAATATATATATATAAAATAAATAAATAAATAAAAACTAGACAGCTTTTCAGATTTCAAAATAAAAATAATTTTAAAAATTATATTTAAACAATTTTTTAATTTTATAATATTTTTATTCAACTTTTTCTCTCTTTTTCCAAAACCCAATAAAGCATCGTAACTCAAGTTCTAACTTTAAGCTCCCCACGAGTCACGACTAGGGCTACAAATGGTCCGGTCCGGTCCGGTCTGGAGATGGACCAAATGTTCATCATTTTTCCGGACCGGACAGGACCGAACACCCAAAGGGAGCTATCGGTCCGATCCGGCTTAATTTTTTTTATTTTTTTAAATAATTAATAAAAAAATTTATTTAAAATACTAAATTAAATTAAGTGACTTATTAATATGGATTATATAACAAACTCAATAAAAAATATTTTATATAGTCAATGATAATAAATTTGATGAAAATTATTTTATTAATTTATATAATTACTATATAATTAACCAATTGATATTATATATTAGTTAATTCATAGAATATTAACAAATGTTAATAATATATTTAAAATTTTATATTGTTAATAGTGATATGTTAGATGAATATATATATATAATATTGTTAATTTATAGAATATTAACAAGTATTAATAATATATTTAAAATTTTATATCGTTAATTGTACAATTATTATATATAAAATATATTTTTTTTTTTCATTCGGTCCGGTCCGGTCCAAAAAAACCTTGGACCATGGACCGGACCGAAAAGTTTCGGTCCTCTAAAATGTGGACTTGACCGGACCGGTCTAAGTCTCGGTCCGGTCCAGTCCGAACCGAAACGGTCGGTCCGACCGGACCGTTTATCACCCCTAGTCACGACCTCAAACTTGGCTCTCCAATCTCTCTCTCTCATCTCCCCCTATCGCTCTATGCATTCGTAGCTCCTTTCTTTTGGCTCGGTCAAGTCATTCTCAACTTACAGTCACCAACCACCACTATCCCTTACTATCAGCTCATTCTCATCCAGGTGTCCCCGACGTCTCCCCTTTTGGGTATTTTTCTCTCTCTCATCACTACCCTTGCTATTTGGAGGATGCATGTGTTTGTGAAACTTAGATCTGTTTCTATTCATACACGCATGATATGAATGGGTATCGGGCCAACTTCTCGGTTTGAAGAGCGAAAGTGATCAAATTAGAATGAGAGCTACTAGAGATACAGAGAGATCCCACAAAGGAATCTCACACACTAATGTGATACACTGCTAATGTGCCACTTTTTTCTCTCTCTTTTTCCCCCCTCTCCTCGTGCCTCTCCCCTCCTCCCCCTTTCCCAACCCCTCACTGACATTATCGTCGCAGCCTCTCACCAACATCGTCGTCGAACCATCCTCACCCCTTGCCAACATTGCTGCCGCACCCCTCACCTTCTTCGCCACTCGCCGACATCACCCTTCACTGCAACTCAGTCATCTTCCTCGCTTCCGTTGGTCAGAAAAATAAATAAATAAATAAAAAATAAAAATAAAAATAAAAAATTAATTGGTGTGAGTTTGTGGGATCCATTTGTTTCTATAGTATTTTTCAACTAAACACAAAATCTGACTCTACACCAACTTCGATCCTTTTTAACAAAGTTGAAGCCGTATCAAATCTTTGGTTAGTCGGAGTTTGGACTCAAACTCCAATTAATTTGTAGTCAAAGTTGGAATTCCTAGATACCGACTGGGACAAAATCGATGCTCAACTGTTAGGGACCTTCTTCCTTCAAGAACAAAAAAGAGAAATAAATAAGAACTAAAAACAAGAAATCCAAGAACGGAAATCTTGTACGAAAAACTCTGGATCTTATTCTAGGCAAAATCTTCCTCTACTGTAATTCTTCTACAAGTTTTTCGATATCATTTTCTTCTTTCTTCCACTATTATATTCTGCTTATACAAAACGCACCATATCACAACTAACGTTCGAATTATACAAAATGCTCCGTTCTATTTATTCACAACACAATCCTAAACGCCCGTTTTGCTAATACAAAATGCCCATTCTCACTTTGTATATAAAACGACTCACTTCATTAACCTACACGCACCGTTTTGAACTCACTATCACCTCCCTTCCCGTGCACATAACATCAACCCTAACTATTGTCAACAGAGTGGCTAGACCACTCCGGATGGTTGGACCAACCCCGCGACTTAGGGAGCGGCATTCCAAGGGTGGCCAGCCACACTATGGCCATTAAGATGAGGCCAAGCCACCCCACTATGGCCACAACAGTTTGCCTGGGCCACCCGCACTTTCCAAGCTAGATGGACCACACGAAAATAGTATTACACGGATGATCCAGCTACCTCCTAGCCACCATTTTTTTTTTTATATAGTTTTTTATACATCTAATTTTTTAGGTTTTAAAATATAAGTTGGGAGGCTTTCTTAGAAAAAAGAATTTAACTGGAATATTTTGATGAAATTCTCACCAAAACATAATATGTTGTTACCAAACCAAGGAAAAAAAGAGAAGATAATATCAATTAAAGATATTCTCATTCCCTTAAGAATAGATGTACCTATTCCGCAAACCAAATGTACCTAATTCTAAGTTGAAAACCAAAGCAACAGTTCACAGAGTTTAAAAAATAATGGACTGGTGCACGATGGCAGTAACTTTTGACAAGCATAACTGGGACGTCTGGTGGCATCCGGCTGTTTTGTATGCCACTGTCATTTATTACCAACAATTTTTCTGAGCTTGCTGTTATGCCACCGTCATGATGATTAATAACCTTACCCCATTGTCATTGATGAGAACTACTTCCAATTTTTATCATGTAAATTCCAAGTGTTTTCCAAGGACATTACAGAAATTTTCTACGTGGTTATTGGGTAATAGTATAAACTACACATTGCATCATGGTTTCTCTTACAAGCAATGCAGCCTAAACTGACGATTGAAGTCCAATGATACCTGACCAAAATTTGATTAAAAAAATGTCAGGCTCTGTATGTATGAGGGATGGAAAAAGAGTTAAATCGAAAAGGTTCAATAGGAACTGCCGCCGGAAGGTTTCACGACTGCATTCCCTACCTTACCCAACCAAGAAGGCTAGTTTTGCTGACCAGTTAGAAATTGCCAGCAAATGCACAAAGCTAAAGAACAGAAATTACCACATCCAACTCTTGCACCTGCATTCCCGGTAGTCTTGCTCAGTTCATGTCCACCTGTTGCATTAGCCTGTATAATTAGCTCAATTTCCAAGAGGAATGTGATGATATACATGTAAACATAAATACAGTTACGGCTGTGTTAAGGATAAAACCAAACAAGGAACTTAGAAATATTTTAGTAATCCTGGATGGCCATGTGCGAGCATATATCTCATAATTCTTGCATTTACCAACGAGAAACAATGCCCACTTTGAGCATGCTTCCAAAAACAATCTTGCAGATAAAAGCTTTCTACACCAGAGGTCCAGGCCACCAAAAACGTCTAGGCATCTTCAAAATAACATCATCCCTTTACTTCATGCATATATAGGAAAGACCCATAAAGGTTTCTTCACGCAATACCAGAAACTATCCTTAATTCCTACCTCAAAATAGAGATCCAAATCCTAAGTCCCATTCTAGGCATTTCTGGCTCACAGGAGTTGCTCATATTTTTCCCATGTAAATTTATCACCTGCACAAAATTCTGTTATGTAATTTCTAGAGAATCTTGGTGAAGAGGCAGAGTTTTTGTAATTGTTTTTTGAGTAAAGACTTTTTGTAATTAGTTATTGCATTTAAAGTTCTCTTCATATTTCTTGCTTGCATGACCTTCCAGAGGCATGATTCCTTAAGGCAGGTGTACCAGACAATCCATACTTGCATGTGATGTTAAGGATGTAAATGCTTCTAAAGTAGAATATGATGGCATACAAAAAACTGGCACTGTTGGTCTAAGTTAAGCTTCTGGTCTAACCAGTTGAATGTAAAAGGATATTCAATGAAAAATCCTCAGCAAAAAGGGTTCACTTCTTTTCTCCTACTATGACACATGAAAGTACAAAGAATCTCCTTGGGTTCCAACACATCAAACACGGTCAAATTTGAACAAACATGGTTTCTATTTTTGGAAAGTCCTTCATAAATAGGGTATTGAAGTTCAAACGAAGGTCTCAAGGTCGAGATTATGAAATTAGGGAACTAAAATGTCTGCTGCTACTTTTGCACTCGGAGAGTATTGAATAGATGAACATTTGGGAGTTATGATCAACACTTAAAATGCCCAAAGGTTGGGGCATTTTCATATTTTCACGATTTTTTATAAAGAATAATGAAATTGGGACATAGAAATCACCTTTTTTTATTGGCACCAGATATACTAATCCTAGAGGTACACACTCTCGGCAATGAGTTTCCTACAAGTACACCTTGAGTAATTCAAGGGAAATTCCCCTAGTCCAATAGCCCGTAGAAATTGTTTGTGCTCAAGGGTTCAAACCTTAGACCTAGAAGGAGCATCCAGCAAGACCAAGGCCCTTACCACTTAAGCCAACCCCTAAGGGTTTTTGTGAATGGTATATTGAGAGAACTTTTCAAAACTTTGTAAATTTATGAGGAAATCATCACAAAACTCTAATCATATTATTATGGGAAGAAGTTAAAAAAAAATTATGTGGGCTATTATTAATGAGGTGGCTGGCCCTAACATGTGGACTAAAGGGATTGGGTTAGGGCCCAATGGGTGGGCTACCACGTATGGATTTTAAGCGTCTTTAAATGGGCCAATGGGTGACCTAAGATGTAGACTGAAGGAATTGAGCTATTATTTTTAAACCCTAGAGCTCAATTTTTAAATGGGTTCATCCTCACGACAGTTTAAGGAGATGCTTGGGGAATGAGATAAGATGAGAATTTTGTGAATAGTAATAAGATGGTTTGTGTATAGTAGTGAGATAGTTTGAGTTAAGTATTTATTGGATTTTAGGAAAAAAGAGAGAAAAAGTTGAATAAAAAATATTATAAAGTTAAAATATTGTTAGAATATAGTTTTTTAATATTACCTTTATTTTAGAATTTGAAAAAGTTGAATTATTTTTGTTTGAAAGTTTGGAAAAGTTGTAATGATTAGTTTGAAAAGTTGTAATGATAAGTTTGAAAGTGATTGTGTTTGAATAATGTTTGGGAAGGAAATAAGACGAGATGAGATAAGATGAAATGAAATGAGATGGGATAAGATGGAAATTGTTTTCAAACATCCCCTAAATTTTAAGGAGTCTTAAAAAAAGTATATGCAACATCCTATCCCTAACAGGAAATGGGTGCAATTCATCTGCACTATAATGTAGAAGTACTAGTCGAACTTAGAGCTCAATGTTATCACTTAGAGATCTGACTTTGCAGCACTCTATGTGGGACTTGGCAGGCTTGCAACGCCATCAAAAACTATCAGAAATACGAAAAACCATCATAAATATTTTCGCACATTTCTGAGTTTACGGCAAAATATCACTACTTAATTACCTATATTGGGATCAATTTTACAATTAATACATAGGGGTCACTGGCTTTGGTAATTAAATTTCAAATACACTGAATTTCATGTGTGATTCAAATCAAAAGTTCTAAGTGCTACAGGAATCCCTAAACTGTGGGCCTGATCTTCCTAGAATTGATTAAGCATTGACTAATCTAGAAATATTGTCAGCATAGTTAAAGATTCAGAATTTGAATATTTTTCATTTTATTTTTTCTTTCAGTCACTATTAAGAAATAAACAGTCAAGCTGGGTTGAAAATAATGATTTTGATTGCCTTGTTTTACATATATTAAAAGTATAAAAAGCATTATGTATGTTAAATCATCGTGAAGGGCACTCCAATTGGCTTCTTTAATAGTTCCCATGGATTGAGACAAGGTGACCCACTATCTCCTTACTATTTTTCATGGTCAGGGAAGCTTTGAGTAGAATGTTGTTCGCTGCCAAAAAAAAATGTTGTCTGCTGTGTTTGGGGGGTGCATTTATGACGGGCTTTTTGGTGAGGGATACTCATAGGGGAATTCTTAACATTTTTCATTTGTTATTTGAGGATGACACAATAATATTTTGTGATGCAGATCAAAATCAAACCTAGTCATTAGGGGCACTCCTGTACTTTGAAGCAGTTTCTGGAATCTAAGAATTGGTCCCAGTGGGTAATGTCAACAATGCGCGGAGTTTGTCTAGTGCTTTGGGATGCAATGTATGTTCTCTAACCATGAAGTACCTTGGTCTACTCCTGGGTGATCCTTTCAAAGCTAAGGCAATTTGGGATGATGTGCTTGAGAAGGTTGAGCATAGATTGGCAAGACGGAAGAGACTATACTTATCAAATGGTGGTCGCACCACATTAATTAAGAATGCCCTTTCAAATTTACCCACTTATTTCCTTTCCTTGTTTCCTCCTCTGGTTGGGGTGGCGAATCGCATTGAGAAGCTTCAATGTGATTTCCCTTAGAGTGGACTAGGTGAAGACTTTAAAGTTCACCTAACTAATTGAGAAAAGGTGTGCACTCCAATTTTCAGTGGAGGTTTGGAGGTTCAAAAAATTTGAGTGCATTCAATTAGAAACTCTAGGGGAAATGGTTATGGCATTATCAACATGAGAAAGAAGCATTGTGGAAGGTGGTGATTGACTCTAAATACGGTAGTGCTTGCGGAGGATGGTGCTCTATGGAGGGGTAAGGAGCTTATGTAGTGGGGCTGTGGAAAAACATTAGAAGTGGTTGGGAACATTTTCGTGGCATACGAGATTTGTGGTGGGGGATGGCTCCAAGATTAGATTCTGGCATTTGTTGCAGAGATAGAGCTCTGAAAGACTCCTTCCCTATGGTTTATAGGATTGCACATGGACAAGAGGCATCGGTGGGGGAATTATTGGAGATCTTAGGCAATACTCTTCAATGGAATGTCTCCTTCCTCAAAGCAGCCCATGATTGGGAAGTGAGCACTTTTTCAGAGTTTTTCAACATGTTGTATTCCACAGAGCGATGAAGCCAAGAGGCAGATCAGATGCTGTGGACTCCTTCTCAGAAAGGGAAATTTTCTGTAAGCTCTTACCATAATAGGACCACCTTTCAAGAAAGCATCTTTTTCCCTTGGAGGAACATTTGGAGTAGTAAGGCACCGTTGAAGATTGCCTTCCTTGGTTGAAGATTGCCTTCTTTGTATGGAAAACTTCCTTGGGGAAAATCTTGACCATGGGCAACCTACATAAATACCAAATTGTTGTTGTAGAATGGTGCTATATGTGCAAGAAAAGTGGTGAAACAGTTGACCATTTACTACCTTGTTTTGAGGAACCTATTCAACATAATAGGGCTAGCATGGGTGATGCCAGGGAAGGTGGTTGATCAGCTTGCCAACTAGAGAAGACTATATGGTGTTCTGCAAATTGCAGTTATTTGGAATATGGTCCCCATTTGCCCTATGTGGAGTATCTGGAGGGAAAGAAATGACAGAAACTTCAAATATAAAGAGCGTTCAATGGAGGAAATCAGGTCCTTTTTTTTTTTCCTTAAATATGTTATTTCTTTGGATAATAGCTATAGATTTCAATGGGCTTAATATTTGGGAATTCCTTGTATCTATTTGTTCTTAGCTCTAGGTAGGTGCATACTCTTGTATACATCCTATGTACTAAGGCTTTGCCTAGTCTTTTATTCTCATCAATCAAATTTCTTACAAATAAAAAAAAGTTATAAAGGTAGTTGCAAGTGTTAGATCTCATATTGGCTACTTACTAGATAAAACTGGGTTTTATACCAGGTGAAATTAGATTTTATTGGTCATTCTAGGAACGTTTCAAAACATAGACCAACTTTTTGGGGTTACAGGACAGATGTGGCTAGCGCTTTCCTTAGCTCGTTACATATGTTATTAGAGCCACCTAGTAAGACAAACCATGTAATATAAGCTGTACGATATGACCCTAACAAAGACATTAAGAATTTAATATTGAAAGTATGTTGGTTCACACTGGGAAAAGGAATAACACATATAAAGTGGGTTAAGTATCCAAAATTGACTATATGCAAAGTGAAATAGACTTTTACAAGTGACTATAGAGATGCTTATATTAACTAGTCTTTTTGGGGTAGTGCAATTACGGTAGAGCTTTCCCTTTATAGTTATGCCATATGTGTAAGAGCTTAGAAATTAAACGTAAAAAGAACTGGGCTTTTCTAGCCCACATAAATGCCCCAAAGCTTCCATTTCTTTAACAAAGTGTCAAAGCTCAATATGCTTCTTCCTCTATTGAGTCAAGATGATGAAATTCCATGAGAAATTGGAGTTCAATATACACTTTAGGTGAAAAGAAAAAACAAAAGTTAGATTTTTGTATAATTACCTAAAAAAAAAAAAAAAGAAGAAGAAGAAGAAGGTTTTGTAATCATAATCATCCTCAATACAAAGATTTAAATTGATTTGACCAATCAAACACCAATTAGTAAGGTAAAATTAGCCAATTTCTTTTGTGTGGGAGACAAAAGCTTGTAAGGTTGAGTAAACAGAATTAGAAGGGGCAAATTAAACTTCCCCCCACCCCCCCCCCCGCGAGGCACAAGGCAAAAAATTCTGATATTGTTTTTTAGAGAAGAAAAATTACGAAATGACTTGGATCTATGGATTTGAAAATTTGAGTACAAGATCATGCAAGGAGTTCTACCCTCATCATGGAAGTCACAAATTCAACCACCTGGGTGTACACAGGTAATGTGAACTTGGTAACTAACATGGTCTCAGAGCTTGGTTTAACCAAAGGGTCTTTAGTTAGAATCCCGGAAACCCCCCAGTGAGTGCCTTCTTCCGTTCTTCCCATGCAAGGCCCACATACTAATATTCAGAGGGATTGCACACAGAAGGGGGGCCATAATGTGAGCTTGATATTTAATGTTGGCCTACTTCCTTGTAGCTTGAACTTCTACGAATGACAGTGTCTAACAGATACTTCGACCATCTAAGTATATATCTCTATGTCCCATAAACATTGTCTGAATGACTTTAATAATCTTACCTCTACCAAGATCATCAGGATCAGCGTGCACAACAACCGCCCTCCCAAGTATGGAATGAGGACCACTGAGCAGAATCTACAGATGATTATGGCAAGAGAGGGAAAATTAAAGATATGAGACAAAAATTCAGGTGAATTAAACCCCGCAATGACACCGTGGAAACATAAAACGTAAAACAACTCGAGGACAGTTTCCAAGAACAAAAATCCATCCATTGGGACTAACAAGAAATCATAAGTACCAATCAGAAGAAACTAACTGGCACGAGAAAAATACATTGAAATAAAAAGGAAAACGTAACAACTATAGAACTGACGTCTGGAACCTGATATTACAACCTAAATTGATTACCTGATCATCCTTGATGGAAATTTCAGCTACTCCTGAAGAGTTGAAATTATGGTATAGATGAGAAGGTATCTCATTACCTCTATAGTATCAAATTACACACACATAACTGCACATACCATCTGGGCCTGCAACAATGTTACCCAAATCACCAGCGTGACGCTCTTTATCTATAGGAGATCCATGATACTTCTTCAGTGGGTTGAAATGAGGACCTAAAATAATAAATTTGAAACATAGCATCCATCCCACAAATTAAACAATACCCATAATCGTAAAGAACATAATATTGCACGAAAGATGAAGATTCAAGACAAAACGTATAGACAGAAACACAGAGAGTGCCAGAGAAGATGCCAGTGGAGTTGCAGCCATTGGTTGTATCGCCAAGAGCGTGAATATGGAAGCCGTGAACCCCAGGTGAGAGTCCGGTAATCCTCCCTTTCACATGGGTTGAGCCTGTAACATACAAGAAAAATCAGTACTAAAACACAAATTCAACTGTCCCATGAATTGGACATAGAGAGAGACCGCAGGGGTTCTGGACAAAATGGAGAGAGCCTCTAATGTTGTTGTCCCCGGAGATGAGAGCCACAGCTTTCACAGTACTCATTGTTGCGCTATGTCGTGTGCGACTGTGCGGGGAGCTTGGGCTTGTTAATACTTCGAGTGCATTCTCCCTGCGTCTTCCAAATTTTGGATAAATTTAAAAAAATGAATCACAAAATTTTTTAATTTATCTCATTTCGTATAATTATTATAATTTTTTTAAATTCTTACATAAAATAAAATAAATAATATATTTTTTAAATTTAAAAATAAAAATAATATTAAAAAATATATTCTAATAATATTTTATTCAATTTTTAACTTCCATCTTAACTCATCTTATCTCATATGTAAAAACTAAATTTATATCTTACCATTTCCATTCTCAAAACAACCGCACAAGGTCGCATGGTAGTTACACAAATATTTTTAAAATTTCTCATTTTTTTTTTAAATCAAACCAAACACCTTTATATTTTAAAAAAGTTCTCTATCAGCTTCTCAATTCATTAAATCATTATCATCGTTATCTAAGCACAATAATCAACATAATTTTTTAACAACTCCAAAATTAAAAAACTATTCAAAAAATTATAATTAAATCAGATTTAACAGCGAAAGCCTCAGGCTCTTTACAATAACCATAAATCCATTCAAGGACCCCATGTGACGTCCTAAAATTTTATTTAGGATTTGACAGAACTTTAAGCGTGAAAATATCTTCATTCATGGCCGTTAAAGATGCAATATAACTAATATCTATCTAATCGTATGTTATATTCGCAATAAATAATTTTTTTCTTTGAACAATACTATGTACCAGAAGTAATATATATCCCAAAACATAAATATATTTTATAAAATTCCCATGGTAATTGATACTCAAAAGTTTACAATACTTATCTAATAGGTCTATAACCACAAAATTATTGGAGATAGCTCCCCAGAAATAATTTCTGAAAATAAAACTATTCTACTAAATTGTTGAGCTGCTCACGTAACTTGGCTATACTGTCCAAAATACATCCAGAAGGCGGATAACCATAATTATCAGTTCTTCATTGTCTTTCTGTGGACTAGTCAGCCTTGTCCAGTCCTCGAAGTGCCGATTCTCAATATCCTCACACATTGTCTAGCATTTTGAGGGGAATAGTATTATTCGAGATAGTGCCATGTAGTACCAAATTTAGTTGATTGTTAAATCACTGTGTGAATTGTTTTTTGGTGAGTTCGACGTGAATTCCTCATCTTCTCGGCATTGTGTTCTGCGACTGGGTATTCTCAGCACTTATGTGCCATTGTGACTGTAGCAGCACCCTCGAGTGGGATTTCTCGACTTCTTCTGGTTGTTCTCGGGGGTTTGTCTTTTGATTCTTGGGGGTCTGTTTTATGAAATTGCTTGTTCTTCATTTCGGTGCTTTGGGTTGCTGCGCCAGCACTTTCTGTTGCTGAGATTGTGGATTTCGGCACTTTATGTTCTTGATTTTGGCATCTTCTCATCTTTTCTGGTTCTGCTCTGGTATTTCAGTGTTGTTACTGGTGACTATCAGCACCGTCTGAGTGCTTCTTGGTTTTTGGCGCAGTCCCTTTTTTTTTTTTTTTTTTTTGGAGTTCTTTGGTATTTGCAGCAACTGGGTTTTTTTTTTTCTCATTATCGATGCCTTTCAAATTATTGCTTTTGGCCTGGGTGTTCTCTCCGAATGTAGGACACATGGTTGTAGCAACTAGATTAATTTTTTTTCAATTCCTTCATCTCGTCACTGCAACAACTCTCTGGTAAACGTTCTTATGGTTGCATCATGTCATCAGATAAGTTTGATTCCTTTCATCTTCGTTTTACTAGAAAGAACTACTCTGCTTGGGAGTTTCAATTTCAATTATTTGTCAAAGGAAAAGAATCGTGGGGTCCTGTTGATGGGACTGATCCTGCCCTTACAGATGTAGCGGCTTTGTCTAAGTGGGAAATCAAGGATGCTCAGGTTATGACCTGGATCCTTAACTCGGTTGAGCCTCACCTTGTTCTTAATCTGAGGCCTTATAAAACTGTCGCAGACATGTGGAAGTACCTAAACAAGGTCTACAATCAAGACAATGCGACTAGGAGGTTTCAATTGGAGTATGAGTTGGTTAATTTCACACAGGGAAGTCTCTCCATTGAGGAATATTTTTCTAGTTTTCAAAATCTTTGGACTGACTATTCTGACATTGTTTATGCTAATGTTCCCACTACAGTTCTCTCTACTATTTGAGCAATGCATGAAACAAGCAAGAGAAATTCTTGATGAAGCTTCGTTCGAACTTTGAAATTGCACATTCTAATCTGATGAATCATCATCCTGTACCATCTCTGGATGCTTGTTTGAGTGAACTTCTACATGAGGAGCAGCATATAGTAACTTAGGCTGCCATGGAACATCGGGCTACTGTTAGTGCACCCATTACTGTGGCTTATGCAACACAAGGGAGGAATAAGGGTAGAGACATGCGTGTTGTCCAGTACTTTAGTTGTAAAACTTTTGGTCATATGGCTCAGGATTGCCCCAAAAAGTTCTGTAACTACTGCAAGAAACAAGGTCATATCATTTCTGCTTGTCCCATTCGACCTGAAAGGAAGCAGGGTACTGCTTATCTTGCCTCCGTTGGTGCCTCTAGTTCTACTGCATTGTCTGCTGTCTGGCCGGTTGTTCCTATTCCTGCTCCTATAGCCTTAGCAAATCCGAACACACTCACACCTGAAATGGTACAATAGATGATCATTTATGCTTTTGGGCTCTCAAGTAATCATAAGGTTTCTTCTAAGCCATGGTATTTAGACTCCGAAACCTCTAACCATATGCCAATACTGTTGTTCCTCTTTTCAATGTCAGAAATTATGATGGAAGTCTGAAAATTAACACCACTAATAGCAGTTCTCTACCTATCAGTGCGGTTGGTGATCTTTCATCTTCCTTAAATGATGTTTTGTGTCTCCTGACCTCTCCACAATCTTATTTCTGTTGGTCAATTGGTTGATAATAATTATAATGTTCATTTCTCTCATTCTGGTTGTGTTGAGTAGGATCAAACGTCAGGGAAGATGATCGCTGAGGGGCCTAAAGTGGGACAACTCTTTCCTCTCCACGTTTCTCCTTCCACCATTATCCCTAGTTTTCCTTTACTTTCATTTGCATGTAATGTTGTTGGTTCTGAAAATAAGATGTAGCATAGACGTCTAGGCCACCCAAACTCTAATGTACTTCGTACTTTGTTTAATTCCGGTTTATTAGGAAATAAAGCTTGTTCTTCTCTTGATCTTTCTTTTGATTGTACATCTTACAAACTTGGCAAAAGTAAAGTTCTACCTTTTCCTCATCATGCATCTCGTGCCTCACAATGTTTCGATATTATTCATAGTGATTTTTGGAGAATTGCACCTATTGTTTCTCATGCGCATTATAAGTACTTTGTTATTTTTATTAATGACTTTAGTCGCTTTACTTGGGTATACTTCCTACGGGCTAAGGTTGAAGTGTTTTCAGTATTTAAGCTCTTTCTTGCACTTCTTGAGACTCAATTCTCTACCAGCATCAAAGTCTTGCGCTTTGATTCTGGCGGAGAATACATGTCTAATGAGTTTCAGGACTTTCTTCAAAGAAAATGGATTATCTCTCAGTGCTCTTTTCCTTCGACACCGCAACAAAATAGTGTTGTTGAGAGGAAAAATCGTCACCTTCTTAATGTGGTAAGAACCCTTTTTACTTGAATCATATGTTCCTCCTTGTTTTTGGTGTGAAGCGCTTTCTACTTCGGTTCATTTGATCAATAGCTTACCCTCTCCTACGTTACATCATGTTTCTCCTTTTTAAGTTGTTTGGCCATTCTCCTTCATATTATGATCTTCGGGCATTTGGTTGTGTTTGTTTAGTGCATCTTCCTGCTCATAAACAATATAAACTTACTGTTCAATCTGTTAAGTGTGCTTTTCTTGGTTATGCTATACCTCAAAAACGTTATGTTTGTTATAATCCTCATGCTCGTTGTATACGAATTTCTAGGAATGTGGTTTTCTTTGAAAATCAATATTTCTTTCCATCTCATGTTGAGTTGTCATCTTCATCTTTATCGCTTATGCGTAGCTTCTTTGATTCTCCAATGATTGTGGAAAGATTTAAACCTGGTTTTATGTATGAACGATGTTGTCGTCACGAGTCTGATTCCACTTCATCTATGCCCCCTCCAGATCTCGACCCGGCACCTGATCCTGCTCCTGTTTCCACCACACTTCGCCTGTTTACTCGTCCTTCTTGACCCCCTAATTGGTACGGTTTCTCATCCCTATCTCTCTCGTAACTACTTTATCCTCCATGTCCATCTCATCTTCCTTCAAATAGGCTATGGAACATGAGTGTTGGCAAACTGCAATGCAAGCAAAACTTTAAGCACTTGAGGATAATCATACTTGGGATATTGTTTCTTGTCCTCCTACAGTCAAGCCCATTGGAAGTAAATAGGTTTTCTCTATAAAGCTTCATTCTGATGGGTCTTTGGATTGATACAAAGCTCACATTGTAGCTTTGGGTAACAAACAGGAATATGGAATTGACTGTGAAGAGATATTTGCTCATTTTGCCAAAATGACCACGGTTCGAACCATCTTAGCAATTGCCGCTTCATAGTCATGGCAACTACATCAGATGAATGTGAAGAATGCATTTCTTCATGGTGATCTCCAAGAAGAGATATACATGAAGCTTCCATCTGGTATGACTACTTCTTCTCCTCGTGATGTTTGTAAGCTGAGGCGTTCTCTGTACAGGCTCAAGCAGGCTCCCCGGGCCTAGTTTGAGAAATTTCATAATACACTTCTTACCTTCAGCCTTACACAAAATCAGTATGATTCCTCTCTTTATTCCACACGTCTGATGCAGGTATAGTTATTCTCTTGGTTTATATGGATGATATTATCATTACTAGCACTGACTGTGGTTTGATTAATAAGTTTCAAAAGATGTTACATGCAACTTTCCATGTGAAAGATCTTGGCCAGCTCACATACTTCTTGGGACTGGAGGTTCATCATCGGGCCAATGGTATTTTCTTGAACCAGCATAAGTATATTCAAGATCTTATCACCTTGGCTGGTTTGGAGGACACTTTTTCTATTGATACACCTACGGAGGTAAATGTCAAATATAGAAAAGATGAAGGGGATCTTCTGGATGATCCTACTCTCTATCGGCGCTTGGTTGGGAGTCTTATATACTTGACCACTACTCGACCGGACATCTCCTATGATGCTCATCAGGTCAACCAGTTTATATCTTCTCCTCAGCACCTTCATCTTGCTGCAATTTGCAGCATTATCTGCTATCTTCGGGGGTCGCCTACTAGTGGATTATTCTTTCCTACAGGCTCATCTATTCAACTTATTGCCTACAGTGATGCTGATTGAGTTGGGTGTCCGAATACGCATCAATCTACTATGGGTTGGTGTATGTTTTTGGGTGATGCCTTAATTTCTTAGAGATGTAAGAAAGAAGATCGTGTTTCTAAATTATCTACTGAGGCTGAGTATCGTGCCATGTTTATTGTTTGTTCTGAAATTGTATATGTTAACAAAATTTTAGTAGACACTTGGTAAGATCTTAGTCACACTTGATAAATAGTGTAAAACACTTGGCACTAATGTGACCACCTGCTCCTTTTTCTCTCGGTTGGTCACGAGTCTTGTCTTTGTGTTCTAAATCCCGAAGCTATGTTTTAAATATTGCAGATGATTTTTAAATGGAGCCCAGTACTTTAAAGCCTTCAAAATATTTTAAATGTCCGAAGTTATTTTAAATGGGATAATTTTAGTGTTATTGAACCAATCTTGATTTTCAAATAAGCCTTTTTATATTGTGAAGTCCCGAAAATAATATAGCTTTAGCAAATCATTTTATTTAAATGATTTTAGTTCTTTAAGAGTATTATTTAGTATTCATTATTTCATTTTATGTTAAAAACTCTATTTGTTTAGATGAAATTATTTCTCTTAAAAATGTTTAGCAAACTTCATCATTTTATTTTATGATGAAAGATTATATTTTTAGAATTTAAGTTGGGTTTTAAATTAGTCTTATTGTATTTCTATTTTAATTTCTATTATTTAGTTAGTTTATTTTCAGTGTTTAAATTTCCACCGTTGGATCAGATTAGATTTAGGACCCCCAGATGAATGGCCTAGATTAAAGCCCCAGCTCCCTCCCTTTTCCCCCTCACTTTTCCTTTCCCTCTCTCTCATCCCTCCCTTCAGCAACCACACGCCCCTCTCTCCCTTCTCCTCGGCTCCTCCCAACGCTGCCAGCTGCTATTGCCGCACCACCACCAGGTCATCACAGGCCATTCCTCCTCCTCGCCGATCTCTCTCTTCCTCCATGAGTCTTTCCTTCTCCTCTCACGAGTTTCCCACTGTCTCCACCTAGATTTGTCACCATGTGCCACCCCACCATGTCGCGATGCCACCAGCCCCTTCGCCGGTGCCTTTTGCCCCACCTAGCTCAGCCCAAGGCCTCCTTTCTCTCTCTCTCTCTCTCTCTCTCTCTCTCTCTCTCTCTCTCGGGTTCAACCCCTTTTGGGTGCCAACACCACCGTGCCTCTCCAGCAAAGCCACCATGAACCGCCACTATGAGCCTTCTCCAACGCCGTGCCCAGCAACCCAAGGCTCTCCCTCTCTCCTTTGCTCAGTTTGGCAACCCACGGCCACCAACTCTCCCAACACTGCCATGCTCCTCCTGAGCCACCACGAGCCTTCCATGACCACCCCTCTCTGTCCCCTCTTCTCTCTCAGTTTCCCTCCAAACAGCCCTTTTCACCACCATACATAGTCGAGCCAGCCCCCAACCACCATGATGAGAGTAAAGTCCACCTCCTACAGCCACCCCGAAACCCTCCAAACCCTAGATCTAGCCGAGAAATCCTAGATATGGTTCTCTGAGATAGTCTAGTTGTAAGGTCACGTCAGTGATTACCAAGGAGCGGCCACGGTCAAAGCTAGTGGCTTCCGACGCCACGGGGCCTTGCCGGACAGTGAGCAACGCAACAGATCATCCCGACCCATGGTATAAACCCTCTTCCTTTTCCTCGTTAGTAATTTTATTGTGAAATTTGATTGTGTTGTAGAGTTCGTTGTGTTGTGGAGTTCGTTGTGTTGGGTTATGTGAACGGAGCAGTTGTGGTGGTTTGTGAGGTTATGTATTGTGAAGTGTATTGTGCCATGTTGTGGACTGTGCTATGTGAAGTATAGCATGAAGTGATGGGATGGGATGTAGTGTGGAGTTTGTCATGAAGTGTTGGGAACTGTGAAGTAATGTCCTAGAGTAGGTGTGATGTGACCGTGTAGTCAGAAGTGACAGAGTGGTGTAATGGTGACGTAAAGGGAGTATGGCAGGATGTCATGAAGTGATGGGGAATACATGTGGAGTTGTGCACGTGATGAGTGAGGAGATGGTGCAGGAGTGAAGTGGCAGGATGCTAGGTGAAGCGATGGATAATGGTGTAGCTTAGAAGTAGTTTCGAGCTACGTTATGTGATGGGAGGTGTAGTTGTAAATGTGGTTATGTCTTGTTAAGTATTGAGATGAACTGTGAAGTTGGACGGGTAGCATGAGGGGTCATGCTAGTCAGGTTTAAGCGAAGGTTAGTATCGGAGTATGGATCTTGTTTACACAAGTGGGCATTAGTGGATTAAATGTTGCTTTTAGGTGATAAAGGGGGTACGATACGTGTGTAAAATGGTTGACACATATGCTGGATAGATTTACCATATGTAATGGATAATCTGTCTTAAGTATGAGTACATGATATTTAAGCCTCAAGGTTTGCTTAAAGTTTTGTATTATGCATGGTTAAGATTACGGTGAAGTATTGGTTAGGTTGTACATGAATAAAGGAAGAGATGTATGTATTGACTTGGATGGGGTTGTATAACTTGGCAAGTCCAGATTATGCATCAAGATAGATGGTTTAGTAGGAAGAGAATGATGGAGGAAATTGTGTGTCTTAGCCTTTAAGGTGAATCAAGGAGGTTCGCCTTGAAGGATAAGAACGTGAAGTAGGAGGTAGTGTTTGGAAAAGGTGACCTCAAGAGAGTCCCAGAAAGAGGAAACATGATAAAAGAAAACATAGAAGATGAAGATAGACGGAAGAGTGTGTCTAAGTGAGGAAAGTCCAAGTGAAGTATAGTTGTGTTTCTAAGTTTAGTTACTTATGCACTAGAAAGAGAATGATATTAAGATTATGTATGCATATAGGTTACCATCTGACACGCACATAAATGGACTACATAAAATGAGTATGGCATGAAGTCTAGGTAGGTATAATGTTCATACTCTTTTAGAGTTTTCCAATAATATGAAAATGAAAAAGGAAATATTTCTCTTTATGATGCTTTATGAAATGATATTTATGAAAGTATGCTAAGTATGAATGTTTAAAGGTATATGTATGTATGGCCTTCCTTGGCAGCCCCTATTTATGTACCCAAAGTAATAGTTGTATGCATGTAAATGGATGTTATATGTAGTATGTATTGTATGTATTTTTCATGAAATGAAATGTTGAGGTTTATGTCTGATGCTTTAAATGATGCGATAAAAGTGTATTTAAATGACGGTATGAACTGATGTTTTAAATGAGGCTATGAAATGAGTTTTAAATGATGCCATGAAATGATGTTTAAGCTCATGCTTTTAAATGATGTTTATGAAATAAATGGACAAATGACTAAAATGAATGAAAAGGAAATGACTGAAATGAATTAATGATGAAATGAAATGTTAAGGTTTATGCTCAATGCTTTTAAATGATATTTGAAGTGACGCGATGAAAGTGTATTTTTAACTAACGCTATGAAAGGGATTTTAAACGAGGCTATGAAACGATTTTAAATGATGCCGTGAACTGATGTTTATCTCATGTTTATGCTTTTAAAGGATGTTTTAAATGATGATGTTTAAGCTTATGCTTTTAAATGATGTTTATCAAATGAATGGACTGATGAATGAAATGAATGAAAAGAAAATGACTGAAAGAAATGAATGAATGAAAAGGAAATGACTGTATAAATAAAAGTAAATGAATGTTTTAATGTATGAAAATACGCAACAGCCATGACTGAATGAATGGTACTAAAAGACTGGGCAGATTGCAATGCCAAGAAAGTAGTACCGGCGGTGCACCCAGTGCTACCCCCTGACTGAAAGGGATTCTCAACCCGTGGCCACGGGCAGAATCCAGGTCCAAAAGAAGACCGCTAACCCTAACACATGAGGCGTAACAGTATAAAACAGCTAAAGGAAAGTGAAAAGAATGAACGAATGAATGAATGCATGTATGCTTTAGTTTCTTTATGAATGAAAGTACAAGGTGTGGGAAACATTTTAAGAAATGAAAACTTTTTTAAAGAAAAATCTCACATTGTAATGTTTTCAAATGAAATGAATGCTTATGTAAAGTATGCATGATGAATGATGAATGCATGAATGAAAACCTATGTTAGTATATTTTGACTATATGAAGTACTGTTTACTGAATATTTGACCCACTTTAGTTTTTATGTATGTCCCTCCCCTTCTCAGGGACAACATGAGGACGAAGGGTTAGAACAGACATGGCCCAAGGGAAGAGTGATTGAAGCCTAGGCAAGTTTTATGTAACATATGAAAGAGTATTTTGTAAAATAACTTTTTATTTAAACTTAATTATTTCCGCTGCAAAACCCTCTCTTATATTTATAGAGTAGATTTTAGTTTTAAACTTAGAATCTTTCATATACTGAGAATGAAAGATAAAAAGTTTTTAAAGGATTAGTAATTCCCATCTTCTTTTCTTAAAAACTATTTTCTAAAAGTTCCACCACGCAGACATGCGTTACAACTAAGAGGAATCTTGAGATGGACATGTGAAAGAATGGAAAGAAAATCAACCATTGTGATCATGCCACCTAAGCCACACTGTGACACCCCAACCTCCGTTTGGGATGGAATGGAGACTTAGAGCGTCGGGACATGCAATACATGGTTAAATACTCCATTCATAACAGTTAATATGCAATGCTTCCTAAAATGCAACTAGCAGTGTGCCATAATCGCAGTGGAATTAACAGTGATAGAAATACTTGATACCAGAATGAACTAAACATCCTAATGATTAATAAACCATAAATAAATACTTCATCACTTAAGAGGTCAACATAAGTTCAACATAAAGTGGGAGATAGAATCTCCCTAATACAAATACTACATAATTAGATCAACTCTCTCATCCGCTCTATAGTGTACCCACCTACGGTTCATAAAACCGTAGACTTTGATGCAGAGGAAGGTTAAGAGCTTGAAGGATGGGCCTCACCTGAGGAGTGAAGACCTAGGGACTTCTTCCTTATGTTGTTGCTATGATGCTGCTTTCTTTTATCTAGTCGGATGACTGTATTAATTTATAGATTATTTTGTTAGAGTTTGTAATTTGAATTTCTGGTACTCTTAGCAATTCATATTGCCCTTTTTTACTTCTCCGCTGCGTTTATAAATGTACACTTTTAAGTTGCATCCTTGCACACACTTGCTTTCACATTGCGCTTGGGGTAGTGATATGTGCGGTCAGCACCTTGGCGTCGCGACTCTCTCCAAATCACACGTAAGGGTTGAGGGTGCCACATGTGGTATCAGAGCGGCTCGGCTCTAGGTAAATTCATAAGTCACTTAGGTACACTACCAGAATTCTATGCTTGGGTAGTGAGGGTTTGGGAAATGGAGGGGAAGAGGCATGGGGGGAGGCGGTAAGGGGAAAAACAAAAAAAAAATAACTCTTAGCTTAAACTGATGTGGCACCTGTAGCACTGTTCCACGTCAGTTTATGGGATCCTTTTGTAGAATCCATTTATGTCTTTAGTAGTTTTCTTGTAACTTACACTATAAGATATACATGAACAATACTCGATCTCAACGCCTTGAGATTGCCTCTCTAAAACTTTAGTTCTCACGTAGATATACAATTGAGGGCAAGAGAGCAAAGGGGTAGGGAGAGGAATTTAAAATGTTTCTTACTTTAGCGTTGACCACAATGACCATCTACGGCTCTAGATTTAAAAAAAAAAAAATTGAGTTTTATTCTTTAGCTTTACTGCTGTTGCAACTGTGTGAAAGTTAAAAATGCATGTTGGTTTGTCGAGAGAGATGTAGTCAGATTTTACTTAATTTTTTGTCATTTAACGAGGTGGATGAGAGCGCTCTAGCGACAACAATAATAACACAAATTCTTTAATTTTAATTAAAAATTAGCAACTAGATTATGAAAGAAAAAAAAAATCAATGTAGTAATGGATATCCAACCATAATTAATATATATAACTCGCCAACACATTTAAATATTCAATTAAAATATGATTAGAGTCCAATAAAATTAATATGGATAAACAAATATAAAAGGAAGTAAAATTCGTTTGTTTTCGCAGATGAGATGAGTTGAGATTAAAGTTAAAAAATTGAATAAAGTATTGTTAGAATATATTTTTTAATATCATTTTTATTTTGAGATTTAGAAAAGTTAAATTATTTACTTTATTTTATATTGGAAGTTGGAAAAGTTATAATAATTAGATGAAGATGAGATGAGATGTTTTCTAAAAACAAACGAGACCTAAAGTGCATTCTGGCAAAAAATACTATAAAATCTATCCATCAAACTTTATTATCAGTTATTAACACTGTTACTACATTTGTTATTGGTGTGGCTATGTCTTAGAGCAAATGATTTATTATATAATAATTCTTTTCGAAAGCCTTTATGTCACACAATATTTACGTAGTATATTTTGATTTAGAAAATAAATTTTAAAATTTAAATATTACAAATCAAATTATATCATATAGATAATGTGTAATATAAAAGCTTTCAAATAGCACTTGTATTCAAACATAGCGGCAAATGAACTTAATCCACTTGACTTTATTTGAGGAAAGAAGGAATAGATGTAAGAAATTGGGCGTATCAACTCAGCAAGGAAACATCCCTGTTACAAAATAAATAATAATAATAATAATAATTACCGTTTTATCTTTGACCTCTAGAAAATATTAAAAACTCCATAGGCTGATGACTAAACTCTTGCAAGATTAGATGGCTAAACTCGAAGTTTCTAATTCAATCAAAGTATCGATCATCCACTCACGTAAAGTCGGTCTATTTTTTCATTTGCCGTAGTACGGATTTGTAATGCCCTGGCACTCGTTAGAATCTTCAGGACAGAAATTGCTAGGGCATGGGTGACAAAGCTCCCTGCATTCATGGTAGTAGAAGCCATTGAAATAGATGGACAGTTGGGCAGCAGAAAATATTGAAAAAGGCATCAGCCGATGGTCTCTGATAACCATAAACAATGGAAGATAATTCTCAACTTTAGTACTTGATTCTTCCATGAAAAAGTCAGTGCACACTTATTTGTAAATAATATATACAGAGAGTAGTGCTAGACTGCCGCCTAGCAATGACCGTTGAGCGTGTCGCCTAGTATAAATTTATCCTTTTATTTTTTCCTTCTTTTTCTTTTCATATTTTTTTAACATATTTAAATATTTTTAAAAAAAATACTCTAATAAAAATCGCTTTCTTAATCATTAAGTAAAAAAACTAAATTAAATACAGGAGAGCGGTCAAAGTGAGAGGGCAAACTCAGACGGCATACTAGCATTTCTCATATATAGATTCTTGCAAGTTGTAAAATGAATGATAAAACATAAACAATCAAGCAATTTTAGGAAGTTAAAATTTGGAAAAGATGCAGTTGTTGCTTATGGAAACTTTTGCAATATCTTCTTGCTATGAAGTAGGATCTTGTAGTCGTTGTTGACCATTGGAGATGAATGTTGTTTTGCCGTGATCATTTTTTCCTTTGTTGTTGAGAAATGACCCTTGGAAAGATTCTTCTTGTGAATACAGAATACCGATTACTGGCATGACTTGCGTTAAAACAAATAGAAAGCATATAACAGCGAGATCAAACAGTTTAGGAGAGAGCGCCAGGGATAGAGTAATATCCCAACCGGAGGAATCACCCTGTGTATTTTTTCCTTTTCGCAATAACTGGAGGAAAGACCTACCCGGCTTAACAATTTCACAAAATCACGGGCATCTCTGATTCTCTCTTGGTTTCATTTCTTTCGGTATAACATTAGTTTCATCTCTAATTTAAGCGCTTCTGGTTATAATGCACTATTATTTCGACATTTTATTCGAACGGTATGTTTCTTTTCTTCATCCCTTTTTCCTCTATTTGAGAAGATGAATAGTTTCACCAAATTGTGCAAACTATGCATATGGAATATCATGCATGGCCGATCAGCAGACAATAAACACTGAGCTCAATTTCACTTGGATAGCACTAGGGATTCTATCAGACATCCAAATTTCAGGTACTTCATCTCAATGGATGAAAACAACTAAAAAACCATCATAATAATAGAACCAGCACACAAAATAGAGAGCGAGAGAGAGCATTCGCCATTTGAAACCATGGATGAAATTATTACAATTTGCAGATTGAGAAAAAAAACTAGATAGATGCAGAAGGATAGGCGGAATGCATAAAAATGATACTCTCAGTAATCTTCTCCCTCATCTTCGTCCTCGACACCTTCTGCCCCAACCTCCTCATAGTCTTTCTCAAGAGCAGCAAGATCCTCACGGGCTTCTGAGAACTCTCCTTCCTCCATTCCTTCACCAACGTACCAGTGGACAAATGCCCTCTTGGCATACATGAGGTCAAATTTGTGGTCAATTCGAGAGAAAACCTCAGCAACGGCTGTATTGTTGCTTATCATACAAACCGCACGCTGCACCTTGGCAAGATCACCACCAGGTACCACAGTTGGTGGCTGGTAGTTGATGCCGCACTTGAAACCAGTTGGGCACCTGAATTTACATGCATAACAATATCTCAATTCATAATGAAAAGATATACAAAAACAAAACCAATCAACAATGGATCAACGACAGAAAACAAACTGACAAGAATCTTATTTATAGCATATGCCCAGAAAAAGCAAAAAAAAAAAAAAAAAAATCAGTATAGTAGTATCACAAAATTGCCCCTGAAAAAAAAAAAAAAAAAAAAAAAAAAAAAAAAAAAAAAAAGAAAAGAAAAGAAAAAATCCCAACCATTGCAATTAGGTCTGCCAATTGATCCAAATCTATAGGTTGACTTGCGAATTGGAGTTTTGTGGTTGAAATGTGTACAATGCACACTTGGGAGTTTTGAAGAATGGGGTGGGCGTTGGGGGTGAGATGGGAGGGGGTGTTTATCTTCATAGTGAGGGTGGACCAGAAGACTATGCAGGGGGAAGGGTGTGGGGTGGGGCTTTGGAAAAGGGGGTGGGGGAAGAGGGAATGAAGGGCTTATGCTTCAGGACCAGTCATTTTCTGCTCTGCATTTCCCTTTTCAAGGATTGGCCCATTATCCATACAATAATTTTGGTTGACGAACTCTTACAAACAATTTGAGCTGAGACTAATTTGTACATTTAGAGGACTGTGTTTTTTTGTAAGCTGTTTGCAGCATTGTAACAAGGTTTCAACTGTTTGAAAAATTTTTGTTCCTTAATAAATAAATTGTTTTCCTGATAAAAAAAAAAAAAAAAAAGAAGAAGAAGAAAGGAAACTAGAGAGAACTGACCAGTCGACAAATTGAACCGTCCGCTTTGTCTTAATGGTAGCAACAGCAGCATTCACATCCTTTGGGACAACATCCCCACGATACATCAAGCAGCATGCCATGTATTTCCCATGTCTTGGATCACACTTGGCCATCATACTTGAGGGCTCAAAGACTGCACTCGTGATCTCAGGAACTGATATTTGCTCATGGTAAGCTTTTGCAGCTGAGATCACTGGGGCATATGACGAGAGCATAAAATGAATACGAGGATACGGTACAAGGTTAGTTTGAAACTCTGTAACGTCCACGTTAATGGCACCATCAAACCTCAAGGAAGTGGTCAAAGAAGAGATTATCTGGGATATCAAACGATTCAAGTTGGTGTAAGTTGGCCTTTCAATGTCCAAGGATCTCCTGCAGATATCATATATAGCTTCGTTGTCCAGAAGAACAGTCACATCTGTGTGTTCAAGTAAAGCATGAGTAGAGAGTACACTGTTGTAAGGTTCCACCACAGCTGTAGATACCTGCACATGGGTTGCGGTATCGGAGTTTCATATGCAAAGCATGAAAACCATCAGGCCAGAAGAAAAATTTAAAAACATAAATGTGGGATTATAAAGGGAAAGTCTATCAAAATCGTCCGTCCAAACAATATTTCTCTTCCTCAAGTGTCTGCTCATGTCCCATTTATTATTGAAGAGTTCCAACAATCTTCAAACTACAGAATTTGCCTTACTGAAAGCCTCAAGTAATCCTTTTAAACTTGGATTATGGAGATGGCCATTTCATGATATCTCTCTCTATTCTTTGACTTCAAATTTTAATTAGTAGGGCAAAACACAATTGATTATCTATGCATAAAAAAATCAGGTAATGGATTGAATTTAAAGAGAAAAGTAACTTCTATCAGATGTTTGGTGTGCTATCTCTAGTAGCCAAACTTCCCTGCATTTGGCCTTTCTGATATTTTTCCAAAAGAATTGTGAGGAAGTACCTGAGGAGAAGGATAGATTGTGAAGCCAAGTTTGGACTTCTTCCCGTAGTCTACCGACAAGCGTTCCAAAAGTAATGAACCCAAACCAGAGCCAGTACCACCACCAACAGCACTAAATACCAAAAAACCTTGCAAACCAGTGCAGTTATCAGCCAATTTTCTTACTCTGTCAAGGCATAAGTCGACAATTTCCCGCCCAACTGCAGCATACAACATGCAATAAGCGGTTTTCAAGACAACAGTAATGAATAGCATGAAATTGCCACACCTGACAGTGCAATAGAAATGCTTATACCAGTATAATGTCCTCTGGCAAAATTGTTCGCAGCATCTTCCTTGCCAGAAATAAGTTGCTCAGGATGAAAAAGTTGTCTATAAGTTCCAGTCCTAACTTCATCAATGACAGTAGGTTCCAGATCAACAAATATGGCTCTAGGCACATGCTTGCCAGCACCAGTCTCACTGAAGAAGGTGTTAAAAGCATCGTGTGCAACACCAACTGTGGTGTCACTGCATGAAAATAACAACGAAACTCATAAGGTCAAAAAAGAAGACTGGAAATAGAAACAAGATGTGTCCAAAACTCGTGTACAGGAAAAAAGAGTTCTCAAGTTGATATCTACAGATACTAACTGAATACCTGTAAATGCACTACAAAGTAATTCAAGAAGACTTTACCAATATCAATCCAATCATCCAGCACACAACTAATAGAGGAATTTCTTAAAATATCCATCTCAATTTAATCTCCGAGTCACGTCAATGTGCCACATCGCTCAAATAAATGATAAAAATTATAATGAAAGGATAAGATAAACAAAAAAGTTTATCAAAGTTGTCAAAACATGTTTTAGCAGTTGCCTTCCTGACCTGATCAACTATCACGTTCTGCGGGCCCTAGCGGAGCCGTAGCAACAGAATCACAAGGCAACGTCCAAGGGATACAGAAGCATCAAAGAAATTAATGCCCCTGGACCACGAACTCGAGATATGATTTCTGCACATTATAATGATGCAAACTCAAGATAGGATGTCCAGTATGTCAAATAACACATTCTTCAGCACATTGATAGGTACAATGTGATTGATGGACAAATTTCCAAGTCATTAGATCAATTTAACCTTTCACCAAGGCAGGAAAAATATATATTGTAAAGTTAATTTTTGAGATTCAATGGCATATCTTTATTGACCTTTGAGGTTTCATGGTGTATGACATATCTTTGAGATCAATTTAACCCTTGAGATTCAATGGCATATAATACAAGAAATAAATTTTAAACTTAATCTCTTTCATTATTTTTGTAATAGATTTCATGGAATTTTACTTTGGTGGGTACAATTGTTAAAGCTCTTTGAAGTAAATTAATAAACTAAAACTTGAAAATTTCTATTTAGCGTCCTCTTAATTATCTACCTTTCACCATCCCCTTATGTGGCCTTAAATAATTAGCAAATAAGTGAAAAACAATAAATGTTTTCCAATCATTTGATGCCACATCAAGGGGATAATGAAATGATGATGATTAAAAAAATGATGAATAGCATTTCTTTAATACCTAAATACTAATTACATTGGCATCACATATTCTCAAATTGCACCTATCAGTCATGTGAATGCGTAAATTCATATACCAATAGACTAGAAATGAGAGGTAAAACCATATCAATTGAGCTTCCTCTAAAGCTAGCAAGAGAAATGAAAAGCAAAAGCCAAAAAACCAACAAGAGAAAGCAAGACCCACTTTAAAAGCTTACTAGCAATAGGTACGATTGGGAAAAATCAGCCACAGGCAAAGTAGCTCAACTCAAGAAAAACCAAAAGGTAACGATTCCTCCATGATAGTGAAAAACAGAACGACCACTACGATGAAAAACACCAATGTATCATTACCAATTGGCGAAGTCATGTCTAACAGCTATAGAACATCTCATAAATTAGGAAATTTTGCAACAACATCGCCTAGCTGGAGATGTTAAAGAAATAAAAAGATACTACAGTACAGCCCCAAAGATCGAGCAATAATAACACGAAACCTAAAAATTCAATTTCGAGAGCGTCAAAAGACGTCTCACCGCACATTTAAGAACAGCGGAAGCAAACTAAGATTTATTCTGAATCAAGGCTAAAAAACGAACGATAAGATACAAAAACCCCAGATATTTGAAACCTTCTATTCTTCAGCATCTCTATTTTATGAAGCGCTCACTCTAGTCTACCAGAAAAACCAGAAACTTCAGAAACCAATATTACTGTAGATGAAATGAAATTGAAAGCGAGCGGGCTAGCGAACAAAAGAGAGCTAGAGAAAGAGAAACCTGGGCATCATTCCGTCAGGTTGAATTCCATGTTCGAGGCAGTAGAGCTCCCAACAGGAATTTCCCACCTGAATCCCTGCTTGACCTATGTGTATGCTTATGATTTCCCGCATCTCTCTCTTTGTCTGAGGAAATCGGGGATTCGGGGGAACGGATTATTGAGGATGAATTAAGGGTGAACCAGATCCAGAAGACAGATATTTTGCTCTGAATGACAGCAAATATCTCTATATATATAATATAGATATTTTGCATATTTTGTGAGGTGGAGCCGGCGAAATATTTAATTTTAATGCAAATATTTAAATGCTTTTTTTAAAACTTTTTTGTTGGGGGCGAGGGACTTGAGGACCCGCCATTTTGAATTTTTCATGCTAACTGGCTGGTGGGGTCCAGCAAAGCTCGGCTGTCGTCCCATTCCTTGCACTTCACTCCGTTATTATTATTATTTTTTTTTTTCCCTAAAGGACCCTCTCAGTCAAGAGTCTCATTATTCCGATCGAGTTTGATTTTGAATATTTTTAATAGAGTCATGTTGATTTGACCAATTGAGAAGGTTAATTAAAATTTATATAATTGATGTTAAAAATATCTTATATTAAATTGGGTAAATTTAAAATAATTTAAATTTTTACTATAGTGGTTGGTCAAATATAGAGAACTACAATTAATTTACCAAACATTAAAATACTAATTTCTCACTCTAAATAAATATTAAAATATTAATTTCTTACTCCAAGCAAAAATACTATTTGGTTTGTAATTATGAAATTTAGATAAAATTTTAAATGAGTTTAATCAAATATTTTTTATTATTAGCATTAAATGATTTTTGAAAATATGATTTTTTTAATATTAATTTAATTAGAATATAATTATTATTAACATTTAACTGGTAGAGATACAAAATGTGATAAAAATAAATTAAATAAAAAATTATTAAATTAATAATATTTTATTATTATATAGATAGTGAATAGATAATCTAATGTGGGGGTTGAATTTAAATAAAATAGGCAAATGTAAAAAAGTGTGATATTGGCTAAATTTTGAAGATAAATTTGGTCAAGCCAATGAAGATGCTCTTAATAGAGTCGGCAGAGTAATCCGCTCAAGTTAGCTCTTTCATTTTTTTTTTATGTTTTTTTAATATATTTAAATATTTTAAAAAATAAAAAAATATATCAATACACTTAAAATCATTTAATCACTAAGTAAAAAAAAATATTGACAAGCAGTCAAATTGAGTAGTACAATTGAGAGGGTAAACTAGTTTTTTCCTTTTTAATAATGAATCGGTATACCAACTCTAAAAATTTTAAAATTTATATCAAACTGATTAATTATTAAAATCAAGATTTTTTATTTTTTCAATTTCGGTTTTGTCGAGTCTAATTTTCTTAATTTTATGGATAAATAAAATTATACTTCAATAAAATTTTAGCAAGTGATTGGTCTATACCGCTCATTTTATATTATATTAATTTTATGTGTCATAAAATTAAAATCTATTCGTTATATTAAAATTCAAATATTATATTAAAAATTATAAGGTTAATTTATGCTATTTCAAAATCAAATGTTATATTAAGACTCATAAGATTAATTTTATATTATATTACATGTTCATAGGGTTCTAATTTCGGTCAGAAGAGATCCAACTCATACTATATTAATTTTATATTATTAGATTAATAAACATGAATAATAAGATTTTAAAATTTTATGTTATCTTAACTAGCAATTTAGCATATAATCTATATAATATTATAAAAAATCATATAAAAAAATTTTATATATGATATAAAAAAATTAAAAATAATATATATATACCGGTCTGGTCCGATTCGAATCGGTGTTCTAAAAATTAAAATCGGAACTAGACCGATCTTCAACCGATTTTACTAAATAGAAACCGGTATCGGAATGGACTAGTTCACCTATTTCTCGATTTTTTTTTTCTTTACAACCCTATACTCAACTAATTTTTGCAATATAAGATTTCTTTTACTTTGTGTGAGAGGCTCTTTTATCTCCACTAGATGAGCCCAAGTGTACCGAGTAAGAGGCCCATATAATGGGCCCGACGATCTAGAAAATTGCAAGTGCACCATACACTCACTATCATGAGATCATACTACACAATGGGATTAATATGGTAACTGTCACAAATCAAAGATATTTACCTCTAAGGAAACAACGAGATATTTGAGATGTTTATCCTCGATATGTTAATCATTTCCTTCTCAAATCATATCTCGGAAATTTGACGATCAAGACCCCAAGATTTGGGGAAGGGTTGAACTATCTTTATCAGTAACAATCCACCCATATATAAAGGACCAACATAGGCAGCCCAAGGTAATAGATTCAGATACATCATTGCAAGGCAATACACACATATTTCTAACTTAGACATCAAAGGTGCACCAAGCCACCCTCTTTCCTTGTTGCAAGTTAGCAGTCGAGATCAATTGGCAGTGAAACACGTTTGAAACTTGTGTATTTATATTTACAAGATTGATGTAGATATGGGCCAATACACAGACTCAAAAAAAGAACCGTGTCTTTTCCAGTTTTCCTCCCTCATTTTTAAGCCAGTAGCCTCCACTCTGACAATTATACAAGCATCCTCTTCGAAGCCATGACTCTAGTTTGTGCAAAACTACATTGTGGCTGAAATGGAACAAAGTTTAAAGCGTTTGATCATTGCCTCAGACCCATCAAAGTTTGATTGTACTGAGAAACACAAAAAGATGGTCGCATTGTTCAACTAATACAATCTACAAATATGAAGTATAAAGTCCAAATAAAATAAAAATATATATATAAAAAGAGTACAAATAGACATCAATGGCGATGAGAGAGAGAGGTGTCAATGGAGGACAAGTTTCTATGTTGAGTATTGAAAGGTTTTGGCTTTAAGGAATTCTCCACACACCAATTGGTGAGGAGTTCATTTGTATTTATAAACCTATTTTACATAGCATTAGTATCCTATTAGAACTGCATATCAGTATCTTATTGCAATTTTCTAACTCTGTACTCATCACAAGTCTTATCATGAAGCTTGGAGCATAGAAGCGTAAACCTAGTAGTCACTAATGGTTTAGTGAATACATCAGCCCCTGATCCTTACTTGAGATAAACTGAACATCAAGAGTGCATTGGGAGACATGCTCATGAAAAAAATAGAAATCAAGCTCAGCATGCTTGATTTGTGCATGAAATATTGGATTTGAAGTGAGATACATAGCACCCACGTTATCACACCATTAGCTTGTTCTAGGCGTGCTACATGGTTGGACTCTATAGCTCAGCATTCTAACTTCTACAGGCATAACCGCCTTGCTTCCATTGTTCAATGTGAAAGAGGTTTCTCCTATTGGGGTCTTAACAATGGTTCGATATGCCCATAAGACTCCTAGTAGTTCTTCAGCCCAATTTCCTTTCATATTCATTAATTTCTTTCTTAAAATCCTGAGCAAGGTTTTGTTAGTTACTTCGACTTGCTCATTGACTAGAGGGTAACCTGGGGAGGAATACTTAAACTTGATTCTTAACTCGGTACATCGATTGCAGGGGTGATCCCAATCGAATTGTAGTCCGTTGTCTAAAAATTATTCTTCAAGGTATACCAAATCGGCATACGACATAGTTGGCCCTTTACCCCTGAGCAGAGGAGTAAATTTGTCGTTGTCGCCTTAGATTACTTCACCAATGGGTGGAAGTAGAAACATTGGCCACTATCATGGTGAACAACATCACCAAATTCTGATGGTAGGGACTTTTAATGTCTTGATCGCTGCTTCCCATGGTAAAGTAGATTCTTCCATACTTGAGGCAGTTTGTGCCAGTTTGTCTGCCTTCCTATTCTCTTCCTGTGGTATTTGCTTAATTTTGAAATACAGGAAATGGTCGCATTTCTCCCATACTAGATACAAATATTTTTTTAGTTTCTCGCCTTTCACCGTGTACTCCCCCATGACTTGATTGACGACCACCTGGGAGTAGACTTTTATATCGACCTCCTTTGCTCCTAGTGTTTCTGTCGTGGCGAGTCTTGCCAGTAATGCTTCATACTCTACCTCGTTATTGGTGGTTTTTAAGGCGAGCTTTATTATGTAGTAGTAGTATTCTCCAGAATCAAGGGTGATATGTACTCCTACCCCCCCCCCCCCCGGCCCCGGGGCTAGAGCATTAGGATGAGCCATTGATAAAGGCCTGCAAAGTGCAGGTCTTCCCGTAAGTGCAACTTGAACCTCTTCCAAGAAGTCGGTAAACTCAGCTATAAAATTTGTCTGGATTTTTCCTTTCATGGCGTTGCGGGGAAGATACTCGATATCAAACTCGGCGTTGCGGGGAAGATACTCGATATCGAACTCACTTAGCTCGACTGACCAATTCATGAGGCGTCCGAAGGCATATGGTTTTTATAGCACTTCCTTCAAGGGGCCTCCGTTAAGATTTTGATTGGGTGGGCTTAGAAGTAGGGCCTTAGTGGTCGGGCAGCCGTCACCAACTCAAATACTAACATGTCCATCCGAGGATGATGCGCCTCGACTCCCCTAAAGGCTCAGCTAGTATAGTACACTAGCCTTTGGTTACCCTTTTCCTCTCTCACCAAAGCCGTTGAGACTCCATCTGGGGAGACCGATATGTATACGTACAGGGTCTCTACCCATCCAACTTAACTTAGGGCCCATTTGCGGATTGAGCTCATCTCAGCTTATCTGAAATCACTTCGTGTGATAGACTACACTGACCATCCAAACACACTCAAAATATATTCATAAGAACTCATCTTAAGTTGGTCTAAATAGTTTCATCACTATTTAGTGAGAAGACACCACACTGACATGAAGTAGAGGGAAGATCAAATCATCGACACCACACTTGACCACTCTCTCTTTCTCGGCACACAAATAACCTTCTTCCCCAAACCCAAGCCCTTCTCGGCACCCCCATCCTTTCTCTTTCCCGTCACTAGTTATTGTCATGCATTTCCAAATTGCTCTGTTCTTCAACGGCTGCACAAAGCTATAAAAATATTTAATATTTTTGATAAATTCGAATTAAATAAATTTGGGGACAAAACATGTGGGAAATTAATTTTAAATGCATTGGGGGATTTCCTCATAATATTGGTTATTTATTAGTAAAACATATAAATAAAATCATTATTTATATGGGACCATGAGAATGTTGTTTTGATAATTGATAATATTTATTATTTTTGAGAAATTGGAATTAAATAAGTTTGGAACAAAAAATGTGGAAAATTAATTTTTTTAATGCATTGGGGGTTTTCTAAATAATATTTATGTTTGATTGCTAAAACATATAAGTAAAATAATTATTTCATCACTACAACAAACAAATCATTGGTAGGACTCACTACTTTTCAACTTCCCATTAAAATGTAAACATATCTCAACTTATTTCATGCATTCAAACACATCTAAACATATCTCAATGGGACCCACACTCTTACACAAAACACACACAAACATCTTAACCCACTACTATTTATAGATAAACTCATATTATCTCAAATCATTTTAGCATCCAAACGGAGCCTTAGGAGTGACGGGTTGGACAATAATTCCTTTAACTTCTCATATGCTTGGTTGCATTCATCATTTAAGGACTGAAATTTCGCAATACCTTGAAGATAGGTAAACATTTGTCCATAGACTTGGATACAAACATGTTGAGAGCTGCTACCCGACCAATCAACCTCTACACCTCATTTATGTTTCGAGGCAGCTTCATATCTATTATTGCTCTGATTTTTTTTGGGTTGGCCTCTATACCCTTTTCTGAGAACATGAAGCTAAGGAATTTTCCCGAATATACTCTGAAGGCACATTTTTTTGGGTTAAACTTCATATTTTATTATTGTAAGATAGTGAAAGCTTCCCATAGGTCGGCTAGGTGATGCTTAGGTTTCTTGCTTTTGACAAGCAAGTCATCTACATAAACCTCCATATTGTGGCCTATTTGTTTTTTGAACTTACTGTTTACCAATCCTTGGTATGTAGCTCTAGCATTCTTCAGCCCGAAGGGCATCACTTGGTAACAATACCTCTCACAATTTTTTATGAAGGACGTCTTCTCCTAATCATCTAGGCTCATATGGATTTGGTTGTACCCTGAGCAAGCATCTATGAAGCTTAGCATGTGATGTCCTACTATGGAGTCCACTATCAACTCAATATGGGGCAAAGGGAAGCTGTCATTCAGGCATACCTTGTTTAGGTCGGTGACGTCCATGCACATTCTCCATTTGCCGTTTGACTTCTTTAATAATACTACATTGGATAGCCATTTGGGGTAGTGAGATTCTCTAATAAACCCTGCAGCTAGGAGCTATTCCACTTATTCATCTATTGCGGCATATTTCTCTGTACTGAAACCCCTCCTCTTCTGTCAGATCTTCTTGGCTTCTGGGTTTATGCTGAGATGATGCTCGACGATCTCATTGTCGATCTCAAGCATGTCTTTATGGATCCAGGCAAATACATCGTTGTGTTCAATCAGGACCTATTTTAATTGTAATTTGTCACCTTATCTTGGACCCCATTTTGGTTCCCATCCTCATTGTGGCTTCAGGAAAGTTTGGGTTTAGAACTACAAGTTCCAAAGGTTCATTTGCCACAAATTGTTTTAGGTTTTGTTCATCCCTCGTTTCAACTTCATGGTCGATAAGTTTAGGTGGCAGCATGGCGGCGCTTCACCAAATTCTAATCTTTGCGCCGTTCGTATGTCTTTTCCTCTGTTTTTAAGATTTTGTACATAGAATTCTCGTGCCAGTACTTGCTTGCCGCATACTTCTCCTACATTTGCCTCTTTCGAGAATTTCATCTTCAGGTGGTAGGTGGAGGTTACAACCTTCAAGCTATTCAAGTGAGCTCCCAAGAATAGCGTTGTACAATGAAGGGACCTTAACCAGTAGGAAATCGATTATGGTGGTGGCAATGCAAAGTCCTTTGGTAGCAAACGCAGGCAGCATTATAGCGCCCACAGGTTGAACCACATCTCCTGAGAACCCTTTCAATGGTGTGGTCGAGGGCTGCAATCGATCTGGGTTGATCCCCATTTATGTAAAAGCATCTCAGAAAAAGATATCGACTTAGCTGTCATTATCGATTAGAATTCTTCAATTAGTGTAGTTGGCTACTAACAATGTTACTACTAAAGAGTCATCATGAGGATACTGACTACTTCACAATCCTCCTCACCAAAGGATATGGCAATTGCCTTCTAGTTCGTTGCTTGCTTTTGGGGCCTCTATTATACTTTTTTGTATCTAGCCCTCTATGCATACGCCTTTCGACTGGTTTGGGGTCGCCCTCAGCGAATCCTCCTAATATGGTCTGGATTTTGCCCAAAGGTTCATTGCTCTTGGTTGGGCTTTGGTGAAGAGCATCTTCAAGATTTCCCCGCATCGTCCGTTGTCATTTTGGGCTTTTGCTTTTGTTTAGCCTTCGAGTCTGATCCATCCTCTAGCTTGAAGATTGCCCTCTAGGTGTTGAATGTTGGGCAATTCCACTTTTTTCCTCATATTTGTATCTTCTTTTTCAAAAGAGTAACAATCTTCTATCCTATGCCATTCCACTTGGTGGTAAGTGTAGAAACGGCGGTTTCTCCTACTTTGTTTGCCATCACCTCATGCACATCCCTCGCCTTCTACTAGCACGTTCAGATTTGTATGTGCAAGTCTAGAATTGGATTTTCTGGAAGATGATGTGTCTTTGTCCCATATCCTGTCATACTGACCTCTCTTGGCCTTTTTCTTGTACTTTATCGCCACTTAGTTTCTTGGAGATTTTTCCTGCTTGCTCTAACTCGGACCTCATTGGCATGGTTAGGGCCCTAAGGGTGTCTTCAACATTCATGAAGTCATCCACCCTCTCCATAAACTGGTAATATTGTGGGAGTTCTTCTTGCCAACTCTGCCATAAATAGGTCCATGTGCAATATAACTCCAAGGAATGTTGCTAGCATGATCTTCTTATCTTAGTCGTCAACGGTCATGCATTACTTGTTGAACCTGGTGAGGTACGCCTTCAAACTCTCATCCTCCCGCTATTTAACAATCAAAAGGTATGCCTCGGGTCGTCTCCTCCTTCTGCTAGCCATAAATTGTGTCAAGCATTGCTTGACAGGTTCCTCGAAGTTGTGGATGGAGCTCAGTTGCAAGGCTCCAAACTATCATCTTGCCACTTCCTGTAAAGTAAAAGGAAAAGCTTGGCAAGGGTGCTAGTTCCTTCATTATTTTAGCAAAAGTTCCTACGGCTCGAGCCAACTTTGCGCCTTGACCGAGATGACATTCAATCTAAGCTAGGTGTTTGATGGGATCTTTAGATCCATCATAAAATTCCTTTTGTGAAACTTTGTATTTTGGTGGGAGTGGCATCATCATTATCTCAGTGTTGTTGAGCAAATTGTAAGCTGTACCTATTTTCCTAGCCATCTTCTCATATTTTTCCATGAGGTGATGCAAGTCTTGGTCCATCTTTCTCTTCTCTTCATCGTCAAAGTTCGTCCTGCCAATGTTTTATGATTCTACCTCATTTTCTGATTCTACCTCATTTTTCTCAGCGTGGCTTGCTATAGCATTCTTTGCACTTTTATGCCTAAGAGCCTCATTTTGTTGTTGAAGGCGCTCCATCTCCAAAGTCATCTTCTTTCATCTCTCTTCCATTTCTATGAATCTTCCTTCCATTCTATTGTCTGCTTGTTCACTTGTTATTGTATCTTGATCATGGATCACTTGAGAGCGTGTTGCCACTGGCATACAAAAGACATGTTGAGATGTAGGAATTGATACCCTAGGTGAGTATTCCAAAGAGAATTGATACCCTGGGAGAGTATCATGGGCGGATATTATGCCGGATATTATCTTGCTCGTTATGTCATTAATTGGTTATTAATGACAGCCAAATTCAAATTTCATATGAACGTGTTTTGGCAGTTGGCCCTTAGTATCTATTGGGCCAACCTCTGATCTTCAATTTGTACGCCTTTGAGACTGTGGGCTAAACCCACTCTTTAAGAGAGACTATTTAGCCCATAAAATAGATCTAATATATTTTATAAAACTACGTTAATTTATAAATTTATTTTTTGAAAGTTTCTTTACGCTGGATCAAGTTTTTTCAAAAGATCAATATATTATTGTCAAATAGTTTTACTTAGGGGTGTAAATTGGTCAGTCCAGTCCAGGTGATGGACCGAACATCCATAGGGACCAAACCGGATCGGTAGTTATCGATCCGGTCTGCTCCGGTCGGTCCGATCTAATTATTTTTTTATTTCTTTTTTGTTTTCAAATAAATTAAAAAAATTATTTAAATTACTAAATTAAAATTAAGTGAATTATTAATGTGTATTATATAACTAACTCATTAAAAAAATATTTTATATGTTCAATGATAATAAATTAGATAAAAATTACATAATTAATTATACAATTATTAAATAAAATAATATATATAAAATATATTTAAAAATTAAAAATATATATTTTCTCAATTCGGTCAGTCCAGTTCGAGGAAATCCCACCCCGAGACTAAACTAAAGACCGAAGTTGAGAAATCCTTGGACTGAGACCGACCGGTCCAAGCTTCGGTCTAGACTGAAATGGTTGGTCTGGTCAGTTTCCTCGATTTGGACCAACCGGCTTTCACCCCTAGTTTTAATGTTCATATGATTGACTGTTCATCATTTGGTTAAACAAATGAGATGAAATCAAAGTTAAATAAAATATTATTTTATTTTTGAGATCTGAAAAAAGTTGAATTATTTTTTGTATTTAGTTTGAAAAAGTTATAATGATTAGATGAGATAATTTGTGAAAACAAACCAGGCTGTCCATGATTAGTCCTTGTCCTTCTTCTGAAAATGCTAAGCTCCCCTCTCCCCAACTGCAGGGGAAGTTGCCCCTTAAGCTGCCATTAGTGAATTTGTTTGTCCTTGTTTTTGTTTTAGGAAAATACTAATTTACCCTATGGTTTTGTCCTCTCATTTTGACAACTCATATATTTTATTTTATTTACTTAATGATTAAGAAAGTGACTATTAGTGAATTTTTATTTTTATAATACTTAAAGATGTTTAAGAAATGATTGAAAAAAATAAGTTACCACTAGTGAATTTGTGTGTATGTATTTTTTCTAACATTAAAAGAAAACATATTACGCCAGTATAAACTATATAAGATAAGAAAATAAATTAAAATCACAAAATTAATTAAGATTACAAAATTTAAATAACTTAATTAAATATAAAAACATAAAAATAAATCTTAAAAGTAAGAAAACAACTAAAACTCATAAAGTCAATTTAAAAATAAATATTTAAAATTAAAAATAAAAATAGAAAATACTATTTAGAAAAACGTAATAAAATTTGACAAAATAAATTAACCAGTTTTCTTGGGTAAACAAATACCGCCATTGTGAGATGGGGGTTGTCCTAGATCACCTTGAGGTCACTCCAAAGAGCGACTCACAAGAGCTACTCCATAGGCGGCTTGATGTCGGCCTTTCAGGATTGGGCAGCACAGATCGGGTTGGCCACTATGGGCAACCTCACGATGCTCATTTAGGGCCCAACCTAAGGCCGACGCGACCTAAGCCACCCAAATGATGGCCGACAGTGAGGGGCACCCCTCGTGGGTGATATTATTTTTTTTTTTTTTTCTATTTTTGTATTTAATTTATTTTATTCTTTTTATTCTTTTTCTTTTTCAAAACTTATTATGTTTCTTTTAATAAACTTTTGTTCTTAATTCGTAATTTTTAACTATTTTGTTTAAAAATTAGTTTTGTGAAATTTAGTTTTTCTCTCTTTTGATTGGTTCTGACATGGCAATTATATACCATGTCAACATTTACCATCATTAAACTAACAAAATTTCTAATGGTGGCACCCCTTCCAAACTTTTCAAACCCCATATATCATTTTGCAAACAAAAAACAGTTATATATATTATACTATATAGATCAATCCGAACACGACCCGTTAAGCCTAACGATTTAGACTTTAAAACCTTAACACGACCCATTAAAATAACAGGTTGACACAGTGTGACCATTTTGAGCCATTATTGATTAACTAAATCTGGTTCGACACAACATGACCCGTTTCAACTATTTTTATGTAAATGGGTTGAACTGACTTGAATAACACAATTTCACATAAAAATTAAAATCACAATATCTCCCAAAAATATAAAACAGTTACTAATGAAAAATATCCATATTTTTCATATTTTAAAATATAATAAAACCAATATTACAATCCAAAAAATAAGAACACAAATCCAAATTAAAATCTCAATATTACAATCCAAACAATAAAAACATCAAAATTAAAATCTCAACAATACCAAATATGAGCATAACTTCATAAGTTCAAAATTAAAATCCAAAAAATAAAAACATAAACATATTGTAATAATATTAATGTTACAATCCCTAAAATAATAACCACAAATCTAAACATTTTTAGAACTTAAAGAAGGAAGTAAAGCATTCTCCTTGCTCTTGTTGATATCCAGCTCTATAATATTTTCAGTTAGCTTGTTCAATTTCATTTTTTATGTTTCTATTAAAAAAAATGCACCAGTAAAATTTTATGTAAAAAAAAATTATTTTATTGAAAGTATTACAGTAAATTATTTAGTAAAATAAAAATAACGTTACTTTGCTCACCGGTTAGGGTGAGGTCTAAGAGATGGTTAGGGTTAGCCGATTAGGGTATTTTGGTTTTTAGGTTTTAAAGAGGATATAAATGTAATTTTGAGTAAAAATCTTAACAGGTCAAAATGGGTCACTAACGAATTAACCAAGTTGACCCGTTAGTGACCCGTTCGGTTAAGCAAGTTGACCCGTTTGTAAATTGTGTCTTAACGGGTCAACTTGTTTTGATCCAAATTCGTTAACATCAAATCCAAACCTGTAATTTCATGTCGTGTTCATGTTACATTAAATGATCGCGTCACATGTTACCACCCCTATTAATATTAAGTAGGTTAATGGGTCATCCACGGTGTTTCAATGAAAGTCATTACTAATTTTCACCGAGTCATCACTCTCCATAAGTTCAACTTATGTTAAAATATAAATTAGATGATTAAATTAATATATTCGTATAAGTTTAGATTAAACTAATCTAGTTGCATCAATTTAATATTTAAGAACAAATAATGATTTAATATGGTATCAAACAAAAGGTTACTGTTAATGCCTCAAATTTGCATAACAGATCAGAATGGAGGAAAGAATCATCCCTAACCCACGATGATGGTTCAGGTGTCGATACAATACTCTTCACGTTTATCTGTAAAATAAATAATAATAAGCGAATAAAAACAAATAAAGAGAGACACATAAATTTATGTAATTCGGCATAATGCCTACGTCCACGGGTTGTTTGGGGGCGAAATCCATTATGATAGGTGATTTTATAATCTTTCATAGCCTTACATATCTCACAATACAATGAAGGAATTTAGGGAAGATCTTTTAGAGTCGCTATGTGTGGTGGAGTTTGTATGTATGGAGCTTTTGTGGAGAGCCTCTGGAGAGTCTATGAAGAGTTTTTTAGATTTGTGGGGAATCTCCTCCTTATATAGAGGTCTATTTCCTCGGTGTAATTAAGTCAAACTTGCCTTGTGAAGTATTTTCCTTTTAGAAGTCTGAGTCTATTTCCATTTAGGAGTCTGTATGTTTTTCCTCTTAGGATTCTGAGTCAACTTGTCTTATTTCTTCTTATTTTATCTCTTAACTTGGTTTTCGGTCTTACCTGTTAGCTTGGTTTTCAAACTTATCTCTTATCTAAATTATAGGATGTTGATTTGACCCCTACTGATGCTCGCGATTCTTAAAGGTGATTTGCTTGACAAGAAGGTCTTGAAAACTTTCAAGTCAATAATCTGCAAAATAAGTTTTGAAAATTGGTCATTGGTTTCCTGATTGGTCCCTAGTTTTCTATTTGTTTTGTGCTAAGTGGTGAGGCGCTCAATTTGGAGAGATATGAAAGAGATGTACTCAACCGTATTAGGTGCGAGCGCGGGGCTCTGCTTTAATTTGTTTATTTGTGTGGATGTTTGCCTAAGAGATTGTTTATTGTCAACGAAGAGTGTATATTTCAAAGATTGGTTTTTTGTGTGTATTTCCGTGATCATTTTTGCTATTGTAGATAGTAGTGGATTTTCTGCCCTAGTGTAAATCTTCGTTTGGTGTTTCCATTTTGGGGTTGATGTTGTAGTTTGTTTGCAATAACCCGTGCTCAAGTTGTCAGGAAGCTTGTCGACTCCCTAGGTCCATCTTAGGCAGTTGTTGAACTCGTCGACTCATTTTCGAAGGAAACCCACACAAGGCGGTTGTGGAGTTCGAAGGCTCGTTCCCAAAGGTAACTCGCTGGTGGCAGTTGTAAACACTCAGTATTTGCTAGAGAAGATGTTGTGCTTATATTGTTGTCTAGGTGAAAGGGGTCGGTAGTCCAGAGAGTTGCCTGCCTGTTGGGCTCTTGGAACGTCGGGCAGTCCTTGACTTTCCCCGCCTATTGGCTTGTCACAAGGGAGGTTGGGTAGTCTAATGACTTGTCCTGCCTGTTGACTCTCGGCAAGGTGTGAGTGGGTTCGGGCGGTCCTTGACCTTTCCTTTTTTCCTAGGCACCACGAGTCATTGGACTTGTCATTAGTATTTAAGGGTTATGTGATCTGTTGACTTCTGCTCCTTTTTTCCTGGGAACCGCGAGTCTTTGGACTTATCATTCGTGTTTAAGGGTTGCGTGGTCTCTTGACCTCCGAAACCTTTTTCCTGGGCACCACGAGTCTTTGGACTTGTTTTTGGTGCTTCAGAGTCGCGTAGTCTGTTGACCTCTGTGCCCTTTTTCGTGGGCACAACGAGTCTTTAGACTCGTTATTGGTGTTTAAGGGTCGCGTAGTCTCTTGACCTCTGAGCCATTTTTCCTGGGCACTGCGAGCTTTGGACTCGTAATTGGTGTATGGGGGGATGCTCGACTGCACTGTTGTGGTGACAGTTGAGTTCAACCGTCTTGAGAGATTTTTTCCAAAAGCCAAATAGGTTAGTGTAATACAAATTACAAGTTTGGAATTTATAAACCTGAGTCATCTCGCTAGAGTGTGGTGAAAGCTAGCTATACATGGGTGATGCCCGCGAGCAGCCATGCTTTAGCATTGATGAAGGCCCAAGATGCTTGTAATCGATACCAAGCAGTCTATTCTGATGCAAACAGATTAAAAAGCCTAGGCGGCACCTGGGAGGGGCTTTTGTAGCTGATGTTCCATATCACGTGGGCAATTTACCACAAAATATATTTCCCGAGCATGTAGCCACTTGAATTCTCTTGGAACCTTATGTAGTTTTGATGGGAAAAATCTCCAAAAATCAAATTTGTTAGTAGAAAAATGAAATTCAAATAGCAAGTTTGAGAGAGACAAACCAGAACAATTTTTGCTCATGCTTCCCATTTTTCCCAAATGAAATTGTTTGCTACCAATCGATTTTTTCTTAGTGGAAGCTATTCATTTCTTACTTGCCTAGAGTCCATGGCGGCAAAAAACACTGAACGTGCTGCATGCTCGTTGTCTGCTGAAGGTGCTGCGTTCTGGTTGTCCACCACAAGGGTGGCGTGCTCGGTGGGAGTATTGCCGATTGCCGAAGGTCGTGTTCCTTTAGGTGAGGTCGTTGCTTGCCACTTGGATGGCGGGGACTGTGGGAATGCTCCTTCTTGTCGACAGCAGAAAATGGTGGTTGGTCAGGTGGCAATTGCTGGTGGTCTGCCAGCTTACGGCCTTCTTGGTGTGGCTTCTCCGTACTCCAGACACCATCGATGGTGACTCCATTCCTGCTGATGATCTGCCAACTCACAGCCATCTTGGTGTCGCTCTTCTCGGTACTCCAGTCACTGTCAACGGTGACTCCATTCCATCAGGAACAAGCTAGATCTCCTCGCATCAGTGACAAAAAATGATGCGAGTGATAGTCGACGTCGAGCAAGCTTCCTGTTGTGTGCACTAGTGAGAATGGAGAAGGACGGTGGCGAGGACCGCGACGGTGATGGCAGATAGTTCCGTCGGCGATTTCTAAGCACCATGTCGGTGGTGGGTCTGCACCTTCGATGTTATCGTTGCATTTGCGAGGCACTGGTGGCAAGGTGGCCGAACTCGGCGCAGGTATAATCGTTAGGTGCATCGTGTTTGTGCTTTTTGTGGAGGCTAGGGACCACCACGCTGGCAACAAAATACTTCAATAGGTCCGCTGGTGGTCGTTGGTGGCCTTATCGGGCTGTGCGCAGCAAGTGGTGCTGGTTGGTTACTCTTTCGCCAACTTCTAATCTCTTGATGCCAATGATCCGACGGTAAGACACTGATCGGTTCTACCTGGCTATTTGTCTTGGTGGTCGGACTTGGACCACGCCCCGTTACAAGAATGGCGGCTGCAAGTCCTACACGTGAAAGAACTGGGTGCACGGTGCCCCTTACGCTCGCATTGCATGACATGCATAGTGCATCCATCACATGCGCAATGCATGCCATGCACTCCATTAGATTGCTTTTTATTATTATTATTATTTATTTTTTAACAGGGTTAACGAAAAACAAGGAAAAATAAAATATTAAAATCGAAAAAATCTTATCTGTTAATTTGGAGACGATCTCATGAGCCAGAGAATCATCATCCTTCCAATTCTGGTGAAGAAGATTAGTCGATTCCACAGACGGCGCCAATTGTTAATGCCTAAAATTCGCATAACAAACCGGAATGGAGGAAAGAATCATCCCCGACCCACGATGATGGTTCAGGCGTCGATACGATACTCTTCGTGTTCATCCGTAAAATAAATAATAATAAGTGAATAAAAACAAATAAAGAGATATACAAAAATTTGCGTAGTTCGGCATAATACCTACGTCCACGGGTTGTTTGGGGGCGAAGTCCACTATGATAGGTGATTTTACAATTTTTTATATCATCATATATCTCACAATACAATGTAAGAATCTATGGTAGATCTTTTGAAGTCGCTATGTGCGGTAGAGTTTGTACGTATGAAGCTTTTGTGGAGAGCCTTTGGAGAGTCTATGGAGAGTTTGTCAAATTTGTGGAGAATCTCCTCCTTATATAGAGATCTATTTCTTTAGAGTAATTGAGTTCAACTTATCTTGTGAAACCTTTTTCGTTTAGAAGTCTAAGTCTCTTTCCCTTTAAAAGCATATATGTCTTTCCTCTTAAGAATCTGATTCAATTTGTCTTATCTCTTCTTGATTTGATCTCTTCTTGATTTTATCTTTTAACTTGATTTTCGGCCTTATCTGTTAACTAAATTATAAGCTACTAATTTCATCCCTATAATCACGAATTTAAAGATTAACTCCACATATTAACTTATTTGCACTAATTTAAATTTTTTGAAATACGTGATGCTTTAATATAGTATCAAATTAGAGTTCACCGTAGAAATTAGATTCTACACTTAAATCATATTTAATAAAATATTTGCATGTTAAATTTAGTTATGAAGAATGAGTTGAGTTTGCTCTTAAAAAAAAACTGTTAAAATATAAATTAAATGATTAAATTAAAACCTTTAAGAGTCGCTCCAACTTCCATAAGAACATTCTTATTAGATTAGTCAAAGTTAAAAGATATTTTTATGAATGTAAGAGAAATTTAACTTTTAGTTATTTCATTCACATAAATCTCCACATTGGAATAGTTATTTTTTCATTATATAATAATAAAATAATATAAGATGAATTTGATTTTAGTTATTCACATCAAATCTCCACATTAGATTATATATTTATTCATTATATAGTAATAAATAATTAATAATTTCAAAAATATTTAATTTTTTCAATTATTAATTTATTTAATTTTATCATATTTTATTATTCTACCTATTATATATTAATTAATAATCATATTCTTATTAATTAATATATCACTAACTCAAATTAATATATCAATTGTAATCAAATATGTGATAGAAAGAAAAGAAAAGAAAAATAATTAATAAAATATATATTTGATGTATATACAGTAACTTTTAAATTTAAAAAAATTTTTAAAAATCACTATAACTAATTTAGTATGAGCATATTTTATTTTTTAATAGTTAAATATTTATTGAATTTAACTTTTATCTAATTAAAATTATAAGAAAGGAGGCCAGCAGTCATAGCACGGTGCGTAAAGGATTTGACGTAAGGCAAAAAAAAAATGTTACGTCATCCAGCAAATAAAGAAGGGTTATTATTTTAGTAGAAATAATTTATTCATAAAAAATACTTTAAAATTAAATTTGTAAATTAATGTTATTTGACGCGGATGTTTATTACATTATTATTTTTCTCTCTTTCTCTCGTCCTTCCATTTATCTGAATTTTGATTGTTAATACTGTACAATTTTTAATCAGATTGATTTTTCATTTTGTTATGCAAAAATACTTTCGGTTGCTACAATGATGAACCAATATATCATATCGGATTTTTTAGATCCGGATGATATGACACGATGAGTTGATTATTAGTTTATAAAACTGTTTTTTTTAATTAAATTTTATTTTATAATAAAAATAATTTTATAATTTAACGTATCAAATCAAATTATATTAATTTATAAATTTATTTTTTTCTTATTTTATTACGTAGATTTGCCATCATTGAGATGAGCGTAGCGTGTCATAATTAGGGGCAAGAAAACGTAGTTGTTGCACCACTTGGTCAAGAAGTTTTTATTCCTGACTTTATAACTTCTTTTTTTATTACTCGAATCATTTGTTCTCGGGGAGAAGGATAGTGTCGGTTGCTTTGAGGGAGGCCTCGCCTTTTCCTTACAAATTTAAAGAATAATGTTTGTTATTTTAAATTTCATTCCCTCGACAAAATATATAATGATTTTTTACGCAACTCAAGTATTGGTACTAGGATAGGCTTGCAATACACCTCGTCACAGTTCACACATCTCTTTCTATCTTATTTATATTACACAACCATTGCAACTTGAAAAAAATAACTAGTTTCTTTTTTTTTTCAATCCTAACATAGACGTTGCAACTATTGTTCATGTTAGGGACTAAATTGACTAAATCAAATTTTTTGGAAACCTATCACTAAGAAAAGATATAAAATTAAGAGATAAGACATGAAAAATATAAGGTAAAGAAGTTGGTTTAGACTCTTAAAAAGAAAATGCTTCACAAATCAAATTGGATCCTATCACTCTAAGAAAATAACCTTTATAAATAGCTTATAAGAGATAACAAATTATTCACTTGATTTATTGGCTACTTTATACATTTACTTTAATTTTGCTATACTGATTTTGACATCGGAGACTTCACAGGGCAACCAGTACTGCTCTTTTATTCGTTGTAAGTCATCCGTATAATTGGTGGTATGAAACGCGTCCTTTACCGTTCATATTTATAAATGTATTGAGTCTCGTTTCAAATATAGATTTCCGAATGGGTAGAAAGTTTCAACAATGATACACAACAATCAAGATCTATTCTAATACGTTTTTTTTTTTGGTCAAATAAATCTTCATAAATAATTTATATAAAATATAATAAATAATTTAATTTTTATAAATTTTAAAATAAAAATAATATTTTAATAATATTTTATTTAATTTTATACTGAATAGGTGAAAATGTACGCTGTATTATTATTGGTGTGGTATCGAGTTTCATGCTGCCCTAAGAAGTAATTATGCTTTTCTACCGAGATTACCCTTGTATTTACGCGATGACAGAAGGCATGAGATTGACTTTTTGGATTTTTAGGCTTCTTTTGTTTTCGAGATAAGATGAATTAAGATTAAATTTAAAAATTAAATAAAATAATATTAGAATATATTTTTTTAATATTATTTTTATTTTAAGATTTGAAAAAATTGAATTGTTTATTTTATTTTGTATAGAAATTTGAAAAAGTTAATTAGATGAGATGAATTGAGTTGAGTTGAAATGAGTTATGAAAACAAACAAGGCCTTCACCTCTAGGAGCATTGGTATTGGATTAGCCAAATGATAATACATCTTCATATTTTGGCCAAGAACGAGTAAAATTCTCTACATTGAACTAGCCAAACTACTAAAGTCTTGTTTGTTTTCGCAAATGAAATAAGATGAGATCAGTTGAGATTAAAATTAAAAGTTGAATAAAATATTGTTAGAATATATATTTTTAATATAATTTTTATTTTTAGATTTGAAAAAGTTGAATTGTTTATTTTATTTTATGTGAGAATTTAAAAAAGTTATAGTGATGATATGAGTTGAGAGTAAATGTGAAAACAAACAAAGCCTAAAGCTCAACATATGAGCTATAGTAAATTAAGCTCCCTAGTCATCTTCGGCTAGACACTATTCACTAACTAAAATAATATTTTAATCATTTCTAATAATTATTATATTATCTAATTATTTTAAAATCTATATTATCCATTTTAATTTTGATAAATAATTCGTTATTTTCTACCTTATTCTATTTCATTAATAATAATTAAATTATGAAATTAAAATTAAATTATTAGTTAATATATAATTCTATTTTATACTTTATTTTAAGTAAAAATTTTAAATTATTAATTAATAGATGAAGTATATTTATAATGTATTGGTATTTATTTATTTTATTGTTGTTATAATATCTATTGTTTTTATTGTTGTTTTTATGGAATATTATTTTGAGAAATCTTGCAGACCGGTCGGACTTATATTTCACAAATAACAGCACACAAATAATGTACTGACATGTAGGTTGTCTACCACAACAATCTTGTGATGCACTGCACGGAACCTGATCAATCTGTATCTACCTTCTTGCACACACCGAGAGAGAAAGAGAGAGAGAGATCGAGAGGTAGAGGCTTCGGAGATATTAGCTTCTTATCAGAAATGGTTACTTTCAAGTTTCACTAGTACCAAGTCGTTGGTAGGGCTCTGCCAACTGACGCTGATGAGCACCCAAAGATTTACCACATGAAGCTCTAAGTCACGAACGAGGATCGCACCAAGTGGAAGTTCTGGTATTTTTCTGAGGAAGTTGAAGAAGGTCAAGAAGAGAAATGGGCAAATGCTTGCTATCAATGAGATTTTTGAAAATAACCCTTCCAAGATTAAGAACTATGGTATCTGGTTTTTTGGTCGTGAACTACTTCAATGATCTGTTTTTTATTGTTCGTGTTCTTGTATTACAAGTTTACAACCCATTCAATTTTTCTTTTTTAAAAAAAGTTTGTATCCGTAGCCATCCCCTTCATCTTCCCATTTTCCCGAACAGTTGTTCCCTTTCATCTTCCTCTTTTCCCTTCATCTTCCCCACCACTATTTCTTCTTCAACTTTCTTTTGGTACTAAATTTTGCTTCAAATCATCCATCAAGTACCTTGCTCAGAGTCCCAACTTACACTAACATTCTTCCAATCACTTCATCTTCGAATCAATACAAAGTAATGCTTGATCCAAACAACACAAAACCCAAATATTAAAATAATACAATAAACTACAAATACCTAATAGAGACAGCAACACCAAGAAAAAAGGGTTCAATATCATTTATATTTGCAGAGATTTCATCCTTTCCAGTGCCTTATAAATTTTTATTTCACCTATTCTCACTTTGTGGGCTATCCTTTCTTTATTTGAGATCTAGAGGCGTGAGCAAGGGACAATGGCAAATTCTGAGAACCAAAAAGAAGAAAAAGTAGTATCCCACATTTTCTCACCATCCAAACAACAATATATTTTCTTAACATCCAAACAAAAATAAATTTTCTTAGCATCCAAACAGAAATGACATTTTCTCAGCATCCAAACGACGCATTTAAAGGAAACAAAATCATCTAAAAAATAGATAAACATCAAGGCTGTGAGACCCCTAATTTTCATGTGTTTTATTTTTCCTAGTATTTATTTATTATTTAATTGTGTTATTTTATTTGTTTATTTATGTTATTTTTTATTTTATTTTATTTGTGATATTTTATTTATGTTATTTTAAATGTGTGTATTTTTGGTTTGGGCCTTTGTTTTATTTGTGTTTGGTGGGCTATGTGTGTTTTTATTTGTATTGTGTGATTTTAATTGTGGGCCGTGTGTGTGTTGTGCTTAAAACCCAACCCAGCCCATGTAGCTTCAAACCCAACCCGTGCACCATGCGAAGCCCAGCCCATGTGAGTAACCCAGCCCCCCACTATCTGAAACGGCACCGTTTGAAGTGAACCCCTTAGGGTTTCATAAGTTTGTCCCTTGCGCCGTGCTTCTTCTTCTTCCTTTCTTCTTCTTTTCTTCTAGTTTCTTCTGCAAACTTCTTCTTCTTCCTTCTTCCAGCAACTTCTTCCTCCACGCAGCAGCTACCGACGCCAATCGGACCTTAGTCACGCATATCCCCCGCAAGCTTCCACCTCATCCTTCCTTCTTTCTTCTCCATGTCGTTCGGTGGAGGCTTCGAGGCTCGCTGTCAAGCCGTAGCTTTGCACGGCCACCACCACCTTCCACCTCGAGCTCCCATGGCTATCTCGTGTCTATCATTTGTCCATCCTTCATCTGCTGTCAATCCACCTTCTCCCCACGCAACCCGCACTGCCATGCTTTCCCTCCTTAGCGCGCACTTCGGTTTTCTTTTCCGCATGTTGTTTCCATGTGCCTCAAACCGCCATTCTTGGCCTATAAATAGGCCACGGGTTCCACAAATAAATTCTTTCGAGTTCCTCTTCCTCCCTCTCTTGTTTAAGCTATTTTCATTTCTAAATTTTCAGATTGTTGTGTTGTGAATTTTGGTTGTAAAACTGTGAGCTTGTGAGGCATTGCCAAGCTCTGTTTTGTTCTAAAATTGTGTAATTTCAAACGATTTTTTGGTAAAATGTTGGTAATTGCTGTGAGTTTTTTTCCATCCTTTTTCATAAACTGAACTTTTCCTTGAGAGAAACTCACCAAAAAAGCTATCATCTTACTCTTGAATCACTGTTGCCGCCGTTGTGCCGCCACCTTGAGCAACGCCCTTTCGAGTGTTCTTTCAGATTTTCCTAACTTCGTGTGTAGGTAATTTTCCAACGCGACTCAAGTGATTTAAATTGACATTATAACTGTTGTTCATTTGTAAACTGTTGATCTGTTGATTTGTTAGAAATTCGGCTTTGGGTCGTTGAAGTGTTGGGTTATAATTGTAATTGGTGTTGGTATTGGGCCTTGGGCCGGATTGGAGGACAGGATTACGCGTGTAGTTGGTTGTAAACTGTGTATTTTATAATTGTTGTAAATTTGTAAAAGAGATATTTAATATTTATTCCAATAAACTGTTGTAATACATATTTATTAATAAATTGTGTTGTGATGCCACGTTTCTGTTGGAATTGTGATTGAATATGTGGGTGCGTGTGTATCACGACCCTAAGTCGAGATGGGACATTATCTCGGTGGAGCTCCTCTGGTCACTCGAGAGCGTAACAGATTGACGTGATGTCCCCTGAGATGTTGTAGGGTGACGATGGGAACAGACGAAACGGTAACGCTCTCGTACCAATTCCGTGACCTTTTGGCTGGCGAGGTTAGAGGATGCTTGGCCATGTATGCGCTGGGCGTAGAATTGGGCATCGCTCGTTACGAAGTCTCATGCACGGACGTTACCCGTGATGTGACGAGGAGAGCCAGAGTGTGCGGACGGTTCATAGGGGAGACCGTGGTGCATGCGTAATTTTGTAATAATTATGATCGGGGCCAAAAATGAGATTTTTTGTGTGAGTATTAAAAGTGTATTTTTAGGAAAAATGAATGTGGGTTGTTATTCTGTTTATTTGTCCGAATGGGGACGCGTGATTATATTGATGTGTTTTAAATTCTCTTAAATGCTGTTTTGGTTAATTACTTGCTGAGATGTCATAATCTCATTATGGTGTTTTACCCTACGGTTCCATCTTATGGTGCCGTAGAGTCTGACGCAGAGCCGAGTATGAACCCGAGTAATCAGCTCTGCCGGAGGTCTGAGTTACTGAGTTATTGTTCAGCGTTATGGGATTTATTTCCCTTGTGTTATTTCCTATTTTTAATTTACCTGTCGGATGACTGTATAATCCTTGTAAAGTTATTTTACTATTTTTGAACAAATTCTGGTACTTAATAAAGAAAGACCTTTTTATTTCTCCGCTGCGAATATTTTTGTACACTTATTGCATGTTGTACACACTCTGAAAATTGGTCGTTGGGGTGCGTGATCCGTGTGGTTATCATCTCGGTGTCACGAACTCTACATAAATAACACGTGGGGGTCGAGGGTGTCACAAGGGCTGAGAAATCTGTGTGGGTGAGATAGTATTCGTGTAACGGGTTTCCTTTCTTCATCTTTCCTATTGTTGCCCTTGTCTATCCCATGAGAACGAGTGTAAATTAAATTTGGTGTAATTTCTGAGGTGGCAGTATGTGAGTGGAGGGCTGTTATTTGGGGAAAAGTAGACTGACCGCTTAGAAGCGGTTCTCTATTATTTTGCTCATAGTGTAGGTTATCGAGATTTATATGATTTAAGATGTATAGATTATAATACAGGACTTGAATTACAAGTAATGATGGATAATATAAAAGATCTTAAGAGAAAACAACAATTAATAAAACAAGATTATACATTAATGATGACTAAATATTATGTATTTCAAATAAGATAATCGATAATAGAGGAATGGAAAAAATATTGTGAATTCTTAAGAAAAGAGATTAAAAGTATAAGATACCATCTGAGTATTCTTGCTTTAAAAAAAAAAAAAAATCACTGATACAAATTTTTAACAAAGATAACCTATAGAAAAAGAAATTGAAGTATATTGAGAAACTTGTGTTGATAAGCCATGAAAACTCGTTGGTCAGCCCATTTATGTTAGAGAGTTTTAAGGGTGGTCCCAGTGGTGTTCCTTCAAAATCTTAATCTACTTATTTCTCTTTGAATATAGGAAATATTTGCCTTAGAAATTGTCTCAATGAATTTTTATTCAAATTTGATGAATCCACAACTAGCATTCCCATAGAACCTGATAATATCAACCAAGAATATTACAGTATAATAGATATAGAAAGAAATTTACAAGAATGGACAATTCCTAATGTTCTAAAAAATTAAATATAGAAACAATCCACTTTTTTTTTTTTTCTAAATTATCATTTCTTACTAATTATACTATTAAAACAGTAGAAAAAACTATTAATTTAAATAATGATTATGAATCATTACAATTATTAACAAAATAAGCTATTAAACATTATAAAGAACAAAAATATTATTTCATACATATTGGGTTAGTACAAGTGGCTATAAAACCACTTACTATAAGCGGATTAAATACCTCAGCATTACTCTATCTAAGAGATGGGAGACAATATAATTTTCATAATTCATTACTTGGCATAGTAGAATCAAGCTTGTTCTAAGGATCAGTTTATTTCAATTGTTATCCTAATTATTCTCTTTCATTATTTGATATTAATATCCTATATAACATTAAATATTAAAACAAATGGTTATCGTCTGATGAAAATATCACATTTTTTAACAGTAGTATATATGATCTATTATAAACTTATGAAAACAACATTAGAGCCACAAACTCTTATTACCAATCCAAAAGGATATACATTATTATTACAATCTAGTACAAAAAATATATAAATTTCTAAACAAATTAATTGAAATCAAATTACTTTCTCTAATGAATGACAATTAGAAAATATCACTTCATTACCTAAAATAGAAAACAATTCTAAAGATGATCTAGAATACATAGATAAAAAAAACGAATGGAACTGTTGAAATTGTTTTTCAACCTTTTAGAAGAACTTTATCACACTCACATTATTCTTCTTCAACACCTTCTAGTTATTATACACCCAGATCTATTCTTATTTCAATTTCTCATAATAGATCTCAAAACTTTGACATCAAATGTCAGAATCTAGACACTTAGATCTGAGAAGTTATTCCTGAAAATATTATTGATACACCGGCAATATATATTGTTAATCATCCCAATATAGCATCCACCTCTCATAATCCCAAACAAGTAAAAGAACCTTCTTCTCCAACATATTCACAAATAGTTAGAAATGATGCCCAATATACACCCTGAATAAATAATAATTTAAAATTAATAAAAAATATCTCAAACAAGATTATATGAAAGAATAAAATAATTAGAAAAAAATTAGTATTTTTCTCAACTTTTACAAAAATTGAGAGATATTATATTGAAAAAAAAATTATGAGTACTTAGAATGAAAACAAATTAATATATCGTTATTTACATAGTTTGAAATTTATAAATCAAAGGATTATGAAAAAAATAATCAAATTGTTTATGAAAAATCCCACCTTTTGAAGCAAAAGAAACCCCTTTATTTGTTCCCCATAAAATCTCATCTCATCTAAAAATTATTTTTTTAAAAAATAAAAATGATTTATTAGAACAAATCTGTAATAAATTAGAAAAATTAAATATTACTAATATCACATCTACTTCAAAACAAGCTCATATTAATGTATTAAGTAAGATAAACTCGCATGTCTTATCCAATTCTGAAATTAGTAATACTAAAAACCAATTTACAAATTTAGATTTACAAATAAATAAGATTAGAGGATATCATGTTAATAGTTTTTCGACTAGGGATTCTAAACATCATGTTTCTATTACTAGTAATTAGTATTCGATGCCTACTCCACCGGATATGCAATTCGTAGAAAGAGAACATATACTAAGATATGTTTTTTTTCACCTGATGTATTATATGAATGGAACATAAATAGATTATCTAAGTATAAAATATTAAATCATTTCCAGGAAATGATTATGGTTGTTAATGTTTATAAAAGTAATAGGAAAATTAATCATCAAGTATCTCATATTATTGTTACAGATTTTATCGATCAATTAAAAGGCTAGTGAGATTATTATCTTTTACATAAACAAAGAATAAAAATATTAACCCAATATAAATATGATGAAAATATGCAAATCATTAAAATAGAAGATGGTCAACTATTAGAAGATGTTAATACTTTAATACTTGTATCAACCAAACATTTTGTTGGTGATCCTATTCAATTTAAAGAAAGAGCTAGTGATTTGTTAATTAATTTAAGATGTCCTCAATTATCTGATTTTTGTTGATATAAATATGTGTTTCTAACTAAAGTTATGATCAGAAAAGACTATCAATGACCATTCTGGAAGGAAAAGTTTATAGTCGGACTTCCATATTATTTCGCCCAAAAGGTACAAGAATCATTAATAAAACCAGATAGTACTATTGATTTTCTTAATCTCACATATGATGATATAATAATTACTATTAATATAACTGATTTAATTATATGCAAAGATCTAAGATTAAAAAAACAAATGGATAACGAAAAAGAATTTGTTAAGAAAGAATTAAGTACCTTTTGTAAGCAGTTTGATTATATTACATTATTGGTTTATTCAAGAAGACACAAATAGGGAAAAATAATTTATAATAATTATTCTAACAAAAAATAAAAATATAAAAGACCTAATAAAAAGACAAAAAAATAAATAAATATATAATAAACCAATACAAAAATACAAAAGAGTATAATAAAAAGAAAAAATAGAGTGTTTGTTATAAATATGGAAAAATTGGACATTACAAGTCAAATTGTAAGGTGAAACAACAGATTAATGAATTAGACATACCTAAAACATTAAAAGAAAAATTATTAAATATCTTTAGAAGAAGAAGAAATCTATCAATGAAAAGAATCAAGCTTTTCAGAGCAATCTTCTGATAGTGAATCAGAAGAAGATGAGGTACATACTTGTAATTGCTTATATAAGAATAATTGTATTTGTCATAAAACCATTAATGTACTCTAAAAAAATGAAGATATTATATTAGAATTAATTGATAAAATTAATGATCTACAGGAAAGAAAATATTATTTGGTAAAATTAAAAGATACTTTTACTAATCAAATCACTTCAGTAACTATTTCAGCACCTTATAATTTTTTAGAAATAGTATATAGATTTAAAATAGAAAAATAAAAAGTTATATTACAAGATTTACAATAAAAAATTAATGAAATAAAACAAGATATTAGAAATTTAAAAACATCTAATCTTATATTACAGGTTTCAAATGAACAATTACTACAAGAAATTATATTATTAAAAATAGATAAAAACATAAATACTCATCATGGTAAAGAACAAGGAGAATGTTTAACAATAGTTATTAAAGACGAAACAGATAATTTTATTAATATCCTTAATAGGATAAATTTTCAGAAATGGTATACTGAAATAATAGTCTCTATTAACCAAGAATTTTCTTTTACTAAAATTGTTTTATTAGACACGGGAGCAAATTTAAATTGTATACAAGAAGAATTAACACATTCCAAATATTTTGAAAAAATAAAAGAGACATTATTCCAAATTAATGGAACAAAATTAAATATAAATTATAAATTATCTAATTCACATATTTGTAATAATGGAACTTATTTTAAAACAACATTTATTTTAGTAAAAAATATGAACATCAAAGTAATATTGAGAAATCTATTTCTTGTCTTACTTTACCATTTCTCTGTAATAACAGAAGGAATTTCTACTAAAATATTTGGACAAAAAATTCAATTTAAATTTCTATTTCTTTCTGTATCAAAAGAAATTAACTCCCTAGAAAAAGTTTCATTAAACAAAGAAATTAATTTTTTTTAACAAAAACTAAGATTAAAAGAAAGGGAAAACAAATAAATTTCTTAACAATAATTAAAATATAAAAGATTTGAATAATAATGAAATGATCCATTATTAATATAAAAAATTATAATTTTAAAATTATAATTGAAAAAGAAGTATGATCTAACTTGCCTAATATTTTTTTGAAAAGAAAACAATATATAGTTGAATTACCTTATGAAAAAGAATTTTCTGAAAAGAATATTCCTACTAAAGTTAGACCAATTCAAATGAACAATAGATTATTAGAATTTGTAAAAAAGAAATTAATGATTTATTAACAAAATGATTAATTAGGAAATTCAAGTCACTATAGAGTTGTGCTGCATTTTACGTTTAAAAACATACAGAATTAGAAAGAGGAGTCCCGCTGTTAGTTATCAATTATAAACCATTAAATAAAGTATTACAATGAATTAGATATCTAATTCCCAATAAGAAAAATTTATTATCTCGTCTTTATAATGGTACAATATTTTCAAAATTTGACATGAAGAGTGAATTTTGGCAAATCAAAATTACTAAAAAAGACTGATATAAAACATCATTCACAATCTCATTTGGACATTATGAATGGAATGCTATGCCATTCGAATTAAAAAATGTTCATAGTGAATTTCAAAATATTATGAATGAAATATTTACTCATTTTACTTACTTTTGAATAGTTTATATAGATGACATATTAATATTTTTCTCATTTATTGAACAACGCTAGAAATATTTAAATACTTTTGTTCAAGTTATTAAACAAAATGAATTAGTCGTTTCATCACCAAAAATAAAATTAGGTTCCCTGGACATGATATCTTTCAAGAAACTATTACACCAATTAGTATAACAATAGAATTTGTTAATTAATTTTTTGATGAAATAAAAGATAAGCAACAATTAAAAATATTTTTGAGAAGTCTTAATTATGTTTCAGAGTTTTATCAATCTCTCAGGCCATTATGTAAACCATTATTTAAAAGATTAAAAAATAATCCACTCCATGGACAGAAGCGTATACAAATATTATAAAACAAATTAAGTTTTATGTTAAGAAATTATCATGCTTAGAATTCCCATTGCCTAATACTTTTAAAATTATTGAAATAGATGCCTCTAGTCTTGGTTATGGAGGAATTATGAAACAAAAATTATCAACTGATTCGGAACAGATTATTAGATTCTATTCAAGATGTTGAAATTCTGTCCAAAAGAATTAAGTACTATTAGCAAAGAAATTTAGCAATTGTATTATGTATTTTTGAATTTCAAGATAATTTGTTGAATAAAAAGTTTTTACTTAAAATAGATTGTAAATCAGCCAAGGAAGTTTTGATTAAAGATATGAAAAATCTGGCTGCTAAACAAATATTTATTAGATGACAAGCTATTTAAATATTTTTTATTTTGATATTGAACATATTTAAAGAGAATCTAATTATTATCTTCTTGATTTTCTATCCCGAGAATTTTTACAGGAAAATCCTCAAAATCAAGAATAAAGTCAAAATCTTCTTATACTAGGCCACAATCTCCTCCCTATCCTTCACATTGTAATTCTACAACTCTAAAATCATACACGGTATTGAGGACATTACCACAAAATATTATACCATCGTACAATTCATTCTCACCATTAACTTCTCCAAAATTATCAACATACTCTAAATCTGTTTCTCCTTCTCCATCTATCCCTTCTCAAATTATTAATCATCCACTATTATCTTAGCTTTCCACATTCCTTATTATTATTAAAATTCATTAGCATCCAGTCTTCCTCATTGAGTCTAAAATCTAACACCTATATGATTTCCAAAAATTACATGATGCTTTTCTTTTGCTAGACTAACATTATGTCCCATAAAATATAAAAAAACCCAACATTTTTATGAATTCATATTGGTGGACACAGATTTAATTATTCTCTCTGAGATCATTTGTTCTCTTCGAACTCAATCTTATCCACCTGCATGTCTAATTATTGTCTTTCATAAAGTCACTATTAAACAAGTTCTCACCTTCGAACAATGGGGAAAAAAATCTCTATTTAACAAGAAAGTTTTCTCATCCTTATGATCTACCATATTATGATTATTATGATTATCAGCAGGTATAGACAAAAATATTTTTAAAACAAAACAAAAATTTGAGCCATTTTTTGTTCCTTCACTTCAACAAATTATTAGAGATCAGGACACTTCTGCAATAGTTCTTACTATAGTGAGATTATTATGGACCTGAATCTCTTCTCATTCCTCTCCGTCTCCAAGAAAGTCTTCAGATTTTTTTTTTTACAAAATGATTATCTACTCTCATTAAAACATTATTTATCACTTCTTCTTTTCTTTTTTAAAATAAAATTAAACTGGATTATGAAGTGAAATTATGTCATCAAACCTCATCTCTCTTTTAAAAATATTATGTTTTTAGTTCACCAAGTCTCTGTCAAATGGTGAGAAAAATTCAATTATGATCATATTTTAAAAATATTTTAAAAAATTACTAAAGCCCTTAAAGTTTTAGTCCAGCGAAGTAGATTTCAAGTTCAATTAGCATCTACTACCAAAAAAAGGACTTGAAAAAACTAACTGAGGCAATGTCATAAGTCTCAGACAACGATTATGAAGAAGACGCACATTATCAAGTCAAATTATCTCCATTACAATAACTCATATTATCACTAGCTCAACATGTCTCTCATTCTCAACAAGCCTCTCATTCTCAGCAAATCTCTTCTTCTCAACAGGTCTCTCCTTATGAGGGCAACACGCCTTACCATCAAGTATATCTGATAGATTCTCAAGATCTATTTGATCTGAAATTTGTAGATCATGACCCTCAAATCATGTGATTTCAGAAGATTATTACTTTCTCAATTATTCAACATGACAGATGAAAGTTGTCAGAAGTATTATCTCTTTAAAAGAATAAAGAAAAATAACTTCGTTCATTATTAAATTATTTGTGTACTGTTCAAAGCCAAGCAAAAATTACTATTCAAGGCCAAGATTATTGTTCTACTAAAAGACAAACTACTTTATATATCTATTGAATCACATTTATTTTTAGTTGACATAGGAAGATAAAATGTCAGACATATATTATTAAGAGTTATTGTTTCTGTGTCTATAAAAGGAGCCTGTAAAAAAAAAAAGAGGTATTCAGAAACTTTCATCTGAGGCCAATCCTTCTTTTCTCTCATCCTTCTCACTTCCTAAAACTTATCTTTAGTAAACATTTCTTCATATTTTTTGCTTCCAATCCTTTTGAGAATTAATCTTTTTGTAAATATCATGTTTTTAATAAAACCAATTTTATCATATATCTTTTCTATATTTTATATTTATTCACGCATATAGTCGGTTATATCGCCTGTACTACTTGCTCTCATGCATATCGCTAGTTATATGATCTATTATTATTATTATTATTATTATTGTTAAGTTATTATTAATATATATATTATCTGAGATATATTTTTGACATTAGAGTTATTGACTATATTATATTGGTATTATTTATTTTAATTTTAAAATAAAATGATATTATTATTATATAAAATATTATTAAAATATCTAATATAATATTATTATTTTAATTTTAAAATAGTTAGTATAATATAAATTCATCTAACGAAAAATCAATACTATAGCTAAAATTTCACAAAATTTGAACTTCGCACATTGCCAACGCTGAATGCTCTGAGCAGCTGTCGTGTCTCCCTTCCACTTTTCCTAATTTCGCGTCAGAACTCAGAAGTTCAGAGCTCGAGACGTCTTAAATCCTTGGTTGAAGAGCGAGTTTTGTATTGGTTGCGGCTTTTGTCTTGATATGTTGATGGGCTAAAATGCCCTTCCCATTGTCCTGATAAATTCAATGGCTTCTCTAGAAATAATACTTTTCCCGTTGGTTTTATAGGAATCATGCGTTTTTTCTACTGACGATCTTCTCCTCTCACATCAAGTCCATAAAGCTTTTGTCCTGTCTCCACTCGCATCAAGTCGCAGAAGCATTCTTGTGCGTCCTTTTTCTTCGGTCTCACTTCAAGCCATTGAAGTGATAGGTACAAATTTGAGGAGTGAGAAGAGTTAGTACGGTAATAAAATAATTTATAAATAATTTAAGTTAATATTTTATAAAATTTAAAAGTAAAATAAAAAATAATCAAAATATTATAAAATTAAAAATATTATTAAAATATATTTTTTAATATTATTTTTATTTATAAAATTGAAAATATTTTTTATTTAAAAATTATAATAATTAGTTTAAAAAAATTATAACAATTAGTTTGAAATCATTTATATTTAAATAATATTTAAAAAAGAAATAAAATGATATTAGATTAAAATTTTAGAATAACTTTTAATATAAAAATATATTATCAAATTTATTGGATTAATCAAATATAATTTTTTAATTATTATAAATAGTATTTTTACATATTTTCAAATGAACTGTTCATCCTATATATTTTATTTTATTTTATTATTATTCTCTCTCTACACTCAATGGCTTCTTTCTCGACAGAAGCCATTCTCTAGACAAAATCCCTCACAGCTCTCTCTCTTGATGGCTTGCAACGGAATGACACTGGCTCTCAACGAAACTCGTGACGGAATTAGAAAATTTTGAAAATTTGAGGATTTATTTTGATATAATTAATAATTTTAGAGATATATTGTAAATTGAGTAAAAGTTCGAAAAAGTAAAATATAATTAATCCTTAAAAGTATTACAAATTTTTAGGAAATTTACAATATGGACATTAGGATTCTCTTGTGACAGTCCCACAAACTGGTTTGTTGAATTATTTGAATGATAGTCAGTTTGATCTCGAAGTTATTGGTATGTATGGTTGGCCGCCTTATACTAGATGTCACCCCATTGATAGAGGGCATAGTATAGTCTCTTAACGTTTTGTGCTCTTGGTCAACCATACTAAATTTAGATGCGGCAATATCTTTCTTTTTCTCTTTATTAATCTGATGTAAGGTTCTTTCAATCTCGAGATCGAAAAATGTATGTTCTAATAATTTAAATTAGGGCATGCACTTCTGATTCCAGAAAAGAAAAATAAACTGAGATCTAATTTAAACCAATTTTTTAAAATAAAATCTAAAGTAGTAATAATCTAGCTAGTATCAATATCAATAACAAATAACTAATCTCCGGTAATAGCGCCAAAAACTTGTTAGCATAAAAATATCTGCAAGTGCACAAAATCCTAACAAGTAGTTAAGTGTTTTTAAAGAAAACGGATGTTGAACCCATAGAGATTAATTAAGCTATTGAGTTCTGAAATTTATTAAATTAATTACTATTTGGAAAACCGAAATTTAAAGAATAGATTATCTAAATTAAGCTGAAGAAAATAATATTAAAATTAAGATTTTAGAGATAATAAAAATAAATCAAGAGCGTTTGATTTCACCTAGCAAACCCTATACAATTTATTCTTCCTTGTTATAGAATTTCAATTATACCAAGTTGATGATAAAAATTTTTTAACTATTCAATATTTTCTCTCGAACAATATTAAAAATATCTTCAATTAATAACTTTATATCTCTATGCAAATTTAATTAAGAGGAGACTCATTAAGTTCTTTGAATTTTTCTTAAAAATCACATTAATCGCAATAAAGCATCTCTACTTTTGCTCAATTAATGGTACTTAATCTTAGAACTATAATCACAAATCACCTCTCTTCTTATTGCGATTCAACAAGAAAATTATGATAGCCAGAAAATTACAAGCATTAAGAACAAAAAATAAATACTCAATCATGAAAATATTGAAAATACAATAACTTAGATTATATAGGCTACATCAAAACTCTAGAAAATAAAATTAGTTGATAATGAAACATAGCATGAACATGAGCATACATAATATGAACGTGAACTTGAACATGATATAATATGAAACATGACTTGAACATAAAATACATGAACTTGGAATCTTATTCAATAGACTTAATTAATAAAGTGACCAAACGGGTGCTACACGGGTCTCCTTGAGCCGTGTCTCTGCCGATTACCGCTTTACAACACATGTGCCTATACCAGCTGTGAGTGCATTAATATGTACTCCATAGTTGTTGTGGCCTCTCGTATTCTACGTGTCACAATCATTGTGTCTCACGTAGTGTATGCTCCATAGTTGTTGTGGCCCCATGAATTATTTTTGCCACACTTGTTATGGACACACGTAACATAAAATGTGGCTTCATTGGCATTAATGTCTGGCATGCTCAAGTGACTAGCTAGTTAGGCCCTATTCGCAACTTGTTAACTGTACTTTGTCAACCCCAGAGAATTTTACACCTATTTAAACACTCTAACATGAACAAAGGAGTTCTACTAGGATATTACCTTATCCTAACGCTTAGGGTTGTGATTGACATGAATAACTTAACTGACATACATGAAATTTCATAACGTGACGTGATATGAACGTGACATAAAAGACAGAAGTCCTGACGTAGCGTAATGTGACATGAACATAAGACGATAGACATGATATACTTTGAGACATAAATATAACATACAACATTCCATAACATGGCATACATGTAACATACAATATTTCGTAATATGGCATAACATGTGACAATGAATATTATGTGACATGACATACATATAATAGATGACATATGTAATGTGACATACTTGCAACAGATAGTAATATGAGACAAAGTATATTGTGTAACAGATAAGATTTTTATGACAAAATAATTATTGTAATAGATAAACATGTGATGACAAGACATATATAATATCATACGAACATAAACTGTAGTTCCCTTACCCATCACACATACATAGTATACTGATAGTAAGTTAAGAGTTAACTTACATCGATCGTCGAGTTCTACGAGCGCGAAACACGAGGAACTGTAAGATGGTATTCTAAAAGTTAGAATTTAATTACTAAAATTAAAAATGTGAAAAAGAGACAACTTAGAGTAAAATTACCATTTTACCCTCTGCATGTGGGAGAATGACCATTTTACTCATAACTTAAGAATTTCACATTCTAACTCCAAAATTTACATTCCTCATGTAAATTCTATCCTAAACTCAAATATTAACTCAGAAAAATTTAAAATCATTCACAACTATGGAAAACTCATTATAGCCGAAACATTCATAAGTTATTTCTCTTGATTTCGATTGCAATTTCTTTCATCTTCAAAACCCATGATTAAACCAAAATTTTATAACAAAGATCTCATATCTTAAGTTCAAAAACACACTTAAAATATCTATTAAGAAAAATCTAATAATCAACACTAAACTTTTTGTAAGAACACCCATACTTTTTAACAAAAAGTAAACCCTTAAATCATAAGTTTTGACCTTAATAAAAATATCTCCAAGAATTCCAAAAAATCAAATATTACTTCTAACATATTCATAACATAATCCTAAGATCAATCATGTTTCAAATCATCAAATAGAAGTCACCAAAAATCACAAAACAATACTTGGAGTTTTTGGTTTTACACTTGGTCCAAAAACAAAAACTTTTCTCTCAATTAATTTTGATCAATCTCTTGATCCATGGCTTAATGTGATATTCAAAATAAAACATCACATAGTTTAAAAAAGTGTCTTACAGAAGATCCAACCATCAATCTTAAAATCACATGGCTAAAAGTCAATAAAATATGGATCCAACCCAAAAAATCAAATTTTGGGCCTAACCAAAATTCTCTTGCATAGAAAAATTATATCTTTAAAAATAATACTAAATATCTTCAAAATAATATCCTAACATGTATATAAGAGGCTTAGAATCATCACATAAAAATATCAAAGCCTTTGGAATAAGATTAAACTACGAAATATTCGAACTTTCACAAAACAAAAACTGTTTTGTCCACTTCCAATTTTCAAGTTTATAGATCTAAGGAAATCTATCATCAAAGACTTTATTCATGCAACAAAACCTCAATGAACATTCATAATCATATGCTAAAAATACTCCATAAAATTTTCAGACCAAGATACGTCCATTAGCTTGGTCAAAAATTTCAAAACATAACATACTCTCCAGTTTCACGCCCAGAATGATCTTTCGATAGTTAAAAATACTTTTGACTAATCAAATTAGCATGAAATGAAACTAATAAGATATCTACAGAAACCACACTCAAAGAAGAACAATTTTTATGAAGGATTCATCATGCGAAAATACTTACAATGGGTCAAAAATCTCCACGCAAAAAGATCCAGAAATCTGCCAGACAGAGCTCTTTTAAATTTCTCTCTAAGAACATGGTGAAGAAGTGATGAAAGGGAGTGAAATGTATCTTGCATGACTTTAAAATTTTGGAGGGAGAAGTTATGGGCTTAAATGACCCTTGATTGGAGGTGACTATATGATATAAAGTGGAGAATAGAGAGGAGCAAGAACTGCCTACAGCAGCTGTGAGATATGAAGGTTGATGGGGTGGATTTCTCCTTCACATCAAGGTACTAATGGATGCAGCCAACGACAGTAAATGGTTTGTCATGTGAGGGAGGAAATTTCTTCAAGACGCTTTGCCAAGATGCCCAAATTCGTGGGCCTTGGTAGGCCTCAACCAAGTGGGCTTCAATTTAGGGTTTAAATGGGGTTTGGTTAGGGTTTGAGATGCTATCAAGCCAAAATCTAATTTTTCTTGGCCCAATCAAATTTTCAAGGTTTAAAAGATTGGATAATGATATCATAACAAGGATTTGATTAATTAATAGCATGTGGAAGTGATTTAATCAAGTGATTAAATACAATGCTAGAAATCGGATTAACAAGGATTTGGAGGCCAACTTTAGAGTTTGGGAAACCGTTTAGGGTTTCGGTTTCAACCAAACTTTTGGGGTTTCAATTAGATTTCAACCATTTAGGGTTTCACTAGGATTAAAACCCTATTTGGTCTGTCACAATTTGGTTGATCAGATGAAACAAAGTTTTGCTTAAGCGGCATGATCTCATTCCTTGATTTCCTTTACAAATCTATCTAATAGTTCCTCATGGTGCCAAGTGTCTAATATTATTCACTATGTGTGGCTAAGATCTTGCCAACTGTCTAAATAAAACTTCTCTAACCGAATTTGGATATTTCATATTGTGATTTTGAAAATATTGCATTGGGTGTGCTTATCGAGGTTATCATTTACTCCGAAGAAATATATAATAAACTTAGTACTGAAAAATTCTAAATATTCATATTAACCTATAGTGAAAATCGTTTACAGAAATTCAACCCCGAAGTGCCCTTAAAAATAATTTCACAATTTCAAACAGACTTTTCGTCCTGAATTATTAAAATGGACTATTGCACCATAAAATCCTAAATAATCAACTGAGTCTAATGGCGTAGACCATAACGCATTCTGACACTTCTAACTATCTCAAATAATTAAAAACGTATTTCTGGCACCATAGTGAGTAATAACACTGACTATGTTGACAGACTAAAACCTGTGCGATTGATTGATTCATAAAACCTCATGAGGTTTGCACGAGGTTCCTAAAGTCAATAGAAATTCCATCAGTAAATTTCTAGCAGGCTATTACAAAATTCGTTTAACTTTTAGGACTAAGTTTGGCAGCCTTGTACGAACTCCAGGAGTCAGAATTTATAAATCCTTCTTAGAGACAAAATTGTAGCCCTTTAAGTCAGCTTTCCAACCCATCTAAAATCGTATCCATAATATATATGAATAGAAACTTATGATCAAAACATTTTAAGCATGTCAGACAGTCTCCTAGTGTATTCTAAATTTAGACTTCTTGTGGATTCCTTCTGCGATTTCTTTCTCTTTTTCTTCATCAAAATCACTTTCAAACCCTTTGCTAGTTGTTGCCCGCGATGTCGTTTTGGTTGGTCTTTTAAGTTTTTCGGTTAGACTAGTGGCCCAATCTAACCATCCAGAACCTTGTCACCAAGTCTTCTCGCCCAGAAGGTAAAATATCTCGCTCATCGCCTAACTCTTGTTGCCAATTCTGGTCGCCATTGAGTCTCCTCGCCTAAATCTCCTCTGCTCTCTTCAGATCTCGTTGCCTCTCGTCGGCCTGGATCCGTAGTCTCTTCTTTTGTACTAAATCTTCTCATTCCTTTCAATCCAAGAAAATAAAGAAAAATATGTAGAAATAAAATAAATAAAATCAATAGTATTGAAGAAAAACTAACACTTTTCATAATAAAAATGTAATAAAAATCACATTTATCACCATCCAATCAACAAATTAAATGAGGACAAAATAAATAAATAAAGCATGGACACAACAAGTTCAAGCCCTAGATTCACCTAGATTAAGTTGAAGCAACACAACAATAAAGTTGAAGCAAAAATCATTAGAAGAAACATTCATTTGTATCTCAAGCATTCATTTAAATAGTAGTGTTAAGAACAAAACATATAATTCACAAGCATTATACATATCTTAAGCATCCAAGGCATTTTAAAAGCAAGAACAATACATATAATTTAGAACAAAAATATTATTTACATCTCTAGAAAAACAATTCAGTCAATGTTCAATCTAAATCTCAACAAAAAATTATTACTAATTTGAAAAAAATAGTAAATCAAAACTCATAGATCTTCCCTAAAATCATCCCTAAAATCAAACCTTAATCTAGATTAAGCAAAACCAGAGGAAAAAGTTGATACCACCCTCTTGATCCTACATGTTTACAAAAATAGAGGACCCATTAAAAATAGAAAATCAAAACCCTAAAATCATCCCTGAAATCAAAACTCTAATCTAAATTAAGAAAAACTACAACAATAATTACAACAAGCTGAAATCATAATAATAAAAATCCACTAGCAAAACAGATAAAGAGTTTCATTTACACTAGATTCTTCAGCAGAGAAAACACCAAGCAAGTGCAACGGCAATGGTGATAAATAGCTACGTCGATGGAGGAAGTGAGAGAGAGAGAGAAGCAATAGAGAATAGAGAATTCCCCCTTTCGTCTACCAGAAGCGTTAAATCTAACAAAATTTCACTGTAAATATATAATTTTCATCTAATTTATTATCATTGACAATATAAAATATAAAATAATATATGCTATCAATTAATAATAAATCATTAATCATTAACCATATATAAAATTATTTTATATCTAAGTTGCAAGCAAGTATGAATAATTTATGTACATAATGAAATTATTTGATATTCATTAACCATATATAAATTAATAAAAAAAATATTTAATGATTAATGATTTATTATTAATTGATAGCATATATTATTTTATATTTTATATGGTCAATGATAATAAATTAGATGAAAATTATATCTTTGCAGTGAATGTTATGCACATGAGCAGCACGTGCAGTGAATTTTTGTTAGATTTAACGCTGCTGGTAGATGGAAGGGGGAGATTGGGAAGTTTTGAAAGTTCAAGGGGCCACTTTGATGCAATTAGTAGTTTCGGAGGCACATTGTGAATTGAATAAAAGTTTGAGAGGTCAAAGGTAATTAACCTTATTTTTAAACACAAAGGAGTGACAGATGATGTAATTCGATTGGGATTTTTTCCTTTCTTATTTAGGGAAAAAGCAAAAGCTTGGTTGAACTCTTTGTCGCCTAGGATCATCACCACCTGGGAGGATTTGGCACAAAAATTCTTAGCAAAAGATTTCCCTCTAGCCAAGACAGCGAAGTTAAGGAATGATATTAGTACATTCACACAATTTGAGGGTGAATCATTATATGAGGCATGGGAGAGATACAATGATTTATTGTGCAAGTGTCCACATCAAGACCTCCTAGCCTGGTTTCAAGTACAGACATTTTATAATGGTTTGGGACTCACAAATCGATCTATGGTTGATGCGGCCGCGAGAGGAGCATTAATGAGTAAGACTCATGAAGTTGCGTATGAACTTCTGGAAGAATTGACATCCAACAACTATCAATGGTCTACGGAGAAAGCCCAAGAAAGACGGTTGGAGTATTTGAACTTGATTCTATTACCACATTGGTGGCTCAGATGGCAAATCTATTACAACAACTACGTAAGAAGAATGTAACGCTATTCAAACTAATGTAGTTTGTGATCATTGCGCAGGAAATCATTCAAGTGTAGATTGCCAAGTGGGGAATCCTTTTGCCCAACTGAGTTATCAACAAGCCAATTACGTGTCCAATTTCCAATGTCAAAACAATCCTTATTCAAATATGTTCAATCCCGAATAGAGAAATCACCCTAACTTTACTTGGAGCAATAACCAAGTGTCGGCTAGACCACCTCAACAGTTTCCACAGCAAGAGAAGAAGCTGACACTTGAAGATATGATTGATATGATGATCCAAAACAACTCGGCTTCAATATGCAATTTTGAGGCACAAATCAGTCAGCTCTCAAACATGCTTACCGAGAGGACAACAATGACTTTATCGAGCAATACTGTGACCAAACTGAAGGAACATGTCAAAGCTATAATATTGAGAAGTGGACAGACATATGACCAACCGCAGATAGTAAGTAACGAGTGAGATGCAGAAGCTGCCAAAAACATAGAATATGAGATGAAGGAAGCTGAGTCCGAGGTGAAAGAAGCAGAGCGGGATGCGACCAACCAGCAAGCTGAAAAGACTAAGGAGAATAAAGAGGCTGCAAAACCCAAGAAATTCAGGGAGTTTATATCTGAAACTTATTCTCCTTCAATTTATGATCCACCAATTCCTTTTCTGCAGAGATTAAGAAAAAATAAGATTGATAATCAATTCTCTAAATTTCTGAGTTTATTTAAGCAATTGTATATTAATATTCCTCTCATTGAATCTTTAGAGCAAATGCTTAAATATGCAAAATTTTTGAAGGATACATTATCAAACAAGCGGAAGTTGGAGGAGCATGAGACTGTAATGCTAACCGAGGAGAGCAGTGCACTTTTACAAAAGAAGCAGCCGCCTAAGTTGAAAGATCTGGGGAGTTTCACTATCCCTTGCACTATAGGAAATACCCATTTTGATAAAGCTTTATGCGACTTAGGGGGAAGTATGAATCTAATGCCTTTATCTATTTTCAAGAAACTAGGTCTTGAAGAAGCAAAGCTAACCACTATCTGTTTACAGTTCGCAAACAGATCTATTAAATACCTGAGAGAACTCATTGAGGACATACTGGTGAAAGTCGATAAGTTCATCTTCCTGGCTGACTTCATTGTGCTTGATATGGAGGAGGATGAGGAGATCCCTTTGATACTGGGCCGACCTTTCCTTGCGACGGGTAGAACCTTAATTGATGTCCAGTAAGGGAAACTCATTTTGAGGGTCGGCGATGAGCATGTCACTTTTGACGTATTTAAATCTATAGAATTCCCTTCCGAGGTACATTCTTATTTTCAAATAAGCGACCGAAACATGGTAATAGCCGACAAGACTTATGGAGCTGAATTTCCAAAGCTACCACTTGAGGTATGTCTTACTCACTCTACATCTATTGAATCCAAAGATGAAGAGGTTAGGGAGTGTGAGGGATATTTGGAAGCTACACCATCCTTTCCTCCTTCAATAAAACCGAAAGTGGAAGAGCTAAACTCATCTCGACAGACATCTCTAAGTAAGGAACCACCCAAGCTTGAACTCAAACCGCTTCCATCAAATTTAAGGTATGCTTTCTTAGGCTAGGACTCTACTTTTCCATTTATTATTAACAGTTCATTGAGTGATATAGAGGCGGAGAAGTTGCTGAGAGTTTTGCGGGAACACAAGATGGCCTTAGGTTGGACCATCTCGGACATCAAAAGAATTAGTCCTTCAATTTGCATACACAAGATTTTAATGGAGGATAATTTTAAGCTGATCATCCAACCCGAGAGAGGACTGAACCCATCAATGCAAGAAGTGGTGCATAAAGAAGTATTGACGCTTTTAGATTCCGGGATCATTTATCCAATCTCAGATAGTGCATGGGTAAGTTCGGTGCAAGTCGTCCCAAAGAAAGGAGGGATAACCGTGATAAAAAAAGATAACAATAAACTCATATTGATGAGGACGGTCACGAGATGACGAGTATACATAGATTGAATGATGCAACTCGGAAAGAACATTTTCTTTTACCTTTTATTGATAAAATGCTAGAAAGACTTGCCGGCCACGCTCACTACTATTTTCTAGATGGACATTCTGGTTACAATCAAATAGCCATTGCACCCACGGATCAAGAGAAGACCACTTTCATCTGTCCTTATGGCACTTTTGCATATAGATGCATGCCTTTTGGTCTTTGCAATGCGCTAGCCAATTTCTAAAGATGCATGATGTCCATCTTCTCGGACATGGTGGAAAAATTTTTAGAAGTCTTTATGGATGATTTCTCAGTTTTTGGTCACTCTTATGATAATTGTTTATCTAATTTATCTTTAGTTTTGTAGAGATGCAAGGAGACAAATCTAATTTTAAATTGGAAAAAATGTCACTTCATGGTCGAGGAGGGAATAGTGCTTAGCCACCGCATTTCCTTCAAGGGAATTGAGGTCGACTGAGCAAAGATAGAAGTTATTCACAAACTCCCACCATTGACCAATGTGAAGGGCATGAGAAGTTTCTTGGGTCACGCCGGGTTCTATCGTTGGTTTATCAAGAATTTTTTCCAAATTTTTAAACCTCTTTGCAATCTATTGATTAAAGATACTCGGTTTGAATTTTCTGATGAATGCTTGTATGCTTTTGAAATATCGAAAAAGAAATTAATTTTAGCACCTATCATTGTATTACCAGATTGGAATTTACCTTTTGAATTAATGTGTGATGCTAGCGATTATGCTATAGGGGCTGTTTTGGGGTAGAGAAAAGATAAAACTTTTCATGTTATTTATTATGCAAGTCGGACCTTAAAAGAAGCTCAACTTAATTATGTTATTACTGAAAAAGAATTGTTAGCGGTTGTGTTTGCTTTTGACAAATTTCGTTCTTATTTGATAGGTTCAAAGATGGTCGTCTATACTGATCACTCAGCTCTTAAATACTTGTTTTCGAAGAGGGATGCCAAACCAAGACTATTAAGATGAATTTTGCTATTACAAGAGTTCGATTTGGAAATAAAAGATAAGAAAGGTACCGAGAATTAAGTAGCCGACCACTTATCTCGTCTTGAGCTTAAAGAGGCGGCTAGCGAGGAGAAATTTCTAATTAATGAGACATTTCCAGATGAGCAATTAATACAAGTCGTTCCATGGTATGCCGACATGGTAAATTATTTGGTGTCCAGAATTCTATCGGCCGAGATGACATATCGACAAAAGAAGAAGTTCTTCTCCGACTTGAAATATTATTTTTAGGAGGAACATTTTCTATACCGGCATTGCGCGGATCAAATAATTAGGAGATGTGTGCTCAAGTAGGAGATGGAGAGCATACTTAGACATTGCCACTCATTGAAAGTGGAGAACCACTTTGGTGGAGCAAAAACGACAGCGAAAGTTTTACAATGCAGCTTTTATTGACCGACTATTTTTAAAGACTCTTTTAATTTTGTTAATTTATGTGATCATTGTCAAAGGGTTGGCAACATTTCTAGGAAACATGAGATGCCTTTAAACAATATTTTAGTGATTGAATTATTTGATATTTGAGGTATAGATTTCATGGGTCCTTGTAACAACCCGGCTCAATAATTATAAGGTTGGAATATAGATAATCTTATTGGGCCTAAATTAGGTTTAATGGGCCAATATTATCAAATAATGATGGGCTATTTTTTATTTAGGTTGGTGTCATGTTGAGCCTAAATTAGACAATATATATTTATTTATTTAATTTTAAAATACTATAAAAAATATTTTATCTTAAAATATATTACTATTATGAATTTTATCGAATTCTATTAGTAATGTATAACTTTAATTGAGGTTATTATTATTATTTTTATTATCCATTAATAGAATGAACGTAGTGGAATAAACCCGCCCCACGTTCTTCCTCTTCATGACTCATGGTTATGCACGTTATGAGTTGATATGCAAGTTATCAGTTTATAACCGTGCACGTTACTGTGAAGAGAGTTCCACCACCGTGACCTCACTTCGCACCACCAGCCGAAGCACCGCATTGCTGCATCAACAGACCCTATGCACGATAGTTCCCGTTAGGGAGCCAAGACGCCGAAGCTCGGTAACCACCACCCAATGCACGAAATCAACCGCCAACATCATCCAACCACCCCCAACCACCGCCGATCACCCCAGGATGTCGGAGAACCACCCATGGTGCCAGAAACTGCCGACTATCCTAGTCCTGTCGCACCACTCCCTTCCAATAAGCCCACTGTCGTCCGCCACCCTTACCTCCCTCTATTCCCCTTGGTTTAATAGTTTCTTTCTCTAACACACACACACACACACTCTCTCTCTCTCTCTCTCTCTCTCTCTCTCTCTCTCTCTCACTACGTCAAACCACCATGCCCAGAGGACCACCCAGTTGCGCCGCTGTGACCCCCGCTTGTCACTAGAATCGCCGTTCATCAACTCCTCCTCTTTGTGAGTATCACACGCCTCTATCTCCTGAGTTCTTTGTTTTTGGTCCTGACTCCTGTGTGTCTTTACTTCCAGAGGAACCCTTGAGTTCTTGATTGGCCCTAAGCCCTATGTGCGTGTGCTGGGCTTATTTAGGTGGACTCATGTAGTAATATTATTATGGGCTAGATTGCAACTCTTACAGATTCTAATGATTTTTAAATAGACTTGTATTTTAAATTGGGCTTGATCTTATATTATTTCAACAACTGTTTTAGTAAGTTTATTGGGCTTAATATTTTAAAGGTGAGTTTTTACTTAAATAAATATATTAATCAAATGCTCATTTTTATAAGAAAGTGTTTAAAGAATTTGAAATATATTTTAAAGTATACTATAGAGTTTAATATTTTAGTTAATATTTCATTTGTCTATCTAGTAGGATTTTAATAAAATTATTATGTTATACTTTAAATAGAAAAATTAAGGAATACGTTATGAGTTTTGAATAATTATGTCAAGAAAGGAAACCTATTTTAAGAATTGAGATTTTTTTATGACTTATTTGAAATAGCCCAAGTATTCTACTAAATTATAATATGTTATTAGTATTTAAGTAATTTAAAATATCAGGATTTATTGATTATGGTGTTAAACAAAAGATTTATTCGACTATCTTCTAGATTATGAATTTAATTAAGTAGGATATTAGTACATGTTGTTTCTTGACAGATTTAGTGATAGTTAATACTACGTATAGGTGATGAGCTACGATGTGAGATTCAAGAAGAAGGACAACGAGGTAATTAATTTGATCATAAATTAGGATCATCATAGTTCAGCTTATATAGATTATTATTAGTACCAGTTCTTTGATAGTCATTTTTATGTACCACTCATGTCATATGCAAACATGTTATCCAATATAGTAAATGATCATGTCATTTCGCATTATGTTCAGATTAAAAAATTATAATTATATATGTATTATGTCATGCATCTTAGGTGCATAAAAACATATAAGCTATCTTAAGTTCAAATGCAAGATAAGATTAGATCAGTTAATTAGATAGCCATTCAGATGCATGGTACCAATGCAGTTCAGTTTCAAGGTAGATGTGCAAACCACGGACTCAAGTGACTCCCATAGTATGCCAGAATACTATCAGCGGCTCCCCTCGCGGCCGTGGGACGTGTGCCCGGTGCACAACCTGGCACACAGGGTTAAGTGTGTTGGCCAGTCAGATCAATCGGTTAAGTCAGATTAGTCAGTTAATTCAGATAAATCAAGTCATGAATAGCATAAGTATCAGTATGAACAGTAATGAATTTTAGGCTCTCAGCATGAAAACTTTTATAAAACCTTATATTTATTATGTTTACGTTGTGATGGATTTCTTGCTGAGTCTTTGACTCATTTTAGTTTGTCTTCATGTTTTTAATCACCCAGGTGAGAATGATGAATACGAGCAGGCATGCCTGGATTAGAAGGAGCAGTTGATTTAGTTTCAAACTTTCTAGAATAAAATTTACTTTTATGACATAAATTTATTCAGTTTATTCATGTAATATTTTTGGAAGACATTTTTTTAGACATTTTTTCTACAAAATAAATTCTAATTTCATTTATGAAATATGATATCTCTTGCCGATTTATTTTATGAAAAACACGTGACACTCCTCGCCTACGAGAAGGGAGTGTTAAAGTCCTTTTCCATCCTTATATTCTAATAAATTTATTTTGGTGGCTATAGATTATGTCTCCAAATGGGTGGAAGCGGTCACCTTGCCAATCAATGATGTGAGGGTCATAGTAAATTTTCTGTGGAAGAACATTTTTTCCCGATTCAGCACTCCGAGTGTCATAATCAGTGATGGCGGGAAGCATTTTTGTAATCGCCAATTTGAAGCGCTACTGACTAAGTATGGAGTTACCCATCACGTGGCGACACCATATCATTCTCAAACGAGCGGCCAGGTCGAGATGTCTAATCGAGAGCTGCTAGAGAAGACCGTGAGTATCTCTCGGACAGATTGGGCGAAAATGTTAGATGATGCGCTATGGGCCTATCGGACAGCATTCAAAACACCGATTGGGATGCTGTCTTATCGGCTCATTTATGAAAAAGCCCATCATCTACCCATGGAGCTAGAACACAGAATCTATTGGGCTATGAGGACACTGAACTTTGATTTACAAGTGGCTGGTGAGAAGAGAATATTGTAAATCAACGAGATGGATGGGTTTTGAAATGATGCTTATAAGAATGTTCAGATTTACAAAGATAAAACTAAAAGATGACATGATAAACATATTCTAAGAAGGGAATTTGAAGTCAGACAGAATGTTTTATTATTTAACTCAAGACTTCGACTCCTGGGAAGGTTGCCCTCTCGGTGGTCGGGACCGTTTGTGGTGGCCTGTCTTTCCTTATTGGGCGGTTGAAGTCAATTACGAGACAAAAGTGACATTTAAAGTAAATGGACAGATATTAAAACCTAATGTGGATGAAGACTTTAACTCGGGAAAGTGTTCCACCGATCTCGCCAATGGTAAATGATAAGAGAATAATGTCTAGTTATAAACTTTAAATAGTCGCTTTTGGGAGGCAACTCAAATTTTTATTTTGTTCCATTTTAAGTTTTATTTTTGCTTAATATTATTCTTTTGCATTCATGTTGTAGAAACGAAGAGGCCAGTGAGATTTCCAAGGGGTACATGGCTGCACTTTCAAGGAAAATATTCAATTGAAAAAAAAATCAGGGGAGCATCTCTTACCTTCTCTTATTCTCTTCTTTAGTTTTTCTTCCTCTTTCATATTGAGGACAAAGTGATATTTAAGTTTGGGGGAAAGGAAATTATTATTTTTTAATTTTGAAAAAAATATAATAATAATAATAATAATAATAATAATAATAATAATAATGAGAATAAAAACAATATAGTTTGATGAATAAAATGCCTATGATAAGAACATGATTGAAATTGATTATAATTTTTAGGATAAATTCTCATTGTTTAATTCTAGTTGTTAATTTTTTACTTGATCTTGCTTAATTTGATATTTTCTATGTTCAATAAATGCTTATAATGATCATTAATCGTTTTGCATACTTAGAGAAATTTTATGTGAATTTTGTGAATTTTTAAAGTCTTAAAAACCACGCTTTTGTTGCAAACTTAGACAACTTTGTTAGCAACCGGACTTCTTGTCTCCAAAAATTCATGCACACCCACTTATAGTCTTAAATTCTTTCTTTCATTCTAAGCCGCAATTAATAACCTTAAGGCTGAATGAATGATTTCTTAGAACCTGTTGAAACTATAATCACAAATACGAATCATAGTCAATTGCCTAACATCTGCAAGGTCTATAATCTTAAATCTGAAAATAATTATGGCTTAAGGTCTGCTACATCTAAACCTCAAATCTTATCAAAATCATTTCCTATTGTCTATAGAATAAGTTTACCAGATCAAAAACTCCAAAATACTATTGTCGAAACCCTAACTAGGTTATCACACATATTTCATTGAGTTGGACAAAGAGAATGACTTCACCAAAAATAAATACAAGAAATAGACCAAGTTATATATATATTATATATATTTAAAGAGATATAATGAGTATGAGTGTAAGGAGAACTAAACACTTAAGAAGAATCCACTTGAAATTAGATAAACGAAACCCAAAGATAGCGATGATTAAAGCATTCACGGTGAAGAGGGTTGGAATTGGTTCGTCAACTCTACATATACTTACTTAAATACTAACGATGAGCCTATAGATTAAGTGTCCTCAAACCCAAGCTTCATCCAAAAACATCCTTGCCAAGTCAAAAGACCATGCGTCCTGTCTAAACTAGGCAACTAGCTCCAAAGGTTTGAACTCATCCCAATCAAAAATTAAAAGCACTAATAAATTTCAACCCGACAACATAGGTATACAAGCACATTACTCCAATTCCAATTAGTACTTGCTCTAATGGCAGCCAAATCAATCTTAATGACCGCTTGATCATATTCTATACCATCAAATAAAGATATCCTTTCCAATAGTTTGCTATACTTATATCCCTAGATCCAATAATAATCATTTGTCCCAAATTCTACATAGTCTATATCCAAGTCTGAAAATAATAAGTTGAGCAACTCATATGCTAGAGTCTACAAAATCTAAAACGTTAACTCTCGTAAAAAAAATCAATTAGTCTGCTGAAATCCAAAACATGTACTGGAACCAATTCATAAGATTCACAAAATCTAAGACCTCGTTTTTTCACAGAACAAACTCACTAAAGCTTGCTGATTCTAAAACTTTAAATAATAACAGAACCATCTCTTGCAATCCGCAGATTTCTAAACATTGAATCTGAAAAATTATTCCCTAAAGCTCACTGATATTCAAACGCCATATTTTAAAGTCAACAGAGCCTCAAATTTTATATGCCACCTACCATGAGTATGCAAATGCTCAAACCAAATATCTTCAAAATCATATTCTGGTGCCTACAAAATTTTAAAACATTAAATGCCATCAAACACCTAATTATAGTATGCAAAATCTCAAACCTGTCTCTGCTATCAACTTTAACGCCCCGGTCCTGGATGGGTCGGAGAGTTACTCTTTCTCACACAAAAATCATGTCTTCACAAAACAAATGATATTTCTAAATACTCAATAAACATAAAATTCAATCCATCTCTTATAATGCAATTCACATCTCTACCAGTTCCCACACAAAACACAAACTTATCAATTGAGTTCAACTACATAGATTCCTCTACAAGGTCTTCCTTAACTAATCATAACATAAAAACCAGAAATTCATAAGTCTCCATATCTCAAATTACACACACTAAAATTTCAACTATTCATAAGATGACTCTCTAATAATGAAGGTACACTTAGGTACCTAACTTACCCCAACCAGCCAGTCTTGCCCAAACTTCTATTCCTGATCACTAAGTGTATTGTCTAGAACATCTAAAAAATATTATAAAGATAAGGGACGAGTTATCAACAACTTAGTAAGTAGATGACATATATGAGCGTGCGAACATGAGCTTTTACAGAGTATAGTATGCAGAACAAAATATTTTTTTTCCATAGTTAATCATGCAAAACAAAACATGTTTTCAAACATAGTAGAGCGATGGTTTTAAGACAAGTAAAACCCAGAGTACTTTGGCATAACATAAACTGAACATCATCATCACATCAAAACAGAGCATCTTACAGAGTGGAGACCATGTTTCACCCCAATGGTAGGGTTATGCTATCCCCAATGGCCAAATCGGGCAAAGACAGAGGTGAAATCTTTCCCTTATTACTCTCGAAGCCCCGAGTGTGCACACAGGAAAAACCATGTAAAAATCACTTTGTTTTCAAAGTGGGTGCACTTAGAGACAGAGAAGTTGGTACCAACCCAAACAGAGCAGAGCATAATAGAGCATAGCAAAGCAAAGACAGAGTCAAATACAAAATCAGTACACCATGCCAAAGGTTTTCAGATGCCATATCAAAACAAAACAAAGTATCAAAACATAATCAGATCATTCTCACATACTGAAAACAAAAGTCGGAGCATCCTTCTAAATCAATGCACAATTTTTCAGATTCTCAATATCGCTCTTTTTCATATTTCAGAGACAACATTACAAAATTTAGCTCATGTCTACACAATGTATGTTAGAAACATTTTCTCTTTTCTCATACAGATTTTATGAGTAATGCAAATAAACGACCTAGGTTGTTTTTTTCCAAGTTCTCATTTCATAACAAAACATGCATAATTTTCTGAAAAGTCAACCTCAATCTAAACCATTTGTGTAAAGCCTAGCATATGAATTCCACTTACCTGAACTTTTTAACTTTTTAGAATTTCTCTACAACAGTACTAAACAAAAATCAATCGTCACCTATAAAAATAATCACATAATTTTCATAAATATCTGAAATTAACACAATTTTTCAATACTTACAACTGAAACGCTAAGTAATCTATTTTCCTAAAAATCTAAATTCCTTGAAACCCTAAAATATCATAAATTTAATCTCTGACTAAAGTATTAAATTCTAACTAACTTACTATTGAAAAATCAGACTATCAAATTTAATACTAAATAACATAATTATACCAAAATTCCTTTCTAAGTTATACAAGAATAATTGTTTAATAAACTAGATCATAATAAAATTACATCATTATTGCTTACTTTTGAAAGAAAACCTTACTTAAAATCAATTTAACTTATCAAAATAATTTCTGTAAATATAGGTAACTTAGAGTTTACTAACACATATTAAAAGTTTAAAACACAATAATGCAACTTGTAGCTCAAAGGTAATAATGTAATTTTATTTATTTAGTAGACCAACTATACAATAGCTTCTGTGATACTTTATCATTCGAAAACATGATCAAAAGGGCATAACGGTAATAATAATCTTCTATTAGGTTAACTGATGCTTATATACATTTTTAAGTCCTAAAGCAAACACATGAAAACAGATAAAATGAGATGCGGCGGTAGAGGCTACCGAGTAGAAACCGAGAGACACGGCGCGATTGGGCTGAGCTGGAACAACCATGGTGGCGCAACTGCAGTTGGCTGAGGGCGGTGCGGTGAAGCTGCCAATGCTGAACGGTTGAGTACGAGAGAGAAAGAGAGAGAGATGAGCGAGAGAGAGGGCAGAGAGGAGAAGAGAGTAAGTCGAGAGAGGGACTCACTGTGAGGGTTGCTACGGGCTGGGGTGGCTTGGGAGGGTGTCCGGCGACCTCCTTTTCGTGCAAGTGGGGACAACTTGGAGTAGCAGGCGAGGTACGGTGGTTCGGTGAGTAAAAATCTCTGTTTTGAGTGAGAAAAAAAGAGGTGGTGGTGCTGCTGACTCTTAGGCTAGGCAGTGGTTTTCAGTGGTTGTCTGAGGGAGGTGCAAAGATGGTGGCTGGCTTGGCTTCGGGGTGGTGAGTTACGATGGTGGAGGTTGGTGCAGCAGATGGGTGAGTAGCGGTTGGCAATGACTATCACATGGTGGAGTGATAGAGTTGCTACTGAGCGTGGGTGGACTACTGCGTATAGAGAGAAGGAGACAAGTGAGAGAGAGAGAGAGAGAGAGAGAGAGAGAGCATGATGATTCGGGTGATGCAATGGCTTTGTCGTTGGGTTGGCGAATGAGGGAGGAGCATGCAGTTGGTTGCTGAACAGGGAGAATGGAAGTCGGCAAGCGTGTAACGGAAGGATCATCTCTATATATATGCGTTAGCAGACTTGGGGTTTCAAGGTTGACGTTTTCGAAGTTATAGTATCAGTGAGAGAAAAACTGGGAGATGATGGGGAAGAGAGATCTGGACGTGGGAGTGGAGAAAAATAACGGAAAGGAGCCAAAAACTGAAAGTAAGAAGAACTTACATACCTAAACGACAATGTTTGGCACCTATGTTGGTATGGGTATTACAACAAGTCCACCTCGCACAATATCGAAGGCTGCTTCTCCCAGCAAGGGAGGAGGGAACACGAGGAACGGACATGGCAACGTTACCTGCCCGCTTGAAGGCTGGAGCGAGAAATGAGGGAAAGGTTGAGGGAGAGGAGCTCGGACTGGGTCGACCGACACAGAAGAGAAGAAAGCCCTCGACAATGACTACCAGCACAGGGGCTGCAGCAAGACCGCCCCTCTCGCCACCATGGGGAGGGCCCCACTTAGGAAAATAAGGACCATAGTAAGAGGACTCATAGGCAGGGGTGCTACCTCCTTGAGCAGAAAGGCACATGCTAGGCGGGCTCAGTACCCCGAGGTATACTTGGCAGAGTACCACCTTGCCAGGCACAAAGCAGCAAAATGATCTCAGTCGTCTCCTTTGGGGAGGCTGATGAAGAAGGGGTCTTGTACGCTCACAATGATGCACTGGTGGTGACCATGTTGATTGCCAACTTCTCCACCTGGAGAATCCTCATCTACAACGGGAGCTCCACGGACATCCTGTTTTGGGAAGCCTTCACCAGGATGGGAATAGACGCTTCCCAGCTGCATCCAGTGCCCAAGCCACTGAAGGACTTATCCAGGGATATGGTTCATCCTATTGGAACGATCGTGTTGTCGGTCCTCGCAGGCAGCTCCCTGTACTGCCTCAATCGTGGTCAACTTCCTGGTGGTGAGGACCCCGTCATTCTACAACGCCATCATCGGAAAGCCCACCCTTAACAACTTGCGGGCAGTTACGTTGACCTACGAGCTCAAGATGAAATTCCCGACTTTCTATGGAGTGGCAGAAATTCGAGGTGAACAGGTCCTGGTGAGGGAATGTTACGTCCAAGAACTGAAGCAGAAAGATGGTGGGGACACCCCGAATGGCACCTCCAGAAGAGAGTAGGGCTTGGAAGGCCTTAGTCTACGACTCGTCCAATTGGGCTTGAGGGGGAGCAAGAAGGTGCATGGTCCCAGAGGCAAAGGCAAAGCAGACGAAAGCTCCCCTGCTGAAGGCTCCATGTCCCCTTATTTTGTAATTCGCTATTTGAATACTATAGATTCTTGTTATTTAATGAAAGGCATGATTTTTCAGAACAATGCATCGCACCTGCTTTGAACTTTTGCGTTGTTGACAAAACACTGACAAGATGATCTCCAATTAAAGTAATCTATAATGACAAAATCATTGTCAAATCAATGCCTACCTTTCATCCGATATCAACGGGTAGGAGCGGGTCCAGTTTAAAATTGCCTGAAAAATGTACCTCCTGTGGGATCAAGGGGAGAGCTAGGCCGAAGGCTGCTCTACCCTTCCCACGATGGAGAGCGGGTCTTACCCCCCGGTGGCCTGAACAACTTACTTCTACCCCCATTGTAGCGAAGAGTGGACTAGCCACATCGTTGTTTGAAAAAGTTACCTCCCTTGCGGGGTACCAAAAGGATGAGTAAGCTAGAGGCTGCTTCATCCTTCTCGTGGAGTGTGGGCCATCTCTCAGCTGCCCGAAGAGGGTCAAGTTTCAAATTGCCCAAACAACATACCTCCCGTGTGATCAAGGGGAGAGCTAGGCCGAAGGCAGCTCTATCCCTCTTACGACAGAGACCCTGTCCTGCCCCTGGGGCCCAGAAAAACTTATCACGACTTTTGCCGTAAGGAAGAGTGGGCTAAGCGATATCAGTACCAGCATGACCTAACATTTACCTTCCCAGTGATATCAACGGGCGGGAGCGGTGTGGCGCCCTCAGCCCTTGCTTGGGATTTGGCCGAAACTGAAATGTTGGGACATGCAACACTAGGGTTACATGCCTCTCGTACATGACAAATAAGATGCAATGCACCTAATAATGACGAATAGTATGCAATATATTGTAGTGGAAAGTCAACTTAAGTCAATTAAAGGAACATTAGTCATGGTACCGAAAACATAAAATCCCAATAGTACTTCATAATCGATAAAAGACATCATAGTTGATACTAGAGCTTGTCCAGCGAATCTGTATTAGCACTCCTTGAAGTCTGATTATTTCCTTAACTTAGACTCGCAAGAGTTTGTCTAACGAATCTGTATTAGAACCCAAATTGAATTATTTCCTGATGACGTCCTTGGCAAACCGACCACAAAATTCATAGACATGTCTTCCCACTTCCATTATGGGATTGATAACGGTTGCAACTCACCTGTTGGCCTCTAGTGCTTAGCCTTTACCAATTGACAAATTGAACATTTTGCAACAAAATCAGCCACATCCCTCTTTATTCCATCCCACCAAAATTGTCCTTTCAAGTATCGGTACATTTTGGTGCTACCAAGATGAGCAGTATATGGTGTACAATAGGCTTCCTTTAGAATCCTTCCCTTTAATTCAGGGTCATTAGGAATCATTTTCCTCTCCTTATAACGTAACATTTCATCTTTACCAATGGACAAGTGTTACAGTCCTTCAGATTTCAGAATCTTCTGTCGAATCTTCTCCATTGTATCATCCTGATTCTGTCCTTCAATGGTGTCCTCATCAGTTAATGGCACAATCTCCTGTACCATGGTTAACCTGACATCTCTTGGCGGCTTCCCTATTAGTAGTTCCCTCATTTCCGATAGAAGTGACTGCATATCGACCTCGGCCTTGTGACTAAGGGCATCTGCTATCACATTGGCCTTTCCGGGGTGACTGCATATTGACCTGGGCCTTGATCTCGCACTGGTAGTCACTGATCATTTCAACCCATCTCCTCTGTCTCATGTTTAGGTTCTTCTGACTAAATAGATACTTAAGACTTTTATGGTCAGTGTATACTTCGCACTTTTCCCCATAAAGATAACGTCTCCAGATCTTTAATCCAAAAATAATGCAGCAAGCTCCAAGTCATGGGTAGGATAATTTCGCTTGTGATTCGTAAGTTGTCTCGAAGCATAAGTGACGACTCGCTCTTCTTGCGTCAAAATGCACCCTAAACCCATCTTCAAGGCGTCACTATAAACCACATATGGCTCATGAGGCTCAGGCAAAGCCAACACAGGCGCTGTGGTTAATCTTCTCTTGAGTTCTTGAAAATTCCTTTCACAGTCCTTACTCCAAACAAACTTGGCATTCTTCTTTGTCAATGCCATTAAGGGACCAGACAATTTAGAAAATCCTTCGATGAGTCTTCTATAATATCTGGCCAAACCTAGAAAACTCTGTATCTCGTGGGTTTTGGTTGGTTTATGCCATTTCATCACTGCTTCTATCGTAGCAGGGTCTACTGCCACAACTTTGCTGAAATGTAATGTCCCAAAAATTTCACCTCTCTGAGCCAAAACTCATACTTACTGAGTTTACCGTAGAGCTAGTGCTCTTGCAAGGTCTTCAATACTATCCTCAAGTGCTCCTTATGCTTTCCATCACTTTGGGAATAAATTAGAATATTGTCAATGAACACTACTACAAAACTATCTAAGTACTGCCTAAAAATTTGGTTTATCAAATCCATGAATGCTGCTGGGACATTTGTCAGTCCGAAAGGCATTACCAAAAATTCAAAGTGTCCATATCAAGTCTGAAAAGCTGTCTTAGGTACATCTTGATCTTTATTGATGATGCCCTGGCCGTATTGTGGAAAATACTGATGCACCTTGGAACAATATCCAACAAATCATCAATCCGTGGTAACGGATACTTATTTTTAATAGTCACTTTATTCAAGTCCCGATAGTCAATACACATCCTCATAGTACCACCTTCTTTTTCACAAAGAGAACTGGTGCACCCCATGGGAATGAACTTGGGCGAATAAGTTCCGTTTCAAGAAGTTCCTTAATTTGCACCTTCAACTCCTTCAACTCAACTGGGGCCATTCAATAAGGTGCCTTGTACACTGGGGCCGCAGCTGTCTCCAACTCAATTACGAACTCTGTTTTCCGATTTGGGGGCAGTCCAAGCAAATCATCGGCAAAAACCTCAGAAATTCTTCTATCACAGGAATCCCTTCGACACTTTTAACTCCCTCCATCATACTAGTCATAAACACAGATAAGCATTAGCTCCCTCCTTCAGAGCCTTCTTTACTCGTCCTATCGTTAAGGTTGATGGGATCGACTTCACTACTTCCCCCATATAACAGATCCTGTCCTTTTAAGGTAACTCAAATATCACCTTTCTTCTTCGACAATCTATCTTAGCATAGTGCTTAGATAGCCAATCCATTCCTAAGATCAAGTCAAACTCCATTAAATGGAAAACGATTAGATCCGCCATTAGGGTCAATCCTGCAACTTCCAATAGAGAAATTCTTAACTTTTCGAGTGCATCCAACTACCTTCCCGTCTAGAATAGCTACCAAAACCTTCTGGAATAATGATTCCACACTTAACTTACACATTCTTACGCAGTCATAAGATACAAAGGAATGCAAAGCTCTGGAATCAAACAGGGCACAAACCAACTGTTGCATCAATGTAACCTTACCTTCAAAGGTAACTAGGATTACTTAAGGGTTCTTAGCAACACAAGCTACCATCCATAGTAGGGTTAGAACATTACCAGTAATTACTCCAGAGTCTGTAGCTTCTTCGACTTCTAGATCTACTTCTCCCGGTGTGATTGCATACACTTTAGTTTTTTGCAGGTTCTTTCCCTTGTTTCCAGGCGTAGATGCTCCTTCCGCCACTTGACGTGGACAATCTCAAATCGTATGGCCAGTTTGACCACATCCAAAACATGCTCCAGTGGCGAAACAACATTCACCACTGTGCTTTCATCCGCAACTACGACAGGGTGGTGTCGTAACAAGCACCACATTTCAGACCATCTTTCCTTTTTCCTTATCTGGAGTGTAAGGAGCCTTCTTCTTTCCCATATCCTAGAGAGTAGGGAAGTCCTTTTTTACGATCGTTCTGAACTTGGGTAATCAAATTCCTTTGCTTCGGCTCTGTTATTGAAGCAACATTTACTAGTCCTTGAAAACTTTCAATCTACAATCTGGTTCTAAATCCTCGACTGTAATCTATCTTGGAATTTCCTCAGTTGCATTTTCTTCGTGCTAATCAAATGTGGGGTGAATCTGCCTAACTCCATGAAATGAGTTGCGTATTGCTCCGCTGTCATACTTTCTTGAACTCGAGCGCCTTATGCTATTTGGCTATTTTTGGGAAGAAACGACAGTCGAATTCTCTCTTAAAACGTTACCATGTAAGAGTAGTGATATCACCCAGTTCTAGTGCTAAAAGCTGTCTCTTCATGTCCCACCATATGCCAGCCTCTCCCTGAAGTAAGTGTCTGGCATACTGGATTCTCTGACTCTCGGTACACCCAATGATGTTGAAAGTACTGTCTAAATCGATAAGCCACTTATCGGCTCTCAAGGCACCTCTCGTTCCCATAAAATTTGGGTATCGATACACCAGAAACGTCTTAAACAGGCATCCTCGGTTTTCGCCTCTAGGTGGCTCTTGTCTCATATTCTACCCTTGCTCCATTTGGGGTCTTACTACCTCAATCATTTGTAGTATGGCTTTGCGATAGCCTGCCTTCCTTCTAATGGAGGGTTTCTAGCCTCCTGGTCTCGTGACCTCGGAGATACCTCGTCACGTTGTTTGCTCACCATTGGTCCTTTCCTCCTGAAATGCACAAACCAACGTGTCAACATTAACTTCTCCTAAAAATAGAGTTCTACTCTCTCATCACTTGACAATAGTGGTCAACCGCATACTTAACCTCTAAACGTTCCTTCTTAAGGATTCAAAACTACAATTATAGAGTTCAAGCCTATAACTATTAGATTCCAATCTTATCATCAGGTACCATGTACTCCTAGGACAACTTGTGGTTTTACCCAGAGATGTAATCGCTTTGATACCATTTGTTGTGGTGCCCCCAGCCCTAGCTTGGGATTTGGCGGAAATTGAAATGTCGGGACATGCAAACTAGGGTTACCTACCCCTCGTACATGACAGATAAGATGCAATGCACCTAATAATAATCAACAGCATCCATAAAAGACATCATAGTTTATACGAGTTTCCAAAGAAGTCCAAAAAATATGGGACCAAAGCATTAAAGCTAAATAGAAAGTCCTTTCTCAAAAGTGGAATAGGTCAGAACCAAGGTCCCATCCTTAAGTAGACTCAAGAATATTCCCCTAGACGGTCGAACGTCTATGTCCAAACCCAACTCCGTGGCTATTTCCTTAGCCTATACGATAGAGCTCTTAGCTTGCTCCAGATGTCTTGACACAAAACTCATATCTTGCTTAAGTCTTAACATCTTCTAAGGGTCCAGTGTTGAAAAACCAGCATTGGAGTCATTGATAATAGCTACAATCTTTTTGGGTCGCTGAGCTGACACCTTAAGCAATTCTAGGGTAGGTCGACGATGATCCTCCACGATGAACTCATCCTCTATTATTTTATAGATTCCGTCCATACTTAATGGTCTCCTGTACTTGGCATAACGTCTATCATTTAGAGTAGGAAATGATAGTGGGTAAATACAACAGTGAGATTTCGAGAAATCTTAGTAAGTAGACAAATAACGTGCAACATATATCATAAGCATATGAAGCAAACTTAACAATGAATGCATGAACTTGAACTTATATATTTATGCACTTGACCTTTCAAAAGACATCGTGTAAAAACATGACATTTCATACCTTTTGCTTTCGTAAACATTCTTTCTTAATTTCATACTTGTTCATTAACATACTTATGAGCTTGTGACCTTTCTTGTCTTATAACATATAATTGGATATCTCATGACTCCTCTATGTACTGTGTGTTCCCTACTAGTTACCATATCAACAATTGGCCATTTTGACGAAGGTGACTACGTCTTATCTTTCATATACGGTGACTTGCATTTCGCCTTCACCATAGGTGCACCCACTAGCTTTAGGTGTGATCTCGCTCTGGTGTCCTTTTTTTTTAGTAACCATTCAAGATCCGCTGACAGTATTTTGTCGACCCAAGGGTATCCCTTCTGTTTTAAACACTCCTGAGAGGATACAGGAGTTCCACTAGGACATTTCCCCATCTTAGCATTTGGGGGTTTTTTTTTTTGAAAAAAAAGATACTTATCCTTTCAAAAGGGTTTTTACAATCCCAATGCATGTGTCATGACACATGAAATGTCGAAATGCTTCATCATCACCATGTGACATTCATGCATGCAATACATATCGCGTTACGGCTTGAAAATATTAGAACATACGAGCATGTTCCTTTATAATAATTTAAAGGCATTCACATCAATCAAGAGCATACATTCCAATAAATTCCATGTAAGGGTTGAAACATACAAACCCTAACATAACCAAGAATTATCCTTAACATATTAATCTTAAAACACCAATGACCTTACTTCATCCATAGGGTTGGCCGAAAACTCTTATATAGGAAAACATGCATTCCAATCAATTTTCATGAACTTAGAATATTCTAATTTATTGAGCAAAGTCTTTAATAAAGAGTGCTCATGAATGGCCAAAACATTTTCTTGTGGTTATGGATGATATTTTCATGAACTTAGTCCCATACCAAAACGGTGAAATGACAAACATTCATGTTCAAACAAACATAGTACAAACTGAAACCCTAGCATGACTTCTTACTCCATTTTTCATAACATACACATTTTCTATAAACCACTTTAATATACTTTAAAAATAATCATATCAAGAGATGTTCATAGCACATGGAAGAACAACAATATCACAAATGACCATACAAAACCGAAACAACCAACAAGTTCACAAGTCATATGTATAAAATATCCAAGTACAAGTTAGAGGTGTACTTCCAAAAATCCGAAATATGTATCTTTAGCAAGTAAGCTGAAAAATCACATGTAATACTAGGATCATTGTTCAAGAGAAACCCTAACACATGTGTTTAAGTGTGGTGCTCTTTACATCTTTTTATTTCCAAGAAAAAGACTCCAAAATTTCGGACTCTTCCCCCTTGAATCCGAAACTCATCTTCAACAAAACCCTAGCTTTAAGAAACACTAGTGCTGTGGCCTCTAATCTAAAAAACACCATGCTTTAAAGCTTAAAACAAGTAGGGTTACATTTATCTTTCTTTGAAGAAAACCCTAACCTAGCCGTGTATGTGAGAATGTGGGTTCATGCAAAACTCTTCCAAGGATATGAGCTATCTCCTCTAGCTCAAGTGTGTACAAGTGAGCATGAGTTCTAGACGAGCTATGCTTAAACCAAATCTTCACTCTCTTGAAGCCGTGCGTGTGTGTGTGCAGAACAAAAGAAAAGTTAGCTTCATACCTCCTATGTTTCTCTTCTTGAAAGTATCTTCTCACTTTACATATCTTTGAAATAATGTTTGGGTGAGAAGAGAATATTGAGGAGAGTGTTTGGTTGGTGAGAAATTGATGGAAACTTGGAGAAAAATGGTGATGACTGAAACCCTCAAGTGAAATGCACAAAATGGCCAATGGTCCTAGGGTTTTCAGCTCCTTCTCTTTTATGGACACTCAAAAAGCTTCTTGCATGAATCAAGCTCACGCATGGATGCCAAGTGACATGTAGCCCTACAACCTTTTCCTATAGCTCATCATTTGATTGCGTTGGGAACCAAAAGCACCATTTTTTACATGTGGCACCTCCCTCTTCCAAAATCGAAACTCAATTCCCTTTTTGCCCTCCATTTTATGTCTTGGTTCAATGTATCTAGTGGCTATGAGGTCTTTTATCCAACTCAAATCCTCCTCAATCTCTTACATATGTGCATGAGTGCCAAGTGGCATGTGAGGAGTGTGTGTGTAAGTGCATGGGCTACCGAACCCTTCTCTTCCCTAGGAGATCTTCTTTTCACCATACTTTTGGACAAGCATGTGATTGGTCCCAACTAGTACAAAGAACCATGCCCTAGCCGTCTACTTCAAGTTGTCTTACACAAGATTTTCCTTCTAAAACCCTAGGCGTGTAAGGCCTTTCTTCCACCTTGATCTCGCCCTTTCCCAAGACAATTTTTTTCTTACCTCTATGCATATATGACACATGGCAAAAAGCAACCTTCATTTCTCCTTGTTGCCGTCCATGGCCTCTTGGCCTTCCCTAGGTTTTACTTTTCCATAATCTAATCATTTCCTCCTAGAATTTCTCTCCCATAGTGACATGTGTCAAAAACCTTTCTCCCACAAGAAAAAATCTTCATGCATGGGTGACACATGGAAAGAAAGTGATAGATCTTCCCATGGTAGGCATGTAAGCCAAACTCTAGCTTCCTCTCACCTCTCACCTCTCTTCCCTTATTTCCATATAAATTCATCAAGTCCTATACATAACTTCATTGGATGACAAATATCATGCATAAATCTTAAGTTGGGCTTTAAAACCCTAACTTCCTACAAGGGTTGAAACTGTCATCGGCTTATATAAAAGCCTTTTTTTTTTTTTTTACACAAAAGCATAGAAAGTCTTGGTTGTCACAAGCGAGTCCAGTTTGAAACTGCAGAATAGCATACCTCCTATGGGCAAAGGGGAGAACTAGGCTGAAGGCTGTTTTACCCGTCTTGCGATGGAGAGCAGGTCTTGCCCCCCAGCGGTTTGAATAACTTACCCCAACTCCTATCTCGGTGAAGAGTGGACCAATTATGTCGCTGTCTGAACTTACCTCCCCCGTGGGGCACCAAAGGGATGAGTGTAATGCCTAAGGTTACTTTATCCTTCTTGCGGCGGAGTGTGGGTCAATCCTCAACTGCTTGAAAGCGAGTACTTACTTTCCTTGTAAGCATCAACAGGAGGGAACAGGTCCAGTTGTAAACTACTCGAAAACTTACCTCCCCACAGGATTTGAAAGGGCGAGTCAAGCCAAAGGCTGCTCTACCCCTCCCGCAGAGGAGTGCGAGTTTAGTCCCCCCGGCCTCCACTGCAAATGGAGAGTGTGTTCAGTGCCAGCTTGACCCAAATCTTACATTTCCTTGCAATGTTAACAAGTTGGAGCGGGTTCAGTCCCAAACTGTCTGAACAAATTACCTCCCTGTAGGGTAATAAAGGAGAGTTGCACTGAAGGCAACTCGGACCCTCCCATCGAGGAGAGCAGGTCTAACCTTTCGGCTACCTGAACACTTATCCCGACTCTTATCACAGCGAAAGAGCAAACTAGCCCCATAACCGTCTGAAGAAGTTACCTCCTTGGGGAACCAAAGGGGTAGGTTTGACTTGGGGCATCCCGACCTCTCCTTGATAGTGTGCGGGCCTAATCTTTGGACTACCAGACGTGAACAAAGTCTCGAATAATAAAACGTCGAAGCAATATGTGCACCACCCCGAAGGCCGAGTAGCCTAACTGAATGGAAAACTACGTGATGTCAACGAGTGGGAACGGGTTCAGTCCCAAACTACCAGAACAAATTATCTCCTCGCGGGTAGTAGGGGAGAGTTGCACCAGTGGCTACTTGGACCCTTCGGTGAAGGAGAGCGGACCCAACCTTTCATCTGACCGATTACTTACCCTGACTTCCATTTCAATAAAAAGTGAACCGGCCCCACGGTCTACCAGAAACATTACCTCCTCGGTGGTTATAGGGGCAGGTTGGCCTGAGGCATCCTGGCCTCTCCCTAATGGGGTGCGAGCCAGGTCCTTCGATCGCCCGAATGCTTTACCAAGGAACACAGACACCCGAATGCTGCACCAAGGAACGCAAACATCCACAACATGGTAAAAAGCGACAAGCACATCACATCATAGGCCAAAGGGTCCAGGTTTGCGAAATCTAACTCCCACGAAGCTAAGGATAAAATTATGATAGCTTGCTTATTTTTCAGTCTGGAATTAAATACGGAATGTCAATAGGCGAGAGTGGGTTTAGTCTCAAACTGCCCAAACAACCTACCTCTTGCGAGGACAAAAGGGACTGGTCAAGCTAGAGGCGCCTTGTCCCCCCACAACAGAGAGTGGGTCCAACCTCCAAGTCACTTGAATCCTTACCCAGGCCCCCATTGTAGCAAAGAGCAGTCCAGATTGTTTAAATTCGACTCCATGACCATGGTGCTACTCGGTGGGGGCATAGAGGTGGGTTAGCGAACGCTTCCCAAGCCTCTCCCCTTAAGGAGGCAACCAGAGTCTCCTTGACGTGGCTTAACTCTTAGTGGGGATTACCATCACTTCCAAGTCGACGTTAGCGGACGAGGGCCAACATACGTTGATAACACTTTTTTCTTTTTTCAATTGCATATGAAAATAAAGTAACGATGGAAAATTAAAAAACCAAAGGACTAGGCGTGGTAAAGTGCATCTGAGATACAAGCGGCAAAAAGGAGGAAATTGGCTTAAAGATAAGTGGAGAGACGTCGGCCTTGTCAAACAATATCTCTAAAGTTACCAAGAGGATAAGTGACTAACGAAGGCGAATGAAGACAATATAAGCAGAGAGCTGTTGGCCAACATGGTCATAAGGAATAGGTTAGGCGTTGGTGGGGTGGATCGTAAATCTCTGGATGATAGCAATCCCCCGGCCTAACACAAAACTGATGATTTCCTAAGTCAAAAACCCAGGCCGACTATAAAATAGAAAGGGCAAGAAAAAGAAGGAAACATCAGAGAAGAATATACAAAAAAAAGCAGCCTGGCACATCAAAGTATAAGGCAATTTTATTAATGATCAAGAGTTACACACAAGTCGCATGGCGGTGACGCACGATATATGCATTTACAAAAAGAAAGAGAAAGAAGAGCAAAGTGAAACAACGACAATGGCACAAAGGAGCTAGGGCGTTGGAGCATTGCCATCATGCTCAGAGACCTTGGCATCGGGAGCGTCGACCTTAGGGACATCAGACTCGGACGTGGCTGGGATGGTAGGACCTTTAAAAGCTTCAGGGATCACGTCCATCCCTAACTTGCAGCCAAACTCAATGGCTTCTTTGTCAATGACAACCTAGAAAAGGTCAAGGTCCCGCAAATACTTCTCAAAGGCCTACGAAAATGGCTGTAGACTCTCCAGAATGTGGTCTTGCAGACCTAAGGCCCATTAGCACACCTATCCACCCACGCAGCATAGTAAACACCCATGACCAACTTCGGTTGGCTGTCCAGGGGGAGGCGATGATTTGCGACAAGTAGTTCCAAGCCCCCATCCGCTTGGTGTCTATCTTCGCTTTCTCCTTTAGCTCCTTTCGACGACAACTAAGCTTTTCAGTTTTCTTGCTACCCTCCTTTAGGGCAAGCCGAACCTTCCTTAGCTCTTGCTCAAGTCGTTCCCTCCCATCCCTCTCACCACAAGCATATTGTAGAGCAATTTGGGTCATCGCGCGAAGGGCCTGGTTTTCCTGCTCAACGGCCTCTTGGCCGTCCATGATGAAGGTTGCTAGATGAGAGGAACTCCGACACCAAGAGGAGCCAACATGGAACAGTAAAAAAAAGGAATTTAGAAAATAACAAAAAAAAAAGAAAGAAGGAAAAAGATTGGAAAAGAAGTTGCAAAACCTCATGGAAGAAGCATGATAAGCACTTGACGACCTAGTTGATGGCTTCTGCGGACACCTCCTTGTTTCTAGATGGGCCAAAGTGGGGATCACCTCCACCTAACTTTCTCCTTCGGGCGATTGTGTGATCGCCTCGGTTTGATGCGCTCCGTCAGCAACCTCCCCATTCACAAGGAATGGAGGCTGACCCTCGATCCCATCTACGTGAGTCGAGACCGCCTCTTTAGCAACCGTTCCCGCCAGAACAAGTGGATCTTCGCACAGACCCGCTGAACCCTCGCTGACTTTAATATTTAGAAGGAGCTCACCTTCCATTTTGCTGCTCCACCTCCGTGACGTGGTTACTAGAGGCAGTGACGACTACCCTCTTAATAACGAGTTCCAAGCCTCCGAACGGCTCGGGCTCCTTTCCACCTTGCCACAACAGCTAGATCATCTCGTCCCACGACAGCGGGCGAAAACATTGTTGAAGGTGTTGCTGACCTCGATGCCGGGGCCCCCTGAACAAGCCTCAACCTCATCCTTGATAGCGCGACTGCTGACAACAAAACGAGCAATAGACGTGGAGACTACCGTATCTACACCTAGGGGATGCTGCCTTGCGTCAGCCAGTCGAGGCACCCTGACCGCAAAAGTTTCTTGAAGTAGTTCGGCAAGGTCACCAGCTTCCGGGGGCACGCCAGTTAGTGAGGGTGACACAACAGGGACCTAGGCCAAAGGGTCTCTAGCCAACGATTCTGAGGGTTCCAAAGAAGAAGATTCTACCAGCACCTCTACATCAACAACATGAGGGACGATGGGCCTCAGGCGTAGCCAATGCCCACCTTTCAGGAGTTGAGACTCTGGAAAGGGGCCTGCTGTCGACCCCAACCCCTTCTAAGCGAGGTTTCTTCCACTTGCTCGTAGGAGGAGGATTCAAGGGATGCTTTCGAGTAGGGGTAACCTGACGCCGGGCAAGAGTCACCCTGTCATTAAGAAGAACATGGCCGAGGGGAGGTAGAGAGACGGTTATGCTCTCCTTTGAAAGAAGGGCTTTTGAGATGACGCTGCCTAACTTTTTCTTCACCCACTCACTCATTATGGTGATACGTCTCAACTCAGCAGGGGTAGCCGTCGAACGCACCACCTTATCCTCAGGAACCCTCTCCAAATCAGTCTCCTAATCAGTTCGAATTGTCGCGGTGATTCACCTGACCAATCGGGAACTCCCATTTGCGGCCAGACACAAAAAAGCACTTGGGAGATCAGTCCTTAACCTAAAAATATTGCGATTCCAAAGTGACAAGGACATGAGTTGTCCTGAAACTGTAAATGCTTCCCTTAAGTCATAAAACATTGTGGGTAAAGAGGAACTCACGGCCAGTGAGGTCAGCCTGCTCAGGGTCAAACTCCAGGATGTAACAGCCACGAGAAATTCACTAGTGGAATTTCTATTAACCTTAGGAACCTCGTGAAAACCCCATAAATTTTTACGAATCGACCAATCGCTCAGGATTTAGTCTGTCAACATAGTCGATGTTATCATTCACAATGGTGCTAGAAATATGAGTTTAACTATTTGAGGTTGTTAGAAGTGTCAGAATGTGTTTTGGTCTACGCCATTAGACTCATTTGATTATTTGAGATTTTCTGGTATTATAGCCTATTTTCATAATTTCGAATGAAACGCTTGTTCGAAATTATGAAATTATTTTTAGGGGCACTTCGGGGTTAAATTTTAGTAAACAATTTTCACTATAGGTTAATATGAATATTTAGAATTTTTCAGTACTAAGTTTATTATGTATTTTTCGGAGTGAATAGTAACCTCGATAAGACACCCAGTGCAGTGTTTTCAAAATGGCAATGTGGAATATCCAAATTAGGTTAGATAAGTTTTATTTGAATACTTAGCAAGATCTTAGCCACACATAGTGAATGGTATTAGATATTTGGTACAAAGAGGAACCATTAGATAGATTTGTGAAGGAAATCAAGGTGTGAGATCATGCTACCTAAGCAAAGTTTTGTTTCATATGATAAACTAAATTGTGCCAGACTAAAGAGAGTCTCAATCCTAAATGGTTGGGATCCAATTGAAAATCCAAAAGCTTGGTTGAAACCGAAACCCTAAACGGTTTCCCAAACCCTAAAGTTGGCCTCCAAACCCTTTCTAACGGGATTTCTAGCATTGTGTTTAATCACTTGATTAAATCACTTTCACATGCTATTAATTAATCAAATTCAAGTTATGACATCATTATCGAACCTTTTAAACTTGAAATTTTGATTGGGCCAAGAAAAATTGGTTTTGGGCTTGATAATATCTCAAACCCTAACAAAACCACCTTTAAACCCCAAATTGAAGCCCACTTAGTAGGGGGCCCAACAAGGCCCACGAATTTGGCCACCTTGGCAAAGCTTCTTGAAGAAGTTTCCTCCCCCACATGACAGACCATCCATGGCCATTTGATACAGCCAATAGTGCCTTGATGTGAAGGAGGAGTCCACTCCATCAACCTCCATCTCTCACAGCTGCTGCAGGCAGTCCTTGATATCATATGGACAACTCCAATCAAGGGTCATCCAAGACCATAACTTCACCCTCCAGGAGTCTAAAGTCTTACAAGACACATTTCACTCCATTTTATCACTTCTTCCCCCCTTCTTATAGAGAAACCCGAAAGAGCTCTCTCGAGCAAATTTCTGGGTCTTTTTGCATGGCCATTTTCTACCCTTTGTAGGTATTTTCTCCTGATGACTTCTTCATAAAAGTTGTTCGTATTTGAGTTTAGTTTTTGTGGGTATATTATTAGTGTCATTCCATGCCAATTAGTTAGTCAAAAGTATTTTAACCATGAAAAGGTCATTCTGGGCGTGAAACTAGAGGGTATGTTATATTGTGGAAGTTTTGACGAAGCTAATGGACATATCGTGGTCCAAAAATTTTGTGGAGTGTTGTTAGCATGTGTTATGAATGTTAATTGAGGTTTTTATTGCATGACTAAATCTTTTGATGATAGATTTCCTTAAATTTAGAAACTTGAAAACTGGAAGTGGGAAAACAGATTTTGTTTTTTGAAAATTTGAATATTTCGTGGTTTAATCTTATTCCAAAGGTTTTGATATTTTTATATATTGATCCTAAGCCTCTTATATACATGTTAGGATATTATTATGAAGATATTTAGTATTAGTTTTAAAGATATGACTTTCAATGCTAGAGGATTTCGGTTAGGCCTAAGATTTGATTTTTTTTTTGGTTAGATCCATGTTTTATTGAATTTTAGCCATGTGATTTAAGCTTGATGGTTGGATCTTCTTTAGGACACATTGTTAAACTATGCAAATTTTTCATTTGAAGATCACATGTCTTTAAGCCCTGGTCAAGAGATTAATCAAAGTTAGTTGAGAGAAAAGTTTCTGTTTTGGACTAAGTTTAAAATCAAAAATTCCAAGTGTTGTTTTTTGATTTTTGGTGACTTCTATTTGATGATTTAAAGGATTGTTGATCTTAGGATGATGCTATGAATATGTTAGAGGTAAGATTTGATTTTTTTGGAATTCTTGGAGATGCTTTTATTAAGGCCAAAACTTGTCATTTAAGGGTTTACTTTTTGTTAAAAAGTTTGGGTCTTTTTACAAAAAGTTTGGTGTTGATGACTAGTTTTTTCTTAATGGATATTTTAAGTGTATTTTTAAACTTAGGATAGGAAGATCTTTGTTACAAAATTTAGGTTTAATCACGGGTTTTGAAGATGGAAGAAATTGCAACAAAAAATCAAGGGAAAAATCCCCTGAATGTTTCAGCCATAGTGAGTTTTTCATAGTTGTGAATGGTTTTAAGTTTTTTTGATTTGATATTTGAGTTTAGGACAAAATTTAAATGAGGAATGTAAATTTTGATATTTTTTGGAGATAGGATGTGAAATTCTTAAGGTAGGGGTAAAATTGTCATTTTTCCACATGTAGAGGGTAGAATGGTAATTTTACTCTAAGTTTTCAGTTTTCAAATTTCTAATTGTTTGTAAATTAATTTCAAACTTTTAAAATATCCTCTTACAGTTACTCGTGTTTCGCGCTTTATTCTCATAGAACACGACTATTGAGATAAGTTAGCTTTTAACTTACTATCAGTTTACTGTACATGTGTGATGAGTAAGGGAACTATAGTTTATGTTCTTATGTTGTTATATATTTCATGCCATGCCATGTCATCTCATGTTTATCTATTTCACGAATTATTCTGTCATGTAATACTTATCTGTTACACTATATATTTTGTCACATGTCACTATCTGTTGCAAGTATGTCACATTACGTATTCCATCTGTTAGATGTATGTCATGTCACGTTATATTCATTGTCACATGTTATGCCATGTTACGAAAGGTTGTCTGTTACATGTTATACCATGTTATGAATTATTGTTTGTCACATGTATGCCATGTTATGAAATGTCTTCTATTACATTTATGTCTCAAAGTATGTCATGTCTATCATCTTATGTTCACCTCACGTTACGCTACATCAGGACTTTTGTCTCTTTGTATTCATGTCATTCCGTCTCGAATACAGTTTGTGTATCTCAAGAACAGTCTTGTTAAGTTATTCATTTCAATCATGACCTTAAGCGCTAGGATGGGGTAATATTCTAGTGGAACTCCTTGTTCACACTGGATTGTCTAAATGGGTGTGAAATTCCCTAGGTTGGCGAAGTATAGTCAACAGGTTGAGAATGGGGCCCAACTAGCTGGTCACCGGAGCACGCCAGGCACTAACGCCGATTGAGCCACACTTTAGTTTACTTGTGTCCACAGCAAGTGTGGCTCAAATAATTCATGAGGCCACAACAACTGTGGAGCATACACTACATGAGACACAACAATTGTGACACGTAGGATACGTGGAGCCACATCAACTGTGGAGTACGTATTAACGCACTCATAGCTGGTATAGACACCTGTGTTGTGATACGGTAATCGACAGGGACACACGAGTCAAGGGGACTCATGTAGCACCCTATGATCCCTTTATTAATTAAGTCTACTGAATAAGATTCCAAGTTAATGAATTTCACGTTCAATCCACGTTTCACGTTAAGTTGTGTTCAAGTTTACGTTCATGTCAAGTTTCAAGTTTATGTCACGTCAAGCTAAGTTTCAATTTCAGTTCAAGTTATTTCAGCTCATGCCATGTTATGTTAAGTCACGTTATGCGTATTATTTCATGCCTTGTTATGTCAGGTTATGTTATGTTTACCAATGACTTTGATTGTGTATTCATGCCTTTATTGCATGCATGCATTATTAACCTGTGTGAAGGTTTTTTGTTAACTTGCTAAGATTTGTAATCAAATCTCACTGTGGTAGTCTCAACTATCATTCCTCCCAAATGGTAGATCTTGTTACAGGATCAGATGGACAACTGAGAATCGACCAACTGGAAATGGTCGACTAAGCGACGGTGTGACGTAGATGTAGTTACCTTAGATTACTACTTGTATTTTGTGGAGTTCAATCTCCCGCACTCTTTTGTTTACAACCATTTTGGACTAGTGTTGTGATCTCAGTTGTTTAGTATGTCTTTATGTATGAAGTATGCTTTAAGTATTTGGGATATTATAAGTTTGGTGCATAGTATTGCTAAAAAAAAAAAAAAATTATCCGCTGCAAGTATTGCATAATGTTGGATGCATGTTAGGAACATTGCATCTTATATGTCATGAACGGGGGTAGGTAACCTTGTGTTGCATGTCTCGAGACTTCAGATGTCCGTCTGATCCCAAGCAGAATCTATGGGCGTTAGAGGGTGGTATCAGAGCAATACGTCTATGGGTTTAAATCCACATATCCTTTGGAAATGCACCAAATATTAGGCTTGAAATTTTAGTATTCATTAGGCTTGAATTTTTTTAAGTATGAGAGATAGTACGTGGTTGTAATACGTGTACTTGTGTGTTTCCGAAAGTGACACATGACCTGCGGTAGGATACCTCGGAACCTGGAGGGAGGCATCAATCAAAAGAATTAGAATCCTCCAATGGATGGAGGATTAGCTAAAGCTGTACGTCTGATGGCGGACGTGCTTAGACAACAGCAACAGCAGTAAGAGCATGTACCCAGACCCGAAATCAGTGGTTGTCCGTATGAGAAGTTCTTGATCCACCATTATCCAAACTTTTCTAGTAGTGAAAAGCCACTGAAAATCGTGAAATGGATTATGGATCTTGAAAGGACTTACGAGATTTGTGGTTGTACTGAGGACTAGAAGGTTCTATATGATCCTAGTTAGGGAACTAGGAAGTCTCGTTGCACTGTCATGGGAGAGATTTAAGGAAGAGTTTGACAATATATTCTTCCTGGATTCTGCCAAACAACTGAAGGCACAAGAGTGAGCGAGTTTAACTCAAGGTAGTCTGACCATAAAACAATATGCTGCTAAGTTCATGGCGTTAGGAATGTTTGCACCACACTTGATTTCTATTCAATGGACACAGGCGCAAAAGTTTCAAGTAGGACTTCAGCCAAGGGTCCGTAGTCAAGTAGCTTGCCTAAGAATAGAGAATTACCAAGAGTTGGTAAATGTGGCCGCGATAATAGAGGTTGAGCAGAGAGGTCTGGCAATCCAGATACATTCCGAACAAAAGAGGATCATGCTATTTGTTGCAAGCGGTAGTGCCAAGAAGAAGAGGTCTTTTTTTAGCCCAGTGAAAGGCAATGGAATAGTGACAGGGGGATAGATGCCGTCTGCTTATCCGTTATGCCCTAAGTGTAGAAAGCGTCACCCTGGAGAATGTCGCAGTGGCTATGGAGTTTGTTATTGATGAGGGAAACCAGGACATTTGATAAGAGATTGTCCCAACATTGCACAAGGTAGAGGAGCTGGTGATCACAAGCCAAGGCCCCACATCCTAGCATGCGTGTATGTCGTAACCCCAGGTGTTAGGAAACGTCAATCTGTTAAGGTTCACAGCTTGTGCACTATTTGATTTGGGCGTGTTGCAGTCCTTTATGTCTGCAGCGTTTGCACGGATTTGTAGTTTGCAAACTGAGCTATTACCTTGACAGGTTGTAGCATTAATTCCTGATAGGAATATGGTAGCTTGTACCCGTTTAGTTAAGGATTGTCCTGTAGAGTTAGAAGGAAGGATGCTGAAGCTGACCTGCTAGTATTCAGTCAGATGGAGTTTGACCTAATCTTGGGTATGGACTGGCTATTCAAGCACTATGCTAAGATGGACTGTCAGAAGTGAGAAGTGGTGTTTGAATCCCCAAGTGAAGGTAGAATTAGGTACATGGGAGCATCAGTTAAGGCCACCTCGCTAGTGATTTCGGCTTTACAAGCCAGGAAGTGTATTGAGGATGGAGCCTCTGCTTTTCTGTTGATGATTGTGGAGAAGACAATCGGAAGTGAAGAAATCCATGGGATACCCATAGTTGAAGACTTTCCTGAAGTTTTTGCCAACGAGCTACCTGGTTTACCACCGGATAGAGAAATTGAGTTCAAGATAGAGTTGGAATCGGCAACAACACTGACTCACAAGGCCCCGTATCGTATGGCCCCTGCTGAATTGAAGGAGCTTAAGGTGCAGTTAGAAGAACTTTTAGAGAAGGGTTTTATCCGCCCAGTTCCTCACCGTGGGGAGCACCTGTGCTATTCGTGAAGAATAAAGATGAATCTATGAGGATGTGCATAGACTATAAAGAGCTGAACAAGGTGACGATCAAGAATAAGTATTCGTTACCCAGGATCGATGATTTGTTGGATCAATTGCAAGGAGCATCAGTGTTTTCAAAGATAGACCTGCGATCCGGTTATCATCAGCTGAAGGTTAAGGAACAAGATGTACTGAAAACTGCCTTTAGGACAAGGTATGGCCACTATGAGTTTTTGGTAATGCCTTTTGGGTTAACCAATGATCCAGCCGCATTCATGGACATGATGAACAGAATATTCAGACCTGATCTGGATAGTTTTGTTGTCGTATTCATTAATGACATCCTAATCTACTTGAAGAGCGAGGAGGAGCACATAAATCATCTAATTATGGCTTTGACTATACTCAATGACCAAAAGCTATATGCCAACCTCAGCAAGTGCGAGTTCTGGCTTGCTGAAGTGAAGTTTCTAGGACATGTGATCTCTAGTGGAGGAGTAGCAATGGACTCGAGCAAGATTGAAGCCGTAATGAACTGGCAGAGACCGACCAGTGTGCATGAGATTCAAAGTTTCTTAGGATTGGTTGGTTATTATAGGAGGTTTGTTGATGAATTCTCTAGTTTATCTGGACCACTCACGACCTTGACTAAGAAGAACGTGAAGTTTGTTTGGAACGATAAGTGCGAGGCAAGTTTTCTTGAGTTGAAGAAAAGACTTACGACCGCACCGGTACTTACACTGCCAGAGCCTCATAAGCCTTTTGTAGTGTATAGCGACGCATCTAAAGCAGGGACACATTGGTCAAGGGGACCCGTGTAGCACCCTATGGTCCATTTATTAATAAAGTCTACTGAATAAGATTCCAAGTTAATGAATTTCACGTTCAATCCATGTTTCACGTTATGTTATGTTCAAGTTTACGTTCATGTCAAGTTTCAAGTTTATATCACGTCAAGCTAAGTTTTAGTTTCAGTTCAAGTTATGTCAGCTCATGCCATGTTTCACGTTTTGCGTATTATTTCATGCCTTGTTATGTCAGGTTATGTTATGTTTACTAATGACTTTGATTGTGTATTCATGCTTTTATTGCCATGCATGCATCATCAACCTGTATGAAGGTTTTTTGTTAATTTGCTAAGATTTGTAATCAAATCTCACTGTAGTGGTTCCAACGACAATTCCCCACCAGTGGTAGATCTTGTTACAGGATCAGAAGGAGAATCGAGAATCAACCAATTTGAAACGGTCGACTAAGCTGCGGTGCGACGTAGATGTAGTTACCTCAGATTACTACTTGTATTTTGTGGAGTTCAATCTCTAGCACTCTTTTGTTCACAATCATTTTGGACTAGTGTTGTGATCTCTGTTGTTTAGTATGTCTTTATATATGAAATATGTTTTAAGTATTTGGGATATTATAAGTTTGGTGCATAATATTGCTAAAAAAAAATAAAAAATTATCTGCTACGAATATTGCATAATGCTAGATGCATGTTAGGAACATTGCATCTTATATGTCATGAATGGGGGCAGGTAACCTTGTGTTGCATGTCCCGACGCTTCAGATGTCCGTCTGATCCCAAGCGGAATCTATGGGCGTCACGAAAGCTCTCTGCCAGATGATGCTACAGTAAATCAAAAGCCTCTAAGCATTCGGGTGAAGCTGGGATAGAGTCAGACTGAGATGATCCAGCAAATCATGAACGGGGCGAGGGAAAGGCAGCCTCAAGCCACATGTAAACATGGTGGGAAAAAGAGCAACTCTGGAAGAGTGACCCTCTGCTTTGACGACATCCTCATGTGTGTTGGAGACCTTCAAGACCACTGTTCTAGGAACCTGGTAGGTTAAGGGCAGATATGCCAGCATCGCAGTTTGGACGCTTGAACGCCAGGTGCTATGCAAGAAGGATGGTTAGGCATCGCTAACTTCAGGTGCATCTACCCCACCAGGAACTTAAGGTTGTGCAGTATTCTCAGGGGCCATTGATGAAATAGAAGAAAGTAGAGAGAAAGAAGAAAGTAGTCCAAGGGAGAAGGATGGGAAGTTAGAAGAAAAGAAGGGCGAGCATATTACGCATGGAGAAAGAAGACAAGATAATGGCCCAATAGCGCTTATAAAGGAAAAGGCAGCGGTTAATCTCCCACGCCCCATGGCAGAATAAAAGGATACGAGACACTTCAAATCCTGGGAAATGCGCACCATGAAGCGATGTGAATACGAAGAGCCTCCTGACACCCTCAATACTGACACAACTGAAAGAACGCCATCGAATTCAACATAGTTATAGGAAGACGTGCCAACAAAGGCGGAAAAGGAAACGTTACAAGGGTGTCCGACAAAGAACCAGCTCAGACTTTGGAGCCAAACACGCATCGTCAGGGCCACCCTGACCTTGAGATAAAGATGATTTTAAGATGAAAAAGAATTCCCACCATACAAGTGTGATGAGAATTGGTGGGGTAACTCTAAGGAGTTCTTCCCCCCTTTCAGTGGGCCTGTGAGGAACAACTAAGAGAATAAGAAAATAATGCCCAGCCCAGGACAAATAGGCCCCTTGAACCGGCCTGTAGGTAGACTCCCCTGGACATTACCCCCATATGGGAGCAGACTACAGGGGGATGGGACTCGCTGTCTTGGAGATTACTAAAACAGTATCAAATGCTTGAGTATCTGCTCACATGAACGAACGGGAAGCAAGGGAGACCCTCGATCCTCTGACAAGGTGACATCGACAGACCACTGAAGACACCAGCAAAGTAAGACAAATTGGGGAACCACCCAGTATTAGTGGCGCCACTACCCGTGCAATATGCCGCATTAATAGCACAACCTGAGGAACATGCCACATTAATGACTTCGTCATAGAGGTACACCGCTTTAAAGGACTCTGACAAAAGGAACAGTAAAAAGGACATGGGCTCCAAGTGGGCAGGCATGATTTTTCCCCCAGACTCTCAGGAATAAATAAGAATTTCTAGGTATGAAAAAGCTCTCTGGTCTCTAGACTCTCTCATTATTTACAAACTTCTCAAATACTCTACTGACTTTGGCAATGGAGACTTCCTGACCTGAAGGCCGCTCTTTCCCTGCTGCTTTCTTATTCATCTTTGCAGGCCCAACTTTGAATATCTGAGTTGTTGGAATCTGGTCCAAAGTCATAAGAAACATGATGTTAACCTAGGCCTGCACCGGGCTGCTCTTTCCTGCAATGGGGGCTGGGGTAAGGATTCGGGAGATCAGGAGGTTGGACTTGCTCTCCGTCGCGAGAGGAACAAGGTGGCCTCTGGCTCGACACATCCCTTTTGTCCATGAAGGAGGTAGGTTGTTCAGGCTTGACACGAACCCCGTTCCTGCTCTCTCCCGCTGACTGAAAAATAGGTAGGCTATCATAACTTTATCCTTAGCTTCGTAGGAGTTAGACTTCATAAACTTGGGCCCTTTGGCCTATGACGCGTTGTGCTTGTCGCTTTTTTTCATGTTGTTGATGTCCGTGTTCCTTGGTGTAGCATTCGGGTGTCCGCTCATCTTGGTGCAGCATTTGGACGGTTGAAGGACCTAACTCGCACTCCATCAGGGAGAGGTTAGGATGCTTCAAGCCAATATGCCCCAATAACCCACGAGGAGGTAATTTCTTTGGGTGGTCGTGGGGCTGGTTCACTTTTTATTGCGATGGGAGTCGGGGTAAGTAGTTGGTCCTCTAAAAGAACGGGCTCGCTCTTCTCTGCGGGAGGGTCCGAGTGGCCTCTAGTGCAACTCACCCCTGCTACCCTGCGGGGATGTAATTTGTTAGGACAGTTTGAACCCGCTCCCGCTCGTTGACATCTTATTGTTTGCCATTAGGCTAGGCTACTCGGCCTTCGGGGTGACGCACTTATTACTTCGATGTTTTATCGTTGGAGACTTTGTTCATGTTGGGTAGTCGAAGAACTAGGCCCACACTCCATCAGGGAGAGGTTGGGATGCCTCAAGACAAACTGGCTCCTTTAGTTCCCCGAGGAGGTAACTTCTTCAGATGGCCATGGGTCTAGTTCGCTCTTTCGCTAGGATGGAAGTTGGGGTAAGTATTCGGGCAGCCAAAAGGCTGGACCCTCTTTGCTGGAGGGTCAGAGCGGCCTCTGGTGCAACTCACCCCTATTACCCCATAGGTAGGTAATTTGTTCAGGCAGTTTGGGACTGAACCCGCTCCTGCTCGTTGAGATCATAGGGAAATGTAAGATTTGAGTCAGACTGGCACTGAACCCACTCTTCATCAGCAAAGGTCAGGGTAAGTCTTCAAGCCTTTAAATTCTACGGGAGGTAAGTTTTCAGGCAGTTTGCAATTGGACCCTCTCCCACCTATTGATGCTTACGAGGAAGTTAAGTCTTCGTTATCGGGCCATTGAAGACTGACCTGCACCACGCCGTGGGTGGGATAAAGCAGCCTTACGTGTTACACTCATCCCTTTGGTACCTTGTGGGGGAGGTAAGTTCGGACAATGACATAACTGGTCTGTTCTTTGCCACGATAGGAGTTGGGGTAAGTTGTTCGGGCCACTGGGGGGCAGGACCCACTCTTTATCGAGGGAGGGGTAGAACGGCCTTAGGCATATTTCTCCATTTTGGTCCTGTAGGAGGTATGCTATTCTAACAGTTTGAAACTGGACCCACTCCCGCTCATTGATATCGCAGGGAAGGTAAGTCTTTGTCTTCGAGCAGCCGAGGGCTGGCCCGCACTCGACCTCGGAAGGATGAAATAGCCTCTGGTGTACTCATCCTTTTGTTAGCCCGTATGAGAGGTTTTTTCGGATAGTGATGTGGATGGTCCGCTCTTTGCTGCGATGGGGGTCGGGGTAAGTTGTTTGGGCCTCGGGAGGGGGGGAGGGACCTGCTCTCCATCTTGGGAGGGGTAGAGCTGCCCTCTATGTGTGTCGGGACTGCCTGAACAAGTGAATCTTCGCACAGACTTGCCAAACCCTTGCTGACTACAACTAGATGGAGCCCACATTCCCCTTGGTGCTCCACCTCGGCGACGTGGTACTAGAGGCAGCGATGGTCACCCTCTAACTAATAAGGTCCAAGCATCTTAACGGCTTGGGCTCCTTTCGACCCACCACAAGTGCTGGATTGTCCCGTCCCACAGCAGCAGGTGAAGACGCTGTAGAAGGTGTCTTAAAACATTTTCACTATCCAAACGGGCCTTAAACACTATTTTCGTCTTTATCTCCCTTTCCTTTTCCAGTGGTGACCAGGTCTTTCAACGATTCCTAACCATTAGGAGTTGGTGGAAGATAAAAAAGGGGATGTTGCTTCAGATAGAATATCCTCTTCCGTACAAGCAAAGTGCTTATTATTGCCAACCTCTCTGCGTAGACTCTGTAAACTCCTCTCGCACAACCTCTCGGCGTAGACTTTGTAAAACTCCTCCTGTCAGCTTTTTCTATTTTAACCCATAGATGATGCGTAAAACATGAGTCATGTACAAGCTTGATTGGTCTTAAGATCTTATTTTTATTTTAGGGTGCTTGCATGGGTTAGTGTGCTTGCTTAGGTTGGTGAGCACTGTTATTTTTTAGTGTGATTATCTAGGCAACAAACTCTCTTACTCTTCCATGTGCTCGTCTAGGTTGTCGAGCACTGTTACTCTTTAATGTGCTCATCTAGGTTGGCAAGTCAGTAAAAGTACTCGCAAGCATTTAGCGCAGGGCGAGCTTCATTGCTCACTCGCCATACTAGTTGGTTAATGAGAAATGTAGTACTTGGGAAGTAAGTGTTCGGTGCTCGTTTTGCTGGGGTGAGCTTCATTTCCTGTGTAGTGCCCTCAACCCTCTGTAACATGCTATTTGGATGGTATGGGGACTCGTAGACCCATTCCATGATTTTTAGAATGCTTGGAGGACCTGACACTTAGAATCACACTATCTCAAAATCACGACGTAAAGATAGCCAATAAATATAATAAGGAAAGATCCACTTTTTTTAAAAAAAATATTTTTAATGTAAAAAAGATGTGAGATATATAATATGCAAACACTGAACAAACTCACAAACATTTATCCCACATTCCCAGCATAGCTGTAATAGCAAAGCTACCTAAACAATTTTGCTAATACTAAAACCGCACTAATGCCAATTCCTCATTGGTGATGCTTCAGAGTTCCTTGCTTCCTTGATGGTTTCAAATAGAAGAAAGTGAAACACTTTCTGATCTCAAAAGTGAGACATTGAGTCTTGTCCAATGTCTTTTATACAGTGGAATTGTCAGTTACTGTCTTGACATTCTTCTGACTCTTGATATGCTTAAATGAGAGAAATTCGATCTCAATCGTCCATTTTTACTCTGAACTTGAAGCATCATAGAGACTGAATGACTGATTGGACAAGGTGTGCATGTCCTTACAGCTAACCTTGGGTCCAATCTCACAGTCCTTCCCCTAGTAAGGGTCTCCCCCATGGCGCTAGGCCATACTTTTGAGGTAAGACGATATGGCGTACAAGTCCATAATCTGTCTTCCAAAGGCTTTGTGAGGATTGCGCTAGTGAAAGAGGATAGACCACCTTTTGAGGACAAATTGAAGGCAAAGAGGAGAGCCTTTCCTTGGCAAGTGGAAGGTGAAGATGATCTTTCCTCATTAGTTTGGTGAAAAATGAGGAGGAGAAGTCTGCAGAGTGCAGCTAGTCCAAAGAAAGGATGAGCAACACGATGTAGAAAGCCTGACAGACACATCTCAGCATAAGGTATAACAAAGGAATTTTCATCCTATGTTGGGCGAGAAAACACGAAGGCGAGCAAGGTTGGTGAAGAAGGCGAGAAAGAGGAGTTGAAAAGGCTCATAGCTCAAACAAAGGGAGAGGTGCTAGCCCAAGGACAAGGACAAGACCTATGCAGATGTACAGGCTTTCCAGGGCAACATGAAAACATTTAGTGGCTAGCATTTTCATAGAAGCCCATAGTCCAATTGAAAGGTCACATATAGAATCGTTCTGCAGGGAAAAGGCTATGGCTCTGCAGGCTATACCTTCTGAACCTAGAGGTATGGTCTAGCTCCATGTGGAAGGCCTGTAGTTGCAAAAAGAATGCGGATTGGACGCAAGGCAAACTGTTGAAACCTGTGTGCTTTGTCCTGTCAATATGTCTTTATCATCCTGTAGAGGGACGACTGAGGCTAAATGGCTCCTATTAGGGCAAATTAGAAATCAGAAGGGCGTCAGAAGGACACTTAATGATAGCACCTTATAAGTGGCTTAAGGTAAAAGCCAAAGTCTCACTTTTAAGATCATAAAGTGTTGGATCTTCTTTGGAGCCAGAACCTTCAAAGAAAGCAAGTGACTTCAAGAGAGCAATGGAGAGAAGAGTAAGAGTAGCTCTAGCACCATTGTAGTATTTTCAACTAGGTTAGCTTCTAAAATATCGCTAAGAAATATGGGGTAAATGTTGTGGGTATGCCATGAGATTTACATTGCATATTCTGTAACCTTTCCCTTTTTGTTCATGTAATAATAAATATTTCCCTTCGTTATGTTTATAAATATCTTTACTTTGTGATTTTGAGATCTTGATTTGAGATGTGAATGATTCAATTTTGCGATGCGGTAATTTCAGGTGTGTGAGTCTTGCCCCTGGTCAATCATTATGGGCAGGAAGAAATGTAGGTCGCTGATATGTTGGGATGAAGTGGGAGAGTCAAGAGTGATTGGACCAGACATCATCCAAGAGATGATGAAACAAGTCAAACTTATACAGGCCATAATGGCTATGGGTTAGACTAGACAAAAGAGCTATGCCGATGAGGAGAAAAGATTTAACCTTTGAGGAAGGTGACTGGGTATATCTCTAGGTATCATCGATGAAAGGGGAGAAGAGATTTGGGCTGAAAGGAAAACTAAGCCAAAGATACATTGGACCTTACGTAGTAGTGGAAAGGGTAGGCTCAATGGCATATCGAGTTGCGTTATCAGTGGAATATAAAGCGATTCACAATGTGTTTCACATTTCCTCGTTAAGGAAAAGTCTTGAGAACTTGAAAGCCTGAGTAATTAACCCAGATCTAGTTCCACTGCAACCAGATCTCACCTATGAGGAGAGACCAGTATGAGTCCTAGATTGGAATGAGTAAAGATTACGATATAAAATCGTACCATTGGTGAAGGTGCAATGGGGAGATGCAGGAAACGAGGAGTTTACTTGCAAAAGTGAGCAGGTCATGCGAAAGTAGTTCCCATATTTATTCGAACCATAATAAGTGCAATGTTACGTACGAGGAAAGGGTAAATCAGACAAATCGAGGGCAGAAGCAGTCTATACATATCAATTTTCCCTTTAGATCACAACACTAGGAGCCCTCAGACATATAACCATGGTGTGAGAGAAGAGAATGACATGAAGGGTAGTTGTACCTCCATAAATAATGTGTCGATTCTTGGAGGAATGACAGGAGGAATGACATGAAACTGTGAGGCTAGAGGCCTAAGTTCTGCGAGATGAAGAAAGTTCTTAGAGGGCTAGAGTCCTAATAAAGGAGATGCTAGGCCACAATGACACATGCAACATGGTTACATACCCCAGTACATGACAGTTAATATGTAATGCACCTAGCATACTTCTACCTGTGTGCAATTATCGTCACAACGGAAAAATTTGTTCAATTTATTTGTTTTTTTTTTTGTCTTTATTTTCATCTGAATAAGAGAACAAATAATAAACTAAAATCTCAATTATTTACACAAACAAAACTACATTGTAGATTGTACGGACAACTAGCCAGTACAATACATACAAACCAGAACATTGCATAACATTTTGTCTTGGAGTAGCATACTCATTCATTTCAAACTTGAACTATCATATTTTTTCCATAACACAGACTTAATAACATAAACCATAAATAATTGATAATATATACAACAACATTCCTTCATCCAAGCAAAGATTCATGTCAGTTAACTACTTCCAATCATGTGGTCTTTTAGTGATTAAGCCCTAACTCTTTATAACCTGTCACATATTCTTTCATTCTAAGCTGGAAATGGTAGTTAGGACTATTATACTGTAATTTATATAGATCTCAGTAACTTAGGCTAAAAACATAAAAAAAAATTATAATAGTGTGGTTAACAATAAACATGACATGTATGCATGAATGACATGAACTTGCATTACAAAAATTGTATTTTTTCCTAGCTGGATTCCTTTACAAAAATAAAGTAACGTCGTAACATCGTCATTAGAACATCATACTTTCATGACATGCTTTTTTTTTCCCATAAAACATCATCATCTTTCTTGTGCTTACAAAGAGTGGCACCTCACGGTTTCCCATTAGACCATGTGCACCTATTGATTATCTTCATCGCACGACCGGTAATGCCCGCCTGCCTGTGGCTTTGTCTGAATAGTACTCAAACTTTACGTAAACGTCCTTCACTTAACGAACTCTCTAGCCTTCACCAGCAAGAAGGCACATACATACCCTCACTTTGAGACTGTTACTATCATATTCGAGGTCGCTAACGGTTCTTTGTTAAGTTAGAGGATTCCACTCCATACTTATTCACTTTAGAGTGGATAGAGCAGTTCTATTTGGATAATCCCCCATCCTAGTATTGGGTTCGTTACAAAACATTTTAATATGTAACTTATGCTTCATGACATGTACACATGCTTCATGAAAGATGAAAAAATATCATGACATGAATACTTCGGATTTCAATGGACCTTTAGAACATAAACATAAATCTTGTCGCCTTGTTTACCAATAATTATACCATCACAAACCATAAGTACATTAGGAGCTAACTTACAAATTTATTTTCTATAAGAGATATCTTCAAAGGCGGAAGTAAATAAATATATAAACAATGGTTAGAAAATCCCTAAACGAAATATAAAGGGGTTACAACATTCTGGACTTCCAAAACTTAGCTAAATTGCACTTTAACCTTTTACTCTTGAAAATTGCATGTAAGCCCCTAAACTTCTATATTTGCAATTCCACCTTGGACTTTTCATCCGGGTTTCGACCCGGGAACTCGGGTATACCTGGATTGGATTAGCCCCGAGTAGAACCAGGTCGGAACCCGGATGAATCTCGGATTTTGGGTTGAACTCAGTTTTTTTTTTTTTTCAATGTTTTGAATTTTTTGATGTTTACGTATAGCTTATCTCCATTCTCCAATGTACCAATTGAAAACGTTTGACTCTAGTCCATGGTCCATCACTGTCCATTCTCCATTGTACCAAGTGAAAGCATTGTAACACTATAGTCCATTGACTCCATCCCTAGCACTCTAATCTCTAGAGTATCAAAACACAAAATTACAATATATGAAATTGCATATCAAAAGTGGATAACATAGAGCCACCAATACATAATATGTCTGCTTCATGCAATGCATTCCTCCACAGTTGAATTTAGTTTTTGCACAAGAAATAGAACATAACTAAGATAAAAGTAAGTAAATATCTCAGAAAAGCAACCTAGTTTGTGTCTTTATGATAATAAAGCATTGCAACTATGAGAATGAAAGCTGGAAAGCATGCATAACTTTCCAAATTCAAAAGAGTATTCTTTCATTCTAGTTAATACTTGAACATTCTGATGAATTTCCTGTCTTAGAACAATGATCGTTGGTCCAAGCTTATCAGCAAGATGTATTCAACAAAAAGGTTTGTGATTATCTGCATATATGTACATGTTGAAACAAAATCAATATATCATCTGAATTATTAAGAATTATTAACAGGCTTGTTGATATTTTAAGTAAAGATATCAAACCTAATCCTATGACTTAAAGCTACATTAATTAACCAAAAAATAAAGGTGAAAACTACAACTCTGTGGCATGCATGATATTGGAGAATATGGTAGTACCAACGCCACAAGAGAAACCAACCCAATTCATGAAAAGGTTAGTCAAATCATCTACACAAAGGAATGGGAAGTGGGAAACCAACCCCATCATTATTATCATTCTATAACTAGTAAATGAAATAAAAGGAACAGTAAATGCAGGATATTTTATTACTGTAATTTACAGTAGATGGGAATAGGGAGGGTTTAAAAGTTATGAATACGAGAAGACTTCTAACTTTAATTTGCAAAACTTTCCTATGGAGGATTAGAGAAAATGCAGGATATAAAGCTAGAAAACTTTTACTTGCAAGCTTGTTTATTGGCATACTAAACATATTATTATAAAAATACGTAGTATTATAGTGACTGTTGTGAACATTGACAAACTTGTGAGGGTCATCAGAAAATATGTAACAAATGATTTCCCTAAAATCTTTACTATGCAACCAGAAAAGTAAGTATATGGTTTCTGTTAGGCAAAGATAAACATGTGAAAATGTAAAGATACAAAGATCGCCATTTTCAGCTCTCAAGAACACAACCGAGTCCCCTGCAACCAGCTTCTTGTGGTTCACGAATGTGCTCCACCCAGTCGTCAACAGAGCATAATGACATAAAAGAGTCTAGATAGCAAAATAACAAAAAAACTCCATGTTTATACCCATGTCTAACATCATATACTTTATGCCCATGTTTAACAAAATAACAAAAAAACCTAGATCTATCAAAGATTCTTCCATTCAAACATTTTCATCATAACAGACCCAAATCAACAAAGTAATAAAAGGAAAAAACCCTAAAAAAACTATTACAGAGAAAGCAAACCAAGACCAGTACTACTTGTTGCTCTGATGGTGAGTTTTTTTTTTCCCTTTTCATTTTCTATACCACATTCCATTCTGGGTCGTTTTCATTTCATTTTCTGCACAAATGCTACATAGAAGTATTTCCTTGGTTCTTCATTTTCTACACAAATGTTACCCAAATCACAAAGAATAAACCTTGGGGTGTCACCACCCCGCCTTAACCTAGGCCGAGGCCATGACTCTTTTCCCGTTCTTTTATTATTATTATTATTATTATTAGTAGTACTATATTTTTTTTCTAGGAAGATGATAAGGGGTATGCGTGAACATGTCCTGCATGTACTCTGCACTTTTTGTTTATAAGGAAACACCTGATAGACAATCTGCTCAGCATTTTAAATAAAGGACTCTCAGAGTCCATCATTCATTCATCAAAACATAACTGGTTCTAAATAAGAGGGGACTCAATCCCTACAACACATACAAAAATGTGTTAAACCATTGTATGTGGGGTTACCATCACCCCACCATAGTATTTACATCATACCCAAAGGATATATATTGTCTTAAATTTAATCCAACAAAACGTCCCAACATGGGAACCATCGTAAAACATAAAAAAATATAAACCATTATCATTAAAAGGTCGAACCGACAGGGGAACACTAAGCATTGGCCCCTCCCTCCTCGGTAGTGTCTGGCTCCATGGCCTCTTCATCCATACCTGGATGTTTAAAATATAAACACAAAGTGAGTCTAATACTCAGTAAGCAGTACACCATGCTGTTAACTTATTAATCACATAGTCTTTTCTTTGAAAACATGCATACATAAACATTTGCTAATTCTTTACAATGCTTTCTCATGCATAAAAAATTTAAGGAATAACTATACTTTCGTGCGTAAACATTTATAAAAAAGTAACTTTACTTTTACGTTTCACTTTCTTTGGCCAGTACACACTATTACGCCTCGTGTGTTGGGGTTAGCGGTCTTTTAGACTTGGATCCTGCCTGTGGCGATAGGTTGGGAATCCCTTTCATTGGGAGCAGCACTGGATGCACTACAAGTACTACTTACCCGACATTACAATCTGCCCATTCCTTTGGTACCCTTTTATTCATATGGCCGTTACGTAGCTTCATACTAAATTTATCTTTGGTTGAACAAAAGGGTGAAACTGAACAAGGAAATGAAATGGGTTGGTTTAAGCCCCAAAACAGAACATAGTGTAGAAATTTCTGTAGTACATGGGCAGCTAGCAAATCTTATTATATTCATGGTCTTAAACATCCCTCACTTAGCCAAAATCTCAACTACATAATTAAACAATACTAAAGTTGTAGAAAACTTAAGAAAACATCACATTTTTTCTGAAAACATAGCATAAATAAAGGAGTACAACACTTTGCAATAAAGCAAGCTTACTAGTTTAATTAAAATTCTTAGTGGCTTACTTAGGCCATAAACTTGAGGAAAGTATGTCTAAAACTATAAACCACAACTCCATTAATTTAACACATAAAGACAAGACTTAACATAACTAAAGCATGGCTTAAACTTAAGAAAATACAAGAAAGGACTACAACAAGATACCTTGCAAAACACACAGCTGGAAGACAAAACAGAGCATAACACATAAAAGCAATCACTTCTCTACTTGGTTACAACCCAATTAGAACAACTATTAGAGGAACAAATGAGAAATTAGTCTAGAGACTACCACACAATAATCGGCTAGCACAGAAAATTCAAAAACCCCCCTTTACATGGCACGAGTTTGCTTAGCATGACTTCAATCACAGGAAATCTTAAGGATAAGAGCATCACTTGACTTGGCTCCCTTTCTAGTTACGGAAACAAGGATCAAACGTGAAGAGAAAGAGGAAATCTGATGGTTCAAAGCTGGAAAACAAGCAAGAAAATTTCTTAAAAAAAAAAACCCTAGGTCAAATCCATAGATCCAAGATTCAAACTAGAAGCTAGAATCATAGAACTCACTTACAGAATCATTTTCCTTGAAGAACTTCGGTTGGATTTTAAGCTTAGGAAATGGAAGGAATCGGCTTGAAGAAAAGTGAGAAGTTGTGCGGGCTAGAGGAAACCGAGAGGGTCTCCTGTGTGAACGAAGGGATTTCACTTAGGGCTTGAGAAGTTTTTCTCTCCTTGTTTGCCTTAGAACCGACAGGTGCAAGGAAAGGAGAAGGGAAAATTACTTGCTTGCCTTGGAAGCTGAGGGATTCAAGGGGAAAAGGGAAGTTGCTTGCTTAGGAAGCCGACGGATTCAAGGGGTAAAAAAGGTCAATGGGTTTAGTCAAAACTTATCCCATAAGCTAGGAAGATGAATGGTGGAGATTAAATGTGGGGAAATATTTCCTTTACCAACCCATCCAATGGTAGAGAGAGTTTGGGCCATTTCTTGAATAGATAAAAAAAATTAGAGGGCTTGAAAGAAAATATTGTAAGGTCTTAAAAATTATACCATTGAATTATTTAATTACCTACATAAAAATAAAAGCACACCCATCTTAAAATAAAATAATAAAAATATTTATCTCAAAATATTTAATTTAAAGAATTAACAAATGATGCAAGAACCTACATAGTAGGATTTGTATATTACATGGGGTCAAGAGGATGACGGTGAGTCAGCGACGATGATGACAGGGTTTCTTCGATTGGTACTGAGGGACGGAGCTTTGCTTGGCAGAGATGCTACGGTTTCAGCAAGAGAGAGAGAGAGAGAGAGAGAGAGAGAGAGAGAGAGATGGAGACAGATGCGAGATTAGAGATGAAGCGGCTTTTAGGGTCACAACTTGCGTCTCTTTCAATTTATACAAACCCGGGCAGTACCGGGTGTTTATTATGGAACCCAGGTTCATACCAGGGTTTAGACCGGAAGAAAATAGTTATTAGAATGAGGGTTTCGGCCCTGATTTGACCCGAGCCGAAAACCGTAATGGGAACCTAGTTATCAGGGTTCCAGACCAGGCCGGAAAAAAATTCGGCTAGGATGAACAGTCCTAATTCCACCCCAAGTTTCACCAAACTTCACTAACACTCATAAACAACATGTATTCTCTGTTCTAAACCCACTTTTGACCTTAGAATACGATTTATCACACAACAAATTCAAGAAAACTCCAAATTTGAAATTTATAAACTTGAACATTTCACTAAGTGCAAATTGAGCCTAATCTCATGTTTGAAGACTTCAAACCGAATATAGCTTGATCAAATCTCTAAAACAGGTTTTTAGAAACATGTTTACTCACTAAACTCACCTCAAAATGTTCTGATTTGAAAGAAAACCACAATTAGAACAAAATTTGTCAATATTCATCAAAACCATGACTCATTATAGCATTATTTGTTCCATTTGTGCATTACAACTTATTATGCAAAATAACCTACGAGTTTCAACGTACTCATGTCCAAAAATTATTCTAGCAAGTGCTGAAACCAAACATTCACATAAAATTGAGATATACATGGAAAGGAAACCATATACCAAATTCTTACGAAGTAAGCGTTCACATCTTGATTCATTGGAGGGGGAGATTTGAGTCCCAGTGTTTCAAGCTCATGTCCATGTACTTTCCAAAGGTCATTGGGCATTATAAGCTAGGGGAAATGAGAAATCAGAAGGAGAAAAATGGGAAAGTGAAGTTCGGATTGTTGATGTATATCTCCCACTAATTCTCTCTCATACATAACTTTATTCACAAGTGTTGACATCTTGATTCATTGGAGGGTGAGATATGAGTCCCAGTGTTTCCAGCTCATGTTCTTGTACTTTCAAAGGTCATTGGCCATTACAAACTAGGGAAAATCGATTGGTAAGCTTGTGACGCTCAAACTGTGCTTGGGATTTGACGAAACTTGAACAGTCGGAACATGTAATATAAGGTCACTTAGCTCCGTTCATGACAATTAAGAATGCAATGCACCTAGCATGCTTATAACAATATGCAATATTCGCAACGAATAATTTTTTTTAACAATACATAATGTACCATAATGGTAATCCCAAGATATAATCATTCTTTAATTAATATATACATAAACCAAAACTATGTATTTCATTAGGCCCTGTTTGGACAGTGAAAGTGTTCTCATCTCATCTCATCTCTTCTCATCATTACAACTTTCACTTTTTAGACAAAATGTAATAAAAAATTCAACTTTTTCAAATCCCAAAATAATCATAATATTAAAAAATAATATTCTAACAATATTTTATTCAACTTTAATCTAAAACCATTTTATCTCATCTTACTATCCAAACCGTACCTAAAAAGCTAAATTTGAACATTCATATAACAAAAGCAAGGTCCCAAAACATGAACACTTTTAAACCTCAAAGAATAAGCACTTAGTACATGTTACAAGATTTTGATCCTATACTTCCCAAAATCTCGACAATCTCCTCCGATAGTGTCTAATTGACTTCTATGAAATGGTTAGCTAATACAAAGCGATTCTCCAAGGTGAGAAACTCTTCACAGTATGACATCCATTGGGGCTTAGGATTTCCCCCTAAAATTCCTTCAATACCGTTTACTAAACGTATGATAATATCTATATAGCAATCAATTAGCAAAAAGATCATTTACAGTAAACCGGCTTTGATCACTACTTCTACCATTCCCAGGAGAGGGGAGTGGGGAAATGATAGTTGAGTTTACCATAGTGAGATTTATAAATCTCAGCAAGTAAAGCTCCTAAAATACCAAGAATATAAATAAGCATGCATGATAGTAAATATGACATGTATGCTTGATGAACATGGACTTGCTTGTGAAACATCAAAACTTGACATGATCATGACATGCTTGCTTGTTAAGATATAAATAAAAACATGGCATGACATAATATAATTCAATTTCATAAACATAAAGGAAACATGAACATAACTTATGAGTCTTACCATCATACATACATAAGCATACTATATGTAATTTAGAAATCCAGTGCGTAGTGTAATGTAGCGTAGGCTGACATGAGAGACGTTCTAAGGTTAGATTATCTCACTTAATTCTAATAAAAAGCAAATTTACTATTTAGTGCCAAATTTGTAAAGTTACCCCCTAAATTTTGGAAATTACAAATTTGCCTCTAAACTTAAGGAATTTGCAAATGAACTCCAAAACTTACCAAAATTTACATTCCTCATGTGAATTTCATCCTAATCCAAATATGAACTTAGAATCTTTAAAACCTAAATCCAAATATGGAAACTCCTCTTGGCCGATTCACTCTTAGGTTAAAATCCATGATTTTGTTGTCAGTTGGCCAATTAACACACTAACATGCTTAAATCGAATATAACAACTCTAAAAAATCACATCCTTTGTTCTAAAATCATAAATTAAAGAGAACCAACTCAACACTTCAACATCAAGACTAGGTCAAATAAAATCCATAAATAACACTTTTAACATGTTTATCAATCAAACCTAGGTGATAGCATGCTTGACTAACTTCAAAAATCACAAAACACAACAACTTAGAATCGGTTTGCATGGAGATCCTTGAAACTGAATATGCATGCTTTTAGACTTGAATTATAGTGACTAGATCCTTGATTTTCATGCAACAAATGTTTAAATAATGTAACCAAATACCTCATATTCAAGTTCTAACTTTATCTACTCATCAAATCTAACATGTCATAGAAAATAACCCAACAAAATAATCATCAAACTCGAGAGCCTCTATATCATGCTTAAAATCAAACTCTTGCATATTCATCAACAATCCAACAAAGACCTAAGCTGTAAATCTCAAAATATCCAATCTTAATTCATAGATCAAAACTTTAAAACAAGATTTACGAAAATCATAACCATTAAATCAGAATCCTAAAGCTAAAATCTCAAACTAAACCAACAAAACCCACTTTGAATCAATCGGTTTCTGCCACTTCAAAGATCATGAAAAACCATTTTAGAAAATCCTAACATGGTTTGAATCAAATTATAACATATACAAAAACCATGTGGACATTTCATAAAAGCAAGATCTACACAACGTCTCATCAAAGTAACAGAAAACTCCCAAGGTTCATGAACAATCATCCAAACCGAACCCTTCTACCATTAACACCAATTTTGATCTAACAAATCTCCAAGAAAAATTAACCAATTCACTCCCAAGTAAACTAGACTAATCACTTAACAAAATAGACAAGATTTGAGCTAAGGGAAATAAATTAAAAAAAGGTTGGAGCTTAAGAACACAAACTGTCTAGAATTTACGTTTGTTCTCTAGCAAAGGAATGAAAAAGTATTAAGTGTTTGGAAGAAAGGGAAGGTGGTGTGGGGCTTAAGAGGAGAGGGTGTTGGCTGACTAGGGTGGGTGAGATGATGGGAAGTTACCTTGTAAAAGTGGTGGAGTTGTTGGCTAAAAATGAGCGGAAAAGGTATGGCCGAATGGTGACTTTGAGGAGTCTTTCAGTTGCTTGTTTGACTAGCTAGACTATTTGAAGCTGACAATGAGGTGTGATGGTAGACAAGGTATGTCCTTGTAAGAGGTGGGAAACTTGTTGAGGAAGCTTGTTGAAACAAGCTAGTTTCGGTGGGACTAAGGGTGGCTAACCAAATGGACTTCCATTTGGGGTGTTAATGGGGTTTCGGTTATGGTTTGGTCCCATTCTAAATTTTCTTGCTCAAATGCAATTATCAAGGTGAAAGAGAGTGGATGAGGGTGTAAGAGTGTGTACTTTAGTGGTTGGTTTCTTGTGTAAGTGACTTAATCAAGTGGGAAAACACTTTGTTACAAACCAGCCAATTCTACGGTTTGGGAGGATTTAGGGTTTTGACTTCAACAAAGTGTTGGGGGTTTTGGTTTGCGGCTAACTTTTTGGAGGTTCACTATGGTTGAAACCCTATTTTGGTTAGCCAAATAATGTTTGGTTGGATGGTATAGTGAACGTTGTAAGATAGCATGATGACAAGCTTGATTCACACTCCATCACTTACACACTTGTACTCATCTTGACTAGTGTCCTAGGATTTCCAAGCAGATGGCTAAGATTGTGCTACGTGTCCAAGAAAACATTTTCTAGTAATCTTAAGTGGATTTGGACATCCTACATGGTGTTTTGACAGTTGTTTGAAACAGATGCCACATGTTGCTCTCCCAAAGGGTTACTATTCACTCAAAAAGCTCAAAACTTTTAATTTTACCATAAATTATAAATATATGAGTCTAATAGTGCAATTCATTTCGTAAAATAATTCTTCGGCTCCCTTTCTGATGGGTGTGTTTGCAATTAAATAAACTGTAAAGTAAATAGGGCTTTTCGAGGGGCCACTGTCCTCTGGTATTGAGTAACAAGATGGAGAATCTGATATTTTCATTGATAATGGGTTACAATATTTATAAACATAGATAGTGGACTTATTCAACCAACGGTTACTAGACTTAATGAAATTAACATACACTAACATGAATAATTGATCCATTACATTATGAGCCTAGATACATGACCCACGACTAAACCCTACAAGACAGATACTTAATGAAATAAAATTACATAAATATCCATAACAATATGAGATTGACTTTTCCTCGTGGCCCTTGGACATTAGTCGAATATGAGATTGACTTTGCCTTTGAGATTGACTTTGGACAATATGAGATTGACTTTGCCTCGCTACTTTATTTGTTTTTCCACTCTTGTGCTCCACAGAAAAATCGTACCCCAATAATTTTAAGACCCATTTTTCTTGGGCAGGGGTGCATACCTTTTGTTCCAAAAGGTATTTCAAGGCCTGCTGATAAGTGCGTACCTTGAAATGTTTCCTTGCCAAGTAATGCGTACCAATGCTAGGAGTTCCTTCTCATACGTAGATAGGACTTTTCCCTTTTAGCCCTTGACTAAGATAGACAATTGGTTATCCTTCCTGCATTAAAATTGTTCCCAGACCCTATCATGAAGCATCACATTCCACAACAAAAATCTTAGAAAAATTAGGTAAGTTTAGGACCGAAGGACTAACCATGGCTTTTTTGAGTTGCTCAAATGCTGCTTGTGCCTTGTCAGTTCAGATAAAAAAGTTCTTCTTAAGAAATGCAATTAAAGGTGCTCCTATAGTACCATGGTTCTACACAATCTTGCGGTAATATCTTGTGAGACCTAAAAGATCTCATAGTGCCTTGAGATTTTTAGGCAGAGGCCAACTTTGCATAGCAACATTTTTCTTAGGGTTAGTTTTGAATCCCTTTCGAGAAATTAAGTGCCCTAAGTATTCCACCTCCTGGCTGCCAAACACACATTTAAAAGCTTTCGCAAAAGGCTGGTGAGATCTTGGAGTCTCCAAAACAGTGCTCAAATGCTGTAGATGCTCCCCCAAAGACTTGTTGTGAATCAATATATGCTCAAAGAAAACCAAGACAAACTTTCTTAGAAAGGGTTTAAAAACTTCGCTCATCAATCCTTGGAAGCTGGAGGGAGCATTGATGAGTCCAAAGGGCATCCCCAAAAACTCATGGTGACCCTCATGGGTCTGAAAAGCTATCTTGTATATGCCATCTTGGTGCATTCTGATTTGATGATAACCAGAACGCAAATCTAGTTTAGAAAAACTTTCTGCTCCGTAGTGTTCATCTAATAATTCATCAATATTTGGGATAGGGTACTTATCTTTCACCTTGTCTTTGTTGAGGGCACAATAATCCACACACATTCTCCAAGTTCCATTTGCCTTCTTGACCAAGAGGACATAAGAAGATTATGGAATTTGACTTCCTCTAATTAAGCCATTGCTTAGCATTTTAGCCACCAAATGCTCTATTTCTGCTTTATGATATTAAGGATACTTGTAAGGTCGCACACACGTTGGTTTTGAGCCTTCCTATAATTGTATCATATGATAATGACTCCTCCATGACTTGCTGTACAACAAGATCAATTGCTACTTTAGACTTCACCATGTTCTATCCTATTAAATGCAGCCAAATCCCTTTAATAGACCCCTTTTTGAACTTAGGAAAATGATTTTCTTCCTCCAATGCCTCGCTAGGTGGCTGAAGTCCATGTAATTTCACCACTACACCATGGAAAGTAAACTGCATAGTAAGGTTAGAAAAGTTCCAAAAAATAGAGCTAAGACTTCTTAGCCAATCCACACCCAAAACTACATCACAACCTCCCAAGGTCAGTAGATAAAGATTAGTCTTAACCTTAGGTTTTGTAGTTGGATAGGCACTACCCTACATAAACCTTGGCAAAGAAGGCTATCACTATTAGCCTCTTTGATTGTCAACTATCTTTCTCCCACTAGAAGTTTCGGTTTCCTTACTACATAGAGATAAACAAAGCTACGAGTACTGCCTGTATCAACAAGAATTAGCACCTTTTGTTGGTTAATAATGCCTTCCACCCTCAGAGTTTTTGGTGAAAGTGAACCTGCCTTGGCATGTAAGAAAATGCCTAGCAGTTCACCTTTCTCTGTCCCTTCCCAATATCTTCTCCCGATTGTATAATGGATAAGTTTCCTTCAGATGCTTCTTGCTCTTCTTCTTCCTCCTCCATCCCTTCCAACAGAAATATTTTGGGTCTATTACACCTATGACCTGTGTGAAATTTTTCATTACAAAAATAACAGAGGTTCCTTTTCTCGTCTTTCTTGCATCTAGGTTGGTGTAATTCTTCTAATGGGTATAGTGGGTTTTCTTGCTTGGCTGTTAAGGTTGTACTTGTTGGGGTTGGATCTTGGATCTTGTTGGTTGGGTGGGGCTGGTAACCTCAGTATGGGTGCTGGTGCAGGTAGTTTAGGGGTCTATTGTGGTGCAGAGTGGGTTTGTGTTGCGTTTCTAGGTACTAATCCCTGACTTCTTCAAGAAACTTCTTCTTCCTGTAATTTAGATAACCCAAAACTAGTTGAAAAGGTAGTGGGTTTAAACATAGTAACCATAATTCTAAGATCAACCCTTAACCCACTAATAAATGTACTAATACGAAACTCCTCTATCAGCCCCCTAATCCTATTAGATAGAGCTTCAAATTAGGTCCAGTACTCCTCAATAATAGTTGTTTGTCAAGGCCCCATTTGGACAGTGGTTCCTTTTCTCGCCTTTCTTGCATCTAGGTTGGTGCAATTCTTCTAATGGGTATAATAGGTTTTCTTGCTAGGTTGGTTAGGTTGTACTTGGTGGGGTTGGATCTTGTTGGTTGGGTGGGGCTGGTAAGCTTAGTATGGGTGCTGGTGTAGGTAGTTTAGGGGTGTATTGTGGTGCAAAGTGGGTTTGTGTTGCGTTTCTGGGTACTACTCTCTGACTTTTTCAAGAAACTTCTTCCTGCAATTTAGATAACCCAAAACTAGTTGAAAGGGTAGTGAGTTTAAACATAGTAACCATAATTCTAAGATCAACCCTTAACCCACTAATAAATGTATTAATATGGAACTCCTCTGTCAGCCCACTGATCCTATTGGATAGGGTTTCAAATTAGGTCCAGTAATCCTCAATAGTAGCTGTTTGTCAAGGCCCCATTTGGATAGTGAAAGTGTTTCATCTCATTTCATTATTACAACTTTATCAAATTCTCATACAAAATATAATAAACAATTCAACTTTTTCAAATCCCAAAACAACTGTGAGACCCCAAGAATTTAGTGTGTTTTGTGTTATTTTCTTGTATGTTATTCTTTGCGTTAAGGGTATTTATTTATTTTTTTTTTATGAGCCCAATTGGTTGGTTGTGAGTTTTTGGATTGTTGTAGGTGTTGTGGACCAAATTATAGGCCTGAAAGAGAGGAGAACTGGGCACAGCCCGTGGGCTTGCTGGGAGCCCAACCCCCTCCTTCAAAACAACACCGTTTAGTGGCATGGGAAGGGAATTTCCTCTGGAATGACGCCGTTTTGGCTTCTAGGGTGAAAAACCTAATTGTTTTCTTCCTTCTTCCCCTGGCGCCGCACCCTTATCTTTTTCTTTTCTTCTTCTTATTCCTTGCTCCTTCCACGGCCCGTGACCTGTAGTGCCATCCTTGTTGCAAGTCATCCTTTGCCACGCTTGCATCGAGCACGGACCTCCACCGTGGACTGTCCCACCTCTCTTCTTCCGCAACCCGAGTGCCCCATTTCTATGGTTTTCTCCCACTCCCTCTGCTCCCAAGCCTTGCCGCTATTGCGAGCCACTCGTTGCACGCAATGCGTGCGATGCTCATGAAGCCTATGCTGCCCTGCACCCCCAATCACAGCCGTGACTACGATTGCCAAGAACAACCCCTCAATCGGCTTCTTACTCCCTTAAAATCGTGTTCTTGTTTTCCTACACCCTCTAATATGCTTTCTGAAACCCTTGGGGTTAATTTTGACTTAACGCCGCCGTGCACTGCCTCTACCAGCTATTTCCTAGTGGCCGCACGACCACCCCCTGTACCCCACCTCCCTTTTCTGTCGTCCCCTTCTTTGGGTTCCACCCAACGCGTGAGCTAAGGCTCACTGTATTCGCTGTCTGGCCGTGGTCTACTGCACCCCGCCGCGAAAATCCTCACCTTCTTCAACTTTGTCTATCAGCATAGCGACTCACGCACTCGTTCTATTGTAGGACCATGTAAACCATCACGCATGATAGTCCAGAATATTTTCCTTTTGAGTTGTAAGTAACTCTCGAGCTTGACCCCTGAGTTTCTAACATGAAATTATTGCTAACTTTGTTGCAGTCTGGTTGTATTTGAGAAGGGCCTTGGGCCTTGTAAAGTGTTGAGATTATTTGACGTAGTTGTTGTCGAAATTTGGGCCAAGGGCCGGATGGAGGATGGGAAACGTGTGTAGTTAGGGTTTGTGAAACTATGGGTTTGCGACTGCTGTGTTGTTGTGTGTGGTTGTTGTGTACTATGCATGCCATCCAATAAATTGCCTGTCATACATTTGCATATTATTGTTATTGATATTTGCCTAATATATTCAACTGTGCTATGTTTTATGTTATGCTACGTAATCTGAAAACTGGATTTTTGGTAAATTTATTTTTGTGTCGGTGCATGTGTGTCACGACCCTATGTTGAGATGGGGTATTATCTCGGTGGAGCTCTTTTGGTCACTCGAGAGCTGTAAAACTGAGTGACGTCCCCTAGACTGTCGCCGAGCTACAACAGGCTCGTCCAAGACAGTAACGTTCTTGGTATGACTTCAGAGCCCCTCTACTAATGAGGCTAGATGATGTCTGGTTATGTTATGCGTTGGGTGCGGACCTAGGTGTTGCTTATAACTAAGTCACACGAGCGGTCATTACCCTTGGTGTGACGAAGGGAGCTAGGGTGTGCGAGTGGTCTTGAGGGTAGACCATAGTGTACATACTAATAAATGGATGTGTTTGGGTACAAATGGGTTTTTTGGAGTGAGTGGCTGTAATTAAATGATTTTTGGGAAGGTGGTAAAAATGGCTATTTTGAGTAGTTGCTTTAATAATTGTTGAACAAATTTGCTTGTATAATTTCATGCTTGAATCTCTTTGTTGTTGTTCTATTGATTTATTTACTGAGATTGCAAAATCTCATTGTGGTATTCCTACTTAAGGTTCCGTTTCATGGGATTGTAGAATTTGATATGAAATGCTCCTGATTATGAACCGCCCCACGGGGGGTAGACGACCCTCTACCCCCAAAGCGCACCTTGAGTGCTAAGACAAAATCCTCTCGATTATGAACTGGCCCAGATTCCATTAACCACCGTTACCATCTGTAGCTTCTAATCATCTAGGGTACTAAAATAAGAGAAAAACTATTGGCCCTTAAGAACCCACTCCATTGGTTCAAATCCATCAAATTTAGGGAAGTCGAACCTAAGAGTTCTAGCATGAATTCCCCACTTCCCTTCAAATAAAGGATTGTTATTGACCTAATCCTTGGGGTTGGAAGAACCTTATCCTGAGTGTTGATTACCATCTATGATTGCCAATTGATCATAGTTGGCTGCCAAATTGTTGATCTGTTGTAACACTTCTTCTAACATTTGTCTTGCTCTTCTTGCAGGTGCACTGTCTCTCCTTTCAACATGGACACATCCTTTGCAAGCTGAGCATGGCGGGTGCCGTTAGCCATGGCACATGAACGCGACTCTAAGACTACTATTATACGTTGATGGATGTATTTGTAACTAAATGAGTTGTAAAGTAAATAGGGCTCTTCGAGGGGCCATGTCCTCCAGTACTCAGTAACAAGATGGATGAATCTTATGATTTTCATTGATACTGGGTTATATTTATAAACATATATAGTGGACTGATTCAACCAACGGTTACTGGACTTGATGAAATTGATAGACACCAACATGAATAACTGACCCACTAAAGAAAATAATTGACCCACTACATAACGAGCCCAGATACGTGACCCACGACTAAACCCTACTAGGTAGACATTTAATGAAATAAAATTACGTAAATATTCATAACAATATGAGATTGAATTTGCCTCATGGCCCTTGGACATCAACCGAATAACTAGGGTTTGAAAGACCCATAACAATCCTAATAAAAGTTTTTATTAGTAAATGCTGATCAACAAAAAAAAAAAAAAAAATCAAAAATCGGTCTTGATCAATCTTTGGGAAGAAGAAAAAATAAAATGCTCATCAACCGAACAAATGATGGGTCGAGTATGTGATTGGTTTGGCCGAAGGTCACAAGAAAGGCAATTCTTTGGCCAATGATGGGTATATTGAGTCGAGTTTTGTTACTCATCATCCCCATACACCACAAACCACATATTAAAAAAAAAAATTGTAATTTTTTTTAATTTTATTCTTCTTAAACTTATTGAATTATTCTACTTATTATCTATATACCACACATTTGATAAGAGAAAAAAGAAATAATAAAAAATATGGTGCTTAGTATGGTGTGTAGGATGATGAATAGAATTTTTACATTGAGTTTGGGATGGGTCCTTGATTTGTGAGAGAAGGTATTCAATTTCCACAAGTTTTTTTTCCACGTCAATGGATGTGCAGGGTGTGTTAAATATGGAGGCTTTAGCACAGCTCATAAATCAGTATTTGTTGAATTTTAACGGTGGAAAAGATCCTCCCGCTACTTAACGATTCTGGCTTCTCTTTTTCCCCCAATGAATTCAAAGTGCTTGGAGAGAATTAGGGAAAAAAAATGACATAAGGTGCAAACAAAATGGGTTGACATTGTAATCTTGCAATCTATTGATAGGATCACACTTAGCACCAAATCAGCAACAAAATCAACAACATCATGATTTTAGGAATTAGCCATTGTACATTCTTTCCATACTTTATTTGTTACCATAAAAAGCTTAGCCTCATGTCTATTTATTTGTCAATTCTTTCATTGTAAAAATGTTTTCACGCAAGTTGGGCATTATAGATCTCCATGTGCCAACTTGACGGGGAGTATTGACGGGATCATACTTAGCACCAAATCAGGAACACCATGATTTTAGGAATTAGCCATTGTACATTCTTTCCATACTTTATTTGTTACCATAGAAAGCTTAGCTTATTTGTTACCATAGAAAGCTTAGCCTCATGTCTATTTATTTGTCAATTCTTTGGTTGTAAAAATATGTTCCAAAAATAAAAAGGTTCATGTTTTTGAAAGTATAACACAATCTCAATCATATACCCATTTTTGGGTTTATATAAAAGTGAACAGAAAGAAAGGATAAAAGACCATTAAAATTCACCAAATTTAGCAAAACAATGAACATAATGGTGGAAGATCCCAGAGAGCCTCAGCAGGATCATGAACAGTTTCCATATACTCGTGCACTCCATTCACTGCATAGAGCGAAGCCGATATCTGTCTTTCGACTTTCATTCTTTCAAATTCCGATATCTCCAACTCAGCGGTATCATGCAAAGCTGCATTCTTTGGCAAATCCACCGCTTCTTGAGTGAACAAAAACCGATCGTACCCAGGTCCAAAACCCCATGAAGCAGGATACTGTTGAAAGGCAAACTCTTCACTGCAATTGGTCAAATCTGGTTTATATGCATCATAAAAAAACTGGGTATTTCCTCTAGAAAGATCAGAGTTATCACCGTTGCTCGAGGAAGTGGAATTACTACTAGTTCTAGAACTAGGACGAGTACTAGTTGTACTAATTGTGGGAGTAGGGGATTCAACCTGTTGTTCTCTATTGGCTCCTTTTTTGTTGTTTAGGAGATTCCTAATTCTAGAAGCGAGGGGAGAATCTGAGAACACATGGGTAATGAAGTTTGTACGAGTGTTGGATCCACGGAGAAGGCAAGCGGCTTGATCATAAGCTCGGGCAGCCTCCTCAGCAGTCTCAAATGTGCCGAGCCACATCCTTATCTTTTGTGTTGTGTCTTTGATCTCAGCTACCCATCTCCCAGATGGCCTTTGTCTCACCCCAACAAACTTGTTTGTGTTACTGCTGCTGCTGCTTCTGCTTCTGCCTCTTCCCTTGAACTTGCTCTCTTTGCTTATTCCTGGGATGTCAGACTTCTTGTGCTGCTTGTGTTGGTGGAATTGAATCTCCATTGCTAAGTTTTACAAGAAAATTAATTAAACTGGCCAAGAGAAAGGGTTTCGATCCAAACAAGAGAGACAGAAGAAGAGGGAATTGTTTTAGCTCTAAAAGATAGTGGGGAGCCGATTCAGTATTGAGTACTAATATATAGGGACATTGGCAACTTGGCAAGTTTTTCTATCCTTATTTTTTTATCCTTCTTCCTTGTCTTTTTATTTCTACTTGTCATGATCTGTTAGTTCCTATATAGTGTGGACAAAATATCACTCAACTACCACCTGTTTTCTCCCCAAAATAAGTATCCTAGCTCTGATCCTCTACTTTCTATGTATCTTCAACTTCAGATGATAAGGAATAATTTCTTAAACATGAATAATAAGGAAGTTTAAATATTATTGGAGGGATAAGTTTCGTTTGGATTTAAAGATGACTTGAGATAATTTTAGATAAGTTAAATAAAATATTATTAGAATATTATTTTTTAATATTATTATTGTTTTAAGATTTAAAAAAGTTAAATTATTTATTATATTTTATTTTAAAATTTTAAAATATTATAATAACGAGATAAGGTGAATTAAGATAAATTTTTAATCTCAAATTATCTGAGATTATTCAATCTCGAATAATTTTCAATCTCGGAGAATTGAGACGAGATGAATTTTCAATCTTAAAGTCAATACAGAAACAGCACAGGGCTATTCTAAGAAAGAGAAAAAGAAGATAACGTTAAAGACAAGCATGAGTATAAATTATCCGAGGTCTAGTTGGAGTCGCGGATGCCTAGTCCTTGTCCCTTCTCTCTCTTGCCTGGTCAAACATTCGACAAAGAAAGTCGTCGAGGCTCGAAAGCTTGCCACTTGGAGGCATCAGGATAGCCCTCTAGATGAACCCAAAAACTAAAGGGTTGGAAACACTGATTGAATCAATAAAGGATGGTCTTCTTACTTTTATATTATTCAATACAGTGCACAAGAATATCTTATCGTGCACTCTGCGTTACGTTTTAACCTCCTTCATTACCAAACAAAACTTGATGCTTCGAATAGTTTCAATAACCAATGGCCTGCTTGATTACTAGAAAGGCAGGGAGGCCCAATGCCTAAGGCCCCTACCATATAAGTATAAGCACCCTCTGAAAAACATATTAAGGACCTACCAAGAAAGAAAATTCCCAAAAGGGTGTGTAATAAATATTGTTAATATTAAAAAATGCCTAGATTATAATATTAGAATAACCTTATGAAATAAAATTTCATACAAAATAACAGTAAAATGCCTTTAATTAAGAGTTAAAATTGATCATGCAAACAACACATTTTTTAAAGAGTCGGGCTACTCTGTCGTCGAGAGTAGCCCGCTCTACTTGACCGATAGTTGCATTTTGCAACTTTTTTTTTCATTTTTCTATTTATATTTTTTAATATATTTAAATATTTTTAAAAATAAAAAATACACCAATACACTTAAAATCACTTCCTTAATCATTAAGTTATTCCTGAGCGGTCTAGTTGAGCAGTCACATTTGGTGGGCAAACTAGCTTTTTCCTTTTTTAAATACATAAAAAATAAGTGCAATGTAATATATAATCTTAGGGTGTGTAAGTGATAGCATTCATTCTAAAAAATGTGGAGTTCACTATTAATGTATGTATAAGTCTCAAATTTATCTATTTGTTTAAGAGAAATGATATTTGCAGTCATGAAGTGCGTAAGCGCCACGCAATCTCTTTAAAAAAAGTAAGTAAATATGAGATCCACATGAAAAAAAACTAATTTTTTAATATTAGACCCTAATATTTTTTAAAGCGATTGTGTGACGCTTACGTACTTTACGACTGCATGTAACATTATTTTCTTTTAAAAGAGGTAAGCGATGCTTATACATCCTAGAACTACAATTATCATTTGTCAAAAAATAAATTGATCACGTACACAAGAAGGAATGCAGTATATTTTTTAGATAGCGTAATACATTTGATGCCATTGGGATGAAATGGTCTTGGAGAGCAATGTGACATGATGAGATTCCTTAATTAAACAGTTGAGGAATGATGGAGAAACATAAAAGGGCATCAAACACGGCGTCATAGGTTGGTTAGTTACACAGCATTTTACAAAAAACAAAAGATAAAGCAAATAAGTACTATTTTAAAATTTTCAAATCCTCACGACCAGGAGACTACTTTATGTGGCCTCCGAAACTAACATGTGTACAAACAATAAGAAAAGGAAAGGCCTTGCGTGACGATGTCATTTTAAGGTCAATACAATGAATCGATCCAATAGATCATCAGATGGTCCCCGGCCAACGTCCTTAAGTACCAAATGAGATTGAGGGTTGCATTCATGTATATTATACCTTGGACGAGAACAACGTAATATTGTAAGGCCGTTTGTCGCAGTCAACAGAAAGCGTTGGACCAACAACCTAGCCGTTTATAAATATTTTGACAACAAATTAAAAGCTGTTGTTATAAGGCCTATTATGGCAATTATTAACGTATAAATTATAGAAAGGTTTTTCTTTTGCATAACAAAATTTCAGTAAAGACACGAAAGGCTGGTGTGTTTTCTGTATTCATATATACAAGACGTATAGAAAAAGATTCATTTGTAAGATTATATCCAAAGTCATATGAGCACAGTTATGGAGAACATTATTTCAATGTCTCAAAATACCTTTGTCAAAAGGGAGGCAAATTTTGGACTCAGTCCTTATTGTCAATAAATATTGGAGTCTAGAATCAAAGCTTTAGTGCTAGCATGTGAGGCAAATTGGATATAGAGAAGGCGTATGCCCATGTAAATTGGGAATTTTTGCATTACTTAGAGAATGTGGTTTCAGGAAGAGACGGTGCTCTTGGATTAGGCATTGTGCTCCCAGAATTTGTTTTTAAGCCTTAGTGAATGGCTCTCAATTGGTTTCTTTAATAATCCTCTTGGTTGAAACAAGGGAACCCTTGTCCCCTTTTCTATTTTTCATCATTATATATGACACACACTAGATGCCATTGTCGGAGGTAGATTTCTTCATGCTTTCTATGAGAACTATGCCCTTAGAAGGTAAGAACATCCCGCATAAGAGGATAAGAGATTCGTCATCTTGGGCATAAGAAGCCAAAAGGCCTGTCGAACCGTCCAGGCAAGTAGAAGTTGAGGTGAAGAAAGACCTAGGCAAGCACAACCCTAGGTGGGAAAAGATTTACGAGAAGAGTAATGAATGAATGAATTACTCGCCATTTTAGGTAGACAAAGATAAGGCGATTAAAGGAATGCGAGTTTGACATCAAGCGATTAAGAATGAACGGGTGGCACACAAAGTAAGCAAGTTTAGAAGTGGGCAAAGGCATTTTGATGGACAATTAGTGAGTTAGGAAGTGGGCGAACAAAGATAAACAAGTACAATACGGTAAGAGAAACAAGAACGCAACAGGCAAACAATGTGTAGCATGAAGGAATTTCTAGACGAGCACTAGACAATTGGGGTGCCCAGAAAATAACCTAGGAGTGTTCAAAGAGTGGCAGGCAACCTCACAAAGATTATACTCAAACAATGATGTTTCTACAAGGAGCACGAGTGGGAAAGTAAGATCAAAGACTCAAATACGCCGACCAAACGCAAAAGCTTTTGAACACATGGGCAACATTCACAAGTGGCAGACTAAACTCCTTTCCTTGGCTAAACTTTTAAAACATGCAGCGCATGTCCCTTCTGTCCCTGCCACCCCATTCATCAAATTACACCTATACAATGGAGGATTCACCTATTTAATAGCCAAAACCTACATCAAGATTTGTAAGACTCGGGATAGGTTGATCACTCTGTATAAAAGCTTCACCTCGCAAAACTCTTCACTCACGCTTTGGGATTTCCAGAAAGGACTTAGAGGAGAAACACACACACACAAACACACATACACGTGTACACGCACATGTGTGTGTGTGTGTTGCTACTTTGTAGGCTAAGCACACACTCTCACATTTTAGATGCTAGAGTCTTCATCGAACCAAGGGAGGCTAGGTCGTTAACAAGCTACTCGGTGAAGCTTACTACAGAGGTATGTGCTTCCCTATGACAATGCTAGAAAAGTCGAATAATGACTATAAGTATGCCAGGTTACAATCTAATACATCTTTGCTCCATTCTTTAATACTTTCCACATGCATAATACTTTGCTATGGCTTATTGGTTGTTTAGTTAAATGGTTGATATTATTCAGTAAAAAGTACCAACTTTCCAATTTTAAGAAGAGTTTCTAGGTGTGAGTGAATCACAATCCCAAGTCAAGATGGGGTTTTATCTTAGTGGAGCTTCTCTAGTTACTCGAGAGTGTCGAAGAATTTAATGACATTACAGGGGTTGTCGCTTGCAGTCAATACCCACATTGTAACAAGGGGAGCTAGGGTGTGCATATAGCCATGTGATAGGGTAGATTGTAGTGCACTTGTTAATAAATGGAAATGGTTCATAGGATGGTTTTCATACTATTGAATGGATTGAATTCAACATGGTGTGCTCTATGCCTATCCAATCTGTTGAAAGGTGAATATCCGAAGTTATTCTTCTGCATGCCCACCACCTCCTCCATGAGGATGATCCAATGGATTCATTGCAACACCACAAATAATGGATTCAGGTTCCCGAGCTTTCTCCCTTCTCAACCAAATGAAGGAGATATGAATTCCATTTAGGCAGGTAAGGGCTTGTCTTGACCCTGTGTTCTCTTTTGGTTGGCTTGCAGGTGAAGACTGGAAAAGTTCATTGAGGGATCCATTGAGATCAATTCAAATTGGTGCTTGCTTTGATTAGGCTTCTTTTAACTGGTGGCTCTTCTTTTAAATTGACTCCCAAGTGTAGAAGGTGTCTAACTTGTGTAAAATGAGAGTCCCAAGGTTGATTTCATAGGGATTAAGATAGATTCAGTGCTATGCAATTGTTTATTGGAATAACAGGAATTAAGAAGGTGAAATACTAGCTGTGCAAATATTTTATGATCACTGGGCAGGTTTGTAAACCAGATTGTTCATACTAGAAAACTCAAGGGTTTGAAAATAATTTTTGGTTCTTTTTTGAGAATCCTAGATGAGAATGAGATGGATTTAGATGCACACTAAAATTTATAAAAACAGCTAAAGAAACTGAACTCTCTGCATTGATAAAGAAGAAAAAAATTCAAAACTCAAGACCAATGTTCTAAAAATCTTTTTAGAAAAACACCTAGGCTTCGGGTCTCCTTTGCATAGAGGGATTTCAGGGGAGTTTTGCATTCCACAATTACTATCAAATGCAATTTCAGTCAAGATAAAAGCATTTGGATGATGTATATGATTAAAACACTTAACAAAACATTTTCTGAATAATCTCAACAAATTTCACATCAAATCGACAATCAACATGCAACTCGAGATTAGGGTCTGCATCCCTTAAGCACTCACCATGCCGTCAATCAACGATGGGTCAAAGGGGATAGAGAAACTCTAATCTCAGTGTCTAAGAATGACAGAGATTTATGGAGAATACAAATTAAAACCAAGAAGAAATCAAAACCCCCAATTAAAACCCTACTTCCCAAAGGTTTCCCTTAACCTAAGTTACAAAATTACTCTTCCATCAAGTATGAAAACAAGCTATTAACCAAATAAAAAGAACGGACCTTAATCTAGAGAAAGGAAAAACAAAAACCCTAGAATTGGAAGCCAAAATTTCAAAGTGATTTTCGGACTCTACCAAAAATCCCAACGTCCCTTCTCGCACGCCCCTTGGTCCCTTTTAAGCTCTCCTTCCTCATCCTCTCTAGTGCTCCTGCTTATTTCTCTCTCTAGGTTGTTGCTCTCTCTCCAATTCCATGTGGTTCTAAGGTGCGAAACCTGAGATGCAAAGCAGCAAGGGTTACGGGCTTGAGAGGATTCCTTTTCTTCTCTCTCTCTCTCTCTTTTTTTTTTTTTTTTTTTTTTGTAACTGTTGAGTGAGTGTGTGAGATAAGTGGAAAATAGTAATATTGTACATGTATTTCCCATTTTGACCTTGTGGTGTCTTTGTTGTAAACTTATTGTGTAAATAAGCATATGTAACTCATTTGCAGACCAAAACCCTTAATTTACATGCTCAATTTTCATATTATTTCCACTTAATCACAACCCCCGACTAGCTTTTTGCTAGACCCTTAGCAAAGGAGCGATAAACAAGGGATGAACAGCTTCAAAGGTTTTCCCAATTGAGAATTTGTCAAAAATATAAGTCATTAATTCCATAGTTCAGATTGTTTCTTATTTCATAACGTCATGTAATAAAAAGATACTTATGCAAAGGAAAACAATAATGTAGTTGCACATCCCAAACTGTGATCAATGTTGTTCCTAGGTCATTAGAGTTGCACACCATCTTCTACTAGGTTATTACAGTAACAGCTATGATAAAGAATGACCCTTGTCCTTAATTCAAAACCACTGATTTGTTGGCTTTCATGCTATCACACTTTGAAAGGCTTCCTTATTTCTTCTCTTGCTAAAGCCCCGATGATAGGCAGTCTTTTCCAAAAGTACTCTCTTCTATTATTATTTATTTATTTATTTATTATTATTATTAAGAGAACTGTGGTTTGTCCCTTTTCTCATCATTTTTTTTTTAAATCATTAAGATGTGGCTCATTAAGGTATGCCCAGCTGCACTTTTTATAACCCTAGTAGAAGAAGTGTGACTTTTTAGATGTCCTAGTTTGCAAAGGAAATAGTTTGGAAGTAAGCAAAGTGTTCACTATTTCCTTTGTTCAAGTGTGACTTTATTATATGATCCTTTCAACAAAGCCACTTCAATGTTCTTGTGTATCTATGAACTCATGATTCAGACAGTTCTCTTCTAGTCATACCTAAGAAGTTTTTCATTCGAGCACCAGAATTATTCTCCTTGTGACAGTTTTTTTTTTTTTTTTTGTACACTTCAAATACCCACCCACCCCCCATCCCCTCCCCCAGCCCCCAACTAAAATGAAACATTGTCCTCAATGTGTGCACGAAGAAGAGTAAATGAAGAGATGTTACCTGGGCAACATAACTTAACATGTGAAAGATGTAAAATAAGAAAAATGAGTATGTCCTGTAGTGCAATCTGGTTAGATCATGAAGCCAACAACTTTGAAGAAAGAAACTTCAGTAAAAGGGAATGAGCAAAGAAAAGAAACAAAGAAGAAAAAAAACAACAAAAAAAACTAAATAATGTTATTGAAACTTGTAGTCTACGTAGGAACTTAGTCAGTTGACAATTGGTTCATGTAATGGGATGGATGAAATTTTTGGTGCATAAGTCCCTAAGAATAGTTTAAATCTCTGGTCATTCACCTTGAAAGTATTTCCATTATGACGGTTTTTTATTTCTATGTCACCATGAGGAGAAATTGATTTTACTAGGTATGACCCACTCCACCGAGATCTTAGTTTTCTAGGGAACAGATGAAGTCTAGAATTGTAATGATTAGGTTCAAAATTTTTTCTAAGGATGCTTCTATCATGTAAGACCTTCACGTGTTCCTTGGCTAGCTTAGAATTCTCATATGCACCCCCTTAAGCTCCTCTAACTCAGACAGTTGCAACCTTCTCAAAGATTCAATTTTTTCCATGTCAAAATTAAATCTTTTCACTGCCCAATAAGCTTTGTGCTCAAGCTACAGGAGATGACATGCTTTGCCATAGAGCAGCCTATATGGGGACAGACCAAGTATAGTCTGATAAGCAGTCCTATATGCCCACAAGGCATCAACCAATCTCAGAGACTAATCTTTCTTGAGGGATTAACAGTTTTTTCAAGAACATGCTTAATTTCCCTATTTGCTAATTCAACTTGGTCATTGGTTTGTGGGTGATAGGGGGTGGACACTTTATGATGGATCCCATACTTCTCTAAAAGTGATTCTAGTGGTTTATTACAAAAGTGTGTTCCATTATCACTTATGATGGCCCGAGGCATACCAAACCTGGTCACTATGTTGTCTTTTATGAATTTGAGCACCACTTGGTGATTATTCTTTTTACAAGGGATGGCTTCCACCCATTTAGACACATAATCTATGGCCACCAAAATATAAACATACCCAAAGGATGGGGGAAATGGGCCCATGAAGTCTAACCCCAGCAATAAAAAATTTCCAAAACCAAGATTGGGTGCAAGGGCATCATATTCCTCCTAGTTATCCCTCCAAGTTTTTGACATGGCTCACACTTTTTGCAGAATTCAAAAGCATCTTTAAACATATGGGGCCAATACAAACCAGACTATAGGATTTTAGCCACTGTTTTCTTTGTAGAAAAGTGGCCCCCACAAGCCCCATTGTGACAAGCAGATAGGACAGAAGTTATCTCACTATCAAGGACACACTTACGAATTATTTGGTCAGAATAGTATTTTAACAGGTATGGGTCATCATAAAAAAATACTTTACCTCTGCTTTGAACTTTTTTAAATCCTAAGGAGTCCAATGTGGAGGTGTTTTCGCTGTTACTAAGAAATTGACAATGTTAGCATACCAAGGTGTATTCTCAATTAAAAGTATTTGTTCATAGGAAAAGTTTCAAAAATTGGCATAGAAAAATCAGATTTAGTGACAGTTAATCTAGACAGGTGGTCAGCCACCACATTCTCCACTCCCTTGGTGTCTTGAATTGTGATATTGAACTCTTGCAACAGCAGCACACATCTAATCAGCCTTGGCTTAGCATCTATTTTTGTAAACAAATATTTCAAAGCTTCATGGTCAGTAAAGACAACTACAGGTGACCCTATAATATAAGTTCTAAATTTCTCTAGGGCAAATACAATGGCCAACAATTCTTTTTCTATTGTGGAGTAATTCTTTTGAGCTCCAGTTAATGTCTTACTGGCATAGTAAATTGCATAGGGTAATTTGTTCCTACGCTGGCCGAAGACAGCTCTTATGGCAAAGTCACTGGCATCACACATGATCTCAAAGGGGAGGGACCAATTTGGGGGTTGCATGATAGAGGCTGTAGTGAGTAGGTGTTTGAGCTGGTCAAATGATTTTTGATGTTCTGTTGTCTACTCAAACACAGTGTCATGCATAAGCAATTCACACAAGGGTTTAGAAATGGAGCTAAACCTTTGTATAAACCTTCTATAAAATCCAGCATGTCCTAAAAATGACCTAATATCCTTCACAGTTTTAGGAGTGGGGAGCTTAGATATTAGGTCTATTTTGTACTTGTCTACTTTAATACTCATTTTGGACATTATATGCCCCAATACAATACCCTGTTGAGATATAAAGTGGCACTTCTCCCAGTTTAACAGTAACTGCTTCTCCTCACACCTAGTCAAAAAAACTTGCAAGTTAGTAAGACAATTTTCAAAAGAGTTCCCAAAGACAAAAAAATCATCCATGAATACCTCTAGGCTATTTTCAATTAAATCACTGAATATGCCTAACATGCACCTTTGAAAAGTTGCTAGGGCATTACAAAGTCCAAAAGGCCTTCTCCTGAATGTAAATGTCCCAAATGGGCAAGTGAAGGTTGTTTTTTCTTGGTCTTCAAGGTCTATTTCGATTTGATAATAGCCTAAGAAGCGATCCAAAAAACAGTAAAAGGCATAACCAGCTACCTTTTCCAAGACTTGGTCAAGAAATGGTAAGGGGAAATGATATTTTCTTGTGGAAGCATTAAGCTTCCTATAAGCAATGCACATTAGGAATATGGTAAATTATACCCACATCCAGCAACCTGAGGACTTCATTCCTCACTACCTCATTCATTGAAGGATAAAGCCTTCTTTGCATTTCCCTAGAAGGCTTAGAATCCTCCTCCAGGTAGATTATATGAGTGCAGATTAAAGGGTTGATACCCTTAATGTCAGTCAAGGTCCAACCTATGGCTTTTTTATATTTTGTAAGGACCTTCAATTGTTCTTCCACTTGTCTATTAGTTAAACAAGAAGATATAACCACTGGTAAGGTACTGTTAGGTCCTAGAAAAGCATACTTAAGTTCTGCTGGTAGGGGCTTTAGATCCAATGCTCGCACCTACTCCTTCACTTCCCTTTCTGCTGGGGCTCAGTTGCTGCACTTTGAGTGTCCATTTTGTTGGTTGTCCTGCATAATACACATCCACTGGTTTGTCAATAGCAGCTAACATTTCAAAATTTTCTTTGAAATTAGTACTTAGAGGGACAGATTCTGCAATGATGCCCTCCAGAAGGTTTACTTCTTGAGGTTCATCTATCTCTTGAGGTTGCCTGCACATATTGAATATATGTAGTTCAAGAGTTATGTTACCGAAACTCAATTTTAGAACTCCACTTCTACAGTTGATTAAAGCATTAGAAGTAGCAAAAAATGGTCTCCCTAAAATTACAAGACCCTGGAAAATAGAGTTGACAAATGGCTTCATATTAAGGACAACAAAATCTACTGGATAGTAGAACTTATCTACCTGCACTAGAACATCCTCCACCACCCCCTTGGTATTTTTATTGACCTATTAGCTAGTTGCAAAGTTATTGAGGTTGATTTCAGTTCCCCCAGCCCCAATTTCTCATATACAATATAAGGCAACAGACTCACACTAGACCCTAAGTCAAGTAAAGCGTGACCAATTTTGGAATTCCCAATGATGCAGGCAATAGTAGGGGACCGAAGGTCCTTAAATTTGGGGGGAGTATTGTGTTGAATTATTGCACTGACTTGCTCAGTGGAATTTTTTTTTTCACACTCAACTTTCTTTTATTACTACATAGATCCTTTAAAAATTTAGCATAAATGGGAATCAGTTGAATAGCATCTAGTAAGGGTATATTAATCCTTGTTTGAATACCTCCAAAATCTCAGCCTGATTTTTATCTTTATGGGAAACTACTAACCTAGTGGGAAAAGGTGCAGGTGTTGAATAGGTTGTGTCTTTAGTTTGTGCAAGCACTAGGTTAGAGACCTTACCACTGTCATTTGCTTTAGGAGTTGGGTTTTCTAAAGTTTTTCCACTCCTCAGGACTGTGACAACCTTTACTTGCTTCAAGGTGGAGTCCTCTCCCATTTATGACACCTGATAAATTTGGATTTGAGGATTGGGTTATGATTGTGCAGGGAATTTCCCTTTCTCTTGAATACTTAGAGTTGCAGTGATTCTTGACAAGGATCCTCTGAGGTCATTTAGTGCTTGGGAGTTTTTGTTATTTATTGCTACTTGCCCTTGCATGAACTACTACAGATTGGATGCTAGCTGGTGAACAGTCTCATCCAAGTTTCTCCTTTGATTCACAGCTGCAGGTGTTGGGTATTGGAGTGATCCTTGTACAGTTGGGTACATGTTTGCTGCATACTGGTTAGGTCCAGGTGGATGGGATGAGGATTGGGTTGTCTGTTCATTCCTCCAACTGAAATTAGGATGGCTCCACCAAGTGGAATTGTATGCATTTGAGAAGGGACTTGCAAAAAGGTTTTGAAATCAAGTTAACATAAATAGATTAATCTAGAAGAACTTCCTTAAAGGCTGGGATTGTAGGGCAGTCACCAGTGGCATGCCCTATTTCTTCACAGATATTACATTTTTATGATATTTTCTAAACAACTTGAACTTCTTTGGATTTATTAATATCTATGGTTTCCAACTTTTTGGAAATCGAAGATAACCTAGCATGCAAATCATCCACCTCTTTTAAGTTGTATTTACCTCCTCCAGTGATTGTTTTTATAGGTTCATCTCACGACTGAGCATTTTCAGATAAGTAGTCAAAGTACTCAAATGCCTCCTCGTGTTCTTTATTAAAGAACTCACCATTACACATTGTTTCTACAAATTGCCTCATCTTGGGTTGCAAACACTCATAAAAAAAACTAATTATTCTCCAATTTTCATACCCATGATGAGGGCATGCATTGAGCAAGTCCTTGAATCTCTCCCAACATTGATAAAAAGTCTCTGTGTCATTCTGGGCAAAATTCATGATTTGTCTTTTTAATGCATTAGTTCTATGCATAGGGAAGAATTTTTTAGGGAACTCAGTTTTCATTTTTTGCCATGTCCCTATTGACCTAGGTCTTAATGAATTCAACCAGGTTTTAGCCTTTTCTTTTAGGGAAATGGGAATAGTTTAAGTCTTATCACCTCTTCTGTACAGGTTCTGTCCATGAATGTAAAGCAAACCTCCTCAAATTCTTTAACATGCAAATATGGGTTCTCAAACTCCATCCCATGGAAATGAGCTATAAGAGGGATCATGTCGGGTTTAAAATTGAACTTGTTTGCATTAATGGGTTGTATAATGCTTGAAGGTGAGCTAGTCTTAGCAGGTTGCAAATAATTTTTGAGTGTCTTGTTATGATTCCCAACTCTCCCATCTCGTTCTTCTTCAGCCATGGTACTAAGACTCTCAGAAGATGACTCAAATGAAAGTGACTCACAATCAAAGTGTCACAAAATCTAATCTGATTAATCGAGAGGAATGGTCTCTACTCCAAATAGACATGCAAATGCTCAACCACAATACACGACCAACACCAAGCTTTGGTGTATAGTGATAATAGTAAAAAAAATAATGACAGTAAGCTTTTACAGAGAATGTTATTCACAATAATCAAAGGGAAAACAGAGAAAGCTAGGGTTAGAGATCTCCAAAGTGTGAAGAGGTTCACACTCAGTCCCCCATTCTCTCTGCAGTGTTCTGATTGCTCTGCAATTTGCCTTTAATCCCCGGCAACGGCACCAAAAACGTGACTCTTCATTTAAATTGCCTCCCAAGTGCAGAAGGTGTCTAACTTGTGCATAATGAGAGTCCCAAAGTCGATTTCACAGGGATTAAGATAGATTCAATACTATGCAATTGTTTATTGGAATAATAGGAATTAAGAAGGTGAAATATTAGCTGTGCAAATATTTTATGATCACTGGGCAAGTTTGTAAACCAGATTGTTCATACCAGAAAACTCAAGGGTTTGAAAATAATTTTTGCTTCTTTTCTGAGAATTCTAGATGAGAATGAGATGGATTTGGATGCACACTAAAATTTATAAAAAGAACTAAAGAAACTGAACTCTCTGCATTGATAAAGAAGAACAAATTCAAAACTCAATACCAATGTTTTGAAAAGCTTTTAAGAAAAACACCTAGGCTTCGGATCTCCTTTGCACAGAGGGATTTCAGGGGAGTTTTGCATTCCACAATTACTATCAAATGCAATTTCAATCAAGATAAAAGCATTTGGATGATGTGTATGATTAAAACACTTATCAAAACATTTTCTGAATAATCTCAACAAATTTCACATGAAACCGACAATCAACATGCAACTCAGGATTAGGGTTTGCATCCCTTAAGCATTCATCGTGCCTTCAATCAACAATGGATCAAAGAGGACACAGAAAAACCCTAATCTCAGTGTCTATAAGAATGACAGAGATTTATGGAGAATACAAATTAAAACCAAGAAGAAATCAAAACCCCCAATTAAAACCCTACTGCCCAAAGGTTTCCCTTAACCTAGGTTACGAAATTACTCTTCCATCAAGTACGAAAACAAGCTATTAACCAAATAAAAAGACTGGTCCATAATCTAGAGAAAGGAAAAACAAAAACCCAAGAATTGGAAACAGAAATTTCAAAGTGATTTTCGAACTCTGCCAAAAATCCCAATGTCCCCTTCTCACACGCCGCTTGGTCCCTTTTAAGCTCTCATTCCTCATCCTCTCTAGTGCTCCTCCTGATTTCTCTCTCCAGGTTGTTGCTCTATCCAATTCCATGGTGTTCTATGGTGCGAAACCTAAGATGCAAAGCAACAAGGGTTACGGGCTTGAGAGGATTCCTTTTCTTCTCTCTCTCTCTCTTTTCTTGCTCTAAGTGTCGAGTGAGTGTATGAGGTAAGTGGCAGATAGTAATATTGCACATGTATTTCCCATTTCAACCTTTTGGTTCCTTTTTTTTAAACTTATTGTGTAAATAAGCATATGTAACTCATTTTCAGACCAAAACCCTTAATTTACATGCTCAATTTTCATATTATTTCCACTTAATCAATGGGTTTGATCACCATTTTGTGCCTCCAGCCCTGCAGAATTTGACCTTTTATCATCTGGTTGGGTAGACTAAACAGGCACAGCTAAGGAATCTTGCACTCAAAGGAACATGTCATCGAAGAGTTTCCAACCTTCATACTTGAGTGGGGAGCGAGTTCAAGACCAAAGAAGGCCAGAGCATCTCTTCATTTTTGTCTTTCCTTCTCTACCGCATTTATGGCCCAAAGTCAATACCTATTGGGTCCAGTGCTTAGAAGGCAAGTACCTTGGTATGTATGCTCTCTCTTTTACTTTACTCGAAAGCTTAGCTGTAATTTCATCACTGTGGTAGTCCCACTACAGTTTCACTCCTTGAAACCATAGCTTTTGATGCAGCTGTAAGAAACGATGATTATGAGCAAGAGGACCTAGTGCTACCCAAGGAATTGTTCAAGGGTCTGTCACCGTTTAGATGTTGAGATTTTGTAATATTCTGATTTTTTTTTATTTTTTTATTTGGGTGATGAACAATTGGTGGTCTGTGATATTCAAATTACGATGATGATGTGACTTATGGATATTATTTTGTTAAATTACTCGTTTGGACACTCAAACATTCTCAGATATTCTCAAAACTTCTCATAATCATTTTTTTGAAACATCATTAAATACAAAACACTTTTCAATTTCAAAATTTTAATTTTTTTATCTAATCATTATCCTAACGCAAAATCCAATACAAATTTTTTTAAATTTTCAAATAAAATACAAAAAAATACAACTTTTTTAAATTTCAAAACAAAAATAATATTATAAAATTATATTCAAATAGTTTTTTAACTTTATAATGTTTTTGTTCAAAATTTCTCTCTCATTTCCCAAAATGCAATAAAATATTTTAACTCAAACTATTTCACTATTATTCACAAAACTTTGAGATATTCTAACTATCCAAATGTGCCATACTTCTCTGGGAGTGATATTTCTAGACATGACACGTATTATTCTTAAATTTTCTACTGCGATTTTCTAGTGCACGTATGCTAGGCATACTAACACACAATGTTCATGGAACATAAGGGGTGTTGCTCATGTGGTGAGCATCCCAACGTTGCAACCTTCTGCCAAATCCCAAGCGGGGTCGAGGGTGTCATAGCGTGGTATCAGAGCTTTTATGGCTCTTAAGTAAATCCATAAGTCGCCTAGGTGCAGTACCAGAGTTTAGCTTTTAAATCTTAGTATAATAAGCTTGAACACTGCTAGTGTTGGTAATGAGCAGAAGTGATGGGGCTTGGGTCTGTCATAAGAAAAGCAATATGGTATGACCAAGACTCCCCTACAACAAACGACTCGGAGAGGTGCTGGAAGAGGATCAGTCACATAACAATGGGAATCATTCTATGGCTCAAGCGATTGAGTGCATGATGGAGATGCTACGACAACAATAGTAGTCCTTCCAACAACTACTCAAATATCAAAGGATACATGTGGAATCACAACAGAGAACAGGGAAATCATCAGTTAGGATAGTGGTCTCAGTCACAAGGCAACAATGAAACTCTTATACTGAGGAAGGGAGCAGCCTTGGATCACACTAGGAGTTTATGACTTGTCCATGGTTACGCCCACTACTAGCCTTGGCAAATTGTAGAGGCAGCTAGAAACCTATGTGAAATTGGTGCCACAGGTCTCATAAGGGAGAGTGTAGGCTAGGCACAACCCTATGCTTTAGATGTGGGTAGCTTGGGCACATCACTAGGGAATGCCCTAGGGGACCCAAGGAAGCAAGCCTTTCATAGTCGGAAGGAGAGAAGAGCTATACCGACACGTGAAGGAGACTTGATCTTCGAGAAAGGAGATTACATGTACATAAAGGTGTCACCCATAAAGGGCATAAGACAATTCAAAAAGAAATAAAAGTTGAGTCAAAGGTATATCAGACCATATGAAGTGGTTGAAAAGATGGGCCTAGTGGCCTATAGAGTTGCCTTATCGGCCAAATTTGGAGATGTGCACGACGTATTCCACGTCCCCACTCTGAGGAAAATTTTTGGGTAGCAACAACCTCGAATTGTTAATTTGGGTGATATTTAGCTCCAACCAAATCTTACCTATGAAAAAACTTCAATACAAATTTTAGGCTGGGAGGGTGAATTGAAAGGGGACACGATGGGAGTTTGCGTGCCTTGGGGGAAAGCAAAAGCATGATGAGGGAATTATCTATTTATTCGGGTTCCAATAACACAACAATTGTGCATAATAAGTGAGGGCCATTAATGTCCTTTTGATTGTTTGTTAGACGTGACTTTATATATTTATTGAACTTGTTTGTCTTCGTGGTACGCCCATTTGAGTATTCTAAGTAATAAATATAATGGCATGAAAGAAATTTGACAGGCGAATTGTGACACCCCCTACCTCCGCTTGGGATGGAACGGAGACTTAGAGCGTCGAGACATGTAACACAAGGTTGCATACCCCCATACATGACAGTTAGTATGCAATGCATTCTATAAATGCAACTAGCAGAATGCAATATAGCAGCGGATTAAGGGTCAAAATATAACATATGCTAAAATAACTAAAAACATCCTAATGCATTAATGACCATCATAGGTTCAAAATCAAATAGTAGGATAAGCTAAACATAGAAGTCTCCAAAATTAAATCATCTACTTCATGCGTTCTAGAGCATGAAGGACTAAGGCTATAAACATAAGGATCAAGTCCAGTCTCTTATCGAGGTCTACCTCCTCCTCCATCAGTCAGGTCCAGCGCTCCATCTACCCCATCCTTTTCAAATCCTGATACAACTTCTATTATTCCGAGTGGGATGATAGCGATTCCACAAGGGGTGAGATTTACTTAAAATCTAAGTAAGCTAAACAACCAATATGCATAAAGATAAATTATGCATGAAGAATGATAAATATGAAATGCATGACATGCAAAAAAAAAAAAAAAAAAACAGTGTGTGTCTTCCATCTAGATTCCTTAACATTTTCAGAAAAATAGAAACACATATTTTCGTATAGAGAACATTTTTACTTCAACCGTCAAAAGATATAATTTCATCATAATATTTAATCATTAGTAGTTCATAATTAATTGTAACATCATAACGTGTGGTATCGTCACAGTTCCCTATATGCATTATGAGTACCTGCCGGTGACCGTATTACAACTCACGTTGAAACTACGTTGTCTGTAGACTTGTTCTCAATGCATTGGTAATATAACATAACATTATAACATGATAACATACACATCTACCAGCCTTAGGTGTCATAACATTTGACTTCGCTTCGGCGTTCTTTAAAAAGAACCCATTCGAAGCTCGTTGACTGTATTTCGTCAACCCAGCAGTTACCACTCCTTTTTTAAATACTCCAGAGTGGACAGAAGAGTTCCACTAGGATAATTCCTCATCCTAGTCTTTGGGGTCATGACAAAAATTATTTTTCATGCTAAGTTGAAAAAAGTATTTCATGATATTGCATATTTAGCAAGTTTTCATGTGAAAATGACATTTATTGATGCAATATACAAAAATGGTGGAAAATATTACATGTCATGTAAGTATGCACTCAATTTATCATATAACTTAATATTTTATGCTCAAAATGAAAATTGAAACATGAATGAAGTATTTATCAATAAATCATAAATAACTTATCAAGATGTAAGTTAGAAGCCAACTTACAAACTTCCTGAGTTTAAAAATGTCGTAGCGTCTGAAATCAAAGTCATACTAAGTTAGGGTTTGAACCTCTAAAGAAGATGCTCATAATGAAAGGCTTCCAAAATGGGTATTTACAAAAATACTCCTAAACTTTCAAAAATTGCCAGTAAGGCCTTAAATTTTTACTATTTGCAAACAAATCTCAAATTCAACCAAACTTCATGGACCTTAGATTTTTTATATTCTAAAACCATCTATACTCTTAGAATTATAAAATTCAAGTGGAACTAGCTCAAACGTACCCAACTCGTGGCATGCACTTTAGTTGATGCCTTAATGTATTTTCAACTATTGATCCCTATGAATGCATACATGTGATATCTTCTCTAATTACAAACAATCACTATAGTCCTTAATGAAATGATGAAGACCAATTCTTGGGTAAGCAAGTTCTTCCCACCACTTAATCAAGGCTAAAAACCGTAATCTTCATTAATCCTTTATTAATCAAGCTTAGTGTTTCTAGTGCAAATCGCAAAGACATGCTTACAAAATTTACCCAAAACATGTATTTTCGTTCTTATCCCAATCAGAAAGTTTCTAAATGCTTAATCATCAAGCCTAAGTAGAATAAATCAAGCTTCATGCTTTAATCACAAACTTACTTAAAACCCATGCATATTTTGATGATCAAAACAAGATAGGATTAAAACATGTCATGGGATGCTTTTAATAAAAAATCAAACCTTCCATGATCATTCTAAGACATTAATAAATCATATCAAAATATGTTAAGACATGTCATAACTAAAATTTCCACTTAAAACAACTTAAACACTTAAAAACCATCCTTAATGAAACCGCTTTTGAAACAAGCATGGTAACTTTTTCTAAATTCATCCAAAAATCACTCCAAGACTTAAAATCACAACTTGACATGTAAATTAAGATCTAGAGTAAGAATACTTACAAATTTTGTAGCCCACTCAAGCTCCTAGCACAAGAACTCACAAGAACTTCCAAGAACACTCAAACTCACTCATCTTTTAGTTTTTCTCAAAACGAAGGAGGAAGATAGCTCTCTATGCTCAAGGAGGAGCTGGAGATGAGGTGTGGAGGAATGAGTGGGGTGGAGACGTTGGCCTTAGTCTATGGAGATTGGTTGAGGTGGGCAGTGGTGTAAAGGTTGAATTATTCAACTTGCACTCCATCACTTGGTGTCACTTGTGCAGAGTGAATAGTCCCCTTAAACCACCAGGATTTCATCATTTCAAGTGCTACATTTCTCCTAAGGTGCTATTCAATTAGGGGTGTAAAAGAAAGAGGAGAAAAACCATCAAAACCATCCAAGGGGGCTGACGGGTTCAAGCGGTTTTCCTTGCGCAGATTTGATCATAGCCTTGACTCATCTTCTTGACTCTTTTTCAAGGATGAATTGTGTAGGTGTAAGGTCACTTCTTGAAGGCTTTTTGAGGTGGTAGAAGGTGGAGAGTTGGCTACCATGTGATCATGGAGGTGCAGCTCAAAGAGATGATGCAATGGAGGGTGGTTGATGAAATGAAGTGGCTTGGGTTCCTACAGTTTTGGTGCCTTCTTTGGGTGAGAAAACTTGGTCAAATGCTCATGATGACCATGAGGGCCTCTTGTGGATTGGGTGGTACTGGAGGTGGCGTGGGGTGGTGGCTCAGCCATGGGCAAATGTGTGGTTGGAATTCAACCAATTTGGTTCCCATCCAACTAGTCTTTTGGGTGCAATCGGTTTGGAGTTTTGGTTTTGTTTTTTAAACCAAATTTTGTCCAAAACTTGGTCTGAGTTTAAAGAGATCTTATGAGGTGCTTAAATAACATAGTGATCTTGAGAAAAAGGTACAAAAAGGTTGGGCTTAAGGGTAAAACAGTCCATGCACACAAAGGGCACATACGTGTGTTGATTAGAATAGTTTGGGGTTTGATATGTCATTTCTTCTAATGACATGTTTGCAGGTTTATCTAGGGTCCTAATATGATTTAAGAATGATGTAATTGAATAATGAAACTAGAAAATTTTAGAGCAAAAAGGCTAAAAATATTAAGAAAGAAAATTAAGCTCTAAAGCATGGTTTAAAGATCACTGATCATGGGTAAGTTGATTAATGGTCTTAACGCAATTTAAAAAATTAATTTGGATATTTAGGGTATGACATGGGCTTGAGAAAACTCATGGTATGGCGTATTGGGTTTTCCAAATTGAAAAGTGAAATAGAACAAAACAAGGCTTTGGGCCTTGTGGGCTTAAAAATGCCATGAGTGTGGGTTAATGGTTCAAGGGTTGTTGGGTTTGAGTGAATGGAGGCCTTGTTTTCAGATTTTGAGGGATTAAAAGAGGTCTCAAAATCTACTACGATGGGGCTTGAAAGGCTTTCCTTTAGGCCTGGGCTCCGACTCCGACGAAGTCGGAGTTGTCTTTTCCGAACTCCGACTCCGACAGGTATCGGAGCCAAAATACTCCTCCGGCTCCGACTCCGATCTGGAGTCAGAGTCCGACTCCGATCGGAGGTCGGAGCTTCGATTTTCGATTGGAGCTCCAAATTCCGATAGGAGCTTCGAGTTCCGATCGGAGTTCTGACCTCCGATTGGAGTCGAACTCCGATCAGAGATCGAAATGTATTTGGACGGATGAATCAATTTGGACAGCAAAATTATATGGTGGAGAATAGATAATAAATTACTTGTTAATGTTTTGTATTGTTGAAATCGAAGGACAAGCTCAAAGGTAGTACTTCGAGCTAATTAATCTGGATTAACTTCATCACCAGATCATATACATGTATGTAAATGAGTGGGAATAATATTTATGCATGTATGATGTATGTATATATAGAGAAGAATGATGGTACGAATCTGTATAATTCGATTAATTTCAGTTGGATAATAAATTATAAACGTTTGAAAGAGGATGGATAAATACTAATAGAATTAAGAGTACTTATCTCACGTCTTTGCTCGGGATATAACTACATAAATATAACTACATAAATATGATCACCAAAGCCCAAGTCCAAATCTGTAAAAAAAAAAACACTGAAAATATAAAAAAAAAAAACCTTAAATATAATAGTTTAAAAAGTAAATAACATATATGATGTAGCCATAAGTTATAACAGTCTCATTTATAACGTAATAACAACATTGACTTAGCCTTGAAATATAACTACATAAAAATTAAACATGGATTTAACTCAAATGTTTTTTTGTTCTATTGGTCATGCCTGAAATGAAGATAGAAAGTTGCAATCAATAAATGAAAAAAAATTGATAATAAAAAATTGAACACGGTAAAAGTATAATTTGATTATTACCAAGACTCTCAAGGGGCGTCCGTTCCAGACTCTCAATCATCGACAATTATGTTAGGATTCACAATTAGATCTATAAAATCATAAAAAGTAAAAGTTAGAAACATTAAAAATAATTAAATCATTATTTAAAAGCATATAAACTTACCCAATTCAAGCCTATAGCTCTCGACATCAACGCCAACGGTATCTACTCCAATGGGCGTTTCACTTATCCAATTCTGAGTGCAAACGAGGGCTTCCACTGTTGACAGTGACAATGAACTCCGATAAGCATCCAACACGCGACCTCCAGTGCTAAATGTCGACTCTGAGGCAACCGTAGTGACAGGAATGGCTAGCACATCTCGGGCTACATGGGAAAGGACTGGATACTTGGTAGAATTAACTTTCCACCAAGTTAATAACTGAAATACATCAGTAGGTGCCTCGACAGCTTTCATAAAATATCGTTCAACCTCAGATGTACAATGCATGATATTCCTTGTTGACTTGAGTTGATGATACTATCGTATAATACGATTACCTCTAACCCCTACAGATGGGTCAGTATCACCTGAGGAAACTGTCGATCCCGTTGGCCTCAAATGTGAGGAGCTACCAGCTACGGATGAAGGCTGACAACTATTACTGTAGTGATTATGTAAGTCATCAATATCACGTTCTAGCAATCTAATAAACTCTGCAGCCTTCACTACTCCGAGGACGGAATTTACCCAAAATTCTAGAACGACCAACTTAACTCGGGGGTCAAGGATCACAGCCACAAATAGTAATCTATTTATCTTCTCAATATTCTCCCAATATTTATCATATTTAATCTTCATCCTCGTAGCCATAGCAGATAACAATCCACCAGAGTCAGTACAACTATTTTCCATCTAGAAGTGAAGCTCCGAGAGCTCGCTGAAGAATGAGTTCGTAGTCGTATATTTGGATCTAGATAGCCTCATGGTTATTTCATAAAAAAATTTTAAAAATTCAACAAAGTAGCTTACACTGGTCCAATCATGTGCGTCCGGCGCACCGAGCCCCTGTCCTGCTGGCTCCAACAAAGCATACCTCAGGCCCCCATCCTCGACCTCCATCCGCTCGAATGCTTTTTGATACTTCTGTGCCACATCCAACATCATGTATGTAGAGTTCCATCGAGTCAGAACATCCAAGCACAACATACTAGAACATTCAATTTTAAGATCTTCTGCTATTGCCTTAAACTTGGCAAGCCTTTGAGAGGAACCCCTCACATATCTTACAATGTTGCGAACTCGGGTTATGGAATCATCAACCTCTTTTAACCCCTCAACAACTATGAGGTTAATGATATGAGCACAGCATCGAACGTGAATAAACTCGTGGCCCCGAATGACATCATCTCTCACCGTCGTGTTCTGCTTAAACCAATCAATTGCTGTTTCATTGGCACTGGCATTGTCAACTGTAATACACAGCACTTTTTGAATTTCCCAGTCCTTTAAACAATCATCCATCTTCACCCCAATGGATGCACCTTTATGATCCACAATATCTTTAAAGTCAATAATTTTTTTATGCAAAATCCACTCACTGTCAATGTAGTGTGCTGTGATACACATGTAGCAGACATTTTGTATGGAGGTCCATGTGTCAGTCGTAAATGACACTCTCTGGCTAGTGGTAATAAACATCTTCCTCATTTCTGCCTTGTCTTTCGCATGCCTCTTCATACAATCTCGCATCACCGTATACCGTGATGGAATGGGAAATCGTGGCTCAACAAAGTTTAGAAACTTTCGAAAGCCTCTTTTCTCGACTGTGGTAAATGGCATCTCATCAGTAATTATCATCTCTGCAAGCATGTCCCTTAACATCTTCTCACTGTATTGAGGGATGACCAATTTCTTCGTCTGTGTACCATCAGTGGCTGTAGAAGTTTGGTAACTGAGGTTTGTCTGATCAGTGGCCGCCAATCCCTTCGCTATCTTATATCGTTGGCAACCATTTAGATGTGCTATTAACACACTGGTGCCTTGCTTCTTCGAATGGCATCCACAAAGTTGCCCACAATAATGGCATCTTGCTACTGGGTTCGCAATATCACCAAGAATTTTGGTGAAATGCTCCCATGTCCACGACCTCTTTTTAGAAGGCCGTGGTGGTTGATCTTGCTCAATGGGCATCTCCTCCTCTTCGTTGAACATATCCTCATCCTCTATATCTACTGGGAGTGGGAGCCGACTACTCGCACAAGATGTAGTTGCTCTAGATGTAGCTGCTCTAGACGTAGCTGTCCTAGATGTGGCTCTAGGGGTGGAAGTACCCACTGGTGTAGGAGTTGTAGCATTGGCATCCGCCACATCCCCTTGTGGACGATCATCTCCACTAGGTCTAGGATCCATATCACAATCAATGAAGCTGAAAAAATAAATTAGAACCCACAAATTAGTTTAAAAATAAACTAGGCTAATTTAAAATTTTAAACCAACGCAAAAATAAACTAATTTAAGCCAGCATCTGAATAAGATCAACTTTGACAAGTAAGGAACATACAAGAAACTGAATAGAGGGTTCGTTCATAGAGAGAACATTTATGTTTCACTGAACATGCCATTCATATTTTTAAAAAAAAATTCTATCCTTAAGGACCAAAACTGGAAAAACCATCAATTTACAATACATGCATACTTTACCTAAAAGTCTGTTCGAAGAGAGGTTCCTCAGGCAAGAGTCAAGATGAAATATATTTGACAAGTACAGGTTCGTCCATAATTAATAGTCTATTATCTCTCTTAACTTAAGTAATTAAATATTGTACTAAAAAATGTTTGTCTCCTTGAAAATGAAAAGTTCCTAATCGATATTTGATATTGGTTTGGTATCTTATTTGTGTTTAGCACGAGAAAAATAATGAATTTTAATTAGCAACCAAACCATCATATATAACTCACCAATAAATGTGCTTATATGTTTATCATTGAAAAATACAAATTATTTCCTTGCTAATAAATGTTTTAAGTTTTAACCTAATATGATCAGTACGTAGCTGCAAATTATATACACTTGCGAATTATCACGTAGTAGTACCACGTCCCACGTTTTGGTTTGATCCTAAACGTTACAAGCCACATCAAATCTTCAATAATATATATTATAGCCACGTCCAAACACATTGCGCACCCGTATTTTGCACACATTGACATTTGACAGTAATACAAACTGCAATACAAACTGTAATACTATAATACACATCATTTTGCACACCCGTAATTTTCGAGCAACTTTCCAGCCAGAGTCAGCTAGCTAGTATTTGATTTTTCTTCTTCATTTATTTAATTTATTTATATTATATATAAAAATAAATAAATATGTAATTATAAATTATTTATTTATGGAGTTTCGCTGGCCTTGGCTTCCCTCTCGGGTATGGAATACCCAGAATCATATCAAGCATTAGTTTTCATATATTATTTGCCACCCATGGCCGTAATACAAAGTTACAAACTGCCCTCATATTTGTAAGAGAATATATTCTCAATATTACAATCAATATATTTCATGTTGGTTGGCCAGCAAAGGCTCATTCCCCACTTAGAAACATCTCTTACACATTTTATCAAACACATTGCATGCATACAACAAAACTTACAAACACATTACACACTTTACCAATCACATTTCCTTACTACAAATTCACAAAAAAAAAATCATCTCAATCACAACAAAATACCCAGAATTGGAATCGGGCTTGGAATCGGATTAAGGAATTTATGAATCGGATTAATCTTAGGGCTCGGAATCGGGTTCTCACCGTAGGGGTCAGCTCGGATTGAAGTCGCGCACTACGGAGGAGCAAGGACTCACGGCGGCAACAGAGAGGGATTGGATTGTTGCGATGAGGTGGAGGTTCAGCCATAAATGACACTTCAGAGTTCAGACGTGAGACTTGAGAGTTGAGAGAGAATGAAGAAGAAGGAAGAAGGAAGAAGCCGAGAAGGGAGAAGGAAAGGGAAGGGAAGGGGGTCCTGCGTTTTGGACCCCCCCCCCCCCCCGTATGATCAAACGACGCCGTTCCACTTTAAGTGGAACAACGTCGTTTGATTTTTTTTTGGAAAAAATCCAGGTGTGAAACGACGTCGTTTTACACCTGATTTTTTTTCAAAAAAAAGTCGGTGTCGGAATCGGAGCTCCAATGAACTCTGACTCCGACTCTGACTCCGACATCAGGAGTCGGAGCCATTCCGCCTCCGACACCGTTTTCTGACCACTCCGACTCTGATGGAGTCGGAGTCGGATCGGATTTCGGACGGAGTCGGAAATCTCGAAATTTTGCCCACCCCTACTTTCCTTGACATAATTGAGCCTTAGGTCAAATTTGTACCTTGGTTAGACCAAAGGCCTTATACCTTCCTCATACTTGGGCCAAGGCTATCCTACCAAGTCTTGAATTCCTAAGAGGTTTGGTTTAAGGGTTCTAAGGCTTGGCCCATAAATGTCCTAAGGTTCTAAAGGCCTTAATAGAATCACTAATGGGCTTGATTTTTTAATCCTTCAAGCTTAATAATTAATGACACTAAGTGTCATGGTCTAAATAAATCTAACAATCAACATTAAAGTAATAAAATAATCAAACAAAATAATATAATAATAGCAATAATAAAAAAAAGAATTTAAGCCCAAAATTATTAGCATAATCTAAGGGCGTTTTAAGGTTAATCCTAATGGTTAATTAGGCGAGGTGTTCCACGAAGTTCTTTTGACCTTAGAAACGTCGTGCAGTCTCGAAAGGAATTCATGAATCAAGTGATTGATTAGGTTCTAATATGTTAGTGTAATCGGAATTTGATCCACTATGGTGACAAAATTGCCTTTATATTTAAATAAGCACTTAGGGGTATAAGTTTAGGAAACGAATTGCACCTTTAGCTTCGGATGAATATTTAAGATTTTTGGATGAATAGTAGACAATAGTGCTTCTATTTAATTAAAGCACTTAAGAGTAGAATATCGTGAAACTAATTGTACCATTAGACTCATAGGAATATTTAAGATTTTATGGTTCAATAAAAAGTTTTGAGATTTTTTGGATGAATAGTAACACCTGGGAGCACCACTTGTCAACTGGTTCAAATAGCTGTCAAATGGCCATGTAGGATGTCCAAATTCACTTAGAATCACTAGTATTACTTTTTAGTTAGACACATGGTACAATCCCAACCACTCATATGAATAGTGTTAGGACACATGTCAAGTGGGAGACAAATGTGATGAAATGGAGTGTGTTTCAAGCCATGCGATCATGCCTTTTACAGCAAATATTATTCTATCCAACCAAAACAATATTTGGTCAACTAAAACGTGCTTTCAAACCTAACAAACCAAACCATTGGAATCCAACCAAAACCCTAAACCCCATGTGATGGCCGAAACCCCAAATTTGTTTTCCAAAACTCTAAACCACTCGATTTTGATTAAGTGTGTAATAGCCCACTAGAAATTTAGTGGTAGAATTTCTATAGGCTTTAGGAGCCTCTTGAAAACTCTGTAAGTTTTCACGAATCGACCAATCATGTAGGTTTTATTCTGTCAGCATAGTCAGTGTTACTACTCACTATGGTGCTTTATCCAAATGCGATATGATCTATGCCATTAGAGTTAGAGAAATATTTAGGATTTTATAGTGCAATAAACCCATTTTCAGTTTTGGACAAAACACTTGTTCGAAAATGCATTTTGTCTATTTTGAGACCTTTCGGAGTTGAACTCCGATAAAGAAATTGCACCGTTAGGTTAGTGTGTGTATTTAGAATTTTACAGTACAAAGTTTATTTTCACTTTTTTTGGAGTGAATAGCAACCTTGACAGTAGCACCAAATACAATATTTTCAAAATCACAGTTTGGAATGTCCAAATTAGGTTAGGGAAATTATATTTGGACACTTGGTAAGATCTTAGTCCCACTTAATGAATATTATTAGACACTTGGCACCAAGAGAAACCATGGGATGAAAATGTGAAGGAAATCAAGGTATGAGATCATGCCACCTAAGCAAAACCCTATTCCATCCAACTATCTAAATTGTCACAAACCAAAGAGGGTTTCAACCCTAGTGAAACCTTAAATACTTAGAATCCAATTGAAACCTCAAAAGCTTGGTTGAAACTGAAACCCTAAACGGTTTCCCCAGACCCTAAAGTTGGCTCCAAACTCTATTTGATCTGATTTCTAGCATTGTTTTTAATCCCTTGATTAAATCACTTCTACATGCTATTAATTCTTCAAATTCATATTTAACATCATTATCCAACCCTTTAAACCTTGGAATTCTGATTGGGCCAAGAAAAATTAGATTTATGCTTGATAGTATCTCAAACCCTAACCAAACCCTCTTTAAACCCCAAATGAAGCCAACTTGTTTAAAGCCCACAAATTTTGGCCACCTTGGCAAAGCTTCTTGATGAAGTTTCCCCCCACCCATGGCAAGCCATCCACTGCCCCTAACAGCCCCAAAGTCGTGCATGATGTGAAGGTCAAAGGCCACCTTACCACCACCCTTCTCTTAGAAGTTTCCTTGGCTGAAAACCATTCATTATTTGCACATTTTTGTGACCTAATCACCATACCTCAAGATGTCATACAAGGTCATACCTCCCATTTGAGAAGTACTTGAGGCATACAGGTTACCACTTCCCTCACTTCACCACTTTTCACCCCCATTCTTGGAAAGAAACCCTTAGAAGCTCTCTCAGGCAGATTGCAAAGGCTTTTTGCATGCCCTTTTTTGAACCTTTTTAAGTATCTTTTCACAATGACTCTTCATGAAAGTTTGATTAGTCAAAAATTGTTTTAACCTTGGAAAGGTTATTCTGGGCAATAATCTGGATAGTGTGTTGTATTTTGGAGTTTTTGACCAAGCTAATGGACAAATCTTGGGCCAAACTTTTTATGGAGTATTGTCAACATGTTGGAGATTAGTTGCATGATTAAACCTTTTGATGAAAGATCTTCTTAGCTCTAGAAACATAAAAATTGGAAGACAAAAAATAGTTTATATTTTAAGAAAGTTTGGATTTTTTGTAGTCTATTCTTACTCCAATGGCTTTGATATTTTTATTTGATGATCCTAAGCCTTTTATCTACATGTTAAGATGTTGGTTTGAAGATTTTAGGTGTTGATTTGGGAAGATATGATTTTTATGCAAGAGAATGCTCCGTTGGGTCAAACGTTTGATGTTTTTGGCTAGATCCATGTTTTGGTTTATTTTTAGCCATATGATTCTAAGTCTAATCCTTGGATCTACTTTAGGAAACATCTTTTTAAACCACTTGATGTTTTGGCTTGAAGATTTCATCATGGTATGCCTTGGATCAAGTGTTTGATCAAAGCAAGTTGAGAAATGATTTCTATTTTTGGCTATGTGTTGGAGCCCGCGTACTTCAAGTGAGATTTTGTGATTTTTTGTGACTTTTATGTGTTAATTGAAAGCATGTTAGTTCTTAGAAATGTGTTATGAGCATGTTAGAAGAAAGTTTGAAATTTTTGGAAGTTCTTGGAGATGTTTTAAGAAAGGTCAAAACCTTGAGATTCAAGAGTTGTATTTTAGTCAAAAAGTTTGGATTTTTTATTAAAGAGTTTTGTGATTATGTGAAATATATTTTGTTAGATGTTTTAAACATGTTTTTAAGCTTAAGATAGTAGGATCTTTGCAATATTTCTGTTCAAGCATATGTTTGAAGTTGGATAAAATCGCAACAAAAATCAAAGAAAAATGGCCTTTGGAAGTTTCGGCCCTATCATGTTTTCCACAGTTGTGTTTGGTTTTAAATTTTTCTAAGTTGATATTTGAGTTTAGGTCAAAATTTACTCAAGGAATGAAAATTTTGGTATTTTTGGAGTTATAATGTAAAATCCTTAAATTAGGGGTAAAATGATCATTTTACCACATGTAGAGGGTAAAATGATAATTTTACTCTAAGTTAGCATTTCTTCATGTTAGTGATTAATTTTCTAACATTTAGAACTCCTATTTACAGTATCTCATGTTTCATGCTTTGTCTCGCAAAATGTGACGATTACTATAAGTTAGCTTCTAACTTACTATCAGATTACTATGTATGTATGTTGGTAAGGCAACCACTATTTATGTACTTATGTTATCCTATATGTCATGTTACATCATGTATGTCTGTTATGCATGTTGTATTCTGTGACGACATATGTATGTGTCACATAATATATTCTGTCACGTAATATTTATCTGTTATACAATATACTTCTCATGTAATGTTATTTGTTACACGTTATGTCATGTCACGAAATGTTTGTCTGTTACATATTATGTCATGTCACAATATATTTTTCTGTTACATGTTATGCCATGTCACGAGATGTTTGTCTATTATATATTATGCCATGTTACAAAATATTTTTTTGTTATATGTTATGTCATGTCATGAAATATTTATTTGTTTCATGTTATTCCGTGTCATTCATCTCATGTACATGTCACATTACCTTACGTTAGGTAATCTGTCCTTTCACTTCATGTCACATCATGTCTCGAGTACAAAGTGTGTTTTGAAAATAATATTTTCATATCAGTCAAGTCAATTTCAAGTTTTAGTTTCATGTTCAGTTTCATGCATTATTAATTCACATTCTATTCAAATTCATGTTCAGTTTCTTATCCAAATTCTCAACTAGCCTATAGCGAAAAAACCAGTAGCACTTCAGCCCTTTTCTCCTCCACTTTCACAAGCAACATCTCCCATTAAAGTGTCATAACTTAACACCTAAGTCAACCCCTCCGATACACTTAGCCACGCCCCTCATAATTTCATTCCACACTTACCCACTTTTCACTTATTTTTCTAAAGCAAAGCGAGAGAGAGTTGAGGCAGTGTTTTTGGGCAGTTTGGTTCTTGCATTCCAGCCCCTTTTTGAGTATTTTTTGTGACGCTCCCAAACTCCAGTTGGGATGGAATGGAGACTTGGAGCTTGGAGACATGTAACACATGGTTACATATCCCCGTTCATGACAGTTAATATGTAATGTATCTTAGTATGCAACTATTAGTATGCAATAATTGTAACTAATTAGGGTGATAAAAATAGTTGATGCCAGAATAAACTAAACATCAACATGATTAATAAACCATAAATAGGTACTTCCTCACTTAAGAGGTCCACATAAGTTCAACACAACATGGGAGATAAAATCTCCATAATACTGAGACTACATAATCAGATTAACTCTCGCATCTGCTTTATGGTATATAAAGTCAAAGCTGTGAATGTTAAAATCAAGTCCAGCCTCTTCTCCAAATCAGGCTTGTCCTCAACCATTTGGAGCCAGCAGTTCATCCTTCTCGTCATAGGGTGGCCCTAACACAACTTCTAACATTTCAGAGAGTGGTAGTGGGTCCACAAGGGTGAGATTTACTTGAAATCTCAGTAAGTTAAGCAATCAACTTGTACAAAGATAAGATATGCATGATTAATGATAAACATGAGATACATGCTATGTAGAAAAATCCGTATTTGTCTCCCATCCAGATTCCTTAATATTTTTCAAACAAAACTTTGATGCACATTTTTTTCAGAGAACATTTTTCACTTTGTCATTTAAAAAATATGACATTTTGAGAGAGAACATTTCATACTTCATCATTTCGAAAACATAACATGTTTTCTTATTCTTAACATCATTAACAATAACATAACATATAGTATCGTCACAACTCCCCTATATGCACTGTGAGTATTTGTCGGTGACTATAGTACAATTTATGTTGAAACTACGTTATCTACAGACCCATTCTCAATACATTGGTAACATAGCATTTCATCATAACGTATGCACCTACAGGCTGGCCGACCCAAGGGTTACCGCTCTATTTTTATTCACTCCAAAGTGGATGTAATGCTCGTCCTTGTGATCGGTCTTTTTATAAAATATTTTGAGAAAGGACGACAGGAATTACCATCTGATTTAAAATTTTTTGCTTTCTTCCCAGGGTACGAGACTCTACGTTTATAAAATAAAAATGTGATTTTGCAATAAAAGAGGTTTACAACGGAAAACATTGATTTTAATAATAAAATGCCTCTCTTACATTTGAACCTCGTGCCTAGACTTCTGTGCTCTTCCCCATGGGCCGTGTCTGTCCCGGTGCGTACTTCATTTCCTTCCCTGTGGGGGGGGGGTGAGGGACATGCATAAAAACTAAAATGAGTCGAAGACTCGTAAGCATTACTTCATGCAGTTAAAATATAACAACGTAGGTTTTCATTCATGCATTCATCATTCGTACATACTATACTTACATGTGTGCGTGCATACGTGCGTTCATTTGAAAACGTCACTGGACGGGATTTTCCTTTCTTTTCATAAAACGTTTCACCCGTCAGTACCTTCATTTCTGCAAGAGTGCAGTGCCTTCATTTCTTAAAGTGCATTCGTGCATGCGTACATACGTACATACATACATTCTTTCTTTTCACTTTCATAAGCCGGTACACACTGTTAAGCCCCGTGTGTTAGGGTTAGCGGCCCTTTGACCTGGATTCCGCCCGTGGCCACAGGTTGGAAATCCCTTTTCATAGGGGGCAGCACTTGGTGCACTACCAGTACTGCTTACCCGGCATTACAATCTGCCCATTCATTGGTACCCTTTCATTCATTCATGTGGCCATTACGTATCTTCATACATTTTATACTTTCATTCATTCATTCATTCATTCATGCTAGCTCTGAAGAGCTGGAGCTTCATTCATTCATGCCAGCTCTAAAGATCTAGAGCTTTCATTCAGTTCTTTCTTTCATTTAACATAAGAAAACATTTCTTTTCATGAGAAAACGTCATTTCGTGAGCATGGGCTTGAACGTCCTCTTTCATGACATCCACGAGCATCACCTTGTAGCATTCACAAAAGTGTCAGTTTGTACCGTCCATAAAACATAAAGCACGGGCTCAAACTTCACCTTTCGCAGTATCCACAAGCATCACCTTGAACGTCGGCCTTTACGGCGTTCGTGAGCATCACCTCGCGCCGCTCGCGACAGCGTTGGTCCGTAGGATCCACGAAGGCGTCGGCTCAAGCTCGTCTTTCGTGCATTTACAATAGATACGTCTTATAGTCATCCATTTGCATGCGTACAATTAATAACTTTGGGTGTGTAAAAATGGGCTTTCATGGAAGGGCAGTACGTACATATACATTTGAAAGCTTGGCATCTTCTTTTGTAAACATTTTCTTAAAGATAAAAGCTTTTCATTTTCGTTTTGTAATTTCTAGAAAACTCCAGAAGGGCATGAACGTAATACTTACCTGGACTCCATGCTACTTTCATAACATGCAGTCCATTCATGTGCGTGTCAGCTGGCAACCTACATGCATACATAACCTTAACGTCATTCTCTATCTAGTGCATAAGCAACTTAACTATAAATAGGATTACACTATACTTGGAACACTCTCCTTCTATCCCGTGCACTTACGTGCCATTTTCTATGTTTAAACCTTCAGGGACCACTTACGGTCACCACATCTTCCAACTCAATGTCTTGCCTTGAGTGCTCATTCACTAAAGTAAACCCATGATTCACCTTAGGATTAAGACACTAAGACACTCGTCTTATTCTCCTTATTGAACTCATCTTGATGCATGACTCAGACCAACTAAGTCACGCATCCCAATCCTAGACAATACACCCGTCACTATCTCCATGCATCCTAGCCCATACTAAACCTCATTCTCATCCATACAAGCCACACGACTCTAAACCAACTCTGAGGCTTAAGCACCGTGTAACTATACCTAGGACAGATTACCCATTACATATGGTGAATCCGTCCATGTGTCTAACCTGATTACACATGTACCTTACCCCTTTATCATGTAAGATCAGCATATAACACGTTGATCACCTGCTTGTGTAAACAAGCACCATACTCCGATACCAACATTCTCTTAACCCGGCTAGCATGACTCTTCATGCTACCCGTCCCTTCGACAGTTCATCCCAACACTTAACATGACAAGACTCCATTCACAACCACGCCTTATGTCACATCATATAGCTCAAGACTATTCCCAAGCTACACAGTGACCTTATCACATCACCTGACATCCTGTTACATCACTTCTACGCCAACTTCTTACTCATCACGAGTATAGTTCCTCACGTACTCCCGTCACATTGTGACATCTCGTCACTTTCCCGTTATGCCATTCCAAAGCTAACTCTTCACCCATTATAAACACGACTATCAGTAACCACGTCACTTCGTGACGTTGCCCAATCATGCTTCCGTTGCGCACTCTTACACTTATTTTGCTACTACACCCATACTTTCGGTCGTAAGTCAATTACAGTGACTTGTCACCTCAGATTACAGGCTACACCATAACTACTTCAGGACATTGTTCCACAATTTCTGACACTATTCATCACGTTCTACGCCCATCAAGTGCACAACCATCCTTATCTCTGTGACACGTCACATGGAGTGTCGTTGTCTCGTGGAGTACACTCTACGTATACTCCCTTTCCACACGCTGCAACCTATCATCAATATGGCATACCAGCCATACGATGCATCACTCTACCACATAGAGTACACTCCGGGTGTACTCCATTTCCACGCGCTACAACCTCTCATCAATATGGCATACCCGTCGTACGATGCATCACTCTACCATAAAGAGTACACTCCGCATGTATTCTCTTTCCACATGCCACATCACCACTATGGCATACTTGCCATATGGTGCATCTCTCCACCATATGGAGTACACTCCACGTGTACTCATCCCATTCCACAATACGTCAGGAGAGTATATTTTACATATACTCTCCTTATCTCACACTACACCACACATAGAGTACACTCAGTGTGTACTATTCCCATTCTACAATATGCCAGGAGGGTATATTTTACATATACTCTCCTTATCTCACACTACACCACACACAGAGTACACTCAGCGTGTACTATTCCCACTCCACATGCCACGACATCCATACAGCACATGCCCCATAACTACACTGCACAGCACAACCACACCATCATTACAACACAAACTCCACGACTACATTACACAACACAGTCCACAACACTTCACAATTATGCCCAACACTTCACAGTGCACTACACAAGATGCCCAACACTTCACATACACGGCACATCACATCACCGCATTACACAGATATGCCTAACACTTCACAGCACACTACACAATGCCTCTCAATACTACACAATCATTCCCCTAATTCTAACAGCATAGTCTACAACCTAATCTACTAATCAATATCTAACATAATAAAAAGGGATAGAGAGTTATACTATCGACGGGATAACCCGTGCGTTGCTCGCTGATCGTCACAGCCGATGACGTTGGAGAGGTCGTACGTGGCGGCTAACCCACGTACGTTGACTGTTTGGGCGTTTGGATAGCTAAGTGTGGTCTTGGAAGGGCTCGTGTTGGCCTCGTGATGGTGGTGAGGGGCATGACATGGCAGCTCTAGCCGTGTACAGTGCCGGTCAGTCACACGCAGTGACTATCCATCACGTGCAGTGATTACCCACCATATAGAGTGGTGCTTTGGGACCTTGGGCTTGGCTAAGTGAAATGCGGTGGAACTCGTGGTGGTGTCGAGGTGGCGCCACGGTGGCTCAACGCGGCGGATCTGGCCGCACAGTGGGTGAGAGGCCGTGGGAGAGTGAGAGAGAGTGTGCATGCATGGGTGGCAGATCGGGGCCATGGGAGGTTGGGTTGGCTTTGTGGTGGCCTGAAGAGGCTGATGACGGTGGTTACCCACCGTGGGTGGCGGTGCACGGCAGTGCACGGTGTGCAGCCCGTGAGTTAAAGAGAGAGGGAGGCCATGCGATGGAGGAGGGCTACTGGCCTCGGGTCACATGGAGGAGGAAGGGGGAGGTAAGGAGAGGTCCATGGTGGTGCTGGGTGGCCGTGGGTGGCTGTGTACGGTGGCGCATGGTGAGGAAATGGGTTAAAGACCCATTTCGGTTACTTTCCTTGAGGGAGGAGGGAGGGCTGCGTAACAGGGGCTAGCTTCGGTGGAGGATGATGGCCGGCAGGAGGAAAAGCTGCCGTGGAAGTGGTGGCGCCGTTGGGCGGTGGACGGCGGCGCTACATCCATCAAGCCCATTCAGGCGTTGCACTTCCAGCGGAGAGGAGGAGAGAGCGTGAGAGGGAGAGATTGCCACAGGAGGCTCGCCGGAGGGAGAGGAGTGCGACGGTGCCGGCAGTGAGAGTGGACGGCGCACGACGGCGCTGGCTGGAGGAAGGAAGCTACGGCGTGGGAGGAGTTGCGTACAGCGTACGCTTGAGGGGCGAGGGAGAAGAGAGAGAGAGCTGGGGAAAAGTGAGGGAAAGAGAGAGGGGTCTGGGTATTTAATCTAGTTCCTTCATCTTGGGGTCCTCAAAAAGATCTAACGTTGAGATATTAAAATACTGATTTGAAAATGCATAAACGTTAACTTAATTAAAAGCACTCAGAGGAATTAAGGTAAATATTATTTTAAACTAACTTTAGTTTATAAAATAATATTTCTTCATCATTAATAAATGATGAAGTCTTATTTAATATATTTAAGAGAATAAAACCATTAAATTAATTAAAGCTTTCAACATAATTTAAATCTCTTAATATTTCAAATAACTGGAATCATTTTAATAATTAATATTAAAATGATCTCCGACAATTATAATATTTTGGAGCTCTTCAAAATATTATAATTGTCTCATTTAAAAAACAAGTTTAACTCAACGATACTGGAAATACCTCATATAAATATTTCCAGTACATTTAAAACACTGGGCGTACTTTAGAAGTCACATAATATCTCGAGAGGCACGTCGTCATGGTTTGGCACACATGACGATACTCGTAGTCGCCAGAAGGAATGGCAGACTGTTGCATAATTCCGTCATCGGAATTTGCTTACGTCGGAAAGGAGGAGCCTTAAGTAAGAAAGAGAGAAGCTTACGTAAGAAGAAAGGAGCAGGGGTTACAGTGGATAAAGGAGTTCCCCTAGAATAATTTTCCATCCTAACCTTTGGGGTCATTACAAAAATTATTTTCATGCAATGCTTTGAAAAGTATATTTCATGACATCTGCATGTATAGTAAATTTCATGAAAAATGACATTTATATATGCAATATGCTAAAATAGTACAAATTTCACATGTCCTGTAACAAGTAATCAAATGCTCAATGATGTATCTTATGATGTTCATGCATAAAATGACATTTATGAAATGAATGTGGCATTTATACAAAAATCATCAATAAATTATCTAAAAGTAAATTAGAAACTAACTTACAAAGTTTTCAAGTGTTGGGAAATTGGTGCAGCTGTCATAAAAGGTATTCTAAGTTAGGAATTGCATAACTATGAAGATGTTCATAATCAAAGGGTTCATAAATCAGTATTTACAAAGCTACCCTTATATTATCCCGAAATTGCCACTTAGGCACTAAATTTTTACTATTTGTAATTGGGCCCCAAAATTTACCAAATTTCATAAACCTCATATTTTTTATGTTCTAAATCTATATATGCATTTAGAATTTCAATAATCAATTCACAACTATGCCAAAATCAATCAACTCGTGGCATGCATCCTTGTGGGCCTATTTGTGATCGAAGTGCATAATCTCTATAGATGCATGTATGCTCAATTTCCATCAAATGGCAACCATGAATATGATCTTAGGGACGGTTTTATAACTTATTCAGGTCACACATATTCATCCCGACACTTATGTCTTGAATAACACCTAATTCATCAAAAACCTTCAGACCGTGAGTATGCATGATGTTTCTAGCTTCTCCATATCAATACAGGTTTAAAACCTAAATGAATCATGCATTTAAACCCTTAACATGATGATAACTGATTTCTAAAGGTACATAAGGCCATCCTTGGGAAGATAAAGCATGATATGCTAAGATCAATACCAGTGCAAACCCAATACTTAGATGATCAACACAAGATATTGGCTCATAAACCTATCATAATGTTCTTTTCCTCAAATTTGAAATTTCAGTCAATCACTCAAGATCTTAACTATACTTAAGGTAACATATCAATACATATCATGACTAACATTTCATACCAAAATAATATATTCATGTGAAGCTTCAAATCTGGCCGAATTGCAACACTTGAGTAAAACCGTTTTATAACTTAATGAAATTTTCATTCTCATGCCATAAATCAAAGCCTAACATGTTAATCTAATACCCAACAAAATATAAGGCAATATTACTTACAATAATCGTGGCCCTTGAGCTTTCAAAACTCAACTCACTCCAAGAACCTCACTCAAGCTACTCGGTTTCTCACCTTTGCCACACTTTGAATGCTTTGCTCTCAAGAACACCAAAGGAAAGCCAGAGAGAGTTGTGCGAAGAAGTGAGGAGGGAAGGAGGTTATTTATAGTATTCAATGGAGGGTGCGAGGCAAGGAGGGGCATTGGTTTTGGCTGAAGAAAGAGGGAGTTGACTAGTGGAGGTGGGCGGTAGAGTGTATTTTTTCATTTTTGTCATGACTTGGTCAGCTGAATAGTAAGCTAAATCTTCATGATTAAACAATGTAAAGGATCTAGAAGGAAATCCATAAATGCAGGGTTGCATTGGTTCAAAAAAAAAAAAAAGAATCCAAATGAGAATACATAGTGGAGGCCAATGGTTTTGGATCAAAACTATCCATATTTTTATTCCCTTCTTGTCCCTTCTTTTTTGTCTATTTTGAGGACATTATTACCTCCATTTGGTGGCTTTTTTAGGTGAAGGAAAGAGCATGAGTGGCTGCCAAGTGATCATGTTTGAGTAGAAAATGAAAGGGATGAAGTGGGTGGTGGTTTTCAGCAAGGTCAAGTGTGCCTCTCTTGTGCCAATCGGTTTGGCTACCCTGGGGAGATAATTGGACAAGCAAGCATTTGAGTGCTTTGAAGCACTTCGAAGGGACTAAATGACAAAGGTGGTGGCGTGGGGAAGGTGGCTGATTTGGTGCAAAAAATTTCTTGAAGACACAAGGGTATTTGGTTTAGTCAAGACATCAAGTTCCTAGGTGAATAGTTGGATTTTTGGCTTGATCTATATGACTGTTTTGGCTCCTTTCTAGGTATTATTTTTGAGGATGTAATAATGGCTGAGAGGTGCAGAGAAACCTTTGAAAAATTGTGGAAGAGGCATGGGTTTGGAGTTGGTTTGCTGAAGTGTTGCATGGTGATGCACCAAGGGTGTCAATTGGTGGTTTAGCTAGCATTGACATGCCTTGGTTTCATGAGACATGGGTTGGGTTAATCATAGCCTTTAAGAGTTGTATAATAGTGATGCAAAACAAGTGCAAAAGACAATAATTTTAGATTTTTAAAAAAAATATGACGAAAAAGGTTTCAAGAAAACTATGCAAATTCATGATGCTTGAATTACTATTCATGGGTGAGATGAATAGTGATCTTAAATCAAGTTAGAAATTCAACCAAGGTTGAATTGGGAACCCTAGGGGCGTTTGGTTGGGGCTTGGGTAAGATGGAAACCAATGTTATACTATATGTGGGTCCCATTTGAAAGAATGAAATGAAATACAAGGTTTGGGCTTCATGGGTTGGACTTTTATTAGACCATATGAACAAGTCTTGGTTGTGGGCCTAGGAGTGGGCTTATCCATGATTCTTATGTCCAGATTTATGGGGCCTATCCTTGTCCTTGATGGCTCATTAGGTTGGGTCCTAACTTGGGTCTTTTCTAGTATCCACTAAGTTAGGCCTAAAGTCTTATATCCATCATGCAAGGCTTAGAGTCTTATATCTCCCAAGTTTGGGCCTAAGGCATTTAATGTCTATCCTTAGTCCATCTCATCTCAGTAAACTATGGTCCTTACTAAACCACTCTTGGGCTTCTCTAAATCCATCCAATGTTTAACCCATTTGCCTAGCCTATTAATCTGCCATGTATCTTTCTTCCATTGGCCTCTTGGCATTTATCCTCAAAATTAATAAGACACTAAAAGTTCTCCAAAATAATACTACTAAACCAATCAAGCTCCAAAAATCTTATTTTTCCTCAAACTTAATATTGTACTAGAATCTTCTAAAAATTCTACTAAACCTCAAGTATACGGCCCTGTTTGCGAACTCAAACTCCAAAAATGTTCTTACTCTCTAATAGCCTAACTCTTAACTAAGTAGGATTATGGCTACTATGGTCAAGAGGCCTAAGGGGTATTTAAGTGGGGTGCTACAATTTGTATGGCTCAATCCTCTTGTATTTTGTGCTATATTGAGTCTAGTTTATTTGAGTGCATGCTGGTGAATTTGTGTGGAGTTTTGAAAAGTGAAAGTTTGGTTTGATGATGGAAAGGTCTAGGTGTTGACAGTTTTGATGTTTGTGTGAAACTTTGGAAGTTTTGTAAATTTTTTAATGAAATGATGGGTAGACCTTACTATGGTAAAGTGTTAACATGTTTATATACAAGTTAGGATTGGATTCAAAGCATGGTATTATTTTAATAAAAGAGTTTTGCATGATTTCAAAGTGATAGAAACCGTATGGCTCAAAACAGTTTCTATTTTGACTTAGGTTGTGATTTTAGTTGTAGAAACTTGATCCTATGGCTTTGATTTTTGTATATAATGTTCTTGAGCCTTTGATATTTGGATTGAGAGTTTATGTTTGGAGAATATTGGTTTAGATATTTGTTAGAATTATGTTGAACATGCAAGAGTTTGGTTTAAGCTCAATATAGAAGCTCTCGTGTATGATGATTTGTTTTAATGAAATTTTGCCATGACATGCTAGTTCTAATGCTTAGATTTAGTTAGAACATGAATGTGAGGTATAGTTTTGTGTTACCTCAAGTTTTATTACATGAAAATCAATGATCTAGTCACTTTGTTTCAAGTTCAAAGTATGCTATACTCGGTTCCATGGTCTTTGTGCAAACCGATTGTGTTGAGTTGTCTTGTGATTTTTTATTATTTAATCAAGCATGATATCACTTAGGTTAGGAGAGTGTTTGACTTTTGGAGTCCCTGGAGTTGATTTGGAAATGTTAGACCAAGAAACATCCAGACTTGGTTCTATTTGACCTTATCTTGATGTTTTGGCATTTATATGGTGTAGCGAGTTACATTTTTCATGAAATGTATGAATTGATGTCTTAGCATGATTTTTGAACCAAGGATGTGCAAATTTAAGCCTAAGTTAGCAAGTCTTATGTTTATAAGAATTTAGTGGGATATTCTAATCCTAAAAAATATCTCATTTAAGTTCACACTCTTTTTACCAAAATATAAGTAACAGTACTCTAACGAGAATATAGTTCACACTCTATTTCTACACTAGTATAAGTAACAGTACTCCTAACGAGAATTGTTCCTATAAAGCCATGGTTAAAGTCAAATGGACCGCACTCAAGGCCATTCCACCACCAAAAGTAATTAGATTATTCATCCAAGAAAGGAGAGAAGTGGCAAGGCTATGAGAGGAGCAACAATGAACCGAAGAACATCAACAAGTAATGGCAAGAATTTCGAGATAACGCAATGATGTATTGGCCTACCGCAACAGAGTCGTAGCTAGACCCTGTGAAGTGAGACTCGTGGCATGGAAATTAGACTTCCAAGGTGAAGGCAAGATGAGGAGAGCATGGGAAATTTTCTATCCAGAAGCAAAGTCTATTAGGATGGCATGAGCAAGAGTAAGACGTGCAAGAAGGAGACATCAAGAACAAGGCGGAAGGAAACTAATTGAAGGACCTCCAAACACCATATGAAGGATTAGATCTAAACGCATTCGTAAATGCCTTTTTCAACTTGAATGACAAACAATTCCACTACTACTCACATAGAACCACGTCCGAGGGATTAGACACAAGGAGGGTAACCTTGGTGTAGCTCGAAGGAAGCAGAAAGGAGAAATCTGCACAATTTTAATTCGGAAGCAGAATCGAGTCTCACAGTAGAAGAACGCACGAGTAGGTTTATACATTGTGAGACCTTGGATACATCTGCGGATCATATTTGCTTCCATGAAGAAGGTCAACCTATCGAGGATACAGAACTCGAGATAAAGCATAGGTTGAATGAGATGTGGGTTAATATGTATTTCGATTACGACCCGAAAGTAATATTTTACTTTTCACAGGATTCAATAACATAAGAGGAAGATGAAGTACCTCCATCATCATCATCGACCAAAAAGTCTACAGCTGCATATGGTAGAGATAGTAGCCCGGTATTTCTTGTTACAAATACTTTGATTGATGGTTACGGTGCTGATTTTGTGGACAAAATCTTTTTCTGTGGAAGGGAGGATGTGATGACCCAAGCTTGCCTAAGCATGACCCGTAGAATTAATTCTTAGTTGCCATAGCATTTTAAGAGCTTTAGTTATTTTTGGAAGGCCCTAGAATCTTTGATTTAGCAACTTGAGCCCAAGAAGAGAGAAACCTTAGAATGCCTTGTATAATTTCGGCCCTATTTAGAAACCCAGGCCCAATGGCTTTAAGCCCATGACCCAAACCCTAGTCACTAGTGTCATGTGTCATACATGTATTGCACTATGAATCTAGACTTGATAGTGGGCTAAGGGGGAGAGTGGAGTATAGGGAAACACTAAGAGATGGCTTGCACGCCTACAGTAGAGGATTTGCCACTTGTCAAGCATACTAGAAACCTTCTAGAAGAACCAAGAGACAAATGGACCAAGGAAGACTAAAAGATTTTCTGCCAACCCTTTCCCACATGCCTAGACCAATTGTTTTGGCCCAATTTTGAATTCCAAGGTAGATAACAAGGGATTTCGAATTTGTCAGTTTTGCCATGTGTCAAACAAGCATTAAGCTTCTAGAAGATTAGATGAAGGGGCTTATGTATCAAAGGACTAATATGCCCCTAAGGTTTCAGCTACCACACTCCCAAGCACCTTTTCACTTGCCATTTGTCACTTAAGTTACCATTAGACCAATGGCATATGAGGAGTCATCTTGGGAAGGAACGATCGAAGATGAAGCAACAAAAGGGAAGGAAAAGAGATGGGCGGCAATGGACAAGGCACATGCCCATGCCAAAGATTGTTTGTTGGGAAAATGAAGAGGCATGTGATATTTTACAAAGGTATCCTTGAAAAGATATTCACTTGCTTAAGAAAAGAAAGGGCATTAAGGGGAAATAAGGGATTTCGGCCAAGGGAGAGGAAACCCTACACGCCATCCCAAGTTGTCCCTTCCCAATGCAATCCCAAGTGGGATTCTAAGAGTATTTTCGGCAAAGAGAAAGGGGAGAAGAAAACACTTGCCTTTGTCATCTATGCAAGGGTTTTGGAGGCAACCAAAGGAAGAAGTGAGGAGACTACTATAAAAAGGAGGGAGTACACGCCTATGGGCTTTTCCCTTGCCATTGCTCAGAATTTGTATGAACTCTCACTCTCTCCACACATGTAACGCCCCGTTCCCAGAGGTCCGGACAGTTAGCTCCTATTACTCAAGAACATCTCCAATAATCAATAATAAATAAACGGAAACTCCACAACATACTTAAGTTATTTGTTTGATCCAAAAATCCGTGTCCTTCCACAGAAATACTAAACAAAAACCTCAATAAAACAAATAACATCTCCACAAAGACTCAAATTATTCACAACTTGAAGTACCAAAATAACCGCAAGAGATAAAACTACTAAATCTGATCCTCCCAAAATACTTGTACCCTTAGCACTCATTCATCTATGATCATCAGACTTTTCCAATACTTCATATTCTTGTTCTCCAGTTGGACCATAAAAATATCTGAAAAATGTTATGGAGATAAGGGGTGAGTTATCAACAACTCAGTAAGCAGAGAACATATGCTAGTATGTAAACATGAGTATTTTCACAGAGTTCAAAACGCAGAAACAAAACATTTCAGTTTCAATATGCAAATCTCAAAAATACCTATTATCAGAAAATCAGAGCGACATTTCAAACATTTCATATTTAGAAACCAACATTTCATATTCAAAGACTCATTTAGCACAACATGACTGAACATCTTCATCTTATCTTGTCATATTAGAGCATTATATTAGAATAGAGGTCGTGTTTAACCCCCGTGGTAGGGTTGTGCATTCTGTGAAAAGTCAAGCAGAACATAAATCTACTATTATATCCCGTGGTAGGGCCAAAGGTCACTATTATCTCCCGTGACAGGGTCAGAGGTCACTATTATATCCGTGATAGGGCCAGATGTCACTATTATATCCCGTGATAGAGCTAGAGGTCACTATTGTATCCCATGATAGGGCTAGAGGTCACTATTGTATCCCGTGATAGGACCAAATGTTACTATTATATCCCGTGACAGGGCCACATATCAGAGCAAAACAGAATCAAAATCACCATATCAGAATCAGAATCAAAGTTAGAACAAAATCAAAAATTCATGCCAAAGGTTTTTCAGATGCCACATCATATCAAAACAGAGTACTGAAATTCAGATCATTCTCACATACAGAAAGCAAAAGTTTGAGCATCTTTCTAAATCAATGCACAATTTTTCATATTCTCAATATCGTTCTTTTTCGAATTTCAGAGGCAGCATGACAAAATTTAGCTCATGTCTACACAATGCATGTCAGAAAATATTTTCCTTTTTTCGTACAGATTTCATGAGTAATGCAAATAAGCGACCGATGTTGATTTTTCCCAAGTTCTCATTTCATCACAAAATATGCAAAGTTTTCAAAAAGTCAACCTTAGTCTCATTAATTCATATAAAGCCTAGCATAGGAACCCCGCTTACCTAGGCTTCTTAACTTATTCAGAAATTCTCCACAACAATACTGAACAATTGTCAATCGTCACCTATAAAAATTTATGTAACTTAAATAAATCTCCAGTGAACAAATAAATCTCATATTACACCTGAAGTGCCTATTTAATTCCTCAAAAACTTAAAATTTCTCTTAATTCTAAAATACCATCACTTCCTAAATTCCTCAATATCCACATAACTATTAAACGCAGAATATTTCTAAAATTTCATAATAATATTAGTAATAGATACAATTATGTCGTAAAATACATTTCTGGTTTAAAGGCTCATTAAAACAAAACTGATTAAAGTAGGAGGGCAAATATTTCATTTAATAAAAATAGACTAATTAGTATCTCTTTAAAGAGTTCAAAATAAAAATCTTGCACTACTATGTACTTCTAAAAAAAATATTAATACTAATAATATCTTTCAAATATTTATTTAGTTTGTATTTAAAACAAAACTCATACAAAGTGAATTTAACATATAAAAACTACAACATGATCATCTTATAAATATTCTGTTCAAAGCATCAGTATACTGACTTAGTTTATAAGCCCATACATCTACACCCAAAATAGACTGTAACCCACATAAACAAAACTTAAGCTTTCAGATTCAATAAACATAATATTAACTCGTGTTTCAAAGAAGGCAAAATGGTAAAAACACCTAATATAATTAGAGTAACCGAGATACACAAACATATGTTTATTTCCTTCTTAAGAAAACTACCACAAAACAAAAGAAAATCTGGAGATGAGCAGCGGCAGAGACTTACCCAAGGGAAATCGAGAGGCAACAAGCGAAGGCTAGAAGATGCACTCATGGCAAGCACCAAAATCACCAAGAAACCGAGTGAAGCTCATGGCTTTTATGGGCAAAACAGGGCACGGAAAAAAGGGCAAAACAGAGCAATGAAAGACCAAAAAAAAGGGAATGCAATGGGAATAAATCACAAGCATGAGCCACAAAATTAGTAAGGAAAATTTAAGAGAAAGCACAACAATGGACGCTCACAGACAGACCTGCAAATGGAGAGAAAATAGATGAAAAATATATGCTGAAGAGGAAGAGATTTGTATGGTTTTACAGCAAAAAGGGAAACTGAAAATTAAAGAGATGGAAATGGAAACATTACCAGCTGAAGATGGAGGAATGAGTGGTGGTGTTTGCTGACTTGCAGAGGGGAAGAACCGAAAATAGGATGGAGAGGAAGAAGGAACACAGCAGATGGCATCCCAATGAAAAATCGAGGAAAGAAATGACATAAAATGAAAGAAAAAAGGAGAAGCAGCAGCCACACGAATTGAAGAAAGGGGAATGAAAACTGAAATGGAAAGCTGGAGAGGCAACGGCGGAGTTAAGAAAAGAGACGAAAAAACCCTATGGCTGGACCAAACGACGCCGTTTGAGGGGTTTAGTGGGCTGGGTTGAAGGCTCATGGGTTGGGCTGGGAACCAAAAGGGCTGGGACCTAAAGAAACTAAAACACACTCAAACAATTCCAAAAATAGACGAGTCCAACAACAGAAAAAAAAATGCACAATAAAAATAAATAAGAGCCAATTAAAACACTACAACTCAATATTAATAAAATAAAATAATTAAAGTCTAACAATAAAATTATTCATTAAAGCAAATAGCAATTTAAATGCAAACAATAATTAATATCAAGAAAGAACCTCAAAATAAATTTCACAACTTAGAAATTATAAAATAAATCCAACGAGAAATCCGATAAATTTAAAACAAGAAAACCAATATTTAAGTTAATTAAATAAATCATTCAATTAAAAAAATACACTAAAATACAGGGTATCACAACACAACTCTCACATGCTCACTTGAAGATTCTCCTACTTTCTCTCACTTTCTTTCCAACCAAACAAGGAAAATTCCTTTTTAAGAGAGGATTTCGCCACCAACAAGGATAGACAAGGTAAGGTTCTGTTTTCTCTTAGTCTTACACACACGTGTCACTTTCTCAACTCAAAATAAGATTCAAATCTCATAGGATTTCGAGAATGGTGAACACACGTTTTTACCCGTTTTTATGGAAAAATGTTTTTGGGTTTTCAAAGAACCCTTGAAGCCAAATAGTGGGGGATGTTCATCCTCCATGTTTTCAATCACCACATGTGTTCTTACCTTACTTTGAGTTTTGTTTTATAACATGAGTGAAATGAAGGAGTTTTGACCTAAAAACCCTAAAGGTCGTATGGTTTAAGATCAAGTGATGCCCTAGAAACCCTCACACACTCAAGAACACGAAATAGGATTTTTAGACACTCTTTCTAATGAAACACATTTTAGATTACAGCTTGCTAGTATTTCCTTATGTGAATTTTTGTAAGTATACACTCAACTTGTTATTGGTTAATACTTGTATATATTTGTGTAAATCCTTTCATTGTTATGTTTGCTTTGATTGCTAATTCTTCTTTGTTTTTTTGAATATGCTTATATTACCTTGGAATATGAATATTACATGAATGATATGATACAGTTTAACATGAATATGGCAAGAATGTCCTTAGCATGTTTCGGTTCTAAGGAAAACAATGTTGTTGATTTGTGATACTTGATGATTCTTCCTATTTTTGCACTTACATGTTTCGGCTAAGGCACTTTTTCATAGTTCCAAGTATGTGTTTTGATGATCCATGTGATCTATGTCATTATGACATGAATTGAATATGTTATGCTTGATTATTTCATACATGGCATTTCATATGTCTTAAGTTTCATGTCACATGTCAAGTGTAAGTACGTATGTCTTAAGTCCCATGTCACATGCATTTGGGGAAAAGTGTTTCCAAGAGAAAAGAGTTTAAAAAATTTTATGATGACCCCAAGTGCTAGGACAGGGGAATTTTCTAGTGGAACTCCTATGTTCACTCTGAAGTGTTTAAGAATAGAGTGGTAACCCCTGGGTCGACAAAGAACCGTCGACGAGCCTCAAATGGATTCTTTTGAAAGAATGCCGAGGCAAGGATGCACCTAACGCTAGTAGCTGCATAAGGCATATAACCCGACGAAATAAGGTCGAGTTAATATGAAATCTCTATTTATGACGTATACATCACGGTGCACGGAACGTTGATGGTAAGGTAATGTAACACCCCCTTCCTGTAGGATAGAGATATTATTAACATTCATAACATAATGCCTGGTAAAGAGATTCATATCCTGAAATACCTCATTTATTGAAAAGCATCAAAATATTAAAACTACATTGAACATGATTGTTTCGAAAACTGAATGTAAAGTAAAAGAACATAAACTAATCCTATGAATGACATGAAAGAAATCTAATTCTTGTGTGAATATCACTTATTCCTTCCTAAGTCTTTGTACTAGATCTACTCCTAGTCATCCATCTATGCATCATCATAATCACCATCTGTGAGAATTAGACATAGAAAAAAAAGGAAGGCAAACAAAAATGAGCCAAATACTAAGTAAGTAGCACATCATATCATAAAATATAATTTAGCCTAGCATGGACTTCCTTTCTGAAGAATCTTCACAACATACATACAGCATCACAGATTCACAATCATGCACGTAACATAACTTTCTGAAAAACTTTACATATATACATATATCGTCACAGATTCACATAGCATAAATATTCATCATTAACATAAGCGGAAGCATACATAATCATGACAAACATGTAACGTAAATGCATTATAACTTGTTTATCTTGTCATAACATGGAGTGAAACACGCTTGAGTCCGTGTTCACCTAACTAGCATTACATGGAGTGAAACACGCTTGAGTCCGTGTTTCACTTAACTGGCATAACGTGGAGTGAAACAGCTTGAGTCCGTGTTTCACTTAACTGGCATAACATGGAGTGAAACACGCTTCAGTTCGTATTTCACTTAACTTGTGGTTAACCACGCTTGAGTCTGTGGCACTATCTTAAAACTTCTTATCTTTCTTAATGCATGAGAATTTATTAGGCTTCATGAACTTTTCTAACATGGCATATTCTTGTTCATGACATAGCATAACATGCCATTTTCTTGTACATGGCATAGCATAACATAACATGACATAACATGATTTGAACATTTTCTGACATTCCATGGCATACATGATCTAAGCATTACATGAACATGGCATACATGATCCTAGTACTACATGAACATGGCATACATGATCTAGGTACTACATGAACATGGCATACATGATCTAAGTACTACATGAACATGGCATACATAATCTGGCTATTCTATTACTACAGGAATGTCTCATGGCTTGTGACGCCTCGATCCCGGAGGTCCGAAGAGTTAACTCTTAATATCTAAAATCAACTTAAATGACACAACTAAAAATCCAGAAAATTTGAAACAATGCTAATTCATTTAATCAATCCAAATATCTAAGTTCCTCCATGGGGATAATAAAGAGAATCTCAATAACATAACTTAAAAATTCTCCAAAACGTGAAATTATCCTTAACTCATCAAATCAAAATACCTGAAAAATAAAATCAGTTTACTAACTACAACTCTCAAATAAGCATTTGTACCCTCAGGTACTTATTCCACTTCAATCATCACAACATGCTAAAACTTCTTACTCTTGTTCTCCAGCTGAACCATCAAAATTATCTGAAAAATATATGGAGATAAGGGGTGAGTTATCAACAACTCAGTAAGCAGAGGACATATACTAGTGTGTAAACATGAGCATCTACAGAAATTAGAATGCATAACAAAACATTTTCATTCTCAGAGTGCGGAAACAAAACATGTTATCAAAATATCAGAGTGAAGATTTAGAAATAATTTCATTCAAAAATATCCTTTTAGCATAGCATAAATGATCATCATCATCATCAGAACATTATATCAGAACAGAAGCCATTATAACCCCCATGGTAGGGTTGTGCAATCTGCGGGTAACCAAGCAGAACATAAATCACTTTGTCACCAAGGTGTGCACTCAAAACTGAACAGAACGAAAACATAATCAAATTCAGAATCAAAGAGTCTTGCCAAAGGCTTTCAGAATCACATCTTATCCAAACAGAGTACCTGAACAAAATCATATTATCTTCTTAATCAAACAGATCCAAAGCATATTTACAATATTTATGCACAAATTTTTATATTCACTCTTTTGTATAAATCAGAAATAAAGTGTTAAAAATAAGCTCATGTCTACACCAGTCATGGCAGGAAGTAATTTTTCTTAAACAGAATCTCATGAGTAATGCAGAACAAATAACTGAGGTAGTTCAAATTTCTTTTCATAATCAAATATGTATATTTTTCAAAAATAACCTCAGCTCATTTTATTTTAGATGCAAAGTCTAGCATAGGAACCCCGCTTACCTGGACTTCTTAGCTTTTTTTTTAGAATTTTCCTCAAAAATGTCGAACAATAATTAATCGTCACCTATAAAATAATCACATAATTCTCATAAATTTTCAATTAATCTCATATTTCGATATTCAATCCTACGCTTCTAAAATAGCCTATTGAAATCCTCAAAACCTAAAATTCAAATAATCACTTTCTAAAATCGTCACTGTTGCTTTAATAACAATGATTAACACATTTAAAAGTTTGATCTATTTATTATTGAAAACAAATTATAAAGTTTAATACTAGATAATATAATTATCCTAAAATATTTTAAAATAAACATAACTATTTTTAAATAGACTAAATCATATCTAAAGTGTAAAAACAACATTACTCCAATATTATTTACTCTTAAAATAAATCTTTACTTAATAACATGTTGAAAAATACTTAAGTGATTTTATGAAATCCTAAATATAATAGTGTACTATTACATAATATAAATTAAAAGCTAATTAATATATCCTGTATTAGAGGGTATTATGGTCATTTCAATTAATTCTTTGAAAACTAAACAAAACCTACGTAAATCTACAGAACATGCACGGTAGGGCTTACCCACGGAGGAAATCACACGGCAGCGTGCGACGTAGCAAGGGGCCAGGTAGACGGTAGTGATCACGACAGAGCATTGGACGAGAGAGAGAGAGAGACCAACGAATGAAGAAAAACAATGAACGACAAGAGTAAGCCGAGAGAGTGACACGGAGGCACTGTCGGTGGCTTACTGAAAGGGACGCGGCGGAAAAGGAGTGGCATGGAGTGACTGTCGGAGTTCTCTGTGCCGGTGGTAACGACGTGGAGGCACTGGCACCGTGTGTGGTGGCGATGAACGACAAGGGCACTGGGCTGTGATGCTCTGTTTTCGATGGCTAAAATAGCAGAATTTTGGATCACTCCGCAGATGGTTGTTCTCGGTACTTTTGTGGTGGTGCAGCAATGTACGGCGGAGGATCTGGACTTCCAGTGATGGTCAAGTGGAGGTGATGCACGGTGAGGTGGAGCTGCGATCCATGGAGACGCAGTGTGCATGGGTTACTTCTGTTTTACGTGGAGATGGAGGTGGCGGTGCGGAGGAGTTTGCTGCAAACATTCAAGGACGCAGGCTAAGACAGTGGGGTGGTTGAGGCTTACGTTTGCGTGGTCTGGGCAATGGGCACAGTGGTTCGTGTGTTTCGGGCTGGGTTTGATCGAGGCAGTGGGTGGGATGCTGCGTTGCGGCTGGTCTTCAAGCGGGTGGGAGGACGCACTGAAGTTGGATGGTGGGAGGGCATGCAACGCTGCGGTTGCTGTTTGCGTAGGGAGGAGTTTCAAGCGGCGGCAGTGTTTGGGTAGTTTCTCATTGCATGGGAAAAGCATATGCATATATATATATATGTGAGGTGAAACCCTAGAGAGACGAGAGAGACGTGTGTGTGCATGCATGCCGTGAACGAATGCGTGTATAAGCATGTCGTGGATGAGAGGCAGACCAAGGGGGAAAAAGAAAAATAAAAACGAAAAGAAAAGAAAACAAAATTAAATCTGATGTTTAAAATCAAAAAATAAACATGTGAAGAAAATTTAATAAAATAAAAGAACTAAAAATAAATAAATAGATAAAAATAGTGCTTGGTTGGGTCCAGGTGTTACATGGCTTCCATGTGATTTTAGTAACATTCAATCCATCAAACAAAAAATTCATTCATTCAAGCATAATATCATATTTCATCAAAAGTCGTGAAAGGAATCTAACCATGACTTGTCTTTTAGCGTAGCGTAGATAACCATCATAAGCACATCATTTTTTCATACATAACAATATTCGGAGTACGCATGCATTTATATGATCATATTATTTACCTCTTAGCGCTGCTTCCTGGTTTCCAAGTGGTAGCTCGTTACCTATACGAGGTACTCGACGTTACTAATTTTCTAGAAAAAGTGTCCTAACACCCTTCATAAACTTTAAATCTTTCAATCTAATAAAATATCTAGCTATATACTGAATTCATTAATTATTGATATCACTATTACATGGCTACTAAAACAATAATATCATATCTAGTCCTTTAAATATAATTTAGTAGGAAATATCTACATATTATGTAGTTTATAAAATAACAATGTAATGATTCGCAACCTAGGTTTAATAATACTATAGGCCCACCATGTATTAATACCCAGTGTTATAAGTTTCACTTCCTTAAGTATTTTCTGAAAAAACTAGTTTGGGGGTTACAAATAGATTCAAATAAAACTTTGGTCTAATTTAAAAATCATTAAAATAGTTTATGTGACAACATTATTAAGCCCACATTAGAAAACAGTCTACTTAAATAATATACTAGTTTCTGGAGACCACTAAAATTTGGGTCTAGCATATAATATGGCCCATGTAGAAATTAGGCCCTCTTAGAGTTTATAAGGCTCCTGACCCACTCTTAAATTCAGTAATGTAAAAGCCCTAAGGGCTGAGAAAGAAAGGCTCCTAAGAGAAGCATCGTGCGATGGAAGGGGCAACTCACCGAGAGGAAAAGCGAATGCACGGCAGCTAAGGGTGGTTGGGAGTGACCAGCGGCACAACTGGGAGATCCCTATGGTGGTGCGACACCAAGAGAGGGAGAGAGAGAGAGAGGGGGAAAGAGATAGTTTAGAGAGAGATGGAATTGAAAACCTAAATCACCGAGAGGGAGGAAGGGTGAGTGGAACAACAGTGGCTTACATGAGGGTGAGGGAGTGGGTGCGACGGGGCTAGGTTGGCTGGTAGTTTCTGGCATCATGGTTGGTGCTCCGACGTCCTAGGGTGGTCGGTGGTGGTTGGGCAGAGTATAAGGCTTATGCGAAAGTGAGTTCTTCCTCCAGGTATTTTTGTGGGTTTAAATCAGAGGGTTTTCATGGGATTTTATATATGATGGGGAAGGGAGTAGCGTGAGTCCTCAGGAGGTATGCTAGTGTTTGAAGTTGGCTACACTTAGGAAATTATTCCTACAAAGATATGGATTCTGAGAGTATTTTTGAAGAGTTTGAGTTGGAGTTAGTTTCAAACTAGAACCTAATCTAATATGGGAACCTAATGGATAACTATACGAATGTTTTGAAAGGAAAAGAATCACTATTTTAATTTATCTGTTACTATATTTCCTAAAATAATAATAAAAATAAAACAAGTAAATAAATATAATACTAGTTTTAAGCTCTAAGTTTGGACCTGTATGTTACAAGTAACTAGTAGGAACACGTGGTGCAAAGGGAAACCGTGTTGTGTCCGCCCTCTGAGCAAGGATCATAGCTCATAAGTTATGGATCACTTGATGAAAATCTCGTGATATGATAAAGATCACTCAATGAAAATATTGTAATATGTTCTGACAAGGCAAGTTCTAATTAAGATCAACATGAATAAAAAAGTCAAGAAGTTTTTCTGAAAAAGCTAGAGTCTCTGTTATAAGTCTTTTGAAAATGGTCAAATGCATAAGTCAAGTTCCGGTCAAGTCATATGTCAAGTACATGTCTATGCACGCATTTCATGATTTATCTCTTGTATGCTTGTGTTAACTATTGTATGTTGTGCGATTACTTGCTGAGATTTCTAGAAATCTCATTGTGGTAGTTTTCACTACCATTCTCCAACTACAATGGTAGAAGTTGTGACAAGCGTAGAAGACGACACTCATGGCCAAGAGGAAGAGAACGGCAACTCCTCCGAAGAGGATCCTGCCTAAGATGGTTATGAGTTGGCTTGAGCCCTCCATCCTGGAGCGACTTGAGGCCATTGATCGGGAGATCACTGGAATACTCCTTCTCATTGAGGAATTCAGACAGTGAAACAATCAGGATAAAGATAGGGCCTTAGAGAAGCACGTGAACCCCAAGTCCTCTTGATGAAAACGGGAACTTAAGATATTTTGTGGAAAGAAGGGAAAAAAAATAGAGAACTTATGGTTTAAATCTCAACTTTTGAGGAACAATGTTTTGAGAAGGTCCCATGTTTTGGGAGATTAAAATATACTCTAAGCTTTTGGGATGCTATGTCATGCTTATGGATATGGACAATGTTGAGGGTATTTTGTTAGTAATGGTGACATGTGCTTAGCAATTGCTTATCGCATTACTTAGACAATCCAACTTTTACTATTTTCCGCTACTATAATATTGCATGCTACTATAATATTGCATACTACTAGTGTATTTGCGTGCATAACATATTATATTTGCGTGCATAACATATTATGTACGAGGGGTGTGTAGCCTTGTATTATATATCCTGACGTTTCAGTCACTATTCAATCCCAAGCGGGGACTGAGGGCACCACAGAAATTCATCTCGTGTGCAAAAAGGCCAAACACCTATTGAACCATCTAGGCGAGTAAAATTTGAGGCAACCAAAGACCTAGTGTGAAGATCGCGAGGACAAACCACCTTCCGAGAGCAAAGAGAATGTGAAGAAGAGAGTCTTTCCTTGGCAAGTGGAAGGTAAAGATGATCTTCCCTCATTGGTTTGGTGAAGGGGGGAAGGTCTGTATAGTGCAACTAGTCCAAAGAAAGGACGAGTGTCACCATATAGAAAGCCTGGCAGATACATCTCAGTACAACGTGTAACAAAGGACTTCTTATCTTATGCAGGGTGAGCAAACATGAAGGTGAGAAAGGTTGGTGCAAAAGCCAAGAAAGAGGACTTGAAGCGTCTGGTAACTCGGACAAAGGGCGAGATACGAGCCAACGTGAGAAAAGATCAAGGACATGACCCATGTGGATGTACAAGCTTTTTGGGATAACACAAAAATGGTCAAAGGGTAGCATTGTCGTATGCAAAAGACCACACTCCATTTGAAAAGTCACATCTGGAGTGGTTCTGCAAGGAAAAGGCTACGGCTCTACAGGCTATTTCTTTCGAACCTAGAGTTACGGTCTAGTGCCACATGGGTGACCCGTACTTGAGGAAGGACTGCAGATTGGACACAAGTCAACCCACATAAATGTGCATGCCTCGTCCTATCAGTCTGTCTGTCATCCTGCAGATGGACGGTTGAGACTAAAGGGCTCATATTCGGGCACATCAGAAGTCAGAAGGACACCTGATGATATCGCCTATAAATGGCTTAAGGTAAAAGACAGAATCTCACTTTTGAAATTGTAAAGTGTTGAATCTACTTTGGAGTTAGAAACTTCAAAGAAAGCAAATGACTTCAAGGGCAAGATGGAGAGAAGATATTATTAAGAATTATGGAGTAAATATTGTGGATATATCATAGGATTTGCATTGTTATTTTGTAACCTTTCCCTTTCTATTCATGACCACGTCTCAATCGTTTATTTGAAAAGAAGAATGTACCTCGGAAAGGAATTCCATAGATTTAAATACGTCAAAAGTGACATGCTCCTCACCCTCCTCCATATCGAGTACAATGAAGTCGGCAGGGAAGATGAACTTATCAACTTTCACCAGTACATCATCAATGAGTCATCTCGGGTATTTAATAGATCTGTCCACCAACTGTAGAGAGATGGTGGTCGGCTTTACTTCTCCAAGACCTAGTTCCCTAAAAGCAAAGAGAGGCATTAGATTAATACTTGCACCTAAGTCACATAAAACTTTATCAAAATATGAATTTCCTATAGTGCAAGGGATCGTGAAACTCCCCAGATCTTTTAACTTAGACGGAAGCTTCTTTTGTAAAACTGCACTACTCTCCTCAGTCAGCATTACAGTCTCATGCTCCTCCAACTTCCACTTGTTTCATAATATATCCTTAAAAAATTTTGCATATTTAGGCATTTACTCTAAAGTTTTAATGAGAGCAATATTAATATGCAATTGCTTAAATATACTCAGAAATTTAGAGAACTGATTATCAATTATGTTTTTTCTTAATCTCTACGGAAAAGGAATTGGTGGATCATAAATTGAAGGAGAATAAGTTTCAGATATAAACTCTCTGGATTTCTTGGATTTTGCAGCCCCTTTATTCTCCTTAGTCATTTTAGCTTTCTGGTCGGTCATATCCGGCTCTACTTTTTTAACCTCGAACTCAACTTCCTTCATCTCAGATTCCATGTTTTTGACAACTTCTACATCTCGCTCGATATTTAATATTTGCAGTGGTCATATGCCCGCCCACTTCGCAATGTTATGGCTTTGATATGTTCCTTCGGATTGGTCACAGTGTTGCTCGATAAAGTCCCTGCTATCCTTTCGGTAAGCATGTTTGAGAGCTGACCAATTTGTGCCTCAAGATTGCGGATTGAAGCCGAGTTGTTTTGGATCACCATATCAGTTTTTTGCATGTACTGCATAAACATATCTTCAAGTGTCAGTTTCTTCTCTTCCTGTGGATACCATTGAGGTGGTCTAGCCGACCCTTGATTATTGCTCTATGAAAAGTTAGGGTGATTTCTCCATTCAGGATTGAACGTGTTTGAATAAGGATTATTTTGACGTTGAAAATTGGACATATAATGGGCGTATTCATAACTCGGTTGGGCAAAAGGATTCCCCACTTGGCAATCTACACTTGAATGATTTCCTGCGCAATGAACACAAACAACATTCGTTTGAATAGCATTAACATTCATCTTACCTAATTGTTGTGATAGATTTGCTATCTGCACCGCCAATATGGTAATAGCACAATCTCTTAACGCCTTGTGCTCTTGGTCGGCCATATTAAATTTAGATACGGTGACCTCTTTCTTCTTCTTTTTATTGATCTGACATAAGGTTCTTTCAATCTCGGGATCGAAAAATGTATGCTCTAATGATTTACATCGGGGCATGCACCTCTGGTTCCTTAAAACAAAAACCAAAACTGTTGAAAATTAGACACATAATGGACTTGTTCATAACTCGGTTGGGCAAAAGGATTCCCCATTTGGCAATCTACACATGAATGATTTCCTACGCAATGATCACAAACAACATTAGTTTGAATAACATTAATGTTCATCTTACCTAGTTGTTATGATAGATTTGCCATCTGCGTTGCCAATGTGGTAATAGCATAGTCTTTTAACGCCTTGTGCTCCTGGTCGGCCATATTAAATTTAGATGCGACGACCTTTTTCTTCTTCTTTTTATTGATCTGACGTAAGGTTCTTTCAATCTCGAGATCGAAAAATGTATGCTCTAATGATTTAGATTAGGCCATACACTTTTGATTCCTTAAAACAAAAACCAAACTGAGATCTAATTTAAACCAAATAATTTTTTTCTTAAACTAAAATAAAATCCAAAATAGTAAAAATCTAACTAGTATCAATATCAATAACAAATAACTATTCCCCGACAATGGTGCCAAAAACTTGTTCTGCTGAAAAATATCTGCAAGTGCACAGAATCGTAACAAATAGTAAAGTATTTTTAAAGAAAACAGATGTCGAACCCACATGGATTAATTATGCTATTGACTATTAAAATTTACTAAATTAATTACTATTTGGAAAACTGAAATTTTAAGAATAAATTATCTAAATTAAACTGAGGAAAATAGCATTAAAATTAAGATTTTAAAGATAATAAGAATAGATCTAGAACATTTGATTTCACCTAGAAAATTTCACACAATTTATTCTTCATTGTTATATAATTCCAATTATCCAAAGTTGATGATAAAAATCTCTTAACTATTCAATATTTTCTCTTGAACAATACCAAAAATATCTCCAACTAATAATTATATCTTTCTATGTGAATTTAACTAATTGGAGACTAATCGCAGTAAAGTATCTATACTTTTGCTCAACTAATAGTGCTTAATCCTAGAGTTTTAATCACAAATCATCTCTAGGTCTCATTGCGATTTAATAGGTCAAACAATAATTAGCTAGAAAATTGCAAGCATTAAGAATAAGGAATAAACATTCAATCATGGAAATATTGAAAATAAAATAACTAAGAATATAAATTATGTGTTCAATGCTAGACTACATCAAAATTCGTGAAAATAAATGGCCAAGATGTAAGGTTCCTGATCGAGATGAATGACTTCTCTCGTCAACCTACCGAGCGGTAAAACTGCTCGCCTTTACTAGTTGTTACCCAAAATGTCGTTTAGGTTGGTCTTTTAAGTTGGTCGTTTAGACTAGTCGCCCAATCTAACCGCCCGGAGCCTTGTCGCCAAGTCTTCTCACCCAAGAGGTAAAACATCTCGCTTATCGCCTAACTCTTATCCCCAATTCTAGTCGTCGTTGGGTCTTCTCGCCTAAATCTCATCGGCTCTCTTCAGATCTCGTCGCCTCTCGTTGGTATGGATCCGTAGTCTCTTCTTTTGTACCAAAATGCTCTCCTTTCACACTAAATCTTTTCATTCCTTCAAATCCAAAAAATAAAGAAAAATATATAAAAATAAAATCAAATCAATAGAATTGAAGAAAAACTGACACTTTTCATAAATAAAGGAGTAATTAAAATCACATAAAAATCACTCATGGGACGAGTTCTCGCTTTTGAGACCTTACTCACTAGAGAGCTCGTTAAGTCAACTACTTCGAAAAGCAAGGAGTAGAGAGGCGACGAAAGGATTTTTGGCATAGAAAGGTAGGTTAGCTTATAAGACAATGCTGAAAAATGTGGGGTGAATGTTGTGAGTAAGAGGCATTGCATTATTTCTGTAACTTCTCTCCCACATTCTATAAGCATGAATATGTATTTTGATCATTATATTTAGGCCTATATTTACGCACTGATTTCTAAGGTTTTGAATGTTTGAATGTGTTAACTGTTTTCAATACTCGACTCTAAATCCTTGTGTGGGAACCTAAAATCTCCGTGTGAGAATGTCTATCTTTGTGTCAGAAGTCGGTAGCATGAATCTATGATCATGGAGCAGGACGCGGAATTCTTCGAGCCATTCCTGAGAAACTTTGTCACGTGCTTCACACTGGCAGGAATTCCTTCAAAATTGGGAACCCACGGGTTTTTAAGAAAGAAAAAGAATACCTCGTGGAGATTGGGGTGGAACAATGTCATATTTGACCTTACCGGATTGTCGAGATGTTGGTTCCCCGGATGTATCACATGTTGGTATCCTCGAGTTGGTTGGCAGGTTAGAAGCATCCTCGATGCAACAAATATCTATGTGTGAGAAGTATGTGTGTGAACATCTATCTGTGTGCATGTTAGAGTTGGATTGGTTGAATGTTACTGGGGCTGAAATGGGTTGAATACTAGATTTTACGAGTTTTTTTACTTATATTAGAGTTGGATTATTCTTCGTCATATTAGTACTAATGTGTTTCTGTACTTTGCATAAGCGTAAAAGGCAACGTCCCTAGAGGAAGAATCATCGCCATGCCTGTATGCACATGTGTTATCTGAGAAGGTGATTCCTCGCCACGTTTGAGGATGCACGTAGCTGTAAGAGTGAGGGTGATTCCTCACCATGCAAATACGTGTCTGTCAAATCTTTTCATGAAAGTGTTCATAGCATTTTCGGTAGCATTCTCCCTTATGAGCAGTCTTGTCATAACCACCTAACCTTCCTATGGTTTCATTGTTGAGAACATGGATTTTAATGCACATTCAAGATCCCGGCATGATGCTCGAGGAAGAAGAGTTAAACCCGTCTGAGTCTTGAGTGCAGAGACTAGTGACAACCGTAGTTACTTTGTACCTTCCATTATAATATATAATATTAATTTGTAAGACTACTTGTAATCAGTCTGCCACCTTAGGATGTCTAACTTTATGTAGGTTTAGATGATGTAATATCTTAGGATTTAATGAAGGGTGAGAGGCCCCATTTTGTTATGAAGTTTAGTATTCTAGTACTTAATAGCTAGCATTGTCACCACAACATATTCTACTTAAACTGCTGTTGCGAGTTCATAAATAAATATCTATCACTTGTACTTCCCTCGAGAAAATTACACACCTAATTCAATTTCCTCTTGGGTGCTAATCGTTGGCCAGCACCCATGGCACCATGAACCCTCATCTAGACCTTAAGGAATGAGGAGCCACAACTTAGTATCAGAGTGTGTGTTTAAACATGACTCTAGGCAACTCTTCATATAATAGGATAAGACCAGAAAGTAGGAGTTAATCTAGCACTATAAGCTGAGATTTAGAATTAGGCTTGAACTGTGCTTAGGATCAAGAGATGGGATAACATGTAATAGGCTTGGGTTATGTGGCAAGATTTGGGGATGGTGTGATCAAGAGCCCTGCGAGGAGAGCAAATGTGGTCATAAGGGAGGATAGTCCGATGGAGGGAGAGACAAGGAACTAGTAAGAGCATAAAACATGATATCAAATGTGTTGGAACAACAACACGAGATGTACTCTCATCACATGCAAGTTCAGTCGTTAAGGTCCTCCATGGAGAAAGTAAGGGGATGTATGTACAAGCGATGTCTGGCTCACCACTACTCGGGATTAGGGTCAGCGAGGGCAGAAAGATGGATACCCGATATAGAGAGGACCTTTGAGGTGTGCAGATGCACCAAGAATCAAAAAGTGTTATACGCAAGCTACCTACTCCAGAGGGAGGCAACTCTATGGTGGGATACCCAAAGACAACTCCTTACAATAGAATTCGAAGCCAGGAGAAGGATCTCATGGAAAAGGTTCAAGAAAGAATTTAAAGATTGGTATTTTTTGGAAATTATAAGGAAACAGAGGTTAAAAGACTTCGTTAATTTGGTCCAAGTAAATATGACGGTAGACTAGTATGACGCCAAATTTATGGAGTTAGGAAGTTTTGCCCATCATCTTATCTCTACGAAAACCATGTGGGTGGAATGATTTCAAGATGGATTGCAAACCCACATTAGGACACACGTCTAGAGATTATGGATTTCAAGAAATTAGTTCAAACTGAATCAATAACCGAACAACAACATCGAAACTCATTTGTTGTATCCCCAAATCTAAAGAAACGATGGTGGTAGGCAAAGGGAGTAGCTCAGGAGTCCCACATAAATTCATGTCAAGGACAAGTGGACGACCACCAATCATCCAAGGTTCACGAACGAGCAAGACGATGCCACTATGTAACGTTTGCCATAGATCTCACGAAGGGGATTGTCGATAAGTCTAAAATGTGTACTACAGGTGTAAACAGACGAGACATTACCCTTAGGATTGCCCCCAGGCACCTCAAGTGTAGCAAATGACGCTAGGAGGAGGACGTGGAGGCCTAAGGCAACCCGTGGAAGCCAGAGTATACGCACTTACCCTGGGAGAGGTCAACGAAGATACCATAGAAATGCAAGAAGTCAGTGTCATCACAGGTATGGAGCTATATCTTGCCATAGTTAATTTCCTTCGTAGGAGTCCTTCACATATAGTAAGTAGTAATGGTTATCATAGGAAGAGTTAAAGTATCACAAGTCTACGTGAGTGCCTTGTTTAACTAGGGAGCTTCCTAGTTGTTTGCATCTTCCACATTGGTTAGGATGGCTGGCCTTCGAATGCAACCATTGAGCCAAGAACTCATGACGACATTACCGAACAAAGAAACGATGTTTTGTACCAAGGTAGTTAAAGAATGTCTGTTGGAGGTAGAGGGAGTTCCCTTGCTAGCATTTAACATTATCTCGGGGATGGATTGGTTGCGAGAATAAATTGTTGTTCGATGATTGTAACCTTTCGAGTACCAAGAATTTTGGTTAGAAGTTTTAAAGGAAACAAATTGTGCCTGTAACCATAAGTTATTATGCCACTTCAGGCCAAGAGGAGTTAATAAAAGGGGCTAAGGCCTACCTAGTGAATCTAGCCTTAAAGAAAAGGATGTGTAGGGAAGTGGAGGATATATCAGTAGTGAGAGAATTCCATGAAGTTTTTGAGGAATTGCCAGGGATGGCCCCTGCCAACGAGATTGAGTTTGCAATTGATTTAAAAACAGAGATTGTCCCAATCCATACAACACCTTATAGGATGGCCTAGATGGAGTTGAAGGAATTGAAGAACCAATTGTGTGAGTTGTTGTAAAGAAGAAGGATGGAACTCTTAGAATGTGCATTGATTACCGGGAGTTGAAAAAGGTGACTATTAAAAATAGGTTCTCGTTGCCTAGGATAAATGACTTATTCGATTAGCTGTAAGGAACTGTAGTCTTTTCTAAGATCGATCTCAAATCTAGGTACCATCATCTAAGGATTTAAGGAAGGTGATGTACCTAAGACAACTTTATGGACTAGGTGCGGTCACTATGAGTTCACTGTAATGCCTTGTGGGTTGGCAAACACCCCAGCAGGTTTTATGGATCTCATCAATAGAGTATTCTGACCATACTTAGATTTACTTGTGGTGCTGTTTATAGACGATATCTTAGTGCACTCTCGAAATATTGAGGAGCAGGAAATCTCCTAAGAAGGGTGCTAAGGACTCTCTGGAACCACCAACTATATGCCAAACTTAGCAAGTGCGAATTTTGGTTGGTGGAAGTAAAGTCTCTAGGCCATGTAATCTCTGAGGAAGGAATCATGGTTGACCCAAGCAAGGTGGAAGCAGTGATGGATTGGAAACGACCCATCTCAGTACAGGAAATACATCAATGGAAATGCATCAATGGAAACTTGGCCAGAAACTTCCACTCGAGTTTTCTCCAAGAAAGTGAAATGAAAGCAACAAGAACATGAAGGGTCTAGCATGGACAACTTATAGAGGACTAGAGGGATGAGGGGGGATGTGAGGATGACCAGTTGATGGGAGTTTTGTCAGCCATGACTAGGGGAAAAGCCATGGGCAACAACCCACGATATTTAGCCTTGAAGTTGCCATGTGACATGGTGGTTTTGGGTTGTGGTTTGGCCTCCCATCACCCACTTATTGGGCTGACAATGGTCGCCATAGTACACCTAGGGTAGTTGGAAAAACTTCATCAACAAGATTTGGCATTATGACACTTTTCAGTGGGCCTTAATGGGCCTAAACTGATTGGGCCTCACTTAGGGTTTAAAAAGGGTTTAGTTTTGGGTTTCGACTTCTAACAAGTCCAAATCCAAATTTTATAGGTCCAATGAAATTACCAAGATATAAAATAATAGAGTAATGCTACATACAGTCGTGGAGTGCAAAAGTGTCACGCAATCATTTTTGAAAACGAGTGGGGTTTACTATTAAAAAGTTAGTTTTTTTTTATGTGGGCCCCTTATTTACTCATTTTTTTAAAAGGGATTGCGCGGCATTTGCGCACTCCATGAGTACAAATATCATTTCTCAGAAGAATAAATAAGGATGTAATGACATGAATTTGAGTGGTTAATAACATGTGAAAGTGATTTAATCAAGTGATTAATCACTAAGCTAAAACCGGCAAAAAATAGAGTTTGGGAAACCATTTAGGATTTCAGCTTACACCAAGGTTTTGAGGTTTAATGGTTTAGAGTTTCACTAGAGTTGAAATCCTCTTTAGTTTGGCACAAAGTGTTTGGTTGAATGGAATAGTGTTTGGGTTAGGTGGCATGATCACAATGCTTATTTTCCTTCATTTTCTTTACATTTCCATCTCATAGTTCCTCTTAGTTTCAAATGTCTTACACTATTCACCAAATGTGGCTAAGATATTGCCGAGTGTCAAAATAAAAGTTTTAAACTGATTTAGACAATCCACATTGTGATTTGAAAATCAACTAGAGTGGGTGCCACATGGCACTATCACGAATGTTACTATTCACTCCGAAAAAAGTAAAAATAAATATTGTATCATAAAATCCTTAATAATCATAACGAATCTAGTGGTGCAATCAATTTCACAAAATTCGTCTCCTAAGTGCCCCAAAGAAATGAAAAAGTATTTATGAGCAGTTATCATCTGGAAAATGAAAATAGTATTATTGCATCGTAAAATCCTAAATATTCATATAAGACTAATGGCGTAAATCATTTCTCAATTTCATACTCCTAAGTACCTCAATAAATAAAGTATCATTTTTGACTCCATAGCAGTATAGAAATTGACTATGCTAACGATTGAAACCTAAATGATTGCTTAATTCGTGAAACCGTTATGGGTTTCCATGAAGTTCCTAAAGTCTAAAGAATTTTGTCCACTGAATTTCCAGTGGGTTGTTAGACAATATGGGTAGTAATGGACTGATTGACCTAGAGTGCTCACTTTTTACTGGTCACTACCATGGATACAATTAGCAAACTCACCCAACTGTACATAAGGAAATTAGTGAGGTTACATGGTGTCCCTAAGACTATAGTACCAGATCGAGACCATAAGTTTACCTCTCACTTTTGAAGGAGTTTACAAAAGGCAATGGGCGTGAAACGAAAGTTCAGCAATGCTTATCACCCTCAAACGGATGGACAATAGGAAAGGACCATCAAAACCTTGGAGGATATGTTGAGGTCATGCATACAAGACTTCAAGGGACCATAGGAGCGTCATGTCTCACTTATTGAATTTGTGTACAATAATAACTATCAGGCAACTAATCTAATGTCCCCTTACGAAGCACAATATGGACGAGTGTTTATGTTTTATTTTCCCAAAACGCCCTTGTCATTAGGATGGTTCCATATTGGGCATATTTTTACATTAAACCTGTTTTGAGTGGGCTTTGTGGGAGCTATAAGAAGTTGTAAAGAAAAATAAATAAGGTTTTAAATTATATTATTTAGTATTAATATTTTTACAAATGAATTTCAGAAGTAAATAGTAAGTATGAAATTTCATTTTTAACCCATTAAAAACTGATTAAGTCTATTGTTTTTAAATGAAATTTTGCCATTAACGTTAATATATTTTGTTATAATTATGTTAAGAGAATTAAGTGGAAATAGATTAAATTGGGAAGTGATGATATTTTAGGGTTGTGGGAGTTCTTAGATATTTCTTTCGAAAAATATATTATTTTAGTATTTTAGGCTTGAATATCAAATTATGTGTTTAATTAGAGATTTAAGTTACATGTTTATTGTATGGGTGACAATTAATATTTGCTCGGTACTGTTGTGAAAAAATTTCTGAAAAGTTAAGAAGTTCAGGTAAGTGAGATTCCTATACTAGACTTTGCATTAATGAAATGAACTAAGGCCAATTTTGGAAAATATGCATATTTTGTTATGGAAAGAAAATTTGAAACAACTTCAATTATTTGTTCGGCATTACTCATGAAATTTTGTATAAGAATAAAGTATTTTCTAGTATGACTGGTGTAGACATGAGCTATTTTGACATTTTATTTCTGAACTATACAAAAGAGAGCGAAAATGAAAATTTGTGCATAAATTATACTTTTTGTGATTTGATTTTGTTCTGTTCTAAAAATGTTATGTACTTTGATATGATATGATGTGATTTCTAAAACCTCTGACATGACATTCTATTTCTGTTCCATTCTGACTTTACCACGGGTATAAAACTATGGCCTCTATTCCGGTTGGTACCAACTTTTCTGTTTCTGGTACATCCACTTTGGAAACAAAGTGGTTTTATGCATGATATTTTCTATGTGCACACTCGGACCTCCGAGAATAATAAGGAGAATATTCACATTTTGTTTATACTCAGTTGGTCATCGGAGTTTGCACAACCCTACCACAGAAGTTAAACATAGAATTCTGTTCTGTTATGATGTTTCATTTATGTTGTGCCAAAAGAATTTTGAATAAGAATATTTTTAAACTTTCGCTCTGATATTCTCGATAACATGTTCTGATTTTGCATTCTGAAAATGAAAATATTTTGTTATGCATTCTAAACTTTCTAAATGATCATGTTTACATACTAGTATATGTTCTTTACTTACTAAATTGTTGATAACTCACCCCTTATCTCTATAATATTTTTCAGATAATTTTGATACTTCTGCTGAAAGTCAAGAGTAGAAAGTGTTAACAAAATTTGATGATTGTAGAGAAATAAGTGTCAAAAGGTACAAATATTTATTGGAGAGTCCTATTTAATAGATTTATTCTTTGACGTTATTGTGGTATTTTGAGTCATAGATATTCTCGAGTTTTTTTTTGTGGAGAGTTTAATTTATTTTTATTAAGGTATTTCTTTGGTGTCCATGTGGAGGAACATGAATATTTGTGGTGAACAAATAAGTTAATATTGTTATGCAGTCTCTGGAGTATATATAATTGTGTTATTAGAGATGATTTTAGGTAACTTGAGCTATCTCTCTAGACCTTCGGAATCGGGGCGTTACAGTTGGTATCAGAGCTAAGGTTTGAGATTCTGCAGACTATAACTTGTGAGGTTTTGGATATCTGTAGGTTAGGAAATAACTCCAGATTTGAGGTGTAGGAATTTGAGGACTAAGAGATGATGATGTGGATATTTAAGGTTTGAGGTTCTGCAGATTATAGTATATGAGGTTTTGCGTTACCTGCGGACTTTAGGAAATAATTTTTTAGATTTGATGTCTAGAACTATGCGGATTGCAAGGATTAATCTTGTTGGAATATACGGTTTTAAAATCTATAGACTTTAGGAAAGATGTCTTAGGAAATTTGAGGTGTTAGATTTTGCAGATTTTATGATGATTGAGATTTTAAATCCTATAGACTCATACTGTTGACTTTAAAAAATGATTTTGATAAGATTGAAGGTTTAGATTTTGGAGATTTATTGTTACTACGGTTGCATATACATTTTTTTCTCATATAGGTTCTTTTATAATTTCAAAGTATTATATACATATTCGTTTTATGGTTAAAACTATTTGCATATGTTTATATGAACTCTATATTTTTGAAACTTTTATTAAAATCCAAGTCTCACTAATGTCACCTCACTGTCGATTACGAAATATTTCGGATCTGAATGCGACTAAGAATGAATGAGTATAAATAAGTGTGCATGGATTTGGGTTACAAGAAAGTGAGTTGCTACCAAAGTGTAGTAAAAGTCATCTTCGTAGGTACTAAAATATATTAGACTCCTAGTTTTAAACATTTTGGCTTAATCATCAGAGTATGCAATAGAAGTGTGATTTTGGTAATATGATTTTGAGAGTAAACTTCTTGAAGTTTGGAAATTGGTTAACTTGAGATCACTTAGGTCTTGAATCTTGTAGCCATAGACTTTCAGTTTTTTAGGATTATTGAGAACTTTCAACTTTTAGAAATCACGAGTTAAATATCTTCATGAATCAAGTATGGACAAAAGGTCCCGGATTTTGGCGAGTGTATTTTGAAATTTGTATGAGTTTATTACATTATGTGGAGGGTTCAGAATTATCATTAGGCTTTTAAGGGCGTGGTTGAGGTCAATATTTTTAGACTTGATCCAGATCCCGGAATGTATGAAGAAGGAAACTATGTGTAAGAATGGGTATACAAAGAGGGTTATGAAGTATTTAAAGCACAAGTGAAAATATTGAAAAATTAGAATCTCGGAATATTATGTTTGACAGAACTATAAAGGATTAAAATAGGCATGGAATGAGTATGAGGAATTGAGTATTTTAGACTTTGCTTTAGGTGCAACAAATTTCGAGGACAAAATTTTTTTAAAGGGGGAGGATGTAACACCCAGGCCCAGCCCAAGTCTGCTATTTAAATATTTTTGGATCGAATGGAAAATCTTTTTTATGGGCCGAGAAAAATTTATGGAACAAGTATATATTTTTTTAAGGATGAGTCGAGACCTAAAACTCTAGGAAGAACCCATTTATTAATTATTTTTCACTACGAGACATGGGCCAAATATTTGAAATGGGCCAAAAGCTCAAAAACACATGAAATACGGTATCACCCCCCATAGCATGCTTGTTCATTTTCTTCTGCATGCACGTTTGTTTCCGCTAGGGTGAACGGCAACGCTTTATATTTACATGTTACATTCACACATAGCCCCCACAGGCTCCTTTTCATATACAGTGTCATCACGTCCGTTTTCCACGTTCATCACACATGCACATTCCTTTCTCCACTACATTCACGGCACCACACAAAATCTCTTCCTTCTTTATATGGCCTAGGGTTTCAGCATAGTTATTTATATATATACTAGTAAAGGGCAAACACGTGCATTGCATGTGTGCCCAGTTGTAAAAATATGAAAAATATTTTTAAAAATAAGACTTATGAAATGCAAAAATATGTAATAATAAAAAATAGATTAATATATATAATTATGAAATGTAATTGTTTTGTCTATATTTTAAGATTTTCTCATTGATCATAAAAATAATCACATATATTATCTGTAAAATATCTATGATTATAACATAGGAATTTGCACGAACATATATACAGTTACACAATTTTCTATTGCAGATCGAAAAGTGAATATTGCAATTAATGCATTATCATCATATATTTCTAAATAAACTTCATATCTAAAAATAGTAAATAAATTATTATATGATATTAAAAATTAATATATTTTAATTATAATGTAAAATTTTTTAACTCCAGAATATGAAAAAAAATGTTTGCCTTGATTTTGAAGTCTCTATTTTTTTACAAATATAACATAAAACGTTTTCATTTTTTTTTTTATATTCAGTTGCTTTGTTCCAATTTTTACATGACATGTAATAAAATAGTTGATATAATAAAATTTAAGTATATGCACAGTCTAAAATCTAAAACACAAACATGAAATTTATCAAAACATTGTTTTCCAAAAAGTAAGTACGATAAAATGACAAAATATCTTAAGTTTTGGGCTTCCATCTTTTTTCTTTAGATTCCAATCTTTATCTCGATTGTGACGACATTTGAAATCCTCTATATCGTTGAGTATCTCTGTGATAACTTAGTCAATTGTGTCAAGGTGTTCCCAGATGGAGGGCATCAGCAAATTTATAACCATTTTAGGTATAATCCTTTTCGGAGAAGTTACTGTCATTTTGCAATTTCCCATCGGGATTTTTTAATCATGTTATAACTTTTACCATTCTAGATGGAAAATGGTGGTGGAAACTATCACTGTGAGATCTTGAAAAATCTTAACAAGTAAACAAACAACATACTACAGATATCATAAGCATATAAAAGTAAACACAAATAAATGTATGGACATATATGCATGACATAAAACTTTGAGTGTATGCATTATGGACTTTTATTGTAAAAATAATATTTCTTATCTTATTTTTAAACCACCTTTTTTTTTCTTCTAATTTTTTTTTCAAACTATAAATGGACAGATTTATGTCTATAGTTTTAGGATTTTTTTTATTGTTTACAATACATATTATACACATGATCTGCATAATATTTACAACTATAATACAACGACTTACAAGAACGAAATCAGAACTTTGAGATGTATGCGGCCGACTTTTATAATCGTCAAGCATCCTAACCTAGGTATCAAAATAGTTGAATGAGTTTTGTTCTTGGTTTTCACCATGCCTATTCACACCAGAGTTCGATAGGTTGGCTGAATGAATAGCCACATATATTTTAGATGTAAAGTGTATTTCGAAGTGTATGATGTGGCTACACAGCTATTGATTCAGTTAACTTGTCAAACTCTGATGTGAATAGGCATGACGAAGACCAGGAACAAAACCCATTCAGCTACTTTGATACCTAGGTTGGGATGATTGACAATGAAAAAAGTCGACAGCATACATCTCAAAGTTGTGACTTGGTTCTTGTAAGTCGTTGTAAGTCATTGTATTATAGAAACAATTCCATCATCGCTTGAAGTATAAGATAAATTATGATGAGATCTTGTTTCTATTTGGTTTCTATTATTTCGATTTCTTTCAACTCAGTAAACCTTTTTCTTTTTTTTCTACGTATTTCTTCTTTCTTCTCCTCCGATTGAGCACCATACCAATATTTTTTTTGTAGCATTTTCTCCATATTCTTCAGAATTTAATTTTAAAGAATGTTAGATACAAATTAATTAGGAAAGTTTTAATAAAAATTGATTTTTTTTTTAAATAAGATCAGCCTACCAGTTGGCAATCTTACGACAAGATAGAAATGTCACAGCAATCCTACAAACTAATAAGAAATCAATAACAATCTGTCAAACACGTAAACATACAGAGCACAGAAACAAGATTCTAAAAAATAAACAACAGTGCAATTATCTACACTTAAAGCATAAATAAATATTATCCAATCAATAAAATATGCTTAATATTAAAACCAAATTATTTAATATAATATTGAACTATTTACAATTAAAAATCTTAATACAAATACAACAAATATTGAGTAATTCTAATTAATAATCACAACTCCATATATTTGCAAGATGTCTTGTAGAAACAAATGCATTAAATATTAAAAAATATAAATAATAATATCTATTTGTCTAAACAATAATAAAACGTACCTGGAAATAGGCCTAAATAAAATATCAGTAGAAATAGAGCCAAACAATGAACAGAAAGACAAGCACAAAGTGACAAAATCAAAATGCCTGTTGTAAATGAATATATTATATAAGATAACGTAATCATTTTAATAATACATTTTTGTTTGTTAAATAAAGCTACACTGACATATTAGAATATAATCTATTAATATTTTTTTTATTCGAATTCAATTATAAAACGTGACTTATTTTGACTATAGGTGCATTTATATAAATTAAAAAAAAATTGAATAACATTTTCTTAAATGATGTAGAAGAGAATATACAAAAAAGTATACGAGGAATAAAAGAACAGTGGAAATAGAGGAAATTGGCAACAATCGGAATGAGGAATAGTAAAGTAAGAACAAAAGCAGCAAATTTCTAAAAAGAATACATTAGAAAATATTAGATCTATATTAATAAAATATATATTTTTACTTTATGAAGATTTATAATTATATTAATAAAACTATTATTGTTAAACCCACAAAGTCGTTCAAACGGCAGCGTTCAAAACTATTACAAAAGCAGTAAATTGTTATACAAAATGGCACCGTTTTGAGCACTCGTCCAACCCACCCATCCCAATTGAGAAACGGCATCGTTTTCATTAAGAGAAAACCTAATTCTACATCCACCATTATAAATACATCCTTACCCACATGTGCCTCCATTTTGTCCATCCAGATTCTTCTACTTCTTCCCCTCTCTCTCTCCCTCTCTCTCTCTCTTTTTATCACCTTTCTTCTTCTCCTTCTCTTGTCTCTTCCATTTCTGTCTGATCTCTCTCACAACTCCTCTCTCTTCTTCTTGCCGCTCACTGCCACTTCTCTCAACAGAGAAAGAAAAATCAACACATTTATCTTTGTCTGTGTTTTATGATATTTTACAACTCTTTTTTTTTTTTCAAAATCCTATGAATCTGAAGCTCCACTAAGAATTTTTTTGTTGTTCTTTCGCTTAATATGTGTTGCTTTGTTCTTATTGATCTATGTTTTCCCTTTCTCTCTGGTCATTTATTTCACATAAATTTTTTTTGTGAACATAGATCTGACATTCTTTTTCTCATATTTTGATTTTTTTTTTCTATTTTTTTGTTTTTTATTTTTGTGCGATGGGCTCTTGTGGCGAATATTTTGTTCAGGGACATTTTTTTTTTTACGGATGCTTATACAGATATCTAGATCTGTAAAAATGGCAACAACAATTTTTCGCATAAATAATTTTCGCATAAATAATTTTTTCTCAACACACACAAATCTGAGATTCTATTTTCTGATTTTTATTTTGGTTGCAGGTCTATTTTTCATCAAATGCATATAGATCTCCAGATCTATTCTTCGAATCTCCCTTTGCGATTGTTTTTTTCTTTGACAAGTATTTTTCTTCTCAATACGTATAAGAATTGATTTCTTTGATTTCATTTTTTTTTTTTTTTGCTATTTTGTTTTATTTTTGTGTTTTGGGTTGGAGTGTTGTTTTCTTTCGTTGAAGGGCCTTTTTATTTCAAGTGGTTGCTTTATTTCTGTGATTTATGTTTTGTGTTTTCTGGTTCTCCATCTCTTAAATCTTTGTTTCTCTTTGAACAGATGTTCACAAATTTGAAAAGATCATTTTCAGATCTGATTTTTTATTTATTTTTTCCTCCATGTTAATTTTTTTTTTCAATCTGGTTTTTTCTCTTCTTTTACTCATTTTTTTGTTCATTCCATCATTCATCTGTATGTAAATGAACAAACTTTGTTTATTTATTACAGATCTGAGTTGATGTAGAAATTTAGGGAAAGGGTATGGTTATAAATTTTTTTTATCTTCCATTGTGCATCTGTAGGTAAATAAACAGACAATGTTTATTTCCAACAGATCTCAGTTTATATAGAAATTTAGGGAGACAGTATTGTTCCTATGTGTACAGCAAAGAACTAAAGTTGTTTTCTGTGTTTTTTTTTTTTTTTTTGCTACAGATCTGAGTGGATGTATATATATATATTTTTAAGTTGGTTTAGTTGTGAATTTTTTTTTTCATGTATAGATCTGATCAGGTCTTAGATATTTTTCTTTTATGTTATATCTAAGACCTTTTCGTGATGAATATATGTTATATCATCACGAAAATATGTATGTTATATGAACAGACTTGTATATATGTTATAACATATATCTTTTATGATGAATATATGTCATATCTGAACGTAGATAGTTATATCCATGTTATATCTTCTGAGCTTTACTCTTCGTGATCTATTTTCTCACTGTCTGTGCTGATATCTAAATTATTATTCGCAACACTACAGATCTAAGATTACATTGATGAGATTCTGATTTATTTATTTGTTTTGTCATTTTATTTTATGCGTTGGGCTGTTCTGATGAATATATTGGCTCAAAGTTTTTTTTTTTATTGTTTATAAATCTTTACCTCTCTGTTTCTCATTGTCTGATTTATTATATATGATTTTATCTTGTTTTAGCATATTTTACTATATCTGATACTTGATTAGATATGATCTGAACATGTGTGAGGAATTGTTTTTTTTCTAAGCATCAGTTTTCTTTTGAGCTTAAAGAATATCTATAGATGTACATATGTACATCTTTTGAAGTTTTTATTTGTTATCTTTTGATTTATTTCTTATATATGTTTTTGTGTTATTTTAGCATACTTTACTATGTAACTACATGTTTTGTAGATATACAGATGTAACTACATGTACAGATGTAACTATATGTTTTGAAGTTTATAATTTTATTTCTCTCAGTTTAGTTCTTACTTGTATTTTATTTTTATTTTTTTTTGCTAGATACTATATACATAAATTGAGAATGAAACGTAAAAGGAACAAAAAGGAATTTTTCACATACTACGTATACCGATAGAGAATGGAATTTAAAGAGAGCATAAAGGAATCGAGATTCAAAAAATAACAGTGGCAACAATAGCAGCACAATAAGTCCTCTGTTTGAAGTAAATGTATTTTTTTAAAATCCAAATAGTGATGTAAATTTTTTATTCCTCAACCATTTCATACATGTAAATAACGCAAGAAAATAGTCAAGAAACAGAGATAAAAAAAACTGACCTGCAAGATTACAAAGGTGGAAGACAAATTTAGAACCCAGCGTCGAAAGAAACAGATTTTAGGAAGTTAAAAGGAGAGATAGCAAACAGTAGAAATTAAAGAAGAGGGTGTAACAACTCGATCCTAAGTTTAGGCTATAATATAAGTTTTATGTTTTTTTTTCATAATTATTATTATTATCATCATCAGATTTTACATTATTCATTTTCTTATTGGTATTTTATTATGACCTGATTTGGCAATAGTTTTGAATTTAAAGTCTTATTGCTTCTTATCTGATAAGCCTCATCCTTATCCCCTAATTAATAAATCCGAATCCTATTAGGAGACCAACTCATATGAGAAACCCTACCTTATATCCTTCATTTTTTTTTCCTCTATAAAAGCTCACGAAGTCTCTTATTAAATACAACACAAAACATGGACAAACCTTCCCCGATGCACGTCTCAGCCTTGCTTCACAACAAACCGTCGCTAGCAGCTCCGAAAGTCGACCACCGTGAGCCTAAAACATGCACGACGAACGCAACCCTGTCTTGCACCCATCGAACAGAGCACCGTTAGCAACAACCATGCAGGGCCACGACTCAACGATGAAACCACCGCGGCAACTCCACCATCCAGACCATGCACAACCGTGCATGCCACTGTGAAGAGACCTACACCACTGTGACCTCACTTCGCACCACCAGCCGAAGCACCACGTCGCTACATCAACAGACCCCATGCACGACAGTTCGCGTTAGGGAGCCATGAAGCTGAAGCTCGGATAGCCACCACCAAACGCATGAAATCAACCTCCGACCACCCCAGGAAGTCGGAGCACCACCCACGGTGCCAGAAACCGCCAACCAGCTCTCCCCCGTGGCACCTACTCCATCCCAGTAGGCCTACGACCGTCGCCCTTACTTTCTCTCTCGGTTGCTTTTCAACATATCAGAACTCTCTCTTCCTCTCTCGACGTCACACCTCACTGCCCAGAGGACCACCCAGTAGCGCCGTCGTGACTCTGCCAGCCACCCAGAGCCGCCACACGTCAGTTTTTCTTTCGGTGAGTCCCTTGCCTCGCATGCCACTTCCCCAAGCCTCTGTTTCTCTTCATTATATAAGTTGTATTTGTTTTTAAGTGTCTGTTTAATGCCACTGTTAAATGAGATTTCAAAGTTTGCCCTTGACCCTCAATGCGTAAACCCCCGGGCCCTCTTTGTTACGAACTAACTGTATGATTTTATTGGGCTTCGGGCCTTAAAGCCCATCCGGCAGAAAGCCCCTAGTACCTAGTGGACTTTTTCACGCGGGCCTCAAGCTTTCTTGCTTTTATGAAAGAGGCTAATTTTGCAAACTGGTATATGTTTTTAATTGGGCTTAGTATTTTAAATGTGAGTTTTTAAGGAAGTGTTTAAAGAATTTGAAATATATTTTAAAGTATATTATTGAGCCTCATAATTTGTTAATATTCCTTTGTCTATTTAGTAAAATTTTAATAAAATTATTATGTTAAGAATATTTAAACAATATTATTATTTATTAGGTTTCGTATAAGATTTAATAATTATGTTAAGAAAGGAAACCTATTTTAAGAATTGAGGTTTTTATTACTTATTTTAATGGAATTGATCATGTCTCAAAGTATTATACTAAGTTATATTTTGAAAGTGGGAATATGCTATAAGTATTGTAAATAATTTAAGATATCAGTATTCATTAGTTTTTGTGATAAACAAAATATTTATTTGATTATGTTCTACGATATGAATTCAATTTAGTAGGATATTAGTACATATTGTTCTCAAACAGATTTAGTGATAGTTACTATTGCGTATAGGTGTCGAGTTACGAAGTGATAGTCAGGAAGAAGCGCATCGAGGTAAGTAATTTGATCATAAATTATGATCATCACAGTTTAGCTTATATATAAGCATTATTCAAGCCAGTTTATTGACAGCCATTATTTATGAACCACTTATGTCATATGCAAACATGTCATCTAGCATAGCATACGATCATGTCATTTAGCATCATGTTCAGAATCAGAAATTATAATTATGTATGTATTATGTCATGCATCTCATGTGTATAAGACACGTAAGCTATCTTAAGTTCAAAGTGCAAGATAAGATCAGATCAGTTAATCAGATGGCCATTCAGATGCATGGTACCAATGCAGTTCAGTTTCAGGGTGGATGTGCAAGCCACGAACTCAGACGTGGTCCACTATAGTATGCCAGAATACTATCAGCGGCTCCCCTTGCGGCCGCGGGACGTGGGGCCGGTGCACAACCTCGCACACAGAATTAAGTGTGTTGGTCAGTCAGATAAATCAGTTAAATCAGATAAATTAGTCAGATCAGTCAGTTAATTTAGTTAAAACAGTTATGCATAGCATAAGTATCAGTATGAACAGTCATGAATTTAAGCTTTCAGCATGAAAATTTTTATGAAAACCTTATGTTTATTATATTTACGTCGTGATGGATTTCTTGCTGAGTTTTCGACTCATTTTAGTTTATTTTCATGTTTTTAACCACCCAAGTAAGGATGATGAATACGAGCAGGCAGACCAGGATTAGAATGAGCAATTTGATTTAGTTTTAGATTTTCTAGAATAAAATTTATTTTTATGACATGAATTTATTCAGTTTATTCATTTAATGTTTTTGGAAAACATTTTTATTAGTTTTTCTACAAAATAAATTCTAATTTCATTTATGAAATACGAGGTCTCTTGACGGGTTTATTTTATGAAAAACACGTGACACTCCTAGCCTACGAGAAGGGGGTGTTACAGAGGGAATCCATTCTTATATGAGGTAGTCAGCAGCTTAAGCAGTAGAAATGTAAAAATGAAGATAATTCCTATAGAAGTAATAAAGCGGTGGAAACGGTCGAGAAATGTAAAGAAAAATTCCAGAAGCCAACGAAAAATTGTAGAAAAAAAATTTAAAATCTGATAAAAATGAGAGCTCGTAAATTCGAGAACAACAAATGTAAAGACAAAAGGACAAAATTATAAATGAAAATATTAGAATTTAATAAGAGAAACAGTCGGGGTGGTGGGAAATGGATAGAATGAAATGTAGAATCTGATAAGATGAGAAAAAGTTAAATCCAAAAAGCAGTGGAAAACAGAAGAAAAACAAAAATAAGAATAGAATGGGAATATAAGAACTGGGATAATTCTGGTAAAAAAATATTGGACGACAGAAATTGAAGGATAGAATGAGAAAACAAAATTAAAAACAGGGGCAATCCTAGGAAAAAAGTATCGAACGACCAAAATTGAAGGACATAAATGGAAAATGAATAGAAAAGTAGGGGCAAAATTAAAAAAAAAAATAGTGAACAACTGCCTGCTTATTGGCACTTATTATATATAAGATATATAGATACCCACTTTGCACGACACCTTCCCCTAGGTTTTTCAACAGCGACTATAATATATATATACCCACATGTTAGAATACACAATCGTCTCTTCTCCTAATGGTTGCTACACCTTCTCAATAAATTTCCCTTCAAGCACGACAACTCCAACCACCTAGCAAGGCGCTACCTAATGGAACAAACACCATGAAACAACCCACTCACCGCTGCAGCGTTCCATCACGCCAACTGCGTAGCCCACGCGAAATCTTAGAGGCCCCTTGCTTAGCCACTACGCAGCTCCATGAAAACCACCATAGTTGAGTCACGGACAGAAATCTCCCTCTTGGTGCGGAAACCACCATCGCAGCCATGCACCACCGTGGGACAACTCCCACTACCCAGCCCATTGCCTCCACACCCATGGCGTTACGGCCCCCATAACACGGAAGCCTCTGTTTTTAAGGAAGAAAAACAGAGCAGTCCTGAAACTGGCTGCCTCCCTGTCTCAACCGAGAGCCACCGTAGTACTACCAAGCTCAGCCTCTCCAGTCCCCCACAGCTTCGTCCAAACTGACAACCCCACCGTAAACCACCAAATCGATGCATGAGAAGCCTTCCAAGCACGGCAACGCAATGAACACACTCTCTCCCTCTCATCGCTCATCTCTTCAGTGCCCAGACGCCCAGCTAGCCAGCGCCGTCGTCTCACCCCCCCAGATTCTCCGATCTTCGTTGCGAGTTGCACTCTCTCTTGGTGAGTAGGGACTCTCCTCTGCCACACGGTTTGGGTCTGGAAGTTTTTAGGGCTCGTTTGTTTTCAAAGATTAGATGAGATGAGTTGAGATTAAAGTTAAAAAGTTGAATAAAATATTATTAGAATATATTTTTTAATATTATTTTTGTTTTGAGATTTGAAAAAGTTGAATTGTTTATTTTATTTTGTGTGGAGATTTAAGAAAGTTGTAATGATGAGGTAAGATGAGATGAGATGAGATGAGATATTTCCTGAAAACAAACGAGGCCTTAGAATATCAGAGTTCTTTTTGTTTCCATGCATTTCACAAAGAGCCCATGTTTATATTTTATTTTTCCAAACGCCCTTGTCATTAGGATGGTTCGGAGCATATTTTTACATTAAACCTGTTTTGAGTGGGCTTTGTGAGAAGTATAAGAAGTTGTAAAGAAAAATAAATAAGGTTTTAAATTATATTATTTAATATTAATATTTTTACAGATGAATTTCAAAACTAAATAGTAAGTATGAAATTTGATTTTTAACCCATTAAAAACTGATTAAGTCTATTGTTTTTAAATGAAATTTTGCCTTTAATGTTAATATATTTTGTTATAATTTTATGTTAAGAGAATTAAGTGGAAATAGATTAAATTGGGAAGTGATGATATTTTAGGGTTGCGGGAGTTTTTAAATATTTCTTTAGAAAAATAGATTATTTTAGTATTTTAGGCTTGAATATTAAATTATGTGTTTGATTAGAGATTTAAGTTAGTGTTTATTGTATACGTGACGATTAATATTTGCTCGGCACTGTTGTGGAAAAATTTCTGAAAAACAAAAAAGTCTTGGTCAGCGAGATTCCTATGCTAGACTTTGCATCAAAGAAATAAACTGAGGTTAATTTTGAAATATATGCCTATTTTGTTATGGAAAGAAAATTTGAAATAACTTCAATTATTTGTTTGGCATTATTCATGAAATTCTGTATAAAAATAAAGTATTTTCTGGCATGACTGGTATATAATGAGCTATTTTGGTATTTTATTTTTGAACTGTGTAAAAGAGGGCGAAAATGAAAATTTGTGCATAAATTATATTTTTTGTAATTTGATTCTGCTCTGTTTTGAAAATTTTCTATACTCTGATATGATATGATATGATATGATTTCTAAAACCCCTGGCATGACATTCTATTTCTGTTCCATTTTGACCTTACCACAGGTATAAAACTGTGACATCAGTTTAGGTTGGTACCAACTTTTCTGTTTTTGGTGCATCCACTTTGGAAACAAAGTGGCTTTATGCGTGGTCTTTCCTATGTGCACACTCGGGCCTCTGAGAGTAAAAATGGAAAGATTCACATTCTATTTCTGCTCGGTTGGTCGCCAAGGTTTGTACAACCCTACTGCGGGGGTTAAACATGAATTATGTTTTGATATGATGTTTCAATTATGCTGTACCAAAGGAATTTTGAATAAGAATATTTTTAAATTTTCACTCTAATATTCTTGATAACATGTTCTGATTCTGCATTCTGAAAATAAAAATATTTTATTCTGCATTCTGAACTTTGTAAATTTTCATATTTACATACTAGTATGTATTCTCTGTTTACTGAATTGTTGATAACTCATCTTTTATCTTCACAATATTTTTCAGATAATTTTGGTACTTTAGCTAGAAGTCAAGAGTAAAAAATTTTAGCAAGATTTAATGATAGTAGAGAAATAAGTGCCAAAAAATATAAATATTTATTGGAGAGTCATATTTAGTAGATTTATTATTTGATGTTATTGTGGTATTTTGAGTCATGGATATTTTCAAATTTTTTTGTTGAGAGTTTAATTTATTTTTATTAAGATATTTCTTTGGTGTCCATGTAGAGGAACATGAATATTTGTGATGAACAAATAAGTTAATATTGTTATGGAGTCTCTAGAGTATATATAATTGTGTTATTGGAGATAATTTTAGGTAACATGAGATAACTCTCCATACCTCCGGGACTGGGACGCCACAGAAGAAGTTAAAGAAGAAGTCAAAGTCTTGAAGAAGTCTGGAAGCCCCCCCTTTCTCGTCCGATCTGATCACTTTTTATCCTTGCCTTGGGAGTGGTAGGGATGACAATTTTATTCCACTCATTGCTCGCGTGTCTAACTTGTTTTCCCTCTTTTTCTTTTTTCTCTTCTTTTCTGTCACTTTCTTCTTTTCCCTCTGACATCTGCTTTTCCCTTATCCTTTCTTTGTCCCCTTTTTGTCTCTTCTTTATTTCTCTTTATATTGTTCTCTAGTGGAGACCCTTTAATATATTGAAGTTGGTTTATTTGGTCCTGTAATATTTTATCCCCTTCAACAATATTGATCAAATTGGAATTCGATTATCCTCTTGCACCAATCAATAATATATTATTGAGATAGAATTTCTACTATTTTTTAGAAATTTGATCTTTGATTTTTGGATCTTGAAGGATCTTCTGATCTAATATTTTTATAATAAAAAAGTAAAAAAATATTCATGTTTTTTCATTTTGGTCAACTTTTTTAAACTCACCTATTTATAATGTATGCATGAGTTATTATTATTATCTCATCAAATATTTAGGGTAAAATCATTGAAATATGAGAAAAGCTAAACCATCAACATCCATTCAGATATATATTTTTTTATTGAATAATTAATAAAATATTTTTTTAATAATATTATAATTTTTTTAAATGTTTAAAGATATAAAAAAAAATAATAGTTATAATCGTGAATGTGTAAGTATCGCGTAATCATTAAAAAAAATTAAATAAATATAAAATTCATATGAAAAAAATTAAATTTTAATAATAAATTATATTTTTTTAAATAATTATATAACACTTACCCACTTTACAATTATACGTAATACTACTTAAAAAATAAATAAATCAAACCGTCATGCCGGGAGAGGCATTCTCGGGCCGGTGAGTTAGTACGGATCTATTTACAGCCCTGGACTAGAAACAGTACAATACATTATTTGTTGTAGTTGGGACTTAACACAGTTCTGAGGTACCAAAGTAACAAAGAAAGAGACGCGGGAGGCGACGCAACAATCGGATTTCAGGTTTCTTCCAACCCTTTTCAAATTTATCTCTCTTCAATTCCAAATGATCGCAATCACTTTCTTGTATCTACTTCTGCTTCTTGAACCTACTTTCCTACTTCTTCTGTTTCTTCATCCCCGCCGACTCGTTATTTTGTTTTCCTAACGTATTCTGGGTAACCAAACATGACGTAGTTAAGAGGAGTTGCGTGATTTTACTTGATCGTTAAATTTAATTTGTTGTTCTAATAGCGCTTTGACTTTGATACCCGTTTCTGACTTTTCTTCTAAATGCAGAGGTTGTTTTGAATTTGATTTCCGATTGGGAATTGGAACCGGATGTAAGGTTTTTGGAATGCGTTTCCGTGTTTGATGAGGCTAGATGGTTATCAGATCTAAGATGAAATGGGTTTTTCTTTCCTTCCTCATCTTGTCTTTGTTATCTCTGCTGGCCCAGCTTTCTGTAACAAGGTTTACGACTGCTGATTTAGTGCAGTACAGTGCAATGGCTGGGTTGCGTGCCGCCTTTGCTAATGTGTCAGGATCACAGGTATGCTTTTATGATTTTCTTTTAGTGTCTTACTGGTCCTCATTGATATGTATGTGCGTTCGTTTTTTAGGTATTAATAAAGGTATTGATGTGTTGTTTTAATTATGATTGTTTTGGTTGCAATGTTACAGTTCAGCCGGAATAAGAAGATATGGGGCGTTGAGAAGACGTTAGAGTCTTCACAGCCTTATGCAAATCCCAGAAGCAGATATCCGGGTAATAATTATGCTCGAGCACCCTATCATAATTAATGTTTCTCTATTTTCAACGAGTGTGTAGAGCACACCACCCATATCACTTATATGATATGATTTGATTTGTTATATTCAAATTTTAATATTTCTTTTCCAGATCAAATTATGTCATGTAAGAACTTTACTAGAGGCATGGGTTGGGTGGCGATTGGTGGTTTAGTTGGCATTGACATGCCTTGGTTTCAAGAGATATGGGTTGGGTTAATCCTAGCCTTCAAAAGTTGTCTAAGAGTGATGCAAAACAAGTGCAAATGACAATAATGTCAGATTTAAAAAAAAAAAATATGAAGAAAAAGGTTTCAAAAAAATTATGCAAATTTATGATGCTTGAGTTACTATTCATGGGTGAGATGAATAGTGATCTTAACTCAAGTTAAAAACTAAACCAAGGGTGAATTGGGAACCCTAGGGGCATGTGGTTGGGGCTTGGGTTAAATGGAAACTAATGGTATGGTGTATGTGGGTCCTATTTGGAAGAATGAAATAAAATACAAAGCTTGGGCTTCACAGATTGGGCTTTTATTGGGCCATATAAACAAGCCTTGGTTGTGGGCCTAGGAGTGGACTTATTCATGGGTCTTATGTCCAAATTTATTGGGCCTATCCTTGGCCTCAATAGTCTTTTAAGTGGGTCCCAATCTTTGGGTCTTTCCTCATTTGAGCCAAAGTCTAAAATCTCACTAAGTTGGGCCCAATAGTCTAATATCCACTAAGTTGGGCCTAATGTCTTGTGTCCTTTATGAAAGGCCTAGAGTCTTATATCGTCCAAGTTGGGCCTAACGCTTTTAATGTCTATCTTTAGCCCATCTCATCTTATGCCTCGTTTGAATAGTAAGATAAGATGAGATAGTTTTAGATAAAAGTTAAAAATTAAATAAAATATTGTTAGAATATTATTTTTTAATATTATTATAGTTTTGAGATTCGAAAAAGTTGAATTGTATATTATATTTTATGTGAGAATTTGAAAAATTTATAATGATGAGATGAGATGAAACCGTTTTTGTATCCAAACGGGGTAAACTAGGGCCCTTACTAAACCACTCTTGAGCTTCTCTAAATCCATCTAATATTTAACCCATTTGCCTAGCCCATCAATATGCCATGTGCCATTCTTTCATTGGCCTCTTGGCATTTATCCTCAAAAGTAATAAAACATTAAAAATTCTCCAAAATAATATTACTAAACCAATCAAGTTCCAAAAATTTCATTTTCCTCAAAATCAATATTGCACTAGAATCTCTTAATAAGTTTTTTTGATAAGTAATAAAATATTTTATTCCCAAGAAATAGGGATAAGTCCAAGTACACAGGACGTATACAATCTTCTAATAATTCTACTAAACCCAAAGTATACGGCTCTCTTTTGCCAACTCAAACTCCAAAAATGTTCTTACTCTCAAATAGCCCAACTTCTACTTAGGGTCAAAGCTACTAGGGTCAAGGCCTAAGGTATTTTTAAGTGGGGTGTTACAATTCAGATATTCTAAGTACCTAAACAGGGCTTTAGAATCTCCTAAACTATTTCTGACACAAACTAAACAACCAAAATACCTCTATTAGAAACAATTACAAAATACTTTTGTCTAGACCTTTTAAACTATTCCCCTCTTGCTTCAGTTAGAGTTTTACTACTGGTCGACATGTAGAATTTCAATTTTCAGGAATTGAAAAAGCACTTGATGGAACAATTTTAGTTTTATATTTTGGATGCATTAGAGAGTTATTGTGCAAGTGTAAGAAGTTTTATTGTTTAGAAACTAAAAAGCACTTGAGGCAACATTATGACTCTTATCTATTGAATGTATTAGAGTTAGGGGATGTTTGGAAAAAGTTTTTATCTCATCCCATCTCATCTAATCTTATCTCATCCCATCTTATTTCCTTTCCAAATATCAGTAAAATACAAATACTTTCAAACTAATTATTACAACTGTTCCAAACTTTCAAATAAAAAACAAAAATAATTCAACTTTTTTAAATTTCAAAACAAAAATAATATTAAAAAAATATATTTTAACAATATTTTAACATTATAATATTTTTTATTTAACTTTTTCTCCTATTTTCAAAAATCCAATAAATATTTAACTCAAACTATCTCAAAACTATTTACAAACCATCTTACTACTATTCACAAAATTTTCATCTCATCTCATTCTCCAAGCATCCTTTTAATGTACTAATGTTAACACCTCTTCCCATAGGACTAGGAAATGCTACCTACTAAATAACTTAGGCTCGTTTGGATAGTGAGATGAGATAGTTTTAGATGAGTTGAATAAAATATTGTTAAAATATTATTCTTTAATATTATTCTTGTTTTGCGATTTAAAAAAGTTGAATTGTTTATTATATTTTGTGTGAGCATTTGAGAAAGTTGTAATAATGAGATGAGAGGAGATGATTTTTGTATCCAAACGAGCCCTTAGTGCCAAGTGATTCAAAAATAGAACTCCAGTTCATTTATTCAATATTGAATAAAGTATAACATAATAAAGTCACTGAATGTCCAACATCCCGTCACCTTAAGAATAAAGTTCAAATTTTCAAAATTTGAGGGATCGGTTTTCTAACCTTGCCTTAAATTTTTTTTTATATATTTAATGATGCACCAGGCATAAAGGATTTCATATAATAAATCAAATCATGTTTAAAAATATTGAAAATATAAAAGGGAATTTGCAGAAGCACTTATTAAAATTCATCAAACTTTGTACTATGAAAATCATAACTTAAACGTTTTGTACATAATCTAGACCTCGGCCTCACCTCCCTGGGCCAAGTCCCATCCTTTAAATCCATCCTCATAAAAAATCTTCACCTAGGGTGGTTAAAATATAAAAACATTCAAAAATGAGTCGAATATTCAATAAATAGTACATCATATAATAAACATAATAAATATAGGGTTTTCTTGGAAGGTGTGCATACTTAATACATACACTTATACTAACATAAGTATGTAACATGTACTATGGATAACTCATTAAACTTGTCTCTTACTTTCTTTAATGGCCAGCACACCTTAACCCCCGTGTGTAGGTTGTGCACCAATTCCACTGCTTGTGTCCACAAGGGGAATCGCTTAACTTATCATAACGTACTATGGCAGACCATGCTTAGGTTCGTGCTTGTACATCCAACCAATAAAACTGTATTGGTATCATGCATCTCTTATGACCATTCATAAAGCTTCTTTCATAACTTGTCTTTTATCTTTCTTACCATGATGCATGTAGAACGCATAATACATGAAAACATATCATGATGCATGTAAAACATATATTAACATGGCATTGAAACTCGTACTTATAAAAAAAAACATGACATTGAAACTGACTTTCATCATACCATAACTTGGTATGTAAAAACGGCTTCCAATGAAGGGCATACATACATAATATTTTTATAAAAGACGTTTATTGTACATACGTGGAAGAGTATGATCATACTACTTACTAGTAGCCTAATCCAATATTTTTGGCATGTAATCAGTCATCTATAAAATAGGCACGTAACTTGCGTCAATTTCTAATCTTAGAAAATTTTTAATTAAATGCATACTTTGAAATCAAAACTCGAAATACTTAAATAACCTATATTTTCTCAAGACCTAAAATTAGGACTGGGCTCAGACTCTATCGGAGTCGGAATGCCCAACTCTGACCTCCGACTCCAACTAAAGTCGGAGGCCAAGTTGAGCTCCGACTTTGACTCCGAATCAGAGCAGATTCTGACTTTGGTTGGAGTTGCCAGAGTCGAAGTCAAAGCGTCGGAGCCACACAGAGAGAGAGAGAGAGAGAGAGAGAAAGAGATGGCTCGGTCGGCCTAGTTCGTGACGGAGCTGGCTCAGTCTTGGGAATCGGAGGGTGATGGTTTTATAGGTTTGGCTTGGGTTTTGGGTTTGGGGTTAGGTCTTGGTGGGGAAGTGAAGAAGCGGGAGGAGAGGAGCATAGAAATAGCGCCGAAAAGGGTTGGGCTGGTTGGCCCAGTCAAGGCCATGCAGATGAGATGAGATGTTTTTAATAGTAATGAGATGTTTGGAGTTCAGATGAGATGAGATAGTTTGTAAAAAAATATATGTTTGGATAGTAAGATGAGATGAAATAGTTTTGACTTTTTGGGATTTGATAAAGTGGTGGGTCCCACCAATGATTGGATATGATTTAATAATTATTGATTATATAATAATGACTATATTGATAAAAAAGTAATATTGATGAGTAATATTAAAATAATGTATAAAAATTCTATTTTGTTTCCCAAGTTGGACAAAATTATTGTATAATCTCAGGAAAAAAAAAAACTGTTGTAAAATATATTAGTTTAATTATGAGAGAAATGAATGGGATTCAAAACGAAGGTGATGGACGGGTCACGGGTACGCTGCTTGCTGCTTCACTGTTGAGATGTCAGAGCTCAATTTAATGTTGCTGAAAAGTAGAGTGTGCTGAAAACCCTTGAGATGAGATACAATACGTTTTTACACCGTTTTGTTAGCCAGCACACCTCATCCGTACAACTGAGATGAGATGAAAACGTCTGTATTGTGTAACCAAACTGAGCCTTAATGTTTGAGTCATTTGTTCATATATCTTGGTTTTTCGAGGTATAATAAATATTACATGCATCATACCATAGCGTTCACAATTCATTTACATCATATCACGCCATTCACAACTCACTCGAGTTTGGTCCACTCAAGTGTGCCATCATTTATTGAGTGGTGTCCCTATTTTAGACATGACTTCACTGGTATGGCCACTGTAATGGAGTTGGATTCCTTGTGATCATTAACACACACACACGGGGTATACTTGTGTGGAGGCTACCCAAGACTTTAAATGAAATTTTTTTTGAGTGAACAATGTTTTGATTGTGTTTTTATGGTTTTAAAAACAGTAAAGGATATTCGAAAACTCTTTTTAATGTATGACGTACTAGATTCTCTTGTGCCTTTATGTTTTTACCATTCTAGATGGTATTGGAGATAATTCTACAAGTCATGGACTTTAGGGTTGGAGTCTTTACATAAAGGATGCTTTTCAACAAGGAGTCTTTACTATTCTAGATGAGTTTCTTTTTATTGGCTGAATCAACATGTTACCCTGTTTAAGTTTATTAATGAAGGTTGCATAGTATTGTATCCCTAGTGGGAAAAGGGTGTTACAGTTCAGTTGACTAAGTGAAGTGCAAACACATTTTGTGGGTTCGGTGTGGGGTGGTTGGAGAAACTTTGATTAGTGTATGAGCTTTTATTTCTTGATCCAAAAATTCTTGAAATTTGTTTTTGTTTTTTTTTTTTTTTTTTGTTCAGGAAACCATGCGACTGACAACGAGGTGTTCTTTGATAGAGATGTCTTCCAGGAAGACTACAAGGAAATGAATAGGAGCTTTAAGATATATGTTTATCCTCACAAGAGAAATGATCCTTTTGCAAACGTGCTGTTGCCGGTGGATTCTGTACCCAGTGGCAATTATGCAAGTGAAAGTTACTTTAAAAAGGTGCTTATGAAAAGCCATTTCATCACGAATGATTCAACCAAGGCAGATCTTTTCTTTTTGCCTTTTTCAATTGCAAGGCTGCGACATGACCCCAGAGTTGGTGTTGGAGGTATCCAAGATTTTGTAAGAGACTACATCTTCAATATTAGTCGGAAGTACCCATATTGGAATCGGACAGGTGGAGCAGATCATTTTTATGTTGCCTGTCATTCCATAGGACGATCAGCAATGGATAAAGCAAATGAAGTGAAATTCAATTCCATTCAAGTTGTGTGTTCTTCAAGCTATTATCAATCTGGGTATATTGCTCATAAAGATGCGTGCCTTCCCCAAATCTGGCCGAGACAAGGAGACCCTCCCAATCTTGCTTCATCTAAGAGGTATGTTCGTTTATTTATTTAGTTAAACTTCTGTTTCTCAATTTTTATTTATTTTTATAGTGAACATTATTTGAACTGGGAATGTATACTCTCATCCTCTATGTCATGGCTTAACTAAGGTTGTGGATAGTTTGCAATCTCAGTAGCTTTGTCTTTGGTACGTTTTTTTGCTTGTGTTGACTTACTTTATAATATTTTTTTTTAATTTAAAAGTCATTTGGGTATGAGAGTGTTTACATCATTAGAGTTTCCTTCAAGAGAGAGAGGGAGAGAGATAGCTGCATTTATCTGCTTAGGAATATCATTCTCACCTGTAAAGGTTGTCAGTTGCATCTTGCCAGATCGCTGTCCCCTGTGCTGTTGTAATTTTCTCAGTTGATACTGTCCATGTAAACTTGTAATACCCCCCCGGTTTTTAGTTATGTGGGATAGAAGGGTAGTGGAGAAAGTTGAGGATTATCTTGGGGATTATATAGTGGCACATTCTTTTAAGAATGTAGAAGACGGCTTTATGTAGGCCTTTGCTGGAATTTACGGGTCAAATCGGGACAATGAAAGGTGCTTTTTGTTGGAAGAGATTGCAGGCCTGTATCTTTGGTGGGATATATGCCCTGGTGTATCGAAGGGGGTTTCAATACTACCTGATTTCCAAGCAGAAGATCAGGAGACTTGTATTTGCCCAACTATGGTGGAGTTTCTGGATTTTATATCCGAGTTGGACCTCATAGATATTCCTTTTGTGGGTGGAACATTCACATGGCCCAATAATCATGTTGGGTCTAGATTGGACAGATTTTTACTCTCCAGCTTGGAAAATGCATTATCCGGAACTATGCCAAAAAAGACTACCTCAGATATGTTCAGACTCTTCCTGTAGGTTAGGAGTGTTGCGTATTTTCTTAATTGTGCCCAGTAAAGAGACCCAACTTGATAAAAAAGTACCTCATTCATTGAAAGATAAACTGGAAAATATACATAAAAATTGCCTTGAATAATGATTAAATCAAAATTTTCTAATAGCAAGAGAATTTAAAATTGTTCTTTTTGTGTAAAACCACTTAAAGTTTAAAAATCCCTTGAAAAATGATCTATGCCTGGCTGTAAGCTTCTCAGCACCATCTTCTAAAAACAAACAAATAAAGAAACAACCAAAATGAGTCGAATACTCGATAAATAGTACATCATACAGTAAACATAATAAACACAAGTTTCCTTGAAAATCATGCATACTTAATACTCATACTTATAATAACATAAACATGTAACATGTAATATGCATAACTCATTAAACTTGTCTTTCCCTTGCTTTAATCATATCATTATCTTTATGGCCAACCCACATTAATCCCCCATGTGCAAGGTTGTGTACTGATTCCACTGGTTGCAGCCGTAAGGGGAACCGCTTAACTAATCAATAACATAGCTAGGGTGGTCTTAGGTATGTAGCTTGTACACCCACCGATAGCTACATTGGTACCATGCATCCCTTATGGACATTCTTAAAACTTAACTTTGTCTTTTATCTTTCTTATCATGATGCATGTAAAACACATAGTAACATAAACTCTTAATAATATCGTCAGTGAAAACATATCATGATGCATGTAACACATATTATACCATGACAGTAAAAAATCACTTTCATCATAACTTGGTACGTAAAAAAGAGTTTTCAATAAAGGGTCATACATACGTAATACTTTAAATAAACATTGTTTACCATACATATAAGGGTATGATCATGCTACTTACCTTTTTACTTCTAGCAATAACAAGTGCGTCAATAATCACCTACTGCAAGTTGCTGAAAAAGGGTTATAATTGATAGGGTGAGGTTGGTTTTTCAATATCCTGAAATTGCAGCAACTTTCCCAGGGTTTTCTTTGAAAAATAAGCAAGAACCTCAAGAAACGAGGCTGGCATCTTCCTTCGTATTTGCAGTAGTTATCTAGTGTCAGGGATTGGTTTTCTTGAAGAACCAGGCGGGATTGCTATAAAAACTTTCTAGACTCACAGCAGGCTTTGTTTTTCTGGTTTTCAGGCCATACAGTGCATTTAATGAGACCTGGAAAACCTAATAATAGGGCTGTACGAATTTAAGTTTTTTTTTTAAAGGTTTATGAATCCTAATGGCTAGGGGTTATAGGGAAAATATGTTTTTAATCCTTGGATTTATTTAGGAGTCATAAATGGGGCTGATTTCTACTTCTCCGAATCTGGAACAGCTCTAATGCTATCTCAAATATTCCTAGCAGGCTGTAAAAGAATTCTAAAACAACCTTTTTTTTATAAGTTCTTTTTTGGATCAGTAAATAAAGTTTTATTGATTGTAAGAATAGGCAAAAGCCCAAGTACACGGGTCATATACAAGAGCAATGCTTAGGAGTGATGTTCTAGTCATACAAGAAATTCATGAATGGTCATGCCATTAAAATCAATTATAATCGACCATTGGAACAAGGTGTTAAAAAACAAAGTTCTAAGTTCATCCAATGACCACTCACGATCTTTGAAGTTTTGCTCATTCCTCGCCCTCTAAAGACACCACCATAGACAGATTGGAACCATCTTCCAAATAGTGGCAATCTGAGAAGTGGCTTGAAGACTCATCATGAAGCTAAGAGGTCAATCACCCTTCTTGGCATCGCCCAAGCTACACCCACCATAGCAAAAAAGTCATTCCACAAAGTTGTGGCAATTTCGCAATGTATTAGTAGATGATCGATGGATTCTCACTAGGTTGTCGATAGTGAGAATCTTCTCCAAAGAAGTTGTCCATACAAAAGATGATGCCTTTAAGGGGCCTTTGTCTTCCAAATGCTTTTCCACGAAAATGGATTTGCATTACGCTTAGAGATGGATTGGTTGAAGGAGCGTACTGTGAACTTCCCTTAGAGATAAGTTCTTCTAAAACAATCGTAGTGTGGATGGCCTTCATCTAGAGGGTTTCTTGGCACCTAATCTAGTTCTAACTTATCCAAAAATTGTTGGTTTCCAATTCTCACAAATTTAACAGCCAACAAATCAAATGCGCTTTGGCTAGAAAATACATCCATATATGTCAAATGGGCTAGGCATCCTATTGGGGCCGAACCTACTTCATTTTTAATATCGGTCCATAATTTCAATCCAATCCTGTCTTCTCAATACTAGATCCTCAAATAATAGGTACTCCTAGCCTTAACAAAATTGAGCTTGTGGTCCAAACTTATTAAATCTTTATCAAAGCCTATAAAGTTTGGGTCTGGATGTTACAGGGGGCATTGAAGGGTTTGAAGATATATTAAATTTGAGAATATGTGGCTGAAAGCAGAAGGCTTTGTGGTCGATAGTGGTGGTCCTCCAATTAGGTCCTTGGTTCCCCAAGTTTTATCCTTGCAGGTGAATTGAAGGCTTTAAATAGAATCTTAAAGATACGGAAGGAGCAAGTATTTGGTAACGTGGATAGCCAAAAGAAGTCCTTAATGGAGGAACTATAAGGCTTAGATAGTGTGGCAGAGTGTAGAGCTCTCTTTGATGCCAAGAAATTCATGGAAAAGCCAAGTTGTGTTGGAACTTGAGAGGGTGACTTTGATGGAAGAGATATCATGGTAACAAAAATTCTGGTCACAATAGCTAAAGGAGGGGGACAAGTGCACTAATTACTTCCACTGTATGGCTAACTCACATTAAAGGAACAATGCTATTTGAGGTGCTTAACATTGATGGTCTTATCTCTTTAGACTATTATGTGATTCGGGACCACGTGGCCCGATTCTATGAACATGCTTGGTGAAGATGTGGAGTGGAGGCCAAAGCTTGACGGTTTAGCATTCAAGACCATTGATCACCAAAAAGCGGTATAGTTGGAGAGACTGTTTGAAGAAAATGAAGTTCAAGAAGTGTTGCATCAGGCCCTAATGGCTTCACTAGGGCTTTTTTCCAATCCAGTTGGGATGTGTTAGAGCAAGATATTATGAAGGTGTTCCAGGAGTTTCATACATTTGGGAAGTTTGAGAAAAGTCTTAGTGGCACCTTTATGGTGCTTGTTCCCAAGGAAGTAGGGGCATTAGATATCAAGGATTACTGCCCTATCAGCCTTGTGACTGAGGTGTATGAGGTTATATCAAAGTCCTTGCTAACTGTTTGAGTGAGATGTTGGAGAAGACTATTCAAAACCTCAAAATGCATTTGGTAAAGGTAGACAAATTCTTGAATCAGTGCTCATTGCCAACAAATGCTTGGACATTCATTTGAGATCTGGTGATCCAGGCATCATTTGCAAATTGGATATAGAAAAGGACTATGACATAATTTGGGGTTTTTTGCTGCAATTATTAGGGAGGTGTGGATTTGGGGAACAATTGTGTTTGTTGGATCACATTGTGTCTCCACTATTGGGTTCTCCGTTTTGGTGAACAACACTCCACTTAGCTTCTTTAATAGTTCCCGTAGGATGAGATATGGTGACCTACTATCTATCTCTTTTACCATTTTTCATGGTCATGGAAGATTTAAGTAGAATGTCGTCTGCTAATGTTGGAGGTGGATTTATGATGGGCTTTTCAGTGGGGATACTCGTATGGACATTCTTCACTTTTCACATTTGTTCTTTGTGATGCAAATCAAAATCAACAGCAAGAATATCTTTCTCCCAAGCAATGTGAGATCACACTTACTCAATATGGGGTATCAAAATCTTCCCTCTCAAGTTCTTGTTGTCATTGTCAGGCTTTTCTATCATTGGTGGCACAGTTTAAGTCCCACATTTCTGGTTCAGATTAGTTCTAATTCCATTTGTAGGGCCCCAAGGAAGCATCTGGGCCCATACTCCAAAAGAAATAGTCAATGGTACAATTGGAGCCATTAGAATTATTATGAAGGGCAAAAACTTCTTCATCTCAAGCAATGTGGGATCCCATCACCACCTACTCTTGAATATGGGGTATCACAACTAGCTAGCTATAACAGAACGGTGTGACAAAGGAGTTAAGGCTTAAGGAGGGAGATTATAATGCCGTGTTAAGTATAGGACGAAAAAAAAGGCTCTAGTTATAACTTTGACTAGTCCTTTTGGAGTATGGGCTCTGATAGAGAAAAGGCTCTCATAAAAAAGGAATCGCTCTTGAGGTCTGGGATTAAAGTTCCACTAGTAATTGTGTCAACCATGGAGAATGGTTTTCCTTGTTTTTGCCTATTTAGCAAGAGTACTATACCTTTAGGTGGAAGAGCTTAGTTTGAAAGAGCAACAGTATAGACTGAGTGGTACTGCTAGAGAGGGAGAGAAGTGGGCTTCATCCTGAAGCGTTTCTGTGAATTGTATGGCAACATGATGGGGCAAGCTGCTGTGTTCAGATTTATATTTTTTGGCTTGGCATCATCTACTTAGAAACAGGAGCAAACTAGTGGATTTGAAACTGGAGCAGAGGCTCCTTGCGGATGTGATCATTCTAGTTATAGGAAAAAGTCTTGACTTGGCCTGCCTTTTGTTATATTTCTGTGCAATTAGTTATGATCGATCCTTTACATAGCTAGAGGAGTTAGAACCAGTTAAGAATTCTCCCAGTTCAGTAGGTTAAACATATCTGCTAGTAGTATAGGATCAATCATCTACTTATTCATCAAGAATTTCCTTATTTATCAAGGAGAAAAGAAAGCATATTATGATTTTCAACCAAGGAGAAGAAAGCATATTATGATTTTCAGTGTTGTCTAAATCAACTGAAACACATCTTTCTTCCATCACAAATGAAATTACAGGAAGAAGCTTGCATTCTTTGCTGGAGAAATTAACTCCCCAGTTCGAGAAAAACTTCTCCAAGTGTGGAGAAATGACACTGAGATCTTTGCCCACTTTGGCCGTCTCAAAACTCCTTATGCTGATGAGTTGCTTGGGAGCAAGTTCTGCCTCCATGTTAAAGGCTACGAAGTAAATACAGCTCGCATTGCAGATTCACTGTACTATGGTTGTGTTCCTGTGAGTATTGCCAATTACTATGATCTCCCATTTGGAGACATATTAAACTGGAAACGCTTCTCGATCGTTGTTGCAACCTTAGATATCCCATTGCTTAAAGAAATCCTGAAAGGGATTAGCTCCGAAGAATATTTGATGTTGCGAAGTAATGTGTTGAAGGTGCGCAAACATTTCCAGTGGCATTTTCCTGCTGTTGATTATGATGCATTTTACATGGTTATGTATGAGTTGTGGCTTCGACGGAGTTCTGTGAAAGTCTTTTAAGTTGTTTTGTTAATAGCAATCAATGACTACAGGTTATTGTCAAGTGATTTGTTGTATCACAATTGCATTAGCCTTATTTGTATAAATTCCCATTAATTTGTACTGCGACAACATAGTTGCGCATGCCATATCAATAAATACAGTAAATTTATTGATCGACCTCGACAAGAATCTTATTGTAAAGTCTGTGGATCATTAGCATTTATGGAAAATGAGTGTACATTATTAAGGAAGAATTTTTTAATGTGATAGATAAAATGCTTCTCTCCATCCTCTCTAATTTCCTACTTCTGTTTATTTTTTGCGTTTAAACTTCCACGGCCTCGGGATCCTTGGTCGTGTATCTAATGGTAGATTTGATTATGATTATGGCAATTTGGATCATTTGGTTTGTATAAGCTCAACTGGGTTTAGGTCAAGAATGAATGCGTCAATCGGGTTTGGGTCATTCGGAATTTTGTTGACTCATCAAATTTGTGTTAATCAACCTTCTTTTTATTATTCTCTAGGAATTGAAGCAAGTTTTATACTTCATTTAAATAATTATTATTTGCACCAAAGGCTTGTGGCTTAATTGGCATAATCTCCAGCCTCTAAAATGGGGAGGTCTAGAGTTTGAAACCCCCCTCCAACTCAAAAAAAAAATATATATATATATATATATATATATTATTATTATTTGCATTTTCACGAAATATTTTCTCATTTGCTTTATTTCTCAACATACATTACTACTATGGCGACATCCACAAGATTATGAATATATTATAAATTTGAAAGCCAATAAAATTCTTACAAAAAACAAACCCAAAAAAGAAATGGAGCATATATTAATTAATTTAGTTTTTGAATTCCTCATTGCTTTAGAAAGTTTACTTGGATATAAGGCAGCTCAAATTCTTACAAAACAAGTGGTGAAATGGCAAACTAGCAATGCAAGAAGTGTTATGAGATGAGAGAAACCAGAGAGTGGATGTGTGAAGGTCTGGGATGCTTCATTAAATTTGAAGGAGTGAAGAATGGGGGTTGGGATCATAGTTAGAGACGAGAAGGAAGAAGCTTTAGTTGCTTTTTGTGATCAGAAGGCCAATGTTGACACTCTAGTGGTGGCAGAATGTTTTGTTTTGAGGATGGCTGTAGAGCTTTGCAATGAACTTAATATACACAAGGCTGCTTTTTAAGGAGATGCAAGAATTGTCATAGAGGCAGTGCAGAGTTTGGAAGAGGAAAGTTCAGTTTTTGTGCTTTGTAAAGTTTTTTTTTTTTCAAAAAAATAGATCAGATTGGAAAATTCAGTTTGCATATAGAGAAAAAAAACATAGTGACTCATACCTTAGCTAAGTCAGCTTTAGCTTTGTTAGAAAAAATAGTTGGATAAAGGATGTACCAGATTTTGTTGCAAGAAGTATGGATAGTGATAAAAGATGTATTACTTGACAGTTAGAAATAAAATACAGAGGTATTGTTAAAAAAAATAAATAAATAAAAGAGGATTGCTATACAGCAACCTCTAGACCACACTCTCTCGATTTCTTTTTTCTTCTATCATCTGCCCATTCCCCTGTAATCCCATTTTCCCATCACGTCTCTCTCTCCTCGAAACATCTCTCTCTCTCCCCCTCCTCGACCTCTCTCTTACTGAATCCTTTTTCTCTCACACACAACCCTTTCTCTCCTTGAGCCCTCTCTCTCTATCTCATTGAGCCCTCTCTCTCTCTCCTCGAGCCATATTAGTGCTGTTGAGATCCTCGAACTCGAGGAGGGAGGGAGAGAGCAGATCGAGGAGGGAGGGAGAAATATCCTCAGTGTTGAAAGTGAGTGTTTTTTGTTGGGAGGGAGGGAGTGAGTAAAATTAAATTGTGAGCTGGCAATGATGGGCCGGATTTGTCTTGAGTGTGCGATGTGCTTCTAGTAAACTGGCTGTTGAGAAGATTTTCTCATTATAAAATTTTAAAATTTCAAAATATAAATATTTTTGCAAATTGGTAAAGACCGAAATATCAAATTTGCAATGAGGTCAATTTTTTAAGCAATTGAATCGATCTCGATCCTCCATGCTCAATTGCCACTTCACAACTACAACCATCCAACTTCTTGCTGTTGATCAAGGATGAAGACTGAAGAGAAAAAGGGCATTGCAGAAATCAAATGAGACTTCTCTTGTGCTAGCTCTATACCGCCATCTCATATGCCTATAGTCCCCCTCGCTATGGTGCATATAAGTCTACTTCCCAAGTATAGGGGAGTTTGAATTGTCACCAAAGTATAAAGGGAGTCTACAAAAGTATCCTATAACCTAACATAGTTTCATGTGATCCGTTATTTTACTTTACAATAAAAGTAATTTTACAATCTGACGAATCACATCAAGACACGTTAGTTTGTGAGATTATTTTTGTGTAACCCCTTTGTATCTAAAGTATCTCTATTTTTTTAGGGCATATTTTTCTTTTACAACTTCATTTCATAGTGGAAACAAACCATAAACAGATTACAAAAATGTTTATCAATCAAAGCAACATTTTCAACAAAACAAGGTGCACTTTGCCACCAAATTTGCATGTCAGTAGCACTCCAATGCATGTATTCGCTAAACTCTTGGCATGTTGTAGCTTGCATCCCTTAAAGCCTTGCATTAGACTCCTAATTTCCTACACCAGTGTTCTTTTAGGAGTAAAAGACTCAATTCCACTATTAACCTGTTTAATCCTCAACAAACAGTCACTTTTAAGGATGAGATTATCAACTCCCATGTTCACACAAAACTGTAAACCTCTAACATTGCCAATGCTTACATGCTTTTTGGTTCACGTACCGCACCTTCTACTTTGCTGATTGCCATTAACACTTCCCCATTGGAATCTCTTAAGATAGCCCCTACACCTACTTTTTCTTTATAAAAGAACAATGCTCTATCTACATTTATTTTTAAGAAACCAGTTGGTGGGAGAGACCACTTATAAACCACTTTCTGGTATTCTCTCTGCATCTACAACTTTGGCTCAGTTTTATACTCCTATGAGAGAGCAACTACCTACAAACAATGAGATGAGATATAATTTTATGAATAATAGTGAAATGATCTATGAATAGTAGTAAAATGGTTTGTGAATGGTAATGAAATGCTTTGAGTTAAAATATTTTATTGGGTTTTGAGAAATGAGAGAAAAAAAGTTGAAGAAAAATATTATGAAGTTAAGAAATTGTTTGAATATACTTTTTTAATATAATTTTTGTTTTAAAATTTGAAAAAGTTGTATTATTTTTTGTGTTTTGTTTGAAAGTTTAAGAAAGTTGTAATTATTACATGAAAAAGTTGAAAATTTAAAATTAAAAAATGCTTTGTGCTTGAGTAATTTTTAAAAAGAAAATTATGAAAAGTTTTGAGTTTAGATTAAATTATCTCATCTAAGGATCCAAACATGGCCTATCTAATAGGAACTAGACGTTTAATGTTTATTCGATTGTGTTGAGAACCTATTTTTACGTTCATTATCAATTTATTTTCTTACAATAAAACAGCGTGGAGTAGTTTCTCCTCCATTAGACTTTAGAGTGTTAATCTTGTCGGATCTGGTTCGTTTGACTTGTTTATTTATTCAGATTGGGTTGGATTAACCCGTTTGATCCATTTAAAAACAATAACATGAAGAAAGGATAATAAAAAAGTTATTGACAAATATTTGATCATTTCGACAAAGACTACAAAAAAACATTTTCAAGAAATAATTTAAAAATTAAAAATTTTGATCAATCGATATGATCCAAGCGGCTCGTGATCCAAATAATTTAAATTGACATAAATAACAATTGAAAAACATTTTAATTATAAATAGATTTTATAAACATAAATATACAAATTGATGTATTATAATGTGATATGTTAGTTTATAAATATATTTTTATTATAAAATAGATCTAACGCATTATTCTATATCTATTTATTAATTTATTTTTATGAAATCTTTAAATATTTAATACTTTGATAATTTTTTTTTGACCAATCAAATAATTTGGGTAGAGTTGTAAAATTTGAATGGAAGTTGATCAGTCAATCATATGGACAGATTATGCATCGGGTGAAATTTGAATCGATCCATACCCGATTATGCATGATTTTTTGTTTTGTTTGTATGTTTTCGTGCTTGGAGGGTAGCATAAAAAGAAAAAATCATAAAAAATTGACAGCCCTGAACTAAAAGTTCATTTGTTGTCGTAGTTGCGGCTTGATTCAGTTCTGATGTAACAAAGACAACACAAACAAAGAGACGCGCCAGGCGAAGCAAGAATCGGATTGCAGGTTTCTCCCAACCCTTTTCAAATTCAGTCTCTCTCTCTCTCTCTCTCTCACTCCAATTCCAAAGAATCCCAATCTCTTTCTTGAACCTACTTCTTCTGTCCGTTCATACCCCGACTCGGAATCTTTTTTGGTTTTCCTTACGTAATCTGGGCAACCAAACATGGCGTAGTTAAGAGGAGTTGCGAGATTTTACTTGTTCGTTAAATTAATTTGTTGTTCTAATCGCGCTTTGACTTTGATACCCGTCTCTGACGCTTCTTCTAAATGCAGAGGTGGTTTTGAATTTGATTTCCAATTGGGAATCGGAATTGGATATATGGTTTCTGGAATGCGTTCCCATGCTTGATGAGGCAAGATGTTTATCAAATCTAAGATGAAATGGGTTACACTTTCCCTCCTCATCTTGTCTTTGTTATCTCTGCTGACCCACCTTTCTGTCACAAAGTTTTCGACTGCTGATTTAGTGCAGTACAGTGCAATGGCTGGATTGCGTGCCGATTTTGCTAATGTGATAGGATCACCGGTATGCTGTTATGACTTGCTTTATGGTAGTGTCTTACTGGTCCACATTTATATGCATGTGCATTCGTTTTTGGGTATTTGTAAAGGGATTTGATGTGTTGTTTCCATTATGATTGTTTTGGTTACTATAAAAGAAAACCAATTACGATTGTTTTGGTTGCAATGTTACAGTTCAGCAGGAATAAGAAGATATGGGGGGTTGTGAAGTCGTTAGAGTCTTTACAGCCTTATGCAAATCCCAGAAGCAGCTATCCTGGTAATAGTTATGCTCAACCTCTTTTTTTTGATAAGTAGTTATGCTCAACTCTCAAGCACCCTATTATGAGTAATGTTTATCTTTTTTATTTTTGAATTTTCTCTTTATTATTTGATTATTCATAACATAGCATTGAGAAGGTATGGCAGATTTCTCTATTCCAAACAATGTCATTGAGGTGTTCTACTTTATGTGATCTGTAAAATGGCTACCTTAAGTTTCATTAAGACACATAATTTTCGCTATAACCTTTTTTAAGTTGCTATAATCAAATAAGCTGTCTTGTTTTTAATGGTGGTAGTAGGATCATGAAGTTGGCGTTTTACTTGCCACTAAAAGTACCTTATCTCATGTGTTTGAAGTGCCATTCCAAGCTTGTCTTCCAAATGGCCCGCATATTTCTTGTTTCATTGTTTCATAAAATGATGTACTCCTGTTGTGTGTTCTTTGGATCATGGAGTTCTGTACCCCTTCCTTCAAATCACAGTAGAGCTTTTAAGTTTGATGGTTAATACAAAGTTGATTGCCTCATATTGGGACTTTGGGCTGTTGTGTAATTTGCAATCCATCTCAAACACAAGCAGTACGCAATGTCAAAGCGGTTGACTTTTGGTGAAGAAGAAAAAGGTAAAACGAAGTCAGGTACTCTAAAGGCCATGAATGGTCTGAAAGATGTTTGGATTTTATTTTTTAAGTGGTGGGTATCTAGAACTATGAACATTTAGTATCGAAAACCGAAATTAAATTAAAATAATAAGAATGGACGTAAGATTTTGAATTTTCCAAAAAAGAAAAGGAAAATTCTTGTACCCTCTCCTACGCTTTATTTGATAGGATTCAAAATGGATGTTAGTTGTAGGATCCCCACATATCAAATGGATTTTAAATGAACAGAAATGCTTAAATATATTTAGTAGTCATTGTTAATGGAAATCACTATCGAAGGAATGAAGAATATTAGCAGAATTTCTTTCCCCAAATGAAACATATTAGTTTTGATCCATTAATGTGGGTTTTTGATTGTCTAGTTCCGATCTTTTGTATAAGATTATTAAGTATTTCTTTCTTTGCTCTGCAAGAGACTATATGACATCATAATTTTGTTCTGGATTTGGCAGAACTTTCTCTAACCTCTATACTGGACTGTGGATACTTCTTTTAGCTGTGAAGACCATTTTATTTTTGCATCCTAAAGTACAGTTTGCTATAGTTTGGAGTGTGGATGCTTCTGACGCTTCTCACCAGAATTGACTCTTTTCCTTTTGTTGCTCACCCAATTTCCGGCACTTCTTGATGGAAATATCTTCTTGTCATCTTGGGTTTTACCTTATCCCCTGTGTATTGAGAATGTGCTCATTGAGAAGGCTAATTGTGGACACAAAGATTTTTGAGTTTGTATTGGAGGGAGCTGGTGTGATAAGAATCACTGTGAGGAGTTGGAAGGTGGTGAAATACTTACAACTAGGCAGTGTCATGGTGGATTGGCTGGCGTTGACGGCGGAAGGAAGTGTGCAGTCAGGGGCTAGTAAAGAGTGTTTCGAGACATCAGTGTCAGATGCAGCGGCTACCAGGCCCAACAGTGTTCCAATGCTTTCAGTCCCTATTTGATAGTGGGAGAATATGGCGGTGGAGGGAAATGAGGCCCTATTGTTATGTTGGGTGGTGTAGATGGGAACGGTTGGGTATGTTCTGCCTAAATGGAATTTATTGAGCAGAGTTCGGATGATCTTTTGTTGTTTGTTTTCTGTTAACAATTTATGGCTCTAAATTGCTCAACCTAACTGCATTCATCTCTTTTGTACACTTATTATCCTTCCGATTCGTTATTGTTCCCGATACTACTGCTACCTAAAAGAATTGACTGATGTTGACAAAGGAATTGCATTTAAATAGATGAACATTATGTTTTATTTCCAGCAATTTTTGCCCAGTAGCAACTTGGCTTTTAAGGGATGTTTGATGTAAGATTTTCTTGAACGTTTTTGACACTTTTGACAAAACTTCTAAAGATGGATTATGGGGTTTTGTAAAAGTTGTGGGACCCATAAAAATGTGTTTAGATCGAGAAATTTTTTGAGGATGGTGTTATTGGGGTCTGAAAAAGTTAATTGAAAATACGAAGGGAAGAAAATTTTTGTGAGAGTTTTTTATTTTAATTTGCTACAGTTGTTTTGGTATTTTATTTTTTATTTTTTATTTTGTAATGGAATCAAAGTATGATGTTCGATGATTGAGAATGTTTTGGTGTAAACTTTTGGGAAGTTCTTGGGAAATGTTTGAGAAACTTTTGGGAAATGTTTGGTTCCCAAACATAATGTTATTCATTAGGAATGAGAGTGGCCAATTCCTGCAAAAATGCTGAATGGTAGGGTCCCATATTAGGTGGGAGCAGCATTGGATCTAACTACATTTATTGACGGATGGTAGGGAACAAGAGACGAGGGATGACAGCAGCAAAGAAGTGAAAAAAAATCCATGACATCCTAGTGCTTCATGGGCAACATAAGGCTTTGATTGGTAGAGAGACAAGATAACAAAAATAGCTCTCCCAGAGTGGTATCTCCCTGACAGCTCGGGCCCCCTTGGAAGGAGGCCTTCTAAAGGCACTCATCAGTCTGCTCGGCCACTTTCCTATTCAGCTTTACCGCCTATTAAGTTGATTTTGAAATACTAACTTTCAGGGCTCTTAAATGAGTAAAATATGGGTGTAATAGTATATTTATTTTTATTCATTTTGTTTTTCATATTTATTACTCAGCTGTATAAACAGAAAAGGTTCAAATGAGCAGTCCTGGTGGGCTTGCTTCTTTTTGGCTATAGAAATTGTTAACGTCGTGGTTTCTATGGATGTCATGATTCCTCGTTATTTAATCACCTTTTTTTGTTAATCCGGGATTTCATGCACTATATCTTTTTTTTCTTTGCAGTTCCGAAGGAACGGAGCAATGGTTTCATTTATGCAAAAGTTTTTGGTGGGTTTGCAAATATAAGATCTTCGGTATGACTCATTAATGCATGGATTCATCTCACCTAAATTTTCTATAAGAAGTCATAACAATTTTGTTATTTCTAGATATGTGATCTGGTCACCATATCCAGGCTTCTAAATGCAACCCTTGTCATTCCAGAGATTCAAGGAAGTACTCGTTCAAAAGGCATTAGGTATTCTGTTTAGCTTTCTTGACCAGTTCTTTCAAGATCAGTTTCTATACTAATCATGCAACTCTTACTATTTTTTTTTTTTTCCAGTTCTAAGTTCAAGAGCTTTTCCTATCTCTATAATGAGGAACAGTTTATATCATCGCTAAAAAATGATATCATGATTGTGAAGAGCCTACCTCAAAACCTAAAGGCAAGGAGGAATGAATTTCCTACCTTTAGGCCCAAAAGTTCAGCCTCTCCAAAATATTATATGGAAGAAATTCTAACAAAGTTAAAGAAAGCCAAGGTTGTTGGATTGGTTCTTACTGATGGTGGATGCCTGCAGGTAATTTTAATGTTCTATACATATAAATTTTGAACCTGTGTGCAATATGGATGTTTGCTTATTTGGGCATAGATTTTCCATTATCAAATCTAGAAAATATCTATTGTTGAGGTCAAGCATGGAAATATAAAGGGTCCACTATACATTATAGTATTAATAGAATTGGCAACATTGACAGAAAGAGGAAGAAAAGGACATAAGAATAAACTTCTCTGTCACCTATGTTGAAGAAAGGTTTTGAACCCTATATAGAATGAAGTGGGGCCAAGGATCTTCCTCTCAACAGTGCTTCTTGAGACTCCCTCTATAATTTGTTTTTATATGTAAATGATTATTAGGAAACATGTAACACCCTAATAGAAGGCCCAAACCATATGGCCTATATGTCAAAAGGAGTAGTCAATGATAAAATTGGAGCTCCATTGGAACTTTATATAGAGCAAGAGCTTCTCATTCACAAGCAATGTGGGATCCTATTCACCACCTACCCTTATCCTTATCATATGGGGTATCACAATCTCCCCCCTTGAATTCCCAACATCCTCGTCGAGCTCATCTGTCGTAGGTGGCTCCGCTCAAGCCCCACATTTCTGGTTGGGATAGGTTTTGATACCATTTGTAATGTCCTAATAGAAGGCCCAAACCATATGACCTATACTCAAAAGGACTAGTCAATAATACAATTGGAGCCCCCATTAAAACCTTATAAAGAGCAAGAACTTCTCATTCTCAAGCAATGTGAGATCCCATTCACCACCTATCTTTAACCTTATCATATGTGGTATCACAAAACATAAGTATAGTAAGAAAATTAGTGGTATGAATCTCCTTGAAAGGTTCTGCCAGTTCAGTTACTAACCTGTTCTATGAAACAGTACACCTGTTCCTTTACTCAGCCTCCTTTTTCTTGTTCTCTTTTTCCTGAATCATGCAGTTTGATGGATCTAGTTCAGTTCTTCTGGTTTTGGAAATGAATATACTAAGATGTCGTGTTGATACTGGGATTATGATTTTGCATAGTGATTGCTTTAGAGTTGGTGAGTTGGAAAGGCGAAAGCTATTTCATGTTTTGCCGATAGATAGATACCATTGTCTATGATCTGATAGTTTTGAATATTGTTGGCTTCACTTTTAGTTTTTATAAGGAAAATGCTACAGCCACTGTTATTAGACACCAATTTTGAGTCCCGCTTGACGTGTACATGCCACTATGGCATTTCTTCACTTTTTTTATTTTTCACTTGCTTCCCACGCTTGACGTGTACACCAATTTCAATGGACGATGCACATGCATAATTGTTTTATAAAAGACATGTCGTTTACCGTACATATGTGTAAGGGTATGATCATGCTACTTACCTTGCAGCGTTAATCCAATATTTTCGGGGTGAAGCCAGTTACCTATAAAATAGACATGTAGCTTATGAAAATTTCTAATTAAACAAATACTTTGTAATTAAAGCCTGAAATACTAGAATAACTTATATTTCCCTAAAGCCTGAAATCCTCGTAACCCTAAAAATACCTCTGCATCCAAACATCTGTTTTCTCTTGATTCTATTATAAGAAATCATCATAAATAATAAAACCTACGATCAACACTAATAAGGCATGGGTATTTTTGTATTTAGCTATAAGACACTTAGACTGGAACCTTTTAATCTAGCAATATTTCACCCTTAGATCTATGCTATCTAAGAGAGGGAGAGAGTGAGAACAACATAGAGAGATATAGACAGGAAGCTAACCTAGAGAGAGAGCTTATGTCGGGGGAGGAAGAGAGAGAGAGAGGGAGACTAATCAAGAGAGTGAGATGTATCATGTAGAGAGAGAACCTTACCGAGATGTGGAAAGGGTGGTGTAACTTCGGATTGGTCTTTATGATCCCGTGCATGGGGTGGTTTATGTGCATGAGGGGTGGAGGGAAAGAGAGGAGGGCACAACTCGGTGGTGTAGATTCTAGCTTGCGGAGGAAGGATCACGATGGCAGGTAGACAGTGGAGGCTAACCACAATGGTTTCAGCGTGAGCCAATGGCATGCTTTGGTCCGAGGCGAATAAACTAGTGGTTGTTGTCTCCATTGGATGCTGCCGTTTTTGGTCTTTTACAAGACTTTTTGGGTTGAGCTAGGCGGCTTCCTGGCGGGGTGTCACAGGAGGGTGGCGTCCAGTGTAGCTTTTCGTTCCATGAGGCTGCTCTGTTCTGTGAGTGTCATGAGTGTAAAACAGAGACATGCCCGTTTGCTTGCTCTGTGAGATGATGGTCCTCCGCTGGGTGCTGGTGGTTGTTGCTGTGGGCTGGTGGTGGCAGTGGGAGCTTTGCTGCGTGCTAGATGTGGGTACGAGGCTGCTGCATGAGAGGGCTACTCTCTGTTTCTGTCGAACTGGTTTCCACGTAACATAGAGGCTAAAACGAGAGAGGGAGGCAATCTATCCGTGAGTGGAGAGGTTGGGTGTGGACTTGAGGAGCCTGAGGTGGAGGAAGAAAGAGATGGCGTAGTGGACACGGGATATTGTTGCTGTGTATGGTTTTCTGGTCTGTTACCTGAGGAGGGCTAGCGTGTGGCTTTCTCTCAGTTTTGCATGATGGCTGGCGATGTAGATGGGTCTATATATATAGAAGGTAGTCGGGTCATGGGTCTTGCAAATGTGTTGGATCATGCTCATGGGCTTACCCATGAATAATAGCTCGTGGGCTTATTAAATATAATTTAGGCCCAATAAAATTATCTTTATTCAATCCCTAATAACATTAGATTGGGTTATTCAATACATTACAATGCTGTTTTTTATGTCTAGAGGCAGTGTCAAGTATGAAGGTTAATTTGGCCAAGTCTGAATTGCTCCTTGTTGGGGTCCAAAAGTTACTTTTGTTCATTTGAGTTTTGTTGGTGAAATGTTTGACACCCTGCAAGAGAGAGAAGGTTGGTGGATTATGGTATTTCATGGGTGGGTGGTGTTCTAATGAGGTGAATGGCTCGTTTGGATCTGGCCTTTGTAAGTATAGAAGGAGGGTGTGGAGGGAAGTTTCTTGCTTTAGTTTCAAAATAGAAGGTGATACTGCGATTCATTTTTGGTATGAGGTATGGTGTGGAGATTAGCCACTTAAGGAATGTTTTTAGAGTTTATTCTTCATAGCCTATTTTAGGAAGCTTCTTTGGCAGATAATTTACAACTCTTTAATGATTCTCAACAATACAAATGCCTCTTTCATCTGGTCAGCACGAGATTGGGATGTCAATATTTTCATTTTTTTATATGGCCATATACCCACAAGTTAGTGGAGGGATTGACTAGACAAGATTGGTGGGGTTCTTCCAAGCATGGAGTCTTTGAAGTTGATCTTTCTATGAAGCTATTTATTCCCATACTAATGCTTCGTTTTATTGGAAAAGTATTTGGAGGACTAAGAAAGATTATTACCATGGATAACTTGAGAAAGAGGCGAGTGTTGGTGGTTGATTGGTATTGTATGTGCAAAGTAGTGGAGAATCAGTTTTGTGGAAATGGACTCCGTTTTGCTGAATGTGGTCTATCTGGAGAGAGAAATGATCAGCTTCAAAGACCGTGAGGAAACAGTGGTTGAGCTTAAAGCTTTTGTTCTTAGGGGATGTTTGGAAACAATTTCCATCTCATCCAATATCATTTCCTTCCCAAACATCATTCAAACACAAACACTATCAAACTAATCATTACAACACTATCAAACTAATCATTACAACACTATCAAACTAATCATTACAACTTTCCCAAATTTCCAAACACAAAAAAGAAAAACAATTCAACTTTTTCAAATTCCAAAACAAAAATTATATTAAAAAATTATATTCTAACAATATTTTAACTTTATAATATTTTTTATTCAACTTTTTCTCTCTCCTTTCCCAAAACCCAATAAATGCTTAACTCAAACTATCTCACTACTATTCACAAACCATCTTACTACCATTTACAAAATTCTCATCCCACTCATTCCCTAAGCATCCCCTTAAAATCCTTTTTATCTTTGGATGGTAGCGCATACTTCTGTTTCTGTGCCTAGTTTTCAAGATTTTATCCTTTCTCCATTTACTGCTTAGGTGTATTTTTTGTATTCTGCCTGTAATACCCACTTCCTTATGAGGTACAGAATGCTACTAACGTTTAAAATTGCTTAGGAGCCAAGTATAAAAGATCCGTAGCATTAAAGAAATTTAAAAAAATCCATCGTATATTCAAAAGGTCATGAAGGTGCACGCTTATAAAAAATCATAGTTTTTGTGTTTCACAGAAGAGTTCCAAGTAAAATCATATATCATTAATAAAATCTGGTCTTGGCATGTTCATTATTGGCTATTCCTGACCTGTGAACTCATCATCATATGGCGCTTTACCTTGGATAGTTGCAACATAAACACAAAACAATAAGTTGAATACTCAGTACGTCACACATTGTACAATAAATATAAGCATTTTCTTGCAATCATCATGCATAATTTTGGACATCTATCGTACTATACATTACATACAGACCATTAGATTCATATATTAGCCCTTATGCGCATGGGTTGGTGATCTCGATGATCATGATTTCACTCGAAGTTTGGAGTGAAATCCCTTAAGAAAAGGAAATGGACATCACTAGGTGCACATCTAGTGAACCATCAAGGCGTTGCCATGTGATAAGGATAAAGGGTAGGTGGTGTATGAGATCCCACATTATTCCATTGTGGCGTTACAAATGGTATTAGAGCCTTTCCTATCTGTAAATGTGGGACTTGAGCCATGCCACTTATGATGGATTAGCCCGACAAGGATGTCAGAAATTTAAGGGGGAGAGATTGTGATACCCCATATGATAAGGGTAGGTGGTATATGAGATCCTACATTGCTTGGGAAGGAAAAGTTCTTGTTTTTTATAAGGTTCCAATGGAGCTCCAATTGTATCATTGACTAGTCCTTTTAGAATATAGGCCAAGTGGTTTGAGCCTTCTATTGAGGGCTTAACCCAAATAAAATTATTAGGTAAAAATATTTACGAGGTTTTACATAAATCATGGATCCGTGGGCCTAAAGTCAAATCCACGCCAATCCTAAGGATTTTAAGACCTGGGTTTTACACTTCCGGTGTACATGGCTTGCACCTTTTGATGGGTTCGAATAAAATTTCACTTAAATCATTAAAGCAAAAAAGGTGGGAACAGAACAACCATTTTTGGAGGTTCTCTTCCTCTTGCTTATACAAATAGTATTTTGTAGAAAAGTTCTTTTAGTTCTTTATATCCTCAACTTGGCAGTTGATAAAAGTTTTAAATTGTTTGAGATGGAATTGATTATTGTAATATTGAGTTTTCTCGTCTCTCTCCCTCTTCTCTTAGCATGGTGATGCATTTTGAGAACATGCCCGTATACAGTCTACTTTCTCTCATATACAGCATTGGCTGAAAAGAAACATATATTTAATGCATAAAAGTACTGTGCAAGAGAAGTCAATAGCTAAGTGGATTATTATCATTGATAAAATTCTTGTTTACTGATATATATATATATATATATATATAAAAAAAAAAAAAAAAAAAAAAAAAAAAAAAAAAAAAGAACAGAAGAATTGCTTAGATGGGTTAAATGCCTGGTCATGATCCTGTCTTTTTACATATATTGAGACTTTTACTTGCTCATTGTCTACCTCTCAGAGTTACCATTCCCACCATTTAATAATGATCTCGATTTTGTAATATGTCGGGATGATTGACCAATTTGTGGCTTAGGATGTCTAGTGTGCATGCCTTATTTTTTTTTCTTTGGTTGCTAACTGCATACTTATTAAGTTACATTGCTATGCTGTCGGTTATTTAAATTTATTCTCTATTAAACTGTTAAGGATCTATTTCAAGCAATTTTCATCTTCTTTCAGTCCATCCTTCCACCTAGCATGGCTGAGTTTCAGAGGCTTAGATGCAGAGTTGCCTTCCATGCACTGCAATTCCGTACAGATATTCAGATTCTTGGGCACCGAATGCTGGAGAGGTATGAATCATGGAACAAATATTGATGCGTAGAGGACTACACTTCCTGATGCGTTAAATTTGTGGTGGTGGTCTTTTGCTCTGATGGGGAATACCATGATAATTGCCTTAGCTTGCCAATAGAGGGATTTCAACGAAAAGTTTATAACCAAAGAAAATAAATAAATGGTTTTTTTAGAGGAAAACTGCTGTTATATGTCATTATAATTATGCATATGTAACACCAAAGTCAGAAATTGTTTGCCTATGACTCCCAAATCTCAGAAATTATTTGCCTGACCTTCATGAGTATTTGATTTGTGCTTTTCCACAGGTTACGAGGATGGGGCCAACCTTTCTTAGCTTTTCATCCTGGCTTATTGAGGGACACCTTGGCATATCATGGTTGTGCAGAACTCTTTCAGGTCAGCTGTTGGAGCCTGTTCTCTTCTGTATTGGATGTTTAAGTTTTCTCTAATGTATCATTGTCAAGAATCAAAGTGTCCATTTTACTATTCGTTACTCTAAATAGTATCAATTGTTGTTTGAATGTTCTTGTGCTTCTATGTTTGATAACTAATTCAGTTTTTAGACTTCAAGTAAAAAAGATATTTTCACATTTCCCTTATGTTTCTACCTCAAAATCATGACTGAGAAAGGTTTCATTCAATCTCTAGCTTTCCTTATCTTTGTTACTCGTTACTTTTGTAGGATGTTCATACTGAACTTATACAGTATCGGAGGGCACAGATGATCAAACGAGGAATTGTTAATGAGGAACTAAGCGTGAATTCTCACTTGCATAGAGAAAATGGTTCATGTCCCCTCATGCCTGAAGAGGTATGCTTGGTTATATTACCATAAATGTTATACTACATGTAGTCCTGACTAGTGTCTAGTGTTCCAGATTCTAAACACACTATATTTGGCTAATTATATCGTGTTTAGTATAATATAGTTAAGCCAACTATTATACTACATCTAAACACAATTCTTTATGCTATCGGTTAAATGATTGTAAATAGGACAGGTCAAAAAGCACAATTGGTGGTCAAGGCTTATGACTCAGGTATCTGAATTGCAGGTGGTATTTTGCAACTTATAAAGGCTTGCAAGATAGCTTAATCATGTGTAAAAAATAACAATTTGTGTGTGTTTTTTTCTACACTGAAATACTGTTCGGCATTCCTGGGGAGCACTTTTTATTGTTTAAATAGCATCACGTGTAATTTACACGGGTCTCAGCCACTCTTAGTCAATAGGGACTCGACAAGTGTATATTGCAATGTCCATGTTAATGCTTGCAAGTTTAGGGTTTAATTTTAAGCAAGTCCTAACTTCCTGCCTATTTTGTAATAACAATGGATCTCTCTTCTGCATTGCGCCTTTCATTGATTTTCACTTTTGTGAAAATAACCGAGCATTGGTGAAACAGATGCCCCAATGCTATAAAAAACATGCACCACATAATTTTAGTATGGTTATTTTGTAGTGCATCAATTTGCTTATGCAAAACCTCTGCAGGTTGGAATTCTCCTTCGAGCAATGGGCTATCCTCCTAAGACAATAATATACCTGGCTGGTTCTGAAACTTTTGGTGGTCAACGTGTTCTGATCCCTCTTCGTGCCATGTTTACCAACTTAGTAGATCGCACTTCCCTTTGCAGCAAGAAAGAGTTGTATGACTTGGTTGGATCTGAAACCCCACTTCCTCTAGATCTTTTCCAAATGCCTCCTGCCAAAAGTGAGGAAGAACTTAAAGAAGAATGGAAAAAGGCTGGTCCTCGGCCTCGGCCTCTGCCTCCACCTCCTGATAGACCTATCTATCAACATGAAAAGGAAGGCTGGTATGGTTGGATTACTGAGATTGACACAGAACCAGACCCATCGCCCATGGATCTGAGGATGCAAGCGCACAGGTTACTATGGGATGCTCTTGATTATATCGTCTCTGTGGAAGCCGATGCATTTTTTCCTGGTTTTAACAATGATGGCAGTGGATGGCCAGATTTCTCAAATTTGGTCATGGGACAGCGATTGTATGAGACTGGTTCTTCTAGAACATACAGACCAGACAGGTAAGATGTGCATGAAACTGATATCATTGAGTGGTCAAGAGGTTGGCCCAAAACAAAAAGTGGTTATGGCATTGATAAGATGATCCACGGGAATTAATTCAGTGAATAGATTGTTTTCTAAATTGCATTTGAAAATATGTGTGCTGAAACAACATTAACATTTACTTTCCTTTTCACAATTTTGAATTTTTAAAATGCCTTTGTTAGTGCATCTGCCCATTCCCCACAAAAGAATCAAAAGCTAATTGAACAAAATCGATTTGTTTAAGTTATAATGGGTGGTTCAGTATGGAATCATATAACAAATATAATTTTTTTGAATTTTATCTGTCTGCATACATGGAAGCCTTCAACCTATACTTTTTATTGCGTGAGAATAATGTTATTGCCAAAGCAGTGCTTTCATATGTAGTATTTTGCCTTGTATCTAGATCTACAGATGCTTGAGCTCATAGACATGGACTGAAGAAGTTTTTTTTTAGCATCACCATTCATGGGTATCTGCATCACTATTGAAATTATTATATTTATTTAATGGAGTTCTACTTGCAATCTGTTATGGAGGGTGTCCACTGAATTGGCATGATTTGATTTGTAGAGAAGTTTAAGATTTTAAATCCTGTTGCAAATTAAGTATTTTAAATCCTCCACACTGGCTTGTAAATGTAATTTTCCTATTTCACCTTGTGTTTGGTTCTCCGTCTGTTATATTTTCTTTTTAATTTTTAATCTTTTCTGGGCAGAATTACTAGGTATCTTCTTCAAGAAAAACGTTTAGCAGTTGAAACCTTAACTTTCTATGATATTATACAGTTTTGTTGCTCTTTGACCAATTTTTGGTTGCTACTATTCTTACAAAAAATCTTCATGAAACTTTTACTTGGAATGGTTTTTTGCTTTTGTATCGTTCTTTTCCATTTTCTGACATTATCTGGTCTTTCAAACAGGAAAGTTCTTGCAGAACTTTTCAACACTACTCGTGACAATATGTACCATACCAAGTACAATTGGACACTCTTAGTGAGGGAACATCTTAACAAAAGCTTGGGTGAGGAAGGCCTTACAAGACAGTCCCTCTTATCAAAACCAGCTTCATTCCTCTCACATCCACTCCCTGAATGCTCTTGTAGAACATCTTCTCCTGACATTCCAACTGTTGTAAAAGTCGACGACGGCAGGATTCTGTATGGAGGGGAAGATGATTGTCCCAAATGGATGGAACGTGGCGACAAAGCTGTTGTTTCAGAGTCAGCTGGAAAAGAAGGGGGCAACTTTGAGAATGAATTGGAATATGAAATTGACGTAGTTGAATTGCCAGAATCTTATGACAGTGGTGGTAAATCAAATGTTACTCTGGTCTGGGACCGGGACGAGGAAATGGACCCAAATGACTAAAATAGGATGTGCAGATTACTTACTATTTGCAGCGGTATTTGATATTCAACGATTTCTTACTGTTTTATCATTCAGCGGCTTCTACTAACCCGTCCAGAGGAAATCGGCATTCAAATTTATTCTGTGTAAGGTTGGTGGATCCTCCTGTTCATGCATCAAAACATTTCCAAACGTATGACTGGGGGAAAGATTGATGCGGTCAAGAAGGCAAGCTGATAACAATATTACCTGTTGATCTTTCACCATGGGTCAACTTAAAAGGCTCGAGAGTCAGTTATGTAATTTTTTTAAGTACAGAACCTACGAGGAAAACTGCATACTGAAATTTTCAATCAGAGTTTTGGGATCTCATTTCTGTAATTTTGTTAGACTTACGGTACATAACAAACAAAGAAGAAGAGTACATGCTGAAATTTTTATTCCCAGTTTTTACACACTCTCTCTCCGTTGTGTTGATGTGATTTGGTGATTTCAGTTCCAGTTAAATTAATTAGCGCCATACCAGCAATATATATAACATAAAATAGTCAAATTATATAACTATATATATCAAATTATTTTGGCCGAATAGTTTATTAGAAAACAAAACACAGTTTATTAGATCTCATTTGTTTTTGCAGATGGGATGAAATGAGATAAATTGATATTAAAATTAAAAATTGAATAAAATATTGTTAGAATATTTTTTTAATATTATTTTTATTTTAGGATTTGAAGAAGTTGAATTGGTTATTTTATTTTATGTAAAAATTTAAAAAAATTATAATGATTAAATGAAATGAATCGAGAGGAATTGTGAAAAACGAGGCTAAGCAATTGGAGGATAGCTTGCTCCCCCTTTGAAGGATGCTGGCTTGCATATAGAGGACAGGTTGTCCAACAAGTTAAAGAAACAAAGCATTCCTACCTCACGTATCTATAAACAAAAATATATAGACACAACTATTTAATTTAAAACTTTTACACAACTCTAATAGAATATTATTATTTTTTAAATTTATTCGAATTTTAGTTGACTTCAATAGATTTGAGTTAAACAATAATAATAATAATAACCTATTCAATAGTTGTGTAGAAATTTAAAAATAGTTGGATTCATATCATTTCCCATTTATAAAATGGGCGTCTTCTTTTCAAAGGCAAACATGTCAAGTGACGGGAAATTGCTTGAAATTACATGCTTGCCCTCTTCTCTTGATTGTTTGAAATTTTCGTTGAGATATTAAAAAAAGATTTAATTGATACAATGTTATATATAATAATATTATATTATTATTAGTGAAGCCTAGTACTCGATTAGTATTCAGCAAAAGTTATAGTCGAATCTAAGTTTGAGTTTGAACTTGTACAACCGCGTTTGTTTTCACAGGTAAGATAAGATAAATTGAGATTAAAGTTAAAAGTTAAATAAAATATTATTAAAATATTATTTTAATATTATTTTTATTTTGAGATTTGAAAAAGTTGATTTTTTTTTTCTGTATAAGAATTTTAAAATGTTGCAATCATTAGATGATATGAGATAAATTGAGATGAATTGTGAAAACAAACAAAGCTATGTTTTACTCAATTGGAACTTGTTCAAAAAACATCAAGTTTGGGTTGGTTTTGGTATAATGAGGTCGAGTTTGACTAGTCACAACTTGCTTGAAATCAACCCGATTACAACCCTAGCAGAGAGGCAAGGTAATATGAACTTAAAACCATAAAAATATAAGAATGCAATGATAGCCTAATCCTATAATGAATATTTTTTGGTTGGGGGGCACATATAAATCACTATGATTTTATGAAAGCCATTCTAATTAATTTTGCTATCCAAGAATGCTTGGGCTGGGTCCGTCATACGACAACAATGCCTTGATCAATCATCGATCAATGACTATTACAAGCTTTAATATGAGCATGTTGCGATAAAAATAATGTTAGAGACAAGTTTTAAATACACAAATTTTGCATAAGCTTTTTGTAAAAAAGGTGGGTCCGGGATCTTACTATAAAAAAGTGAATTTTTCACATTTTGAATCCACTTTTTTATGAAAGGTCTACACGAGCCTCATACATTTTATATTTGCATATATCATTATTCATTTTATAATTAATCCCATACGTGAAAAACAAAGCAATACATAATATCATTAATAATCTTTGTTCCTTACAAAACTGTCATTGAGACCTCTTTCTTACAAAATAATGCGAAAGGCCATCCATCGGCCTTAGAAGTAAAAATCCAACAATCTTAGTAGGTCTTCTCTTCTCTTTCTCTGTAGTGGTATCCACTGCACACATCAATGCCGAGAGCGCCAAAGGCAGAAGTGCGTACAAATGGTGCAGCGCTCGCTTCTGACCCAAATTCGAATTTCAAATCCGGGCTGAAACACGAATGAACCTGAGTTTTAAACCTGGATGAATCTTGGTTTTAAACACATTTGGCAGTTTGCAGAAAATTGGTTTCATTGGAGGAACTGCAAATTTGAGAATCAAACCGGCTGGTGAATGAATTGTTGCTAATGTTGAACACATAGTTTTGCAATATCCCAAGTTTGACAACATTCCCATTGATTGAAATCGGTGTAGAGGTTGAGTGAGAAATAAAAAAAAAAAAAAAAAAATCGGGTTCTGGGTTTAAAACCCGGTACCCGGACTGGGTTTGCCCGGGTTTTACGACCTGGGTTCCGGCCCGGAATAAGGCCCAGATTTATTCCAGGCCGGAACCCGGATTCGGAATCTAATTTTCAAGGTTTTGAACTAGGTCAGAAAAAATTTCCGCCCAGATGAACAGTCTTAGAATCACTTATGGAATATACAGCTTAAAATTACGATTTTGGAGATATTGAAGCTGCCGATGAGAAATCAAGGAATTGTAGAAATCAATAGAAATAAAGTCTCTCTTTCACATGTAATAATATTATATATAGCAGTTGTTATTAAATTACTTCCATGTGATTTGATTTGTGATTTTTTTTTTCTCTATTACATCAATAATTACCCATTATCGACTTTCATCTAAATTTAGTGGCATTAAAAAAACAACGACAACGTAAATATTGTGACATTTATTTAAAATTCAACATATGCTTGTAAACGTCAATGACTATTATTTGGTAGCTTTTACGAAATTCCAAGAGAATATAGCTATTAGCATTTATATAATGCTCTGATAAAGTGCTATTAATGGCTTTTATCTAAACGTCATTAATTTGTACAAAAATGCCGTTAATGAGTTTTTCATGTTATGGCGTTTGTACAAATGCCGATCATGTACTAGTGGTGGCGTTTAGTTGAACGTTGCTAATTCATACAATGTGGTAAGTGGCGGCGTTTATCAAAATTCCGGTAATGAGTTTTTTAAGTCCTGGCGTTTGGTTGTGTCAGTAAATAAATGCCGTTAATCGATTAGCGGCATTTATTTTAACCGTGCCAGCGCTTTTCAACGCCGACAAATCACGGTTGTTTTGTAGTGATATAAATAAATCAAAATAAATTGTCTTAAAGATACCAACAATGCAATATATATAAATATATATATATATATATATATATATATCTATATATATATAACATAGATAAATGATAACAAATTGAGCGTGATCTTCATATTTGCTGCTTCAACCTTCAATTTTCAATAGTTGTCACATTTGATTGTGCGCCCAACTCTATATACAAATATTAATAATAAAAACAAAACATCAAATGTTAGTGAATTTGGATTATAAAAAATACTAAAATTAAATTATAATGAAAGCAAATGAAACATTACCTGATTCTACTATGAAACTCTCCATATTATCCATAGCCTCCTGGATATCAATGATTGTTGACGGATGTCTTAACCAATTTTGAATACTAATAAGTGTCTCAACGGTTCTTGGAGCCAATGAACTCCAAAAATGATCAATCACACGATCTCACGTACTAAATGCTGACTTGAACGCAACCGTGGAAACATGCATGACTAATAAGTCTCGTGCAATCCTCCCGAGTATAAAATAGTTAGAGCAATAGCATTGGACTCATCAAATGAGTTAAATCTTTAAAATTTGATGATTTTAGCTTTAAAATCTTAGCATTGGATTCACCATATGCTTAAATGTCAAACTTTTAGCTACAGTACATTCATCTTGTAATTACAAAATATGAAAAAAATAAATTAAAAATATTATTATTAACAAAATAATATTATATTATTATTGTAATGAATCCAATAGCTAATCCAATATGGGGTAATAGATAGAGATGTTTTTGATTTATGAAAAATATGTACTTTTCATCACATTTTAAAGATAAAAATGATGAATCCAATGCTAATGCTCTTAGGCTCATTAAATTTCCATCAAATCAACAAGTCAAATGATGGGTTGAGTGCCCTACAACCATTTGATAAATGTCGATCCACTTTTATTTTGGAAATAGTAGATCCCATGGCAGAAGATGTTTTATACTACTCATAAAATCTTTTGGTCTCACGTTTGTCATCGCCATCATTCATGATTTTAGATGTCGAAGTCATGTTCTTGGGTACTCGTAGTGGAACTGAATGCAACATTATACTCCGCATACAAATATACTAATACTTGTCTCACACTCAACACAACTCTTTAGTACGAAACTCATCATAAACTTTCTTCAAGTGCAAATAAACAAAATAAGAAATGGAGATTGTGCAGAAGAAAAGCAAAGAAAATAGCAAGTACCTGAAAATATTTTTTAATCAATTTGGTCTAGCTATAGTGACCACCAAATTCAAATTACTGTAGTTAAAAGTCCTATTCTTTTGAAGTTGCCTAATCTAATGTAGACTATTTTTTAGATCAATTAGCCAAACTCATCATTGGATTTAATGGGGAGTTATACTTGCATAAAGTGAGTTAAAATTTATCACATTAATATGGAAACAGAGATAACAAGATTATGAAAAAAAAATATTATTATTAAAAAATAAAGTTCCGCTACTTGTACACGAGGTTGGGTATCTTTGGAAAAATCGGCTGATGTGGAAATGTATTAAAAAAAATGAGGCAAACGAAAACAAACCACCGAAGAAATATAGATGAATTATGAAACTATTCCGCTTCCATTTTCAGAGCATCAACAGCCCAAGCCCTCCCACATATAGAATATTTGTTTTTTTTTCAACTTCCCATCACTCTTTCAAACCGTACTCAGCTAGCAACCCTGCAAACTTCTCCCCCACCCCAACGGTTTCTCACCTTCATTTTCTTTTTTATTTTCAGTTTTGCCTACACCTGTGATCCTCTCTTCCACGATCCAGTGGTTTTTCCCTTTACATTGTAGTTTATTTTTTTTTTCTCTTAGCTATCTTTCAAACTCACAGCAGATGCCACTCACCTCTCTCTCGTTCTTCCTACGATTTTAGGCTGAACCCGCAACACGAAACTCTGTTTTTCTACTCCGAAACAGAGTACCCTGCCAACCACCACGAAAGCCCAGTCCTCCACCCCCCTCTCGGCTGCTCCATGTCGTGCTTTACCGCCGCGTATCCTCCATCCCGCAGTCTCTATCCCTGACGACTTCTGCTCTAACCACTAGCTCTTTGTCCCTCTCAGTAAGACCCCTGAACCGCCACCTCTCTTCCTCCTCTTCTCTCCAGCATTCGTCACCCCACTATATAGAGCTCGTGCCTCCGTGAACAACCATCACAAGGTATCTCCACCCTTCTCGGTTCTTTCCTCAAGTTAGCTTTCTCTCACCGTGTTCTCTTTTTTGTGGGGGTGTTTCGTCTGTGGGGGTGTTTCAAAGCACCGCCTTCGTTTATTTTTCATGTTATCCCCTTTTTTATGTTTTGAAAGCAAAATCCGAAAACATCCTCAATACTTGTACCTCGTAACTAACTCCATATCTCTGTGTTTTTCTATATTTCCTGGGCCTTGCTAATTTTAAGTTTCTCTCCCAGAGAAAACAAACAGCAAGAAGAAGAATGAGAACGAGCAGGCGGCGAAGGTGATGCTTCCGAAAACGAGCAGGCGGCAAAGGTGATGCTTCCGAAACCTCAAAGATCATCCGGCGAGGTGAGCTCTCAGTTTCTCTCTCCAACGTCAAACATCACCTCGCAAGAAACAACGGGACTCCCATCTCCAAACAGTCAAACTTTCTCACCTATTCGACGCAAACCCAATGCTTTCACCAATACTGATCCCCATAGGAGCCTCGAGGAATCCAGAATCCTACATGAACTATGGCCTTCATTGGCGACCAAAGAAAATCATAGATCACGTCTTGGAGGGTCTATGAAATATACGGGAAAATTAGCGACCAAAGAAAATCATAGACCAAGTCTTGGAGGGTCTATGAGATATACGGGAAAATTTGCATTTCCAGGAAAAAGTTATTCTCATTCTTCTTATTGAATTTGTTTATTGGTGCCAAGTCACAGTGGACATTGTCGCGAAGGCGATCCGGTTCCCTGCCATTAATGTTAGTGGAGAGTAAGGGGAAATCGTTGCCATTCTCAAGCTTGAAACCTCAGAGCGGTCCCTCGATGGCAACGAGCGTGGAGAAATTAATCAACATGGGGTTCGACTTGCTTAAACGTAAAAAAACTTCTTCATCTAGCTTGCTGTCGAAGCGGTCGGGCAATTTAAAAAACATTCATCAACTTTAGCTGCTTCATAATCAGTTGCTGCTATGGCGGTATGCCAATGCTAGAGTTGAGGCTGTGAATGGGAGCATAACTTTTTAGGCAGAGGTAATGTGCATGGCTCTTATTTTGTTGATCGGTATATTTTGTTATTAAGTTTATGCATGAATATTGACTTTGTATCATGATATTTCAACAACACATACTTTAGAAGAGTATCTTAAATTTGTGGGAACCTTTGAAATCATTCACACATGCATAAGGGCATTGTAAAAATTAAACGTCCTTTGTAGGAACTATGCTACACAGGTTGAATTTATCTAAGATCAATCCTATATATGGGTGGTGTTTGCCCTCCGGCTTTATAAACAAGTCGTATTATCTGGGATTACACTTTTGTTCCTGCAATTTACTACTTAGAATGAGACAGGATTTATATCTTCTTTCCATATGGTTATTAGGGTGACATCAATCTTAATTGAAAATTATTCTTACTTTTTCAATTTTTTGTGCAGAGAAAATTTATGTGTGCTTGGGATGCTCTCACAAAGTTGCAGCATTTTGTGGTAGAGAAAAAATTACAGGTTGAGAAAGAAAAGCTTGACATGATGCTGAACAATATACTATGTTCCCAAGTAAGTAGTAAACCAATCATAATACAATTTCCTTGGCCTAAAATTGAAAATCATAATGATCCATCAAAATGATATTTTTTATGGAGACCAAGAAGTGATCATTTGTGTAGATTAAGCTATTGGAAGCCTGGGAAGATATGGAAAGGCCACACATATCAGTAGTTTCCAGGATTGTTGAGTGTCTGCACATTGTTGTCAGCAAAGTACCCCTCACAGATGGTTCAGGTGTAAGCATTTTTCCCTTTTTTAAGACAGTTTGTGATAACTAATGTGTATTCTTGTTAAACACAATTGCATGTTTGTTTCGGGTGGACATAGAATTAGCTAAAATTACACTTGGAGGGACATTGGATCTCACAACTTCCATCAAGTCGATTTGTACCAATCTTGCACCCTCGGTATGTTAAAACTGTACCATTTTGATGCTTATTGTCTTGTCATATGTCATATGGATTAAACTGAGGTTCCGATCAAATAGACTGAAAACACTGTTACCCTGCTATCCGAATTAGCAGAGGTTGTTGCTCAAGAAAATTTTCTTTTAGAGTGGTGTCTGGAACTTCTTAAAACCACATCTACCCTCGAGGTAATTTATGAATACCAAATATTCAGGAGTTCCATATATCAAACCACCCAATTTTGATAAAGACTTTCTACATGATATATGGTTGGGCAGAACAAAACTGTGTTAAATATGTGCCCCACTACTTCAGAAGTTCTTGGGTTTCATCAATTGGTTTTTGCATTTGTTACGAATTAAAAAATAAGGGACATGTGTTTATCACCAAAATTATAAAACCATAACATCAAATATAGGTTCCAAGAGTTGTTGAATGCATGCACGGGTTTAACTCCTTTATAAATTTGTGAGCAACTTCAAGAAAGAAGTCTCAAGTGCAGTAATATTCAACTGAAATTATTGCGGCAACAACAACAACAACAAAAACAAGAAGAGATCCCTTTGTATACACTTGAGGTTTAGCCTTTGCGGACAAAATTAGTGGAGATCCGCATATAAATTTTGTGATAGAACATATACATGTTACTCAATCTGATATTATCAATTCCTCCTTCATCATGTATAGATGATTCATTTCCATCTGATCTAACAGATTTATTAAAGAGTTATGCTATACAACTTCCTACTATTCACTCAACCTCCACACACCAGCCTACGCATCTTTTAATTTTTTTTTTAAGTTTAAACGTGTTTGGTCTGCAGATTCATTTCAATTTCTCTCTCTCTCTCTCTCCCCCCCCCCCCCCCCCCCCCCCCCCCCCCCCCCCCCCCCCCCCCCCGTGTTCTCTCTCCCAACTCTTTGTCCTTTCGCCAGCCTCACCCTCCGCTCGCATTGTGTGGCTCCACCACTCCGGCACTGTGTGACAAAAGTTCTCCGTTGGCTTGACCATTTCCGCACGGCTTCAGTCCTCTGCTGGCATTCTTGCCGCTGACACCCACCATCTGTCGTTTGGTGTCAGGCTCCACCGACAAGGTAAGAAATGAAAGAAAAGTGTTTTTATTTTTCTCTTTTCATTTCATATCTCCATTTCTAGCATTACTCATATTGTGTGTTTTTGTGTTTAATAGATCTGCGATTTTGTGCTTGTTTGATCTATGTTTTGTGGGGGTTTTGGAATGTTGATGTTGTATGCCATTCACCAATTTTTTGGTTGCTGATTTCGTATACCATTCACTTGTTTTTTGTTTGCTGATGTTGTATACCATTCACTGGTTTTTTTGTGGTTGATAACATCTGAATTTGTGTAGCTAACTAAATATTAAATAAAATCAAGATTTAGTTACCAAAGGAACATGTTCTGCTTACTAAGGTCAGCTATATTGGTCAAAGGAACATCATTTCACCAACAAAATTAGTTGACTTTTTCCATTTTAAAATTGATTTATGAAATTAAATAAATCTGAATGTGATTAATAAGAAATATAGGCTATATAGACAGTTTTTATAAGGCCAATAATCTGTAGCATGACTACACTGCTGCTCATTGTAAAAATCTTTGTTATAATATCTTGTATATAATCAATCATTTTTGCTTTAATATCTATAAACACATGGTAATGTAATAGACTATGCTGGACAACCCCATTTGGAATACAGAATTCGGAAGTAATATTCCAAGACATTGGTTTAAATAATATATTACCGTCAATAACTTTAATCTTATATTGCCAAAAAAAAAATGTTTTGAATACTTAAATAAAACCATATGATCAAGGTGCAATTTTCCATTGAATTTGAACCTTCAAAATTTAGGGTTCATATTTGGATACTCAAAACATTTAAAATTTACAGGTATTGTTTTAAATAATATTTCAGCAGAAATTTAGATGGTAGTGTTAATGGGGGACCCAACAATTTTAAGGGATTGTAGTTCTAGGTAACCCTCACTTGTATCTCCCCCACTACATCTTGGTGCATTCAACATGTACAACGCTTCCACCAATTCATTTTACAGCATTTCTTCAGATCTATATAGCATGGCAAGTAAACTCCTAAAATGAACAAAAGATTGAAGTGTTTTTTAATGGGGTAGCATGATGAGAAAATGTTAAGAAACTATAATGCACTATAATATTATGCATCATTCTTCATAGAAAAATAATGCAGCCTTGAAGAGTGAGCATTAGGCCCCATTTTGCTATGGATCAGTCTACGCAGTATCAGACAACTAGATCTTCCCCTAGTAAGACTCATAATAACAATTATAAAAGAAGAAGAGTGAGCATTAGGCCCCATATTATAACTAGACACATTTTCCAAATACTTTGATGTTAATTGTTATCTTTGCTAGCTGCAGCAAAAATATTTATAGCTATTTTTTTCTTCCCCAAATATCAACACTGGAATTTGGTGATGAAGCAGGGTTGAAACCAAAATATCAACTGCATTTTTTCTGTTTTAGGAATATGTTATCACTAATAAAGAGAAACCTTGTTGGCATAGGCGGTTAAAGTAGTTTTCTGAAGAGAAATAAAACTTTTATAGGTATTCAGACATATCTTGATGCAATATTTGCAAAGATACCAGAGTTCAACAATAAGAACAGAACATTGGTCCTCCAATACTCCATAAGATTTGAGTAGGATATTGAATGTGATGGTTGTTACATAAAGCTACTCTCTGGATTTGTCAATCGAAAGAAATTTGGTGGGGACACTCCATATAGGTTTGTTTGTTCTGCACAAATTTAGTATAATCTACACCTTCAATATGTCTTCTTTTTTAGCTCTCTTTTTCAAAAAAAAAAAATTGTGAAAGACATTGGATCTGTTAGATTTGGATGTCAAGTGAATAGCATGAAGTAATCCGGTTCCAGTGCAAAAGGATTAAGCAACCAAAAGAAAACGTATTAATCCCCACGTCTTTCAATGTATATCAATATATAGAAAATAATTTGCATATAGAAAAACTAATTTTGGTAGTCTTTAAGTAGCAATCAAGATGCACTTTTATTGCATTCTTGAGCTACATCAAGGCAACATTTGTTGTCAATGCAGGCGAACTCCTTCCAAAGAGATAACCAACAGACGCTTGAGTTTTTTAGTTTTTTTTTTTAATCTTTGCCTCTTTTCCTTCCATTATTTAATTTTTCTCTGCACTAAATCATAAAAATTTCTAAATATAAAGATAATTCTCTTTCAAACCTCGGACAACAAAAGTTTCTTAATTTATTTTAATTATTTGTTACGGAACTAAAAATCTGGCAATTGTTAATCCAGCTACAACTTAAATTCTTTTCTTGTAAGGAAAGACCTTCTCTACAAGCAAAGCTGTAGAGACATGAATTTTTCTAATTCATGCGTGGAGAAAAGAAAATCACCTAATGCACATAAATTATAAATAATTCCATGCATGCTCAAATCTGTTCGCTCCCAGAAAACATAACAGGTCTAACCCAGAATGCTAACAGCTAATTTCTCAAAATCTAAAGAAACATAGCTTGTGATAAAATATATACATAAATAGTGTCATGGCATGTGATGATAATGGACCCATCTGGTTTTAGATTCTTGGAATGTTATTTTGGTTTTTTGTCACAAAATTAAAGACCAAATCAGCATTGAACAAAAAGTATTAGAAATTATAACAATGATCACAAATATGTAACAAAAAAAAATATTCCACCAGTAAAGAATGAATAATGATGTGGTTGAAGAGGCACATGGTTAGATTTGATTGATACATATGAAAGAATAATGTGGGCTACTCTCCTAGTTCAATATTTTTAATTTGCTATTGTTAATACCTTCGGGATATGTCGTGCGTGCCACTTGGAACTTATTGCAAATAAGTCCCTGTGAATTTGCGTAGCTGTTAGCATTATATATTAGTAAGTATGACTTTTTTTTAGTGGATTGTAGCTGCAGGTATATACGTAGCTATTAGTGTATGTGTTATTGTCATGACTTTTTTTTCCCCTTAGTTGATACATGTATAAACAATGAAGCTTTAACATGCAAAGACGCTGAAGTTCAAAAGCCTGCTTTCCAACGAGAGGATTGATGCTCACTTGATAATGCATATTTTATGGAACTGTCATTGCAGTTGACAAATTGGAAGTTGAAGAATTTTGAGATGTTTAAATTTGTAGCGTAATCTGTTTGGCATTAGGTTATATCCAAATTTGGTATTTTGCTGTTTGTAGTGGTTTGAGAATTATTGTATCCAACCTTAGTGTAATTATTTTGATTTTAAGAATAGATGGATGTGAATGCGTAGGCAAATTATGGGTTACAGATGAGTTGGAGAATTATTTGCCAGTTGATGAATGTAGTTTTGAAAGTTAGAGTTGATGGATGTAATTTTTCTTGTACACGTTTTGAATTACTTCTACAGATTTGATGAATGTAATTTTTCTTGTAATGCATTGCTTATGCTAGGTATTGAAAGTGATTGAATACATTCTGTTTTCCCTCTCCCACCATACCAAGATGATTCAGGTGCTAAAACTCCACGTTGGTTGAGGTTTTATATAGGATATGTAATTATTTATTTCCTTCCTTTATTTAAAATGAGTTTGTTTCACCAAGAGCTTTTAGAATAATCTGGAAATTGCTGAAGATGAATTTAGAACCTTTTTTTCTCTCTATTGCTTCATAATTTGTTTATGATTGAAGCTTGTGTCAGTCCTACTGATACAAATGTTGAGGAAACAATAAACACTCTGAAGTATGCAAATCGTGCTCATAACATTCAGAACAGGGCAGTTGTAAGTTTTCTTTTGTATTTCTATTTTTGCATGTCATGTCGTGCTTCTCTTCCTGACGAACTTGCCTTCTTTCTTGATGTAGATCAACCGTGATCCAATGGCAGCTCAGGAGCAGAGAATGAGGAGACAAATTGAGCAGTCGCAGGCTGAGCTTCTATTTTATCGTGGGGATGTCGGTTCACTATTTGAGGAACTCCAGGTATATCATTGTATAAGAAAAGTTGTATGTGATTATTTGCTAGTTTCAGATGTTTATTAACCTTTGGCTTTTACAGATGGAATGTGCCATTTGGTTTTTTAAAAATCCTTTTCATGGATCGCCTATTTGATTTTGCAAAAATCATCTGATAAATCACTTGATTAAATGTGAGAATCTCTTGCTTATCAGAACTAAAAACCGTATCTATTTCTTGGCCATCTACATATTTGTTTATGAGATTTTGTTTCAAAACTCTATATCTCTTATGACCTTTGGATTTGTATGTTTTTAATTCGTTTCTGACATCATGTACATCTTTCATATTTTACTCGGTTTACAAATGTTGATACTTCGATTCTTAAATAGTATTACAAAAAGAAGATTCAGGAGCTAGAACATGAGAATAAGTCTTTGTGAGCCAGTGCTGTTTCTGTGAATGATAGGTCATTCTACTAAGTCATTCTCTACTCCATTATTAATTGGAAGGAATATATTGAGGAACTGAGATGCAATCTTGCAAATATTTCATCGACTCTTGATGATGGTGCTCAAAAGTTGAATATCCTGGAGGCACAGGTGAATATTGAATCGCCCCTGCCATCTCAAGTCTCAATGGCATTCGTAGTTCTGAGAGACTAGACTCATGCTTTGGGTTGCAAGTTGCTCAAGTTTTGAGACAAAAACATAGAACCGACAAGGTTGTGAAACGACTTCTAGAATCTCAAAAGGTTTCCTCCTCATGCGAAACTTCCAGTTAAGAGATATACTGCATCATGCAGTTCATTTTTTTCAATGTTTATAACTTGTTGACAGGATATCTTTTATATGCAGATGTTGCAAATGGAAATGGTCCTGGAATTCAGGTATTTATAATACCCGTATAAGGACAACGTAGAAAGAAATTGTATTTGAAGGATTGGTTTGTGAATGCAATGATGACTAAATGATTTGGCGTTATATAATGATGACTAACACATTCTTGTTATTGAGAAGAATCTAATGCTGGCAATTGAACATGTGCTTGAAGTCGCCGTGCGGGTATATGAAATATGTGCTGAGTATGAGCGTCAATTGGAAGAATGAGTGTTATTTATTTAATCCTTCCACTTCATGAATCCATATAGAGGTTTTGTGCCTTATTGAGTATGTCATTGTGGAGATAATAAGTGGTTTTCTTTTCTTTAATGGCTAGATTAGAAACCGTCAGTAACTAATATTTTTGCAGGCTAATCTATTTTAAAAAACACTTGAAACAGTTTCTTATTTGTCGTATCCTGAATTTTCTGTCCGAAGCCTAAACAAGTGTGTTAGCGTCTGTTATGTATTTGAGGTTTCATTGATATCTATAAAATAGTTGGCTAACAACGAAAAAGAAAAGAAAAGGGCAAAAGACGTTAATTAAGGAAATGTTTTCATGGAAAATGATTGCTAAAGCATGAGGAATGTGGAGATGATTATTGTGAGATCAAATCTTGAGAACTGGGTCAATGAATCCAGAACTTTGACAGGAGGTAGAGTTTGTAGTAACACGATTCGGCAAGACACAATTGTTGCAAGATCAAGTGATGTGAGAATTGGGGCAATAAGTTCAGAACTTCGAGTGATTCTTGTTATTCTCGTGAGGTGAAAATAGAACTTTAATATTCTATAAATTAGTAACAGGTATTAATTCTGGTGGTATGTTTCAATTGATGAGAATAATGAGATATTAAATTTCTATCCCGCATTGGTTAAATTATGTTGATTCAATATCGTCTCAAATGCTTGAAATTTATTCAACATAGTTTCGTTGGCATGTTAATTTAGGAGCAGGCTTTCATGTTTAATTTGTTTCATTTTCTTTTGTCTGGAAATTTGAGACGATAAATCATAGAGAAGAATTGAGATATAAGAGACTTGAATGATGTAACACCTGGGCCAAAGCCCAGCCCAGAATTGATGAAGCCCGGCCCACGACAAGCTATCACTTGAAGAAATCTTGAAACGGTGTCACTTGGTAAGTTACTTCTTCCTGCACTATTTTTCTTCTCCACGGTTTCCCTCTTGTACTGCAATTCCGCATATTTCTCCAACCCGTACGCACCAAACCCATGATTTTGCAGTTGCTTTTATCTCTTCTCAAGTCCAAAAATCCTCACCTTTCAGTAGACACTTTTCAATCGGTTTCCTCTCAACTTCTCTCTCCCTTCACCGTGCGTTTAACCCTTGGTTTTTGGAGCTATCACCGTCGACGTCCTCCTCACGATTTTCGCACTACCGTCGGTAACTCCCTTCTCTCATTCGGATTGGGAAACTACTAATGACAAATGGATAGATGCTATGATCCCCTTCAGATTAATTAGGATAAATTCTGGCAATTCAAAGAGCCAAAGAACCTCCACAATTCTCACGGAATTTTGGGACTCAAAAAACATCTGTCCATTACTTCATAAGGTGCTTTAAATACATCAATGCAATGCAGGAATTAGAAATAACGACCCTTCTACGTGCACGGACTGGTGCCAGATCCATTACCCACATTTACCTCTAAGGCCCATTTTCCCATTTCTACGGACTCAACTGAACAAATAAGTAAAAGACAAATATACCCACAAATAAATAAATATTCCCCTATCCCACGTAGCCCTTACTTCTCATACAGCCTCCCTATTCTTTAGGCTCATAACACGGCCTCCCTCTCAAAAGATCTCGCCCTCGAGGTCTGGATATTTCCTTTTCAACTCTTCCAGATCCATCCATGATGCGTCTTCCTCTGATGATCCCTTCCACTGAATCAAGAGCTCTACTCCGGCTCTATTTCCCTTCCTCTTTAATCTTCTTTCTAGTACCTTTTCTGGTCTGGGAGCCAAGGTTCCATCCTCCATAACTGATGGTAGCTTAGGGTTTGGGTTTACCCTAGCTCCTAGCTTCTTTTTAAGGCATGATATATGGAATACTGGGTAGATCCTTGATCCTTCGGGTAGATCGAGCTTGTAGGCTACCTTCCCGATCCTTTGTATAATCTGGAACGGATCGAAATATTTGGGTGATAGCTTCAAGTTTCTTCTTACTGCGACGGACATTTTTCGATACGGTATTCGCGTTGTGTTATCTTTTTGTCTACATAGTTTTTCATCCGCACCTGAGCTTCTAGTAGGTTTTCACGCACCAGAGTGAGTATGACGTCTTGGCTTCTCATTTCCTCTTCAACGGCCTGCACTGCCGTGGACCCAGGCTCGTAAGGAAGTAGCCGTGGCGGCGCTTGACCGTACACAACCTCAAAGGGGCTAAATCCCGTTGAGGAGTGCTCTGAGGTATTATATGACCATTCGGCTAAAGCTAGCCATCTGGCCAAATCCTTGGGTCTATCGCTGGTAAAGCACCCCAGGTATCCTTCTAACCACTTGTTCATCACTTCTGTTTGGCCGTCTGTTTGGGGGTGGTACACCGAGCTCATCAAAAGCTTAGTGCCACTTAAATGGAAGATCTCCTTCCAGAATTGGCTGGTGAATATTGCATCTCTGTCACTCACTATGCTTTGTGGTATGCCATGTAACTTGAATATGTTCTCCATGAATGCTTTTGCGACTATTGCTGCTGTGTATGGATGAGCTAGTGGTATGAAATGACTATACTTGCTGAATCTGTCCACTATTACCATGATTACATTGTACCCGTTTGATGGAGGCAATCCCTCCACAAAATCCATACTGATATCCACCCATGCTTTATTGGGTATGGGCAGTGGTTGTAGGACCCCTGCTGGTTTGAGATTTTCTGTTTTATTTCTTTGGCATACTTCACATTCCCTTATGTATCTTCTGATGTCCTTTCTCATACCATGCCAAAAGAATTCCCTTTTTATCCTGGAATGTGTCTTGAGTGACCCGGTGTGTCCTCCTATGGGCCCGTCGTGAAACTGTTGCATGATCTGTTCTTGTTGTGCTTGTAGGGTTCCCAGGTGGAGCCTTCCTTTATGGAATAAGAACCCTCCTCTGACTTGGTACTTAAGAGGGTCAAGATCACCCCGATGGCAATGGTTGAGTAACTTTTGCAACTGGGGATCTTGATTGTAAACTTGACGGAGCTCTTCCCACCAATTAACAGTGACCATACTGATTGCTTTGGTTTAACCCATAACTGAACTCCTCTCTTGGTCTGGTATTTCTTCCTCACTTGGTAGCCTTGAGAGTGCATCCGCTGCCTTGTTTCCTTTCCCACTGCGATATTCTACACTGAAATCAAAGCCTAACAGCTTTGCGACCCACTTCTGTTGAAAAGGTCTTCCAATTCTTTGTTCCAGTAGGTATTTCAGTGCTTGCTGATCTGTCCTTACTTTAAAACTGTGCCCCAGTAAATAGTGCCTCCATTTTCGAATAGCCAGGACTAGAGCCAATAACTCTTCTTCGTAAGTTGATAAGAACATATTTTTTCCTTTTAGAGCCTGGCTTATATAGGCTAGTGGCCTTCCTTCCTGCGTCAACACAGCTCCTAGTCCATTCCCTGAAGCATCGCATTCCACCACAAATGTTCTTGAAAAATCTGGTAGTGAAAGGATAGGAGGTGTCACCATAGCTTCCTTTAAGGCTTCAAAAGCTTGACTGACCTTCTCATTCCAACTGAAAGAATTCTTCTTTAATAATGCTGTTAAAGGGGTTGCGATGCTCCCATATCCTTTCACAAATTTTCTGTAGTAACCTGTCAACCCTAAAAATCCCCTTAAGGCTTTAGGATTTTTAGGCTCAGGCCACTCTAACATCACTGTAATTTTTAATGGATCTGCGTTGACACCTTCTTCAGAAATAACATGACCCAAATACTTTACTTCTCGGCTTCCAAAAACACATTTTGAGGCCTTAGCATACAGCTGGTGGTGTCTTAAAACTTATAGAACAACCTTTAATTGAACCACATGCTCCTCAACAGATTTACTGTATACAAGTATATCATAAAAAAAAACCAACACAAATTTCCTGAGATATGGCCTGAATATCTCATTCATCAATCCCTGGAAGGTCGATGGGGCATTAGTGAGCCCGAAGGGCATTACTAAAAATTCATAATGCCCATCATGTGTGCGAAAGGCAGTTTTGGGCACATCTTCAGGCCTCATCCTGATCTGATGATAGCCTGATCTCAAGTCAAGCTTAGAGAAAAGTTTAGCACCATTAAACTCATCCAACAATTCATCTATATTGGAAATGGGAAACTTATCTTTGATTGTATCTTTGTTTAAAACCGGGTAATCAATGCACATCCGCCAACTCCCATCCGCCTTCCTCACCAGGAGGACTGGTGAATAGTAGGGACTTTGACTTGGTTGAATGATCCCTGCTTTCAACATTTCCCTGACCAGCTTCTCAATTTCTTCCTTCTGGTAGTAGGGATATCGATAGGGTTTAACACATGTCGGTTTGGCTGTTTCCTGCAGTTGGATCTGGTGGTCGTGACTCCTAGGAGGTGGGAGTCCACAGGGTTCAACAAACACTATTTTGAATCCATCCAAAACAGTTTGTATGGCAGGCTCTACTGGTACTCCTCCTTTGGTGTCTTTGGCCTCCATGAACTGCAACCAGATCCCTCTTCCTTCTATCAGTGTAGTCTTGCTCAAATTGTGTTCCTCTTCCTCTAAGGTCTTCTCGGGCGGCCTTAAATCCTGCAAAAACATATTCTTTCCTTCCACAAGGAAACTCATGCTTAAATCTGCAAAGTTCCACTGGATATTTCCCAAACTTCTTAGCCAATCTACCCCCAATACAACATCACACCCTCCCAAAGTTAGTAAAAACAGATTGGCTAAAATATTACAACTTTGTAATTTTAAGAACACTGCTTTACAGCAACCTCGGCAAGGAAGAGTATCCCCATTAGCAACTTGGACTACCAGGTGGCCATCTTCCATTGGCAGCTTTGCTCTCCTTGCTACATTTACATCTATGAAACTGTGCGTACTACCAGTATCAATGAGAACAATGACTGAACATGTACCAATCTTCCCTACTAACCTCATGGTTTTGGGAGAAGGAGCTCCTGCAATAGCATGCAAGGATATGCGTAGTAGTTCCGCTTGTTGTGCCACTAGTATGGCCACGGTGTCAAGCTGGTTGTGGGTCTCTTCTTCTTCCAATTCCTCCTCTTCCTCCACCTCTAACTCCATACCCTCTAGCAAATACAATTTAGGTCTGCTACACCTGTGCCCTATGTGATATTTGTCATCGCAATAATAACACAACCCTTATCTCTCCTTTCTTGCATTTGAGTGGGGCTGATGCGCCTTATGGGGTACTAGTTTTTGTTAGGATGGTTCAGGTTGGGTTTTGGGTTTATTGGAGGGGCTGGTAATCTTGGTATGGGATTGGGTCCGGGTAGTCTTAGTGTTTGAGGCTTGGCTGTGGTTGAATATGAGCTATGCTGTGTGTTTGTGTTTCGGTGGTTGGATGGTCTCCTCCCTACTTCCTCTTCTTGCAATCGGGCGAAACCAAAAGCAGCTGAGAGTGTATTTGGTTTGAACATGGTAACTATAATTCTCAATTCATCTCTTAGTCCACTTATAAAAGTGCTAATTCGAAATTCTTCGCTTACCCCAGTGATTTTATTTGACAGGTTCTCAAATGCAGTTTGGTATTCCTCCACACTTCCTATTTGTCGCAGCTTGGTGAAACCACCCACTAGATCCTCATATGCGGAGGGTCCAAATCTGATGCGAAGAGCAACCAAGAATTCTTCCCAGCTAGCCACCGGGCAGGACTCCATCAGCCAGTAATACCATGTCAATGCCCTCCCCTCCATGTGCAAAGAAGCAATCTGCAGCTTATGGTTTTCTGGAGTTTGACAGTACGCGAAGAATTGATGCACCTTCAAAATCCACTCACTTGGGTCTCCACCGTCAAAGTGTGGAAAATCCAATCCAAGTGTTCTTGCTTGGATTCCACCTTGACCATCAAATAGAGGATTTGAATTCATCCTCATGTTACTTGAAGTTCCTTCTCTTGAACTCAATTTAGCCGATATCTGTACCAAGCTATCATAGCTTGAGGCTAAATTGTTAAGTTGTTGTAATACTCCTTCTAATAGTGCTCTTTGTGTACTCTGCTCCTCCTTCAAGGAAGCATTTTCCCCACGCAAGGTGGCGACTGCCTCTGCTAGTTGCGCATTACGTGTGCCCTCTGCCATGTCGCAGGAACACGGCTCTGAAACCAATTTGCTATGATCCCCTTCAGATTAATTAGGATAAATTTTGGCAATTCAAGGAGCCAGAGAACCTCCACAATTCACACGGAATTTTGGGACTCAAAAAACATCTGTCCATTACTTCATAAAGTACTTTAAATACATCAATGCAATGCAGGAATTAGAAATAACGACCCTTCTACGTGCACGGACTGGTGCCAGACCCATTACCCACGTTTACCACTAAGGCCCATTGACCCATTCCTATGGACTCAACTGAACAAATGAGTAAAAGACAAATATACCCACAAACAAATAAATATTCCCCTATCCCACGTAGCCCTTACTTCTCATACAGCCTCCCTATTCTTTAGGCTCATAACAATAGAGTCAGCAAAGTGCCGGGGTAGGAAACGAAACACTAAAAACCGGGGTAGCATGGTTGAGTTTCAGAGGCTTAGATGTAGAGTTGCCTTCCATGCACTGCAATTCCGTACAGATATTCAGATTCTTGGGCACCGAATGCTGGAGAGGTATGAATCATGTGTTAGGAGGTGGCTTGAATTCAGATTGAACAGTGCATGTGTCGTAGGTTCACTCGAGCGGAGGTTCACTCAGCTCGAGCGAAGTCAGACAGAGAGCTTCGCTCGACATTCGCTCGACACTCAGCTCGAGCGAATTCAGACAGAGAGTTTCGCTCGACATTCGCTCGACATTCAGCTCGAGCTATATCCAAGTCAGAGAGCTTCGCTCGATCCTCGCTCGACACCCAGCTCGAGCGAGTTCAGGCAGAGAGCTTCGCTCGAGTCTCGCACAACTGTTAGCTTGAGTGAAGTGCAGAATATCTACGTTCGCTCGACACTCGCTCGACGTTCGCTCGAGCCAATGTTCACAAAAGTGAATTCTCACTTTTCCTATAAATATCAAACGGCGCCCATTTCCTTTCTATCTTCTTCAGAATACATTTTGCTCTTGTTTTAGTGTTTTCTTGAGAGAGAAGTCTAGAGTGAGTTTGAGAGATAACTTCCTTGTGAAGTTTTGTTGTATTGATTTGTACTCCATCTCTGTTGATAGTGAAATCTTCGATACCGACCCCACCAGTGGACGTAGGCTCATTTTGAGTCGAACCACTTAATTCTTGGTGTTCTTTCTGTGTGATTGTCATCAATTTCTTTCGTTTAGTTCTGCTACTATACTTCGAGTTAGTCTTAGCTACACTTATTCCCAACATCATGGAACAAATATTGATGCTTAGAGGACAACAAATCCTGATGTGTTAAATTTGTGGTGGTCTTTGCTCTCATGGGGAATACCATGATAATGGTCCAAGTGTCAAAATTGCCTTAGCTTGCCAATAGAGGGATTTCAACGAAAAGTTTATAACCAAAGAAAATAAATAAATGGTTTCTTTAGAGGAAAACTGCTGTTATATGTCATTATCATTATGCATATGTAAAACCAAAGTCAGAAATTGTTTGCCTATGACTCCCAAATCTCAGAAATTATTTGCCTGCGCTTCATGAGTATTTGGTTTGTGCTTTTCCACAGGTTACGAGGATGGGGCCAACCTTTCTTAGCTTTTCATCCTGGCTTATTGAGGGACACCTTGGCATATCATGGTTGTGCAGAACTCTTTCAGGTCAGCTGTTGGAGCCTGTTCTCTTCTGTATTGGACGTTTAAGTTTTCTCTAATGTATCATTGTCAAGCATCAAAGTGTCCATTTTACTATTGGTTACTCTAAATAGTATCAATTGTTGTTTGAATGTTCTTGTGCTTCTTTGTTTGATAACTAATTCATTTTTTAGACTTCAAGTAAAAAAGATATTTTCACATTTCCCGTATGTTTCTACCTCAAAATCATGACTGAGAAAGGTTTCATTCAATCTCTAGCTTTCCTTATCTTTGTTACTCGTTACTTTTGTAGGATGTTCATACTGAACTTATACAGTATCGGAGGGCACAGATGATCAAACGAGGAATTGTTAATGAGGAACTAATGTTATACTACATGTAGTCCTGACTAGTCTCTAGTGTTCCAGATTCTAAACACACTATATTTGGCTAATTATATCGTGTTTAGTATAATATAGTTAAGCCAACTATTATACTACATCTAAACAGAATTCTTTATTCTATCGGTTAAATGATTGTAAATAGGACAGGTCAAAAAGCACAATTGGTGGTCAAGGCTTATGACTCAGGTATCTGAATTGCAGGTGGTATTTTGCAACTTATAAAGGCTTGCAAGATAGCTTAATCATGTGTAAAAAATAACAATTTGTGTGTGTTTTTTTCTACACTGAAATTCTGTTCGGCATTCCTGGGGAGCACTTTTTATTATTTAAATAGCATCAAGTGTAATTTACACGGGTCTCAGTCACTCTTAGTCAATAGAGACTCGACAAGAGTATATTGCAATGTCCATGTTAATGCTTGCAAGTTTAGGGTTTAATTTTAAGCAAGTCCTAACTTCCTGCCTATTTTGTAATAACAATGGATCTCTCTCTTCTGCATTGCGCCTTTCATTGATTTTCACTTTTGTGAAAATAACCGAGCATTGGTGAAACAGATGCCCCAATGCTTAAAAAACATGCACCACATAATTTTAGTATGGTTATTTTGTAGTGCATCAATTTGCTTATGCATAACCTCTGCAGGTTGGAATTCTCCTTCTAGCAATGGGCTATCCTCCTTAAGACAATAATATACCAGGCTGGTTCTGAAACTTTTGGTGTTCTGATCCCTCTTCGTGCCATGTTTACCAACTTAGTCGATCGCACTTCCCTTTGCAGCAAGAAAGAGTTGTATGACTTGGTTGGACCTGAAACCCCACTTCCTCTAGATCTTTTCCAAATGCCTCCTGCCAAAAGTGAGGAAGAACTTAAAGAAGAATGGAAAAAGGCTGGTCCTCGGCCTCGGCCTCTGCCTCCACCTCCTGATAGACCCATCTATCAACATGAAAAGGAAGGCTGGTATGGTTGGATTACTGAGATTGACACAGAACCAGAACCAGACCTATCGACCGTGGATCTGAGGATGCAAGCGCACAGGTTACTATGGGATGCTCTTGGTTATATTGTCTCTGTGGAAGCCGATGCATTCTTTCCTGGTTTTAACCATGATGGCAGTGGATGGCCAGATTTCTCAATTTCTTGAGAAATCTGGCCATGGGACAGCGATTGTATGAGACTGGTCTTTCTAGAACATACAGACCAGACAGGTAAGATGTGCATGAAACTGATATGCCTTTACTTGCCTTTTCACAATTTTGAATTTTTAAAATGCCTTTGTTAGTGCATCCGCCCATCCCGCACAAAAGAATCAAAAGCTAATTGAACAAATTCGATTTGTTTAAGTTATAATGGGTGGTTCAGTATGGAATCATACAACAAATATAATTTGGTTGAATTTTATCTGTCTGCATACATGGAAGCCTTCAACCTATACTTTTTATTGCGTGAGAATAATGTTATTGCCAAAGCAGTGCTTTCATTTGTAGTATTTTGCCTTGTATCTAGATCTACAGATGCTTGAGCGCATAGACATGGACTGAAGAAGTTTTTTTTTTTCAGCATCACCATTCGTGGGTATCTGCATCACTATTGAAATTATTATATTTATTTAATGGAGTTCTACTTGCAATCTGTTATGGAGGGTATCCGCTGAATTGGCAAGATTTAATTTGTAGAGAAGTTTAAGATTTTAAATCCTGTTGCAAATTAAGTATTTTAAATCCTCCACACTGGCTTGTAAATGTAATTTTCCTATTTGACCTAGTGTTTGGTTCTCCGTCTGTTATATTTTCTTTTTAATTTTTAATCTTTTCTGGGCAGAATTACTAGGTATCTTCTTCAAGAAAAACGTTTAGCAGTTGAAACCTTAACTTTCTATGGATATTAAACAGTTTTGTTGCACTTTGACCAATTTTTGGTTGCTACTATTCTTACAAAAAATCTTCATGAAACTTTTACTTGGAATGGTTTTTTGCTTTTGTATCGTTCTTTTCCATTTTCTGACATTATCTGGTCTTTCAAACAGGAAAGTTCTTGCAGAACTTTTCAACACTACTCGTGACAATATGTACCATACCAAGTACAATTGGACGCTCATAGTGAGGGAACATCTTAACAAAAGCTTGGGTGAGGAAGGCCTTACAAGACAGTCCCTCTTATCAAAACCAGCTTCATTCCTCTCACATCCACTCCCTGAATGCTCTTGTAGAACATCTTCTCCTGACATTCCAACTGATGTAAAAGTCGACGATGGCAGGATTCTGTATGGAGGGGAAGATGATTGCCCCAAATGGATGGAACGTGGCGACAAAGCTGTTGTTTCAGAGTCAGCTGGAAAAGAGGGGGGCAACTTTGAGAATGAATTGGAATATGAAATTGACGTAGTTGAATTGCCAGAATCTTATGACAGTGGTGGTAAATCAAATGTTACTCTGGTCTGGGACCGGGACGAGGAAATGGACCCAAATGACTAAAATAGGATGTGCAGATTACTTACTATTTGCAGCGGTATTTGATATTCAACGATTTCTTACTGTTTTATCATTCAGCGGCTTCTACTAACCCGTCCAGAGGAAATCGGCATTCAAATTTATTCTGTGTAAGGTTGGTGGATCCTCCTGTTCATGCATCAAAACATTCCAAACGTATGACTGGGGGAAAGATTGATGCGGTCAAGAAGGCAAGCTGATAACAATATTACCTGTTGATCTTTCACCATGGGTCAACTTAAAAGGCTCGAGAGTCAGTTATGTAATTTTTTTAAGTACAGAACCTACGAGGAAAACTGCATACTGAAATTTTCAATCAGAGTTTTGGGATCTCATTTCTGTAATTTTGTTAGACTTACGGTACATAACAAACAAAGAAGAATACATGCTGAAATTTTTATTCCCAGTTTTTACACACTCTCTCTCTCCGTTGTGTTGATGTGATTTGGTGATTTCAGTTCCAGTTAAATTAATTAGCGCCATACCAGCAATATATATAATGTAATTAGGTCCAGTCAAATTATTTTGGTTTAGGACTGTAGCAAGTGGGCCGAATAGTTTATTAGAAAACAAAACACATATTTTATAACAAGTACTATATATATATATATATATATATATATCTTTTTGTTTATTATACGTTTATTGTACTTATGATATATGTAGTTAATTAAGGTCTTGTTTATTTTTACAGACGAGATAATAAGTTGAGATTAAAGTTAAAAATTGAATAAAATATTGTTAGAATATATTTTTTTTGAATAGAAGTTGTAAAAACAAATAAGACTTTTGCCATTGTTGTAGAGCTGCTGCCTCTTTGAAGGATGCTGGCTTGCATATAGAGGACATGTTGTCCAACAAGAAAAAGAAACAAAGCATTCCTACCTCACGTATCTATAAACAAAAATATATAGATACAACTATTTAATTTAAAACTTTTACATAACTCTAATAGAATATTATTATTTTTTAAATTTATTCGAATTTTAGTTGATTTCAATAGATTTGAATTATACAATAATAATAATAATCTATTCAATAGTTGCGTAGAAATTTAAAAATAGTTGGATTCATATCATTTCCCATTTATAAAAGAGAAATTCTACTCCTAGGCCGGTCTGTTCTCATACACCACACTGATGATCTGGCAAACCCGGTCCACTAAAAAAAACGATTTGCTCTGCTCTCCCACCCTCCCCCCGTGTTCCCTCTTCTCTCCCCCTCCCTCTTCTGAATCCCTCTCCCCTCCTTCTTCCAAATCGAAAAACCCTAAGAGAAATCCCCCTCTAATCCATCCCTCCCTCCTTTGCCGAATCCCTCTCTCCCCTCCCTCTTCCGAAGCGAAAAACTCTAAGAAAAATCCCCCTCGAATCCATCCCTCCCTCCTCTGCCGAATCCCTCTCCCTCTTCTGAAGCAAAAAACCCTAAGAAAAATCTATAACGCCCGTCCTTGTGGTGGGTCTTTTTGTAAAATATTTTGAGAAAGGACGATGGGAATTACTGTCCAATTTAAAACTTTTTGCTTCTTCCCAGGGTGTAAGACTCTACGTTTATAAAATAAAATTTACTTTTACGATAAGAGAGGTTTACAACTGAAAACATCATTTTTAATAATAAAAGGCCTCTCTTACATTTAAGCCTCTTGCCTAGACTTCCGTGCTCTTCCTCATGGGCCGTGTCCATCCCGACGCGTACTTCATTTCCTTCCCTGTTGGGGAGAGGGACATGCATAAAAACTAAAATGAGTCGAAGACTCGTAAGCATACTTCATGCAGTTAAAATATAACAACGTAGGTTTTCATTCATGCATTCATCATTCGTACATACTATACATAGATGCATGCGTGCATACGTGCGTTCATTTGAAAACGTCACTGGACGGGGTTTTCCTTTCTTTTCGTAAAACGTTTCACTCGTCAGTGCCTTCATTTCTTAAAGTGCATTCGTTCGTGCGTGCGTGCATACATACGTACATACATTCTTTCTTTTCACTTTCATAGGCCAGTACACACTGTTACGCCCCGTGTGTTAGGGTTAACGGCCCTATGGCCAATGGATTCGCCCGTTGCCACGTGTTGGAATCCCATTCCGTTAGGGTGTAGCACTGGGTGCACTACCAGTACTACTACCCAGTATTGCAATCTACCTATTCGTTCATTGGGTACCCCTTTTCATTCATTCATGTGGCCGTTATGTATCTTCATACATTTCATGCTTTCATTTCATTCTTTCATTCATTCATGTCAGCTCTAAAGAGCTGGAGCTTTCATTCAGTTCTTTCTTTCATTTAACAGTCCTTTCATGAGAAAATATTTTTTTTCATGAGAAAACATCACTTCATGAACATGGGCTTGAACATCCTCTTTCATGATATCCACAAGCATCACCTCGTGGCATTCATAAAAGTATCAGTTTGTACCATCCATAAAACATAAAGCACGGGCTTAAACTTCGCCTTTTGCAGCATCCGCAAGCATCACCTTGTAGCGCTCGCGACGACGTCGGTCCGTAGGATCCACGAAGGCGTCGGCTCAAGCTCGTCTTTCATGCATTTACATCAGTTCATTTTTTTGAAAATATGTACAATAGATACATCTTATAGTCATCTATTCGCATGCGTACAATTAATAACTTTGGGTGCGTAAAAATGGGCTTTCATGGAGGGGCCGTACGTACTTATACGTTTGAAAGCATGGCATCTTCTTTCGTAAGCATTTTCTTAAAGAGAAGAGCTTTTCATTTTCTTTTCGTAATTTCTAGAAAACTCCAGAAGGGCATGAACATAATACTTACCTGGACTCCATGCTACTTTCATACCATGCAGTCCATTCATGCGAGTGTCAGCTGGCAACCTACATGCATACATAATCTTAACGTCATTCTCTATCTAGTATATAGGCAACTGAACTAGAAATAGAACTACACTATACTTGAAACACTCTCCTTCTATCCTGTGCACTTACGTGCCCTTCACTATGTTAAAACCTTCGGGGACCACTACGGTCACCACATCTTCCAACTCAACGTCTTGCCTTGAGTGCTTATCCACTAAAGTGAACCCATGATTCACCTTAGGATTAAGACACTAAGACATTCGTCTTATTCTCCTTATTGAACTCATCTTGATGCATGACTTAGGCCAACTAAGTCACGCATCTCAATCCTAGACAATACACCCATCACTACCGCCATACATCCTAACCCATACTAATCCTCATTCTCATCCATACAAGCCACACGGCTCTAAGCCAGCTCTGAGGCTTAAGCACTATGTAACTGTGCTCAGGACAGACTACCCATTACATATGGTGAATCCGTCTGGTACACGTGTCTCACCAGATTACACATATACCTTACCCCTTTATCACCTAAGATTAACATATAACATGTTGATCACCTGCTCGTAGGGATGAGGGTCATATTCTGATACCAACATTCTCTTGACCCGGCTAGCATGACTCTTCATGCTATCCGTCCCTTTTTACAGTTCATCCCAACACTTTGTGCGACAAGGCTCTAATCACCATTACACCTTATGTCACGTCATATAGCTCGAGACTACTCTCAAGCTACACCGTGACCTTGTCACGTCACCCGACGTCCTGTTACGTCACTTCTACGCCAACTCCTAACTCATCACAAGTACGGTTCCTCGCGTACTCCTGTCACATCTTGACATCTCGTCACGTTCCCGTTACGCCATTTCCACACTAACTCTTCACCCATCATAATCATGACTGTCCGTAACCACGTCACTTCGTGACGTTGCCCAATCATGCTTCCGTTGCGCACTCTTATACTTATTCTATTACTACACCCATACTTCCAGCCGCAGTCAATTACAGTGACATTTGTCACCTCAGACTACAGGCCGCGTCACAACTATTTCGGGACACTGTTCCATAGTTCCCGACACAACTCACCACTTTCTACGCCAGCGTCTCATCCATCACAAGCACGACTGTCAATAACCACGTCACTTCGTGACGTTGCCCAGTCATGCTTCCGTTGCGTACTCTTACACTTGTTCTGCTACTTCACGCATACTCCTAGCTATAAGTCCATCACGGTGACACTTGTTACCTTAGACTACAGGCTGCACCATAACTACTTTGGGACATTGTTCCACAATTCCCGACACTATTCACTACATTCTACGCCCATCAACTGTACAACCATCCTTATCTCTACGACAAGTCACACGGAGTGTCGCTGCCTTGTGGAGTACACTCCACGTATACTCCCTTCACATATGCCACATCACCACTATGGCATACCCGCCTTATGGTGCATCACTCTACCATGTGGAGTACACTCCCTTCACATACTAATTTACATGCACTACGCCACATCACCCTTATGACATACTCGCCATATAGTGCATCACTCTACCACATGGAGTACAACTCCCTTCACATACTTCATTTACATGCACTACGCCACATCACCCTTATGACATACTCGCCATATGGTGCATCACTCTACCACATGAAGTATAACTCCCTTCACATACTCCTTTCACATGGTGCATTACTCCACCATATGGAGTACATTCTGTGTGTACTCCATTTTTCCCACGTTACGCTACATCACCACTACGACATACCCGCCGTATAGTGCGTCACTCCATTACATGGAGTACACTCCACGTGTACTCATCCCGTTCCACAATACGCCAGGAGGGTATATTTTACATATACACAGAGTACACTCAGCATGTACTATTCCCACTCCACATATGCCAAGAGAGTATATTCTATATATACTCTTCTTATCCCACAGAGTACACTTAGCGTGTATTGTTCCCACTCCACATGCCACGACATCCATACAGCACATGCCCCACAACTACACTGCACAGCACAACCACGCCATCATTACAACACAACCTCCACAACTGCATTACCCAGCACAGTCCACAACACTTCACAAATACGCCCAACACTTCACCACACTACACAGATATGCCCAACACTTCACATACACAGCACTTCACGTCACCACACTACACAGATATGCCCACACTTCACAGCGCACTACATAGCGCATCTCAATACAACCCAGTCATTCCCCTAATACTAACAACACAGTCCACAATCTAATCAACTAATCAATATCTAACATAATTAACAAGGGATAGAGAGTTATACTATCGACGGACTAACCTGTGCGTTGCCCGTTGATCATCACAGCCAATGACGTTGGAGAGGTCATACGTGGCGGCTAACCCACGTACGTTGACTGTTTGGGCGTTTGAATAGCTAAGTGTGGTCTTGGAAGGGCTCATGAAGGCCTTGTGTTGGTGGTTATGAAGAGTGGTACACAGCGTACCTAACGGTGTACAATGGCGGTCAGTCACATGCAGTGACTGTCCATCACGTGCAGTGATTACCCACCACGTAAAGTGGTGGTTTGGACCTATGGTTCGGCTAAGGGAAATGTGGTGGCTCTTGTGGTGGCATCGAGGTGGCGCCACTGTGGCTCACGGCGGCGGTTCAAGGCCGTGAAGTGGGTGAGAAGCCGTGGGAGAGTGAGAGAGAGTGTGCGTGCATGGGTGGCAAATTGGGGCCATGGAAGGTTGGGTTGGCTTCGTGGTGGCCTAAGGAGGCTGATGACGGTCGTTACCCACCGTGGGTGGCGGTGCACGGTGTGCAACCCATGCGTGTGAGGGAGAGGGAGGCCATGCATGAGTGAGAGGCTACTGGCCATGGTTCACGTGGAGGAGGAAGGGGGAGGTAGAGGGAGGTCCATGGTGGCTCCTAGTGGTCGTGGGTGCTGCGCACGGCAGCGCTAGAGGCCGCGCATGGTGAAGCCGTGCGTGGGTCTCCTCGTGTGTGCATGTGTGCGATGGAGGAGGAAGGTGGCTGCATGGAAGGAGATGAGATTGCTGAAGGGTGGTGGCCGGTGGCAGAGGAAGCTGCCGTGGAAGTGGTGGCGCCGAAGGACGGCGCACGGCGGCGCTAAGGACAGCAAGCCCATTTGGGCATTATGCTTCTAGCGGAGAGGAAGAGAGAGCGTGAGAAGGAGAGGTTGCTACGGGGAGGCTCACCGGAGGAAGGGGGAGCTGGTGGTGCCGGCGGTGAGGGCTGCTGACGCACGGCGGCGCTGGGCTGAGGCGTGGAGCAGTTCGGGCATAGGGGGGAGCCGCGTATCGCGTACACTGGGGAGAGGGAGGAGAGAGAGTGGGCTGGGGAAAAGTGAGGGGGAAAGAGAGGGGGTCTGGGTACTTAATCCAGTCCCTTCGTGTTTGGGTCCTCAAAACGATCTAATGTTGAGATATTAAAATACTGATTTGAAAATGTGTAAATGTTAACTTAATTAAAAGCACTCAGAGGAATTAAGGTAAATATTATTTTAAACTAACTTTAGTTTATAAAATAATATTTCTTCATCATCAATAAAATGATGAAGTCTTATTTAATATCTTTAAGAGAATAAAACCATTAAATTAATTAAAGCCTTCAATATAATTTAAATCCCATAATATTTAAAATAACTGGAATCATTTTAATAATTAATATTAAAATGATCTCCGACAATTATAATATTTTGGAGCTCATCAAAATATTATAATTGTCTCATTTAAAAACAAGTTTAACTCAACGATACTGGAAATACCTCATATAAATATTTTCAGTACATTTAAAACATTGGGCGTGCCTTAGAAGTCACCTAATATCTCGAGAGGCACGTCGTCATGGTTCGGCACACATGACGATGCTCGCAGTCGCCAGAAAGAATGGCAGACTGTTGCATAATTCCGTCATTGAAATTTGCTTACGTCAGAAAGGAGGAGCCTTACGTAAGAAAAAGAGAAGCTTACATAAGAAGAAAGGAGCGGGGGTTACAAAATCCCCCCTCAAAATCCCTCCCTCCCTCCCTCTACTGAATCCCTCTTCCCTGTCGACACCATCCCTCCCTCCCTCTGCCAAAATGAAGTAGCTCAAAGGTATGCTTTCTGAGCTGGTTTTTTATTTTTGATTATGATTATGATTTCTGAGGTATGCATTATTTAGGAAGTAGTTAATTAGTTATGGATAATTACTAATTGCTTCTCATGATTGCTCTCCTATATTTTGGGTATTATTTTCTTTAAATTTGCAGAAATATCTTTATCATTATTCGATATGGGTATTAATGCTTCATTATTCGATAGAAATATGAACTGCTCACTCATTGTTGGTGTATGATGCTTGTTTCACTATATTGGGAGAAGGGAGCCTTATACTTGAGCATTGCTTTGTTCAGTTGTTTGGTTCATTTCCAACTCAGTTTATCTGCGGCAGTTCAGCTAGATAGAAAGTTTGGCCATGTCAAATTAGTGTCATTTTTTCTCCTAGCATTGTAATGCTCAAGTATATTTTGAAACATATGCATGTAAAAGCATTTGAGCATGTGGATCTTGATTGGCTTAGTAAATCAATCTTTTGGGTTGCAAAGAATGTACCTGTCAATTGCATATATTGTCAAAATTCATTTTCCAACCTTACAATTGGAGGAACGTATAAGATACTAACCTAGTCATCCAATAGATGCCACTAATAATGTTGATGCCTGCATATAGACAAACCTTGTAATGAGAGTCCACTATATCAATGCCCCAGGCTTTGTCAGCACCAACACCACAACAATATGGTCCCTGTTGAGCAACAACTAAAACTTCATATCACACGAAATGTGAATGTTTTCATATGCTTGGATTCTGTGACATGTTGTGTATTAAGCTTTAGGTTTCTGAAAAATGCAAATTATAGTTGCTCTGCCTATTTGAAATGGATCTTTGTTATGCTATTGAATTTTTGGGTCTTGGTTGAAAGGTGGAGTGGTGCTGGTGGGCCATGTGATGACAGATAAGGAATGAGATGATGATGCATTACCAATCCATGTTTCTTACCATTTGAGTTGGGAGGGGGGGGGGGGGGGGGGCAATGTACATGCGACTACTTGAGTCATATATTTTCTCTCTAAATTGGAATTGAATGTGCTGAATATTTCATTTAGATCACCTATGGCCTCGAGTCAATCATCATGTGTTATTGATGAGTTACAAATGGAAGCACCAACTTGTTGGTGTGGCTTGAAAGCCCCATTGAAGACCTCTCATATTAACAAAAATCCTGGAAGGCAATTTTACACCTACCCGAAGTATAACACGGTAAAACATTTTTTTTTATCATAATTTTTTATTACTTTTTAATTTGTCATATTTAACAATCTTGGAATTGACAATTTGTATGCAGGGAGAAGAAATGTGTCAATTCTTTATACGGGCAGATATACTTTAATTGGTAGAGAAGAAAATACGCACAAGAGATAATGTAGCTCGAAAAAGGGAGGACGATTTATTGTTGCACAAGCATAAAGTTCAGAAAATGAAAGATAAACTAGTCGAGAGAGAGAATGTTCTTTACAAGTAAGAGAAGAAAATTGGAAAGCAGCTCATAGAGAATAGATGTGCATGAATATTATTATGTATTTATTGGGTATTATCAATTGTAATAATATTTGGTTGCCTTGGACTATAAATATATTTTGAAGAAGTAAATTGTAGAGATTAATGTATATTAATTGTACTAATTGCATTAATGTTAAGGCCTGTGTTAGAAATCTTTTGTTAATTGTACTGTTTTACTGCACTGCTTTAGGATGACACATATATTGTTAATCAGGACTAAAATCACTACCATGAGCATACAAAACGATACCCAACTACATCAGAACACCTAATATAGGTGGCGATATATCACATGCTTACAAAATTCATAAAAATACAAAATATAACCAAACTACATCAAAATACATCAACATGCTTCCAAAATCCATAAAAATACAAAACATACCCTAACTACATCAAAATATATCACATGCTTCCAAAATCCATAAAAATACAAAAAATACCCAAACTACTTCAAAATACATCACATGCTTCCAAAATCCATAAAAATGCAAAAATACCTAAACTACATCAAAATACATCACAGTCTTCCAAAATCCATAAAAATACAAAACAATTCTCAAACTACATCAAAATATATCACAGTCTTTCAAAATCCACAAAAATACATAACAGTCTTCCAAAAATCCATAAAAATACATCACAATCTTCCAAAAATCCATAAAAATACATCACAGTCTTCCAAGATCTATAAAAATACATCAAAGTCTTCCAAAATCCATAAAAATACAAAACATACCCAAACTACACATCACAGTTTTCCAAAATCCATAAAAATACAAAACAATATCCAAACTACATATTTTCTACATCACAATCTTCTTGGAGAAGCTACTTATTGCCCGATGGCGTTGGTTGTGTGACAGTACTTCACTGTGTTAGAACCACAAAATTAGGCACGGCTGCACTGGATATCTGCTCCTAATTTAAAGTAAAAAAAAAAAAAACGCCATTAGAGAGTGGTTATGAATGCTGTGGGAAGCAATATAGAATTAATAAACATAAAATTTTTTTATCTCAACATTTTCTGGAGCTTCCAACACCTCACAATCTTGGTTCGTATCATCACATATTTTTCTATGTGTCTAAATAAGTTTCAAATATGAAAATATACATCCATTAAAAAGAAATATGCATGCAGTGGAAAGCAATGCATGTAATAAATACTTGGAGAAAATTTATTACATGTTTCTTCTTTCGCTTGGTAGCAGCCTTCTCAACAGGCAGAACCTTCCTTTTTGTTGGCGGCCTCCCTTTCTTTCTGACAAAGTGTGGGCTTAATATTTTCTTACCCTTATTCGTGACCATAGTCTCTGTTACTTTCGTCGAATCGGACTCAAGTGTTAATCCTTTAAATTGATTCTCAAAACTCATCCAAGTGGCGCATGAATGCAATAACATTGTCATCACTCGATGATATATGGGTAGCTAATTTCACACATCGTTTCACCACAAATTCATACCTTCGTGAATCCGCATTTTGCCGCAAGTCATCGTAGCTACTTTTTACCACTGTGTATCTCCTCTTTAAGTTATTTCTCCATCGATCCAACAAGTATTTCTTTGGTAGCGCATGAATCTTATTCATCTGACAAATGTTCAATGCATGCCTACAGACAATCCCTCTCATCTCAAACAATGCACATTTGCATTTTAGATCAATCTCCTCATCATTAAAGTAAATTGTGTACTTTATGTTCTTGACATGGTCATCATCTGTTGTTATTTCATCTAAAACATCATAGGTGTAAATGCAACCCTCCTTATTGATAAGTATGCAGTTAGACCTCTCTTTGAACCTCTTTAAATTTTACATTCGTATACACTGCTTGAAACTGCTTTTCAATGCGGAACGTAGATGAACATGGGATGGTTTGGTTGGAGGAATTGAAATTAGCTATCGTCTCGACCTCCACCTTCTTCCTAAGTGCATTGTCAAATTGATCGACGAATTCTTTCAACGTCATACCAAAATGCACAAACCCATCAAAGAAAGCATTCATGATTTCAAAAGGCTATGTTGTGCTCATGCCAGCCCAAAAAACTCCTTTAAGGTGCATCGGTACCCAGAACGACCTCTCGTTAAACAACCCTTGCAGCCATGCATTCTCTGCTAGCTCATATTTCTGAATAAGTTACCCCCACTTCTCCTCAAACTCATCACATGTTTGTGAATCATATAGGGCACTCTGGATTGCAGTCTTTAACCCTACGTTGAAGGCAGCGTGAGATCCTAATTTCTCAGGCAGTTTTCGCATTATATGCCATAAACAATATCTATGGCGCGTGTCTGGGAATACCAACGCAATAGCAGCCTTCATTGCTCGGTCTTGGTCTGTTATGATCACTTTTGGAGCCCGACCATCCATGCACTCCAACCATGCTTGAAACAACCACACAAAAGTACTTGTGTCCTCGCTTGAAATCAAGCCAGCCCCTAACAGTATAGATTGCCCATGATGATTTATACCAACAAATGGAGCACACAACATATCGTATCTATTTGTTAGGTATGTCGTATTGAAGGTGATAACATCTTCGAAATACTCATATGCTGCAATCAGGCATGGTGTTAGAACGGATAAAAATGTAGGCATAAAAAAATAAAAGATTAGAAAAGAATCTACCTGGTTCATTTGTTGAACACGAATTAACTCTTCCGCATTAGTCAATGGAGGGTAGATGAACGTTGTTGGAAACAGTGGTATTGATGGGGCCTGTAATTCGACTCGGTGTTAGAACGGGTAACAATGCACTTTAGGAAAAACTTTGGAAGGTTAGAAAGGAATCTACCTGGATCGTTTGTTGAAGACGACTTGACTCCTTCGCATTAGTTGACGGATGGTAGATGATCATTGTTGGAAAATGTGGGGGCTGCAGTCAGGCACAATATTAGAACGGATAAAAATGCACGCATAAAAAGAAATAAAAGATTAGAAAGGAATATACATGGATCGTTTGTTGAACACAACCCGACTCCTCCGCATTAGTCGACGGAGGGTAGATGAACGTTGTTGGAAAATGTGGCATTGGTGGGGGCTATACTCGTCCACGATGTTAGAACATGTAACAATGAACTTAAGAAAAAAAATTGAAAGTTTAAAATGGAATGTACCTGGCTACCCCATGCGTACGTATATGAATTCGGATATATATTTGGATGAATCATAAATGGGGGGTAGTAAACATTTCCTGGACAAAGAGAGACCTACAATACACAAATAAAAATACATTAACTATTGGAATCGAGACACCTTCCTTTTATAAATGACCAATGTATCATACCTGAGTCGGTGGAACTGGTGTAGAAGGCCTAGGTGGCCTTCTATCTTCCTCTTTGTCCATCATGTTATTTCAACTGAGTTTTTAGATCGACATTACAAGAAAAAAACCATTAGTCCATTATCATAATATTAAATCGACATTACTAGAAAAAAACAATTTTGATTACTGCTACATTTGTAACTTTTCTATGCTCTGCAGCTCAGCGTATTGTTATCTTATTTTTGTATGTTTTAGTTGGTCTTCTTAGTGTGCATCTGACTTGTGCATTTTATATTGAACATTGTTAGTTTAATTATTTTGGGAGTTTTAAGGTTGGAAAATTGTATTTAAAACAACCTCTAGTTTACTTTGAACCTCACAACAGCCTCTGATTATATTTAAAACAACCTTTGATTTTATGAGGGTAACATATGGTTTAGATCTGCCCAAAGAAATCTTAGAATTAGTAATTTTATGATTTTATCCTTGCATCACATACATCTAACTGAGGACATTTTAAGTAAATGAGAATGGTATGCAATACTCCTAAATCTTGAAAGCTTATTTACGGGGTATTAAAGAGTTTTCCAAGCAACTTTCAGTTTACATTTAGCTAATTTAGCAAGTGAAAATGGTATGCAATACTCAAAAGAAAATCAAATACCATGTTATGCTAAATGGGCTACGGTACTGACTGAATTGTAAAGTTCAAAGTAAATTAGATGCTGTTTTGAATACAAATTTTCAACTTTAAAACTCCCAAAATAATTAAACTAACAATGTTTAATATAAAATGCTGAAGAAAACCAACTAAAACATACGAAAATAGAAAAGTCACAAATGTAGCAATAACCAAAAGTGTTGTTGGTGCAACCCCATGGATCAGATTCCCTAAGATAAAAGACTAAGAAACATCTCAACAAATCCAACCTAAGAAGATTAAGCAGTAAAATGAATGACCACAATGTAGAGGGCGGAAGGTAGATGGCAGACGCACAGCACACCCAGAAGGCACGACAGAAGGCAGACGACAGAAGATGGCACGCGGACAATGGCAGAGGAGCGGCAGGAACTGAGCGGGAGGGCCGAGGTTGCAGGAACCGAGCGGGAGAGAGAAATTCGAAGGCAAGATGGGTTTTGAGCAAACAGCACAACATAAGGCAGACGACATGCAGACGACACGCGAACGATAGCAGACATCACGCAGATGGGGTTGCAGGAACTGAGCGGAAGAGAGAAATTTGAATGCACTGTTTTGGGGGGAAAGGGAAGATGGGTTTTGAGTAAAACACCTTGTTTTACTGTAGCAAATAACACAAAAAAAAAGCCACATAGGCAGTGTGTGGTGTTAGTTACTATAGCGGCTTAAGTGTAGAAGAACGCTTTATAAAATGGGTGTCTTCTTTTCAAAGGCAAACATGTCAAGTAACGGGAAATTACTTGAAATTACACGCTTGCCCTCTTTTCTTGATTGTTTGGAATTTTTGTTGACATATTAAAAAAAGATTTAATTGATACAATGTTATATATAATAATATTTTATTATTATTAGTGAAGCCTAGTACTGGATTAGTATTCAGCAAAAGTTGTCGTCGAATCTAAGTTTGAGTTTGAACTTGTACAACCACGTTTGTTTTTGCAGATAAGATGAGACAAGTTGAGATTAAAGTTAAAAGTTGAATAAAATATTATTAGAATATATTTTTTTAATATTCTTTTTGTTTTAAGATTTGAAAAAGTTGAATTTTTTTTCTTTCTGTGTAAGAATTTAAAAAAGTTACAATGATTAGATAACATGAGATGAGTTGAGAGGAATTGTCAAAACAAACAAAGCTATGTTTTACTCAATTGGAACTTGTTCAAAAAACTTCAAGTTTGAATTAGTTTTGGTATAATGTGGTCGAGTTTCACAAGTCATAACTTGCTTGAACTCAACCATATTACAACCCTAGCAGAGAGGCAAGGTATTATGAACTTAAAACCATAAAAATATAAGAATGCAACGATAGCCTAATCCTATAATGAATATTTATTGGTTGGGGGGCACATATAAATCACTATGATTTGATGAAAGCCATTCTAATTAATTTTGCTATCTAAGTATGCTTTGGCTGGGTCTGTCATATGACAACGATGCCTTGGTCAATCCTCGATCAATGACTATTACAAACTTTACTATGAGCATGTTGCGATAAAAATAATGCTAGAGACAAGTTTTAAATACACAAATTTTGCGTAAACTTTTTGTAAAAAAGGTGGGTCCAGGATCCTACTATAAAAAAGTGAATTTTTCACATTTTGAATCCATTTTTTTATGAAAGGTCTGCACAAGCCTTGTACATTTTATATTTGCATATATCATTATTCATTCTATAATTAATCTCATACATGAAAAACAAAACAATACATAATATCATTAATAATCCTTGTTCCTTACAAAGCTGCCATTGAGACCTCTTTCTTACAAAATAAAGCGAAAGGCCATCCATCGGCCTTAGAAGTAAAAATCCAACAATCTTGTCTTGTCTTCTCTTTCTCTGTAGTGGAATCCACTGCATTTGCAAAATGTTGGCAATTTTGTAGTTTTAACATAAATTCAAAGCTCGACAAGTGATTTACAATCGACTACTTGTGATTCCATGCCCTTTTCAGAAGTATTCACTTAGTTGTCAATAGGCATTCACTTACCTTTCGGCTCTTCTTCCAAACACTTGTTGGGGATGAGGACTGAGTTATAGTATGAAAGTCCGATGCAAAAGGTCACCTTTTGCAAATGCTTTGTATGAACTATTGGAAAAATTTGGATAATAAAAGAAATATGTGCAAACGCATTATAAATTAAAGAATATGTAAAATTTACAAGAACAAATTAGAAAGAGAAAACTTGGTGTTGAGGCACGTTATGATGGACGCTTCCCTTAGAGTAGATTCCACCACCTCCAAATCTAAACATGCACTAGGCTGGTTGAGAGTATACTCCCAAGATACAATGTCGGTTCTCGTTAATCTTGTTTTCAATGCACACAAAAGGAGATTCTTGAACCCAATATAAAGCAGCCAAACCTAAAGAAAGAATGACAAAAAGAATAAGAAAGTGTTCCTCTAATTTTGTAGAGGATTTAGAGTGAGCAAATTTGTGGGTGGAGGGTTCTCTATTTGTAATAAAAGGGCACCCATAGTGGACACACCTTCCCCTTCTCTTAGGGGTTATGAATTGGCTATCAATCCATTTCATGAGTCTTGATGGCTATCCTTAATGGCCAATCGGGGGTTACACTTAGAGAAGCTATTGACATAGCTTTTCTCCCCTTTGGATGAGATGCTTCAAGCTTGTAACAACTAAGTGAAAATCTCTCTCTCAAATTGTTTCTCTCTAGTCTTGGTATTTAGGCTGTGGAATATGTCGTTGTTCTTCTGGTCTTACCACTTAGCACACTCCACCATCGATACGGGAGATTTCGGATGAACAACAACACCAATGCAGAATCTGTGGAATAGCTGCCCTAAATTTACGATTTACCAACGAGGTAATATCGCTTTCGTTGTGTACTTTGATCTAGTATCTCTAACATTGGTACAAGAGTGTGTGTGATCGGTTGTTCTCGATTTATATTTTGTTGTGCATCTGGCGATTTCTTTTAAAGAATATTTTTCTATGATAAGAAGATTTTTTCCCGTAACCATGGCTGGCTACAACCAGAATAATCAACCAATCAAGCTTGCGACATCTTGATTGTGAGACAACAGCGTGCATAGCACCCAGGTACTGCGAGCACCGCAAGAGGCAACAACGCCACTGCATGGGTGCTGCAACGTGTTTATTGCCTCGATACAGAAACCACTCCAAAAAGCAATGCCTTGTGCCAGAGGGGTTGTGGCAGATTCGTGTATTAGGCCGCACAAAGAGCTACGTGCTCTACCGCTGGTTGCTGTCGAGCATTGTTAATGCAAACACAAGACCGCTTCATAGGCAGCGGCTATGGTCACATGCAGAGCAATGCGGGGACCCGTGTACTCGAAGATGTTGCACACATCAGTGCTGGGAGTGCCTGGGGAAAAAGTGCGTACTAATGGTGCAGCACTCGCCTTAATGATGCCCCCTGCTTTTTTGGAGTTGCAGCAATCGGTGATGCCCTCTCGAAGGAGGTACAGGCACTGCAGCCACTGTGCGCAGTGCATTGCGCACCCATGAGAGTGCAGCGAGCATTGCATCGTGGCATTGCTCGCACCAGCTAGATCGTCGCCCATGGCGCAACCTACACGGCGCATCTCACATAGATGCCTATGTAACACTGCCAAGGGTCAACACTGACTACTAGGGAGAGTCGGTGCCGACGTGGATCACCAAGCACCAGCTGGGTTTATTGTCTGGTGCATCGAGTTGAGATTGTGTGCAGCAGAGCCTACATCACAACGGTTGGATACTACGTGCCCATGGTGCTGTGCACACAGGCAGCACAGGTGCAACGATGCGCCCTATGCTAAGTTGAGCTTCATGCACCAGGCCGGTGCAGCATGCTCTATTGTTGAGCTGCGCGGACCAAGCCGATTATACCATGTCTTAGGAGTTTCGGATCTTAGACATGCTTTGATTTCTAAGCAATATGTTTGAAGTTTGAAGTATGTTTAAGTGATGATTCTTCATGTTTTTGCACTTACATGTTTCGGCCAAGGCATTTTTTCATAGTTCCAAGTATGTGTTTTGATAGTTCATGTAATCTATGTTATCATGCCATGAATTGAACATGTTAGGCTTGGTTATTTCATGCACGGCATTTTATATTTCATATGTCAAGTACAAGAACATTTGTCTTTAGTCTCATGTCATATGCATTTATTTGGGAAGAAGTGTTTTCAAAAGTGTTTTCCAAGGAAAGAGTTTAAAAGTTTTATCACGACCCCAAATGCTAAGGTGGGGGAATGTCCTAGTGAAACTCATTTGTCCACTCTGGAGTGCTTAAAAATAGAGTGGTAACCCCTGGGACGACAAAGAACCATCGACAAGCCTCGAATAGATTCTTTTTAAAGAATGCCAGAGCGATGAAGCGCCTAAGGCTAGTGGGTGCATAAGGCATGTAACCCGAAGAGGTATTTTTGAGTTAATATGAAATCACTATTTATGACATATTCATCATGGTGCACGAACCATTGATGGTGCGGTAACTAGTAGGAACACGTAGTGCAAAGGAAAACCGTGTTGTGTCCACCCTCTAAACAAGAATAAGAGCTCAAATGTTATGGATCACTTGATGAAAATCTCGTGATATGATAATGATCCTCAATGAAAATCTTGTGATATATTTTGATAAGGCAAGTTCTGATTAAGATCAACATGAAAAAGAAAGTCAAAGAAGATTTTCTGAAAAGTTAAAGTCTCTGTTACAAGTCATTTGAAAATGGTCAAATGCACAAGTTAAGTTCTGGTCAAGTACATGTCCATGCATGCATTTCATGATATGTCTCTCGTATGCTTATGTTAACTGTTGTATGTTGCGAGTTTACTTGCTGAGATTTCTCAAAATCTTATTGTGGTAGTTTTCACTTCCATTCCCCAACCGGAATGGTAGAAGTTGTGACAGGTATCCCGGATTCCCCAGAACCATGAACCTAGATGGTTCCATGATAGAGGACGAGTTTACTGTATAGGCTCATCATAACTTATTGCAGACGCATTAAAACACAACCAAGATTCTTAGGGAAATTCTAGCTAGTATTAGTGAGACCGAGATCGATGCTACGATCTACCAACTATCTAAGAATCTGAAATTTTGGTAAAACATGGACCAGTTGTCTACTTTTCTTGAGCAAGCCTTAAAGGCCTTGGCTAATGCAAAGGCAACAACAAAAGACTTAGGACTGACACCACCCAAGCCTCGGCAATCTCATGGGGTCTTCTGGTGTTTGACTCCTGATGGGACAGTAGTGATGAAGAAAATGGGAACCTAAGATATTTTGTGGAAAGAAGAAAAGAAAAGAAAAAGAAACTTATGACTCTAGGTCTCAACTATTTTGAAAAGATCCCGTGTTCTGGGAGTTTAAAAATATACTCTGTGCTTTTGGGATACTATACCTTTTATGATGCATTCGTATGGAAATTGAGAATGTTAGGGTATTTTGTTAGTAACGATACCATGTGCTATGCAATTGCTTATCACATTGCTTAGATTATTCGACTTTTACTATTATTCTGCTGCTATTTTATTACATACTACTAGTGTACTTAGATGTATAGCATATTATCTATCATATACGTGGGGTGTGTAGCCATATGTTACATATCCCAATGTTTCAGTCACCGTCCAATCCCAAGTGGGGACTGGGTGTGCCACATCATCAGTTCCAACGGAGTCAGTCCCGGAAGGCACCATATGTGCATATGGGTTAGGCGATCTTGGTTGTTCGTTGTCTTGGTTTTTTTTCTTCTTATAGGGACATTTTTTGGCCAAGTGACCCGATTTGTTATAGTTAAAACAAATAGGTCTCTTATCATCATTGTTGATATAGGACTTTGATTTCAAATTGTGCTTTTATCATCCTAGTTTTACCCTTATTGAATTTTGACTTATGGTGTAATGAATTCCTATGTGTTCTATGGCCTTCAACAATATTTACTTTAAACTGAAAATTAGAAACCAATAGTGGGATATGATCATTTTCCAAGTATTGTTCTTGAGTCCTAATAATGAAATCAAGGTTTCCATGGTCATATCTTCATTCTTATGTTTAAGAGATAGGCCAAAATTCTTCCATGAATGAGGTAACTTGTCTATTGTATAAGCAACTTGCAGATGCTCGGTAATACCCATTCCTTGTTGCCCTAATTCATGGTAAATGATAGTTAACTCATGGGCTTGCCCTATCACGGATTTGGAATCATCTCGAGCCAAGAAATTGACTTGCAGTGTACTTATCCATTCCAGCATCTTGTATACTATATATCTTATCAAGAGTATTCCAAATCTCTTTGGTAGATTTAATGTGTAGGTAAACATAAAAAATTATATCACTTGAATTATTTAAAATCCTACATCTACACAAATTATCCTTTTCTTTGTAGGTTTGCAATTCAACAGTACATACGGGCTCATGTAAATCATCAGAAGGATGATCATTTTTAATAACAAAATATAATCCAAGCATTGTAAAAAAAATTTTCATCATTTCTTGCCAACACTTAATCGATTCCTCCAAGTTTCTTGGGTGCAATGGGTTCATTAGAAGTCATGGTGGCAATCAATCAATTAAAACACACCTTTAGTTTAACAAAAAGAAAATCTACTCTAAGATTGATGGGAAAATTTGGATAATAAAAACATCTATGTGCAAATACTTTGTAATTTAGAGAACATGTAAAAATAACAAGAATAAATTAGAAAGAGAAAACCTAGTGGCGTTGAGACCACGTTGTGATTGACACTTTCCTTAGAATAGATTCCACCGCCTCCAAATTTAAACATGCACTTACTCCCAATATATAACAACGTCGGTTCCTTTTAATCTCCTTTTTGGTACACACCAAAGGAAATCCTCAAACCCGATATAGACTAGCCAAAGCCCAAAGAAAAAAAAAAAAAAAGAGTGTTTCTCTAATTTTGTAGAGAATTTGGAGTGAGTAAATTTATGGGTGAGGTTCCCTATTTATAGAGAATGAAATGATACTTGTGAAAAAGCACAACTTATATGAATGAAAAAGTACTTCTGAAAAGTCACAACTTATATAAATGAAATTATACTTGTGAAAAGTCATAACTTTTATAAATCAAATGGTACTTGTGAAAAGATACAACTTATATAAAAGAGCACTTGTGAGAAGTCACAAATTTTCAAATTGTAGAGAATACATTTAAAAGGTTTCTAATTCACCAAAGGGCACAACTTCTCCTTTGGTGGACAAGCAGTTAAGGTTCCTATCTTCAAGAGCCATGCATTAGTTCAAGTTACCATGACACATTTTCATTTAAATCTTGACAACCGAACCGACACATTAAACAATAAAAATGGTTCACATTATTTTTTACTTAATGGTAAATATTTTAATTATTTCAACGTCTAAAAACCAACATGAACATCAGGTCAGGCAAGCTTGGCGAGTTATAAACACCAGGCCGAGTTGATACAAGCAAACTAAAATTTAGGGGCAAGATACCAAGTTTGATCAAATGGGGGCCAAAAGCTGACATATGTGATCTCAAGAGGTCATCTAGGGGAGGATTTGTATAAAATTAATGATGAGATGACCAATGGAGCAAGTAGCATTAATTATTAAGAGGCCAACCAAATCCATCTAGGGTGTGCACGTCTTGATGGGAGTGTGGACAACACATAAAGGGTCAGTTGAACAAGAGAACACACCAGAGTCTTCTCCAGCAAACCACCAGGCATTAAATGTATAGGTATGGTACTCTCTATCCAGAGTCTTTCCTCACTCTCCAACAAACCCCCACTCGTTTATGGAGTCTTCTCTTTACTGTTAAAATATCAACTCATAACTCAATTGCAATCTACACCTAAATGGAAATGGACTCATTGATATAAAAACTGAAGCTCTTTCATGGCAAGATCTCAAGCTAGAACCTGCAGTGGAGGAAGGGAAAAAAAAACATCAGAGCAAGCATTGGTAGAGCGTCTAGTTGTTGCATGCCCCTTGAACAAATTTGCAATTCATGCAAGTATCAAAACTGTATGGAATTTCATACAAAAATACTTGATAGAGGATCTGGAAGCAAATTTGTTCTTATTCATTTTACAATCCCCTCAAGACAAACACAAAATCATTAACCAAGCCCCATGGAATTTCAAAGGACACATGTTCATCCTTAAATAGTGGCCACCTAGTTCCACGTTGCAAGAAATTCATCTGAACCATTTAGATTTTTATGTGCAGATACATGGCCTCCCACTGGACCATATGACTCATGACAATGTTACATATATTATAAAAGCTTTGGACAACTTACTAGAGGTAGAAGAAGATACTCAATTTGGAATTACATGGAGGAAATTTATCAGGATAAAAGTTGAGATCGACATCATCTTTCCACTGAAACAAGGGTTCACTCTCCCAAAAGCCTACAACTTAGACACTTGGGTGGGTTTTGTTCAAATACGAAAGATTGTTGGATTTTTGTTATGCTTGTGGAAGATTGGGTCATTCTCAAATTTTCCACACTTTCCTAAAATCTATTCCCATACATCTTCTATTTGGTCCATGGCTATGAGCTAAGAACCCCAATCTGCACTATCTCAGACAAACCTACAAATTCCAAGCCAAGCAGAAGAACCACATCCGACCTTCTCCACTTACAAGTTCCTAGCAAACCTTTTTCAAAGCAATCCCCTTCCACAACATCACTCAGTCTCCTTAGCAAACTTCTCTAACTAGAGCAACCCAACAACTAGATCCAACAATTCTCAACACAAAATGCAAAGGAGAAAGGGAAAATGGTGGAAAACACAAAAGGAATACTCGAAAAAAAAAATTCAGAGCGCCATTTGGTGGAACTAACCTGTAGAACAAGCCAAGACAAAATCAGTTTGGACTTCATTAACCTCTCGCTGATCAAGCAATTAGAAACTCTCAGCACTTGGCATTTCTGATGAACTTTCTGGCCATCCAAGGCAAGGAGCTACTATTGCACATCATTTACTCATATGGATTTAATCCACTAGCCCCAACCATTTCCAACCCAATCTGAAAGGGGTTCAATTTTTTCATTGTACTCTCCTAGCAGCAGTCAAGGCAACCTCAAACCTCCCATCACAAGGGGTTATATGCCTTCCAAGCTCTAACCGAATCGGTGCCTCAGGAAAGGATTTCATCTCCCTCAACTGTTACGAAGAAGCCTCCCTGGCGATTACAATGGAGACAGCTGCAGTCGGCAGTACAAGGCTATCAAGCACAGCAAGCCAAGCACAAGGCCCACCTCATCTCAGCCGATCACATTGAGCCCATTCCTACTCTCTCAAATTTTATTCTACAAGGCCTTTACCTTAACAAGAAAACCCAGTTAGCTAACCCGTCTAAATCAAGCAATCCAAATAAGTCAATCCCATGGGTTATTTCAATAGTCACTACCACCGAAAATGTCATATGCTCCAATAGCCCAGTTACATCCACAAAGGTCTCCCATTCATCCTGACTCAACTCTGAGAAAATTATAGAAAGGCAGAGCACTCCCCCTCGCTTGATGACCCACAACCCCTAAAGAAAAAACAACAACAAAATCAAACCCACAAGTGAGGCTAATGAATCTGCCTAACCCATCACTAATGATTCAACTCTGGCTTTCATGCTATTAGATATGCAATCCGGATCTGCAGAGAAAATTAAAAAATATAAGGAGCATCAAAGGTCACCCCCCTGCACCTCAGGTCACACTTAATTATGTTTGGAAAATCCAAAAAAATCTCCCTATCACTCTTGGCTTGTTACATTTGTATATGCTCCTGCTCAATGTCACTTTAACACTATTTTTTGGAATTTGTTGGATTCAATATATAAAGTACTCCCGGGACCATGGTGTTGTATAGGCGATTTAAATGACTTTCTAAACTCAAGCACATCTCAAGGTCCAACCCACTAACAAGTACAATGAACTAACCAAACTCAAGCAGTTCAGTTGACACTCAGGGTTCGTTTGGATACTTACAATCTCAATATATTTGTGAATAGTAGTGTAATAATTTTAATTAATATATTTCATTGGATTTTGGAAAGGGAGAAAGAAAATTTTGAATAAAAATATTAAAAAATTGTTTGAATATAATTTTTAATATTATTTTTGTTTTGAATTTTGAAAAAGTAGTATTAGTTTTTGTGTTTTGTTTGCGAGTTTGGAAAAATTGTAATGATTAGGTAATGATTAGATGAAAAAGTTGAAGATTTGAAATATTTGAGGTGTTTTGTGTTTGAGTGATGTTTGGGAATGAAATATTTGAGAATATATGAGAATACTTGAGAAAGTTGTGTTGTCAAATGGAGCCTTAAACACTTAAAGAAAACAAAATATCCTCCACGTGCACTTAGGGTTTCATCACTTATACCCCTTTTCAAATCATGATCTCCATAGCCACTCTCTTTCTCCAAACCCTAGTGCTCGAGGCCGGCTAGTTATAGGTCCTCTCCCTTCAAAACACCTTGCCTGCAAGGTGTGTAAGATCTTATTTCAACTTAGAATAGACCACCCATGTGGCGTCATCCGCCCCTTGGCCTTGCTAATGTATGAGTAACTCTACCATAGCTCGGTTTTCAGCCTTCATCATACAGTGGCTTAGTAGCTCCTCTGGCTCAAGTTACATGATCCCTTGGTCATCGATCGGGGGCTAGAATCACTATCACTTTAGCACTAATCTTTTGCTTAAGATGAGACATGTGGAAGGTGGGTGGATCCATGAGGAAGAAGGTAGATCCAGCTTGTATGCAACCTTTCCAACCTTTTGTAATGCCTAAAATGGACCAAAAAAATATGGGGCTAGCTTGAGGTTGCGTCGGGCTTTAGGCACATCATTGGGTAACCTGAATATGGTGTTAGCCAGATCTCAAATCCAACTTAGAAAAAATAACAAACCCTTATAACTCGTCCACCAACTCCTCTACCACTGGTATGGAAAATTTATCTTTGATGGTCACACTGTTCAGCCCTATATAATCCACACAAAACCACCATGTTCCATCAGCCTTTCGAGCAAACAACACCGAAGATGAATTTGGGCTTTGGCTAGGTTATGTAACTCCAATAGCTAGCAGCTCTTGCACTATCCTCTCAATTTCATCTTTTTCATAATATGGCATCTATAGGGCCTTATAGATATGGTTTTTGTGTTGGGTATCAAGTTAATGGCATGGTCATGGGATTGTCGTGGTGGTAGCCCCTTACATTCAAAAAATACATATTTAAACTACTCTAAAAGGATCTATATAGCTGCTAGGATTTCCCTTCTAGCTTGTTGTTTAGTGTCAAGTTCGCTTTCCAATAATTGTAGAATTACCCCATTTTTCTCTAGTTTGTTGAACTTATCTAGGGAGCCTTCCTCAATCATCTGGGCAGTAGCCAAACCTTGCATTTTCACTTCATTTTTCGATAGCAAATATGCATTGCCAGCCTTTCAAAGTTCCACAAGACTATCCCAACTTCTAAAGCCACTTAATGCCCAACACTATATCACATCCAGCCAATACAAGCACTTGCACCTCCACAATGAAGGTAGTCCCTTGAATTAGGACCCTCGCCCCACTATAGTTTCCTTCACTAGGAATGAGTTTCCCACTAGCAATCCTCATCTTAACCCTTTTTGTGTCATCCAAGGGTAGTTTGGTTCTTTTCATTATGGCAAGGTACACAAAATTGTGAGTAGACCGTATGTTAATTAAGATGGTGACCCACTATGTCCAATTCTCCTTTTTATTCTCATGGATCTCTGGTTGTGTGATCCTGTTAGAGCATGAAGGGAAATATGTGGGTTTCCTTGGGTTGTACACTACTCTAGGGTTGATGTCTCCTCTCCTTTGTCACAAACTTCTTCTTCGACCACCTCACCAGGTTCCTTTTCTAATAGCACCTCTTCTAGCAAATAAAGTTTGGGGTTTTGACACTTATGCCCAGGACTCTATTTTGCATCACAATAATAACACAACCCTTTATCTCTCATCTCTTCCATTTGGTGTTGATTGCTGTATGGGTAAATTTAGTTTCTGGTTGGTTTTGCTAGATTCGGTTTGGTGGTTGTTGGGTGTTTTAAGGATGCTTGGGTTAGGTAATAGGTAAGGCTAGATTTGTTGTAACCTGCTAGAAATTCAATGGTGGAATTTCTATTGACTTTAGGAACCTCGTGAAAACCCCATAAGTTTTTACGAATTGACCAATCACACAGGTTCTAGTTTGTCAATATAGTTAGTGTTATCACTCACTATGGTGCTAGAAGTGAGATTTTAATTGTTTGAGGTAGTTTGAAGAGCCAGAATGTGTTATCTTCTGTGCCATTAGACTCAATTGATTCTATAGGATTTTATGATGCAATAACTCATTTTCATATTTTCAGACGAAACGTCTGTTTGAAACTGTGTTTTATTTTTAGGAGCACTTTGGGGTTAAATTTTGATAACCGATTTTTACTGTAGGTTAATAAGAATATTTAAGATTTTTCAGTACTAAGTTTATTATTCAATTTTTAGGAGTGAGTGGTAACCTTGATAAGTGCACCAAGTGCAGTATTTTTCAAATCACATTGTGGAATGTCCAAACTAGATTAAAGAAGTTTTATTTAGACATTTCTCAAGTTCTTAGCCACACATAGTGAATAGCATTAGATACTTGGCACCATGAGGAACGTTTGATGGATTTGAAGGAACCAAGGTGTGAGATCATACCAACTAAGCAAAAACTCTATTCCATCCGACCAATTAAATTGTGCCAAACCAAAGAGGATTTACACCCTCGTAAAATCCTATATGGTTGGAATCCAACTAAGAACCTAAAAGCATGGTGGAAACCGAAATCCTAAATGGTTTTATCCCAACCATAAAGTTGACCTCCCAAACCTAACTGAATCGGTTTCTAGCATTGTATTTAAGCACTTGATTAAATTACTTTCACATGCTATTAATCCTTCAAATTTATGTTAGAACATCATTATCCAACCTTGTTAATATTGAATAATTGATTGGGCTAAGAGAAATTGGATTTGGGCTTGATAGCAACCCAAACCCTTTTAAAATCTGAAATTGAGGCCCATTCGGTTAAGGCCCATTAAAGCCCACGAATTTGGCCACATTAGCATTGCTTCTTGACGAAGTTTTGCACCCCCACTTGGCTGACCAGATCTTTCCAAAATAGGGCCTAGAAGTTTCTTGAAGTAAAAAGCTTAAGGGCCACCTCACTCTTTTAATTCTACACTCCACCTAAATGAAATATCTTAGGCTGATTTTTTTATATTGTATTGGGTAAGAAAGACTAACACTCAAGCTTCATTTCCGCCTTATCATCTACCATAACTTATGCAAGAAGCCCTCCAGCCCACTTCCCACGAAAATCATCTCTCATTTACACTTTTCTTTGAAAGAACACAAAAGACACTCTCGGACAGCTTTTTTGAGCTCTTTTGCACGCCTGATTCTAAGCTTTTATAAGTGTTTTCTCAAAAATTTCCTTCATTAAAGTCGTTCTTATTTTATTCTAGTTTACATGGATACCTTATTGGTTCCATTTGAAGATCTTTGGTCGGTCAAATGTTGTTTAAAACCTAGAAAGGTCATTTTGGGCGATAAACTAGAGAGTGTCATATTTTGGAGTTTTTGACCAAGCTAATGGATAGATCTTGGTCCGAAATTCTTATGTAGTATTTTTAACTTGTGTATATGATTATTGATTGAGGATTTGTTGTATGATTAAAAGTTTTTGTAAAAGATCTTCTTAGATCTAGAAACTTAGAAATTGGAAGAAGAAAAACAGTTTTTGTTTTGAGAAAGTTTAAATCTTTTATGGTCTAATCTTATTCCAATGGATTTGATATTTTTGTTTGAGGATCCTAAGCCTCTTCTATAAATTTTAGAATGTTGGTTTGAATATATTTGATGTTATTTTCAAGATATGAAATTTTATGCAAGGAGATATTCGGGTAGGCCAAGTGATGATGTTCTTGGCTAAATTCATGTTTTGGTTGATTTTTTAACCATGTGATCTTTAGTTTAAAGCTTAGATCTGTTTTAGGATACCTTTTTAAGCCATGTGATGCTTTGTTTTAAAGATCACATCTATTTAAGTCATAGATCAAGAGGTTGATCAAAACAAGTTAGAAACAAAAATTTGTTTTTGAACTTGGAAGAAAAACCGAAAAGTTCAAGTATGGTTTTAGTAATTTTGATGACTTTTGTTCATGATTCAAAACATGATTATTCTTAGAAATATATTATAAGTATATTAGAAGAAAAATTTAAGTTTAATCATGAGTTTTGAAACTTGAAAAAATTGCAACAAGAATCAAGAGAAATAGCCTATATAAGTTTCGGCCGCAATAGAGTTCCCATGGTTGTGTTTAGTTTTAAATTTTTCTTAATTAATATTTGAGTTTAGGACAAAATTTACATAAGATATGTAAGTTTTGGTGATTTTTGGAGTTAGGATGCAAAATCAAGTTATGAGTAAAATGGTCATTTTCCCACATGTAGAGGGTAAAATGGTTAGTTTGCTCTAAGTTAGTATTTTCCAAGTTTATAATTGTTAGTGATTAAGTTCTAACCTTTAGAATCACTATTTTCAGCTCATCGTGATCGTGCTTGAGTTTTCATAAGAAATACAAAGATTGAGGTAAGTTAGCTTTTCTTTTCTTTTTTTTTTTTATATATATATATAGGAAATAACTTCATTTCATAAAGGCATAACACCATGAGATAGGTTACAATAATGTTGATCAATGAAAATTACATTTTCAATGATAAAAGGTACTATTCCACCAAATAAACATATCTTCTATGGACCAAGCATGTCTTGCGAGTCGATGGGTAGCCTCATTTGTGAATCTACTGCAATGCTGAATATTGCACTGAGGGAAAGTTTGCATCAAACCTTTTACCTCTGCTACCACAGAACGTATAGCTGCATCAGACTCAGATGATCTGTTAATCTCTTCTACTAGGAACAAACAATCACTTTCAATAATAAGCTTAGGGATACCCAAACTCATGCACAATTGAAGGCCTCTCAATAATGCCACAGCTTCAACTTGTTCTGGTTCCAGGAAAACAGATTCTACTCCACTAGATGCCATAAGAACTTCACCCATATGGTTCCTCAAAACCACACCCATACCAGCTTTGTTTAATCAACAAAGAGAGCCCCATCAATATTTAGCTTAAGAGAGTGTTCTGGAGGGGGTGACCATATGTACACCAAGTTTTTAGAATTATGAAGCCCCAACTGATGTCTAACCACAACACTATGCAATTTGTTTGTAAAAGCAAAGCCAATAACTTGCTGAGGTGGTAAAGCAATCTGTTCATGAACCATCTTGTTCCTTCTAAACCAAAAAGCTCAAACCATCAAGAAGAAATCAGCCAGTTCCTCAGAAGTTCCTTTGAATAAAATATCTATTGTAGCAGTGAGAAAAGAGCTGATTTGGCCTCCATTTTGGAAAACAAAAAACCTACTCCTTAAAAATTCATAGATGGAAGGGCATAATATCAACACATGCCTCAAATCCTCAATTGGATGTTGGCAAAAACTGCATTTCCCCTCAATGTCCAGTTTTCTCTTAATTAGATTGGCCTTGGTTGGTAAACTATCTTTACAGGTCCTCCAAGCAAAAACCTTAACCTTATGGGGGACTTGTAACTTCCATAGAGCAGTCCAGAATTTTTTTCATCAAAGCCTCATTAGAGGATTCCCCATGTGCTGATTCCAAGAAAGTTTTAAAGAATCTGTAAGCACTTTTGATAGAAAAGGTCCTGACTTCTCATGTTCCCACATCCAATGATCTACAGCTCCAGTATGACTTGGATGCAATCTGAGAATAGCATCCACAATGTTTGGATTGAAAAGAGCTCTAACTTTAGCAATGTCCCACCATTTAGTACTTAGATCAATAAGATAAAACTTGATTGTCCAATTGACAAAGTTGCTCAATACTCTACTCATTTCCCAGTGCTTGTCTCAAATTTCGAAATCCAGGTATCCAAGCATCATTCAAAATATGGATTAAACTTCCATCTCCCACATTCCATCTACCACCTTAAACTAGTAGCCTCTTTGCTTCCCAAATACCCCTCCAAGCATAGGAGGGATTTCCTCCAAGAGAAGCTATCAATAGATTCCCATCAGAAAAGTATCTAGCAGCATATATTTTTGTGGAATAAACTCTCCTTATTCTACAATAACCTCCAAGCTTGTTTTGCCAACAATGTCATATTGAAAACCTCAAGCTCCTTGAACCCCATGCCTCCCACAAATTTTGAACTACACATCTTCTTCCAGCTTAGCCAATGGATCTTTCTCTCCTCATTCTTCTGACCCCACCAATACCTAGCCATCATACTCTCTATTTCAGAGCAAAGTTTTGGTGGAATCTTAAAGCAACTCATGGCATAAGATGGAATTGCCATAGCTACTGCTTTAAGGAGGATCTCCTTACCCCCTTGAGAGAACATATTCCATTTCCAACCTTGCAACTTGAGACAAACTTTGTGCTTAATTCCTTCAAATGCCCTTGATTTTGACCTGCCCACCACAGGGGCAGCCCAAGGTACTTATCATAGTGCTGCACTTGAGTTGAGCACCACAAATTCACAATAGCCTGCCTGTTATTTTGATCCACATTGGCACTAAAAACCATTGTTGTTTTCTCTCTATTCAACTGCTGACTTGAAGCAACTTCATACTGCTCTAATAGAGTTTGCAACCTTACATTTGTTTCCACATTAGCATTACAAAAAATCAAACTATCATCTACAAAAAGCAGATGATTCAGCTTAAGAGCTTCACGACAAATTTGTATGCCAGTAACAGCCTTAGTTCTTTCAGCCTCTCTCAAAAGACTAATCAACCCTTCAGTACACAAGAGGAAGAGATAAGGAGAAATAGGATCTCTTTGCCTCAATCCTCGTGAAGGAACAATAAAACCAGTAGGAGAGCCATTAATCATAATTGAAAAAGTAGGAGTCCTCACACACATCATCACAAGCTGAATTAACTTCTCATGGAATCCCAACTTGCTCATAACAGATTCAAGAAAACTTCATTCGACTCTATCATAAGCTTTGCTCATATCAAGCTTGACAGACATAAAACCTTTCTTTCCTTTCTTCTTTCGCTTCAAAAAGTGTAAAACTTCATAGGCCACGAGTACATTATCCATGATGAGTGTGCCTGGTAGGAAAGAGGACTGAGTATCTGAGATGACCACAGGTAACACTTGCTTGATTCTATTAGCAATAACCTTAGAAATTAGTTTATATACAACATTACATAAACTAATAGGTCTAAGGTCATTTACTGTTTGAGGGCTCTTCTTCTTAGGGACCAGGGTGATGAAAATGTGATTAAGAGCTTGAGGTATTTCACCATGATTCAAAACTTGTAGAACAATAGTTGTGATGGAAGTACCAATGTCAAGCCAAAATTTCTGGAAGAAGAGAGGTGGCATACCATCAGGCCCTGGTGCTTTTTTGGGATGCATCTCTTTCAAAGCTTGAAGAACTTCAACAGCTGTGTAGGGTTTAATAAGTTCGGCATTCATCTCAGGAGAGACCTTCCTCTCCATTTTATCAAGAATAACTTCCTGGTCTCGAGATCCTGTAGAAGTAAATAAAGAAGAAAAGTGATTAACAATTAACCTGTCACAATCCTCTCCTTCCTGCCAACAACCACTTGCATCCATTAGTTTTGATAAGCAATTCTTTCTCTTTCTTTGAGATGCTTTAGCATGGAAAAACTTTGTATTCTGATCCCCTTCTGCTAACCATAAAGCTCTTGATCTTTGTTTCCACATTATCTCCTCCCTCTCCATCCATTTTTGTACCTCAACTGAAGCTTCATCCACCTCCCTTGTATTTCAAGCTGTTGGAGCCTTACTTTGTTCCATGGAGATTTTGTGCTTTGCTTCTTTCAACTTGATCTAGACCTTACCAAACTTTGATTTATTCCACCTTTGTAACTTGCTGCTACAATTGTCAATGCAGTCCATAACACCCTACATCCCACTAGAGGAAACTACAGCAAGCCACTCCTGCTGTACAATTCTTGAACATTCAGTTTCTCCAAGCCACATTGCCTCAAACCTGAATGGTTTAGCACCTCCCTTTCTTGACTAGGCACCCTCCAGCTCAATCCATAGTGGGAGGTGATCAGAGTAAGAGATAGAACCATGGGTGACTGAGGCTCTATTGAATAGATTACAGCAAGTGGAATTACCAAGGAACCTATCCAGTCTCTCATAAACTCGAGCCACATCCTGTCTTCCATTGCACCAAGTGTATTTTGGACCACAGAAACCAAGGTCCCTTAATTCACAATCGAGAAGCATTTGCTGGAAATCAACCATTTGCTATTGTGGTCGATCTCCTCCCCCCATTTCTCCTGTACTGTTAAAATCTCATTGAAGTCCCCAAAATTTATCTATTACACAAAATTTATTCTATCACAAATTATTCATTTGTTATGCAAGATATTCTATCACGTATTGCTATACATTGCAAGTATGACATGTTAAGTATGTCATATGTTACATATATGTCATGTCATGTAGTATTCACTGTTGCAAGTATGTCATGTTAAGTATGTTATCTGTTACATGTTATGCCATGTTACGAAATGTTGTTTGTTACATGTTATGCCATGTTATGAAATTTTTTCTGTTACATGTTATGCCATGTTACGAAATGTTTCTTCTCACGTAAGTCATGTCTTTCGAGTTACGTTCAAGTCATGTTATGTTACGTCAGGACTTCTGTCATTTCGTATTCTAGTCATGTTTCGTCTCGAATACAGTTTGTGTATTTCGAGAATAATCATATCAAGTTATTAATGTCAATCATGACACTAAGTGCTAGGATGGGGTATCCTAGTGAAACTTCATTGTTCACGCTGTAGTATCTAAATAGATGTGAAATTCTCTGAATTGACAAAATACTATCAACGGGTAGCGGGCGGGGCCTAACTAGCTGCTCACCGGAGCACACCAGGCACTAACGCCGACAGAGCCACATTTCAGTTCTCGTGGGGTCCACAGTGAGTATGGCACACAAGGTATGGGGTTCACAGTAAGTGTGGCACATACAATGCACTTGTAGCTGATGTAAATACATGTGTTGTGATGCGATAATTGGCAAGGACACATGGCTCTAGAGGACCTATGTAGCACCCACATGGTCACTTTATTAATCGGGCTTATTGAACAAGATTTCAAGTTCATGTCATGTTTCAAGTCATGTTATGTTCAAGTTAAGTTCATGTTATCAGTTAAGTTGTACTACGGTCAAGGATGATACGCGCTACTTGGTATTGCGGTCAAGGCTTATGCGCTGCCGAGTACTATGGTGAATGAGTAAAATCTGTCATACTATAATCTTCATGTTAAGTAAAGAAGTCACTTCAAGTTCATGTTAAGTAAAGAATTCAAGTTCAAGTTCATGTTAAGTAAATAAGTCAGTTCAAGTTCATGTAAAGTTAAGTTTCGGTTCATATCAAGTTAAGTTTCAGTTCAAGTTCAAATCCATGTCAAGTTATGTTTCAGTTCAATTCCAAGTTCATGTTAAGTAAAGTTTCAAATCAAGCTCATGTCAAGTCAAGTCTCAATTTAAGTCCAGTTCAATTTAAGTAAGTCAAGTTCAGTTCACATTTCAATTTAAGTTATGTCAGTTATGCTATGTTGTATGTCAAGTTGTGCTATGATTACTTATGACTTTGATTATGTATTCAGGTTTTTACTGCCTTGTATGCATCATTAACCTGTGTGGAGGTTTTCTATTAACTTACTGAAATTTGTAATCAAATCTCACTATGGTAGTCTCAACTACCATTCCCCTCTTAATGGTAGATCTTGTTACAGGATCTGAAGGAGAGCCCATAATCGACCAACTAGAAACTGTAGACTAAGCGATGGTGCGATGTCGATAATAGTTTAATAGTTAACTTAAATTACTACTTGTACTTATGGAGTTGAATCTCCAGTACTCTTTTAATCACAATCATTTTGGACTAGCGTTGTGATCTTAGTTGTTTAGTATATCTTTATTTATGAAGTATATTTTAAGTATTTGGGATATTTTTAGTTTAATGCATAGTATTGCTAAAGAAAAAAATAATCCGCTGCGAATATTGCATAATGCTACCTGCATGTTAGAAACATTGCATCTTATATGTCATGAACGAGGCCAAATAACTTTGTCTTGCATGTCTTGATACTTCAAATGTCCATCCAATCCCAAGCGAAATTTGGGGTCGTCATATTTGTGACCCCCTTGGAAAAGTTAAATTGGTTGGATTAAACATTCTAACTGGTAACTTGATGTCATCCCTTAGTCCACTTATAAAGCAACTTAGCTTGTAGGTATCCGATAGTCTCCTTAGTCTATTGGACAAGGTTTCAAACCTAACCTTGTACTCTTTCATAGTATTAGTTTGCCTCAACCTAGTGAGAGCATCCATAGGATCATCATATGCATTAGGCCCGAACCTAACCAACAATGCTAAAATAAAGGAGTCCCAGTCATGGATCTGTCCAAACTCTTCTAGATCTTGAAACCAAATGAGGGCTTTACCCTCCATGTGGAATGCGGCTAGACTCAATTGGTGCTATGGTAAAGTGTTATAAAAATCACAAAACTGAGGAACTTTATAAATCCAACCTACAGAGTCTTCACCATTGAAAACCAGGAAGTCCAACCTCATTGTTCTGGCTTGTACTTCACCCATGTGCTACTACTACTGTTAAGGAGAGACAACTTCTTCTCTATTCTGAATGCCTGGCGAGGATTTTCCATTTCTGCCATTTTGATTCTTTTTTTGTAACTCCACTGTTAAGGTTGCGTTTGTTTGCCATTTTAAAGCTAGCATCTAGTCTCTAAGTTCTGATATTGTGAGTCAGTAGATTTCTTTAGGGTGGTGAGCCCATCTTGAAGTTGATTTAACCTTGTGTCTTCTGCCATGCCATGTATGTTGATAGCATGTTGATAGCATAAAGAACGGTGTCTCTCTGATACCACTTTGTAACACATCAAAAAATAAAGAGATTCACAGACAAAAAGCTCTCTCTTCGTAAGGAGTGCCTCCAAGAAAGAGGATAGATAGAGAATATGAGAGAAAAGTAGGGGTTTCTATTACATTCCAAATACTTTGCAATTTCATCCATGTGCACAATACAGTGTTAGACACACCCTACAAACATGTAAAAGAAAGGCCATGGGCCTCATTAACAGACCTGAACTCAAGTAATAACAGACACTTGCTAAAGAAAATAATTCAAAAGCATGCACTTCGGCCCAAGGACATGCCCCTCGGCCCATTTAATATCACTAACCTACTTAACATAGTTAAAAGGCTCAGAACTCCCCAAGCCCGTAACAGGGTCTAGCCCACTAACAAGTACAATGAACTAACTGAACTCAAACACTTCCGTTGACACTTGAAATCTTAAACAAAACAAAATATCCTCGTGCACTTAGGGTTTCATCACCTCTGCCCCTTCTCGAAACATCATCTCCACAGCCGCTCTCTTCCTTCAAACCTTAGGGCTCGTCGGCCGACTTGTCGCAGAGTCGAAGCAGCAAACTCCAATTGGACACTAAACTCCAAACTCCAAAAATACCAACTCCTACTGGAGCAGAGTTTGAGCGAAATTCAGTCAAAATTTGAAGCTTTCAATTTTTGTACAACCCTATTCACAAGGACACTATACATTTAAGATCAAAGTGTGCATTAGAAGTTTTTAATTAATCGATTTTTAATATAGCCCTTACGTGTCAGCTGCCACAGAAGGGTGCGCCCCAAGTTTACACACTATCTATGCCTATATTTATTCTAACTTTGTTTCATCCCACTAAAAGTAAATGAGCAATGCTACATACAATCGTAAAATGCGCAAGTGTCATGCAGTTACTTTGAAAAAAAATGAAATTCACTATTAAAAAATTAATTTTTTTTTCATGTGAATCTTGTATTTATTCATTTTTTTTAAAGTGATTGTGCGGTGCTTGCACACTCACGATTGCAACTACCATTTCTCAAAATAAATGTGTTTTGCTCGAGCACGGTTTTAAGAAGAAAAAAGAAAGTACAAAATTGTCTTTACGTGTTTTGTTAGGAAAAGAAAGCGCGCTTGCATTTTCTTTTTCTTTTCATTTTTCTTTTTCTTTTTATTTGACGCCCAACTAATTACATATGTATGGGTGTATTAAAAAGGCTTGTAAATAGAGTTTTACAAAATTTAAGGAATACACCTTCCTCTGTAGAGTGTCTACTGCAGTTGTTTGAGTAATGAATGTCGATCTCCATCTTTCTAATATATATGAAGGTTTGATTTCTCTTAATTACAAGAGTTTAAATACCCATCCTTGTGTGATTAATCCCCTTGTTGTCTTGATAATGTATTAGCAACCTTATTTTCTTGACCTTTCTTTTATTATGCTGTAAAATCATGTACCAAAGATTTAATTTTTTTGCGAGGTTATTCCAACTCTTTTCTTCAATAAAAACTTCTCAGTGATTAATTTTAACTTTCAAAGCCTTCCCCAATAAATAGATGAGAAAATATATTTTGTAATTGTGAATTGTGCAACCGCCACGTAATTGCTTCGAAATTAGTAAATAAAACATGAGACTCACATGAAAAAAATTATTTTTTTAATAGTGGACCCCACTCCTTTTTAAAGCATTAAGCATCGTTTACGCACTTCACGGTTGTATGAAAAATTACTCTAAATAGATTCTCCACTTTCTCACTGCAACTACCAAGGTCCATATTGAGGGCTCTTCCTAAGTGTTTGACTAGGGCATGTTTGAGTAAAGAAATCAAATGAGAACTCCATGAATAGTAATGAAATATTTTGTAAATAATAATAAAATAATTTGAGTTAATTTGTTTTATTGAGTTTTGGAAAAGGAGAGAAAAAGTTGAATAAAAAGATTATAAAGTTAAAAAATTGTTTGAATATTATTTTTCTTTTGAAATTTGAAAAGAATTGTATTGTTTTAAAATTTTGTTTGAAAGTTTGAAAAATTTATAATGATTAAGTAATGATTAGATGAAAAAGTTAAAAATTTAAAATTGAAAAGCGTTTTGTACTTAAGTGATGTTTGAGAAGGAAATTATGAGAAGTTTTGAAGCTCACTTTCTAAACATGGCCTAAGACTCTTCCTTTGACTAAGATAAGCAATTGGTTTGTCATTTTTCATTGAAATCACTCTTATGCCACTACTAACCTTGTTTGGTTATACAAATGAGATAATGCGATGAAAATTGAAAATCGAATAAAATATTATTATAATATAATTTTTTAATATTATATTTGTTTTGGGATTTGAAAAACATTTTCGTAATGAGATGAGATGAGATAAGTTAATATGATTTATATAACCAAACGAGATCAAAAGCATCATACTCGAGAACAAAAAAAACTTCATTGAAATCAAGAGAGGCCGACACAAATGCGGTTTTAAAGGTTGTACTGAGCTTTTGGAAGTCCTCTTGTGCAACAATTGTTCATTTAATAAGCAGTTAACCTTTGGGCATGCTTACATTAGTTAATTGTGAAATGGGCTGTAAAAAAATTATGAGTGTATCATTACCCATCAGTATATCATCAAAGAAGACAACTACAAATCTCCTAAAGGTAAGTGAGCTTGTTCATCTTAGTAGATGAGGGCATTTTTTAATTCAAAAGACATTTTTGAGAATTAGTAATGCATGAATCCTAAAGCTGTTTTTTAGATTTCTTCACGTCTTGCTCGAATCTGATAATACCCATTGGGGTTGGTGAAATTAAGTTTGTTTTGCAAGAAAAGGAAATAAGGGAGAGCAAATGAAAGAAAACAATCATGAAAAATGTTGAAAAGAAATGGCTAAATTCGAGAATAACCATTAATGAATTAGCCAGTGTTCGGTGTTTAATGTGCCATTAAACCAACGCGATATTTGTAACTTGACAAATAAGCATTACATAATAGAGAAAATCTTCTACCCTGGTTTTTTCCAAAAAAAGCCTACCAACAGGTGAATGCCACATAGGCATTCCATTTAGCTAACCCGTGAGCCTCCCATTTGCAAGACTTCGGTCCCTTAACCTCCCATTTGAAAAATCTAAAACTCGTGAGAAGTGACATCGTGAGGATTCTCTATTGCTGTGAGGATTCGTCATTGCCGTGAGGGGTCGCAGTTGCTGTGAGGAGTCGCCGTTGTTGGACTCATGGGCTCCGACCATAAAAATTGACTACAAATCTCTCAAAGTCACCATTGCTATCAGGAGTCGACGTTGTCGTGATGAAGACCCATTCGCTCCGACCATCCATTGCGATCAACAATGAAGCCCTTGAATCCATGGTTGTTCTCTATCCCTACACACTATTCTCTTGTAATTTTGTTCATGTTGTGTTTCTAGGTTTAATCGGTACTGATGTTCATGTGAACAAGTTTGTAAATTTCGATTGGATTTTGGGCTTGTTCATCTTTGTTTGAACTATTGTGTTAATCCATAATGTTGATAATACTCTGAACCCGTGGCTTGTTCGATTGGATTTCTGGCTTGTTCAAATTTATTCCTAATCAGTGCCCCCATGTGAAGAATAATCAATTTCTTCCTAATTGATCAGCCCTAATGTGAACAATAATCAATCAGTTTCTTCCCCACAAATTATTTTCAGGTTTACAATTAGCATCAATGCCCCACCCCCCATGCAAACATGAATTATAATCAATCAGTTTCTTCCCCACAAATTATTTTCAAGTTTGTCCCCCCCCCTACACACTATTCTCTTGTAATTTTGTTCATGTTGTGTTTCTAGGTTTAATCGGTACTGATGTTCATGTGAACAAGTTTGTAAATTTCGATTGGATTTTGGGCTTGTTCATCTTTGTTTGAACTATTGTGTTAATCCATAATGTTGATAATACTCTGAACCCGTGGCTTGTTCGATTGGATTTCTGGCTTGTTCAAATTTATTCCTAATCAGTGCCCCCATGTGAAGAATAATCAATTTCTTCCTAATTGATCAGCCCTAATGTGAACAATAATCAATCAGTTTCTTCCCCACAAATTATTTTCAGGTTTACAATTAGCATCAATGCCCCACCCCCCATGCAAACATGAATTATAATCAATCAGTTTCTTCCCCACAAATTATTTTCAAGTTTGTCCCCCCCCCCCCCCCCCCCCCCCCCCCCCCCCAATTAGAACAATAATCAATTTATTCCCCAAAATTATTTTCAAGTTTCTTCCCTTCGTGGGCAACGGAACTTTGAACGGGCTGGAACTTTCGACCACATTGTGCAGCAATGCTAGAAGGGGTTCTGTGTAGAATTTTGGAGTCTTGATTTTATTCAAGAGTCTTGATTTTATCAGATGTGCAGCGTCTTACTATTATCTGCGTATAATTTGCTGACGTGGTGTATTTTATTGGCGGTTGTTAAAGCCCCCGGAACAGATGACCATTCCGAAGGGGTTCTGTACATAATAATGACCTCAAGTTAGACATCCATCAAAATGAAAGCTTGACCAATAAAAATAAACATTTTATAAAATGGGTACGATAATATTACATTTCCAATTATAAACACTCAAACCGAATCACAAAAGAGACGGACAATTATACGCTGAGTTTAAAGCATGGAACACAAACAATGAAGAGAAATTGCCGGGTGGAGTCCAAACGCATCAATGGTTACCTCGTACATTTATACAGTAAGGAGACGGATGAGCAGCTAAGCACCCTTGTTGCTATTCCACGGCTTGATCACGGCTACAACAATGATTGCAACAATGATAAGAAGGATGATAATTGCAATGCACATCCATTTCCTGGAGTTCTTCTGAAGCGACTTGGCCTTTTGAAGGGCAGTATTCCCTTGATTCACATGATCTACCGCACTTGAAACCTAGAAAGAGGAGAGTGAAGATACATTGTTCAAGGGGTTATCTACCCAAACAAGGCTACTAAGGGATTGATAGTCTACGTTATTTCATTCAATTATTGCCTAAAAATGTCTACTCTTAGAAGAAATTCAGAAGCTCAACCTTCAAGAGCGCAGTTCAATTACCTGTGATTCTATGTTGTTGAGCATGTCCCCCTGTGCATCCACCAACACCGCCATATCCAAAAATATCTGAAATAGACATGGGATTTAATCAAAATACCATCCAAATATCTCTCTCTCTCTCCCTCTCTCTCTCTCTCTCTAGACACATGCACACTCCTAGCATTCCTCCATTCGATTCATTTGTCTGTCGCATATTCAATATAAATAGACATGTTAAAAGGAATAGAATGCAATAAATCATTTTTGGTTTACATGTTCGTGTGTTTGCATAAAAGCAAGTATGAAAACAAAATGAATATGTTTTTTATAACTAAAACAAAATGAATATTTTCAAGCAAAAATAGCGGCTCGTGTCCAAGACTTGCAATCTGTATTAAGTTCACATTGCCCAAGCATCAAACCCCTGCTGATATAATGTTCCTTAAGTTATCCATGGTCAGGATCTTCCCTTAGGCTGTTGAAACAGAGAAAGCCACACTCAGGGGGGCCTTAGTCCGCCAAATACTCCTCCAAGGGAAGGAGTTACTATCCCAAAGTATAAGGAACGTGTAGAACGACCGAATCATTAACTTCCTTTCTTGAAAAAGGCCCAAAGAATCTTATCTATACCTCCAAAGCATACTCTAGTAGGTCAAGAGATTGAAGAACTCCGTGAAGGCATTAATCTCCTAGTCCTGAGCCACTTTAGAAAAGCTAATATTCCACTGAGGGGAGCCACTGGATAACTAACTAGATCAGCCATTAAGTTTGTTGTGCACATTGCTATACACCACTGGGAAAGCTTCCATGGGGGCTCTATCACCACACCAAAAGTCATGCTACAATCAAGTCCCAAAGCCATCACACGCATCAAGTCTGTTATAAGTAGAAAATATCCGCCAATATATATTTTTTTTTTTCCCATATTTCCACCCCATGGGGGCCACGTTCCACATTAGAAAACCATCACCCCAAGCACAACCAAATTTAGAATCCACTAGGACTTTCCAAAAGGTCTCCCTCTCACATTGGTGACACCAAAGCTACCTCTCTAGTGGAGCCTGATTGAACAAAAGCAAGTTGCAAACTCCTGATCAACCCTCAAAATTTGAAGAGCACACCTCGGCTCAATTTACTAGGTGTAATTTCAACTATTCAACAAACCCACTCCATAAAAGTCTCCCGTTGCTCCACAATTTGGTTGGCCATGCTATTAGGAAGCGGGAATAGGACAAGAAATATCAGAAATGATGCTCTTAATCAAATTGATCCTACAGTTACATCCTCGTCCAACTAGCCAATCAGTGCTCAATCTTCTCAATCACTCCATCCCAAAGGAAGGTTAAGATATTTCATAGGCAAAGAGAATACCTTGCACTCCAATATGCTAGCTAGACTATCCAGATTAGAAACATTACCCACAGGAACCAACTCTAACTTAACCAAATTCACTTTCAACCCGAAAAGAGCTTGAAAGTATTAAAAAGGAGCCCTCAAAGAGCAGAGGTTGTCCAGGTTCACTCCTAAATATACAGGTATCATTAGCAAACAAAAGGGAGGAAATGATAAGCACACCTTCATCAATAGTAGCTGAAAACATTTTATTGAAAGCCTCTATGACAAGTTGAAAGAAGATTGAGAAGTGTTAAAAAAAGATGACAACTCTTAAGACCAGGACAAAAGCTCTCAATCTATTATAGTGCAGAGTTCATCGCCAAAAAAACCCATGAAAGGAAGCAAGGCCTCAGCCTCTACAATATGACTTTTGATGCCAAAACATGAATTAACTAGAGACCTTTAGTACTTACAAAAAAAACTAAAGATCTTTAGCCCTATTGTTATGATCATTTTCCAACTGACCACTAAAGGCTTTCAAGTATTGACACTTTGATACATTAAGGGCATTCCTACATGTGCATTAATAGCCCTGAACTCCTAAAACCTTCCTTTTCAATGAGTGTATATGAACTTCTCTTCCTCTTCCAATGGCGCTGTCTGGCTGGCACTTCCCTAACAAGACTATATAACTGCTTTTCCCATCATGTTGGACCCTCAATGACACTTTGGCAAAATGATCAAACATAGCTAATGAGCCATTTGACTAAACTCGGCCTTTTGTTTTTTTTATGTCGGGGGAACCACCCCACGGCAAAGCCCATAGGACTCACCCATGGAACCTAAACCCCCGGGGAGACTAGTACAGCAACTCACGCCATGGCCTCCCACTTAAATCGCAGTTTGAGCACCAGGGGGAATCGAACCTGTGACATGGGGCTCAAGCACACAAGTTCGCCCTTATCACTTGGGCTACCAACGGGTGGGTAAACTAAACTCGGCCTTGCATTAGCATAAGCCAAACTAATCATCAAATAAACTGTTTATATTTGATGAACTGTTTATACATGTCGAGAAACCCATGAAGCAAAATTCAGAAAGCAGATTGCTATTTAGGTTAAAAAGTCTTCCCATTTAACTGTATAAGCATTGAAAATAGGGAGAAGCTATCAGGAAAGTCCAGAAATCTAGGTTGCATAGATGCATTGTACTATAAACTAACATCTTGATGCACATCAATGCAACCAACCAATAATAGTACCTGCTGTAAATCAAGAAGCTTCCTCTCTACTTCTCTAACCGCATCATGGCGCTCGTGAATTTCTGCCACAGTGGCCATTATCTGCAAATACAACCAAAGAATACAAAATGAGGTGAGCAATTTGAACAAATGACTTTTATCTTCACGTAAATGTTGATGTAGTGACCCCTGACCCAGAACATCTTGAAACCCCCTGCAACACCCCGACTATCCATACCTATAATTGGTAAATTTAGAGTTCCCATTTTTGGAAGGTGCCCAATTAGGAAACCTTCCCATTTTGGAAAGCTACAATTTATGTGCATAATGTGTTCTTAAGCCTAAAAATAGTGGACTCAAGGATTTGATAAATAGGGTTAGAACTTGGTTTTCAAGGTGCACGGGATCAAGCTCATATTTTTATTGCGCATAGAATTGAATTTTCACAAATGACCTAGTAAGCCTCAATCATGGTAAGGAATCATGTATTTTAAAAGAAAGGATTTTGGCCACGCAGTCAGAATTTTGGCTAAAAGGGAGGAGAAGAAACATTAAATTCAAGGAAGGAAATGTGGTTTAGTTTTATCAAGTTTTTCAGATCATAATAAAGCATGAATTCTCGGGTTGATTCAGGGTAAAGTATAGGTTTTAGAGGGATTGAATTTATACGAATATTTAATTTTTTTTGTCAAAAAGATTAATAGGCCTTCTTATTTAATATGTTAGTTTGCTCTGTCACTATTTCGTCATTTGGAGGTCATTGAGATAGGTTTTCTATTTTTCACAGAAATGGGGTCTCAGATATGTTTCTCTAGAAATTATGGGTTTAATGTTACGCCCAAGTTACGTTTTAATTTTTCTAAAAAAAACAACATGATCCGAAATTCTAATTTTCAGTTATGTTCTACTGAATTGCATCATTGTTTTTTTTTTTTTTTTTTTTTTTTTTATATATATAAGTAAAAATCTATATGCGTATCATTGTTAAAATTTCAGCTTTATGTAAATTGAGACTCCAGTCTGCCAAATTTACCCTAAAATCTAGAAAAGTAATTTTGGTTTTTGTTTTGCCAAAATATTTGTATGTTGAATATGAGTCTAGAATAAATTTCATGGTTTTTTAATAAGTTTTCAATAGGTTTTCAACATCATGATTTGTGGGTATGGTATGGAACATAGCAAAATTCACAGAAACCAGGGCTCAAATGTGTTAAGGTTTTGAGCTTGCAAATGAGAGTGAATTCAAGCAATTTCTAGATTCTACAGTTACGTCCCTGAGTTAAGAAAACTTTAGGACTGATGTTACATGACTTGGGAGTTATAATGAATTAGAACTGATTTTACCCCATTAGGATATAAACTTTAGTACTGATTTTACTTGACTTGGAGGTACGAATGCTATGGGTAGATGTAAAAGCCACACTGAAGGAGGTTAAGAAGGATTAACCAGTTAGGATGCTTACATACAGCCTGATGCAGTACCTACCCCCTGTGGCCAACTGTTAGGATGGTGCACAACCTTGCACACAAGGATTAATATATGTGGACCACTACGAATGTAAACTTTAAAGATTAATGTCTTATGATGTGTGCATAATGCTTAAATGTATTGAAGTGTGATTTAGTATGAAACCTGATTAAAAACATTTTACTCTATGATGTACTATTTACTGAGTATTCGAATCATTTTTATTTTTACGTTTTATATGTCCCAGGTGATCATGATGGGGATAAGTTGGCAGGCCAAAACCAGCTAGTAGTTGCGACCATGACTTAGTCAACCATATAATAAGTTTTTCACACAGTTTGCTAGGATTTGGTTGATGTTGACATGGTGACACTGAGTATATTTATTTAGTTTCAGTTTATTTGATTTTGGTGCATTCAATATTATACTTTAATAGAATTTTCAGTTATGTTTTAAGGTAAGAAATTTTTGGATTTTTATATCTAGTGGTATGACATGACATTCTTAACCCTATGAGGTGTTAAAAAAAAAAAAAGAAAAAAAAAAGAATTAAAAAAAAAAAAAGGATAATCTAAAGAGATTTTCTGGTCCAGCCTAGCGTTTCAAGGGTGGAATGTAGGTTAGCCGAAATTGTTTCTAAAAATTATAGCATCTTAAGTAGTTCATGAGAATATTATTGTCAAATTTGAACTAAAAAAAGGGAAATGACAAACCTGTCCTCGCCCTTGTTCCTGTATTGCCTTTTGGAAAATTTGTTCGCTATCTCCAGTGTCAATTAATCTCTCAATTGTCTGCGCATTGTTCACATAATCAGAACAATATCTTGAAAGTTACGTATTTACTCAGAAATTTTAAGAATGGAACAAACTTTACCTCTTCATCAGCTCTTGTGCCAGTTACTAACAAACATGATTCCAGATGATTCAAACAGGTTAACTCCTTTTCATGAAAAATCTAGCAAATCATACTGCAGATATATACTCAGTGATCAGTAACAAATGTCCAAACCTGTAAAGACACGCCTCTCAACAATTTCTCGATATTCTTGGTGGATGACTTCCCGTAGAGTCTGCAAAAATTTAACAAATTGTAGATGACACAAGAACAAATGAGAAAAATGAGATACTATCATCCAAATACTAAGAAAATATTCATCTGACCACCAACCTGAAATTCAGCCATCTTGTCCTTTAACTTCTTTTTCAAGGAACTGCAACAAAATATCACAGACAAGTAGTTATATTTGGTTGACTCAGTGAATAAAATCCATTGATATATATGGAAATATTTCAAAGGTGGCGATAAATAGATCTGATTCCATGAGTAAATCATTGAGGATTTAAACAATCAGGGAATTTAAACAATCAGTAAGTTCTCCTTGCAGGACAAAGGCAGGTTCAGAAACCTCAGAAGAGGACACTCGTTTAGAAAAAAAAAACTTTGCAAAGAATCATGCAGACATTTCCAATGGTACGATAAATCAACCGAACAAACGAAAAACAGCATAGCAAACAGGTCAACAATGTATAATACTTATATACCAACCGCATTATACTTAATTGACAATTGCAATTATTTATTAATTAATAAATTATAATGTAGAAAGTATATCTTTAATTTGTCCATATAGAGCAACAACTTAAGGCATGTGGTAATCATGTTTTTAAGTATATTCATTGACAAAATTTATAAGCATTATATTTTTACTCATAAAAAAAAAGTATATTCATTGACAAAAACTTATGTACAAGTATGAAGACCGATAAAAAGAATGTTGCCCATGAAAAATAAATTGAAGAGAATTTAAACAATCAGTGAATTTTCCATTGACTTCTACAAATTGCAAATTCTATTATTTATATGATCTATAGGTTGTCCATATCAGGTTCAATCTAGTGATTTCAAAACACTTTCTCCCCTATCTCCCTTGCATCCTAACTGCAGAAAGTAAAATCAATATTTATCAAATTGACTGATCTAACTCTCATAATCTTCTTGTAACGGTTTCTTCTATTGATTCCTTAAAAGAAAAAAAAAATTATTTCCTGAAGAAAACTAAAGATTTTAACAAAAACATAAACCATCCACAAAAGAACAGGCAAAACCTACATTGCCTCACAGAAAGAATAGAAACTTGTATTGAAATTCAGATTGAAATCCCAGTAGGAAAAGGCATTCCAACATCACGCATTGTTAAAGTGGGTGACCTTCAAGGGCTGGTTTATTTCTGACCCATTCCAGTCTCGGCAGGGACGAGAGTAGGATAGCCATATGAGATGAGGCTGCTTCAGCTCAAGAGAAAGAGAGGCCCTGAGTCTGCTCTGATTCAAACCGGCCGAGTGGATTGTCAAACCGGCAACTCAGCTTCTCAAGCCAAGATTGTATCTTGGGCCGGCACTGTGCACAGTAAGTCTATCAATCCCAAACCCAATTCCAATTTTGAATATCAAAAGGGTACTAGGGAGACATCTTCTGATCATGAGCATGTGCCTTTTGATGAGGGCTTATGTCAGAGTGGATCAAAAAGGGTCATGCATCAAAACCCAGCAACTTGTCTAGGTCGGGATGTTAACAGGGCCAATTTGGTGACTGGGCTCACACTCTGTTTCCTACTCAGCCTTGGCCTGCTCAGGCTGGCTCGTCTCAACCTAAACCTAGGGCCATGCCTCTCTTTTCTGGTAGGTGCAAGCAATAAAAGGAATATCATTTCAATAATATCATTCCAATCAGTAAAGGAATAATTTGTCCCTTAGCTAGGTGCGGCTCTTTCTAGCAATCAATCAATCTGCTTATCACTTCAAAATAAGTCATGTCCTGCTAAGAGTGGAGCTCTTTTGGGGGTGGACTACACGAGTCCTATGAAAGATAGCCAAGGACTATATAATAGCACTTAAATATAAGAATAGAAACTTGTATTGTTTATCTGTGGAGACTTCACAGACCCCCAAGAGTAACCTACTAATTAGATGGTTTCCACAACCTTTGGGTGCTATATGGTTTCAAGACTTGGACAAAGCATAATACATTGACAAACAGAGAGCAAATTACATATAATCTGTCTCTAGCATGCATGTTTTGAAGCAAATTATTGATATGATCTCATACTAACACAACTCGTTTTTCCTTTTTGAAAATTCTCATCACAGCATAACTCAAAAACATAAAAAAAAAAAAAAAAAAAAAAAAAAAAACAAAAAAAGGTAAAAAGGGAGGGTAAGTATAACTAACATAGTTGTTGCCGTTCTAGTTCGGTCTACAGCTGTTCCTTTTCCACACCCAGGCTTCTGCCTATTTGCTAAATTCTGGACCACAGAGAAAAGAGGAGGTATGAGAGGAACTTTGCATGAGAAACCAAATTACCACAAAAAATTGAGAAGCAGCAAAAAGGACTGACCTCTTTGTCAAGTTCTTCCACTTTTGACTTAATGTATCGGGAAACTTTTCCAACTTCATCAATATCTTTCTCCATTCGCTGCTTGATTGCTGGAGATAATGACAGGATCCATCACAATTATTGATTAAATATAAGGCTCTTTTGCCTTAGCGAATTGGAGATTGCATAAAAATGAGCAAAAAGTAGCTAAGACAAGTAACTTCAAGTATATATGAGTCCTTGGGCTATGCCTACTCTCATTCATAAAATTTCTTCTGTATTGATAAAAAATATATATGAATCCTCCATCAATTGGAATATATATGTTTACAGGATCTAGAACAATATGCAGTTATACTATAAGTTCTTTACAGTCTCACTGTTATATCTAATGCCATAAGAAAACATTAAAGCAATAATTTCAGATTTCGTTAAGAACTAAGAATCACTATCTTCATATAATGTTCTTTACCATCCAAATAGAACCGAATATATCAATCATTTGGTTCTACTAATTAATGCAAAACGTAAAAGATTCTCATCCATATAGTTTTGTAGATCTATTGAATGAGATGAATCGCTAAATTATCCTACCAAAATATGAGAAACAATGATTTTTTTTTTTTTCCCTGATGTCAGAGAACCTCTCCAAGGCTCCCTTCGGACCCACCCCTGCAGAGTAAACTCCGGTCCCGTGCACCGCACCCTCGAAAGTTTCTCTACATGAAACTGGTTAAACACTGGCCATATGATCTAATTTGATCATATCTGGTGTTACAATGTATTTTTATCCAATATACTTTCTGAATCATTTATTATTCTAGTTATTTCTTCACATACATTGTCCCCCTCAAACATTGGATTCTAAGTTTGGGTTGAACTTCAACTAGACCTATGGGCCAGATTTGTCTTCACTGGATTGAGATTCTATGATTTAATTTTTATATAATGTCCTTGTTTGATTATTGAATTTTGGGCTCTTCATTTTACATGGTAGTGAGTGGATTATGATAGTGGGCTTGCTGTCCAGTCCACTGGACAGCTTGCGGAGTCAACTCCGTGCCCAATTTAATTTAGAATAGTTGACTTTTAGATATGGAATGTTTTCCCCACACAATAGTCGTGCTTTTGTGCATATCATAGTGCCGCTAACAGCCATAAGCTTCAAAGAATTTTTTTATTGAAATAGGGATGGTATTATGTGGTTTTATTACCGAAATAGGACTTGGGACAGATTAGGAAGTTTTCCCAAACTGCGGGCAGCAGAATTTCGAGTTTTCTGAGCTTATTAGGGAAGTTTGACCGATCTGGGAGCCGGAACCTGGAAATTTCCCTTTATATGAGGGTTTCAAGATCGTAGGATTAAATTAGTAAAATATTCCTTTTATGGCAGAGGTGGTTTTCAAGCCGTCACAGCAGTGTTAGTCTGGGAGAGACCCTATACGTTTTAGGAAAGTTGTTAAACAAAATCAAGGAGGAACCTTCCTAGAATTATGCTGAAAATCCAATATTCTGTTAAAGACCCAACAGAATCATAACATATTCTTCTCCCACCAGAGCTGCCGCCCATCAGCTTTAATTCCCGTTAAAATTTCAAGATTTCCTCCTAACTTCAAATCTGTGTCTCCTCTATCAAAATCATGGGATTATTTGACTCTCTTTAATGCAAATCAAGGCTGCCCACCTGTGCCAGAGAAACTCGAGTATATTTCTAATAAAATTCCCAAATAAGGTGCTGCCAGGATTATACCAGCAGTCCCTATGCTCATATGTCAACCCTTAGGTCCAGAAACCCTAAAGTTCTTTTCTACCCAAGTGAAACCCAAGCTGCCACCCTATAGATGAGCCCTAGCTGCCTTTTAAGCCCATCAACCTACAAGGCAGCAAGCAATAGAGAAACCACATGCCCTAACTGTGTTACCCGGTAGCCAAGAACGACCCCTACACCTTGATTCTCATAAGTCACCAAGAGAAGAGACCACAGCCCCTCCTCCATTGTGCTGCCTCTCTCTTCATGTCTACACAGATTTCTGCTGCAAACCATTCACTGCCACCCTAGCTAAATTGCATCCCCACGATCACTTAGAACCTATTGTAGGCTGCTTGAAACTTGCACAAAGTACAGCCAAGTCTCATCAACTTTGCCACTGTGAAAGCAGCTCCAAGTGAGTTCCCTACTCTCTCTATATGTGCTTCGAATCATGTGCTGCCATCCTACAGCCCTCTTCCTTGAGTTCTTTCTACCAAAACCAAGAGATGGAATCTCCTAAACTCTGCTGCAATATAGGCTAGGATTTCTCTTCCATACATCAAAACTTCATATCCTAGCGTTAGAAAATCTCCTATGGTATATTATGGGAGTTTGACATAGAACTCACATCTTACTGACCTGCAGGGCAAAGCTACTGTTGAAGCAGCCAAGGATTTCCTATAACTCAACCTTGGGTTGGAAAAGGTTAGAAAACCACCCAACTTCTAGAAGCACTAAGAATATAGGTTGCTGCCAGCAACCTAGACAGAACCTAGAACCCTACCCCTACCAAGTATTTCACGTAAAAGGGCTTAGAAACATGCATAACAGACTCCTATACATGCTAGTATGACGTCACAGGCAAGACACACACAAAACGCATGCTTTCAGGAGCCAAACAGCATTCCAGCAACATCATACAGCTAGTAGAATCTATGATGTTTGAAATGTCTAGAGTAAGGGATACAATGCAGATGCATGCATACCACCCACTCACAACATGTAAAATGTTTTACGTATGATTTGTACATCAAAAACCAGATTTTTCTAAAAGGTAGACTTTTCAGGATATAGAGCATGAGCATGAACAAACATTCATTAATGCATATTTGACATGTCAAGTTTGATTAATTCACAAACACAGCAGCTAGTGTCTAGGAAGGAAAATGTTATTAAATCGTGTGCATATCCAAAACATATCATGCAAACTTATTCGAAACATTTATCAGAACTCTCTCCAAAGTTTTAAAATGGGTTGCTGTTAACAACCGCAAATGACTCTAGAAGTCAAAGTTGAGCATGTTAGCATTTGTTTTACCAAAAGTTCATGAATTCCTTAAAATACATCCAAAAGGGGTTGCTGTCAGCAACCTTTATGTGTGCTGTAATTATTTTGTTTTGCATGAAAAAGTGTTGTTTAACTATGCAATGTACTGCCATGTTCAGCCCCCTTTCATTAATCTTCCTTGAATTATGATAATGTTGCTTGTGGATGCAAATTATGATATATTGAGCAGTCCTTTGTCTAGAATGGATGCCGTGTCATGAAAATCACTCTTATGCATGTTATGCTTATTGATTGTCATAAATGGATGCATGTCAAGATAACCATGCTTATGTTAATATGCCATGTTTAGTGCTAATGCCATGCATATGAATATGACATTTCATGAACATCCTGAAGTTATAAAAAAAAAATGAACATCACTATGAAATCACCACTTGTATCAAAATTTTAAGCTAATGGGAAAAGATAGATTTTTTATCATTTATATTATATCTTAACACTCACTCTCACGTGTGGATCACAATATCCCTTAATAATTGGGCCCAACACTTGGAATATTTAATTAAATTGGTATAGTATGGAGTTAGGGTACGGACTCAAAACCTTTACTTTGGTATCATGTGAAATCACCACTTGTCCCAAAAGCTTAACTTGATGGGATGGGAAGTGGTAGATTTTAGTTATTTATATTATATCTTAACAATCATGAAGTCAACATTTTCACATGCACCATGATAAGATAAGAAGAAGCCACATGAACAATAAGAAAGCTTTGATGCTTGGCCTTACGTCAATGGTGAATGTGCAAGCTATATATCTAAGCGTGGTCAACCATATGTGATGATGGCCACGATGCAAGTGAAAGACAAATTAACAAGTCATCAATGAAGCCAGATTAGATGCATAGAGTCAATCATTCACTCATCCATGTCACGTGAATTGCCATGATTACTTCTTAAATTCCGGATATTTCACAGTTGAATGGTCCACATGGTAAATATAAGTCTAATTAGGCATGAATGTCTCCAAGGTTATGCTATGCTTACAGTATAATGTATTGCTTACTAATTCTTCGACTGACTTTTTTTATGTTTAAATGTCCCAGGTGATGATGATGTGGACACTGAGCAGGAGGGCAAGGAGTACATTTTACTTTACCAAAATCTTGGACCTTACAAATAAGTGTTATTGCCTGGACCAGTTTCTATTTTACGTCGTTATATTATTATGTTCAGTTTTATAAAACATTTTCATGTCAAGCTATTTTATGATTTAATAAGATGATAAAATTTTTGGCGTTGGATCTCTTACTGAGTGCAAGTTATGTATGGATGTTACATACTTGCAATACTCATAACTAGTTTAATCAAAATCATTAATACTGCACAGTAAGAATCATACATAAGATCATAAAAATATGAGCGTTTTGTCAAGTGAATTCAAGAAAAACAAAAGTATATTAGTGTGGGCTTGCACATTCCAAAACAAAAGTATCCAAAAATAGTTTATTCCAAGCCTAAATGTCACTAGGTAACAGCAATGTTCCAATCAAATGTGACATGATGAAAAAGTCTTGTACAAATCTTGCTTAATAGAATCTATAGCAGTCACTAAGAAGCGTACTCAAGCATGTTTCCTGAATTTGAGCTTTTGGCCTACACACAAAGTCTTATTAAGAAATAAATTCTCTTTTGGTTTTCTTGATTATATTTAAAAGACAAAATGCATCAAGCCATAGAGTACACACTAATGTTGGCACTGCATGAGAAAGAATGGAGACATTCCAATCCCCCAAAATATATCAATTGTTTGGTGTCACAGAAAAATAAGTTGAACACAAAATGGGAAATTTGCAGTGTAATTGTGATCATAAGGGGGACAGTGTTAGATTAGAAACTAAATCCATGCAGTCATAATTTATATATATATATACACACACACACACACACATAATTGTGGATATAAAATCAGGATAATATCTATATAGGGTAGACAACAATGCATATGTCAACTAATCAACACAGTTACCTTGACCATGATTGGCTAATACAATAATAGCTATTATAACCATGAAATCATAAACCATTTTGTACTCCTGTCAGTAAAAAAGTGAAGCATCTATGCTAGTCAAGGTAAACAGAGCATATTCTTTTCCTTTACATGATAAAGAATAAGAGAGCACTTGAAGATGCTAAAGGACTGCGGCTATACTATATGAGATACGTCCAATTGCCTTTAACATAACCAGAACTAGGTCTGGGTGGCGGGCACCCAGGATCCGGCCCACCTGTCTAATCTGCCCAGCCTGCAAGGGTACTGGTGGAACTCTTGGCAGGTGGGCAGATCGTCTAAGAAATAACAGATGAAAGGGTGAAAAAGTGTTGGAAAAAAATCCACCTGTAAAACTCCTGCCCACCCGCCTATATAGCCTACCCATCAAAACATTAAGGGGTTGTTTGGGAGATGGGATAGTCATCTCATCTTATATCATCTCATTTCCTTCCGAAACATCACTCAAACACAAACAATCTAAAATCTTCAACTTTTTCATCTAACCATTACCTAATCATTACAACTTTTCCAAACTTCCAAACAAAACACATAAAACAATTCAATTTTTTCAAATCCCAAAACAAAAATTATATTAAAAAACTAATATTCTAACAATATTTTAACTTTATAATATTTTTATTCAACTTTTTCTCTCTCATTTCCCAAAACCCCATAAAACATCATAACTCAAATTATTTCACTACCATTCACAAACCATTTAACTATTATTCACAGATTTCTCATCTCATCTCATTCCCCAAGCATCCCTAATTTACCTTAGTTTTCTCCTCTTTCTTTCACCTGTCTGCTTCTTTCTCCCTCCGTCCCTCTCTCAACCATGATGTGTACCAAAGATTATGACTTAAGGAATACAGCTACATCCATGGTCCAGCCACACCAATCCTCCACACCTCGCGGTCCAATCATCCAAGTAATACTCTCTCTTTGTTTGGTTGTGAACTTGCGATTTTGTAAATTCTCTATATTTGTGTTTGATTGGTTGATGTGAGTTTGTGATTGGTCATTAGCGTTTGCATAGTAGGTTTTGGTTTGTGAACCTGTCGGGCGAGTTCAGCCCCTCAAATATCCTCCCATAGGACAAGTATGGGAGGATTCACAATGGTTGAGGGGTAATACAGGCCCCAGCCCCAACGGTCTGGGGGATTGATATTTTGATCATGTTTTAATTCCTTCTCCCATAATGTGCCTTCCACAGTGCAAACTCGATTCTAATTTTGCAGTTACAAACTTCTGGTTCTTGTCTTGCATTCTATTATGATGTGTTAAGTTCATCTAAGCATAAACTTGTTTCTAGCTTTTTAAAGTTTAAGGTTTACAAACTTCCACACTAAAGTTTAATGTTTTACTAAAATATTATTTATATATAAAAAAAAGATTTAGGGCTCATTTGGACACTTAAAATATCACATAATATCTATGAACAGTAGTGAAATTATTTGTGAATAATAGTGAAATGGTTTGAATTAAGATGTTTTTATTGGATTTTGGGAAATGAGAGAGAAAAGTTGAATAAAAATATTATAAAGTTAAAAAACTTGTTTGAATATAATTTTTTAATAATATTTTTTTTGAAATTTGAAAAAGTAGTATTGTTTGTTTTTTATAATAAAAGTTATATTGTTTTTTGTGTTTTGTTTAGGAGTTTGGAAAAGTTGTAATGATTAGGTAATGATTAGATAAAAATGTTGAAGATTTAAAATTGAAAATTGTTTGCGTTTGAGTGATATTTGGGAAGGAAATATATGAGAATACTTGTGTTCTCAAACTAGCCCTTACTCAGGAGATTGCATGATTTGTGCTTTAGAGGTTGTTTGGGAAACCAAACTCATCTCATCTCATAATTTCTCATAATTTCCTTCCCAAACATCACTCAAGACAAACATTTTTCAATTTCAAATTTTCAACTTTCTCATCTAATCGTTACCTAATCATTATAACTTTCCCAAACTCCCAAACAAAACAACATTTTTAAATTTCAAAACAAAAATAATATTAAAACAATAATTTAACTTTATAATATTTTTATTCATTTGTTTCTCTCTCATTTCCCAAAACCCAATAAAACATCTTAACTCAAATCATTTCACTACTATTCACATAATTATCATCCCATCTCATTCCTCAAGCATCCCCTTAACTAAAAAACCAATCAATTTATCTTGTTAACCAACATGAAACAATATATTTTATGATATATACCATTTCCTTCTCTTTTTTTCTTTTTTCCTTTTTATTTTTTCAGGAGATACACAACACAGTGCCACATGATATTGAACCATCACAATGCCCATGGCCCACCACTTACCACTCCATCCAAGGGCACAAACCATTGGCAACAAAATTCTATTCAAGGAATGGTAATGTGCTTTTATAACATCAACATTCAAAGCCTGAAACATGCCATGCACATGAGAACAATATGTGTAGTTGACATTACAAGGCCCCCCCAACACCCATACTCTAATTTCTATTGCATAGGCAGCTTTTTACATGTAAATCTCCATCATTTCTTAAAAAGCATTATTGATCTATGTATTCAGCACAACAATGAGAAAAAAGAGATCAAATCTGGTTCAAACCCTCTCAAACACTACATTAACATTTTACTTTTACTTTGGGAAAATTAACATTGAGAAATAGGATAGATTAAAGCAGAGTGCACCTACACATGAAACTTGCAAACTTTGTATAAAAATTAACAGAAATGAAATATGTAGAGGTTACCTTTCATGGCAGGAACCTTAGTCACAACCTTGGACTCTTCGTGCGCATCCTGCATGCAAGATTTCAAAGAATTTTATCAAATACTCTAGATCAAGCAAGAAACCAGCTCCAAATGCAGCAGTCTCTAATCATCTGTACTCATCCGATATCAAAACTCTAGCTGACTCTAATTCTCTCAGTACTGACTAGCATAACATTATCATGCACTAGAAGGGCAATTCATGATTTTTCGCATTAGGCTGAGATAAACTGCATACAATTTTCTGCTGTGTAGATTGAAAAATCACAACAGGCTTACTTGCTTTTGATGGACCTTTATGTTTTCTGGCAGGCTGGATAAATTTTCTTCTCAAAAGAGAGTAGCTGCGCTATTTATACTACAGCAAATCAGTTTCCATTGCTGGTTTCACCATATTACGGGCCTATACTTGGATCTTTTCACAAATTCAGTTATACTCCAACCTACCACTTCATCATTTTCCTTATCCGTATTTTCACATCCTTGGACGACACCACACCTTAGAATCCATTTGTTTGAAAGGAAAATGTATGTTTTCAGTATGAGAAAAGTATTAATTCAGCCAGAACAATCCTCACTCTAATGACCCACACCTTCCACAGCAAGAAAGATTCAGAAAACGATTTTATATGCTCGAATGGCAAAACCTTCAGCCACAACAAGAAGTTACTGAGAACAATTGGTTTGGAGATCTTGGCTCATTTCCAAACATTTAGGGTCGTTACCCATTGCTCACATCCTTAACAAATTCGTCATATTGTTTTCCAGCAAATTGAGAGATCTTGCTGTTGGAACCCATGTCCATCCCAAGTATTATCAGGAGTTCCAATTCAAATGCTATTATATGCAGTGCTCTTGTTGATGCATACTAAATGTGGCAAAATTCATGGCACTCAGCAATTGTTTCATGAAATGCCTCAGAAAAATGCGGTCACTAATTATTCCTTGATTTCGGGTTATTTGCATTTTAAATGCCGAGGAATTTTAATTCATTCATTTTTGGAAGTGTTACAAGAGGTATAACTCCAACACAATTCAGTCTCGACTGCGACAGGGAATTTGTTCCAATTGGCAGCCGAAGGGCTTGGAACTCAGGGTCACCATCTCAGTTCAAAGTAGGGTTTTGCAGTAAAATTGTTGAGAAGATTGATTGATATGGTCAAAGTACTAGAGCGTGGATGATTCCAGGCAGATTTTCGATAAAATGCTGAATCAAAATGTTATGATAAAGAGTTCCATGGTTGTTGGTTAATGCACAGATTCAAGAACCTGATGGGGAGATAGTGCTAGCAAAACAAATTGTGTTTGGATCTCAAATCGAATTATGCGAGTATAATTGTTTGCTAGGTAAATTTTCTAGTCCAAGTTACTTGGATCACTGCCATCAAATTCATTACCATATAATGCAGCACCGTTTGGAGTCTAACACGGACTATAGGAACTACTAAAAATAATAAAATTTGTTAGATTGCTCATCAGTGGTGGCTGACTTGCATGGTTCTATCATTAGTTTTCATCAGTGGTGGCTGACTTTGCTTGTTTCTATTAATTAGTTTGTTATGATCTTATTACAAATTCTTATTGATTTTTCAATTTTATTATTTTATTTTGCACGATTATTTCTTGGAAAATACACCAAACACCTAAAAACAATAGCATTTTCGAGAAAAACATATTCAAACATTATGTCAAAAAACCTTTTAGGTCAAAAGAAATGAATCTTTGGTGTCAAAAAAAAAAAAAAAAAAAAAAAAGAAGAGAAAGAAAAAATCCACAATAACAAAGGCAGACCAGCATATAACAAGCAAAAGATTCAGCATAATCAAATGAATATAAACTTTGACATGTTAAGAGAGGTCAAAGTAACCCCTGGTTAAGTCTAATATTGCATTTACAAAACCACTCTAACGAGAATCAGTTTTCAGATTGTCAAGCATCACTATAATGTTTTTTTTTTTTATAAGTAAAAATATTGTATATATCAAAAGGAGAAACCAAGTACACTGAATGTATACAAGAAAATACCTTGCCCAAAATGACCCAACAAGCCCCTAATGACCCAAAAAGCCTATAAAAAAACCAACCCAAAGTACATCAAACCCGACCCCAATCCTTGTTTCCTGTAGAACTAAAACTCTACCCGAACACCAACCCCAACACCTCGATTCCCGTCTTCACAATACCCTCCCTTTAGACTTCCCTCTAGTTGAACTACCACCCTTAGCGTCGTAGTTGATTGTCGAAAAGAGACATTGTAACTCCCTGCTTTTCTTGAAGCTTGATTTGGTTTCAAGTGTGCGGCTTGCCCCGATCGCAGTAATTAGTTCGTTAAATTGGTCTTCACATCCTCCATGTGAAATTCCCACGAACTGCTAAATCTCGTTAACTTTAGGCAGAATCCAATCCGCTATTGGAGGAAGAGAGACCAGGGGAGCCACAATATCCCCATCAACCTGCACTCCCGACTCTAGACATTCCTCTACACAAAGCACCAACGCCAAACCCATTCGTTCTCCAGTAACTCCATTGGTTCTCTCCAATGGTACCGGGGTCCCCATTGGAGATTCTGGGGTGACAACAAGTCCCTTCACCTCTGGGGTGATAGCAGATCCTACATCTCCTTCAGACCTCAGCAGTACACCTTTTTCCTTCAACTCTGACGAGGGAGCCATAGTTTCTTCAAGGACCAAGGGTGTAATACCGACTATCAATCTATCCTGTATTACACGAGGCGAATGACATTCCATTACTAATGTCTCTACACCAATACCCGATGTAGACCCCACTTCAAATAACCCAGATTTCCTTTTGACCCGCTATACTCTCCTGGATCTGGTTATAGGGACAGGGCCGAATCCGATCTTCCGTTTTCCTTTTTCTAAGTTTAAAGGATTCGGGCCTATCATGTTTCTTACCACCCTGTTGCCTCCAGCTGAAAGCCGATCTATTTTCGTAGACAAGAAAGTTATCGCTATCTTCAACTCGACAAGTTGGGTTTCCATCTCCTTTAGAGAATTGTGCATCTCGACAAGCTGGTCTTGAGGCGTGATTGGCAGACCCCCCCCCCCAACACTCTGAACCCCTGAAGCATGTCCCGTCTTTAGAGCTGCCGCATAGGATTGTCTCACCACCGAGGATGTACTTGGGTCTTTCTCCATGTTCTCCCTCCCTACCACACCACCTTGTCCTTCCAAGCTGTCACTCCCTCTCTTGCCGAAGGAAAAATGACGCAGCACCTCCCCCATCCTTCTCCAACCACTACCCCCCTCTTCAGGAATGAAAATAAAATTCCTCCTCCCCCCACCACCATACTCCTCCACCGCCATATAACGTCCGCGAGCATTCGAGCAGCGATGTGCTGTGAAACTGCGTCGACCTTCCCGGATAGTGGAGAAAAAATCTTGTTTCTTATCCTTAGTACACGCTTCTATGGCCTTGGCCAGCCACTGCACTGTTGTCGAACCCAGAACCAACTTAGATATCACCCTTCGACTCCTTTCAGTAATGGCCAACATGTTCCCCTCCTTTACCAGTGTAAAGGATTTAGATTCTATGGCCAACTCCATAGAAGAACCCATACTGACCCACTTCCCTTCTTCAACAACCATTCATCATCTCAGAGAAACCAAATCAGAAATCTGTTGGGAGCTGCAAGCACTGCGAAGTCGTGGACTCCAGGTTGTGCTCACTGTAGGCACTGCAAAGTTGTTTCCAGCTGCAAATCGTGCTCACAGAAGATGCTAGAGCACTCGCCGGAGCCTTCAAGGTAGACGGCACGACCAACGGAGCCTTCAGGAGGATCGCCGGAGTACTCTGAGAGGCAATACAACAATATCTAAGAGGCCGGAGATTGAACCGATGCCGGACGGCCCTCAGCGAAGTCGCTGAGGTCCGTCGGCTTTATCTGTACCGACGGTGCGGTGTGTCTCGCCGGCAAAGGGTGGGTGGCGGTAGATCTGGTTCCTTAGGGTTTTCGCGCTTCGTATTGTTTTCTCTCTCCTCTGGACCGACACCAGACGGCCCTCAAGGAAGTCGCCAAGGCCCGTCGGCTTTGTCTGTGACGACGGTGAGAGGTCACTCGCCGGCAAGGGTGGTGGCGGCTTCCTTAGGGTTTTACGTACAAGAGAGTTTTCCTTATGTAAGGAGAGTTTTCTACGAAGTTTTTCTCACAGTCCTTTAATAGACATAGAGAGGAAGTGACCCACATTGATGGACTATGGTTATTCTGGAGCTAAAACCCTCTCCCGCCCTCCTACTCATTCTCTCTTCCTTCTTCCCTCTAGGGGTGCCTCATCCTGTTTGATCCTCGTACAGTTATACATGTGATGAGACACATACTTTTCTACTCTAAATGCTATCTTTGAGATTTTATTCATAGCGCAGAATTGACTCAGAGAGATGCAGGTTATCCAAATCTATTGAAGTATAGAAGTTCAAAACATGGTTGGCTGAACTCTTAAGGCAGGCCGGCAAGCGAACATCATAATATTGGCCAGTTAGGGATGCAAAACAAATATGTAAATTTTTTACCTGCAGCTTTTTGAGTAGCTTATCCAGCTTCCCATATTGTTTCTCAATCTCTGTAACCTGGGATCCAAGATATAATATGATAATCTTACACATAAAATATGAGTTTATTGAGGCTCATAAACTAAACTATTATAAGATAAACAGATGAAAAAAAGGAAATGTAACGAGAAAAAGAAGATAATGATGATGATCATTTTTCTTGCCCAGGAAGATTAGACAACCAAAAAAGCTAGCTAAAGCACCTGTTTAAAGAAATTCTCCAGGCCCAATTCTCCTGAGTTCATAGGAGCTTGTATTCCAAGCTCTACATCTCCACCTCTATAACCTTGACCCCGAGGGATCTCAAATGAGTCCTGCAACATCAATATATATAATTCAATGCTTCTAACTTGAGTTGGGTACTTAAATATCTTTTTACCATTTGGATCTATCCAAAGGCAACACATAAACATGATCTAGACTAGAAAAGAATTATAAAAACAATAATAATTTTATTTATATATAGGCATATAAACTCGTGTTTTTTAGCCACATACATTTATTAGACTCTCAAGAAAATTATGATCCATAAAAAGTACTTGAAGCATCTATTAAACTCATACACTTAGCCGTCCAAGTAAAATAGTTACTTGATCACAATGCTGAAAGGATTCAACCATTTTGCCCTATAGAACATTTTTATTTAAATGATTACAAATTTTCTTATTAGATATGGATGAATATTTATAAGATACAAAGTCTAATCACAATAAACATCCTGGAGGACTCTTTAGAGATCACAGAAAGTGGATCTAGCAAGGGAACAGCCAATATTCCAAAAGCCTACCACTGGAACTTGAGCTGAAAAGTAAATACTTCTCCAAAAAAATCTTGGGATATTTATATGATGATGGCCCCACTCTCCTACTTTCAGAGATTGGCAGTCATGGAAATAATTAATTTCTACCCACATGTTATGCTAGTCCCACCCTCATACCGTTTGAGTTGTACATAGTGGAATAACCCATGTTGACCCAATTGGACACTGAATAGGTATGCCAACTGAACCAGAAATAGGCACACTTACTACCTGATGACGCCCCAGAGACCAATATGGACTCTAGTTTTTTTCATGAAATCCTTTTGAACATATTAACATTACAGCTAACAAGTGATCATTTAACAACTATCAATTCTAACAATGCCATTCATACTTAAATTTCCCAAAAACCTGCCTAGAATACAGCTTCTTTAACCAATAAAAAAAAAAAAAAACTCACAGACCATATAAGATCCCAATAGAAACTTTATTTCCAATACCCTAGTGACTATTGTGAAACTAAGTAATGAGAGGATAAATGAAGGAAACTGTGACCACGATTTGAGTTTTATACGCTTTGATGAATAGCAGCATGAACAATCCAATATATATATATATATATATATATATATATATATATATTGATATGGTAAACACTAAAACAATAATGACCAATCCAATATTACGATCAACTAGCACCAATAATACAGGAAACTGAAATCAAGGTATGAAAACTAAACAGAAACAGCGTCTACATCTATTTCTCTAAAAATGAAGTTAGTTCACTAATTTATGAGCAAATGAGAGTGACAAACAACAAAGATGATATTTCACTTCAAGCTTATAGGGAAATAAAATTCAGTAGTCTTCAATTACACAATTAAAGAGACTGCTAACTTTTTATACTTTTTGCTTTTTTACCTTTTTTCTGTTGAAAATATTTGCAAATGAAGTACATATCAGTACCAAATTTTGGCTACGAATTCAAAAATACTTTTGAATCCTTTGGTTTTTAAATCTTCAAGTGCCACTAAGTGGACCAACAATAACATACACATAGAGTTTATACTGAAGATACTTGAAAACATAAACAAACTAAAACTTTGGTATAAAAATTAATTGAATTTCTAAATTCGATGGATTTCAATGAAATTACAAGCTGGTTATTAATATCTTCAAATCTTTCTCCCCTTCCCCCCTCAAATTACAATGCTCCATTTCGCTGCCGAGACAAAGTTAGAGGAGAAATGTAAAACTTTGACCTCTAGATTTTCAATTTGAAGGGCCCTAGGAAACTAAGATATTCACATAACTAAGCTTAATAGAACTAATTAGCTTAGTTACGTAATGTGATACCCCATACTGAATGATAAGGGTATGTGGTATATGGGATCCCGCATTACTTGATGATGACAAGTTCTTGCTCTTTATAATGGTTTCAATGGGTCTCCAATTGTATCATTGACTAGTCCTTTTGGAGTATGAACCCAGATGTGGCTTGCCCTTTCCTTGGAGGGGTCACAAATGGTATCAGAGTCTATCTCAACCAAAAATGTGAGACTCAAGTTGTGCTACCTACGTAGAGGGCATCCGGAATTTAAGGTGGGGAGATTGTGATACCACATATTGAATGATAAAGGTAGGTGGTGTATAGGATCTCAAATTGCTTGGAGCCTGCCATCGGGGAATCTAAAGGAGAGAGATTGTGATACCCCATACTGAATGATAAGGGTAGGAGGTCTATGGGATCCCACGCTGCTTGAAAATGAAAAATTTTTGCTCTTTATAATGGTTCAAATGAGCTCTAATTATATCATTGACTAGTCCTTTCAGAGTACAAACCCAGATATGACTTGGGTCTACCTTGGGGCGTTACAGGTAAATAATTTTCTTCTTTTACTGCGATTCAGGGTAAAAAAATATTAAACTAATAAATTTTTAAAATTTTTATTAAGTTTTCACTAACCAAGACATTTGTTTTTTTTTTTTTTTTTTTTATCCGTTACTAACCAAGAAAATTATAGAGTTCCAACATTTCCAAACTCCACTCTCCAGATTTATCACCACTATTTATATCTGTAATACTTCGAGTTACTCTATGAGGCTCATCATAATACCAACAAAACAACAAGATCCATGATATCTTCACAAAATGATTCAAACACATTGAAGAAATTATAGTAATACTCATCAATGGAAAAGAAAGTAGAATTTCAGAGCCTAGCTTCATGTTGCCTTAGCCACGGTGTGACCCAAAAAGCTCATTTTAATCTAAATTCAGTGAAATTATATTTTCTCAGTATACAAAGTACTCACAAAATCCACAAATCCAAAATGTTTTAGATTTTCCATACCTTTCTAACCAATCAAACACAAAATTTAACCTTAAATCTCCAATTAAAATAATCAAATCCATCAATTCAAACACGATCCAGTAAAATCAACACAGCTATCGTAATCAATGTCAAGATGAAGACAAAACCGTAACAAAAAACTCCCAAACACGCCCAAACAAACAAACCGAAACAGAAACGCATAGATTCTATTAAAAAAATAACAAAATAAATTAAAGAAAAACATTACCGTTAATAGGTCATTCATTGTCGAAGGGGAGCTGAGCAATTCAAAACTAAACCAATAAAAATACGAAAAAAATTAACGATAATAGTTGGAGCTGGTTAAGGTTACGACCTGGTTTTAAACATTTAAAAAACCAGGTCTCCAGGGTTTCACACAGAGAGAGAGAGAGAGAGAGAATGTGCTTTATGTATTTGAAATTTGCCCAACAGCCAGGAAGGAGACAGATCAGTGACAGGCCGTGAAGACAGGTTTTGATTTGGACATTGCTTTTTCACGTTTTTTATTTTTTATTTTTTTCTTCCGTTTTTTCTATAACAATGAAGTTCAAAAAATAATAATTCATCTCATCATTTCACATTCCTTATACTATAACTCTTTTAATTTTTTTTTTTTTTCATAACAAGTATGTAATATACAGATAATAAATAGAATAATTTAATTAATTTAATAAAAATTAAATTAAATTAAAAAATTAAAATATATAATTGCAACCCTCTTAACAAAAAATAAAGTAAGCGTCTATTTCTTTACGAGGTGTGGTGAGCAATTTGAACTTTCCTCCTATTTATTTCGTATGAAAATATTTTCAAGAAAAATGTTTTGACTTTCTTGAGTTTCTCATATGGGTGGAAAATTGAACTGAGACTTTTAGGTTGGTAAAAGAAAAATTAAGGTTGTGTGTGTCTCATTGAGATGTGTTTAAATATAAATAAATTGAAATATATAGTTAAATATATGAAATAAGTTAAGATGTGTTTAACTTTTTTATAGAAAGTTAAAAAAGTAGTGAGTCTCATCAATAATTGATTTGAGATAAGTTGAGGTGAGTTTATATTTCAAATATAGCCCAAGCTTTTAAGATGTAAAATCGATTACCACGTGAGATATAATTCATTTTTTAAAACTGTTATTATAGAGGTGACAATATAAGACACAATTTATGAATCCGATACGAATATTACACAAAATAAGTGGGTTTGGATTTGGTATAAATAGATTTTGGTCAAAACAGATTAATCCGACAAAACACGATTAATAAATGGATGAATTGCGGGTCATAACACGAATACATTCTATTTTAAAATTTTATAAATATTTAGTTTTATATGTTTTTTGTTGTGGGGATGTAATATTACTATTGGACTACTTAGTATTCTAAACTATTAAACCGTTGTTTTATATAAGTAACTATTATACCTTTTTTTGTTAATATGTAATTTTTATTTTATGAAAATTTTTAATTTTCTTACATATTATTTAATTAGATACTGATAATAAAATATTTTATTGTGAATCTATTTGTAATTGTGAATTATTATACAGTTATCTTTGTATTATATGTGAAATTATATTAATTGAGTTAAAAAATAAAAATATGAATAAGCTCAACTTATTTATATGAAACAAGTTGACATGGCTTAAATAGATTGAAACGGGTTAAATGGGTCGTGTCTAAGCTACCCCAATAAAACTTAGTTGTCAAACTGGTTAAGTGGCTCGTGTTGTGTCACCCATTATTTATATAACCCGTATTAGGGTTTTAGGATCTAACACTTTAAATGGGTTATGTTCGGAGCAACCCATATAGTCTAATACTCATAACTTAACAAACACAACGAAAATTGACACTTTACATTGCTCTATCCTTCTTTCTGTCTATGTCTCTCTCTCTCTCTCTCTCTTCAAATTCTACCACCAAACTTGTCCACTATTATCAACCCTACAACCTCCACTCCAAATGTTTTCATCAATACTACCTTATTTAGGTCTCGTTTGGATAGTCAGATGAGATAAGAAATCTGTGAATAATTATGAGATTGTTTGTAAATTATAGTGAAATAGTTTGAGTTAACATTTTTATTAGATTTTTGGGAAAGAAGAGATAAAAAGTTGAATAAAAATATTATAAATTTAAAATATTGTTAAAATATTATTTTTTAATATTATTTTTGTATTGAGATTTGAATAAGTTGAATTGTTTTTTGTGTTTTATATGAAAGCTTGGAAAAAATTGTAATGATTAAATTAAAAAGTATTTATATTTGAGTAGTGTTTGGATATTCATATGAGATGAGATAAGATAGAATGAGATGAGACCAACAATATATCCAAACAAGGCCTTAGTCCTAATTCATTCTCAATTTATTAAAGTAAACTCATATTCTATCTCGACAGCATCTCTAACTCCATTAAAAATGGAGGTTAAAGACATGATGATAATCTATTTTTATGGTTTAGCAGTGTTGTGGTGGCTGTAGAAATGAAAAATAGATGGCACAATGACTTTGGATGGTGATATAGCCGGTACGTTCTTCACGTTTTTTCTCATTTTCACATCAAAACAAACATAGTCCATGATAAGGTCTATGCAGTGTAAGGGTATTTGTGTCAACAACATTATGGTGCGGTTTAGATAGTTTGTTGAGATAAAAGTTGAAATTTGAATAAAATATTATTATAATATTATTTTTTAATAATATTATTTTTTTGAGATTTGAAAATGTTGAATTGTTTATTATATTTTATATGAAAATTTAGGGAAGTTGTATTGATAAAATAAGATGAAACACTTACACTATCCAAACGGGGCCTATAATTCATTTTAAGATGTTGTCATTATCGTATCCCCTTTAAGCAAGTAAATGAGTTGATCATTGTGACATGGTTTTCGAATTATGAGATTACGGTTGTATTTGGGTAGTGAGATCACTCCATTACTATTTAATATTTTATTATTATTTTTTACCTACTTTTCACTACTTTTTACTACCATTCACTATTATTCAATATTTTATTATTACTTTTATCATAATGGCCGAATGCCCTGGGACTTCAATCTTTGCTTGAGAACAAAGGTGATGGCATGTGAATAGAAGATAGTTTGTAAGCATATTTATGATGATACTCGACTAGATGCTACTAGGTGCTATTGTTCCCTCTTTTGTATGTGTATAATGATGCAACCTAAGTCTTCAAGCTATGTCTAATTCTTCCATCAATGATCTTACATTAGGGCTGTTTTTTAAGTTTTTAACTTCAGAAATTTTCATTCAAACTTGACTCAAATCGATGGCTTCATTCAAGAGGTACCTAATTGCACTCAATGGTACTTGGAGTGAGGTGTAAGGGTTTGAAATGTTGCTAGAGGTCATAACATGAGTTGGCACTCCTTCTTTGCTTAAGGTAACGTGTGTTGAGTCTAATTTCAGGGAGTGGAGGCTTGGTGGCATATGGGAGGAAGAGAAGTCAAGTTTTGATGCCAAGTGTGTCATTCCACCGAGAAGGCTATTTTAGCTTCTTCTATCCTCTTTCATCTATTTATCAATCTTTGGGACCAAGTAAAATGTGTGGGGAGTCAAATTGAAATCTGAACGTCTTGGAACTCTACTCCTTTGCTTGAGGACAAAGCTTATAGCCTAAAAATGAGTTGACTTTGTTCGGTTGAGTGGTGTAAGATGATGATGATACCTGGTTGATGTCTAGTGTACTGTTCCTCTTGTGAATGTGTAAGAGAGTGTCGCTATTGTCCCTACACTAGGTCTGAGTTTTCAAATTTGATTCTGGAGGTGGAGCTATGCTTGTTGCATAAATTTTATTCAAATTAAGTTAAGCAATAAATGACATTTGTTGAAGGGTATCTGGTTGCACTTGGTGAGTTGTTTGTGTGGGGTGCATGGCTTTGACATGTTCCCTATGACTATGACATGTGCTTGTATTTAGTCTTTGTCTAGATTAGCTAATGCTTAATCTAATTTAAAGAGAAAGAGACTTAGTTTTAGAAAATTTTCCAAAAGAGAATCGGTTTCAAGTCAAATAGCCAATACATAGTATTCATGCTACTTTGTCTTGGTTTTTATCCTATTGTGTCTTACCAAACTCACAAATCACCTACTTGATTTCATGATGGAGGGTGAAACTTGGTAGCCAAGAAGTTTTGGGTGCCACTTAGTTTGGTCAAGATGCATTTTAGATTCACTAGATGTTGAAATCTGGCAAGGGATGATGTGCAAGTTTCCTAAGCTTGATCTCCAAGTTGAGCAACTTTGGCCCCTCGGCACTTTTCAGATCTTGTCGCCTCTCGTCGATCTGGATCTGTAATCTCCTCTTTTGTACCAAAATATTTTCCTTTCGTACTAAATCTTCTCACTCCTTCAAATCCAAGAAAATATATAGAAATAAAATAAAATCAATAGCATTGAGGGAAAACTGACACTTTTCATAAATAAAAGAGTAATAAAAATCACATAAAAATCACACTTATCAAATACCAACAAACTTAAGTTTTGCTCGCCCTCGAGTAAAAAGAAAAAAGAAAACATTTAAAATAAGCACTAGTTTTATTCGTAAAATTTATTGTCTCAAAAATTGCCTAAAGTTTATAATTCAAAAGAATCATTCAAATCCAAAAGTTAATTCAAAATTCAATTCCACCGCATTATCCATCATCATATTCATACATACTATCATTCTCACTTTATCATTACCTCTCCAGATAGTTTTATGCAAACAAGTAAATAAATAATAGATCTCTAAACACTCCATAAGCTTGCTTTTCAAATCACTTTCTACTTATAGAACAAAAACTATCATCAGGGATCAATAAGTCTTTATTAAGCTTGTAATGTAAGGCTAGGGTAAGGGCTACAAAGAAAATGTAGGATTCAAACAAAGCAAGAGAACTTAAGTTTGAACACCAATAGAACAAATAGAGCATTCTCACTTACAACACAAACATCTATTCTCAATCATTATGAATCTCTCAACATACCTCTCTTTATTGTACTTTCAAGTATCTCTCTCATTTTCCCTCTATTCAGCAGGTTGGACTTTTTTATTATTATTATTTGAAATAAACCATACATTTTCATCTACCTTTGTGGATGACTCTTGTCGACCTTTTCTTGTCGGCCACATAGTAGATGAGTCGACTTTTCACATCTCCAAACTTATGATTTTGATAATATCACTATAATTAACTTTACTTGTAGACCTTCTACCTCTCTTGCCTTTCATACTCTTGTGAACCTATGACTTTGTGTAAACTTAGTTCTCTTGAAAGGTAAGGAAATCAGTGTTTAAGCTCAAATAGGGTAGGGAATATGAGGTTTATAAGAAAGAAAAAAAAAAAGGCCAAAATATAATTTAATAAACCTCAAATGGGTGACTAGGGATAAAGATAATAAATAGGTAATCTTAAAAGGTTCAATCGTTTCAAAGAATGCCTTAATCATTTCCCCAGTAATATTTTGTCTAGGATTTCGCCTAGAGTGTAATTAAACAAGTTATAGAGTAAGTTGAGACCATAAAATTCACATAAAATTTCTTTAGGTATGCAAAACGATTAATGATCATTATAAGCATTCATTGAATATAGAATTTATCAAATTAAGTTAGATCAAATAAAGAATTAACAACTCGACTTAAGTAATGAGAATTTTTCCTAAAAATTATAATCAATTTCAATCATTCTTATCATAGGCTTTTTATTCATCAAACCATACCTTTTTTTAAAAATAAAAAATAAAATAATTTTCTTTCCCCCAAACTTAAATATCACATTATCCTCAATGACAAAGAGGAAAAAAAAAACTAAAGAAGAGAATGAGAGAAGGTAAGAGATGCTCCCTGGATTTTTTTCTTTTCTTTTCTTCCAATTGAATATTTTCCTTGAAGGTGTAGCCATGTACTTTTTGGAGATCTCTCTGCCTCTTCGTTCCTGCAAGATGAAAGTAAAAGAATAAGATTAAGTAAAAAAAAAACTTTAAAAAAATTAAAAAATAAAAACTTGGGTTGCCTCCCAAAAGCGTTTTATTTAAAGTCTATATTTAAATATTATCCTCTCATCATTTATCATTGGCGATATCAATAGAACATTTTTTCGAGTTAAAGTCTCCATCCACACAAGGTTTTAATATATGTTCATTTACTTTAAATGTCCATTTTGTCTTGTGATGGACTTTAACCGCCTCGTAAGGAAAGGCACGGGTCACTACAAACGATCCTTTAACTGCCCCGCAGGGAAAGACACAAGTCACTATAAACGGTCCCAACTACCGAGAGCGCAACTTTCTCCGAGAAGAGTCAAAGTCTTGAGTTAAATAATAAAACTTTATGCCCGACTTCAAACTCCCTTATCAGAATATGCTTATCATGCCATCTTTTAGTTTTATCTTTGTAGATCCGAGCATTCTCATAAGCATCATTGCGAAACTCATCTATCTCGTTGATTTGCAATATTCTCTTCTTGCCAGCCTCTTGTAAATCAAAATTTAGTGCCCTCGTCGCCCTAGAGTTTTCCATAAATGAGCCAATAAAGCGACATCCCGATTAGTGTTTTGAATGCTGTCCTATAGGCCCATAGCACATCATCTAACTTTCTCGCCCAATCTGTCTAAGAGACACTCACGGTCTTCTGCAGTATGTGCTTCAATTCCCGATTAGACACCTTGACCTAGCTGCTCGTTTGAGGATGGTATGGTGTCGCCACGTGATGGGTAACTCCATACTTGATCAGTAGCGCTTCAAATTGGCGATTGCAAAAATGCTTCCCGCTATTACTGATTATGGCCCTCGGAGTGCCGATTCGGGAAAATATGTTCTTCCGCTGGAATTCACTATGACTCTCGCATCATTGGTAGGCAAGACGACCGCTTCCACCTATTTAGAGATATAATCTACAACCACCAAAATAAATTTATTAGAATCTGAGGATGGAAAATGACCTATGAAATCTAGACCCCAAATATTAAATAACTCAACCACTAAAATATTGTTTAAAGGCATCTCATATTTTCTAAACATGTTGCCAACCCTTTGAAAATGATTACATAAATTAACAAAATTAAAAGAGTTTTTAAAAATAGTCGGCCAATAAAAGCCGCATTGTAAAATTTTCGCTACCGTTTTTGCTCCACCAAAGTGGCCGCCCACTTCCAATGAATGGCAGTGTCTGAGTATGCTCTCCAACTCCTTCTCTGGCACACATCTTCTGATTATCTGGTCCGCACAATGCCGGTATAGAAAAAGTTTCCTCCCAAAAAATATTTTAAGTTAGAGAAAAACTTCTTCTTTTGTTGATATGTTATCTCGGTCGGTAGAATTCTAGATACCAAATAATTTACCATGTCGGCATACTATGGAATGACTTGTATAACTATTAATTGCTCATTTGGAAAGGTCTCATTAATTGAGAATTTCTTCTCGCCAGCCGCCTCTTTAAGCTCAAGACGAGATAAATGGTCGGCCATTACATTATCGGTACCTTTCTTATCTTTTATTTTCAAATCAAACACTTGTAAGAGCAAAATCCATCTTAACAGTCTCAGTTTGGCATCCCTCTTCGACAGCAAGTATTTAAAAGCGGAGTGATCGGTGTAGACAACCACCTTTGAACCTATCAAATAAGAACAAAATTTATCAAAGGCAAACACAACCACTAACAATTCCTTTTCAGTAGTAACATAATTATGTTGAGCTTTTGTTAAGGTACGACTTGCATAATAAATAACATGAAGAATTTTATCTTTGTTCTGCCCCAAAACTGCCCCTATAGCATAATCGCTAGCATCACACATTGATTCAAAAGGTAAATTCCAATCCCGTGATACAATAATAGGTACTGTAATTAATTTCTTTTTCAATGTTTCATAAGCAAAGATCAAAAGACATGCGCCTCTATGCAAAGTGCCATAAGGACATGTGAAAGTGGTATTCTCTTGATCATCGGGTGCAATGGCTATTTGATTGTAACTTGAATATCTATCTAGAAAATAGTAGTAAGTGTGGCCGGCAAGTCTTTCTAACATTTGATCAATAAAAGGCAAGGAAAAATGGTCTTTTCGAGTTGCATCATTAAGCCTTTGATAGTCTATGCATACTCGTCATCCCGTGACCGTCCTCGTCAGTATGAGTTCATTGTTGTCATTTTTGATCACGATTATTCCTCCTTTCTTTGGGACGACTTGCACTAGACTTATCCATGCGCTATCTAAGATTAGATAAATGATCCCGGCATCTAACAGATTCAGTACTTCTTTATGCACCACTTCTTTCATAGATGGATTCAGTCTCCTTTGGGGTTGAATAATCGGCTTAAAATTATCCTCCATTAAAATCTTGTGCATGTAAATTGAAGGACTAATTCCTTTGATGTCTGAGATGGTCCAACCCAAGGACATCTGATGTTCCTGCAAGACCCTCAGCAACTTATCCTCCTCTACATCACTCAAGGAAATGTTAATAATAACTGGAAAAGTAGAGTCTTAGTTGTCGGCTAAGATGAGTTTAGCTCTTTCTCTTTCGGTTTTATTGAAGGAGGAAAGGATGGTGTAGCTTCCAAATATCTCTCACACTTCCTAATCTCTTCATCTTCGAATTCAATAGAAGTAGAGTGAGTAAGACATACCTCAAGTGGTAGCTTTGAAAATTCAGCTACATAAGTCTCTCATCGGCCATGACCACATCTCGATTGCTTATTTGAAAGCAAGAATGTACCTCAGAAGGGAACTCCATAGATTTAAATACGTCAAAAGTGATCTGCTCCTCGTCGACCTTCAAAATGAGTTTTCCTTACTTGACATCAATTAAGTTTTTCCCCGTCGCAAGGAAAGGTCAGCCTAGTATCAAAGGGATCTCCTCGTCCTCCTCTATATCGAGCACAATAAAGTTGGCCAGAAAGATGAGCTTATCAACTTTCATCAGTACGTCCTCAATGAGTCATCTCGAGTATTTAATAGATCTGTCTGCCAACTGTAAAGAAATGATGGTCGGCTTTGCTTTTCCAAGACCTAGTTTCCTAAAAATAGAGAATGACATTAGATTAATATTTGTCCCTAAGTCGCATAAATCTTTATCAAAATAAGAATTTCCTATAGTGCAAGGGATCGTAAAACTCTCAGGATCTTTCAATTTAGGTGACAACTTCTTTTGTAAAATTGCATTGCTCTCCTCAATCAACATTACAATCTCATACTCCTCCAACTTCCACTTGTTTGAAAAATGTATCCTTAAAGTTTTTTTTACATATTTAGGCATTTGCTTTAAAGCTTCAATGAGAGGAATATTAATATGCAGTTGCTTAAATATACTTAGAAATTTAGAGAAATGATTATTTATCTTATTTTTTTCTTAATCTTTGCGGAAAATGAATTGGTGGATCATAAATTGAAGGATAATAAGTTTAAGATATAAACTCCTTGGATTTCTTGGGTTTTGAAGCCCCTTTATTCTCCTTAGTCTTCTCAGCTTACCGCTCGGCCGCATCCCGCTTTGCTTCTTTCACCTCGGACTCGGCGTTGTTGGCAGCTTCTATATCTCGCTCAGTACTTACTGTTTGCGGCTAGTCATATGACCACCCACTTCTCAGTGTTATGGATTTGACATGTTCCTTTGGATTAGTCACAGTGTTGCTCGACAAAGTCCCTGTTGTTCTCTCAGTAAGCATGTTTGAGAGTTGACTGATTTGTGCCTCAAGATTGCGGATTGAAGCCAAGTTGTTTTGGATCACCATATCAATCTTTTGCATGTACTGCATAAATATATCCTCAAGTGTCGGTTTCTTCTCTTGCTGTGGAAACTGTTAAGGTGGTCTAGCAGGCCCTTGATTATGGCTCCATGAAAAGTTGGGGTGATTCTCCATCCGGGATTGAACATGTTTGAATAATGATTGTTTTGACATTAGAAACTGGGCACGTAATGGGCTTGTTCATAACTCTGTTGGGCAAAAAGATTCCCCACTTAACAATCTACACTTGAATGATTTCCTGCTCAATGATCACAAACAACATTAGCTTGAATAAATTTGCCAACTGGGCCGCAATTGCGGACATAGATTTAAGATCAATGACGCTGGCTGCCTTCCTTGGCATTGCTCTCTCTGCGGCCCACTAATAGTTGTTAGACACCAACTCTTCCAGAAGTTCATATGCGGCTTCATGGGTCTTACTAATTAACGCTCCTCCCGCAGCCGCATCAACCATAGATCGATTTGTAGGTCCCAAACCGTTGTAAAATGTCTGTACTTGGAGACAGGCTGAGAGGTCGTAATGTGGACACTTGCGCAATAAGTCCTTGTATCTCTCTCATGCCTCATATAATGATTCACCCTCAAATTGGGTGAAGGTAGTAATATTATTCCTTAACTTCGCTATCTTGGTGAGAGAGAAATATTTTGCTAAAAATTTTTGTGCCAACTCCTCCCAAGTGGTGATGATGCCGGATGGTAAAGAGCTCAACTAAGCTTTTACTTTTTCCTCAGGTGAGAAAGAAAAAAGTCTCAATCTAATCACATCATCTGTCACTCTGTTGTGTTTAAAAGTATAACAAATTTCTACGAAATCTGCAATATGAACATTAGGATCCCCTTGTGACAACCCCCAAACTAGACAGTTTGTTGAATCATTTGAATGATGTTTAGCTTGATCTCAAAGTTATTGGCTTGTATAGCTGGCCGCCTTATACTAGATGTCACCCCATTAACAGAGAGTATAACATAGTCTCTTAATGCCTTGTACTCTTGGTCGGCCATATTAAATATAGATGCAGTGGCCTCTTTCTTCTTCTCTTTATTAATCCGACGTAAAGTTCTTTCAATCTCGGGATTGAAAAGTGAATGCTCTAATGGTTTAGATTAGGGCATGCACTTCTGATTCCTGAAAAGAAAAACCAAATAGAGATCTAATTTAAACCAATTTTTAAAAATAAAATAAAATTCATGGTAAAAATCTAGCAATTATCAATATCAATAACAAATAATTAATCCCAGGCAATGGCGCCAAAAACTTGTTATGCTGAAAATATCTGCAAGTGTACAGAATCGTAACAAGTAGTAAAGTGTTTTAAAGAAAACGGACGTCGAACCTACAGAGATTAATTATGCTATTGAGTACTGAAATTTACTAAATTAATTACTATTTGGAAAACTAAAATTTAAAGAATAGATTATCTAAATTAAACTAAAGAAAAAAGTATTAAAATTAAGATTTCAAATATAATAAGAATAGATCTAGAACGTTTGATTTCACCTAGTAAATCCCCCACAATTTATTTTTTCTTGTTATAGAATTCTAATTATCCCAAGTTGATGATAAAAATCTCTTAACTATTCAATATTTTCTCTCGAATAATACTAAAAATATCTCCAATTAATAACTTCATATCTCTATGTGAATTTAATTAATTGGAGATTCATTAAGTCCTATGGATTTTTCTTAAAAATACACTAATTGTGGTAAAGTATCTCTACTTTCACTCAACTAATTGTGCTTAATCTTAGAGTTCTAATTACAAATCACCTCTCAATCTCATTGCGATTCAATAGATCGAACAATAATTAGCTAGAAAATTGCACGCATTAAGAACAAGAAATAAACACTTAATTATGGAAATATTGAAAATAAAATAACTCAGAATATAAATTGTGTGTTCAATGCTAGACTACATCAAAACTCTAGAAAATAAAATTAGCTCATCATGAAATTGGGAAAAAAAAAGAACAAAACCAGTGTTCTTTATTGGAGTCGGTTGATGAAGCATGCGGCTCTCGCCTCTGCCCTCCAGATCTGCTTTCTTGAAAGAAATTTCAAGAATAATCTCTGGACTATTGGACTCTAAAACTCAGACTTTCCCTATTCATCCCACAAGTTGAGTTTAAATAGATGTCAAAATTCAAATCTGGAAACAAGATAAATGCAGCTACAATCTAGCCTAAAGTTCTGTAAAGTAGTTTCTAAAGATAAATATTAACATAAAAGAAAATTATCCCAAGAATAACGAGATTATCTAAAATGGAAGATTCAGTAATAAGCGGCTTGATTTGCGGAGTTTGGGAGGATTTGGTGGTCAACAAATTGATTACAGAACTCGGAAGGGTTCCACCGGGTAGATGCCATGTGCACTAAATATACTGGTCTCCTCGCCCAATGGCCAAGATGTAAGGTTCCTAACTGAGATGAAAAACTCCTCTCGCCAACCTACCGAGCGGTAAAGCTGCTTGCCTTGGCTAGTTGTTGCCCACGATGTTGTTTGGACTGGTCACCCCATCTAATCGCCCGGAGCCTTGTCGCCAAGTCTTCTCACCATTGAGTCTCCTCACCTAAATTTCATTGGCTCTCTTCAGATCTCGTTGCTTCTCATTAGTCTGGATCCGTAGTCTCCTCTTTCGTACCAAAATGCTCTCTCTTTGCACTAAAACTTCTCATTCCTTCAAATCCAAGAAAATAAAGAAAAATATATAGAAATAAAATAAAACCAATAGAATTGAAGGAAAACTGACACTTTTCATAAATAAAAAAGTAATAAAAATCACACTTATCATTGGGCTAGGCTTTGTTAATGGCTTTCGATTAGGCTTTTCAAATTGGGCCTTGGTCCATTTAGATTTGGACCTAGTTTTTGGGCTTTAAGTTGGGCCTTACTTTGGGGTTTAGTTTTAGCCTTACCTTGGGCTTCACATTTGGGCATTTCCTTGGTCCTCACTTTGGGCCCATTTAAGGCTTTCTCCTTAAGAGTTTGCTCCTATAACTTTTATGCTTAAGCTCACTTCCCATCTAGCTATGATTCTCAATATGTTGTGGATTTTTTTTTTTTTTCCAAGCCTATCAAGGTAGTAAGTTCTTTCTTGGTATTTTTCTATTGGTTTCTTGACAAAAGAATGATCTCTAAAGAAATCCTGGCTAAAAGATGATGAAGGTTACTTAACCAACTCATGGCTCTAGATATACCTACCTACTGAGTCCCTTAACATGGTCAAAGTCGTATTACCCTTATGATTTTCTTGACATGATTTGGCAGTGTTATATTAGCTTTATACTATTTTTATTCAATTTTTTTTTCTCAATAAAATATCTTAACTTAAATATTTTTATTACTATTTACAAATATTCTGAGATATTCTAAGAATCCAAATGGGCCTAAGTTAATATCTTTAAAGAAAGAAAATTAATAACACTATTAATTTGGTACCAAATGATTGAGAAGTAAAAAAAAAATTAAGGTGGCAGTAAATTTAGTTCGGAAAATGATAAAGTTACAACTAACTAACAACTTGTATACAACTATGTAATAAAATAATATTATTTTAAATTTTATTTTGACTTTTACTTTTGATTTGATTTTTTAAATATAATAAAAAGTATTATCATATTTAAAGTTGTTTATATGTTGCAAATAGGTCATTAGCGTATCACTACCCATTTAGTTCACCCTAATTTTCAATAGATATTTATAGATAAGGCATATTTGTAACTTTAGTACATTTGAATGTTTTCGTTATAAATACGAATCGTAGAGTAAAATTGTAAGAAGGTGGTAGTAAGATTTATGAATTATAGGGGTTCTTAAAGATTAGACAAAAGTAATTCTTATCAGAATTTAAAATTGGTTAAATGATTGAGAAACAATATAGAGAGTGATTAAACATACTGTTAATGCCAAAAATTATACAATATGATGGAATAGGAGAAAGAATCAGTCCCAACCCATGGTGGGGTTTTGCGCCTCGATCGATATGGTTTGGAACCCCCAAGGGCAGTCTGGAGCTGTTGTACGACGTCCGTATGTACATTCATAACAATGAATAGAAAATAAATGCGAGAAATATAAAGATATGGAGACACACAGATTTACATGGTTTAGCACTAAGCCAACGTCTAAAGGTCGTTTGGAGGGTAAATCTATTATAATATGAGTATTTTACAATCTCTCATGGACTCTCATCTTTCTCTTTACAATGGAAGTTGGAGATTTATTTTCTGGAGAAAATCCTTTCTCTCTCTCTCTGGAGCTTTTCATCATGAGGTTGAAGAAGCTAAAGAAAATCCTCGGTACACTGTTTGGAAGTCTTCTTTTTTTTCTTGGCCTTGGGAGTGGTGAGGAATGACAGCTTTATTCCACTCCTCGCTTGCGTTTCTGGCTTGTTTTTCCCTCATTTTTCATTTTTTTTCTTCTTTTCCATCATCTCCTTTTCCCTTTAACATCTTATTTTCCTTATCCCCTCCTTGTCCTCCTCTTTGTCTCTTCTTTGTCTCTCCTTCTACCGTCTTCTAATGGTGACCCTTTAATTGGTTCGACCTGTTATGGGCTTATCATTTTTATTCCCTCCAGTTGTCCGTAATTCTTAAGGTCGATTTGCTCCAAAAGAATGCCTTGAGAATTTTTAAATTAAATTGTGACAAAGATAGCCTGCAGAAAATTATAAAAAAAATAAATTCCAGGAGCAGGGCCTTGGTTTTTTGTTTTGTTTGCGTTAAGTGATGAAGATTTTCGAACGCGAAGCTAGACGAGAGATTTACTCGACCGCGCTAAGTGCGAGCGCTGAGCTCGTCTTGGAGAGCTAGGCAAGAGATATACTCGACTGCACTAGTTGCGAGCACGGGGCTCAGCTTGGGAGTTAGGCAGGAGATGTACTCGACAACACAGAGTGCTAGCGAGAAGCTTGGCTTGGGCGGGAGATATACTTGACCACACTAGGTGCGAGCGTGGAGCTCAGCTTGGTAAGGTAGGCGGGAGATGTGCTCGACTGCGTTAGTCATGAGCGTTGAGCTTGGCTTGGTAAAGTAGGCGGGAGATGTGCTCGACCACCTTAATTGCGAGAGTGGAGCTAGGCTTGGGTGGGAGATATACTCGACCGCATTAGCTGCGCGAGGGTCGTGCAGTCAAGAGACTGTTACCGTCTGTAGTTCGCGACGAGTCTAAGGACCCAGCTTTGAGTTTACCTGTATGGACGTTTGCCTAATAGGTTGCATGAGATCATTTTAATGTTAACAAAGAGTGCATATTCTACCAATGTTTTTTTATTTTGATGGCGTCATTAAATTTTTGTCCCTTGATGTGAATTGTTATTGGTTTTTCCTTTTTATTGTTTAGAGTTTGTTTGTAATAACCGCTAAGTGGTCAAGGAGCCCGTTAACCACCTAGGTCTATCTTAGGCAATTGCCGAGCCCATCGACTTGTTCTCGAAGGTAACTCGTGTGAGGCAGTTATGGAGCTCGGAGGCTCGTTCTCGGAGGTAACTAGCTGGCAGCGGTTGTGGCACAAGTGTAAACACTCGGTGCTTGCTGGAGAAGATGTTGTGCTAGCATTACTATCCAGGTAGTCCAGTGACTTGACTTTTATGTGCGAGAGAGAGGTCAGACAATTGAGTGACCTGTCTTGCTTGTTGGTTCACGGCAAGTTCAATGACTCGGCTTTATGTGCACGAGAGAGGTCGGGCAGTCGAGTGACTTATCCCGCCTGTTGGTTCACTGCAAGCTCAATGACTCAGCTTTATGTGTGCGAGAGAGGTCAAGTAGTTGAGGGACTTGTCCCACCTATTGGTTCGTGGCTAGTCTAGTGACTCAACTTTATTAGCGAGAGAGAGGTCAGGCAGTCAAGACTTGTCCTGCTTGTTGGTTCATGAAGAGTCCAGTGACTCAGCTTTATATGCACGAGAGAGGTTAGGCAATTGAGTGACTTGTCCTGCCTGTTGGTTCGCAGTGAGTCTAGTGACTCGACTTTATGTGCGCCAGAGAGGTCGGGCAGTTAAGCAACTTGTCTTGCCTATTGGTTCGCAGCGAGTCTAGTGACTTGAATTTTGTTGAAGGAGATGCTTGACCGCACTGAAAAAGCTAAATTGGTTAGCGTAGATAACCCAAATCACAAATGCGAGATTTGCAAACCTGAATTGCTTTGCTAGAGTGTGAGGAAGGTTTGAGGTGTGTCGGTGAGGCCTGCAAGCAATCATGTTTTGGCAATGATGAAGATCCAGATTGCCTGTGATACTGGCAATTTATTTTGATGAAGACAGATTCAAGATGTCTGAGCCATGCTAGAGTGGGCCTATGTAGCTGGTGTCTCGAGTCATGCTAGTGATTTCCAGCAAAGTATGCTCTCGGAGTGTGCTGACACTAGGATTCCCGTGTTACCTCATGGAGTTTTTTGTCGGAAAAGTTTCCAAAAATCCATTTTTTTAGTAAAAATGAAATTTAAATAGAAAGTTTGAGAGAGACAATACCAGAGTGATGAAGTTGTTGTTTCTGATTTATGCTTGACTGAGATTGTTCATTATTGATTTTTTTTTTCTGAGACTGTTTACTGCTGGGGAAGTTGTCTGCCTATACACACCTTTGTAACGATGTAGACTTAACTATGGAGCGTCCCATGGGACATGCAATGTGTGCCATGGAGATGCAACATTATGTCGTTACATGGGACATGCAAGGTGTGGCTAAGGAACTCTATTGGTTGACCCATTTTCTGTGCGCATCCATAGGATCTCTGTTGGTCGATCAAGCTATGGGGGTCCATTTTCTGTTGGTCTCACAACTCTCAGTTGTTTCCAGGTGCACCGTGCACGAAGCAGACTCTTAGTGGCCATGGAAAGGAGGCGGCTGAGGAGCTAAGGTCGTGTAGCCTGTGTGGCCTAGGAAGTTGTGGCCGAGGGATTGATTGTTTGGTTGAGGAATTCGTGGCATATCGGGTAAGATTTATGCAGCCGAGGAACTCCCTGTTGGTGATAGGATATGCCGGCGAGTAACAAACAATGTGACCGAGTGAGCCATGTCCGGGCAAAGTTGTGGCCGAGGAGCTGAGGTCGTGCAACTCACAGCTGAGGAACCCATGGCCAAGTAGCTTGTGGACGGGGAGGTTTTGGCCGAAGAAATCTTGTCTGAGAAACTTAGTTGTTGAGGAGTTGCGTGGCCGGGGAACCTACATGGCTGTGCAACACCGTGGTGAGGGGGCTCATGGCCGAGGAAAGGTGGTGGGCCGAGGGACTGACTGTTTGGGTTGAGGAATTGATTGTTTGGGCCGAGGAACTGACTATTTGGTCGAGGAAAGGGGTGGTCGAGGAAGCTTGGGCCGAGTAAGCTCTAGCCGAGCACGATTGCTCGCCTTTGTGCATTGCGGGATGGTTGCCCGCATGCATGGCCGAGCAAGGGGTGGTAGAGTGAGCTCAAGGATACCCCGCCAACGACAGATGGTGCTAGTGATGGCCATTGCCTCATCCACCTGCATACGCCACGAGAAGGGCTTCTTTGGGTGCATGACAGTGTACACCCGTTGCCCACTTTGCGATCTCCGAGTGTAAGGACACACTAGCAAGGATAGATGATGCCAGCGTTACACACAATGGTCGAATGGTGGAGGCCGCCTACCATGCCATTGCTTGGCCGGGCTGAGTGGTCTTGACCACGAGCAGTCCCTTGCATGTGGTCAAATGGTGGAGACCGCCTCTGTGGGGGGTGGTCGGGGACCACCCTATCGAAGACAAATGACATCGCCGGCGCCCCTGTCATGCCACGACTAGGCCTTCACTGAGTAGTCTCGACAACGTGCAATCCCTTCCATGTGGTCGCATGGCGGAGGCTACCTCTATGGGGGGTGGTCAAGGACACCCCGTCGGAGATAGATGACATTGGCGATCCACATGGTGGTCGTTGATGGCCTTGTTGGGCCACAACTGGGTCGGGCCAGGTTGTCTCAACCATGTGCAATCTTGTGCACATGGTCGCATGGCGGAGGCTGCCTCTATAGGGGATGGTTGGGGATCACTCTATCGGAGATCGGTGATTCCGGCAGTCTACATGGTGTCCGTTGGCACCCTTGTCATGCCACAGTAGGGCCGTGGCAAAGTAGTCTTGGCCACATGTAATTTTGTGCACACGGTCGCATTGCGGAGGTCGCCTCCTTGGGGAGTGGTCGAGGACCACTACGGAGGTGGCAAAAGGGTCAGCAGCTCTTATGGTGGCCATCGGAAGCCACGCCAGGTCCACGGCTAGCCCTTGTGGGCCGTCTGGGTGCACTGTAGCACACTGTGCGTGCCATGCACGGTCGTATCTCCCACGATGCACTATAGCATAGTGCACCCCTGGTTTTTGCCCTTGTGCATTATTCAAGAGCATAGTGCATGTGGGTGCTGAGTGCACAGTGTCTATGGTGAGAAGGTGTTTTCCTGTGTGCCACGTGTACAATGCGTGCGTTTTAAATGTATTGTGCTCCCAGTTTTATGGACGAGGAAGGTTATCTCACCCATAGTCTTTGTAACAGTGCTATCAACGCAATAAAATAATGGAGGAGTCTTAGTTGATCCTTGGCAAGTGATTTGGAAGCTAGGAAATCCTCCTTCTTCAAGTTCCAGTGAATGAAATAAATTGGATCCAACAGACGGCGTCAAATGTTAATGCCAAAAATCGCACAACATGTCGGAATAGGAGAAATAATCATTCCCGACCCATGGTGGGGTTTTGGGCCTCGATCGGTGTGGTTTGGAGCCTCCGACGGTAGTTCGAAGCGATTATACGGCGTTTGTACGTACATCCATAGTAGTGAATAGAAAATAAATGAGAGAAATATAAAGAGTTGGAGACATACAGATTTACATGATTTAGTACTGGGCCTACGTCCACGTAGGACTGTTCATCCGAGTTCCGTTCTGGGAACCCGTGTATACCGAACCAGAACCCAAGTTTCAAACCCAGGCCGGAACCCGGACCGGGTTAACCCAGTTCAAACCCGGGCCAGAACTTGGATGAATCTGGGTTTTTAAAACTCGGATTCTGGGTTCTGGGTTGAACCCTTTTTTTTTTAACATTGTTTATAAATTTTTGGAGAAGTAATAGGTAGGCCAAGCATTGATGCTACTTTGCAAAACTTCGCTGTGTTGGATTCCCAATTAAAATAAATAAACGAAGTGATAAAGAAATCGATTGATTCATATATGTATTGAAGAGAAATCGATTGATCCATATATGTACTGAAGATCAGAATGAACACCATCAAAAGCAAGCCATTACAAAAACCAACACATTGTGGTCCAAGATAGAACAAAATGCAGATGAAATTACACAAAAATGTATATATTCAGCATCCAATGCAACCAACTTGTTTATAAATAAAAAGCTAACTGCATACATGCCCATATGCATCTCCCTACATTCTAACAACATGGGATTCATACTATTTACTAGAAACTAATGCCCAAGCATTTTCTTTATAGTGTGTTAACACCGAGAGGAATGTGGAGAAGAAAAAGTTGGCTCAGAGAAATCTACAAGCCAATGAAATTTAGAACAAGAGCTTAAACCAGCACAAATAAAAAAGCACGTGCTAACTCAGAAAGAAAAAACTTACAGGCCAACAATTTCCAGATTAAGGAGAGATGGACAAGCAAACAATGCCCCACAAAGAAAGGAAAAAAAAAACCAAAATATTCAAATTGAAAAAAATAAAAAATAAAAAACCGCGTACCGGGTTGTAAACCCAGGTTCTGGGTTTAAAACCGAGTATCCGGACCAGGTGTACTCGAGTTTTTCTATGCAAGTACTAGTCTGGATTTGTTCCGGACCGGAACAAGTAATCGAAACCCGGCCGGCCAAAAAAAAAAAAAAAACCATCTCGGATGGACTGGCCTACATCCATGGGTCATTTGGAGTGCATATCCACTATAATATGAGTATTTTACAGTCTCTCATGGGCTCTCATCTCTCTCTGTACAATGAAGGTTAAAGACTTATTTTTTGGAGAAGATCCTGTCTCTCTGGAGCTTTCGTCTTGAGGTTAAGAAGCTGAAGAAAATCCCCCATACGCGGTCTGGAAGTCTTCTTTTTTTTTCTTGGCCTTGGGAGTTGTGAGGAATGGAAACTTTATTCCACTCCTAACTTGCTTGCGTGGCTGACTTTCTTTTCTCTCATTTCTCATTTTTCTCTTCTTTTTCGTCATCTCTTTTTTTTTCTTCTGACATCTTTTTTTCCTTATCCTCTTATTGTCTCTTCTTTTTTTTTTCTTCTACTATCTTTTAATGGTGGTCCTTTAATGGGCTGGGCCTGTTATGGGCTTATTATTTTTATTCCCTCTAGATGCGATATAATTTTATTTTGCGAGTGCTGCTTGGGGAGAAAAAAATAGAAAAAATCATTTTGGATTCTATGAAGTGGGGACACATGAATAGAGCAAAGAAGTATGAAATTTATCTCAAAGTATTTTCTCTTCTGGTACACAAGAATATTTTGAAGGAGTTTTCAATGCTCTTGGTCGTCCTTGCCCTGAAGAATTGGTAAGAAGGCCCTTTGATAATTCATATCAAACTTTGTAGTTTATTTGACGATTTTGTGTTTGATTGGAAGATTGAGGTGTATATATTATCATCTTTGTGTTTTTATGATTAATCTTTCTTTACATTAGACCATTTTATTTGATGACTAATGTCTCGTCTGGGGAAAGAGATGAGATCAAAAATCTGTAAATAGTAGTGAAATAGTTTGTGAATAGTAGTAAAATGATTTGAATTAAGATGTTTTATTAAGTTTTGGAAAATGAAAGAAAAAAAACTAAATAAAAATATTATAAAGTTAAAATATTTTTATCATATAATTTTTTAATATTAATTTTGTTTTGAAATTTGAAAAAGTTGAATTATTTTTTGTGTTTTGTTTAGAAGTTTGAAAAAGTTGTAATAGGTAATGATTATATAAAAAAAATTTGAAAAATTAAAATTAAAATGTTTTTATATTTAAGTGATGTGTGGGAATGAAAGTATTAAAATTTTGAAATGAGATGAGATGATTTGTGTTCTCAAACGAGACATAAGAGTTCATGTAGTCCGCTGGTACTTACTAAACTTAATTTAGCTACCCAAAAATAGGGAAATTTGATCTTTTGTATTCATTTCTTCAATAATTAATTATAGGGTAACACTAGATAGAGGCTTAGGGTGCCCACTATTAAAAAAAATAAAAATTTCATGTGAATCTCAAAATTTTTCACATTTAAAAAAAAAAAGCGTGGAACTAGCACATCCTATAATTATATAAATTATTTCCCTTAATTCTATGCCTTATAAAATTTTAAGAGCTATCAACAATTAATACTCGTTAAGAAACAAAATTTAAAAACAAATAGGCACTCAATTTTCATTTTGTCATTCAATTTGAATTTTTTACTGAATAAGTCTACTTAGTATCCCACACACCACGCACCATATTGTTTTTTATTTTTTTTCATAATAAGTATGAGGTATATGGATGATAAGTAGAATAACTCAATTAATTTAACAGAAATAAAATAAAAAAAAATTAAAATATGTATAGTGTGTGGTGTGAGCTGAGTAGCATAACCCAAAAGATTTTATGGTTTGAAAAATAAATTAGAGATTTGCTAAATTGATATGGACAAAGCAGGAGGAAGTTTCTAACTCGATAAATATTTCTAAGCAAAAGGTAGCTAGGACTAGGAGGAAGTTTCACTCCCTATCGCCAACCACAAAGGATTATTCTAGAATTGTTTGAACTGTTAGGTGTGATATAATAAATTAGCTTTATGATTGTAGAAGTCTTTTTAATACACTCGATTGATTTTATGAAGATTCGGTTCAAGGGGAATTGCGGAATCCCTAGGGTTTTTTTAGTTGAATTACGATTGATTTCAGATTTTGATACGAAGAATGAGATCCCAGAAATTATAATATTTGGACAGATTATAATTGACGAGTATAACTATATATGTAAACACCATAATTTTCAAAGAAGTTTTGATAGGATTTTAAATTTTATTACGAAAGACCTATATATAAATTGGTCAGTGAAAAATGAAATTAAAATGACACGTTTGGTGTGGAAATACTTGAGTGATTTATTTATATTTTGTTCATGAATTTGCATAAATATTTAGTTAATGAGTTTTGATATTTATCATCCCTTGATGAGGTATTAAATAATTGGAGAAGTATTTATCCATGGGTTTTACTACATATAATCCAATATCACACAGTACACATGTTTTATTTTATTTTATTTTTTTGTTTTATTTTAATTAAATTAATTGAGTTTTTCTATCTATTATCCCTATACCACATTTTTGTTAAAGAAAAAGAAATAAAAAATCATGTATAATGTGTGATGTAGGGATAATAAATAGAATTACTCAAATTTTTTTTGGAGATTATCTTCTCAACATTAAGTCGCTACGATATTCCAAAACTCATGAGAAAATGTCAATCAAAAGTACCATCAAGTTCTGTAAGAAAATATATTTTTTATGCATATTTTCTTGCAAAGAACATAATTTCACTTTCGTCGTAAAAGTTTAATCTTTCATTATTAAAATCATGAAATTAACGTAACGTATGGTATGGTCACAATTCCCCATATGCACTTTGAGGACTTGCCGGTGACCGTAGTACAACTCACGTTGAAACTACGTTGTCTATAAACTCGTTCTCAATGTATTGGTAATATAACATAACATCGTAAAAATCAAAACATGTACACCCACCAGCATTAGGTGTCATAACGTATTACTTTGCTCTGGCATTATTTAAAAAGAACCCATTCGAAGTCTGTTGACTGTTCTTCATCAATCTAGGGGTTACCACTCCATATTTAATCACTCTAGAGTGGATAAAGGAGTTCCATTAGGATACTTCCCCATCCTAACTTTTGGGATTGTGATAAAATAATTTTCATGCAAAGGCTTTTGAAAAAGAATGATTTTCATGAAATGTATATGAGTGGCACAAAAATGATGCTTGAATGCAAAAATGATATGACAGTTCATGCTACAATGACAGTTATAAAAAATGATAGTTATAAGAATGACAATTATAAAAATGACATTTATCAATAAATCATAAATAATCGATCAAGGTATAAGTTAGATGCCAACTTACAGGCTACTGGAGTTGTAAGTGAAGTACTGGCTGTAAAATAAATTATGCTAAGTTAGAATCTAACTAACTTAGGGTCCGTTTGTTTTCAGAGATGAGATGAAATGAGATGAGATTAAAGTTAAAAAGTTGAATAAAATAATGTTAGAATATATTTTTTAATATTATTTTTGTTTTGGAATTTGAAAAAGTTGAATTTTTTATTTTATTTTTTGTGGGGATTTGAGAAAGTTGTAATGATGAGGTGAGATGAGATGAGATGAGATGAGATGTTTTTCGAAAACAAACAAGGCCTTAAAGAAAATAAACAGTGACATGAAAAGAGAAATTACGAAAATGTCCTTAGACGTCTAAATGATGCATGCTATCTAATAATCCATAACCTATCTCATGAAATGCATAGCATGCACTCTAGTTGATGCCTAAATGAAATCATTAATGATGCATGCAAAGCATAACCTCCAAGGAACATGCTTACTAGAATCCTCAAGCTTGAGCAAGTTCATCCCAATACTTGGTCATGCCTAATAAAATCCTCAAATGCTAACTAAATCTTAATGATGCATGATATGATCCTATCACTGATGACACGCTATTTATCATGCATTCTTCGTATCCCAATCAGAAGGTTTTCTAAATGCTCACATTTCAAGCCTATGTAAAATAAACTAATTTCCTCAAATGAAGCATGATTAAAAGTCAAGCCATACATGCTTTAATGATTAAAACAAGATAGAACTTAAAACTAGTTATGCCATGTTTCTCATCTTAATGTAAACCTCCATAAATAATCCTATGATCAAATTATACCATAATTAATCAAGCCATAACTAATTTCCTCAAAAATGCATTTAATCTCAACCCTATCCTAAATATGCAACTCAACTACTAAGGATCCTTATGCTAAAATGGCTACTAACACCTTAAACATAAAAATAACAAGGAAACTAAGATCAAGAGAGGGAATACTCACAAAGATTGGATCCCTTGAGCTTTCCCACCCAAACTCTAAGAATTCTCAAGAACACTCAAGAACACTTAAGAGAAAAGAGAGGAAATGAAGTGAAGTAAAGAAGAAGTGAGGTGAAGAGAGGTTTATATAGCCATGGAGATGAGGGTGGCGTTGGGCTTGGGTGCTTCCTCATTGGGCAGTTTGGGTGGTGGCTCATGATGTCTTTCAAGCTTAGCTCCTCCATGTAGGTTAGCAAGATGGCGTCTAGGTTGTAAGAAAATTAACCAAAGGGGAAGAGAGAGATAGAGAGAGAGTTTTTGTGTGGGTCATGGAGAGAGAAAATGTGGTGTAATTAATGCTAGGGTTTAAGCCCTTAATGATCGGTGCCGAGGGTTTCCACAAGGGGTTAGCAATTTTGTCTTATTCTCGTGTCTTATTCCCTTGGTTTCTAATGGCTATGTAAGGCATAGTCAAGCGTCATCTAAGGTGATTCAATGGTGGTGGTTGGGTGGTGGAGAGGTGACCAAAATTAAAACAAATAAATGAAGAAAATAGGAAAAAATAAAATAAAGGGTTTGGTCGAATTTCCCAAGGATAAAATCGGTATTAAAAGTATTAGGGTTTTGGCTAGGATTTTTTTCCAAAATTAACTGCAAGGAAATTTCACAAATAAATCATGGGACCAAAAACAAAATTATCTTTAAACAGAAATATCGAGCTAAGGGTGTTTTGGTTCACTGTACATAAAGTACACATGGTTGCCAAACGAAAAGGTTTTAAGGTTTGACATGTCATCACACAAAATGGCATGTACTAAGGCTCAATAAAAATACAAGCATGGCTAATGAATGCTAGAAATGGATGATCAAAGAAAGAAAATTGAATCAAAACTCGAGGAAAGAAATTGAACTAAGCTTGCCTAATGAAAGTTAGTATTCCTCTAAGTAAGCGAGCTAACCTTCTAAAATCTAAGTTAACCTAAGAGTTAACCTAATGGGGTAAAGAAGTGGGGTGTTCATGCAGTCCATAGATTTTTTAGAAAGTGTGGTGCTACTCAACCCCCTCTTAACTACCTGTGCCTGAATGACTTGGTGGGTAATATACAATTAAAAAAAAAAAAAAATCTTCTTTCCTCTATTACCTTTGTAAATTATCTATTTTAAATTCTACACCTTTCCCTCGTAACTACTTCTGTAAATACAAAGCATTGGGTAATCTGTGCCCCTATCTATCATTAGCAAGCAATCTCAAATTCTAAAAGAAAGGTCCATAGTCGGTAGCGGCACGTCATCTCTATTGACACATGTTATACGTCGGTTATGGCAACCAGGGTGCAGACAATGGCATGATGGTACTAGTATTTTTAGACAAAGAGATGAGAAAGTGTTATTGTAACAGCCAATTAGAAATTCAACGGATGAATTTCTTTATGTTTTAGGAACCACACGAAAACCTCGAAAGTTTTCACGAATCGATCAATCGCATAGGTTTTAGTCTGTCAGTATAGTCAGTTTTACACTATAATGCGAGAAATGTGATTTTATTTATTTTAGGTACTTAGAAGTATTAGAATAAAAAATGATCTGTGCCATTAGACTCATAGAAATATTTAAGATTTTGTAACGCAATAAAACAATTTTCAATTTTTGGAATAACGCTTGTTCGTAAATGCGTTTTGGGTTTTTTAAGGTACTTCGGAGTCCAATTTTGATATACGATTTGCACTTTGAGGTTAGTAAATTTTATTTTTCACTTTTTTGAAGTGAATGGTAACCTCGGTGTTAGCACCTAGACCAGTGTTTTCAAAATGACAGTGTGGAATGTTCAAATTAAGTTAGAAAAGTTTTATTTGGACACTTGGCAAGATCCTAGCCATGCTTTGTGAATAGTATTGGACACTTGGCACAAAGAGGAACGATAAGATGAAAAATGTGAACGAAATCAAGTTTTATGATCATGCTACCTAAGCAAAATTCTATTCATTCGAATCATCTAATTTGTACCAAACCAAAGAGGGTTTCAACCCTAGAGAAACTCTAAACACTTGGAATCCAACTAAAATCCCAAAAGCTTGGTGAAAATCAAAACCCCAAATGGTTTCCCCAAACTCCAAAGTTTACCTTCAAACCCTGATTGAACCCAGTTTTGTCTTAGTGTTTAATCACTTGATTAAATTACTTACACATGTTGTTAACTACTCAAATTCATGTTATTACATTCTTATTTATTCTTTTAAACCTTGGTAATTTTATTGGGCTAAGAAAAATTTGATTTGGGCTTGATAGCAATCCAAACCCCATTAAAACACTAAATTGAAGCCCATTCGGTTAAGGCCCACAAAATTGAGCCACTAAGGCAAGGCTTGTGGAGGAAGCTTCCCCCTGCCATGGCAGTCCTATCACAGCCCAAAGCAGCTCCAAACAATTCCTTGATGGGAAGGCCAAGAGCCACCTCACCCACCCCTCTCATACGGCAGCCGCTGGTAGAAAACCATGGACTAGTTTTACCCCTGGTTTTGGCTGACACCCACCCCATCACTCAATGTCCATTCTCCTTGCATTTGTTCACTTTGCAACCCTTTTCTTGGAGAGAAAACGGGAGGAGCTCTTGGACAGTTTTCTAGCTTACTTTGTTCGACTTTTTTGAAGCTATTGTAAATGTTTTCTCACGAAATACCTTTCACATAAGTTGTTTCAATTCGAGTCTAATTTTTGTTGGTATATTTTGTGTTAATTTTAATGGCCATTTGAGGGGGTTAAAAGTTGGTTTACGTAAGAAGAGGTCATTCTTGGTGATAAACTCAACAGTGTGTGATATTTTAATGATTTTGACCAAGTTGCTGGCAAGATCATGGTCTGATTTTTTTATAAATTATAGTTAACATGCTGATATATAATTTTGATGAAGATTTGTTGCATGTTATAAGTTTTTTATGAGAGTTTTACTTAGATCTAGAAAGTTGAAAACTGGGAAGTTAAAAATAGATTATGTTTTGACTATGCCGGAATCTTTTGTTGTGAAGACATGTTCCAATGGCTTTAATATTTACATATGATATTCCGATGATTTTGATTTGCATGTTAGGATGTTAGTTTAAGGATTTATGAAGTTGGTTTTTTAAAGATATGTTTTTTTTTATACATGAAAAGGTTCATAAATGTCATGTATTTGAAGTTTTCGAGTATATCTATATTTTGATGCATATTTTGCCATGTGATCTTAATTTTGATACTTAGATCTATTCTAGGAATTGATTATTAACCATATGATGTTGTTCATTGGTGATTTATTTCATGAAATGTTTCAGATCTAATGGTTTGATCAAAACCAAACCATAAAGAATTTTGTTTTGGTGAAAGTGTTAAGGACGAATGCGTTAAGTTAGATTTTTGTGGTTTTTGTGATTTTTGGGTTGATGATTCAAAGTATGATAGTTCTTAAAAGTGTGTTATGAATGTATTGGAAGCATGTTATTGAACTTTTGGAGTTTTTGGAGTTGGCTTGAAAAGAGATAAAACCTTGAGAACCAAAGGTTATGCTTAAGGTTAAAAACTTGAAGTTTTGTATTAAAGAGACATGTGATTTTTGTGATCTGAGTTTTGTTGGATTTTCTAGTATGTTATTTGAACATAGGATATGATTTTGTATGTTGCAGTATTTCAATTTAAGCATGATAAATGAGGTTTGATAGAATTGTAACAAAAATCAAGAGACTTGGCCTATGTATGTTTTAGCCTAAGCATGATTGACCTAGTTGTGATGTGTTTTAAATCTTTCTAATTAGATATTTGGATTTAGGATAAAATTTACATGTAAATTGAAAATTTTTGAGTCAGGATGTGAAATCCTTAAGTTAGGGGTAAAATAGTTATTTTGCCACATATAGAGGGGTAAAATGGTCATTTTACTCTAAGTTAGTATTTTTATATTTCTAAACTGTTAGTGAGAAATTTCTTACGTTTAGAAACTTCTACTTACAGTTTCTCGTATTTCGCACATTTTTAATCTGTCACGCTACGATCATGTAAGTTAAGTTCTAACTTACTATCAAATTATTGTATATGTATGTTGGTAAGAGAATTGTTGTCCATGTTCTTATGTTATTATATATGCCATGCTATGCTATTGTCACTACATGTATGTCTTTTACATATTTTATCAGTTACATGTCATGCCTTGTTACGAAATTTCATTTGTTACATGTCATTTTATGTTACAAAAGGTTCGTCTATTTCATGTTATGTCATGTTATTCATCTCATGTACATGTCATGTTACCTTACATCAGATCATCTGTCATTTTGCTTCATGTCACATCATGTCTCAAGTACAGAGTGTGTCTCAAAAATAGTTTTTCGTGTCAAGTCAAGTCTGTTTATATTTATCACAACCCTAAGTGCTAGGATGAGGTAATATTTTAGTGGAACTCTTTTGTTCACGCTGTAATGTCTAAATTAGTGTGAGATTTTATGAGTTGACAAAGCACCATCAACAGGTTTCGAATAAGGCCTAATTAATTGGTCACCGGAGCAAACACAGGCACTAACGCCAATTGTGCCTCCCACACTTTCAATTTCATATTGTACATACTTGTGCTGGTGCAGATACTGTCACGGGATATATACATTACGTTTTTCTTAACAGGTGCAGATACCTATGACGTGATACATATGTTAACGCACTTACAACTGGTTTAGATACCTGTGTTGTGGTGAGGTATCGACAGAGACATGCGACTCAAAGGGAACTGTGTAGCACCCATATGTTCACATTTATTAATCTTGTTTAATTATTGAACAAAATTCTAAGTTCATGTATTTCACTTCCAAGCTCATGTTATGTCACGTTCAAGCTCATGTTATTTCATGCTCAAGTTCATGTCATGTCAATCTCAGTTTCAGTTCAATTTCAAGTTTAGTCTATGTTCAAGTTCCTTTCATGTCAATTCAAGTCATGTCAGCACATGCCATGTTAATTGTCAAGTCACGTCAAGTTTATTTATGATCATGTTATGCATTCAAAATTTTATTGCCATGCATGCATCTTTAAACTATCAGTTAAGTTCTTTGTTAACTTGCTGAGATTTGTATTCAAATTTCACCATAGTAGCTCTAACTACCATTTTCTTCAGAATGGTAGACAATGTGTCAGGACCAGGAGAATCTGGAGGTTTCTCCGTTATGGTGGTGGGCTAGCCTTTAAGTAGCTTTTTATAATTTTGTGTTTGGACCGTGAAGCATGTTGGTAACTTGGGTCCTTTTGTTTAGTTGTCATTTCTATTTTGATTAGGTTTCAGCCCATATTTGCGAGTGCAGATAGAGCCCATCAGGTTGTTATGTTTGTTACTAGTGTTTGTTAAGAGTACTGTGTTTTTTAGCTGGGTTGTAGGAGTTTCTTACAGAACAATAGGAGGTTATAAGCTTCTCTTGTAATGAAAATCAACTACGCAAAATCAAATACAAATTTCTAGATTCCCTCAACTATTTTTCTGAACGTTACTCACCGTCGAAGTGAACAATTTAGGGTGTCACAAATTGGTACCAGAGCTAATCGATCCTTCGCAATTAATTTCCTTCACCATGGCAAAAGGCACACATATTAACCACTTGCAAGATGGATTGAATTTGTTCCAGAAGGCTATTGAGTCCAACCTAAAGACATTGGAAACAGACATGCTGGCACTCAAGAGGCAGTCATATTTTGTGGTGATGACTCTTTGGGTTGGCCGTACAAGGCTAACCAATTTCAGGATGACCCTTTGGTTTGGTTGTACAAAGTTAACTAATTTTTCTTGTTCCACAATACATTGCCTTACCACAAACTACGATTGGCCTCCTCTCACATGGAAGGGAAGGCCTTTGTGTAGTTTCAAGATCTAGAAGTGTTTGACATCCTCACAAATTCAGATTCTTTTGTTAAGGCCTTCTTAATTAGGTTTGGCCCAAGCTCCTATGACCATCCCATGGATGCCCTTACTAGGCCACAGTAAACAAGGTTAGTGGAGGAGTATAAGGTGGAGTTTGAGACTTTGTCTATGTAGGCTTTATAGACTATCGTGTTCCCATAAGTTGAATTTTTTTTAGTGGTTTGAAGGACGGAATCAGGCTGCCAGTCCGTATGTTAAATCTCTCACACCTCTTGACAGGTTTTAGCTTTGCTAAAATACAAGAGGAACTTGTGAAAATCAGTAGAAGGGGCTTTAGGGGTGTCACATCTATAACGCTCTTCCTTGTGGTGGGATTTTAAGAAATGATTTTAGAAAATGAGACGAGAATTACTTAACTTTTTAAAAATTTTCATTTCTTCCCATGATATAAAAAATTCCATAATTAGAATTGAAATTTAAAAAAAAAACACTAAACATTAGTTTGAAGTGGAATTAGTTAAAATTAAACTACAAAGTCCTTTTACAAAACATGAGTCCATACATTACATAAAACATACCTAGACTTTTGTCACATTTTCCTTGGGCCATGTCTATCCAGACGCTTTCTCCACATTTCATTCCTGGGAATGGCATACATAAAAATAAAATAAGTCGGAATACTCAGTAAGCACTACTTCATAGGTAAACATATATACTAACAAATGTTTTTATTCATACATACTTCATTCCTCTACTTACATTACATAAAAAAATAATTATTCTTTGAAATCGTTACAAGGTGAAATTTTTCTTTAAAAATGTTTTCATTGCTTATAAAAATATTTCTCATACCTTGTACATTATTTTATAAAGAGCTAATCATTTTCTATTGGTTGTTACACATTGTTGAGACCCATGTGTTAGGGTTAACAGTCTTTTAGACCCGACTCTGCCCTTGGGCCCCAAGTTAGGAATCCATTCAATGAAAGAGCAGTATTGGGTGCACTACCAGTACTATTTGCCCAGTATTACAATCTATCAAGTCCATCGGTACCATCATTTATTTAGTCATTGGCTATTACGTAGCTTCATACATTAAAACATTTACTTTCTTTCATTTCTTTTCTTTCATTCCTTTTAGCCTTTCATTTTCATTGTTTTCATTTATCAGTCCATTTAACATCATAAACATCATTTTATAACATTAAACATAAAATATCATTATTTCATTTCATGGAACATAAATACAATAAGTACTATATACAAAATCAAAGTCAAGGAATAAATAGTGGGCTTTTTTTAGAGACTACTTAGTGAAGTGCCATCCAACATGCCTATCAATCAGAAGGTGCTTAGGAAGGCCCCATTTCGAAGACTAACCACTAACTAGTAATCGGTGATCTCGATCATCACTTATGATATTCAAAATCGAAGTCTTTTTCAACATCACAAGGAGTTCAAGTTTGAGTTAAAGGTCGAGGTCTATTGACAATCGACGTAATTGAAGTAGTTGAAGGTTGGTCCAATAGTTTTTGCCAGGGATGTGACACCCTCAACCCCCGCTTGGGATTTAACGGAGCTTGAAGCGTCGGGACATGCCGCATAAGGTTACTTATTCCCGTTCATGACAGTTAAAGATGCAGTACACTTAGCATGCATCTAACAATATGCAATATTCGCAGAGGATAATTTTTTTCTTTGAGCAATAGAATGTACCATAAGTACTATATCTCAAAAATGTAAACATACTTCATAAATTCACATGATAAACAAATATCCAAAAGGGTTACAACACTTGTCAAATAAGTTTATACAAAATAAATACTGGAGATAGCGCTCCATAAATACAGACTTGAAATGAAACAAATGTACTAAATTGTTAAGCCACTCACGCAACTCGGCTATCATGTCTAGAATCACATCCAAAAGGTGGATAACAGAAGTTATCAGTTCCTCGACGACACCGTCTCGCTGTGATCTATTCAAACTTGTCTAGTCAATCGTGCATGGGTTCTCGAGATCCTAACACATCGTCTACCAATTTGGGTGGAATGGTAGTTGGGACTACCAAGTAAGCTACTAAACTACCAACAGTACGCATATGCATGCATGACAAGAAAATGGCATTGATGCATCATGACATGAATATGAATATGCGTGATATGACTTGACAAATAGCATGACATGTACTTGACTTGAAAATAATGTGATTGCACATGTGACATGACTTGACATGAACATAGAACCTTGTTCAACATATACATGATTGATTAAAGGTGAAACATGTAGATGCTACACGGGTCTTCTTGGTCCTTGCGCTCATGTTAGTACTGCATCACATTACAGGCATCAGCATCAGCTGTAAGTACGTCATAATAATTAAACTCATTTAAAACTGATAGACCTGTAGTTGGCAGCATTGGTGTTGGGTGCCTAACTTCGCTCTGGTAACTAGTTACTTAAGTCCCATTTGAAGTTTGTTGAAGGTACTTTATCAACCCAGAGAATTCCACACTAGTTTAACCACTCTAGCATGGACAAAAGAGTTCTACTAGGATAACCCTTTATCCTAACACTTGGGGTCCTAATAAAAATAAAATACTCTAAATGACAAGAAAATATTTCATGACTTACAAATGCATGTGACATGGCATGACATGTAACAAAACAAATGTGTGACAGATGAATGGCATATCATGGCTTGTAACAGATAAGTATGTACTGAAATAATTGACATGGCATTGCATATTATAATAATTTTTAATAATCATAAGTGACAAGAATATGATTGTAACAACCTACCAGCAATTTAGTGGATAAATTTCTTTAGACCTTAAGAACGTCGTGAAACCTTGGAAAGATTTCACGAATCAAGCAACCACTTAGGTTTTAGTCTCTCAACATAGTTAGTTTTGTACCCCCTCTATAGTGACAAAAGTGTCTTTTGTTTATTTGAGCACTTAGGAGTATGAGTTTGAAAAATGAAATACACCATTAGTCTCAGATGATTATTTAAGATTTTACAATGCAATGTTACGTTTCCTATTTCCCGAGTAAATAGTACTGATTTATTCGAGCCACTTACGATTCAAATTTTACAAAAAGATTTGCACTGCTAGCCTCATATGATTATTTAGGATTTTATGGTGTAATAATAATTTTCATAATTTTTCAGGTAAAAGGTTAACACCTGGGATAACATCACATGGCACCCAGTTTAGACGATTGTCAAATTGCTATGTGGATTGTCCAAAACAGTATTGAGGAGTATTTATTGAACACTTGGCAAGACCCTATTCACACTTCGCAAATAGTGTAGGACACTTGGCACTAGGAGGAACCATGAGATGGAAATGTGAGGGAATGGAAACTAAATCAAGCAATGTGATAATTCCACCTAAGCCAAATACTATTACATCCAACCAATCACTTTGTGGCCAACCAAAAGAGGTTTTCAACCCTAGTAAAAACCCAAACCAATATAATCCAATTGAAATTCAAAGAGGAAACTGAAACCCTAAATGGTTTCTTAGACCTTAAATTGGTCGGTTTTGCTTAAGTAATTAATCACTTGATTAAATCACTTTCACATGCTATTAACCACTCAAATACATTCTCTTACACCTTCATTCACTCTTTTATACCTTGGAAATTTCATTCGGCCAAGAAAATTTAGATTTGAGATTGATCAAACCAAAACTATAAACCAAACCCTAAATATACCCTAAGTTAAGGCCCATTTTGGCCTATCAAAAACCACCTCCAATGCAAATTTCTTGAGTAAGCTTCCCTTGCCATGCAAGAAGTCCTAAGGCTGACATGTCAGCCCAAATAGTGCATATATGGAGGCCAAAAAGCCACCCAAACTGCCTACCTTTCTCAGCTGCAGCAGCTCTATACGATGGGCTGAGTAGCCCATGGTTTTACTCACTATTTTTGGCTTCCAAACCCACATCAAGAGGTCACTCAGCCCCTATGTCAGCCCTCTGTCCCTACAAAGGACACCCCATGCATTTCCCTCACCTTTTGGTTTTTTCATTCACTTGTTTGGAGGGATCTTGAGTGAGAGCTTCCAACAGTTTTCTTGATAGTTCTTGCATTGTATTTTCCAACCCCTTGTAAGTCTACTCTAATGAAACTTCCTTCATGTGTTTTGTTCTTCTTTGAGTCTAGTTTACATTGATAAAATTAATTTTTTTTGGAGTATTATGGGTGGAAATTGAGTTTGAACATGTAAAGGTCATGTAGGCCGACAATTTGCATGATGGTGTGAAATCTTGAAAGTTTGATGAAGTTTTTGTTAATGTTGGGGTAGATATTGATATGATGAAATGCTAAAATATTTTATACATTTTACGAGTTGATCTAGAGTATGTTAGCATTTTTACTAAAGAGTTGTACACATTTTCTTTGAAGTTGAAACTGGAACACACAAAATAGTTTTTGTTTTGATGTTGTGATAATTGTTGGTTCTAGAAACCTAGACCAATTAATGCTATGAAATTTATATATGATGGTCTCAAGTTTTTCACTTATGTGTCAAGAGTTTGTTTCTAAGAAAGTTGGTTTAAATCTTTTTTAGACGATGTTTTCTATGTGAAGGTTTGATTAGAACTCAAACTTGAAGCTTTCGGGTTGATGGTTATGTTTTGATGAGATCCTTGTCATATGATGTTAGGAACAAGTTAAAACTTGAATGTGAAGTATATGATTATTTTTCTTGGAGTTTTATTGCATGAAAATCAAGGATCTAGTATTTTATTCAAAGATCAAAAGCATGCCATACTCAGTTTTGATGTTTTAGTGCAAACCGATTGTTTTATGTAAAGTATTGTGATTTTTTGTTATTGATTAAGCATATTATCACTTAGGTTTGAATATTGAACATTTTAGGAGAGTTATGTATGGAATTTTGGAGTCCTTGAAGTTGTTTGGAAGATGATAAGCCTAGAACATCATGAGATAGTTATATTTGACTTAGAACTTTATTTTCTGGCTTTGTGTTGCTATAATGAGTTTGGATTTTTATGGCATGTATATGTTGATGTCTTGGCATGATTTTAGAACGTAGGTTGTGATTTTTGTGTGATACAAAAATAGGCTTAAACATGTTGATGGATGTTTGGTCTAGATTCAACAAAAACCTTGTTTTTGGCCTATAGGTGAATCGGCCCAAGCATGATTTGTAAAATTTTGTTTTGATTTAAAACTTTCTGATTGCATATCTGGATTTAGGATAAAATTTACATACAGAATATAAATTTTGGTAAGATTTGGAGTTAGTATGCAAAATCCTTATTTTATGGGCAAAATTGTAATTTTTCACATGTAGAGGGTGACTTTGCAATTTAGCCTCAAGTTAGTGGGTTTTTATGTTTGTTTGTATGAGCTTTGATGAGATACTATAACTTTGAAAAAAATATCTCATTTCAGTTCACGTCTTTTTACATACGTTACGCTACAATCATTGTATGTTAGCCTCTAACTTACTCCCAGTATATTTATGTATGTACAATGGTAAGCTCATAAATGTCATATTCTTGTCACTTATGATTACTATAAATGTTCTGATATGTCATGTCATGACCATTATTTCAATTACATGCTTATTTGTTACATGCATTATGTCATTCATGTGTCACACGTCCATTGTTACGTGTCATGTCATGTTACATGCATAGAGTATGTCACGAAAAAATATTTTCAAGTCAGTGTAGTCTTTTATTTTTATAATGACCCCAAGTTCTAGGATGAGGTATTATCCTAGTAGAACTCCATTGTCCAGGCTGAAGTGTTTAAACTGGTGTGAAATTTTCTGGATTGACAAAGTACCGTCAACAAGATTTGAATGAGACCTAAAAAACTGGTTGCCGAAGCGAAGTCAGGCATCCAATGCCGGTGGATCAGTACTGTCACCCTCATGTTTGTCAATTTTAATCAGTTTGGTTATCATGACTTACTCACCGTTGGTGTAGATGCATGTGATATGATGTGGTACTGCAAGAGCACATGGCTCAAGGGGATCTATCTAGCATCCACATGTTCATGTTTAATTAACTATGTATATGTTGAACAAGATTTCAAGTTCATGTCAAGTTTAGTTCATGTTAGTTTCAGTTCATGTCAATTCATGTCATGCTATTTGTCAAGTCATGTTGCTCATATTCATGTCCATATCACAACACATTCATGGAATTTTACTGTCATGCATTCATCTGTATACTGCTTAAGCTGATAGTTGACTTGCTGAGATTTATAATCAAATCTTACTTGGTAGTCCCAACTACCATTCTCTTCGAAATAGTAGACTATGTGCCAAGATCTGGAGAACCAGTTGAGGTTAGGTTGGACGAGGTCCACTAGGCCCCAACGTGACAACAATGAGATTTTGGTTTCAATTCTCTAGTTCATAGATAGGATTTTAGCTATCCTAGTCAAATTGCACGAGCGGCTCCATGCGAGTTAGCGTAGTAGTTATTTTATTAAGTACTGTACTTATGGAGCACCGTCTCTAGTACTTATTTATGTTATAGTTTGACGAACAAGTTTTGTAACATTACAGTTATATGTCTACTATGAAGTTATGAAGTATGTTATGGTTTGGAATATAGTTTCTGGTACAATGTTATTTATTCAAAAAAAATTATATGCTTCGTATATTGCATAAGGTTAGGTACATTGTAGGCTTATTGCATCTTTAGTTGTCATGAACGGGGGCGGATAACCTTAAGTTTCATGTCTCGGCGATTACGAGTCCGTCCGATTCCAAGTAAAATCTAGGCGATTGTAAAGTTACCCATCTACTTATGAGAAATTATAATTTTACTTCTAAAATAAGGATTTTCCATACTAACTCCAAATTTTACCAAAATTTACATTCCTCATATAACTTTTGTCCTAAAATCAAATATTCAATTAGGAGAATTTAAAACAATACACAACTAGGAGAAGTCAACGAAGGTGCCCCAAAGACTCAAGTGGTGGATGTTTTCCTTGGAGGAACTATAACGCCCCTAAACTCCGCTTGTGATTTGACGGAGCTTGAAGCGTCAGGACATGCAACACAAATTTATATACCCTCATTCATAACAGTTAAAATGTAATACACCTAGCATACTTATAACAATATGTAGTAAACGCATGGGATAATTTTTTTTTTATCAATAACTTTGTACCAGAATACTAATCCCAAAACATTCTTACACCTCATTCATATATAACAAATCATCGATCATCCAAAATATTAAGTTAAAACATCCATATAACAAAAGTAGGGTCCCAAAACATGTACACTCTTTAAAGCTTAAAAGAGAAGCACATAGTACATTTTCTAAGGTCTTAATCCTTATCATATACCTCCCAAATCTCTACGCTCTCGTCTAATAATTTCAAGTTGACTTCCATAAAATGGTTGGCTAGAAGAAAATGATTCTCAAGGGTGAGAAACTCTTCACACATTGGTATCCACTAGGGCTCAAGATTCCCTTCCAGAACTCCTTCGATACCTCTAACTAGACGCATAATAATCTCAATATAGAACTCTGTTAACTGAAAACAATTCCCCACCATGAACTTGGTTTCAATCGTCTCAGGCCATTTGGCCAATGCCAATTTCACTCTCGTCTAGTCTAGTTCCATCGATTCCTATTACAGCTTCTACCATTTCGGGGAGAATGGTAGTTGAGACTACCACTGTAACGTCCGTTCTTGTGGTGGGACTTCTTATAAAATATTTTTATAAAGGATAACGGGAATTACCATCCGATTTAAAACTTTTTACTTGCATACCCAGGGTGCAAGACTCTACGTTTATGACATAAAAATGTGCTTTTAGAATAAAAGAGGTTTACAGCGGAAAATCTTATTCTTACAATAAAGGGTCCCTCGTACGATTAAAACTCGTGCCTAGACTTCCGTGCTCTTCCCCATGGGTCATGTTCGTCCTGATCGTTCGGTTCTTGTGAGGGGGAGGGACATGCATAAAAACTAAAATGAGTCAATGACTCGTAAGCATTACTTCATACAGTTAAAATATAACAACATAGGTTTTCATTCATGCATTCATCATTCGTACATACTATACGTACATGCTTACATGTATACGTGCGTCGTTTGAAAACATCACTGGACGAGGTTTTCTTTTGAAAATGGACTTTCTTTTCATAAAACGTGTCCCCCGTCAGTGCCTACATTTCTGCAAAAATGCGGTGCATTCTTGTATAAGTGCGTTTATTCGAAAACATCACTGGACAGGGTTTTCTTAAAAGTTCGTGCGTTCGTCTATTACGTGCATACATGCGTTCATACATTCTTTCTTATCATTTTCATAGGCCAGTACATACTGTTACGCCCCGTGTGTTGGGGTTAGCGATCTTCCTTTAGACCCAGACTCCAGCCGTGGCCATGGGTTGGGAATCCCTTTCATAGGGGGTAGAACTGGGTGCACTTCCAGTACTACTTACCCAGCATTGCAATCTGTCCATTCATTGGTACTCTTTCATTTATTCATGTGGCCGTTACTTGTCTTCATACATTTCATACTTTCATGTCTTTTCTTTGCTTTTCATTCGTTCATGCCAGCTCTAAAGAGCTGGAGCTTTCATTCAGTTCTTTCCTTTTCATTTAAGATTCAATTCATGAGAAAACATTCATTTTCATGAGAAAATATTTCTTTTCGTGAGAAAACATCGTTAACAGTCTGTTCGTGGAAAACTTCATTTTAAAACATACATGAGCTTAGACGTCGGCTTTCGTGGCATCCATAAGCGTCACCTTGAACGTCGTCTCTCACGGCATCCACGAGCATTGCCTCATGGCACGCGTGAAAGCGTCGGTTCGTAGGATCAGTAAAAGCGTCCGTCTTCATGCCTTTCGTGCAGTTCGTTTGATTTTCTCAGAAAATACATACAATAGATACATCGTATAGTCATCCATTCACATGCGTACAATTAATATTTTCGTTGTGTAAAAAGGGGCTGTCAAGGAGGGCCGTACATACGTATACCTTTGAACACTTAGCATTTTCTTTCGTAAAAACGTCTTTCGTGTCTTTTCGTAAAGCATCGTGAGGAAAAGCGTCTCGTTTCATTTCTTTACATTTTAAGAAGACTCTAGAAGAGTATGAACGTAACATTTACCTGGACTCCATACTACTTGCATATCATGCAGTCCATTCATGTGCGTGTCAGATGGCAACCCACATGCATACACATAACCTTAACGTCATTTTCTATCTAATGCATAATCAACTTAAACTAGAAATAGAGCTACACATCACTTAAAACACTCTCCTTCTATCCCGTGCACTTACGTGTCATTCACTATGCTAACCCTTCAGAATCTACTTACGGTCACTATCTCTTCCAAACTCAATGTTCTACTTCGAGTGCTCATTTACTAAGGTGAACCCATGATTCACCTTAGGATTAAGACACAAAGACCTTAGTCTTACTCTTCTTACTAACCACATTCGACGCATGATTCCAACCGATGGAATCATGCATCCCAATTCTAACAATACACCCCTCACTACCTTCATGCACCTTAGCCCACACTAAATCCTCATTCTCATCTATACAAGCCACACGACTCTAAGCCAACTCTGAGGCTTAAGCACTGTGTAACTGTGCTCATGACAGATTACCCATTACATATGGTGAATCCGTCCAGCACATGTGTCTAACCAAATTACATATGTACATTACCCCTTTATCACCTCAGATCAACATATGACACATTGATCACCTGCTCCCAGGGACAAGGGTCATACTCCGACACCAACCTTCTCTTAACCCGGCTAGCATGACTCTTCATGTTATCCGTCCCTTTTGACATTTTCATCCCAACACTTAACATGACAAGGCTTCATTCACCATTACGCCTTATGTCATGTCATATAGCTCGAGACTACACCCAAGCTACACCATGACCTTGTCACGTCACTTGACATCCCGCTACGTCATTCTTACATCAACCCTTAACTCATCACGAGTACGGTTCCTCACGTACTCCTATCACATCGTGACATCTCGCCACTTTACTGCTACACCATTTCTACACTAACTCCTCACCCATCATAAGCATGACTGTCAGTAACCACGTCACTTTGTGACGTTGCCCAGTCATGCTTCCGCTACGTACTCTTACACTTATTCTGCTACTTCACGCATACTCTTAGCCATAAGTCCATCACATTGACACTTGTCACTTCAGACTACAGGCTGCGCCATAACTACTTCGGGACACTGTTCCACAGTTCCTGACACTATTCACCACGTTCCACGCCCATCAATCACACAACCATCCTTATCCCTGCCACACGCCATACGGAGTGTCGCTGTCTCATGGAGTACACTCCACATTTACTCCCTTCACACATACTACGCCACATTACCACGATGGCGTATCCGCCATATGGTGCATCACTCTACCACATGGAGTACACTCCGCGTATACTCCATTTTCACACGCTCCAACCTATCATCATTATGGCATACCCGCCAAACAGTGCATCACTCCACCACATGGAGTACACTCCACGTATACTTTCTTCATATACGCCATGCCACACAGAGTACACTCCACGTGTACTCTTCCCATTCCACAATACGCCAAGAGGGTATATTCTACATATACTCTCCTTATTCTACACTACGACACATCACCATTATGGCATACCTGCCATATGGTACGTCACTCCACCACATGGAGTACACTTCACGTGTACTCCATTCACACACTACACCACATCACCATTATGGCATACCCGCCATATGGTGCATCACTCCACCACATGGAGTACACTTCTCGTGTACTCTCTTCATACACACTACGACCCATCACCATTATGGCATACTCGTCATATGGTGTATCTCTCCACCACATAGAGTACACTTCTCGTGTACTCTCTTCATACACATTACGACCCATCACCATTATGGCATACCAGCCATACGGTGCATCACTCTACCACATGGAGTACACTCCACGTGTACTTTCTTCATACACGCCATGCCACACAGAGTACACTCCACGTGTACTCTTCCCATTCCACAATACGCCAAGAGGGTATATTCTACATATACTCTCTTTATTCCACACTACGACACATTACCATTATGGCATACCTGTCATATGGTGCGTCACTCCACCACATGGAGTACACTTCACGTGTACTCCATTTACACACTACGCCACATCACCATTATGGCATACCCGCCATATGATGCATCACTCCACCACATGGAGTACAATTCTCATGTACTCCCTTCATACACACTATGACCCATCACCATTAAGGCATACTCACCATATGGTGCATCTCTCCACCACATAGAGTACACTTCTCGTGTACTCTTTTCTACACACTACGACCCATCACCATTATGGCATACCCGCCATATGGTGCCTCACTCCATCACATAGAGTACATTCCACATGTACTCTCTTCACACACGTCACACCACATCACCATTATGGCATACCCGCCATATGGTGCGTCACTCCACCACATGGAGTACACTTCACGTGTACTCCATTCACACACTACGCCACATCACCATTATGGCATACTCGTCATATGATGCATCACTCCACCACATGGAGTACACTTCTCATGTACTCCCTTCATATTCACTACGACCCATCACTATTATGGCATACTCGCCATATGGTGCATCTCTCTACCACATAGAGTACACTTCTTGTGTGCTCTCTTCATACACACTACGATCCATCACCATTATGGCATACCCGCCATATGGTGCATCACTCCACCACATAGAGTACACTCCTTCACACACATCACGCCACATCACCATTATAGCATACTCGCCATATGGTGCGTTACTCCACCACATGGAGTACACTTCACGTGTACTCTTCCCATTCCACAATACGCCAGAAGGGTATATTCTACATATACTCTCCTTATCCCACACTACGCCACACACAGAGTACACTCAGCGTGTACTGTTCCAACTCCACAGCAATACAGCACATACTCCACAACCATACTACACCGCACAGTCCACAACACTGCACAGCACAATTCCCAACTACTCTCCACACTTCACAACGCACTACACAGATAAGCCCAACACTTCACTACATAGAATGCCCAATACTTCACTACACAAAACGCCCAACACTTCACTACACGGCACATCACAATACAGCGAACTCCACAATATTAACAGCAGAGTCCACAACCTAATCAACTAATCAACATCTAACATAATTAACGAGGGATATAGGGTTATACCATTGAAAGGATAGCTAAGTGTGGTCTTGGAAGGGCTCGTGAAGGCCTTGTGATGGTGGCAGGGAGCGTAACACGGCGGATCTAGCCATGTACAGTGGCGGTCAGTCACACGTAATGACTGTCCATCACATGCAGTGGTTACCCACCACATAAAGTGGTGGTTTGGACCTGGGGTTTGGCTAAGGGAGGTACGGTGGAACTCATGGTGGTGTCGAGGTGGCGCCACTGTGACTCACGGTGGCGGATCTGGCCACACGGTGGAGGAGAAGCCGTGGGAGAGTGAGAGAGAGTGTGCGTGCATGGGTGGCAGATCGGGGTCGTGGGTGGTTGGGATGGATTGGTGGTGGCTTAAGGAGGCTGAAGGTGGCGGTTACCCGCCGTGGGTGGCGACGCTCGGTGGTGGAGGGTGTGAAACCTGTGCATTGGAGGAAGGGAAAGCCTGTGCGTGAAGGAGGGGTTACGGGTTATGGGTCACGTGGAGGAGGAAGAGGGAGGGAAAGGGAAGTTTAGGAGGAAGAGGAAGCCCGTACTTGGCCGTGGGTGGCCGCGTACGGCGGCACTTGGTGGCCGCGTATAGTGACGCAAGGAGGGGAAATGGGTTAAAAACCCAGCTTCGGTGGAGGATGATGGCCGGTGGGAGGGGAAGTTGCTGTGGAGGTGGGGGCGCCGGAGGACGGTGCACGGCAGCGCAGTAGCATCAAGCTCGTTCGGGCTTTGCGCTGTTGAGGGAGAGAGGAAGAGAGAGCGTGCGAGAGAGAGACTGGTGTGGGGAGGCTCGCTGGAGTGAGGTGGAGTTGATGGTGCTGGTGGTGAGGCTCACCTGTGCACGGCAGCGCCGGGCTGGACAGTGGAGCATCGGGCATGAGAGAGGGAAGGCGTACCGCGTACGTGAGCTGAGGGAGGGAGGAGAGAGAGAGAGAGCTGGGGAAAAGTGAGGGAGAAAGTGAGGGGTTTGGGTATTCAATCCAGTCCCTTCGTCTGGGGATCCTCAAAATGATCTAACGATAGAAGATTAAAATACTGATTTGAAAATGCGTAAACATTAACTTAATTAAAGCACTTAGAGGAATTAAGATAGAATATTATTTAAACTAACTTTAGTTTATAAAATAATATTCTTCATCATTAATAAATGATGAAGTCTTATTTAATATATTTGAAAGGATAAAACTATTTAATTAATTATAACTTTCAACATAATTTAAATCTCATAATATGTTAAATAATTGAAATCATTTTAATAATGATATTAAAATGATTTCTGACAATTATAATAATTTTGGAGCTCTTCAAGAATATTATAATTGTCTTATTTAAAATCAAATTTAGTTCAATAACACTGAAAATATTTCTTATAAATATTTCCAATACATTTAAAACACTGGGCGTGCCCTAGAAGTCACCTAATTCTTGAGAGACACGCCATCGTGGTTCGGCATTCATGATGAGGCTCGCAGTCGCTAGATAGAAGGGGCAAACAATCCACATAATCTCTACCCACGAGATTTGCTTACGTCATAAAGGGGGAACGTACGTTAGAAAGAGAAAAGAGTACGTAAGAATGAAGGAGCAAGGTATTACAACCACAGTGAGATTTTTACAAATCTCACCAAGTTATACTTATAAGCTACCATCAATATATTAAGCATGCACGACAGTAAACATGAGATGTATGCATGATAGACATGGACTTGCTTATGTAAAAACATGGCTTAATAACATCAGAGCTTTTCGTAGTTCATGACATGCTTGCTTACATAAAACAAACTCATATATGATATCATGTCTCATGGGGTTCCATGATATCTTATCACATGGGATTGCCACGATGTTTTATCTCATGGAGTTGCCACAAAGTCTTATCTCATGGGGTTACTATAATGCCTTAGTCTTATCTCATGGGATTACCATGATGTCTTATCTCAAGGGTTGCCACGATATCTTATCTCATAGGGCTACCATATCAATTCGTGCTTGACTTAGAAAACAATTTCATGACAGACTTGTATGCTTCATATCATGGCAATCATGACATGTGACAGATATTCATGATTGATGCTTATCCTGACATGGCATGGCATAAAAATTTCATATAAACAGGCATAAAATATAACATGGATTTATTGCATGAATCTTACCATCCCACATATATAAATACACCACAGGTAAGTTAGAAGCCAACTTATAAATATTGGTGCGAGATAAAAACATAGTGTGGACTGAAATGAGAGATGTTATAAAGTTAGAATTTCTCACTTAGCCACATAGAAAGAGAATTTACTAACTTAGAGCTTAATTTGCAAAACTACTCCTTAACTCTAGGAAAATTACAAATTAACCTTTAAACTTTTGAAAATTACAAATGGACCCCAAAACTTACCAAAATTTGCATACCTATTTAAATTTCATTCAAAGTTATGGATTTAGAATTAACAAAAGCTCACATCTAGTGCGAGAAACCTGCTATATCCGAAACTAACATAGGCTTTTTTTTTAAGAATCCGACTCCAAAGGCTCTTAGGTGTTTACAACCTCAAAAGTGAGATTTTGGCTTTTTTCATAAGCCTTTTATAAAATGGGATCGTTGGTATCCTTCTGACTCCAGACGTGCTCGTAGGAATCCTTTAGTCTCGATCGTTCTACTGCAGGATAACAGAGACAAATTGGTAGGCCATGGTTCACGCATCCTTAGGGCCTACCTTATGTCCAATCCTCGAGTGAGGGTCTCCCATGTGGCATTGGATTATACCTCTAGGTTCAGACAATATCATTTGTCAGATCGTAATTTTTTCTGCAATCCACTAGGATGTGACTTTTCAGATAGCGTGTGGGCTTCTGCGTACGACGCTACCACCTTTTGAGTGTTTTCGTGTAATCTCGAAAAGCTCGTACGCCTGCAAGGGTATTGTTATTGACCGTTGCTTGCCACAAGCTCGTTCTTTGTCATCGTAAGAATGATGACTCTTCAAAACTACGAGTCTCTTCAACTCCTCGTTTCCGCATGGATACTTGCTCACCTCGCTCGAGGTGAAAGTCCTTGTTACACCCTGTGCTAAGGTGTGTCTGCCAATGTTTCTAGATGGTGCCGCTTGTCCTTCCGTTGGACTAGCTACACTCTACAACACGTGGCTATTTTTTACCAAATCAATGGAGTGGCTCTCATCTTTATCTTCCATTCACACTTGATTGATGGTTTGTCCCCCTTGCACTAGCGTTTAGTTCTAGAGTGTAGCTCGTTCTCACGGTCTAGTTTTGACACTCTAGGTCTAGGCCGGCTGAATTTCGGTAGCCCACTTTTTTGTTACTCACTCTCTCCACGTGCTCCATGATTCTTAATAAATAGGGTCCTGCTGCGTCCACAAAAAAGCAAATTACTAGTCACTAATTATATATATATATATATTATAAATAATGAGATAGATAAGGATAAAAAAAATATAAAAAGACACTAAATCCCAACGATTAAAAATTATAAAGTAAACTGAATATTATTATTATATATCTATTTATGTTATTAGCTTCTAAATAATATATAAGATGTAGATCTAGATTCCAATCCAGTGAGTCAACTATCACCCATTTTGTAAATTGTATTTATTAAATTAGTGATTAATCAACTGGATATTACACGCGATCCACCTACACAGTATGTAAACAAAAGATTCACCGATGAAGAAGGGGTATATAACTATATATACATGAAAGTCTGTAAATTAAGCCCATGTAAGTCTTTTGAAGCTGTTCGAAGGAGGAGAATATTGAGAAAAAAGGTCTTGAGCTCCCCCATCCTCCATACACGATCCTCAAATGAAATAACAGGTAACCTTTGTGTTTCTTTGACAAACATTTTAGAGTTGCACGCTGTATAGAAGGGAATGCAATTCTAATCAAGTGCAGGAGTGCTCATCCTAATTGGCATTAGCAGAATCATTAGATGAAGTTTCATCATACGATTAAGGTCCTTCTTGTGGAGTATGCACAGAGGATACCTCAAGAACATAGAAATTTACTATTGTGAATTATGGGGTACTACATTACAATTAGTCGTTCTATTTGAAACAATCGATAATCAAAGTCCCATTGAGTGGAACTTATTTGTTTGGCACCATAACAAATGTAATTATGTCCTGGAACTACATGAAAGTCCCCGGAATCATTTCCTAATTAGCCTTGGCAGGGTTCGTGGTGAGACCAAATCCAAATGGGAAGAGGGGGTCATAATGTGAGTCCCCCACATTCATTGGAAGCTGATCAACGGTCTTGAACCATGTGCGTGGAAGCTTGCCGGTGAAACCATAGTCACCAAATAAAACATCGGCAACTCCTTGGCCTTCAGTTCCTGGAAGCCACGCAGCAACCAGGGCATCGATTGAGGAAACATATGGCTGGATCACAACAGGACGGCCGGAGATAATGACAACAACACACTTCACAGCCCCGCAGACATTCATTATGGTGCTTGGGCCAGGGTTGGGGATTGTCAAATTCAAGTTGTCGCCAAAAGTCTCTGCATATGGGAGTTCTCCTACTACAACAATGGCATAAGAGAATTTGTTGGACTTGACATAATCGGCATCTGGCTGCTCCTTGTAGACTACTTCGGTCTTTGGATCAACAGTATTTTCAATGGCTTTGAGGATTGTGGTACCTGCTCATGAGAAGGTTCAGGTTCATGCAAAAGGGTGAATTTTTCTTTTTCTTTTTTCTTTTTATGTACCAGGTGCATGTTAATAATAGATCATCTAAAAGGATGAGTTTGAGTTTCAATGTACCACTAGTAAGGTTGTTGCCACTTAGTCCTTGCCACTCTATTGTCCACCCACCACATTGGTAACCTAAATTGTCAGCATGGCTGCCAGCAACAAGTATTTTTGATGCCTTCTTGGGAAGGGGTAGCAATGGCATGTCTGCAGATTCACCATTCTTCAACAACACCAGTGATCTCCTAACAGCTTCTCTAGCCAATTCTCTATGCTCCTTTAAAGTGCAGTGGCATAAATGGTGTAAGGATCTTTCTGTTGTTTGTGAGGGGTCAAATTAAACATAATGAGCTACTAACCTGACTTCCAAGCTGGTGGACGAGGCTGAAATCTGCTAATGGGTTCTCAAATAGGCCCATCACAAACTTGACACGCAAAATTCTCTTTACTGCATCATCAATTCTGCTCATAGGGATTATTTTATTCTTAACCTGGTACGTTAGACCGTCAATGAATTCTGTATAGTTGTAGGGAATCATGACCTGCAATATGTCCATAGCAAACATAAGAACACTAAACTGCTAACATAATAGGTCACATTAACGTGATTTTGACTAAGCAGTGACATAATAGGTCACTGACTAACCATGTCAATGCCAGCATGAATTCCTGTTTGGATAGAATATGAGTAGTTAGCATGAGGGGGAGAGGTGATTCTGTCGATACCCTGCCAATCTGAGATGACAAAACCCTGAAACAAGTACAAGATTCATATGTTGCTCCCAGATGCTCTTTTCAATCTGACAAATGGCATGAAAATTCATGAATTTCTTTTTTACCCGAAAACGGAGAGTGTTCTTCAAGAAGCCAGTGACAAGATCATAGTTAGCATGCATCTTAATCCCATTCCAGCTGGAGTATGAGACCATAATGGTCGCAACACCCTTGATGATGGAATTGTAATAGCCCGGCATGTGTATGCTGAGCAATCCATGTCTGTCTATCACCGTGTTGTTTTCATTTATGCCATTTGTTGTTCCACCATCACCCACATAGTGTTTGGCACAAGCAGCAACCTTGTATCTGTGCAAAAGAAAGCAAGAACAAGTGGAAGTAACAGCTTAATAAGGTAAAGTTGTTTAGAGACTTTCTGGGAACCTGAGATGATCTTGTAAGTAAATCTAATTGGAAGTTTGGGGGTACACGATGTAAAACGCATGATAGTTGGAGGGGGCTAAGTGTTTTTTCCCTAACAAAAGTGAGAGGAAGATTAATATGGATTAACTTTTATGAAATTATCATCATGGTGAAGCCATTGGCAGACTGACGCACCAATTGGCTAAAGTTAAACCGAAACACAAAATACTCAGATTACCCTCTTCATGTATTCCCCCTCCTAATAACCCAACATGCCCAGTTTCCCCCCCACCACCACCCCCCCCCCCCCCCCCCCCCCCCCCCCCCCCCCCCCCGGCCGAAGAAACAAATCCTGGAACACCATCTATATTATGATTATGATGATTATGAAAGACCAAACGAACTATATTAAATAATTGGTTCAGATCTCAAACTACAGAAACAGTAGTGGTCCTATTTTATACTTTTCTTGTTTCATTTATTTCTAAAATATTGCTCTTTTTTATTCTAGTTTCTTTGTAAACATGATTAGAGGATCCATGGTCCATACTCCATAACACTTGGTCCTCAACCAAATATATAGGTCCAAAGCTGTTACTTTCAAGTGACCAATTAAACAAAAGGTTTACATTTGGCCTTCCTAATTGACTATAGGTGTACCGGCACTGAGAGAGACAAGGGTGGATTTTACTGCAGACAAAACATGACAAGGATTTGGCATAGTTATATGATGCAATATAGACTAAAGAATGATTATGGACCAGCCTAAACTTCGGAGCTGACTGTGGAAAATGCATACCGTTCTCTAGACAAATAACATATTTTCTTATAACGCAAGAATCCTACTTGCCAGTTTAGGATTTACCAAAAGCAATTGAATTCTACTTATGTAACTTTGTGAGTTAAGATCCAATGATCATTATTAACTTCATTAAATTACCTAAACAAGTTGATCATTAGTTGATGTTCTGAACTATAAAAAAAATAATAATAAAAAGAAAGAAACATCTGAGTGAAAAGGTTCTTGCCAAGATTCTTACTTTCCAGCAACAAATGGAACACCCTTGTGAGAGTTAGTGGGTATGTCCCCTTGTAACCCTGGTACAATCTCCGTCATTGCCTGAACAATCTTGGGATCTTCGCTGTAGCTTTCGTAGCACCGACCCCATCTAGGATCTCTACAAACCTGCACAGGCAGAACTAATTAGGACTCACAACTTCAGTTGAAGAGTCTGTCGTCCCGATAGCAAGCAGTAGATGGATTCAACTTAGTTACCGCTATGCAAGGTGCAAAAACATATGGGATGCCTGTAGCTCTAACTTCAAGTGCAGTTGCAGCCCCAATCCTCTTAACAAGTTCAGGGTCTCTGGTCAATCAGAAGGAAGCTCGATCACAGGTGATACATTTTAATGATAAAATTGATTATATTGACATCAATAAATTCTTATCGTTCATGGATTTCTGATATTGTAGTTTTTAGACAGACTAAAAGCCAGCAGTTAAGAAGACGAGAAACAAAAAGAAATCAAATGCCATGTTGTTCTTTTCCTAGGTTCTTCAGTAATTAAGCAACTATAAAGACTAAAGACCAGCATTGAAACACAATGGGGAAAAAATACTGTTGGCATACATGCAATCATCCATCATAGGATTTGACAGTACATGCCAATGCATTTCCCTGTTCTTTCCTATGTTTGTGCTTTTAAGACAGACTATAATCAACACTTTTATAAATTCAATGGAATCAAATTATTGATCAACCATGCCTTTTGCTTTGAGCATTTTTCTTCATCTTCAAATATGGGTTTTGCATCTTCAGCCTCTAGTGAAAGCAACTAGCTCTTGATGTTGTCAAACTTCATACATCCAGCTTTACTTTAATTTTATTTAATTGCTGTTAGGTATATGTTATAACAATTTGTTTCGTCAACAAAGCATTAAAATGAACAACTTCGACCAATATCAGCATCCAACAATTTCCGAATGAAAATTACTATCTAGGGAGCTATTTGAAACATATGGACAATAAAATGATTATTATAAGTAGCAATTTTATAGCAATGAAATTAATTCACAATTTATACAAAACTAGGCATATACCACTTATAGTTGAACAAAGAAGTTTTCCTCAATACTCAGTAATAAGACCAGGCCGAACAAACAAAGATGGAAATATTAATATTGGGAAACTTCTTGGCAAGGGCCTGTGCACCCTTGGATTAGTTGGCACGTTGTTCTTGAACACCCGGTGCCAATAAAAGAAAAAAATGGAAATATTAATATCAGGTTGTTTTTCTTGCCTGGTAGCGCCAAGTCCAACATTGTGGGGAAAAATTGTTGCCTTGTAGACATTGTTGTGGCCATGAACAGCATCAATCCCATAAATCATTGGAATTCCAAGGCGAGTCGATAAAGAACCCATTTGGTATTCATTCACCATGTTAATCCAAGTCTCTGCAGAAGCCTCCTTAGCTGGAACACTCCCTCCTCCACTTAAGATACTCCCTGCCAAAGGAAGTATTTTTCTTTTAAATGCTCGTTACCTACAAATGCGACATTTTTAACTTTGTTTTTCTTCCCTTGAAGTCAGATACAGAAAATAAATATGATAGGTGATTATTACCAATGAAGTACTTCTTCATCACCTCAGCTGATGCAACACTGCGGTCAATCTGCACCATTTGGCCAATCTTTTCCTCCAAAGTCATCCTGCGCATTAAATCCTTGATTCGAACATTCACTGGCTGTTTTGGGTCTTTATATTTCATGAATTCTGCTTCTATGAAGGCTGCCCAAAAACATAAGAGCAGAAGCCCCATCAAGGAAATGGGAGATCCCGCCATTTCCTGTTTGCAAAATGCCTTCATATTGTAATGAAGTAAAAATAATGAGGATCATAGTCAATAAGTTCCTCGAGTATACCACATGGTCAATGTATGAAAGGATTAAAGATAAGTGCATAGCATCAGACGTTAAAAAAGAGAAGATACATTTCAAGGTAAAACTTACAAATCACAAACTATGTCACATATTAATTAAATGATTAAGCTCACAATTTTCCGTTAGCTTAAAGTTTACTAGATAATTGGCAATTTAGCAGGGTACTAAAGTAATGCTTCTGAACAAAAAACTCCGACAACAAATTGTATCTCCTTCCAATTAACTACTTCGTAGCTGGGTCCAGTCATTAGGCAGAAGTTTAATCCACACATGAGAGGGGAAGTGTTAGTATATTAATTATATGATCATACGCATCACTTCCAATTATTCTAATTAAGCTTTTGGGACACTCAGAAACTTAACAAACTAAGCTATGAAAAGTAACCACAAAAAAGAAATGAAAATGAAATAAAGAAAGGGAATATAGACAAGGGAACATTTCAATAAATGCTCCTAAGACAGAAGGCAGAAGTTGATGAAGTTAAAGGATGTCATTGGAAAAAAGAAAACTAATTTCGAAATACAAACCAAATTTTGATACTAATGCAAAAAGCACGCGTATACGGTGCATCCGAAACATAAAGAGGTACATGGTGGATAGTGAAAAGAAAGTAGGAAAACCATGTAAACACGCATACCAAGAATATGATTCTCATAACTGCATTGGGTGTTATATCGGGTCAACAAATAATATGAGAACCCCCTTCCCCATTTTTCCCCTTTCATAGTCCAAAAAAATGTTGTCAAGTCTTCTGAACATTGGCCAGCCTCGTCAACATTTTAACTAAGAAAAATTATATTCATCTCCACATACAATAATTTTTTTTTTCTTACCAAATGTGTGGTATATGGATAATGAGTAGAATAATTCAATAAATTTAAGAATAATAAAATCACAAAAAAAAAGTTAAAAAAATTAAAAGAAAAAGATATGACGTGGAATGTGTGGGGATGATGAATAGCTAAACTCATTTTTGAAAGTATAGTCTTTAGCTGTTTTTTTTTTTAAAAGGCTATGTTGCTTAGATAAATTTAAAAAATTACGTTTTTCTTTTTTTTTTAATTGAGGGAGCATTTACGAGAGCCCATAGTTACGCCCTTTTGGAAAGGAAAAAAAAAAAAAAAAAATTAGTACTTCAGCACTGAATTTCAGAAGATACCGCAATATGTAAAGTTTCAACTTAGAGAGTACTAGCCCTCCTAACGATATTAAATTAAAAAATAATTTGAAAATTGAACCGGATGCATCTTCGTTTTGCGAATTGAATTCCATCTTTCAGGGCCTAGGAGGTACTAACCTATCATTTCTATCTTTTTTTCATCTGAAAAGATGGAAAATAACTTAAAGAGTGCTCCACGGCCCACGGGTAAATTATTCAATGTGCATTGTGCTCTGTTCACGTGCTCTTGTCAGGCTAGCATCATCACGTCATCACGTCTAATAATTAAGGGAAAAAAATTGTCGTTGCTCATCATTCCATATTATATATTTTAAGATTATTTATGATTTTATTTTATTCTTATTAAATTAATTAAATTATCCAACTTATCATTCATACATTACATGTTTATTATAAAAAAAATAAAAAAAAAATAAATATGATATGTTGTGTATGAAAATAATAAATAAAATTATTTAAAATATTTTCAATATTATCAAAAAATTTATCGATTATATTTTTTTATTTAATGATTAAGTGAAATATTTTTTTAATAAATTTATAATTTTTAAATCTTTAAAGAGTTTAAAAAAATATTTAGAAAAAAATTTACAGAACTTTTGGTGACTTTCCTATGTGCGTGTAGTATACCCAAAAATTAAAATTTAAAAGATTATAGTAAAATGTTTAATTTTTTTCTATTAAATTTAAAGGACAAAAAGCAGATCTCATTATCTCTCTCCTTCTATCGCATCCGCGAAAAGAAAAATATATTTAATTATAGTTTTTTCAAAAATAAAATAAAAATATTATTCTAAAAATTAGATTTTATCATTTTAAATTAAACTTGATCTATCATATTTTAAATGACTATTTATTAAGCAATATAATCAGTACAGATAAAAAAAAAAAATCATGAGAGATTAACTCCATAAATTAGAAAAATAATATTTATCTGAATTATGACATCATTAATGAGCTTGTGCTATTAAAAACAGGCACAAAGTCGAAACCAAAAATGATATACCAGAAAAAAAAAAAAGAAAAAAAATGGTCATGACATCTAAAAAGCTACCGACAAATTTCAAATTAAACGTTGGGCAACGAAAACTCCAAAAACAGAGTTGAAGGAATATACATCGGTAATATGATAATGAATCGCAAGAATCCAATCAGAAATGAAACAGTGGAGAGTTGCTTCATAGAGAGGAATCAAAGTATACTTTCTTCCAATAGAAAACTACATGATACGCACATCACATAGCAGTAGCAGTTTCCCCTTTTTTGTTCTCTTGCATTTGCCATTTCATTGTCCAACAAAATAAATTGAAAAAAAAAGGGGGAAAATACAAACGAAATGAAAATCAATTTAGGGGAAAATTACTGTCTACGGAATGCGATCAACTTCATACTCACAAAATTTTAAGAATGTGCGGTTCCTGCGAAAATTTGATGGGAAGTAAAAGAAATTGAACTCCGAATCACACTGGTTTTACCGCTCTTTTGATTTCTATAAAAGATACAAACTCATCAAAACTCAAAATGCTTTCCAATCTCCAGGGCACCAAGGAATTCAAGATAAGTACTATAAATCTTTACAGACATTTATCTCAGCAAACAAACAGAGCATCAAAGATTTTGCACACAGAAGAAGAACTAGAATCGTAGGTGTGGGAGAGATGGAGAAGGAAGAGAGAGAAGAGTTTCAACTTACAGAAGTGTAAGAGAAAACTCAAATGGGATAGCCACTGCGCGTCTGCTACTTCAGAGAGAGAGACAGAGAGAGAGGGGTTAATTGATGGGAGCTGTAGTTTGGAGAAGAAAGCTGGGATTGAGCTGGTATTTATAAAAATAAAAATAGAAAATGTCTTCTTTTATTCCAGTGAAGAAGAGGTAGGCTATTTTATAATTCCACAGCGGCTCAACCTCTTAATTATTACAATTTTTTTAAATTTTTATATAAAATATAATAATTAATTTAATTTTTTAAATTTTAAAATAATAATAAATTTAAAAAATAATATCTTAATAATATTTTATTTAATTTTTAACTTTCATCTCATTTCATTTCAATTTATTATTTAAAAATAATATTCTAAATTTAGGACTTCTATCTTATAAAAGAAAGATATATATTCGTGAGGTTAGAACCCGCTGAACTACAAGTCATAAAATAAGATTGTAATTTATTTAACAAATAAATCGATACTGAAAAAATAATACAAATATAAGTAATTAAAAAAAGAGATAATTATGATCTAATCGTAATAGCTGGGATTTGGCTCCCATTAATACTATAAGATATTGCTAGTTTAGTTTCGTGATTGCACTCAGTTCAGTTAAGTTCGGTTTAAATTTAGACATTTTCTAATATCTAAACACTCAACTCTCAAATCATTAAATTTATTTCAACTCAAAAATTTTTTACACGTGAAACTCACAACTTTTTTCAACTCAACACATATTTACATGTGGATTCATAACTTTTTTTAATTTCTCATAAATACATCTAAATTCATTTTAACATTTAAATACATCTAAACTCATCTTAAGTGAGCCACATAAAACTCACTTCACCATCTCATCTTACTACAATTCATAGAGAATTTAATTCCGCCCAACTTCAAAACCTAGCCTAAGATTGTTGACTATAAGATATTCTTTCCGTCCTCCACAAACATATTGTTTATTCCACATAATGGTTTTTTCCCCAGAAGATTGCTAGAAATGACTTCCATATTGTATTCCAAATTAGATTTCAGAAAAGACCAAAAAAAAATTCTTCATGCAATGGTGCAAGGGAATCCACACAACTATTGACTCCACCTATTTTTGTTACATAATTTAATCACTCGCAATAATATAAGAGTTTTTATCTTCGTTTTCTAGAATAATCTGAATATATGGATTCTATAATATGGTTTTTTTTTTCACCACAAGAAAAGGCATTTAATAAATTAGGGAGTAGTGTTATTCTCTCTCAAAAAATATCAGATAAATAATATTTGTATTCATCTTCAAAATATTAGGAAGAGAAAAGAAGATCATTAGATTTATTTTACAATATAAAAAATTAGTAGTGCTAGATAAAATTATAAATTTATAAAATTATAAATTTATAAATTTTATAAATTTTACAAGTCATGCCCTCCTAAAATAGTATTTTCGGTTTTACCGATTCCGGTTTGGTTCGATCCGGTTTTCCAGTTTTTAATATATATTAAATCTCTAATCTCTTATACTTATATATATATTAATATATATAAATATTAGTAATACACTAATACTATTAGTATATAGTAATACCATTGGCATAGTACTATTATTATATGTTAGTGATAATATAGTAATTAATATTATAATGTATATTAATATTACTAATATATTTATCAAAATGAATATATTGAGAATTTATTAAGCTATAAAATGTAATAAATATATATTTTATATTTAAAACATATGATCAAATAAATGTTTATATTTAATACTAAAATTTTATATTATAAATTATAATATACGTTATTTGATATATAATTATATTTTATAAATATTATATAGAATATAAAAAATATTATACAGAATATTAAAAATTAATTAAAAATATATAAATATGAGAATCGGCTGGTCCGGTCTTAGACTGCCCTCTCCCAATTTATTTCTTCTTCATTTTCGCAACCCCAATTTTCAAGACTCGAGTTGTTAGAATCTAACTCAAAGGCATACAAAACACAACGTTAACATATAGTGTTGGGAATTTAATAACATATTAACTATGATGTCTTCTTGATCGTGGAAGCGTAGACTTTTAATATATTCATACATGTGGGTGTACTGAATCGTTCCCATCGAATACAAGTTATAAAAGTTTTATTATAATACAACTTGTTATCACGTTCACCAATGGCAATGGCTTTTAATGTAATTAAATTGAACGTGCCTCCTCTGTCATCCTCCTCCTGCGGATCTAAACTCATCTTGATGTTGAGGCTGGGGTCACCCTGATGACGCATGTTTGACTCCGAAGTCAGAGGTGGTTCCTTGTCGCTACACGTTGTAATTTGTTCATTGTTGTAAATTGTCGCTTCATGTTGTAACTTGTTCATTGTAAGCTTGCGGCTTCATGTTGTAGCTTGTCGCTTTACATTGTAACTTGCCCATTTTAAGCTTGCGGTTTCATGTTGTAGCTTGTCGCTTCACGTTGTAACCTATCTGTAAGCTTGTAGCTTCATGTTGTCAACAACATTATCTTTTTTGCTTTATCTTTATTTTTGCGGTCATTCACTTTCAGGGTCTCCTCTCTCTCTCTCTCTCTCACCCGACCTAGGGGTTTTGGCGCAAGGAATTATGGGGTCCGTGTCGGGCATAGGGATTGCTGTCATCCAAAGATTTACAGTTCACCCTGCTAGAGCCGAACTCATCCCCGACGACCCCACCGACCGACGACTCCCTGCTTATACTGTCCTCGTTTACCTTCGTTAGTCAATTGGTGCCTTTAGTGATATCGTTGACGAGGCTGATATCTCTGCACTTTTTCTTTGAGCCAATTTCTTTGATTTTTGCCATTGATCTCTCGAATGCGCTTTATCCCTCCTAATCCTTTAGTTTTTTCGTTTTGCATTGCTGTGCTTTATTTTGATATGCAACTGAAAAAAGAAGAAGTGTCATTAGCGTATCTAAGCCCTTGTCCGCTGTCGTCGGCTTGGAGGGGATGAAAATCTCCCTAAGAGTTAAACTGCGTCAGGGAGACTCCGGTTGCCTCCTCGGGGGAGAGGCGGGTTAGCAAAACACCAATCTTGCTTGCACAATGGAAAGAGCCACTGGTTTATCTCTCCATCGAATTAAATTAGCCAAAGGTGTACATTCATGAGCCCTCGCTAAACTTTCAATCAATTCTTGCCAATATCCACTCCAGGGGCGGAGGGAAAAATACGAGGTACTCTATTGCTTAGTTTGGCTTTTATGGAAGCTTTAACAATTTATGAACTAGTTGTAGCCTTAGCGCTTTTATTTGTGAATCCCTTTGTTTAATCCTATAACAATACTTATTTTTTTTTTAGGTTATTTCCTTGGACTTACCACTCCTGCTTTTAAAATGTATAAATAATTTAAATAATGAGATCAATTCTAAATTAAAAGAAATTTAATTAAGAAATTTACTTTTTTAGTCATTTTTAGTTATGTTCTAAAGGGTCCGCTTTAAAGAAATAAAAAAAGGAAAACAAACAAATTGTTGATAAAACTCCAAAATGGCATTTTCTTTTGAACCCATTTTTTTTTTTTTATCCTTATAATTCAGGAAAGACAAAAAAATTTTAGGGTAGCAAACATTCTCTTTCCTCCAAGTAGTACTGTGGTTGTGGAGTCTAATTAAATAATCCAGGCTGTTCTTTGGTGTAATGGGGGCCGGAGTAAGTATTCGGGTGATCGGAAGGCTGGACCCGCTCTCCGTCGTGGGAGGGACAAGGTGTCACGACCCCGTCCTAGGAAGGACGGAATCCTGACTTACATGCCTGTTCTTTTCTTTTCTATTTTCTTTCTTTTTCTTCTTCTCACAACATTTTCTTCTCTTTCTTTTTCTAATAACATGCGATCGGCTAGACATGACACACGTGCACTTTAAATTTTTTATTTAATAAAAGGGAACACCTAATGGACATTTTATTTGAACATTCATTCTTAAGAGACTCTCAGAGTCCATCCCAAAATAAAATATCTATACGTAACATAACCCATCATTCGTAACATAACTGTCCTCGTTAGGAAAGGTCCTAAGCGTCTGCCTCTCCCTCTGCAGTAATGCCTTACTCCCCAGCCTTTTCATCATTACCTGGACGTTTAAAACATTTAACACAAAATGAGTCGAATACTCAGTAAGTAGTACACCATACAGTGAACATACTAGGCATCTATTCTTTTCTTTTGAAACATGCATACATAAACATTTTTGCTATTCTTGACAATGCTTTCATGCATAACAGTTTAACGAATAAGTCATACCTTCATGCATAAACATTTCATTGCTTTCATGCATAAACATTTATTAGCTTTCATGCATAAACATGCTTTTCATGCTTTTCATCTTTTCACTTTCATAGGCTATTGCACATTGTTACGCCCTGCGTGCTAGGGTTAGCGGTCCTGTGGCCAATGGATTCGCTCGTGGCTACGAGTTGGAATCCCATTCCGTTAGGGTGCAGCACTGGGTGTACTACCAGTACTACTACCCGGCACTGCAATCTGCCCATTCATTCATTGGGTACCCCTTTTCATTCATTCATGTGGCCGTTACGTATTTTCATATAATAAATCGTTCATTCATTCAGTCATTTCTTTCTTTCTTTTATTCATGTCAGTCCTTTCAGTCCATTTCATCATTTAACAGTTCATTCATGGAAAACGTAATTTAAAAGCATGAACTTATCATCTTTTCATTTAACAGTGCATTCATGAAGGAACATCATTTTCAAAACATGAGCTTAAACATCATTATTCATGGCATCCATAAAGCATCAGTTCATAGGGACAATTTAACATAAGTTTGTAGGGACATCTTAAAATGCTTTTCTTTGCATTATTTAAAACATGAGTTTATATGGGCATTTTAAAACACTTTCTTCGCGTCATTAAAAGCATCAGTTCATAGGAGCATTTTCAAACTCAGTTAAAGCATCATTTGAAGCATAATGTATGAAACATTCATTACCTTTCCTTTGCAATAAAACATTCTCATCATCTTTCTTACTTTGATGCACATGCATTTTCATGAAAAAGATACATTTTCATGCTATACTACATATAGGGATAATCAATAAGTTTATTGAGAGCATGTATGGAAACCTCATGACTTAGAACCTACGTGCATGCATTACCTTATACACATACACACAATTATAATCAATAGGGTGCTTAACAGGGGCTATCGAAAAAAGGCTTGTACATACTATATTCATTTACTCTTTTCTTTTAGAAGAACATTTACGATAAGAGAGAGAGCCATTCTTTCATAAAGAGAGCTTTGTGTAAGAAGCATGGTTATAGCTACTTACCTGGGAGCTTTACTAGTGAGTTCCTTTGAACTTGAAAATAAACCCATATTCAATGAAATGGAATAAATACATCAATATTCATTTCACTTTAAGCTTACTAACTGACACCCATACACGCTCACTAAACTTCCCAAGTTGGAATTAAAACGTTTCCTTTAACCCATTTTAGCTACATACATGGCACTAAGTCAACTCTTAGTATCCTCCTTCCAATATTTAAAGAACCCATGAAAGCATGAAGCTTACTTGTTGTCCCTCTTTAAAGACTACCCCATTTTCTATACAAGGGATAGGTAGGTATCATGAGTTAAAATGTATACATCGTAGGGATTTATTTAAGCATAGCAGGGAACAAGGAAGTACCACCCAAATCTGGAAATTTTATCAAAAGGGCACTTTGACAGCTTTGTAACATCATGTGGAAGTAAATCTAACAAAAAGCCAATGCCCACAAGAGGGTTGGTTTTTGTCACTTATTCTTCAAGGGTTCTTCCTACTATGGTTTATCTTTTGGTTAGCCAAGGAGTGAGGTTGAGCAAAAGGGGTAAAACGGCTGGTTTAAGCTTCCATGATGGAACATAATTTCAGAATTTTACAAGGCATGGACAGCTAGCAAGTTCTAGTATTTTCATGGCTCAAACATCCTTCACTTAACTAAAATCCTATCTATACAATTAAACAATATAAGAGTGGTAAAAACTCAAGAAAGCCTTATATATGTATACATATTATGAAAACAGTCTCAATAAAGAGATACAACTCTTGGTAATTTACGAATCCCTAAAGTAAGCTTACTAAATTAATTTATAAAGTCTTGGTGGCTTACTTAGGCCATAAATCTTAGGGAAACATGTTTAAACTATAAACTTTAACTCCATTAATTTAACACATAAATACATGACTTTAACAAGGTTAAAACATGGCTTAAACTTGATAAAACATAAGGGTGGACTACAAGTTTACTTTGTGCAACACACGGTAGGACACTAAAACAGAACAAAGCATATCTCACAAAACATCTTCATTCCTCTATTCGGCTACCACCCAACTAGAGCAGTTAATAGAGGGAACAAATGAGAATTAAACTTAGAAATTACTATATAGAAATCGGTTCACACAATATTCCGAAAAACCCCAACTCACTAGAAGATTCGTGGAAGGTGTGTTACCTGGTTGGGTCTCTTTTGAAGCCACAAAGTACACGGCAACAAGAAGAGAAAGGAAAATCCGAAATCTCAAAGCTGGACACAAACAGGAAATTTCTTCAAAAAAATAAACCCTAGATTAAACCCATAAATCTAAGATTTCGAAATCAGAAATTAGAGTCATAGAAATCCACTTACAAGGTTGATTTCCTTGAAGAATTTCGGTGGGAAGCTTAGGTTTATGAAATGAGAGAGATCGGCTTGAAGAAATGAGAGGGATCGCGCGGCTTGGGTGAAACCGAAGGGTTTCTTGTGTGAAGAAGGAGACTGGTTTTCTCTTTTCTTTCGTATTCCTTGTGACTGACGGATGAGAGAAGGAGGAAGAAGTCCAATAGCTTGTTGAGGAAGCCGGCGTGTAGGAGAAGCAAGGAGATTTAATTGGCTTGCTTGGGAAGCTGCGGTTAGGGGAGAATAAAGTCAATGAGTTTAATCAAACTTATCCCATAAGCTAGGAGATAAATAAAAAAGAGTTTGGACCATTTCTTAAGTAAATAAAATTAAAGGGTTTAAAAGAAATATTGCGAAGTCATAAAAATCACACTTTTGAATTATTTCATAACCCACCTAAAAATAAAAGCACACCCATCTTTAAAATAGATTAGTAAAATATTAAAATGATAAAATTCTTTATCTCAAAATATTTAGCTTAAAAATATTTTTAATAGATGACGTAAGGACCTATGTAGTAGGACTCGGGTATTACACAAGGCGACCTTTGTCTCAACCCAACCCTTTTGTCCCTGCAGGAGGTAGGTTGTTCGGGCAGTTTAAGACTGGACCTGCTCCCATCCTTTGACATTACGTAATTAATTCTTGACTGAAAAATAAGCAAGCTATGATAACTTTATCCTTAGTTTCGTATGAGTTAGACTTTGCAAACCTGGACTATTTGGCCTATGACACGATGTGCTTGCTGCTTTTTACTATGTTGTTGATATTCACGTTCATTGGTACAACATTCAGGTAGTCGAAGGACCCAACCCGCACTCTATCAGGGAGAGGTCAGGATGCCTCAAGTCAACCTGCCCCTTTAGTCCCCGAGTAGGTAATTCAGATAGCGATGTGGTTGCTCCGCTCATTCGCCGCTTCTTTGTATGATCAAAATCATCCTACAATAAATTGTGTTTTATGTTGAGAATATTTGGTTTACAAAAAATATCTTAAAAGTTAAAGTTTGCACATTGATATGGCTTATTGTGTATACATAAGATTTTAAAACTTTATTTTTACTATATAAAGTAAATCTATTGTATCACATCTAGCCATGTTAATATATAAACTTTAATTTTATTTCCTTTTGTGAACTTTGATATTTCCTTTTATAAAGGAAATGGAATAAATAATTAAAATTATTTTATTAACTAGTTAGTGTGGAAAATATATAATCTATATTATTAATAATATTGACACAATTCAATTTATAATATTAAAATCTGTAAAAAAATTTTTTACAAGTTAAATCTTGTTACATCATCTATATATATAATTTACTTCACATTCGTTTTTGAATAAATATGATTGAACTGGATTAGAAATAAATAATTTAACTTTATTTATTGAATACTCTTGACTGGCCGCTAGCCCACTAGATGGTCATGGATCCCAACATCAACAGTTGTCAAAAGAGGCAAGGAGGAGCTGGCTTCCGGCATCGTCTATATATTTCATATTTGATAAGAGAAAAAAAAATTAAAAAATTATGTATATTGTGTAACATGAACATAATAAATATAATTTTTCAAAAAATTTTAAGCGCATCTTGTATAAGTTATTTTTTGTAGCCAAGTTACTGTATTAAAAGTTTTTGAAATCAAATCAAAGTTCTTTTCATCATGAAAAACGGAACAAATGATAAGATTGGCCAAGGATAATGAACTCTTTAGTCAAATGAGACTTTCATTCATCATGTGAATGGGATAAAAGGATAAGACCGACAATTGTGGATTTAAAAAATACACTTAATCGTAAATGAAAAAAAATAAAAGCTTTGTAGTCCTCCTCGGATATGTTCTTGAAACATTATTTTTAGTTTGTGTTGGAGACGTGTCCTACCACTAACCAGAATGCCCCCCTTGCAACCAATAAAAGTAGCGGTTCGGTGTGCCTGATGCACACATCTGATATCTAAGTAAGCGATATACATAATAAGTTATTACCAAAAAAGTAATCAAGATGAGTTGTGTTACCTAAACATGTTGCCCGCTTCTTGTATATATAGGTGTAGGCGGTTATTGTTAGGCACTAATGATGATCATCCTATTTGGTCTTATCTTCATGTTCTGTTGACTTTATGCTCAACCCGAGAATGTTAGATTCATCCCAAGTTCCTGGATCAATTATCCATTCTACCTTATTTGACAGTTACAAGATGGGGTCGTATAAGTCTGTAAGACTCCATCAACTTGATCCTTACCATCTGTTGGGTTGAGCCTTTAAACTAGGACCACTCCTTATTAAGGGCTAAACGAGTCATTCCAGTTACCTCGCTAATTCCCTTTGTGTGGACATGAGGGAATTAAATTGCTGACGATACTACCTCGCTTGCCTGTTGACCAACCTCAGATATGGGCTATAACGGCTACATTTGGACAAACGTGGCGATCATGTAGTGGGCATTTGATCGACGCCCTTTTTGGAAGGGAATCTAGTAAACACCCTGCCTAGTGCCTGGCGATTCATTTTCCTAGGCCTTGGAAATTTCAGACGTCAGTGACTTTTTCGTGACATGTGTCACTCTTACTTAGCCAACTTCTCCTTTCTGTTACATCACCAGATCATGCAATGATGATGCTGTCAGCCCCCTCTGATTTCCTTTACTCGATTGTGTAGCCGTCACCCCTACTCATTCATAACCTTCTGTTTCCCTTCTTCCCGTTTACTTGCATTATCCTTGCTATCTTTGCACTTTATCTTGCGTCTCTTCTTTCCCCTTCGCTACAAGATTTAATGGTGGAATTTCTATAAGTTTTAGGAATCTTGCAAAAATTCCATAAGTTTTCATGAATCAACAAATCGTATAGGTTTTAGTCTGTCAGCATAGTTAGTGTTACCACTCATAATGGTAACAAAAGTGCGATTTTATTTATTTGAAATAGTTAGAAGTGTTAGAATGCGATATAGTTTACGCCATTAGATTTAGAGAGTTATTTAAGATTTTATGGCACAATAAATTCATTTTCAATTTTCAGAAGAAACACTTGTTCGAAAATGTGTTTTGTTTATTTCCAGACACTTCCGAGTTGAATTTCGCTAAACGAATTGCACAATTAGGTTAGTGTATATATTTAGGATTTTAGAGTGCAAACTTTATTTTCACTTTTCTCGAAGTGAATAGTAATCTCGATAATAGCACTAAGTACAATGTTTTTAAAATTACAGTGTAGAATGTCCAAATTAGGTTAGAAAAGTTTTATGTGGACACTTGGTAAGATCTTAGCCATATTTGATGAATAGTATTGGACACTTGGCACCAAGAAGAATCATGAGATGGAAATGTGAAGAAAATCAAGGTGTGAGATCATGCCACCTAAGCAAAACCCTATTCCATCCAACCATCCAATTTGTGTAAAACCAAAGAGGGTTTCAACTCTAGTGAAACCTTAAAGATTTGGAATCTAATTGAAACCCCAAAAAGTTTGGAGGAAACTGACCCCAAATTGATTTCAAAACTATATTGGTTCTTATTTCTAGCATTGTGTTTAATCATTTGATTAAATCACTTCTATATGCTATTAATCCCTCAAATTCATGTTATGACGTCATTATTCAACCCTTGAAACCATGAAAATTTGATTGGATTAAGAAAAATTAGATTTGGGCTTGATAACATCTCAAACCCTAATCAAACACTTTTTAAACCCCAAAATTAAGCTCGCTTGTTAGGCCCATTAGACCTACAAATTTTGGCCACCTTGGCAAAACTTATTGAGGAAGTTTCCACCCTCTCAAGAATGACCATCCACTACTTATGACAACCCTCAAATAGTCCTTGATGGGAAAGGGAAGGCCACCTCACCACCACCTTCTATACGCCACCTCTAAACAGCTCATGCCTTGGGCAGTTTGTCCCTCACTTTGACCAAGACTTTCATCATTCAAGTATCATTCAAAAGCCTCACTTCATTTTTCAGAATGTGTCAGAGGCGTGCAGGCCATTTCCTCACTCATTCATCCCTTTCATTTCCATTCTTGGAGAGAACACAGAGTTTTCTCTTGGGCAATTTTTTGAGTTTTATTGCCTTCAGTTTTCGAAGCCTTTGTAACTATTAACTCACTAAGATTCCTTCATGAAAGTTGTTCCTCTTTGAGTTTAATTTTTGTGATTACCTTTTTTTGTTTGATTTCATGATTGTTTGGTTTATAAAAAGTTATTTTAACCATAGAAAGGTCAATCTGAGTGATAAATTGGCTAATATGTTGTACTTTTGAGTTTTGAATAAGCTAATGGACAAATCTTGGTCCAAACTTTTTTATAGAGTATTGCTAACATGTTTATATGAATGTTTGTTAAGGATTATTTGCATGATAAAAGCTTTTGATGAAATATTTTCTCAGATCTAAAAACTTAGAAATTAGAAGGAGAAAAACAGTTTCTGTTATATGAAAGTTTGGATCTTTTATGGTTTAATCTTACTCTAATGGTTTTTATTTTTTTATTTGATGATTTAAGCCTCTGATCTACATATTAGGATATTAGTTTGAATATTTTTTGTGTTTGTTTCAAAGATATGAATTTTTATGTAAGAGAATACTTGGTTGGGTAAAAAATTTGATGATTTCAGGGGTTCGGTGGGAAACATCTACAGTTTTCGCATGCACTTTGAGCACCTAGCGTGATTTGAGTGCCACCAAAGATGGAATGAAATGATATGGTACCAACAATTGAGAAGATTGCAATGTCGAATCGATCCCATTGATAATGCATCCAATGACGACTTCCTAAGGAATGGGTTCGCAACTTGTGGCCAGAGACAAAGTTAGCTCCAAAAGACCACAAAGTCTAACACACAGGGTGTCACGATGTGTATCGGTCAATGAAAGTGAAAATTAGATAAGTATAGTTCAATTGTGTGTAATATTGCATGGCCTTTAAAAAGAAAAGAACTATGTGAACTATTATTTTTAATTAATGTATGGTATAACTATTTATTGAGTATTAGACTATTTTTGCATTAAATGGTTTAGTGTGCCATGTATTGCAGATGATGAGGTTGCAGGGCAAGACATGACTCCAAGAGAAGAGACAGATGCTTAGAATTGAGTGTTGAGAAAATGTTTTGAAATGTAGCCACAGTCCTTTCCTAGGAAGTAGTTGTTAGACTAATATTTGTATTTAGCCCTATTTAATATAGAAAATTTTATTGTACTAGAAGTAAAACTTGAGGCATTAATATTACATCTATCACCAAACAACAGAAGGCACTTTCAGAAAAGTATTCTCATATGACGACCAAATGCCAGACTAGTATTTCAAACCTTGAGTTATGTGAAAAGTATGTATGGAACTGAGTATATAGAAAAAAGATACCTCCAAACTAATTCAACATTCGCGTTGTTACCTTGCAGAAAGACCAAAAGTGCCACAATTCATACATCATTGTGCAATAGTTACTTAATTCCTATAACAAGTCATGGATATTTTTTAATGAAAGCAATTATGCTTGCGACGGTCTTGAATTAGCACGTTATAAGATGACATTGCTGTGACTTATGACATTGCTGTGATGGTTCTTTCCATACTGGTAATGATATTTTTGCCCCTAACTAATTTTGATGGTGTATAGATCCTCGTCAAAGAATTTCTTGTAAGTACACTTGGTCTAATTTAAGAAAAATATTTCCAGTCCAATGACCCCAAGATTAAGGCTCCGTTTGGATTTAGAAAGTGTTTTATTTTATTTTATTTCATCATTACAACTTTTTTAAATTATCATATAAAATATAATAAATAATTCAATTTTTTCAAATTCCAATTCAACTTTTTCAAATCTTAAAATAATAATAATATTAAAAAATAATATTTTAACGATATTTTTTTTAACTTTTATCTTTCATCTAAAATCATTTTATCTCATCTTGAATCTAAACTAGCCAATGAATGGTGAGTTTCAAACCTATGGTGTCTGGTTTATAAGACATTGCTTTATGACCACTATGCCACTCCTTGGGGTTTAGACCAATACGATTCTAATGGTCATCAATTAAACTTTTTCTTGGCAGGCTTGAACAAAGCGTGTAGAATAAAGCAAATAAAAAAGGGTCAAATTTCGAGACGCATATTCACGCCGAGTACCTGACCTTCTGCTCCAATGTATTAACATGGGATTGAGGCAAGAGTTTCCCTCAAAGAACAGCCGAGGCCTTCGTTAATTTGCTTTACTAATTAACCCAATAACACGTCCATTGGGAACATCAATAATTCAAGTACGAGATAATAAAACTTCAGAACAGCATGCTAAGGCTCTGTATGCCGATTGGGCTATTGTCCCACTCTCGATATAACTTTTGAAGAAACCTCGAATATTATTTATGTATATAATAATTTATTATTATTATTATTATTATTATTATTATTATATTAAAATAAAAAGATCTCGTTTTAAATTTGTGTCTTTAAGCCTCATTTTATATTGGGCTTCCCTTGATAAGTAGTTTCTGTTTGTAAGATTACTCGATAATCAAAGTTCCATTGAATGAAACTTATTTCTTGCCACTATAACACTTGCAATATTTCTGTCCTGGAATTACAGGAAAGTCCTCGGAATCGTATCCTAATTCGTTTTAGCAGGTTTTGTAGTGAGACCAAATCCAAATGGGAAGAGAGGGTCATAATGTGGATCCCCCACATTCATTGGAAGCTGATGAACAGTCTTGAACCATGTCCGCGGAAGCTTGCCTGTGAAACCATAGTCACCAAATAAAACATCGGCAACTCCTTGGCCTTCAGATCCTGGAAGCCATGCAGCAACCAGTGCGTCGATTGAGGAAATATATGGCTGGATCACAACAGGGCGGCCGGAGATAATGATAACAACACACTTCACAGCCCCGCAGACGTTCGTGATGGTGCTTGGGCCAGGGTCAGGGATTGTCAAGTTCAAGTTGTCGCCTAAACTCTCCGCATATGGGTGTTCTCCTACTACAACAATGGCATAGGAGAATTTGTTTGACTTGACATATTCAACATCCGGGTTCTCCTTGTAGACTACTTTGGTATTTGGATCAATGGTATTTTCAATAGCTTTGAGGATTGTGGTACCTGCTCATGAGAAGGTTCAGGTTCATGCAAAAGGGCTACTTTTTCTTTTTCATTTTTTCATTTTATGTACCATGTGCATGTTAGTAATAGATCATTTAAAAGGGATGAGTTTGAGTTTCAATGTACCGCTAGTAAGGTTGTTGCCACTTAGTCCTTGCCACTCTATTGTCCACCCACCACATTGGTAACCTAAATTGTCAGCATGGCTACCAGCAACAAGTATTTTTGATGCTTTCTTGGGAAGGGGTAGCAATGGCCTGTCTGCAGACTCACCATTCTTCAACAACACCAGTGATCTCCTAACAGCTTCCCTAGCCAATTCTCTATGCTCCTTTAAAGTGCAGTGGCATAAATGGTGTAAGGATGTGTCTGTTGTTTGTGAGGGGGTCAAATTAAATAAAAATCATGAGCTACTAACCTGACTTCCAAGCTGGTTGACCAGGCTGAAATCGGCCAGTGGGTTCTCAAATAGACCCATCACAAACTTGACACGCAAAATTCTCTTCACTGCATCATCAATTCGGCTCATAGGAATTCCTTTATTCTTAACCTGGAAGGTTAGACCGTCAATGAATTCTGTAAAGTTGAGTGGAACCATGACCTGCAATATGTCCATGACAAATATTAGATACCTAATTGCCGAGACATTAATGTGATTATGTGAGTTTGACTAAGCAGTAAGCATTATAGTTCAATGACTAACCATGTCAATGCCAGCCTGAATTCCTATTTGGATAGAATGTGAGTAGTTAGTATGAAATACAGAGGGGATTCTGTCGATAGCCTGCCAATCCGAGAGGACGAAACCCTGAAACAGGCCGTCACAATATTTATCTGTTGCTCCCAGATGCTCTTTTCAATCCGAAAACTATTGACAAACTTAAGGTAAATTCACGAATTTAATTTTTACCCTGAAACGGAGAGTGTTCTTTAGGAAGCCAGTGATAAGATCATTGTTAGCATGCATCTTAATCCCATTCAAGCTGGAGTATGAGACCATAATTGTCGCAACACCCTTGATGATGGAATTGTAATAGCCCGGCATGTGTATGGTGAGCAATCCATGTCTGTCTATCTCTGTGTTGTCTCCATTCACGCCATTTTTTGTACCACCATCACCCACATAGTGCTTAGCACAAGCTGCAACCTTGTGTCTGTGCAAAAGAAAACAAGAGCAAGTGGAAGTAACAGCTTAATCAGGTAAAAAATGTTGCAAGTAAATCTAATTAATTGGAACTTTGGGGTTCACAATTTATACAACATATGATAGTTGGAGGGCGCTAAGTGTGTTTTTCCCTAAGAAAAGTGAGGGGAGGTGAAATATGGGTTTACTTCAAATAAATTATCTGCCGTTTCTATAGAAAGACAACAGATTCAGTCAAATGGTTCAAATTACAAGGCATCATATTCTCATGCATATGACGTGGGAATACTACTTGCTAGTTTAGGATTTAACAAAAGCAGTTGAAATAATCTACTTATTTAAGATCCAATATATCATCATTATCTATTGCGTTAAATAAACTAAACAAGTTGATGTTGGTTAAAGGGTACTTTCTTGCCAAGATTCTTACTTTCCAGCAACAAATGGAACACCCTTGCGAGATTTAGTGGGTATGTCCCCTTGTAACCCCGATACAATCTCCGTCATTGCTTGAACAATCTTGGGATCTTCACTGTAGCTTTCATAGCAACGACCCCATCTAGGATCTCTGCAAACCTGCACAGGCAGAAGTATTAGGGATTCACAACTTTGGTTGAAGATTCTGTCATCCTGATAGCAAGCAGGCAGAAAAGTTGGATATATACCGCTACAGAAGGTGCAAAAACATGTGTGAAGCCTGTAGCTCTATTTTCAAGTGCAGTTGCAGCCCCAATCCTCTTAACAAGTTCAGGGTCTCTGGTCGATCAGAAAGAAGCTTGATCACAGGTGATACATTTTCATTATAAGATTAATGATTAGACAGAAATCAATACATCCTTAATCTTCTTGGATTTGTGATATTTTATTCCTTAGACAGACTAAAAGACAGCAGTTAAAATATTAATGTACTGAGGATGTTCTTCTTGCCTGGTAGCGCCAAGTCCAACATTGTGGGGAAAAATTGTTGCCTTGTAGACGAGGCTGTTGCCATGAACAGCATCAGTCCCATAAATCATTGGAATTCCAAGTCGTGTCGATAAACAACCGTTTTGGTATTCATTCACCATGTTAATCCAAGTATCTGCAGAAGCCTCCTTAGATGGAGCACTCCCTCCCCCACTTATGACACTCCCTGCCAAACAAAGTATTTTTCTGTAAATGCGCATTACCTACAAATGCGACACTTTAACTTTCTTTTTCTTCCCTTGAATGCACACACAGAAAATAAAAATGATAGGTGATTATTACCAATTAAGTACTTCTTCATCACCTCAGCTGATGCAACACTGCGGTCAATCTGCACCATTTGGCCAAGCTTTTCCTCCAAAGTCATCCGCTCATTAAATCCTTGATTCGAACATTCAATGGCAGCTTTGGGTCTTTATATTTCATGAATTCTGCTTCTGTGAAGGCTGCCCAAAAACATAAGAGCAGAAGCCCCATAAAGGAAATGGGAGATCCCGCCATTTCTTGTTTGCTAAATGCCTTCATATTGTAACGAAGAAAGTGACACGTCGCGGAGTTTCTTTGAATTTCCCCGATGATAGAATGAAGGAAGGATCAATTTGATAAATCGCGAAAGCACGAGGATGTAATCATCAAATAAAAAATCCTGAGAGAATTAGAGAAATGATATCCAAAGTATCACATAAAACGCATACTTCACATAGCAGTACTAGCAGTTTCCCCCGTAAGAACCATCATGCTCTCAATTCTACTCATCATCTCTACACTGCTCACCTCATTTTATTTTTTATTTTTTTATTTTTTTCCTCAGCAAGTTGTAATGTATGAATGATTAGTAGAATAACTCAATTAGTTTAACAAGAATAAAAAAAAATTAAAACAGATATGATGTGTGAATGATGTGTAGCAAAACCCCAAATTATAAGAAGGAAAAATCTCTTTGGAGGCCGGTACCCACAGCACACTGCAACTCCAAAGCCTTATGAGTTTAGTAGTGTCTTTACACATCTAGCACACCTCTGATGCGGAAGTTTTCTATACCGGCTTATGTGTAGCAAAACTCATATTTATTACTTATATAAATTACTATTATATATATATATATATTATCTTTTTACTTATAAAATATTTATAATTATTTTATTTAGGTATTTATAACTATATATGTAGTTATTTTTATGTGTATTATTTTATATTCATTGGAATAGTGTAGTGGCCTTTTGAATGATTTGAACAAGAGATACTTGTAGTTAATTACATATTATATATAGTAATAACTTATTTTTATCTTATTATGAAATATAAAATTAACACAAAAAAAATCTAACATAAATATATATATATATATATATGTGTATATATATATATATATATATATATAAATTAACAGAGCCACAAACATTTTGCACACAAAAGAAGAAAAGCCATGCATAATCGTAGTCAAGTTAGAGATCAGGGAGAAGAAAGAGAAAGACAAGAGTTTCAACTTACAGATCAAGAATGAGAGAAATTAAACTCAAATGGGAAGAGATCTAGTAATTGATGACAGGAAGCTGTAGTTTGAAGCAGAAAGTAGGATAGATGTGGTACTTATAAAACCTAAAGTAGAAAACAATTTATGTCATAAATGAATCCAGACAAAAGTAAACAATTATCTGAGATTACAACATAAATTAGAGGTAATCATGATCTAATCGCTGATGTATATATGTGCTTGGGCAAGTAACGGCACCGTTTGTTTGGTACGTTCTTGATCTCGGATTATATTGCGATTCTGCGAATAAGGCTGGCTTCATGTCCACTCAAATGGATTCAATATTTGGAAGAAGAAGGTTCAATTAAGCATAGAAATTCATAAATAAATTACAAAAGTTGAGTATAAGTGACCACGACTAGTCGCGGGTATATAAATAAATTTACTTATTTTTATCAATTTAAGATTAATTTTACATGGTATTAAGTCAAGTTTCCATCCCTGAGCTTGTGTGATTGTGTAGCCAAGTTGTTGAGTTAAAAGTATTTCGAGTGGATTAAAATTGTTTTTCATCATGAAAATGGAATAAATGATAAGATTTGAATAGAATAATCTGAATGTAGATTTACATTTGATTAACTTGGATTTCATATTAATCATTATTTCAGATCTAAAATTTTGAAGAGCTTAAAAAGCTTGTGGTGCAAATCAAAACCCAAATTCTAATATATGATCCGAACAAGAGATTTCAATTTTAAAGACTCAAATCCAAATCCTCCCACTAAATCCATCTATATATCCAAACACTCCATCACTTTATTTAATGGCTATATAATGAACTTTTAGTCAAGTGACACTACAAGAAAATCGGTTTTTCTTGGCATTTGAAATTCGCCGCAATAGGTGATTAAGTCGCCGCATATAACTATTCCCAGCGATTTATAAATCGTTGTACGTCCGTTGCATTTGTTTGTTCACTTCTGTTTTAACCTAGTGAATACCAAAAATCACTGCAAATACATACCACTATGACAACTTTAACTTTTAGGGATGAAACTATATAGGGACGAACTAAATTCATCTCTAAAAGTAATTTCTTGAGACGAAATTTAAATTTCATCCCAAAAAATTGTTGACTTTACAAAACTGTTCGACTGAATAAATATCCGTTCGAACAGGATCTTCTGTGACGAATTAAATCGTCTCAAAAAGTTTTGTCCGTTCGAATGGACAAAACTTCGTTCGAACAATAAAATCTTGGCGGGGAAGTAATTAATTATGACAGGAAAAGTTCAAAGCCATTTGAACGGGAAATTTTGTTCTTCGAACAGAAAAGATTTGGTGGTAAAATCTGGCGGGAAGGTTTCTAGACCTTTCGAATGGAACATATTTAGTTTGAACATATTCAAACACCACATTTATACATTCGAACGTATAATATTAATCTCGGTACCTAACTCAAAATATAAAATATATATATCATATATACGAATTCATAAATTAATTTTATATAATTAATTTAAAAGTATTTTAATGATTTCTTTTATGTTAAATAAGATTTTTAGTTAAATAAATATTATCAGCCATACACCACATAATATAAATAAATAATTACTCTAGAAAAGATAAAAATATTTAATTTATAAGTAAAGCAAATTATCAAAATACCGTATATATTGTCCATAACTATAACAAAAAAATAGAAATAAAAAATAGAAACTACTGTGATGCGAGGTCTTTGCACACATCCTTGACTGCAGCTAATCGTCTCTCTACCTATGCCAGTCGAGTACTGAGCGTGACCTAAGTTGCATTACTAGCATAAATCTCTGTACGTAACTCAGTGATGCTAGCATTAATCTCTCACGTAACTCAGAGATGCTAGCAGTAATCTTTGTACACAACTCAGACATGGTAGTATGCATTGCATCGATCATCGCTGATGTGTGTATACCGGTCTCAGCAAGCAGTATGTCGGACATCTCGTCGTGAGTAGATGTGCGTGATGCCTCTGCCTATGTAGATGCCTCACCAACCAATACTCTAGAATCTCCCGGCTGTGCATCTCTCTGAATATTAGCCCTGTCAGGAACAGGTCCATGAAAATGAAGTCTCAGGTGTCCCGTGCTCCGTGATAGGGTGGTCCTATTAATCGCTCCCATCGGCTCTTGTGCACGCTCGGCAACTTCTGGCACGATCCCGGAATGAAGCAAAAATCAAGTGATCAGGATCCTAAACGACAGTATATCTATCATAATGTACCACGCCTTTGATCGGATCCTCTCAAATGTATACTCCACGAGGTCGATTGGAATGCCACGAGCGACCTGTATCATAAATTTCGCTCGATCCATGCCAACCAAGGTCTTGTGCTGCTGAGGGTCAATATTATTGGCGATTATTAGATATGATCTTGAAGAAAGAAGATAAATCTGCCTGCCTAATGCTCTTCGTCCCATCGTACACTGGAGCATCTAGACCAACAATCAGGTCTCTTACCTCATGATCAATGAGTGTATCGACCTCATTTGTGTAAACTGGTCCCTCGTCCTGAGCGGTCTCTACATCACCTGAAGGATCAGACTCTCTAGGCAGTAGGTTCGGATAGGCATCGACCAACCTAGGAATACTGAGATATGCAGCGAGTCCGTCTGTTAAAATATAACAAGAGCTCCTCGGACACAGATCCTGTATGCCCCTCCATCACTTGGGCTGGCACCACCAAGCTCTTTATAGAACTCAGCAACGATGTCAATATAGGAAATGAGCTCTATTCATTCTTCTTGTTGATCTAGGATTGGTGTCCAACCACGATCGTTGAATACTGATAGGAGGGAATGACCCTTCCATATAAAAGTCATAAAATCAGACAGTTTTACTTGCCGCTTAAGTAAAACAGTTTGCTCTCGAACTGTTTGGATGGAAGATTCACCTGATCTGCCACGTTTACGGCCTCTATAAGACATTATTATGAGCCTAAAATTTAAAAAATAAAATATATATTCAGTATTAGTGATAAAATCTAATATGAGAAAAGATTCACAAAATTATATACTAATAGCAATTTAATAAATTAATTGATAGAACAATTTAATAAAATGATGAAAATAATTTAATAAGCTAATATAAAATAATTGGTTCGAACGTAATCTATAGTGGTTGAACGGACATTATAACGTGCAAACGGACAAAAGTGTGGTCTAACGGAAAACATCTTGTTTGGTTCAAACCGTTCGAACGTCAAAAAAATGTTTGATCGGATAGGTTAAACCCGCCATTCGAACGAAAAACAGATCAAGCTCGCCCATGGCTGAGTCCATGTAAACACTTAAAAATACATTGATTCGGTGGGTTTCTTCGACAAAACACATACTACTCTTCATTTCTAAACATCTTACGGTGGATTTGTGGTGTTCTACGGTGTTACTGATGGAAAAATATAATTTTTCTAGAGAAAACCAATAAAACGATAAAACTCTAAAAATAAACGGGAAAATAACTTATAAAGAGCATACATTTACTTTAGGTGGAAGAGTGTTAGAGCTGGGCGGTGATTACGGTGGTAGACGGTGGCGATTGATGGTTGTTCAAACGTTTTCTCTCATTTTCAAATGATTGGGGACGACGATGTTGAAATGGCTTCACCCGCGATATCTTATATATGCATACCCGTTCAAACAATATATTTAACTATTCGAATGGTTTTAAGATACTATTTGAACGGTAGTATTTACCGATCGAACAGTATTTGTTTCAAATTTAGTAAAAATGTATATTATAGTATATTATAATTAGTATCTGTTTTAAATGAAATTTATAATACTATAATTTAGTATAATATATATACTATTATAGTAGATTATACATACTGTAATAATATAATATCATATTATTCTACCTGGGATATACGCCTTTGGTATCAGAGCCATTGGTGATAGTATTGTTATTGCTATTTTATTGTGCTATTGTTATTACTATATTATTTTTCCTGCTATTTTCAATGGATTTCTATTATGCTCATAGTACTGGCTTTCGTGATTTGTATGAGTTAAAATGCACAGAATATAATTTAAGAATGGAATTACAAATCTTGATGGATAATATAAAAGATCTTAAAAGACAACAACAATTAATGAGGCAAAATTATACATTAATGATGTCTAAATATCATGTATATCAAAGTAGACAAGCGGCAATAGAATAATATGAAGCTGACTGCACTTTCCTAAGGAACGAAATTAATAGTATAAGAAACCATTTGAAGATACTTGCTTTATAAAAAAAAAAAAAAAAAGGAATCACTGGTACAAATTTACAAAGATAACCCATAACTAAAGAGGATAATGTATATTGGGAAGCTTGTGTTGGTAAGCCAAGAAAAATCGATGGTCAGCCCATTCAAGCCAGAAGGCTATAAGGGTGGTCCCGGTGGTGTTCCCTCAAGTTCTTAATCTACTTATTTCTCTTTGGAAATAGAAAATTTTTGTTTAAAATTTGTCTCAATGAATTCTTTATTCAAACCTAATGAATCTACCATTAGCATCCCTATAGAATCTGATAATATTAATCAAGAAGACTACAATATATTAGATATAGAAAGAAATCTACAAGACTGGACAATTCCTGATGTTCCAAAAAATCAAATATACAAAATCTTCACCTTTTCTTCTAAATTATCATTCTTTACAAATTATACAATTAACACAGTAGAGAAACCTTTTAGTTTAAATAATGACTATGAATCATTACAACTCTTAACAAAAGAAGCTATTAATCGTCATAAAAAATAAAATTATTCTTTTATTCATATTGGACTAGTACAAGTAGCTATAAAGCTACTAACTCGAAATGGCTTAAACACCTCAGTATTGCTTTGTTTAAGAGACGGAAGACATTATAACTTTCATGATTCATTACTTGGAATGGTAGAATCTAGCCTGTTCCAAGGACCGGTCTATTTTAATTGTTATCCCAATTATTCTTTATCATTATTTGATGGTAATATTTTACACGCCTTAACATTAAATATTAAGACAACTGGCTATCAAATGATGAAAGGGTCACATGCTTTAACAGTAGTTTATAGGATTCATTATAAATTAATGAAAACAACATTAGAACCACAAGCTTTAATTACTAGCCCTAAACGATATACATTATTATTACAATCCAGTACACAAAATTCTAGTATACAAATTCCTAAACAAATCAATTGGAATCAAGTCACACTTCCTAATGAATGACAATTAGAGAATATTACCCCAACACCCAAGATATAAAATAATTCTAAAGATAATCTCGAATATATAGATCAAAAAACGGATGGGACGGTTCAAATAGCTTTTCAACCTTTTAGAAGATCTTTTTTCACATTATTCCTCTCCAGCACCCTCCAGTTATCATACACCCAGATCTATTCTTACATCAATCTCTAGAAATAAATCCCAAATTTTGACACCAGATCTTTTGATACTAGATCCCAAAATCTTGACACCCAGATTCGAGGAATCATTCCTGAAAATATTATTGATACGCCAGTATATGCTATTAGCCATCCTGATAAAGCATCTACCTCCATAATCCTGAAAAAGAACCCTCTTCTCCGACGTATTCTCAAGTAGTTGGAGATGATGCCCAAATATATATCCTGAATAAAGAAGAATTTAAAATTAACAAAGAATATCTCAAACAAGATTATATGAAAAAAGAAAATAGTCACAAAAGAATAACATTTTTCTCAACCTTTACAAAAATAGAAAGAGATTATATTTAAGAAAAATATTACGAAGATTTAGAAAAAATACAGATCAATATACCTTTCTTTACATGGTTTGAGATATATAAATCAAACTAATTATCTACCATAAACAGGACTACTAATCAATGGATTAAAGGAGAAAATAACCAAATTATTTATGAAGAATATCCCCATTTTGAAGCTATCAAGTACAATTAGAGGAATACTCAAATTTTGGCTACACCAATAAAAAAATATAATATTGCAAATACTGAAAAAAACCTTGATAATATAATACAACAAAACAATTATACTAATTTATATTTAAAAATCATGGGCAAGCAATTAGAAAGGATTGAAACCCAAATATCTCCTATAAAACCCACTATTAAAGAAATAGAAAAAACTTCCTTATTTGTTCCCCACGAAATTTCATCCCATTTAAAATCGATTTTTTCCAAAAATAAAAATGATTTATTGGAACAGATCTCCAGTAAATTAGAAAAATTAACTATTAGTAACACTGCTACCACCTCAAAACAACCACATATTAATGTATTAAGCAAAATAGACTCACCCTTAATATCTGACTCTGAAATTTGTAATATTGAAAACCAATTTAAAAATCTAGATCTACAGATAAACAAAATTGGAGGAGATCATGTTAATAATTTTTTGGCTAGAGATTCAAAACAGCATGTCTCTATTACTCGTAATTGGTATCCCAGACCTACTCCACCGGATATGCAATTCGAGGAAAGAGAACATATAGTAAGATCAGCTTTTGCACCAGATGTATTATACGAATGGAATATAGACGGATTATCTGAATATGAAATAAATAATTTTCAAGAAATGATTATGGTAGCCAACGTCTATAAAAGTAACAGAAAAACTGATCATCAGGTAGCACACATTATTGTTACAGGATTTACTGGCCAACTAAAGGGTTGGTGGGATCATTACCTTTCATATGATGAAAGGTCACGAATATTAACAGCTTATAAATATGATGAAAATATGCAAATAATTAAAAAAAAATGATTTAGCCCTAGAAGATGCTGTCAACACATTAATATATGCATTAACTAAACACTTTGTTGGTGATTCCGTTCAATTTAAAGAAAGAATTAGTGATTTATTGATTAATCTTAAATGCCCTCAATTATCTGATTTTTGTTGGTATAAAGATGTATTTCTAACTAAAGTTATGATCAGAAATGATTGTCAACAGCCATACTGGAAGGAAAAGTTCATAGCCGGACTTCCATATTACTTCGCCCAAAAGGTACGAGAATCATTATTAAGATCAGACGGTACTATTGATTTTCATAATCTCACATATGGTGATATAATAAGTAAGATTAACAGAACTGGATTAACTATGTGCAATGATTTAAGATTAAAAAAGTAAATGAAGAAAGAAAAGAAGTTTGCTAGAAAGAAATTAGGTACTTTTTGTGAACAATTTGGTTATACTCATTTATTAGCCCCCTCAAGAAGACACAAAAAGGGAAAAAGAGTTTATAAGAATTATTCCAATAAAAAACGAAAATACAGAAAACCTTATAAAAAGAAAAAAGACAAATCAATATATAATAAGCCACTAAAAAGTGCTAAAAAGACTAATAAAAAGAAAAAGCAGATTGTTTGTTATAAATGCGAAAAAGTAAGACATTATAAATCAAACTGTAAAGTCAAACAACAAATTAATGAATTAGATATATCTGAAACATTAAAAAACAAATTAATAGACATTTTTATAATACATTCAAGTGAAGATGAGGTTAGTTCTTCAAAAGAAGAAGAAATTTATCAATTAAAAGAATCAAGTTTTTCAGAACAATCTTCCGATAGTGAATTAGAAGAAGATGAAGTACATATTTGTAATTGTCTAGATAAGGATAATTGCATTTGTAACAAAACCATTAATATACTTTTAAAACAAGAAGACATTATACTAGAATTAATAGACAAAATTAACAACCCTCAAGAAAGAAAAGATTATTTAGAAAAATTAAAAGATACATTTAATAATAAAAATACTACAATAACTTCATCCTCAACACCTTACAATTTTTCAGAAATAATAGGAAGATTTAAAACTGACAAACAGAAAATTACGATTCAAGATATACAACAAGAAATCAATGAGATAAAACAAGAAATTAAAAATTTAAAAACATCCAATCTTAAATTAGAAGTTTCAAACGAACAATTATTACAAGAAATTATATTATTAAAAATAGAAAAAAATGGAAAGAATCTTCATGATGAAGAACATAAAATTGAACAGAGAGAATGTTCAACATTAGATGAAACAGACAATTTCATTAATATTCTTGATAAGATAAATTTTCAAAAATGGTATGTTGAAGTAACAGTTTCAATTAATCAAGAATTCTCTTTTACTACAATTGCCATATTAGATACAGGAGCGGACCTAAATTGTATACAAGAGGGATTAATACCTTCTAAATATTTTGAAAAAACAAAAAAAACATTATCCCAAGCCAATGGAATAAAATTGAATATAAATTATAAATTATCCAATGCACATACCTGTAATAATGGACTTTGCTTTAAAACAACATTCATTTTAGTAAAAAATATTAATACCAAAGTAATATTAGGAAATCTCTTTCTTACACTACTTTACCCTTTCTCTGTAACAGAAGAAGGAATTTCTACTAAAATACTTGGACAAGAGATACAATTTAAATTTTTATTTCCCCCGGTACCAAAAGAAATTAACTCTTTAAAGAAAATTTCATTAACCAGAGAGATTAATTTTTTAACAAAAAATAGAATTAGAAGAAAGGAAAACCAAATAAATTTCTTAAAACAAGAATTAAAATATAAAAGAATTCGAGAACAGTTAAAAGACCCATTATTAAGCCAAAAAATTGATAATTTTAAAATTACAATTGAAAATGAAATATACTCTAACCTGCCCAATACCTTCTGGAACAGAAAACAACACATAGTTGAATTACCTTATGAAAAAGAGTTTTCTGAGAAAAACATTCCAACCAAGGCTAGACCTATCCAAATGAATAATGAATTACTAGAATATTGTAAAAAAGAAATTAATGATTTAAAAACAAAAGGATTAATAAGGAAAAGTAAATCACCATGGAGTTGTGCTGCCTTTTATTCCAAAAACAAGCAGAATTAGAAAGAGGAGTTCCTCGTTTAGTAATAAATTATAAACCCTTAAATAAGGTATTACAATGGATTAGATACCCAATTCCTAATAAAAAAGATTTATTATCCCGATTATATAATGCTACAGTATTCTCAAAATTCGACATGAAAAGTAGTTTTTGGCAAATCCAAATTGCTGAAAAAGATCGATATAAAACAGCCTTCACAGTCCTATTTAGACATTTTGAATGGAATGTCATGCCTTTTGGATTAAAAAATGCCCCTAGTGAATTTCAAAATATTATGAACGAAATATTTACTCCCTTCACTTATTTTTCAATAGTTTATATAGATGATGTATTAATATTTTCTTCATCTATTAAACAACATTGGAAACATTTAAATATTTTTGTTCAAGTTATCAAATAAAATGGATTAGTTGTCTCATCATCAAAAATAAAACCATTTCAAGAAAAACTTAGATTCCTTGGACATGTAATTTATCAAGGAACTATTACACTAATTAGTAGAGCAATAGAATTTGCTGATAAATTTTCAGATGAAATAAAAGACAAAAATCAATTACAGAGATTTCTAGGAAGTCTCAACTATGTTGCAGATTTTTACCAATCTCTCAGATCATTATGTAAACCATTATTTAAAAGATTAAAAAAGAATCCACCTCATTGGACAGAAAAACATACTAATATCATAAAACAAATTAAAGCCCATATTAAGAAATTACCATGCTTAGGGTTTCCATCTCCTCATACTTTTAAAATTGTTGAAACAGATGCCTCTGATATTGGATACGGAGGAATTATGAAACAAAAATTATTATCCAACTTGGAACAGATAGTTCAATTCCATTCAGGATGTTGGAATCCTACTCAAAAGAATTATAGTACTATTAAAAAAGAAATTTTAGCTATTGTATTATGTATTTTCAAATTTCAAGATGATTTGTTGAACCAAAAGTTTTTACTTAGAATAGATTGTAAATCAGCCAAGGAAGTTTTAATTAAAGATGTGAAAAACCTGGTTGCCAAGCAAATATTTGCCAGATGGCAAGCTATATTAAGTATTTTTGATTTTGATATTGAGCATATTAAAGGAGAATCTAATTCTCTTCCTGATTTTCTATCTCGAGAATTCTTACAAGGAAAATCATGTCATCTTCAAAGTCCAAAATAAAGTCTAAATCCTCATACGCACGGCCGCCATCTCTTCCCTATCCTTCACCTTGTCCTTCTGCAACTCCAAGACCTTATACGGTATTGGGGTCATTACCACAAAATATTAGACCCTCTTACAATCCATTTTCACCATTAGCCTCTCCAAAATTACCAACCTACTCCAAAGCTGTTTCTCCTTCTTCTCATTCTCCTTCCCAAATTATTAATCCCCTATTATTATCTCAGCCTTCTTCATCTCCTATTATTATCAAATCTCATTGGCATCCAGTGTTTCCTATTGAATCTGAAATTCAACATCTGTCTGACCCTCAGAAATTACTTGATGCCTTTCTCCTACCAGACTGGCATTATGTTCCACAAAACATTAAGAAAACCCAGCATTTTTATGAATTTATATTAGTAGATACTGAGTAAATTATTCTCTCAGAAATTCCTTGTTCTCTTCAAACTCAACCTTCTCCACCTGCGTCTCTAATTATTGCTTTTCATAAAGTCACTATCAAACAAGTTCTCACCCTGGAACAATGGAGAAAAAATTCCTATTTAACAAGAAAATTATCTCATCCCTATGATCCTCCTTATTATGATTATTATGATTACCAATAAGCATGGACAAAAATGTTTCTAAAACAAAACAAAAATTTGCGTCATTCATGGTTCCTTCATTTTGATAAACTACAGGAAATTAAAACACTCCCGAAATGGTTCTCACTATGGTGGGAATATTATGGACCCGAGCCTCTTCCCCTTCAAGAAAGTCTCCAAAATTTTATTTCACAAAATGACAGTCCACCAGCATTAAACCATTGTTCACCCCTTTTGCTCTTCTTTCTCAAAACAAAATTAAATTGGATTATGAAATGGGAATACGTTATCAAACCTCATCCCTCTCTCAAAACCATTATGTTCCTAGCCCGCCAAGTTTCCATGAAATGGTGGGAAAAATACAATTATGATCATGTATTGAAGATATTTTTCAAAAGTTACCAAAACTCCGGAAGTCCTAGTCCAACGGAGCAGATTTCAAGCACAATTAGCATCCATTACAAACAAGAAGGATTTGAAAAAATCAGTTGAAGTAATGTCACAAATATCAGATAGTGACGATGAAGAAGAAGCACAACCCAGATTATCTCCACTACAGCAACCTGCATTATCACCAGCCCATCAGGCCTCTCCTTCTCAACAGGCCTCTCAATTTCAGGGTAACCAAGCTGCATCTCCTTCTCAAGATTATTCGCCTTACCATCCGGTACAACTGATGGATTCTCAAGATCCGTTTGAACTGGAATTAGCAAATTATGATCATCAGAATATGTGATTCCAAAAGATTAAAGATTATTATCTGACTAACCAGCATGACATATAGAAATTGTCAGAATATTATCCCTCTAGAAAGCTATTCGTGAACAGATTATTGCCCAGCAAAGCGACAAATAATTCTGTACTATGTTTGTTTTTAGTGTCGGCTGACACTATTCTTGTCTTTAATGTCGGCCGGTACTGTGTTTGTCTTTAGCGTCGGTTGATACTGTTCTTATGACGGTCGATACTGTTCAAGTATTATTAAAGTTACTGTTTTAGTGTCTATATAAAGGGGTTCACAAGTCAAGAAGGGCATTCAGAATTTCTAATCTAAAATCCCTTCCTTTCTCGCCCAAACCTCTCGAGTCTAGTCCTGTCCTCCTCTCTTTGTAAATCTTTCAATCGTCCTTCCCTCATGTCTTCAGCTTCCAACTCGTTTGAGAAATAATCTTCTTATAAGTATTATGTTCTTAATGAAGAAATTTATTTCATATCTCTTTTCTTCAATTTTTATTTCTTCATGCATATGGTCGGTTATACCGCCTGCCTTCTTTGCTATCATGCATATGGCCGGTCTTACCGCCTGTTATTTTAATATTATATTATTCTAAATATTATTAAATATAATATCATATTATTCTGCCTGGGATATACGCCTTTCGGGAACATATACTTTTAATTTTAAAGAAAGGGTTCGAAAACATATTTATTCTGACTCAGAGGGAGAAATGCACTGGAGTCAGGCCTTCCTTCTTTCGCACTATTACGGATATGAAAATAATGGAAAAAATTGGATTCAATTGTCAACTGTTCCTATACTATATTATACATATATATACTATGATAACTTAAATATATTTTATTATAGTATAATAGTAATATATTATAATACTTTACTATCAAAGTATTATATATGATAATATATATTTATATATATATATTATAGTATATAGTACTATATATATGAGTTTATACTTAACTAATATATATCATACTATATATGATACTATATATATTAGTATATAGATTACTAATATATATGATCTTATAAATTTCTCTATACTTTATTATATGATCTTAGTATATTTGAGGGTATATATATGTGAGTATATATTACTAATACATATGATTTTATATTTTCGTTTATACTTTAGTATAGTATAATATATATGATGGTATATATTACTAATATATATTATGGTATATATTACTATTATATATGATCTATGTTCCTTTATACTTTAGTATAGTATAATATTGTTGATACTTTATAGTATACTATTATATAATATGTATAATGATGAAAATAAATATATTTAAACATTAAGGTGATACGTTCAAATTGTATCCATAAATCGTTCGAAGGCTATATTTGTGTTTGAACCTATGAGAAAACTATTCGAACGGTTTATTGCAGTGGTGAGAAAATATCCCGCCAATTAATGACTCATGGATTACTGTTTGAATGTATTTTTCACCGTTCGAATGATTTATTGTAGTGGTGAGAAACAAAATGTGTCGTGGAAGGTCGTATATCACTTTCTATTGATTCCTAGATTACAACGGTTATTTATGTCACGTTCAACGGCAATGGACATGACATGACACTCATCATCTAGAGTCAAGATTGATAATGTTTTGTCACATCTTACAGACTCTCAAGTTTGGAAGGAATTTGACTTGGAATCCATGGTTTGCTGAAGAACCTCATAATGCTCAACTTGGGTTAGCAACAGATGGATTTAATCCGTTTGGGAACATGAGTGCTAGTCATAGTGTAATACCCGAGTCCTACTACGTAGGTCCTTACGTCATTTTATTAATTCTTTAAGTTAAATATTTTGAGATAAGAACTTTTAATATTTTATTATTTTATTTTATTTTAAGATGGGTGTTCTTTTATTTTTATGTGGATTATTAAATAATTCAAGGGTATGATTTTTAAGACCTTACAATATTTTCTTTCAAGCCCTCTAATTTTATCTATTCAAGAAAGGCCCAAGTTCTCTCTACCATTGGATAGGTACGTAAAAGAAATATCTCCCCACATTTAATCTCCATTCATCTCCCTAGCATGTGGGATAAGCTTTGATTAAATCCATTGACCTTTTTCTCCCTTGAACCCGTAGCTTCCTAAACAAGCTATTGAATCTCCTTTTTCCATCCCTTGCACGTCGGCTTCCAAGAGAAAGAAACAAATTCTTTTTATTCTCTTTTGCACCCATCAGCTTCTAGAGCAAGGAAAAGAAGAAAACACTTCCCTCCCTCACCGTGCGACTACAACCCACTACTCTCCCATTTCCATTTCTCTTCCAATCTCAAGCCAAGCATCCATTTTTCCTTCCTCTCAAGAGGAAAATAGCAACGTAAGAATACCATCAACCTTCTCCCGTGTGTATTTCGAAACTTAGCCATGGTTTAATCAAGTAAGTTTTTCTTTTGTGGACTATTGATGCTTCGGTTTTGGACTTCTAGCCAAGGGAACCTACCTTCCTCTTCTCCATTTTTCGTCTTTTGGGAAGGATTTCCCCAAAGGTAAAAACCCTAACTTGACCCACTCGATTTTAGTTGATTTTGGAGACCGATTGAGTTGTTTTAGCTTGGATCTTAATTTTTAGTTGTCTATGTGTTAATGAACGTTAATGCTCTGTTTTTGGCCAAACCGAGTATGTTGAAGCTGTTTTGCCATGTATTTTCCCATCATTGAAAATGGTATATTTCTATTTAACTTGGTTAGTCACAAGTTATGAACTAGGATTTTTGGAAAGGCCTTGTATTTGGCCAAGGGCTTATTTGGAAAGTTACTTTTTAGAAACTAGGGTTTCAAGAGTTACTGTAGCAGAAATATTGTAGCATGGCACTATTCATTCAGGGGTATTTTTGGGAGAAAGGTCTTTATTTTGGCTAGAGTTTTAATTAGGTTTTGGTTTAAATACTATTTTTAGCCTCATTTTGATCAGTTTAATGAAATTTGATGAATTTATTTATTGTGGGTTGAGTTTTACTTCTCTTGTTCTTGATTGAACTTTTAAACTTATCTTTATAAATCACAACATTTGTGGCGCTCCTCCTTGTAATCTGGGTTATTGAGACAAGTAATTCAACGGGTCTAGATTTTAATATAATATAGGTTCTTGAAACGAGTTCTCTTTGGGTCTAGATTCTCCATCCATTGACTTGATTTTGACTTTATTGGGTGAGTTTCCAAATTGATTGTGGGTTCAAAGGATTCCATACCTACGGGTTCATATCAGATGGCAGGATCCTTGAGGCCCTGTGGATAAATCCAGTGGTTCCGAAAGTTCCATGTTGCAAAGTGGTAAGGTGGTTTAAACCGCCGTTGGGATGGTATAAATTGAACACGGATGGTAGTAGTATTGGTAATCCAGGTTCCTCTGGCATTGGTGGGGTTATTCGTGATGATTCAGGTGGGCTTGTCTAGGCTTATGCATCTCATATTGGTTTTGGTTTTAATAACAAAGCGGAGCTCATGGCACTCCTTCATGGGTTGAGAATTTGCAAATCGTTGAATATCTCAAATGTGATAGTTGAAATGGATTATATGGTGGTTATCTCTTAGTGGCATAGAGGGAGATGTAGTGTGTGGTATCTTGAGGATTTTTGAGAGGAAATTGTTGGTTTATCCTCCACAATTCATTGTCGGATCTAGCATATTTTTCGTGAAGGTAATAGGGTGGCGGATTGGTTAGCCAAGGAAGGGGCTTCAGGTATTGAATTGGATTTTTCTAATAATTATAATATGCCTTGGGTTCTTCGAGGCCTGATTCGTTTGGATTCTTTGGGTCTTCCCTCTTTGCGATGTTAGGTCTATTTTTTTGTGGTGATTTTCTTTTCCTTTTGTTCTAAAGGCTGGTTATAGTTGGTTATTTTTTTTTTTTTTTTCTGGTTGTGGTCTTTTGGGGTCACCCATGAACCTTGTTTTGTTACCACGGTATTCCTCCACCACAAGTGAGGGTTTTTATTAATAAATATGGGAGGGGTCACTATTGGACATATGGCCTTCCGCTCTTTTTTTTTTTTTTTTTTTAAAAGAACCCTAGCTTCTCTTAAATATTCTCTCTCTCCTCATCTCGATCCAGATGATCTCCTTCAAATACCATCGAATTTATTTGAGTTTGTATTAATAATTGGAAGCTACTTCATCTAGTATTTCATGTGACAGTTCAAGAACATGAAACTAACCTTAACGATCAGATACTGCATTTCACCAAAAACGTCTGCCCATATAAGAAGACTAGATCACATTAGTTTAATATTAGTATTCTCGAACTTGTACTAAGAATGGACAAACTAAATTAGTGCTGATGACTGGAATTTCAAATATTTTTTTATAAAGCTTTGTCACAAGTTAGATGGAATTGCTACATAAACTAAAAGAAGAAAGCCAATCAATATTCATTGTCGTTTACTTGTCAAGAAAAAAAAAGAGCATTCGTATGGAAATAAACTCACTATCTATTGCAAAGGCACATGCACGCAGATTAGTAGACCATGACAGAGAAGGATTAGGCACATGGGTGGAATGACATAGAAGGATGTATAGACGCAATTTTGTTAAGATATGTTTTCGTCGAAATGAACAGGTACTTTCTAACACACCCTAAACATATTATATTCCAAGCCATATTCATCACAGTCTTTATCTTTTCTTTTTAATATAATGATAGAAGAACAATGATCTCCACGAAAACAAATTTCACAAACTCTAACAAGTTTTAGAAGCATGAATTGATTCTAAAGAAGTGGATTGGGTGGTAAAGTGATAAGAGAAATTTAGAAAGTAAATTCAACTCTTGGCATCTTGGTGGTGAAGATGGATAAAGAAAAAAAAATAGCAACAAAATTTAGGTTAGGTCTGGATAGTGAGTTGAGATAAAAGTTGAAAATTGAATAAAATATTATTAGAATATTATATTTTAATATTATTATTGTTTTGAAATTTGAAACAGTTGAATTGTTTATTATATTTTGTGTAGAAATTTGTAAAAGTTGTAATAATGAGATGAGATGGATTGAGATTAATTTTCAATCCAAACCAAGCCTTAGTCAGGTGCAGAAGTTACCAATCCAACTTTGAACTGACATCCAAGGAAAATGTAGATTCAATAGGCGTCATAGCTGCTTTAGTAGTACGAGTAAAAAGAAAAGCAAAACAAGAATAGTGTGAAATGGTGCCCAAAAATAATATCAAGGGTCTAGGTTATATATATATATATATATATTAAAAAAAAAGAGTCAGGGCCCCATGTCCATGAGTGGTCCCTACCCCAAGTTTTATTAGAAAACCCTCACGTGTGGCGGAGGAATACCGTGGTGACAAAAAATCTCTCAACAACAAAACCTAATTTCTCTCTAACACAAGGAATTCCCAAACGATCCATACGAATCAAACCTCGCAAACGGGTTTGTACTACTTCCGAACCAACAAAATCTGTGTTAACTCCATGCGAACCTTCCTTTGTCAAAAAATCTGCTACCATATTTGCTTCTAGAAAAATGTGCCAAAACCGTGCATTAATCTCATTTGCAAGCTTTTTAATCTCCTCCCAAAAGTCCCAAAGAAACCAAAGTCGACAAATACCGGATCCGATCCAATTCATGACAACCGCTGAATCCGATTCGACTAAAACATCTCGCATCCTCAAACGTTTACATATCCGAAGGCCATCGAGTAAAGCTTGACATTCGGCAATAGTATTAGATGCGCCATATGAATGCGCAAAACCTGCTATAATCTTGCCATTTGAAATTTGGAACAACGGAAACAATGGATCAAAGCAATTTGGAGAAGTATGTGCATAGTGAAGCATTTTGAAGAAATCAGAATCCCAATATTAATGTTCCCATCAAATCATACCTAGCTGTCAAATTTGATTGAAGAGAAGGAAGAATGTAAGTGCAACTTAAGAAATGTACATTATAAGCAAGTATTGTAAACCATCAAAGCATGCCCCCCTCCCTGCCCGTCTCCTTCCCTTCTTTCCCCAAAACTTAAATACAAAAATAAATGAGCAAATAAATAAAAGAGAGATGTAATAAAGACCATGGAGGAGGACGGTGATGGTGCACACACGAAGGAATGCTAGAGTACGCCGCAGGGGGCCGGGAGAAAATTCGAAATGTCTCATTATGGAGACCAAAATGCCCATTTTGCATAATTAGATGTCAGGTGTGCGGTCTAGGCGGACGTACATAAGAACTTTTGTTTTTTTGTTAGAATTTTTGACTTGGCATCAGCACGCGCGCTCCAATTGCCGGTGAACTTGAAATACTCACCATTATCACACCAGGTGAAGTGGCAGTAATTTAAAACAAAAATGAAAAACACGAAGAGGAGAACAAGATGACGAAAGCAAACCCACGACGCAAACACCAGGCTCCATTTTTCCCCACATTTACGCACTCTGCATTGTCGCTGATTGTGGGTGTCATTCTCGTCTCTGCCACCATTTTTCCCCACGTCGCCGCATCTATGCACTCGCTAGAAGTGATCTCACGCCGTATTAAGGCATCTGCCTCCTCTCAATCTGCTGAAGCACTAAGCACTGCTGCTTCCTCATTTCAGACCCTTTCAGAGCAACACAGCCGCTCTACATATGTGTGCAGCAAACCTACGATGGAAGAGAAAGCAGCTGTCATATTGTACATGGAAAAGAAATCAAAGTGGATACTTGTAGTTTGCTATAAATACACTGCTGTAATAGAAGAAAATATACAAGTGAGAATTTGAAAGCAATACCAGACTCTGTCTTGAACATTCTCTTCTTCATTCCTTCATACTCTGTTTTTAATACGCCGGCACTCCCGTCTCTCACTCTTAGATTGTGGGTATTCTTGGGTCATCATATCCTGGGTTTCCCCCACTGCCAACCCTCAACGTCGTCAGATGTGGTTGGTTGGACCCCATTGCTTTACTTTAACAAAAACTATTACATCTTAATGGTGGAAGCATTGATTTTGTTTTAGAAATTATTGAAGTGCTTTTCTTTGTATGCAATAATCCACTACATCGACTCTTTTCGCATTTACGTAGCTCTAAACATCCCGTAATCCTCTCTTTTCTTTCAGACCCTTGCTTGCAGACTTGCTTGTGCTCATGCAGTTGGAGTAGCAAAGCTCTTTTTTTTTTTTTTTTTAATTTTTGACTTGGCATCAGCACATGCGCTCCAATTGCCGGTGAGCTTGAAATACTCCATGCTTATTGCTCAAACCTATCGGCTATAAGATAAGACATAAATGGTTCAACCTAACATTCCCTCCAACTCAACCACCGACACATTCAGTCCAAGGATATGGTGGCCAATTCACAAGAATTAATCGACAAAGAACACATGTACAATTACGGTTTAGTTTGACTGGTTTATAAATTTTTAATTCAATACACATACGATTTTTTCCCTCCCAAACTTTCCTTTCACACTTCAATCCACTTTAATTCAATGCCAATTGCCCGCTTTCAAATTTGCAGATCCATTTGAAATTCCTTTCTTCAATTTCCACCATTTGGTTCTCTCACTCGTTCGCTACCTCCATCTCCTACAGGAACAATCAGGTCCAGTGCTTTCTTCCCTTTGGCTTTGGTTCACATCAAGATTTCGTAGCTCATCTTTCTTCCCCATCGTGTACGTTTTCCCAGATGCCGACTTGAATAACAAACAAAATAATAAAGTCAATATGTATATTGTGGTGTAATGAAAAATGAACGAGTGATGCGACTCTTTAACCAAACAAAAGGAACAAAAGGCCAAAAATGCTAGATATATAGAAGTTAAACCTGGCCATATGCAAGAACTGTGGCATTGTATCCATGGAATAGCGCATCAACAAGAGGAGCAACACAATCATCATAGAGAGCATAACAAGGCGAGCCCATGCCGCCATAAACATAATCATAGGTGAATGAATGGGACCCGATTTGCACGTATTTGAACACCCAACAACATTTACAAATCAAAGCAACATTTCAACATTCTAATAAAATGTTAATTTTTAAACTGATGCATTATAATGAGCTATTTGGTAACTCAATATTAAGCCCTGGCTTAGATTGGAAGCTCACTTCAACTCATCTCATCATTACAATTTTTCCAAATTCTCATATAAAATATAATAAACAATTCAACTTTTTCAAATTCCCAAAACAATAATAATATTCTAACAATATTTTATATAACTCATCTAAAACCATCTCAATTCATTTTTGAATCTAAACGGGACCTAAATTAAGGGTAACGATATCCTTACATCTCATTTATTATTAGTTTAATACTTAGCTATTTTTTTTTTTATCTTTTGCTATTTGAATATGGATTAAAAATTCAAAAACATGACCTTTTTGCATAATCTAAAAGAAAATAAATTCAATCAACCAACTTAATCATGGAATTTAATTAAAAATAAATTCAATTTTATAAAAATTGACCCAAAGAGCAAAAGAATGTTAATTTTTATTAATTAAATTACATGATTATGTTGGTTGATTAAGTTTATTTTCTTCAAGATTATACAAGAAAGTCATGTTTCGGATCTTTAGTCCAGATTCAAATACAAAAAGGAAAAAAAAAAGGTGGATAATAAAGCAGTAGTAAGAGAAATGTAAGGGTATAATTACACTTAAATTAACGGTACAGAACTTGTAATTATAGAAAAAAAGATTCAATTATACACATTTCATCCACCCGAAAATGGAAACCGAAAGTTTATAGTCCATACAATGTTTTTTTTTTTTTTTTTAATTTTAATAACGGGCCGCATTTCATCCATAAAGAGGACATAGAATGAAAATTTACAGTCCATACAATGTTAACCCTTCAAAACATACAACTAACTAAAAAGAAAATTTAGGTACCTGAGGTTGGCTGGGAACGACGGAAATGCAATCTTTACAGCCGAGTAGGAGCTCGGACATAATCAAAGGGCGGATGTTAACTGCGACTCGCATGCATTGCGAAGAATCTGCATTCTTCACTTCCGAAATCTCTATCTCTTGAGACTCGGTGTATTTCAATCAGATGTCAAATAAAGAAAAACTAAGTATACATAAAATGCGATGATATGTTGCATATAAATAAAATAAAATTAAGTTTCAACACCAAATGCTCCGTTTGATTCATGAATCAGATAAAAAGCTGTTGATGAAAATTTGAAATAATAAGAAAACCTCGACAGATGAGCTACCAAACCTTGATGTGAACCAAAGCCAAAGGGAAGAAAGCGCCGGACCTGATTGTTCCTGTAGGAGATGGAGGCAGTGAACGAGTGCGAGAAGCGGATGGTGGAAATTGAAGAAAGGGATTCAAATGGATCTGTGAATTTGAAAGTGGGTGATTGGCATTGAATTAAAGTGAATTGAAGTGTGAAAGGAAAGTTTGGGAGGAAAAAAATTGTATGTGTATTGAAGTAAAAATTTAGGCGCGTAAAAACACGGGCAAACCAAACCGGAATTGTTCGTGTGTTCTTTGTCGGCTAATTCTTGCGAATTGGCCACATATCCTAGGGCTGAATGTGTCGGTGGTTGTTCTGGATGCAATGCTAGGTTCAACCGTTTATATCTTGTCTTTAATTAAATCTACGTCTTCACGTTAGTTTAACATTTTGAGATAAATATCAATTTTACACAATAAATATTATAAGGTTTACTATATATATATATATATACAAAAACTCCCTTTATTTGATTTTTCACAAAACTCGAATGTTCTAAGGTCCATGAAGAAGGAATGCAACCCTGTTGCTGCTACAAAAGGCTACTCTGTCAACACTGGAATAGAGGGATATGCAGCCACCACGCTGCAAAAGCTGGACCAGGAGCCACTATGATAAAGCATGAGGAACCTGCAACATGCCTTTGGTGTCAGGATGATCGTGCTGCTGCTCTACCATTTATGTACATTTTGCAGAACTGATTGTATACTAGAAATAGAAACTTAGTTGTCTTTTTTCCCCTTTCCTTAATCTTTGTACCCATATGGTTTGTGCAATATAAAAAGGTACAGTGTGTAATGCAGAACATCAATTAATGAAAAGTGTCAAACATTTTTGGCCTCAGTTGCTCTCTTGATTTCCTCTCATTTCCTTTCTCATTTTCTCTTCTCTCAATGTGCAATTCTAACAATTTTTGTTATATAAATAGAATTCTGCTACATGTCACCACATGGCACATGGCTTGTCACTTGCCTAAAAATTCAAAAATCAGTTGAGAATTAAAAATTAAAAATCACTATTTTTAAGAAATAAACAATATAATAGTTAAAAAATCAAATAAAGGTGGCACAATTTTGATAGAGCTGTGCATTCAAATCTGGATCTTGCTTTTTAAAAGCAGGCGGGTATTTGCAAGGATTAATCCGGTCAAAACCCAGACGGATATCCCAATTTGGGCCGAGTTTTACAAGAAAAAATATAAATAATGTTGAGAAAATACATGCAAGAACAAAATACAAGCCAATGGCATATATTTAATATTTTCTTCACCAAAGCTATTTTGTTGTAGTGATGCCTCCCTTTGGTTATGACTAATTTTTGACATATTTCTTATTTTCTAGATAATTCTGATATTGTTAAATTTTCGACATATTTCTTATTGAGTATACAAAAGAATAATTTATTGTAGAAAGTTTCATTGTTTACCTATATTCCATTTCTAGAGATCCCTGAATACAAACTATAAATTCCTGATTTTTTCATATATTGAGACACAAAGTGCACATTGCTCTTCACTTCTTCTTTTTTCACTTTTCTCCAAGTGATTGCAGTTGTATACATTTCTCCCAACCTGACCTTTTTTCACCTTTCATTGATACCTTAGTCTTCACATCCTGGAACTGCACGAGAGTAAAAAGTTAGATTATATACATGGTTGATTTCATTTTTAATCTATTTGGACAAAGACATGCATTTATGGAGACAAATGTCACATGATCTCTTGGTTTAAGATATTACCTTGATCTATATTGGTAGGACAGGTTCACTATTTATTTGTTTCCACCTGAATTAATCTGGTTCATCTTCATGATCAGGCTCAGATTGTCCCTTTTCACCATCTTCTGGTTACAAGATTGAAGACATATTAGTCTGATGCTAGTCTTCCAAGTTAGTGGCTATCTTATCGTTCAAGTGATAAATAAAACCAATGCAATGCTAGAGTTCAAGCCAGTTAATGTCCTATATAGATAGTTCTGCTCTATCCTTTTTTTTTCCTGAATATCTATTCAGGAAAAATGCTTGCTGATTGACCACTAAGAATGTGTTTGTGTGGGTGTGAGAGAGAGAGAGAGAGAGATGGTTTACAGATGTGCACTTTTTTGGCTGCAAATGATAGCTAGTTTTTTAAATAAATGTTAAAAAATCTAAAACTAGAAAATAAAAATAACATGGTTTGCATAGGTGAAGCCATTCGGAAAAAAATGTAGCATTGGAACTTGAGTTCATTGGGACTTGAGTTCTGGTTGTTTTGTATTGTGCAAGTGGCCAACGTTGATTCATTATAACAGTTCTGTGGAATGGAACTTCTAGTTCTAGTGACTGATGCTAGCTGTTGTTGAGACTTGATTTTAATATGATCAATTACTCCTATTGTCTCAATATATGAGGATCAACTTTATTGGTATCTTAGTAGGATCAATTACACAGGATCAGCAGTGGCTGTGTAAGGCATTCACTGCTCAGCTCTTTTTCCTAACTAGGCCTGCAGTGTTAATTTGGTTCGCAAATTATCTCCTCTGCAATAATGACTATTCACTTGGCAAGAAATGAGATGACATGTATTTTATGGATGTAGGTTCTTAACCAACAACTCATTAAGTGGGGAAGTACCTCAGTTTGTATTGGACAGCAAGAAGAACTTGTGAGTCTACTTTAAGCTGAGTATCTTCATTTCATTTGGCTGTGAAATTTGGAAAAAAACCGGTGATTTCTTGCTGCTGTTACTTTTTTTTTTTTTAATAGAAGTTTTCTGGGTTGTGAGATTGTGAGAATCATTTGATAAATTGTGACATTTTATTCAATTTTCATTCACAACAGTTACCATTGCTTATCTCAGCAGCTTGATTTGGATTCAATAGATTCATTGTGGTTAGTATCAACAATTGTATAATCACTTCAATTTATCTCTCATTATTGCTAGGATAACAATTGGAACTATGTGATTCGATCTGTACTGGTTTTATTGATATTGCCAAATTGGCCTGATTAATTACTTCTGTATCATCATTGTTTATTGTCCAATTTCAATAACCTACAGCTGAAAATATAATATAATTTACAATTTACAATCCATATATGGGGCAATAATATGTTATTCACTGACAAATATCTTACTTAGGATCACATTGGGGTACTCTCATTGTATCTCACTTAGAACATGTATCATAGGGCAGTTGTGATCACTTTGATATGCAACACTAACTGCATACATTACCTTCCAATGTAGATGCTGGAGGAAATGGGAGCACATGGACGTGTACATGTACTGCCAAAGGGTTCCCTAAGTTAGCTTCTGAAAATCTTTATTCCAACTTTGTTACAGCTTGCCAATGCACTCTAAGTATACCAACTTTGTTACATAAATAGAATTCTACTACATGTCACCACATGGCACAGGGCTTGTCACTTGCCTAAATTTCAAAAATCAGTTGAGAATTAAAAATTAAAAATCACTAGTTTTAAGAAATAATAAATATAATAGTTAAAAAATCAAATAAAGGTGGCACAATCTTGATAGAGCTGTGCATTCAAATCTGGATCTCGCTTTTTAAAAGCGGGCGGGTGTCTACAAGGATTGATCCGGTCAAAACCCGGACGGATATCCAAATTTGGGACGAGTTTTACAAGGAAAAAAATATAAATAATGTTGAGAAAATACATGCAAGAACAAAATACAAGCCAATGTCATATATTTAATATTTTCTTCACCAAAGCTATTTTGTAGAAGTGATGCCTCCCTTTGGTTATGACTAATCCCTTTGAAAAGAACATACGCGAAAGATTTTCCTTGGAAGCCAATGTGGACCTGTGAGCAGAAATTAAAATATCTTTCAATCCTCAAAATGAATAGAAAAACTAAGGAAGAAATGCAATAAGTTTACTGCATTAAAGATGAACCATCCAAAGCTCATGCCACTTTCAGTCCTGCAAAAGAAATAAAAGAGAGACTTCAAGCATACTCAATAAACCAAGAAGAGAATTGTGGACCATCCTCTTTGTCCTATCTGCAGCATGGAGGAAGAAGACACAGTCCATGCTATTTGGAGATGTGAGTCTGCTAGGGACATGTGGAGTCAGTGCTCAAAAAGTTATAGAAATGCTATCTCCCATATATGTCTATGTTGCAGCTATTTGAAGCCTTATTAAAGTCTATGGATAACCAAATCATTCAAGAGTTTGCTGTTGTGGCCAGAATGATATGATGGAGAAGGAACAACTTCATTTTTAAGGAAGTTTTTGCTCATCCTAATGCTCTTCTAAAGGAGGCAAGAGGCATTCTTGACTTGCTTAATGAGGAGGACTCTAGTCAGGGTCTCAAAGCCAGTAATGTTTGCACCTCTTATGAGGTTTGGCAGGCACCTCCCTCGAGCTGGTTCAAGCTGAATTGGGATAGTGTAGTAGATAAGGTTTGAGGTGTCATTGGGGTGGGAGTGGTAGTAAGGGATAGAGCAGGCCAGGTCATTGCTACTATGAGGACCAAGAAAAATCTATTCCCTGATCCATTGCTTGCCGAGGCTTATGGAGCCCTTAAAACAGTGCAATTTGGTCTGGAGTTGGTCTAACACAGGTGATTATTGAAGGGGATTCATTACATGTCGTCAATGCTCTCAAAAGGAACAATGAAGGCTGCAATAGTGCTAGTATGTATGTATGTGAAGCAAAACAGTTACTTAAAAACTTTGTTAAGTGGAAGGTTTCTCATGTTAGGAGAAATGACAATTATATGGCTCACTTGTTAGCAAAAGATGCTATTTCCACCTATGATCACGTTATAATTCTGGAGGATTTTCCTTCTTGTATCTCTTTGGTTGAATAGAATGGAAACGAGTTACTTTGACACCTAAATTTGATACTTCATTTTGACACCTCCTTCATTTTAATTTTTTTTTACTTTATGGTTAAAGAAGTAACTATTAACGTATTGATATTTTTTTTATATTTTTTAAAAATGTTTTAAAATGATAAAAAAAATATATGAATAAAAAAATTAAAAAATAAAAGGGCTAATTTCACCTAGCGGTCACATGGAGCGGTGCAGTAGAGTAGCACCGCCCATATATTATATATAGATTACAAGGGTATTGGCTGCACCCTCTTCTTTTTCTTTCTTATTTTTTTGGTTTTTTAAATTTTATGTTTTAAAATTGTGTTTTCTAAATTAGATTTTTAACTTCATATTTTCCAATTCATTTTGACTTTTTTGAATGTCTACACTATGGGTATATCTAAAAATTATGCGTCATGATAAATGATGTATCAAATAAATGGGCTAGTTGAGTTAACATGCTACTTATACGGGTTGATTAAAAAATGACCCGATTAATAATTGCATTAATCAGTTAATGTTAAATTGTCTCAAGTCAACTTAAGTTCGATCTTAACTTTTTAATTTCATGTTGTATATGTCTCAAGTTCATGAAACGTGTCAAAAATTATCAGCCTTGCATCAATGATGTTATAGGGTTGTTGCACTTAGACCTGGTTTAGATAGTGAGTTGAAATGAGATGAGAAGAGATAAAATGAAAGTTGAAAGTTGAATAAAATATTATTAGAAAAATAATTACTAAAAAAATAGAGTTTTCATAGTAGTATGACTCTTACTTAAATGCCAACGAAAAATGCCTATTAATATGTACGTAGAACAACTAACCTTTGCAGCTTATGGACTGGCTTGAGATTGAGGTACAAAATTATTGTCTTGGGTGCACAAATAGTTCCTGGTTTATACTCCTTTATCTTCTGATTCTCTATTTCTGGGTTGTCAACATATCACTTTGCTCATTTTTCAATAAAAGCCCTCCATTAGATTTTTGTTATGTCATCTAGCGAACGAAACTCTCTTGCATAGGCTTGCAACTCGACCAAACCGCACAGTGTCTGAGCTCGACCCCACCCGACCCACAGGGTTGTGTATGTAATATCCCGTATTTTAGTGTATTGTTTTTAGTGTAGGATTATTTTTTTAATTAATTTAAATATTATTTTTCTTATTTTAAAATTTATCGGATTTCTCGTTGGATTTATTTTATAATTTTTTAGTTGTAAAATTTACTTTGACGTGCTTTCTTGATATTAATTATTGTTTACTTTTAAATTACTCTTTGCTTTAATGAATAATTTTATTGTTGAACTTTAATTATTATTAATTTATTTTTATTTTTTACTTTTTTTTCCCCCCACGCACGTCACTACCCATGCACGTTTTTCTCTTTTCAATCTTTAGGGTTTTCTTATCACCCATATAAAGATACACTTTCATCTTATACCTTGGAGAATTGCCCTGTGCCGTTGCTGCAACCAGCCGCAAGAACGACCCAGCCCTTCCTAGTTCGACGCGAACCTCTATCTCCACGTAAAAAAAAAAATCGACGCCCATCCTTCCACCGTAAACAGCCGTCACCTAGGCTCAAAGCCTTACTGTGCGCCACCACCTCCTTCACGGTCTCAGCTGTTGCCACCAGCGTCCACCCAATCAACAACAAACCGAGCACACCTCCTCCTTTCCACAACCCAGCTGTGGAGGGTGCACCCTTGTAGAAACCATAAGTCAAGTCACCGTGTGAAAGCCCCACCGCCCAGCCTGTTGGCAAACTGTGAACCCCACGTAGCCCCGCTGTTGCCTCTGCGTTATGACCCCCTTAGCACCGTCCCTACACCACCACCGTTGCACCCCTTCTCAGCCATCGTGGTACAACTCCCACTGCCCAGCCACCCTGCCTCCTCCACGGTCAAACAAACACCGGGGAAACCTTTGTTTTAGTCCCCGAAAATAGAGCAAATTTTTTTTCTGCTTGCAGCTGTTCGACGCAAACCAGCCGAGCGACGCCGCCGCCAACCTCTTCCACGTCATCGCCACTGCACAAAGAGTATCGTTGGGCGCTGCACTCCATCCAAGTTCGTCGCTCTCCTCTCGGTAAGCTACCCCCGAACTCAACTCTCCTCTCCGTTCGCTCTCCCTCATCTCTCTCTCTCTCTCTCTCGCTCTCTCTCTCTCTCTCTCAGTGTTATTTCACGTCGCCGACCACCCAGTACCTCCCCAATCCGCTGTCGCGAGCTTCCCTCTGGTGAGCAAGGATCCGCCGCACGTCTCCCTTCCCTCACGATAAGCTTTCAAACTAGGATAGTTTTCACCCGTAAAGCTAGCCTTACGTAGGAAGAAGAATAATTTTGAGATTTTATTACAGTTTTGCCCCTTAGTATGATGTTTTCTGATGTGTGGTTTCGTGGTTTTAGTTTAATGGGTTTATGTTTTATTGGGCTTGGTTTTTATTATACATAAAGAAAAAAAAATGATTATATTGTTAATTTGAACTATTTAGTTTTCAATTGAACTCATTTTTAAGTTGGCCTTATTTTATGGGATTTTTTAAGTACCCATAGTATTCTATTAATCTATAATACGTTATGGGTACTTTAGTATTTTAAAAACACCGGTATTCTTTTATCATAATATTTATTCGATTACTTTCTTCGGTATGGATTCGTTTAAGTGGATATTGATGAAATTAGAAAGTGATGATATTTAGAGTTAAGAGAATTTTAAGTATTGAGGAATTAAAATAGGTACTTCAGGTGTAATATGAGATTTATTTGTTCACTGGAGATTTATTTAAGTTACATGAATTTTTTATAAGTGACGAGTGACAATTGTTCAGTACTGTTGTGAAAAATTTCTGAATAAGCTAAGAAGTCCAGGTAAGCAGGGTTCCTATGCTAGGTTTTATACGAATTATTGAGACTGAGGTTGACTTTCTGAAAACTTTGCATATTTTGTGATGAAATGAAAACTTGAGAAAAACTAACTTCGATCGTTTATTTGCATCACTCATGAAATCTGTACGAAAAAGGAAAAATATTTTCTGACATGCATTGTGTAGACATGAGCAATATTTGACATGTTTCTGAAATATGCAAGAGAGTGAATATGAAATTTTGTGCATAAATTATGTTTTGTGATTTGATTCTGTTCTGTTCTGAAGATGTTCTGTACTCTGTTATGATGTGGCAACTGAAAAACCTTTGGCATGACTTTTTGATTCTGTTCTGACTCTGATTCTGATTCTGATATGGTGATTCTGATTCTGTTTTGCTCTAATATGTGGCCCTGTCACGGGATACAATAGTGACCTCTGGCCCTGTCACGGGAGATAATAATGATCTCTAGCCCTGTTACGGGATACAATAGTGACCTTTCGCCATGTCACAGGAGATAATAGTGACCTCTGGCCCTGTCACGGGATACAATAGTGACCTCTGGCCCGCCACGGGATATAATAGTAGTTTTCTGTTCTGAGTGCAATTGCTTTGATATTCATGGCGATTTATGTTCTGCTTGGCTTTCCGCAGAATGCACAACCCTACCACGGGGGTTAAACATGGCCTCTGTTATGATATGATGCTCTGATATGATAAGATGAAGATGTTCAGTCATGTTGTGCCAAAGGATTCTTTGAATTTGAAAAGTTGGTTTCTAATTATGAAATGTTTAGGATATCGCTCTGATTTTCTGATAATATGTATTTTTGAGATTTGTATATTGAAAATTGAAATGTTTTGTTTCTACATACTGAACTTTCTGAAAGGGCTCATGTTTACACGCTAGTATATGTTTTCTGCTTACTGAGTTGTTGATAACTCACCCCTTATCTCCATATATTTTTCAGATAATTTTCATGGTTCAGCTGAAGAATAAGAGTAGGAAGTTTTAACAAGGTGCGATAATCGTAGTGAAATAAGTGCCTGAGGATACAAGTTTATTGGAGAGTCTTATTTAGTAGGTTTACGATTTTCGGATTTTGAATAAATGGATTTGTATTTTTTTGGGAATACTAGAGTATTTAAATATGTTATGGAAGTTGGATTTAGGTTACAAGAGCTAACTCTCCAGACCTCTGGGAACGGGACGTTACAGTGTAAGCCAACTTCGTCTGACCTAACCCTACCTGCTAAAAGTCTGGTATGATCAACACATTTAAAAAAAAAAATTGTTCTTATTTTTCAAAGATGGTAGTGCCAAAATCCTACAAGAGTTCTGCTTCAACATTGTTGGAGAGTTCTGCTTCTTCGATATATTAAGTAAATTTAAGTTAAAAAGATAAGGTACAAAGAAAGAAATGAAGAAAAGAAATGGAGACAGAAAAAAATGTTTATTTGGTAAAGTAAATTAAGCATACTCGAACAAGAGTATCGTGCGATTTAAGCCTTTGCACGACACATTTCCTCAAGTCACGTGTTCCGCACTTGTCGTCATCATCGTCCATGCAATCCTCCACCAGCTCATACCTGCAATTCAAAAATCATCATATTCCGAATACAACATTTAAATATATGTATTATGATCGTGAAAGGGCTTACGCTAGAGCGAAGGCTTTGAGAAAGTGGACGTCCTGGAAGACAAAATGGAGAAAAGCGTTGGAGTTTAGGTCATCGGAGGCCAAGCAAATTAGGACGAAGGGCGAGTAGAGAGTGAAGACAGAGTCGCTTGGGAACTTGATCCAGAACGGCCTCGCAATTGCTCCTTCGTCGACCACCACCGACGTTCACCCCGGCCCCGGCCCCGGAGAGGGGTCGCAGGGCTTGAAGCCTCGACCTTGACCGGTGGTTGACCATTCTTCTAACACTTAGGAACCATAGCACCAACCTCTGGAGGAAGAAGATGTTGCTTGGGGAAAGAAATGGAGTGACGAACAAAGGAATGGAGGCAACGGGAAATGAGGAAGAGAATGGGAAGGCTAGGGTTTCATTTGCGTGACTTTACCGGTTAAAACTAGGGGTGTGCAAAATTTCAAAAATTTCGACTCCGTCCGACTTCCGCTCCGACTCCGACTCCGACTTCGTCGGAGTCATCGGAATTCGAAGTCGAAATTTGGAGTAGCTCCGAATATCTATTCGGAGTCGGAGTCGGAGCTCCAAGAAGCTTCGATTCCGACTCTGAAATTTTTTTTACTGTACACTTGCGCTCAAGCGAGGTGTCGAGCGCATGTCGAGCACACGTTATATTGAACATTGGCTTGAGCGACATGTCGAGTGGAAGTCGAGCGAACCTCTTCTAGAAGAGTTCTGCTCGAGCGACATGTCGAGCGGAAGTCGAGCAAACCTCTTCCAGAGAGGTTCGCTCGAGCGACATGTCGAGCAGAAGTCGAGCGAACCTCTCTAGAAGAGTTCTGCTCGAGCGACATGTCGAGCGGAAGTCGAGCAAACCTCTTCCAGAGAGGTTCGCTCGAGCGACATGTCGAGCGGAAGTCGAGTGAACCTCTCTGAAAGAGTTCCGCTCGAGCGCCATGTCGAGCGCACGTCGAGATCCGATCTTATGTCAGAGCTCCGACCTCCGATCGGAGTCGGACTCCTACTCCAATTCGGAGTCGGAGTCGGAGCTCCAATTTGGCTCCGACTCTTGTCGGAGTCGGAGGTCGAAAACGAGCACTCCGACTCCGTCGGAGTCAGAGCCCAGCCCTAGTTAAAACCGGCATTTGATGGGTTCGACCCAAAAATACATTAACCCGCATTTTATCGATCGGGTTGGGTTATTCAGAAGGGCCAGGCCGGGCCCGCTAGATGTCACAACATGGCTTGTCACATGCAAAAGAATGTTAAAAAACTAGAAACACTATGTTCAAAAAATCTAAAAAATAAAATAAATGTTATAGTTAAAAGAAGCAAACAAGGGTGGTCACCAGTATACCTACGCAATGTCTAGATTGTACAAATTTTGGTTTACCAAATTAGAATTTTAGCTTCATATTTTTATGTTTTGTCTTTATTTCTTTTATTTTATTTTTTTAAATGTTGACTTTCTACAATGGCATTCAAATTTTTTGTTATGCACATTTTTTTTAACATTTAGGTTTATTTTCTATTTTTTTGCTTTCTAAATAATTTTAGACTTCTTACAATGATTTTTACGATTTAAAATTATTTCCATATATTTTAATTATTTTATAGCCACGTGACATGCTATGTGTTCACACGTGGGGTGCCCTATCAGAGTTTTGTTAAAATCCCGAGACTAATATCCCACTTAACCCTAAATTCTTTCACTTATAATTATATTCTTATCAAGGGTTAAATTCAAGTTACTTGCAAACCTTTTATAATTTGAATATATATTGATATATTGTATATTTAGATGTGTGTGTATCTAAATTAGGTGTCTGAACTTTTGCAATTTGAATAAAGGTGTTACCAATTGCCCATAGAGGAGCGTTACCTTAAAAAATGTCATCCCCATTGTTGCCTCTTTACAACTTGGTATCTCAGCTAGGCTTTGAATCCTATATTCTTCTCTCTTCAACGTTTCATGTTGGACATTTGTCTCAATTCTTTCCGCAATCAATCTTTCTTTTGGGAGGCTTTAAGAACATGAAAATCTCTACCCATTTATTGCATCCAAAAACTTCAATGGGACAATTGGATTAGTAAATTTAACCGTGGTAAAGAAAGAATTCCAAGTAAATCACTTCATCAACTCAGTTTACAAAAAATAATTAATTGATTAAATATTCTCACAACTAGGTTTTCTCCTAATATGTGAAGAATCATGCATGTAGTGAAATTTATAGGACTATAAATTAAGAGTAGAAAACATTACCACCACGTCGTTTGCTCAAAAAAAAAAAAATCTACACTCCCCTGAATTTTCGAATAAGCTCTAAATCCGCATCATTGTAGTTGAAGAAGGTAGATAACACTCATAACATCCATAAACCAATATATAATAAGAATCTCTTAGTCGAAAGAACCCTGTAGTGTAATCTGAAAACAAAAAAATTAAAATTTTCTAAAGAAAATCAAATTCTGCTATCTATGGCCAACGACTTTTCTTTGTTGGGCAACGGTCTCCATGTGTAAGGTTCTTGATCCTTCCCTGCAACTCTACCCTGCACACAGAATGCAACTAACAAGAAATAATTATATAATGTGTTATTCATCATTATATAACACCAGATCATTTAGTCATCGTTGCATTCACAAACCAATCCTTCAAATACAGTTTCTTTCTAAGGTGTCCTTATACGGGTATTATAAATACCTGAATTCCTGGACCATTTCTATTTTTACCACCTACATATAAAAGATATCTAGTCAACAAGTTATAAACATTGAAAAAAATGAACTGCATGATGCAGTATATCTCCTAACTGGAAGTTTCGCATGAGGAGGAAGCCTTTCAAAATTCTAGAAGTCATTTCGCTGCCTTGTGGGTTCTATGTATTTGTTTCAAAAATTGAGCAACCTGCCACCCAAAGCATGAGTCTAGTCTCTCAGAACTATGAATGCCATTGAGACTTGAGATGGCAGGGGCAATTCAATATTCACCTGTGCCTCCAGGATATTCAACTTTTGAGCACCATCATCAAAAGTTGATGAAATATTTGAGCACCTCATTCTCTGCTCCTGAGCTGCCATTGGATCACGGTTGATCTACATCAAGAAAGAAGGCAAGTTCGTCAGGAAGAGAAGCACGACATGACATGTAAAAAAAGTAATACAAAAGAAAACTTACAACTGCCTTGCTCTGACTGTTATGAGCACGATCTGCATACTTTTGAGCATTTATTGTTTCCTTAACATTTGTATCAGCAGGACTGACACAAGCTTCAATCATAGACAAAATAAAAATAAAATTTTGTTTAAAATTTTGAGCAATAAAATGCAAAAATTACAAGAAAGCAAAATCTTAAATGCTTAAAGAAGCATTTCCTTAGCACACATAAATAACACATACCAATCATGATTGTTTTGCTGCTCCTTCCAAGAGAATCCTGCAGATTCAAATTCCAATGACAAGGCATGAGTTTTTTTTTAGAGCTTAGTGAATAATTTTCCCTTGGACATCAACCATGCGTCAATAAGTGAATGAAGCTCTAGCTCAATGCAACTTCTTCCATGAGAATGAAATGGAAAAAAAATGAAATTTCATTGAGTGCATGCTTTGCTTACCAACCAAAAATGTGTTATTAAAACAGTTTTTTTTTCTTTTTTATTGGAAATTTATGTTCTTACGGAAGATTCACCACAGCTCTTAATTATTGTGTGCTCCTATGTAATGTGAAATATAATGTATTGGTCCATTTTTTACAAGATATGGATGTCCTCTAGAGGTGCCTTTTTTTTATAAATACATCCTCCGGAACTGCTTTCATAAGTAATTAAACACCAAGATCTGTTTTCTTTCTCCATTGTAATTGGTTTCTACTAAAAATATAGATTCAACAAACAAGAAGCATCCCCAGTCATCAAACCATAAGAAAATGATGTCACACTAACTATGAACTAGAAATAGAGCAAGCGAAGCAATCGAAGAGCCTTAGATAATCTTCTATCAACACTAACAGCAAATTGCGAGAAGTTCCCGCTAAAAAGTTAAGTGGAAAAGTAAGAAAGATTGTTCCCTTGCCTGTAACAAGCGCGTTAACTTGTTATCACGATATGGAACATGGCCTCATTCTTTCCTCTTTTTCTTATCTCCCAAAGTACTTATCACATTGCCAAGAGCGAGTAGATCCTTATCGATATGTATGCCTAAACCACATAAACCAGTAAATCAAACACAAGCTAATTAAATGATTTAATAAATTTATTATTCCACGTCAAATTCACAACAGATGGCTACCCAAAAAAGCCAACAACACCTTAAACCTAATGTAACAACATTGAAATCTCTAGACCAAGGAAAGTCTCCAATGTGGTAAACATTTGATATAGCTTCTTTGAAACGTATTCCATCTGCATCTGATCTTTTTGCACGTATAAAACTAGCAAGATCGACTAAATGTAGTTTTGCATGTAAGAGATCATCACCAAGGTCATCATTTATTGCTCCAGCCAGGCAGTGAGAAATTTTGTTTTGTTCCATTGTAATTGTAAAGATAGCATGCGACTAATTGAAAAAATGGTGAAATGAATCATACACGGACGTTAGAAACTATATAAAATCCAATAACATAAGAAAGAGCATGTTTTAAAATAAAATGAAGATGTGAAAGCCATATAGGCTATGCAAAATAGAGAAGAGAAAAAGAAACGAGTAGTTTTAAATTGATTTAGAATAATGAAATATGCACCTTGACTGACTATTCATATTTGTACTCTTAGTGGCACAAGAATGAGAACCTCGAGATAGATGTGTCGCCATCTCTTCTTTTGTCATAACTTCTGCCTTCGTCACACCAACAAGTGTTATTCCTTCATTCACCGTTTCTCTTATTTGTATGGGAACTCTTGCGTGCATTGTGGGCTTTGCAAAAGATGCCCCTTCAGCTTTAGAGAAGACCGATGAATTTGGATCAAGCAAATCAAACACTTTGTCCTCGAGTATCTATCATCAACATACCAGATACAGAGAATGAACTTAAATATTTAGACAAAGAAAATTAATAAACCGACCAAAATCATCTGCTACCTCAATGAATGATACTTTGCTAAAAAATTTCGCGGAATCTTTCATCACCTCAACCCTTCGGAATATACTTTCCATTGCTTTAGGTATAATTCCACCATTACTTTCTCCCCCTGTATATTTAGTCCCCATCGTGTACATTTTCCCAGACCCCGTCTTAAATAACAAACAAAATAATAAAGTCAATATGTATATCGAGGTGTAACGAAAAACAAACGAGTGCTGCGACTCTTTAACCAAACAAAAGGAACAAAAGGCAAAAAATGCAAGATATATAGAAGTAAAACCTGGCCATATGTAAGAACTGTGGCATTGTATCCATGGAATAGCGCATCAACAAGAGGAGCAACACAATCATCATAGAGAGCAGAACAAGGCGAGCCCATGCCGCCATAAACATAATCATAACTAAATGAATGGGACCCGATTTGCACCTATTTGAACACCCAACGACATTTACAAATCAAAGCAACATTTCAACATTCTAATAAAATGTTAATTTTTAAACTGATGCGTTATAATGAGCTATTTGGTAACTCAATATTAAGCCCTGGTTTAGATTGAAAACTCACTTCAACTCATCTCATCATTACAATTTTTTCAAATTCTCATATAAAATATAATAAACAATTTAACTTTTTCAAATTCCCAAAACAATAATAATATTCTAACAATATTTTATATAACTCATCTAAAACCATCTCAATTCATCTTTGAATCTAAACGGGACCTAAATTAAGGGTAACGATATCCTTACATTTCATTTATTATTAGTTTAATACTTAGCTATTTTTTTTTATCTTTTGCTATTTGAATATGGATTAAAAATCCAAAAACATGACCTTCTTGCATAATCTAAAAGAAAATAAATTGAAACAACCAACTTAATCATGGAATTTAATTAAAAATAAATTCAATTTTATAAAAATTGACCCAAAGAGCAAAAGAATGTTAATTTTTATTAATTAAATTACATGATTATGTTGGTTGATTAAGTTTATTTTTTTCAAGATTATACAAGAAAGTCATGTTTTTGGATTTTTAGTCCAGATTCAAATAGAAAAAGGAAAAAACATAGGTAGATAATAAAGCAGTAGTAAGAGAAATGTAATGGTATAATTACACTTAAATTAACGGTACAAAACTTGTAATTATAGAAAAAAAGATTCATTTATACACATTTCATCCACCCGAAAATTGAAACCGAAAGTTTATAGTCGAGACAATGTTTTTTTTTTCTTTGTTTTGATAATAACGGGCCGCATTTCATTCATAACGAGGACATATAGTGAAAATTTACAGTCCATACAATGTTAACCCTTCAAAACATGCAACTAACTAAAACGAAAATTTAGGTACCCGAGATTCGCCGAGAACGACGAAAATGCAATCCGTACAGCCGAGTAGGAGCTCGGACATAATCAAAGGCTGAATGTTAACTGCGACTTGCATGCATTGCGAAGAATCTGCATTCTTCACTTCCGAAATCTCCATCTCTTGAGACTCGGTGTATTTCAATTTTCGGGTGGATGAAATGTGTATAATTGAATCTTTTTTTCTATAATTACAAGTTTTGTACCGTTAATTTAAGTGTAATTATACCCTTACTTTTCTCTTACTACAGCTTTATTATACACCTATTTTTTTTCCTTTTTCTATATGAATCAGGACTAAAAATCCAAAAACATGACTTTCTTGTATAATCTTGAAAAAAATAAACTTAATCAACCAACATAATCATGTAATTTAATTAATAAAAATTAACATTCTTTTGCTCTTTAGGTCAATTTTTATAAAATTGAATTTATTTTTAATTAAATTCCATGATTAAGTTGGTTGTTTCAATTTATTTTCTTTTAGATTGTGCAAGAAGGTCATGTTTTTGGTTTTTTTTATCCATATTCAAATAGCAAAAGATAAAAAAATAGCTAAGGATTAAACTAATAATAAATGAGATGTAAGGATATCGTTACCCTTAATATAGGTCCCGTTTGGATTCAAAGATGAATTGAGATGGTTTTAGATGAGTTATATAAAATATTGTTAGAATATTATTATTGTTTTGGGAATTTGAAAAAGTTGAATTATTTATTATATTTTGTGTGAGAATTTAAAAAAAATGTAATGATGAGATGAGTTGGAGTGAGTTTTCAATCTAAACCAGGGCATAATATTGAGTTACCAAATAGCTCATTATAATGCATCAGTTTAAAAATTAACATTTTATTAGAATGTTGAAATGTTGCTTTGATTTGTAAATGTCGTTGGGTGTTCAAATAAGTGCAAATCGGGTCCCATTCATTCACCTATGATTATGTTTCTGGCGGCATGGGCTCGCCTTGTTCTGCTCTCTATGATGATTGTGTTGCTTCTCTTGTTGATGTGTTATTCCATGGATATAATGCCACAGTTCTTGCATATGGCCAGGTTTAACTTCTATATATCTAGCATTTTTGGCCTTTTGTTCCTCTTGTTTGGTTAAAGAGTCGCAACTCTTGTTCGTTTTTCGTTACACCTCGATATACATATTGACCTTATTATTTTGTTTGTTATTTAAGACGGGGTGTGGGAAAACTTACACGATGGGGAGTAACTATACAGGGGAAGAAAGTAATGGTGGAATTATACCTAAAGCAATGGAAAGTATATTCCGAAGGGTTGAGGTGATGAAAGATTCCGCGAAATTTTTTATCAAAGTATCATTCATTGAGGTAGCAGATGATTTTGGTCGGTTTATTAATTTTCTTTGTCTAAATATTTGAGTTCATTCTCTGTATCTGGTATGTTGATGATAGATATTCAAGGACAAAGTGTTTGATTTGCTTGATCCAAATTCATCGGTCTTCTCTAAAGCTGAAGGGGCATCTTTTGCAAAGCCCACAATGCACGCAAGAGTTCCCAAACAAATAAGAGAAATGGTGAATGAAGGAATAACACTTGTTGGTGTGACGGAGGCAGAAGTTATGACAAAAGAAGAGATTGCGACACATCTATCTCGAGGTTCTCATTCTTGTGCCACTAAGAGTACAAATATGAATAGTCAATCAAGGTGCACATTTCATTATTCTAAATCAATTTAAAACTACTCGTTTCTTTTTCTCTTCTCTATTTTGCATAGCCTATATGGCTTTCACGTCTTCATTTTATTTTAAAACATGCTCTTTCTTATGTTATTGGATTTTATATAGTTTCTAACGTCCGTATATGATTCATTTCACCATTTTTTCAATCAGTCACTTGCTATCTTTACAATTACAATGGAACAAAACAAAATTTCTCACTGCCTGGCTGGAGCAATAAATGATGACCTTGGTGATGATATCTTACATGCAAAATTACATTTAGTCGATCTTGCTGGTTTTATACGTGCAAAAAGATCAGGTGCAGATGGAATGCGTTTCAAAGAAGCTATATCAAATGTTTACCACATTGGAGACTTTCCTTGGTCTAGAGATTTCAATGTTGTTACATTAGGTTTAAGGTGTTGTTGGCTTTTTTGGGTAGCCATCTATTGTGAATTTGACGTGGAATAATAAATTTGTTAAATCATTTCAAATAGCTTGTGCTTGATTTACTGGTTTATGTGGTTTAGGCATACATATCAATAAGGGTCTACTGGCTCTTGGCAATGTGATAAGTGCTTTGGGAGATAAGAAAAAGAGGAAAGAATGAGGCCATGTTCCATATCGTGATAACAAGTTAACGTGCTTGTTACAGGCAAGGGAACAATCTTTCTTACTTTTCCACTTAACTTTTTAGCGGGAACTTCTCACAATTTGTTGTTAGTGTTGATAGAAGATTATCTAAGGCTCTTCGATTGCTTCGCTTGCTCTATTTCTAGTTCATACTTAGTGTGACATCATTTTCTTATGGTTTGATGATTGGGGATGCTTCTTGTTTGTTGAATCTATATTTTTAAGTAGAAACCAATTACAATGGAGAAAGAAAACAGATGTGGGTGTTTAATTACTTATAAAAGCAGTTCCGGAGGATGTATTTATAAAAAAAAGGCACCTCTAGAGGTTATCCATATCTTGTGAAAAATGGACCAAAATACATTATATTTCTCATTACATAGGAGCACACAATAATTCAGAGCTGTGGTGAATCTTCCGTAAGAACCTAAATTTCCAAAAAAAAAAAAAAACACTGTTTTAATAACACATTTTTGGTTGGTAAGCAAAGCATGCACTAAGTGAAATTTTATTTTTTTTCCATTTCATTCTTATGGAAGAAGTTGCATTGAGCTAGAGCTTCATTCACTTATTGACACATGGTTGATGTCCAAGGGAAAATTATTCACTAAGCTCTAAAAAAAAACTCATGCCTTGTCATTGCAATTTGAATCTGCAAGATTCTCTTGGAAGGAGCAGCAAAACAGTCATGATTGGCATGTGTTATTTGTGTGTGCTAAGGAAATGCTTCTTTAAGCATATAAGATTTTGCTTTCTTGTAATTTTTGCATTTTATTGCTCAAAATTTTAAACAAAATTTTTATTCTTATTTTTTCTATGATTGAAGCCTCTCTCAGTCCAGCTGATACAAATGTTAAGGAAACAATAAACACTCTGAAGTATGCAGATCGTGCTCATAATAGTCAGAGCAAGGCAGTTGTAAGTTTTCTTTTGTATTTCTTTTTTTACATGTCATGTTGTGCTTCTCTTCCTGACGAACTTGCCTTCTTTCTTGATGTAGATCAACCATGATCCAATGCCAGCTCAAGAGCAAAGAATGAGATGCTCAAATATTTCATCGACTTTTGATGATGGTGCTCAAAAGTTGAATATCCTGGTGAATATTGAATTGCCCTTGCCATCTCAAGTCTCAATGGCATTTGTAGTTCTGAGAGACTAGACTCATGCTTTGGGTTGCAAGTTGCTCAATTTTTGAAACAAATAGATAGAACCCACAAGGCAGCGAAACGACTTCTAGAATTTTGAAAGGCTTCCTCCTCATGCGAAACTTCCAGTTAGGAGATATACTGCATCATGCAGTTTATTTTTTTTCAGTGTTTATAACTTGTTGACGAGATATCTTTTATATGCAGGTGCTGAAAATGGAAATGGTCCTGGAATTCAGGTATTTATAATACCCGTATAAGGACACCTTAGAAAGAAATTGTATTTGAAGGATTGGTTTGTGATGCAATGATGACTAAATGATCTGGTGTTACAGAATGATGACTAACACATTATATAATGATTTCTTTTCAGTTGCATTCTGTGTGCAAGGTAGAGTTGCATGGAAGGATCAAGAACCTTACACATGGAGACCGTTGCCCAACAAAGAAAAGTCGTTGGCCATAGATAGCAGAATTTGATTTTCATTGGAAAATTTTAATTTTTTTGTTTTCAGATTACACTACAGGGTTCTTTCGACTGAGAGATTCTTATTATATATTGGTTGATGGATGTTATGAGTGTTATCTACCTTCTTCAACTGCAATGATGCGGATTTAGTGCTTATTCGAAAATTCAGGGGAGTGTAGAATTTTTTTTTTTTTTTTTTTTTGAGCAAACGACGTGGTTTTAATGTTTTCTACTCTTAATTTATAGTCCTATAAATTTCACTACATGCATGATTCATCACATATTATGGAGAAACCCTAGTTGTGAGAATATTTAATCAATTAATTATTTTTTGTAAACTGAGTTGATGAAGTGATTTACTTGGAATTCTTTCTTTACCGCGGTTAAATTTACAAATCCAATTGTCCCATTGAAGTTTTTGGATTCAATAAATGGGTAGAGATTTTCATGTTCTTAAAGTCTCCCAAAAGAAAGATTGACTGCGAAAAGAATTGAGACAAATGCCCAACATGAAACGTTGAAGAGAGAAGAATATAGGATTCAAAGCCTAGCTGAGATACCAAGTTGTAAAGAGGCAACAATGGGGATGACATTTCTTAAGGTAACTGTAACGCCCCGTTCCTGGAGGTCCGGAGAGTTAAACTGTTATTCCTCAAGAACATCTCTAATAATCAGTAATAAAAAAAACAAAACTCCACAAAACACTAAACTTATTTGTTCGATCTAAAAATCCGTATCCTTCCACATAAATATTAAACAAAACCTCAATATAACAAATAACATCTCCACAAAAATCCAAATTAATCATAACTTGACGTACCAAAATAACCGCTAGAGAATAAACTACTAAATATGATCCTCCAAAATACTCGTACCCTTAGCACTCATTTATCTATGATCATCAGACTGTTCCAATACTTCATAGTCTTGTTCTCCAGCTTGACCAAAAAATATCTGAAAAATGTTATGGAAATAAGGGGTGAGTTATCAACAACTCAGTAAGCAGAGAACATATACTAGTGTGTACACATAAGCATTTTCACAGAGTTCAGAATGCAGAAACAAAACATTTCAGTTTCAATAAGCAAATATCAAAAAATACATATTATCAGAAAATCAGAGTGACATTCCAAACATTTCACATTCAGAAACCAATTTTTCATATTCAAAGACTCATTTGGCACAACATGACTAAACATCTTCATCTTATCCTATCATATTAGGGGTGGCAATATGTGACACGACCCGTTAACCTAATACAAACATGACACGATAAAAGCGGGTTAGGGTTGAGTGTTAATGGCTTCGGGTCAAAATGGGTTGACCCGTTAAAACGCGATTGCTTAACCGGTCATAAACCCGTTATGACCCGTTTAAAATTTTAAAATTACCCTTATAACTTAAAACTAAAAATAGTAAAAAAAAAAAAGAAACCCTAACTCGTTTAATCTAACCACACCCCCCCCCCCCCCCCGAGTTTCAAAATTCAGTGTTTATTTTCTTCTTCAGAAACTCGGACTCCTCAGTCCTCGCGACCACGCTGCCCCCGTCCAGGCTCGCCGCTCCACTCCATTTCACGGTGATGCCGCGTCGCCTCCAGTAGTCCAGTGTGCTTCAGTCTTCATGCCTCACGGTGATGCCAGCCCCCTCAAGTTTCACAGTGACGCCGAGTTGCCCACACAGATTTAAACCACGGATTCGCACTTGCCACCGCCAACGCCCCGTCGCCCATGCCCGTCACCCACGCCGCGCCGCCCACTGTAAGAAAATTTGATTTTCGAGATTTTTGCTGTGTTGTACAGTTGTACTCGATGAGATTTTTTTGAGATCCCCACAATCACAATCTCAATTGATTTTCAACACTGACCTAGAAGGTGGGAGAAATTTGAAAAACAAAAACGTAGGAGAAATTTGAAAAAGAAAAAACTTCCCTTAATGACTGCATTGCGTCATAGGGTCAAACATCCGGTGTTCTATATTTTAACAACTTTTTCTCGGCATCCAAACAGAGACTTAACGTCTCCTTAATCTATGCTTTTGGGTTGTTCTGGCTGAGTGTTCGCTTTCTTTTATTTTCTTTTTTTAATCTGTATATTAGCTACTATTGAATTCTTATATCTCGCTAAGAAGGCATTCCATAATTTACATGGAAAAAAATAAAGCATTTGAGGGGGAAAAGGAACAGATTTTTTTCACTTGGGAAGAAAAAGGAAATCGAGATTGTGATTAATGCTATATGTTGATTTAGTTACTAGGAATTGACATACTTATCTCATTGAAGCCAAACAGCTTGTCAGTTGGTTGAGTGTGGACAATTTAATGTTGTTTCGAGAATCTCAACAATTTTATATAAGTAAAGAATCTCAATAGTTTTTATCTGTAAATGATAGATTTTCAAAATTTTAGCATACCTGAACTCTTTTTCTTTCTTGTTTGGAGGAAACGGAGAGGGAGGATGAGCAATCTGTGAAAATGGAAATGAAATGAACATAAAGTTTTGTGTTTTGCTTTGGTATGTGCTACATATTGAGCTATAGATCAGCATAATCGAAAGATTGATAAGTACTCGGATGTTTTTTTTTTATAAGTAAACTATTAATAAAAATAGGCATAGCCCAAGTACTTAGATGTTATACTGAGCCGTTTTTGCATCCTCGAAAATTTCCTTTTGGTAAACCAACAAGAGCTAATATCTCTCATTTATTCATCATGGACTTTTAATTTCTCCCTCCGCCAATCAACTGTTCCTAGTGCATTTTTGGCTATCTTTGTTTTTGCAAAAAATTGTTCCCTTTGATATACGGTAAAATGTAGACGTAGAGCTCTACCAACAATGTGAATGGGTTTTCATAAATCAATAGATGATAGTATGGCGATCTTCATGGCATTTCAATTTTCAATCTTCGAAGTTGGAGATCTTGGGCTTGACAACGTTCTGACCAAATCTAGAATGTTTCATTTTTTTTTTTTTTGCACGAATCTTAGGAACGTTTCATTCAACTTAATTAAGATCAGTTTCTCAAAAACTCATTATCATGTTTGATTTTTGCACTGTTACCTCCCCTTTTCAAAGCAAAACAGGGTGAAAGAAAGCCTACTAATTATTGAGAATGAGATTTTGCTGTCAAATGTTTTTGTTAAAAGTATCTTATATATAATGTCCTACTCTTACATTTGTTCTTGTTGTTTGTTGTCAGATGAGTTCGGCAACAAGTGAAAATGACGAGATGATTGATTTAGACCCGTTTGACTCAGAAAGTTTTCAAAATGAGGAAGTTAAAGCAAAAAAAAAGGAAACGGTCAAACGTGTGGGCTTTTTTTGAAATGATTCCTAATTCTGAGATCAATGATGGCAAGCCACGAGCCAAGTGCAAGATGTGTGGAGTTCACGAGATATTGGTCAGATGATGTTTTCACAAAATAGTGGAAATATTTCGGTGAGCACTCATAAATTTGACACTGAACAATATAGAGAAATTTTGGTAGCTGTCATTGTGAAGCATGAATTGCCTTTTCGGTTTGTTGAATATTCGGGGGTGAGATCCTTATTACAATATTTGCGTCCAGATGTTCCAATTATTTCTAGGAATACTGCCAAGGCTGATTTGGTTAAGATGTATCATCGAGAAAAAAAAAAGGATTAAATGCATGTTAAATGATTTTCCTGGTAGAATTAGTCTAACATCTGACTTGTAGACTTCTATAACTACTGATGGTTATATGTGCATTACAGCACATTTTCTGTATAAGAATTGGGTTCTGTAGAAAAGAGTTTTGAACTTTTCTTTTATGCCACCACCACATAATGGTATATCTTTATCTGAAAAAATTTATAATTTGCTATGTGAGTGGGGAATTCAACACAAGATTTTTTCATTGACTTTAGACAATGCTTCTTCTAATGATGTTTCAGTAGAGTTGTTAAAAACTCAATTGAACATTAAGAAATCTCTTCTTTGTGATGGTGAGTTCTTTCATCTTCGTTGTTGTGCTCATATTCTGAATTTGGTAGTACAAGATGGGTTAAAAGAGATTGATGTTATCCAAAAGGTTCGTGAAAGTATCAAGTATGTCAATGGATCACAAGCAAGGCAAGTAAAATTTATAGATTCAACAAATCAAATGTCTTTGGATAGCAAGAAAGGGTTGAGACAGGATGTCCCCACTAGATGGAATTCTACTTATCTTATGCTTGAGAGTGCTCTTTTCTATCGTCGTGCCTTTACTCATTTGGAGTTGACTGATTCCAATTTTAAGCATTGTCCATCAATATCTGAGTGAGAAAGAGTACAGAAGCTTAACGATTTATTGAGAGTTTTTTATAGAGACACCTGTAATTTTTCTGGGATGAAATACCCTACAGCCAATAGGCCTGCTACCCGCATGGTGCGGGGTGGGGGGTGCCCTTCCCCGCACCCCGCCCCGCACCATGCGGGGTTGGGGATTTTCCCCCGCCCCCCGCCCCCGGGAGGCGGGGCGGGGTCCCCCGCCCCAGTGCCGGGGGCGGGGGAAAAACCCCCATCCGCCCGCCCCCCGCCATTATGTTAAAAAAAAAATTTTTTTGGTCTAAAAATATTTTTTTAGACCAAAATTATAATATATTTTAAATAATAAATTAAAATTTATAAATATAAAAAAATTTAAACTCATTAGAGTTAGATTTTGGATTGATTTGGCCTCCTAGGCCAATCTTTATATAGGAGGCCAAGGCAATACAATAGTCATCCTTAAGCAATGTGGGACTTAGTAGTAAGTCCAACATTGCTTAAGGATGACTATTGTATTGCATTGACCTCCTATATAAAGATTGGCCTAGGAGGCCAAAACAATCCAATGACTTGAATATAATTTTAAGTCTTTTATAAATTGTGTATATCTATATACAATATATTTATTTAATATATATAAATAATTTTTTTTTTTTTAATGTGGGGCAGGGGGCGGGGCGGGGCCCGCTGGGGTCATCCCGCCCCCCGCCCCCGCTATACCCTCTCTATGCGGGGCGGGGCGGAAGCCGGGCGGGGCAGCGGGGGCGGGGCCCCGCTGCCCACCCCTAACAGCCAATCTCTACTTTCCATTAGTGTTTTCGATTTATTTTACATTAAAGCGGCACTCTGAGGGTGAAGATGACTACATGAAGAGAATGTGTTGTAAAATGCTTGCAAAGTTTGAGAAATATTGGTCCGAGTTCAATGTGTTGTTGGCTATACCAGTTATATTGGATCCTCGATACAAGCTTCATTTTGTTGATTTTTCTTATACAAAGCTTTATGGAGAATGTTCCATAGAGTATATGAATGTTTGGAGCAAAACGTCATCTCTTTTCATGGAATATGGTTCTTCTAGTGCTCCCACAATGACATGTTCTACCACGACTTCTGATAGCACTGTTACTAGAGAGGAAAGTCAGTCTTCATATGATAATTTTTTATTAGAGCAAATATCAAATAATATTTTTTGTTTAATGATTTATATTATATTGTTGTTTCATATCACATATTGGCTTGAAAATATTTTTATTTGTTTTTTGTGTACAGGACTTTGATACATTTAGACCTGATGAACTTTCTAGCTATATGAAAAAAAAGTCAATTGGATCTTTACTTGGATGAACCTAGGGCAGAAAAAAATGCAAAGATTGATATTCTTTCCTTTTGGAAAGGAAATGAATTTCGTTATCCTGATCTTGTTCGTATGACTCGTGACATTTTGATTGTTCCAGTTTCTACAGTTGCATCTGAATCTATTTTTAGTGTTGGTGGGCGTATCATTGTTCAGTTTAGAAGTGCACTAAAAGCAGATATTGTGGAAGCATTAGTTTGCACTAGAGATTGGTTATATGGCGAGGAGCAAGGTAATATTATTTTTATTTTATTGAATACATGACTGTAATTTTTCAATAATATAAAACTTTACTGATGTCTTTTTTTTAATAGAAACACAAGAAAAAGTTAAATTGGACGAGTTAACTGAAGATGTAATGAAGTTGGAGAACAAGGGCAAGGGCTTAGAGGACGCCTCTTCCATCAAAGGTGGGTGGGTGAGTGCTATTAAATTGCTCGAATGTACAACCCCTCTCATTGTTGTTTTCGTTCAAATCTTCCAGGTTTCGTACTCGACGACGAGCAGCCATCTTGAGATCTTAAATTCGGTTAAAAGTTCTAAGGAAAGAAAACAAAATATGTATAAACAAAATATAAATACCAATTAAAATATATAAAACAAATCAAAGATAAATAAATGAATCAATAAAATCTTGAACTTGTTTTACTCATTCTTAGCCATTTCTTTAACCAACTCATATAATCCTTCCTACCATCTATAATTGTAAACCCGACATTGCTCAAATTGGCTTACGTCTTCAGAATCTAACCTAAAAAACCTAAACCTTGAATTAATCTTATAAAAATTATCTCTTATAGTCCACAAAGTGAGCTTGTCGGATCTAAAATCCCTAAACCTCAAAACCCATGTTATCAAAACGATTGCACTCAGAACAGAAATCCACTATTATATCCCGTGGTAGGGCCAGAGGTCACTATTGTATCCCGTGACAGGGCCAGAGGTCACTATTATATCCCGTGACAGGGCCAGAGGTCACTATTATATCCCGTGACAGGGTCACATATCAAAGCAAAACAAAATCAAAATCATCATATCAGAATCAGAATCGAAATCAGAACAGAATCAGAAAGTCAGGCCAAAGGTTTTTTTTCAGATGCCACATCATATCAAAACCAAATACTGAATCGTTTCGGATAATTTCACATGTTTGAAATAAACAAAATCAAAATATTTCCATTTATTCACAACAAAAACTTTTAGATTTTCATATTCATTCTTTTTGCATGATTAGAAACAGAATGCACAAATTAGCTATGTCTCCACCAGTCATGATAGAAAAATACTTTCTTTTATACAGCTTTCATGCATATGCAGAACACATATTTGAGATGTTTTTCTGATTTCTTTTCAAAACAAACATGCATATTTTCAAAAGCAACCTCGTTTCATTTTATTTATGCAAAGTCTAGCATAGGAACCCCGCTTACCTGGACTTCTTAGCCTATTCAGAAATTCTCCACAATAATACTGAACAATTGTCAATCGTCACCTATAAAAATTCATGTAACTTAAATAAATCTCTAGTGAACAAATAAATCTCTAGTGAACAGATAAATCTCATATTACACCTGAAGTACTTATTTTAATTCCTAAAAAACTTAAGATTTCTCTTAATTTTAAAATACTATCACTTTCTAAATTCCTCAATATCCACATAACTATAAAACTCAGAATATTTCTAAAATTGCATAATAATATTAATAATAAATACAATTATGCCATAAAATACATTTTTGGTTTAAAGACTCATTAAAACAAAACTGATTAAAGCAGGAGGGCAAATATTTCATTTAATAAAAAAATAGACTAATTAGTAACTCTTTAAAGAGTTTAAAATAGAAATCCTGCACTACTATATATTTCTAAAAATATTAATACTTATAATATCTTACAAATATCTATTCAATTTGTATTTAAAACAAAACTCATACAAAGTGAATTTAACATATAAAAACTACAACTTGATCAACTTATAAATATTTTGTTTAAAGCACCAGTACATTGACTTGGTTTATAAGCCCATACATCTATGCCCAAAATAGACTGTAACCCACGTAAAACAAAACTCAAGTTTTCAGATTCAAAAAGCATAATATTAACTCATGTGTTCCAAAGAAGACAAATTGGTAAAAGTAAAACACCTAATGTTATTAGAGTAACCGAGATACACAAACATATGTATATTTCCTTCTTAAGAAAAATACCATAAGACAAGAAAATCCAGAGATGAGCAGCTGCAAAGACTTACCCAAGGGAAACTGAGAGGCAACAAGCAATAGTAGAACACGCACTCACGGCAAGCACCAAAATCACCAAGATACGAGTGAAGCTCACGGCTTTTATGGCAAAATAGGGCACGGCAAAAGGACAAAACAGGGTAGTGAGGGACCAAACAAAAAGGGAAAGCAATGGGCATAAATCACAAGCATGAGCCACAAAATTAGTAAGGAAGAGTTACGAGAAAGCACAACAATGGAGGCTCACGGACAGACCTGCAAATGGAGAGAAAAACAGATGAAAAAAATATGCTAAAGAGGAAGAGACTTGCACGGTTTCACAGCAGAAAGGGAAACTGAAAATTAAAGAGATGGAAAAATAAACATTACTAGCCGAAGAGGGGGAATGAACGGTGGCGTTGGCTGACTTGTAGAGGTGAAGATCCGAAAATAAGATGAAGGAAGAAGAAACACTGCAGACGATAACCCAAACGAAAAACAGAGGAAATAATAAAATGAAGGAGAAGAGGAGAAGCTGCATCAACATAGATTGAAGAAAGGGAAAAATGAAAATGAAATGGAAAGGAGGTGGAGAAGCACGTCGCGCAGGAGAAGAAAAGGGAAATGAAGAAGCCCTAAGGCTGGACTAAACGACGCTGTTTGGGGGGGGGGGAGATTACTGGGCTGGGTTGTCACGGGTTGGGCTGGGGACCAAAAGGGCTAGGCCCAAAAGAAAAATAAAAAAAATAAAACACACAAAAAGGCCCAGTTCAAAAATATAAGAGTCCAACAGAAGAAATAAAAAGAAAAAAGGCATAATAAATAAAATAAATAAATAAAATAAATAAAAACACTGCAACTCTAAATTAATAAAATAAAATAATTAAAGTCCAACAATAAAATTATTAATTAAAGCAAAGAGTAAATTTCAATGTAAACACTAATTAATATCAAGAAAGTACATCAAAGTAAAATTTCACAACTTAAGAATTATAAAATAAATCCAACAAGAAAATCCAATAAATTTAAAACAAGAAAACTAATATTTAAGTTAATTGGAATAATCCTTCACAAAAAAATAAATACACCAAAATACGGGATATTACATCCTTCCCCCCTAAAAAACAATTTCATCCTCGAAATTTGTTTAGCTAAATGCTACTACTTCCAATGGGCTAATCACGCTTCCGTTGTGCATTCTGATTTGAGTTGAATTCGGGCCTACACTGCGTTGCGTTGGTTCTTGCCTCGTGCAGCCAAGTCAGTCCTCTGAGTTGGGTTGGGGTTCATGCTCCCATCTGGTTGCCTTGGACAATCTCTGACAAGGTGGCTATGCTTCCCACATCGAAAACACCGTCCAGTTCTCCTTCTGCAATCCCCAAAGTGTACTACGCTGCATGACCTGCAGAAGTTATTCCGTTGATTGTCCCGCACCTTTCTCTGGTCTGAGTTGCTACCTTTGTTTCTCTTCTTCCATGGCTCTTGATCTATACTAGAGGATCCATGCGAAGTAGTTCTCTCTTTATGTTCCTGCAACTTAGTGCTTCTCTTAAGATTCTGCTCCACTAGCATCGCTTTATGTACCAAGTCTGAAAAGTTTTGAATTTGTAGAACCATAACCCGTTCGTAGATTCTGTGATTTAAACCTTCTTCAAACCTCTGAGTTTTCTTCTCCTCATCGGGAATCAAATATGGGGCGAAGCGCGATAACTCTGCAAATTTTGCAGCATACTGGCGTACCGTCAAGGTCCCTTGCACCAAGTTAGTAAACTCTCGGGCTCTAGCTTCCCGGTCGGTTTTCGGAAAGAAGCGGTCGAAGAAGTTTTGCTTAAAGTGAGGCCAGCTCACTACTCCAGTTCCATCAGCTTCTCTGATAGCTCTCTCAGAGTTCCACCATCTCTTCGCTTCTCCGATCAATTTAAAAGTTGCAAATCGAATTTTCTGATGATCGGTGCACTCCAAAACACTGAATATCTCTTCGATGTTTTGAATCCAAGCCTCGGCTACATTGGAATCGCCTCTTCCATCAAAGGTGGGTGGGTGAGTGCTATTAAATTGCTCGAATGTACAACCCCTCTCATTGTTGTTTTCGTTCAAATCTTCCAGGTTTCGTACTCGACGACGAGCAGCCATCATGAGATCTTAAATTCTGTTAAACGTTCTAAGGAAAGAAAACAAAATATGTACAAACAAAATATAAATACCAATTAAAATATATAAAACAAATCAAAGATAAATAAATAAATCAATAAAATCTTGAACTTGTTTTACTCATTCTTAACCATTTCTTTAACCAACTCATATAATCCTTCCTACCGTCTATAATTGTAAACCCGACATTGCTCAAATTGGCTTACGTGTTTAGAATCTAACCTAAAAAACCTAAACCTTGAATTAATCTTATAAAAATTATCTCTTATAGTCCACAAAGTGAGCTTGTCGGATCTAAAATCCCTAAACCTCAAAACCCATGTTATCAAAGCGATTGCACTCAGAACAGAAATCCACTATTATATCCCGTGGTAGGGCCAGAGGTCACTATTGTATCCCGTGACAGGACCAGAGGTCACTATTGTATCTCGTGACAGGGCCAGAGGTCACTATTATATCCCGTGACAGGGTCACATATCAAAGCAAAACAAAATCAAAATCACCATATCAGAATCAGAATCGAAATCAAAACAGATCAGAAAGTCATGCCAAAGGTTTTTTTCAGATGCCACATCATATCAAAACCAAATACTGAATCGTTTCGGATAATTTCACATGTTTGAAATAAACAAAATCAAAACATTACCATTTATTCACAACAAAAACTTTTAGATTTTCATATTCGTTCTTTTTGCATAATTTGAAACAGAATGCACAAATTAGCTATGTCTCCACCAGTCATGACAGAAAAATACTTTCTTTTATACAGCTTTCATGCATATGCAGAACACATATTTGAGATGTTTTTCTGATTTCTTTTCAAAACAAACATGCATATTTTCAAAAGCAACCTCGTTTCATTTTATTTTATGCAAAGTCTAGCATAGGAACCCCGCTTACCTGGACTTCTTAGCCTATTCAGAAATTCTCCACAATAATACTGAACAATTGTCAATCGTCACCTATAAAAATTCATGTAACTTAAATAAATCTCTAGTGAACAAATAAATCTCTAGTGAACAGATAAATATCATATTACACCTGAAGTACTTATTTTAATTCCTAAAAAACTTAAGATTTCTCTTAATTTTAAAATACTATCACTTTCTAAATTCCTCAATATCCACATAACTATAAAACTCAGAATATTTCTAAAATTGCATAATAATATTAATAATAAATACAATTATGCCATAAAATACATTTTTGGTTTAAAGACTCATTAAAACAAAACTGATTAAAGCAGGAGGGCAAATATTTCATTTAATAAAAAAATAGACTAATTAGTAACTCTTTAAAGAGTTTAAAATAGAAATCCTGCACTACTATATATTTCTAAAAATATTAATACTTATAATATCTTTCAAATATCTATTCAATTTGTATTTAAAACAAAACTTATACAAAGTGAATTTAACGTATAAAAACTACATCATGATCAACTTATAAATATTTTGTTTAAAGGACAAGTACATTGACTTAGTTTATAAGCCCATACATCTAAGCCCAAAATAGACTGTAACCCACTTTAAACAAAACTCAAGTTTTCAGATTCAAAAAGCATAATATTAACTCGTGTGTTCGAAAGAAGACAAATTGTTTACATTGGTAAAACACCTAATGTTATTAGAGTAACGGAGATACACAAACATACGTATATTTCCTTCTTAAGAAAAATACCATAAGACAAGAAAAATACCATAAGACAAGAAAATCAAGAGATGAGCAGCGGCAAAGACTTACCCAAGGGAAACCGAGAGGCAACAAGCAATAGCAGAACTCGCACTCACGGCAAGCACCAAAATCACCAAGATACGAGTGAAGCTCACGGCTTTTATGGCAAGACAGGCCACGGCAAAAGGACAAAACAGGGTAGTGAGGGACCAAACAAAAAGGAAAGTAATGGGCATAAATCACAAGCATGAGCCACGAAATTAGTAAGGAAGAGTTAAGGAAAGCACAACAATGGAGGCTCACGGACAGACCTGCAAATGGAGAGAAAAACAGATGAAAAAAATATGCTAAAGAGGAAGAGACTTGCACAGTTTCACAGCACAAAGGGAAACCGAAAATTAAAGAGATGGAAAAATAAACATTACCAGCCGAAGATGCGGGAATGAACAGTGGCGTTGGCTGACTTGCAGAGGGGAAGATCCGAAAATAAGATGAAGGAAGAAGAAACACTGCAGACGGTAACCCAAACGAAAAACAGAGGAAAGAATAAAATGAAGGAGAAGAGGAGAAACTGCAGCCGCATAGACTGAAGAAAGGGAAAAATGAAACTGGAAGGAGGTGGAGAAGCACGGCGCGCAGAAGAAGAAAAGAGAAATGAATAAGCCCTAAGAAATGAATAAGCCCTAAGGCTGGACTAAACGACGCCGTTTGGGGGGGGAGATTACTGGGCTGGGTTGTCACCGGTTGGGCTGGAGACCAAAAGGGCCAGGCCCAAACGAAAAAGAAAGAAAATAGAACACATAAAAAGGCCCAGTCCGAAAATATAAGAGCCCGACAGAAAAAATAAAAAGAAAAAAAGGCACAATAAAGAAAATAAATAAATAAGATACAAATAAAAATACTGCAACTCTAAATTAATAAAATAAAATAATTAAAAGTCCAACGATAAAATTATTCATTAAAGGAAAGAGTAAATTTAAATGTAAACACTAATTAATATCAAGAAAGCACATCAAAGTAAAATTTCTCAACTTAAGAATTATAAAATAAATCCAACAAGAAATCCAATAAATTTAAAACAAGAAAACCAATATTTAAGTTAATTAGAATAATCCTTCACAAAAAAATAAATACACCAAAATAGGGGGTATTACAGTAACGCTCCTCTATGGGCAAATTGGTAACACCTTTATTCAAATTGCAAAAGTTCAAACACCTAATTTTGATACACACACATCCAAATATAAATTATATCAATATATATTCAAATTATAAAAGGTTTGGAAGTAACTTGAATTTAACACTTGATAAGAATATAATCATAAGTGAAAGAATTTAGGGTTAAGTGGGATATTAGTCTCGGGATTTTAACAAAACTCTGATATGGCACCCCACGTGTGAACACATAGCATGTCACGTGGCTATAAAATAATTAAACTATATGGAAATAATTTTAAATAGTAAAAATTATTGTAAGAAGTCTAAAATTATTTAGAAAGCAAAAATATAGAAAATAAACCTAAATGTTAAAAAAAATGTGCATAACAAAAAATTTGAATGCCATTTTAGAAAGTCAACATTTAAAAAAATAAAATAAAAGAAATAAAGACAAAATATAAAAATATGAAGCTAAAATTCTAATTTGGTAAACCAAAATTTGGACAATCTAGACATTGCGTAGGTATACTGGTGACCACCCTTGTTTGCTTTTTTTAACTATAACATTTATTTTATTCTTTAGATTTTTTGAACATAGTGTTTCTAGTTTTTTAACATTCTTTTGCATGTGACAAGCCATGTTGTGACATCTAGCGGGCCCGGTCCGTCCCGTCCGAATAAGCCAACCCGATCGATAAAATGCGGGTTAATGTATTTTTGGGTCAAACGCATCAAATGCCGATTTTAACCGGTAAAGTCATGCAAATGAAACCCTAGCCTTCCCATTCTCTTCCTCATTTCCCGTTGCCTCCATTCCTTTGTTCGTCACTCCATTTCTTTCCCCAAGCAACATCTTCTTCCTCCAGAGGTTGGTGCTATGGTTCCTAAGTGTTAGAAGAAAGGTCAGCCGCTGGTCAAGGTCGAGGCTTCAAGCCCTACGACCCCTCTCCGGGGTTGGGGCCGGGGCCAACGTCGGTGGTGGTCGATGAAGGAGTAATTACGAGCCCGTTTTGGATCAAGTTCCCAAGCGACTTCGTCTTCGCTCTCTACTCGCCCTTCGTCCTAATTTGCTTGGCCTCCGATGACCTAAACTCCAACACTTTCCTCCATTTTGTCACCCATGATGTCCACTTTCTCAAAGCCTTCGCTCTGGCGAAAGCCCTTTGACGATCATAATACATATATATTTAAATGTTGTATTCGGAATATGATGATTTTTGAATTGTAGGTATGAGCTGGTGGAGGATTGCGTGGACGATGATGACGACAAGAGCGGAACACGTGACTTGAGGAAATGTGTCGTGCAAAGGCTTAAATCGCACGATACTCTTGTTCGAGTATGCTTAATTTACTTTACCAAATAAACATTTTTTCCTGTCTCCATTTCTTTTCTTCATTTCTTCTTTGTACCTTATCTTTTTAAGTTAAATTTACTTAGAATATCGAAGAAGCATAATTCTTGTAGGATTTCGGCACTACCATCTTTGAAAAATAAGAATAATTTTTTTTTTAAATGTGTTGATCATACCCGACTTTTAGCGCGTAGGGTCAGGTCAGATGAAGTTGGCTTACACAACCCTGTGGGTTGGGTGGGGTCGAGCTCAGACACTGTGCGGTTTGGTCGAGTTGCAGGCCTATGCAAGAGAGTTTCGTTCGCTAGATGACATAACAAAAATCTAATGGAGGGCTTTTATTGAAAAATGAGCAAAGTGATATGTTCACAACCCAGAAATAGAGAATCAGGAGATAAAGGAGTATAAACCAAGAACTATTTGTGCACCCAAGACAATAATTTTGTACCTCAATCTCAAGCCAGTCCATAAGCTGCAAAGGTTAGTTGTTCTACGTACATATTAATAGGCATTTTTCGTTGGCATTTAAGAGTCGTACTACTATGAAATACTTTATTTTTTTAGTAATTCTTTTTCTAATAATATTTTATTTAACTTTCAACTTTCATTTTATCTCTTCTCATCTCATCTCAACTCACTATCTAAACCAGGTCTAAGTGTAACAACCCTATAACATCATTGATGCAAGGCTGATAATTTTTGACACGTTTCATGAACTTGAGACATATACAACATGAAATTAAAAAGTTAAGATCGAACTTAAGTTGACTCGAGACAATTTAATAGTAACTGATTAATGCAATTATTAATCGGGTCATTTTTTAATCAACCCGTATAAGTAGCATGTTAACTCAACTAGCCCATTTATTTGATACATCATTTATCATGATGCATAATTTTTAGATATTCCCATAATGTAGACATTCAAAAAAGTCAAAATGAATTGGAAAATATGAAGTTAAAAATCTAATTGAGAAAACACAATTTTAAAACATAAAATTTAAAAAACCAAAAATATAAGAAAGAAAAAGAAGAGGGTGTGGCCAGTACCCTTGTAATCTATATATAATATATGGGTGGTGCTACTCTGCTGCACCGCTCCATGTGACCGCTAGGTGAAATTAGCCTTTTTTTTTAATTTTTTTATTCATATTTCTTTTTATCATTTTAAAACATTTTTAAAAAATATAAAAAAAATATCAATACATTAATAGTTACTTCCTTAACCATGAAGTAAAAAAAATTAAAATAAAGGAGGTGTCAAAATGAAGTGTCAAATTTAGGTGTCAAAGTTGCATTTTCCATAATATATTAGAACCCAAGCGTGACATGCATTGCTCAAGGTTTTTTTTTTTTTTTTTTTTTTTTTGAAAGAAGTAACTCGTTTCCATTCTATTCAACCAAAGAGATACAAGAAAGAAAATCCTCCAGAATTACAATGTGATCATAGGTGGAAATAGCATCTTTTGCTAACAAGTGAGCCATATAATTGTCATTTCTCCTAACATGAGAAACCTCCCACTTAACAAAGTTTTTAAGTAACTGTTTTGCTTCACATATATACATACTAGCACTATTGTAGCCTTCATTGTTCCTTTTGAGAACATTGACGACTTGTAATGAATCCCCTTAAAAAATCACCTGTGTTAGATTAACTCCAGACCAAATTGCACTGTTTTAAGGGCTCCATAAGTCTCTGCAAGCAATGGATCAAGGAATAGATTTTTCTTGATCCTCATAGTAGTAATGACCTGGCCTGGTCTGTCCCTTACTACCACTCCCACTCCAATGACACCTCGAACCTTATCTACTACATTGTCCCAATTCAGCTTGAACCAGCTCGAGGGAGGTGCCTACCAAACCTCAAAAGAGGTGCAAACATTACTGGCTTTGAGACCCTGACTGGAATCCTCCTCATTAAGCAATGCCTCTTGCCTCCTTTACAAGCGCATTAGGATGAGCAAAAACTTCCTTAAAAATGAAGTTGTTCCTTCTCCATTATATCTTTCTGGCCACAACAACAAACTCTTGAATAATCTGGTTATTCATAGACTTTAATAAGGCTTCAAATAGCTGCAACATAGACATATATGGGAGATAGCATTTCTATAACTTTTTGAGCACTGACTCCACACGTCCCTAGCAGACTCACATCTCCAAATAGCATGGACTGTGTCTTCTTCCTCCATGCTGCGGATAGGACAGAGAGGATGGTCCACAATTCTCTTCTTGCTTTATTGAGTATGCTTGAAGTCTCTCTTTTATTTCTCTTGCAGGACTGAAAGTGGCATGAGCTTTGGATGGTTCATCTTTAACAGCAGCAAGAAATCACCAGTTTTTTTTCAAATTTCACAGCCAAATGAAATGAAGATACTTAGCTTAAAGTAGACTCATAAGTTTTTCTTGCTGTCCAATACCCACTGAGGTACTTCCCCACTTAATGAGTTGTTGGTTACGAACCTACATCCATAAAATACATGTCATCTCATTTCTTGCCAAGTGAATAATCATTGTTGCAGAGGAGATAATTTGAGAACCAAATTAACACTGCAGGCCTAGCTAGGAAAAAGGGCTGAACAGTGAATGCCTTACACAGCCACTGTTGATCCTGTGTAATTGATCCTACTAAGATACCAATAAAGTTGATCCTCATATATTGAGACAATAGGAGTAATTGACCAGATTAAAATCAAGTCTCAACAACAGCTAGCAGCAGTCACTAGAACTAGAAGTTCCATTCCACAGAACTGTTAGAATGAATCCACTTGGCCACTTGCACAATACAAAACAACCAGAACTCAAGTCCCAACGAAATCAAGTTCCAATGCTACATTTTTTTCCAAATGGCTTCACCTATGCAAACCATGTTATTTTTTTTTTTCTAGTTTTAGATTTTTTAACATTTATTTAAAAAACTAGCTATCATTTGCAGCCAAAAAAGTGCACATCTGTAAACCATCTCTCTCTCTCTCTCTCTCTCTCTCTCTCACACACACACACACATACACACACAAACACATTCTTAGTGGTCAATCAGCAAGCATTTTTCTTGAATAGATATTCAGGAAAAAAAAAGGGTAGAGCAGAACTGTCTATATAGGACATTAACTGGCTTGAACTCTAGCATTGCATTGGTTTTATTTATCACTTGAACGATAAGATAGCCACTAACTTGGAAGACTAGCATCAGACTAATATATCTTCACTCTTGTAACCAGAAGATGGTGAAAAAGGACAATCTGAGCCTGATAATGAAGATGAACCAGATTAATTTTGGTGGAAGCAAATAAATAGTGAACCTGTCCTACCAATATAGATCAAGGTAATATCTTAAACCAAGAGACCATGTGACATTTGTTTCAATAAATGCATGTCTTTGTCCAACTAGATTAAAAATGAAATCAACGATGTATATAATCTAACTTTTTACTCTCGTGCAGTTCCAGGATGTGAAGTATAAGGTATCAGTGAAAGCTGTAAAAATGTTAGGTTGGGAGAAGTGTATACTACTGCAATCACTTGAAAAAAAGTGAAAAAAGAAGAAGTGAAAAGCAATGTGCACTTTGTGTTTCAATATATGAAAAAACCAGGAATTTATAGTTTGTATTCAGGGATCTCTGGAAATGGAATATAGGTAAACAGTGAAACTTTCTACAATAAATTATTCTTTTGCATACTCAATAAGAAATATGTCAAAAATTTAACAATATATGAATTATCTAGAAAATATGACAGTGAGATTTGTTTTTTCAACACTCAAAGAACTAGGAAATGAGAATTTTCTATTGAATACATAAATAGGAACACTAAAAATTTACCTGCATTAGAACTAAAACATCTAATGGGTCATTGTCTTCACACAATGTGTGAGGAATGAAACCATAGTTATGAGGATATACTACTGACGAATACAAAATACGATCAACCTGAGCCATTGATGTAGATGGTAAGATACAGTAGAAAATGTTCCTAAAGAAAACGAGTTTCAATTTAAAAGTTGGAAATTCTTGCTAGATAAGAGAAAGTATTGGAAATTTAAGAAGGCTGAGAAAAGTTGGCAGCTGGGAAATGGAGTCTAATTGATGTTGAGAATAATTTGCAAGGAAAGGGGGTGATGGTCACAAAATTAGCCTGCAACACTAATGTTTTGGCGTTAACAACTTGCATCTGCCCTAGCTTAAATTAGAAATGCATACTATTTCCTATTCCAAAATTTCCATAATAATTAGAGTGAAAATATGACACTATGGGTTTACTGAGTATGCATGCAGTCTCTCTTTTATTTCTCTTGCAGGATTGAAAGTGGCATGAGCTTTGGATGGTTCATTTTTAATGCAGTAAACTTCTTGCATTTCTTCCTTAGTTTTTCTATTCATTTTGAGGATTGAAAGATATTTTAATTTCTGCTCACAGGTCCACATTGGCTTCAAAGGAAAATCTTTCGCGTATGTTCTTTTCAAAGGGATTAGTCATAACCAAAGGGAGGCATCACTGCAACAAAATAGCTTTGGTGAAGAAAATATTAAATATATGCCATTGGCTTGTATTTTGTTCTTGCATGTATTTTCTCAACATTATTTGTATTTTTTTTTTCTCGTAAAACTTGACCCAAATCTGGATATTCATCCGGGTTTTGACTGGATTAATCCTTGTAGATACCTGCCCGCTTTTAAAAAGCGAGATCTAGATTTGAATGCACAGCTTTATCAAGATTGTGCCACCTTTATTTGATTTTTTAACTATTATATTGTTTATTTCTTAAAAATAGTGATTTTTAATTTTTAATTCTCAACTGATTTTTGAATTTTTAGGCAAGTGACAAGCCATGTGCCATGTGGTGACATGTAGCAGAATTCTATTTATATAACAAAAATTGTTAGAATTGCACCTTGAGAGAAGAGAAAATGAGAAAGGAAATGAGAGGAAATCGAGAGAGCAACTAAGGCAAAAAATGTTTGACACTTTTCAATAATTGATGTTCTGCATTACACACTGTCCCTTTATATATTGCACAAACCATATGGGTACAAAGATTCAGGAAAGAGGAAAAAAGACAATTAAGTTTCTATTTCTAGTATACAATCAGTTCTGTAAAATGTACATAAATTGTAGAGCAGCAGCACGATCATCATGGCACCAAAGGCATGCTACAGGTTCCTCATGCTTTATCATAGTGGCTGCTGGTCTAGCTTTTGCAGCGTGGTGGCTGCATATCCCTCTATTGCAGTGTTGACAGAGTAGCCTTTTGTAGCAACAACAGGGTTGTATTCCTTCTTCATGGACCTTAGAACATTCGAGTTTTGTTAAAAATCAAATAAAGGGAGTTTTTGTATACATATATATAGTAAACCTTATAATATTTATTGTGTAAAATTGATATTTATCTCAAAATGTTAAACTAACGTGAAGACGTAGATTTAATTAAAGACAAGATATAAACGGTTGAACCTAGCATTGCCTTTAGCACAACCACCGACACACTCAGCCCCAGGATATGTGGCCAATTCGCAAGAATTAGCCGACAAAGAACACACGAACAATTCCGGTTCGGTTTGCCCCTGTCTTTATGTGCCTAAATTTTTACTTCAATACACATACAATTTTTTTCCTCCCAAACTTTCATTTCACACTTTAATTCAATTTCAATCGCCCACTTTCAAATTCCCAGATCCTTTTGAAATCCCTTTCTTCAATTTCCACCATCCGGTTCTCGCACTCGTTTCTGCCTCCATCACCTACAGGAACAATCATGTCTGACGCTTTCTTCCCTTTGGCTTCGGTTCACATCAAGGTTCGGTAGCTCATTTGTCAAGGTTTTCTTATTATTTCAAATTTTCATCAACAACTTTTTATCTGATTCATGATTCAAACAGAGCATTTTTTGTTGAAAGTTAATTTTATTTTATTTATATGCAGCATATCATCACATTTTATTTATACTTAGTTTTTCTTTATTTCACATCTGATTGAAATACGCCGAGTCTCAAGAGATGGAGATTTTGGAAGTGAAGAACGCAGATTCTTCGCAATGCATGCGAGTTGCAGTTAACATCCGGCATTTGATTACGTCTGAGCTCCTACTCGGCTGTACGGATTGCATTGCCATCGTTCCCAGAGAACCTCGGGTACCTAAATTTTCGTTTTAGTTAGTTGTATGTTTTGAAGGGTTAACATTGTATGGACTGTAAATTTTCATTTTATGTCCTCTTTATGAATGAAATGCGGCCCGTTATTAAAAAAAAAAAAAAAACATTGTATGGACTATAAACTTTCGGGTGGATGAAATGTGTATAATTGAATCTTTTTTCTATAATTACAAGTTTTGTACCGTTAATTTTTTCTATAATTACAAGTTTTGTACCGTTAATTTAAGTGTAATTATACCCTTACATTTCTCTCATTATTGCTTTATTATCCACCTATTTTTGTTTCCGTTTTCTATTTGAATCTGGACTAAAAATAAAAAAAACCATGACTTTCTTGTATAATCTTGAAGAAAATAAACTTAATCAACCAACATAATCATGTAATTTAATTAATAAAAATTAACATTCTTTTGCTCTTTGGGTCAATTTTTATAAAATTGAATTTATTTTTAATTAAATTCCATGATTAAGTTGGTTGATTGAATTTATTTTCTTTTAGATTATGCAAGAAGGTCATGTTTTTTGATTTTTAATCCATATTCAAATAGCAAAAGATAAAAAAAATAGTTAAGTATTAAACTAATAATAAATGAGATGTAAGGATATTGTTACCCTTAATTTAGGTCCCGTTTAGATTCAAAGATGAATTGAGATGGTTTTAGATGAATTAAATAAAATATTATTAGAATATTATTATTATTTTGGAATTTGAAAAAATTGAATTGTTTATTATATTTTGTATGAGAATTTGAAAAAATTGTAATAGTAAGATGAGATGAGTTGAGGTGAGTCTCCAATCTAAACCATGGCTTAATATTGAGTTACCATATAGGTCATTATAACGCATTAGTTTAAAAATTAACATTTTATTAGGATGTTGAAATGTTGCTTTGATTTGTAAATGTCGTTGGGTATTCAAATAGGTGCAAATTGGGTCCCATTCATTCACCTATGATTATGTTTATGGCGGCATGGGCTCGCCTTGTTCTGCTCTCTATGATGATTGTGTTGCTCCTCTTGTTGATGCGCTATTCCATGGATACAATGCCACAGTTCTTGCATATGGCAAGGTTTAACTTCTATATAACTAGCATTTTTGGCCTTTTGTTCCTTTTGTTTGGTTAAAGAGTCGCAGCACTTGTTCGTTTTTTGTTACACCTCGATATACATATTGACTTTATTTTGTTTGTTATTTAAGACGGGGTCTGGGAAAACGTACATGTTGGGGACTAACTATACAGGGGAAGAAAGTAATGGTGGAATTATACCTAAAGCAATGGAAAGTATATTCCGAAGGGTTGAGGCGATGAAAGATTCTACGAAATTTTTTATCAAAGTATCATTAATTGAGGTAGCAGATAATTGTGTTCGGTTTATTAATTTTCTTTGTCTCAATATTTGAGTTCATTCTCTGTATGTGGTATGTTGATGATAGATATTCGAGGACAAAGTGTTTGATTTGCTTGACCCAAATTCATCGGTCTTCTCTAAAGCTGAAGGGGCATCTTTTGCGAAGCCCACAATGCACGCAAGAGTTCCCATACAAATAATAGAAACGGTAAATGAAGGAATAACACTTGTTGGTGTGACTGAGGCAGAAGTTGTGACAAAAGAAGAGATGGCAACACATCTATCTCGAGGTTCTCATTCCCATGCCACTAAGAGTACAAATATGAATTGTAACGGCCCAATGAAAGGCCCAAACCACATGGCCTATACTCCAAAAGGACAAGTCAATAATATAAATGGAGCCCCATATTAACCTTATAAAGAGCAAGAACTTCTTCATTTCCAAGCAATGTGGGATCCCATACACCACCTACCCTTATCTATATCATATGGGGTATCACATGAATAGTCAGTCGAGATCCACATTTCATTATTCTAAATCAATTTTAAACTACTCGTTTCTTTTTCTCTTCTCTATTTTGCATAGCCTATACGGCTTTCATGTCTTCATTTTATTTTAAAACATGCTCTTTCTTATGTTATTGGATTCTATATAGTTTCTAACGTCCGTATATGATTCATTTTACCATTTTTTCAGTCAGTCACATGCTATCTTTACAATTACAATGGAACAAAACAAAATTTCTCACTGGTTGGAGCAAAAAATGATGACCTTGGTGATGATATCTTACGTGCAAAACTACATTTAGTCGATCTTGTTGATTTTATACGTGCAAAAAGAACAGGTGCAGATGGAATGCGTTTCAAAGAAGGTATATCTAATGTTTACCACATTGGAGACTTTCCTTGGTCTAGAGATTTCAATGTTGTTACATTAGGTTTAAGGTGTTGTTGGCTTTTTTGGGTAGCCATCTATTGTGAATTTGACGTGGAATAATAAATTTGTTAAATCATTTCAAATAGCTTGTGTTTGATTTACTGGTTTATGTGGTTTAGGCATACATATCAATAAGGGTCTACTGGCTACTGGCTCTTGGCAATGTGATAAGTGCTTTGGGAGATAAGAAAAAGAGGAAAGAAGGAGGCCATGTTCCATATCGTGATAGCAAGTTAACGTGCTTGTTACAGGCAAAGGAACAATTTTCTTACTTTTCCACTTTAACTTTTTAGTGGGAACTTCAAACATTTTGCTGGTAGTGTTGATAGAAGATTATCTAAGGCTCTTCGATTGCTTCGCTTACTCTATTTCTAGTTCATACTTAGTGTGACATCATTTTCTTATGGTTTGATGACTGGGGATGCTTCTTGTTTGTTGAATCTATATTTTTAAGTAGAAACCAATTATAATGGAGAAATAAAACAGATCTAGGTGTTTAATTACTTATAAAAGCAGTTCTGGAGGATGTACTTATAAAAAAAAGGGCACCTCTAGAGGACCTCTTGTGAAAATTGGACCAGTACATTATATTTCACATTACATGGGAGCACACAATAATTAAGAGCTGTGGTGAATCTTCCGTAAGAACCTAAATTAAAAAAAAAAAAAAAAAAAAACTGTTTTAATAACACATTTTTGGTTGGTAAGCAAAGCATGCACTCAGTGAAATTTTATTTTTTTTTCCATTTCATTCTTATGGAAGAAGTTGCATTGAGCTAGAGCTTCATTCACTTATTGACACATGGTTGATGTCCAAAGGAAAATTATTCACTAAGCTCTAAAAAAATTCTCATGCCTTGTCATTGGTATGTGTTATTTGTGTTATGATTGGTATGTGTTATTTGTCTATGATTGAAGCTTGTGTCAGTCCTGCTGGTACAAATGTTAAGGAAACAATAAACACTCTGAAGTATGCAGATCGTGCTCATAACAGTCAGAACAAGGCAGTTGTAAGTTTTCTTTTGTATTTCTTTTTTTACATGTCATGCCGTGCTTCTCGTCTTGACGAACTTGCATTCTTTCTTGATGTAGATCAACCGTGATCCAATGGCAGCTCGGGAGCAGAGAATGAGGTGCTCAAATATTTCATCGACTTCTGATGATGGTGCTCAAAAGTTGAATATCCTGGAGGCACAGGTGAATATTGAATTGCCCCTGTCATCTCAAGTCTCAATGGCATTCGTTGTTTTGAGAGACTAGACTCATGCTTTGGGTTGCAGGTTGCTCAACTTTTGAAACAAATACATAGAATCGACAAGGCAGCGAAACGACTTCTAGAATCTCGAAAGGCTTCGTCTTCATGTGAAACTTCCAGTTAGGAGATATACTGCATCATGCAGTTCATTTTTTTCAGTGTTTATAACTTGTTGACGAGATATCTTTTATATGCAGGTGCTGGAAATGGAAATGGTCTTGGAATTCAGGTATTTATAATACCCGTATAAGGACTACTTAAAAAGAAACTATATTTGAAGGATTGGTTTGTGAATGCAATGATGACTAAATGATCTGGTGTGTTATATAATGGTGACTAACGCATTCCTGTTATTGAGAAGACTCTGATGCAGGCAATTGAACATCAGCTTGAAGTCACCGTGCGGGTATATGAAGTATGTGCTGAGTATGAGCGTCAATTGGAAGAGTGAGTTGAGATTCAGAGATGAGTTGAGATAGGTTGAGATGGTTTGTGAATAGTAGAATAAAAGTTGAATTATTTGTTATATTTTGTGTGAGAATTTGGAAAAGTTGTAACGATGAGATGAGATGAATTGAGATGAGTTGAGGTGGGTTGTGAATCCAAACCACCCCTGAGTGTTATTTATTTAGTTCTTCAACTTCATGAATCCATTTAGAGGTTTTGTGCATTATCTAGTATGTCGTTGTGGAGATAAGTGGTTTTATTTTCTTTATTGGCTCCATTAGAAACTTTCAGTAACTAATATTTTTGCAGGCTAAGTCTATTTCAAAAAACACTTCAAACAGTTTTTGATTTGTCGTATCCTGGATTTTCATTTTTCTGTCCGAAGCCTAAACAAGTGTCTTAGTGTCTGTTATGTATTTGAAAATAGTGGGCCAACAAAAAAAAAAGGGGAAAAAGACGTTAATTAAGGAAATGTTTTCATGGAAAATGATTGCTAAAGCATGAGGAATGTGGAGATGATTATTGTGAGATCAAATCTTGAGAACTGGGTCAATGAATCCAGAACTTTGACGGGAGGTAGAGTTTGTAGTAACACGATTCGGCAAGACACAATTGTTGCAATATCAAGTAATGTGAGAACTGGGGCAATAAATTCATAACTTCGAGTGATTCCTGTTATTCTCTTGAGGTGAAAATAGAACTTTAGTATTCTATAAATTAGTAACAGATATTAATTCTGGTGGTATGTTTCAATTGATGAGAAGAATGAGATATTAAATTTCTATTCCGCATTGGTTAAATTATGTTGATTCAATATGGTCTCAAATGCTCGAAATTTATTCAACATAGAGTTGCCATGTTAATTTAGGAGCTGGTTTTCATGTTTCATTTGTTTCATTTTCCTTTCTCTAGAAATTTGAGACAATAAATGCAGAGAGAAGGATTCAGAAATAAGAGACTTGAAGAAAAAGATGTTATGACCCCTCCCAGTTGATGAACAACCTGTGTGTTGTAATCGGGCAAAAGGCAAGGCAAATACACAATACAAATGGAAATGCAGGAATGGCACAAAAGATGTTTGATAGAAATGTCTGATAGAAACGTGAGTCACGCTGGGCTAGTTCGAGGCAGCCCTTCCTCCAAATGAAAATCCAGAACTGGGGCAATAAGTTCAGAACTTCGAGTTATTCCTGTTATTCTGGTAATTGTAGCTCATTTAAGATGTTTATTTGACAATTAAAATCTGGGTTCTCGTAAGGTAAAAATAGAACTTTAGTATTCTATAAATTAGTAACAGATATTAATTCTGGTGGTATGTTTCAATTGATGAGAAGAATGAGATATTAAATTTCTATCCCGCATTGGTTAAATTATGTTGATTCAATATGGTCTCAAATGCTTGAAATTTATTCAACATAGTTTCGTCGCCATGTTAATTTAGGAGCAGACTTTCATGTTTAATTTGTTTCATTTTCCTTTCTCTGAAAATTTGAGATGATAAATCAGAGAGAAGGATTCAGATATAAGAGACTTGAAGGAAAAGACAGTGAAGCTCAATAGCTATGGCAGGCAGTTGGAGATGCAAAAACCAAAACCTAAACAACTGGTGAAGTCGCAGGTAAGTACATTTGGCCTTTATCCGTGCCTTTATCAGTTTGTAGTAATTAATTGGATAGTTTATTTTTGGCTAACTAATCAGATGAGTTGATAAACAAATAAATAGGGAGTCAGTTTCCAAAAGTTTAAATTAATGGGAAGATATAGATTTAATTATCTAAATTATATTTCAACTATGAGCGTGAAAGAGAGTCTTTCCATAATCGTGCATTTGGCACAAACATGCATACTGGTAGTTTGAGCCAATTTTATATTCTGAGAGATCAAATTTAGTTCAACCATGAATCATGACTCTTTTAAGTCGAGATCCAGGGTTCAATGGATGGCGTGAGTGGTATACTGGGTTTGAAAGGATACCTACTATTGCTATCTGCAAATCTTTCAACTTTATGGACATGGTTGTCAGTTTGGATTATTCTGAAATTTGTCTCTGTATGATTGTAGGATCACGGGAGCTCCATTTTCTTATTGGAGGACATGGATACGTCTGAGTCAGAATATTCGGATTGGAAAACTACTGATGACGAATGGATAGCGTCAGTAAAGCGCCGGGGTAGCAAACGAAACACTAAAAACCGAGGTCGTTCAAGCGTAGCATCCGGTCAATCTGATCCCAAAGATTCAGAAAGCTTGAAATTAGGTCGTTCAGGTGAGGGAATTACTAGTGAAACTGCTAATACCCCATCAGGTGCATGCTGCTCTTGTAGCAGATACTCTTCTTGCAAAACAACGAAATGCCAATGCCGAGCTGCTGGGTGTAGTTGTTGGAGTTCTTGCGGTTGTGTGCCCAAGAAATGCGCCAACAGAGAATCAGATGAAACAGAGAAGAGTCGCATTCTTGCTTCGCAATGTGGAATGTTACTTCAGAGTGCTCTGGTCGAGAAGCCTGCGGAGACAAATGATGGTAAGTAGTCCAAAAGGAAGCCTTTGTCTAAATTATTGGCCAAGTCAAATGCACCAAAGCGTAATCGGAGAAAGAAATGGCGAAAATCTACCTTTCGTTTTGTTTCCAATCCTCCACCATCCTCTCAGCCAGAGAGCGCTATTGTCACACAGAAGTCTGATAATAATAATAATACTAGCGATGCGGACATCCCTCTGAGGTTACCCAGGGCTATGCGATCGGTTGCATCGAATAGTGGCAACCCATTGAGAGGAGAGGAATGCCGGTAAATCAGATGTGTTTGCAGATATGGAGTCTGCTGTTCTTGCTCCACCAAGTCCTCGTAAAAGAACATCGGAAGAGAAAGAGAACAATGGCCTCTGACGTGGATCGTTGATATGGAGTCTGTTGTTCTTGCTCCCTGTTCCTGATTGTTGATATTTGTACCAACATTGTGAACTTTTTTCTTTTAGATCATTAGATGTATGAAACTGCCTTAAATCCATGGACTACGTTTTTAGCTGATTCGTTGAGGAAAGGATTTTGGTATCAAACAATCCACAAATATTGTGGCTAGTCAGCTTTAATTTGATCACTTCGAGCCACCTTTTGTGGCGTATGATTATGAAATGATTTGTTCTGTTGAACATTTGAGAAGTTGAAACAAAGAACAACCTTAGGGCATGTTTCGAAACTAACCTCCTCTCATCTTAAAATTTTTTTTTTCTCGAACATCACTCAAATAAAAAAATTTTTTTATTGCAAATTTTCAATTTTTTAATCTAATCATGACTTAATCATTACAGTTTTTCCAAACCTTCAAACAAAACATAAAAATAATACTATTTTTTCAGATTTTAAAATAAAAATTATATTTTAACAATATTTTAACTTTATAATATTTTTTTATACTTTTTCTCTCATTTCTAAAAGTCTACTAAAACATCTTAACTCAAATTATTTTACTACTATTTACAATCTATTTCACTACCATTCACAAAATCTTCATCTCATCTTATTCCTTAAACATCCCTTTCAGTAATTTAATATATTTATTTATTTAAATGAATGATCATTTAAAATGTCTCGTTAGTAAATGTAAATATAGATAATAAAATTAAAGAGGAATGCTCTCAAATCTAATTCCTGAACTTAAATTTTACCAATATAATGCCGCCATTACTTGTATTATTTTTAGCATCCGCTATAATCATAACTGTTACAACGACACTTGATGTTATTGCCATTGTCATTTTATATTATAATGATGATGATTGAGTTACTTTTAGAAGGAGAAAAATTATAGAGAAGATAATAGAAAATTGAAATTATCCCATATTCCCATCCATGGATGTGTCATAATTCAATGGCTTTATATTTAGAAAATTTTATTTTCAAGTCGGCGTGTAAAGCATATCTAGTAAATTGATTACATGGCAAAACTTAATTTAGAAAATAAATTTTTAAATTTGAATCTTACAAATTAAATCTTACCATATAAATAATATGGATGGTGTAATCCACTCACCGACTTAAGAATAAAATATAACTCTTTATGCTGATCTTCCTATATGCCTCTCTACCTAGTTGCTTTCAAAGGACATTTTGGCCCAAACATAAGGAATTCGGCAATAAAACGACTTGTCGTCTAAGTTTTATGCCCACGCCTATCTATCTATCTATCTATCTATCTATCTATCTAGGGGTCTAATACAAGGAAAACTTTTGGTATTCTACCTTGAAAAATGCTAATTTGCCCCACTGGATTTGACTGCTAGCGCATTTTATTTTTTTAAAATGTTTAAGAAACTTAATACTAGTAAATTTGTGTATTTAAAAAAAAAATTAAAATGTTTAAAAAACAAAAGTAAGATTGCACTTGAGGGCAAACCTGACGGTAAGAGCTGGGTGGCATAGTAGAAGAATCATTTAATAATTAAAGGAAAGGTGCAGTCAAGCAAAGTGTGATGCCCCCAACCTCCGCTTAGGGGGGAGAACAAATACTTGGAGCGTCAGGACATGCAATACATGGTTACATATCCCCCATTCATGATAGTTAATAACTTAATATGTAATGAGTCCTAGTATGCAAATAGTAGTATGCAATACTTGCATCAAAAAATGGCGACTTCTAAAAAACTTTTGTGCCAGAACGAACTAAACATCCCAACATTTAATTTAACCATAGATAGTGCTTTACTTAGATGTCCAAATAGTAAGGCATAAGTCCAAACATAAATTTGGGAGATAAAATCTCCTTATTACAAACAAATTTCATCGGGTTCATAAAAAGGTGACTCAGGTAATCTTTGTAATACGCTCCATGGTGAACAAGACCATCTCGAGGAACATTACTATTAACTCCATCTTTCGTTCAGGGTCAGGTTTGTTCTCAATCATCTGAAGCCAAGGGGTGGAGTTCATCACCATCCTGTTCGTCACAAGTCGGTCCTAATACAACTTCTACTATTCTGGGGGAATGTTAGTAGGAATACCACATTGAGATTTTTTGAAATCTCAGTAATTTAAACAACCAACCTGTGTAGAGATAAGATATGCATGATTAATTATAAACATGAGATGCATGCATTTGCAGAAAAACTGTATTTGTCTTCCATCCAGATTCCTCAACATCATTCAGAAAACTTTAACGCACATTTTCTTATAGAAAACATTTCATACTTCATTTCTCAAAACATATCATTTCTTATTAATTAGAGCCATCATTAACATATGGTAACATCACGGCTTCCCATATAATAAAATTAAAGCGGAAACCCTACGTAGATTACTTTTTTCCTTCTTTTGTGAGAATATTTAATTAATTATTTATTTTTTGTAAATAGAGTTGATGAAGTGATTTACTTGAAATTCTTTCTTTACTATTGAATAAACATAGTGGAAATTGGCACTGATGCTAAATGGGAGTAAATATTGTGGGAAGGATCAAATCTAGCAATCATGTTGCAGCAATTAGCTCGTTGAACTGCAGTTTTTTTTTTTTTTTTTGCTTGATTCAACAACGTGGTCGTAATTTTTTCTATTTTTAACTTTTATTCCTATAAATTTCACAGCATACATGATACTTGATGGTGGGGAAATAATAATAGATATTCTTTATCTGAAGAGTCATTAAGCTTAGATAGTTTTGGCCAACTTCCCAAAACCTTTTGTATTGCATTGTATTTATAAAGATGTGAAACTAACAACTAAAACAGAGTAAATGGATAGATACAAATACATTTTATCAATATCTAATCTGCAGAGTTGATCTTACCATGTAGTTTGGAATGGTGATCATTATCAGTTAGTTACTTATCATTATCATCATTGGACTTGGACTTCACAAATTCAATTCCTGAGAACGTGAGGTGTCCTGACAAGATAAGTGTTGTCCTCATGAGTATTATCACTAACATTTTTCTGTATTGATATTATTTTTGTGGGGAGATTATTTGATTGGATATGTGATTTAATTTGTTGATAATTATCCTCAAAGTTGCTTCCAAACTTTTGTAGGTTTCATGTTATATGCAGTGAATGGTTGGCTCTTGGGTTCTCATTAGGAGTTCTTTTATGAAGTGCTTCCACTTGAATATTCCATGTAGGCATTACTGCATTGATTCTGCCAGAGCACAATTATAGGTATACTTCTATCCACCCTAGTTCTAAGAAAACTCCCATGAGGAAACTTTTTGCTTGCCCAAAGTATAACATGGTAAAACAACTTTATCTTTGTTATATTTGCATATTATTTTTTAGTTTCGGGAGTGTACTTTATCATATTAATTAAATGTTCGTATTGTATGCAGGGAGAAGCGAGATGTGAATTTTTCGTATGGGCGGATATACTTCATTTGATAGATGAGAACATTCATAGAAGAGATAATGCAGTTTGGAAGACGTGGGAGTACCTTTCCTTTTCCGAATTTTATATGCGCAAGTATGAAGTTCAAAAAAGGAAAAACGAATATTATTATGTTTATATTGAGTTATATCAATTGTAATAGTTTTTGCTTAGTTCAGATAAATTATAACATGTAAATAGCTGGGTACGGTCTAGGGTTTTTTGTATGGATCAACTGTAGTATTGCTCCCCCACCTGTCTTTTGTTTGCACTTTGCCATTGAGGTGGTTATGATATTTTGATTATGATGTACAAAAGGGAGTATCCATATGTATGATATCCATATGTGTATGAAAATGCCGGTTTGTGAAATTATGTTGTTAGCATGGAGATTTGGAGATTAACCTATTTGTGAAATGCCAGTCTTGACATTGCAATTAACTTATTGAATTAGACTTTATTTGAATTCCAGAACTTGTCTAAGAATGGACAAACTAAATTAGTGCTGATGATTAGCATTTCAAATATTTTTTTTTCAAAGTTTCATTACTAGATAGATGGAATTGATACACAAACTAAAAGAAGTAAGCCAGTCAATATTCATTGTCGTTTACTTGTTAAGAAAAAAAGAGCATTCCTATGAAAAGAAACTTGCTATCTATTGCAAAGGCACATGGACGTAGATTAGTAGACCATAACAGAGAAGGATTAGGCACATGGGTGGAATGACATAGAGGGATGTATGGATGCAATTTTGTTAAGATATGTTTTCTTCTAAATGAATAGGTACATTTTAACACACCCTAAACATATATTCCGAACCATATTCATCACAATCTTTATTTTTTCTTTTCAATATAATGATAGAAGAACAATGATCCCCACAAAAACAAATTTCACAAACTCTAACAAGTTTCAGAAGCAAGAATTGATTATAAAGCTATGGGTGGTAAAGTGATAAGAGAAATTTAGAAAGTAAATTCAACTCTTGGCATCTTGATGGTGAAGACGGATAAAGAGAAAAATAATAGCAGCAAAATTTAGTCAGGTGTAGAACTTACTAATCCAACTTTGAATTGACATCAAAGGAAAAGGTTGATTCAATTGGCTCATAGCCGCTTCAACAGTCTGAGTAAAAAGAAAAGAAAAACAAGAGTGTGAAATGCTGTCCAAAAATAATCTCAAGGGTCTAGGTTATAGAAAAGGCAATATCTAGAAACAATGGATCAAAGCAATTTGGAGAAGTATGTGCATAGCGAAACATTTTGAAGAACTCAGAATCCCAATATTAAGTGTTCCCATTAAATCATAGCTAACTGTCAAATTTGAATGCAGAGAAGGAAGAATGTAGGTGCAAATTGAGAAATGTACATTATAAGCAAGTACGAAGGAGGACTTGCGGATTGTACGTTTACATTGGTTTTACTAGGGTTTTGCCCATGGCGGCGCCTTTAGGCCCTCTGGCATCATTGATGCCAGGAGGGTCTTGTCTAGATGGTGATCCTGGTAGTTCGGGGGTGAGATTGGTGGTAAGGATGGTGGTGCTCCTCAAAAGTCTTACATGTAGGCGTTGTTTCGTACCACAAATCCATCGGGTTTCAAGATGACAATGAGGTATCCAGTAGACGTGGATGGCAAGTTGGGATTCATTTTTTCAGAGGCAGAGATGTCTAAGGCGGCAGGGGAATTTTGGTTTTCACTGGTTTTGAAATTTATACGTGTAAGGCCTTCCATTGATGCAGTTCGTTTGGCAATTGTAAAAACATGGGGCCTGGTAGAGATTCTTATTGTGAGCTTCATGGATGATTATCATGTCCTGGTGCAAACGACGAAGGAACGGGATTTTGTTCATGGTTGGGTGCGAGAGGGGCGGGTGATTGAAGGGTGTAGTTTTAGAATTTTTCGTTGGACTAAAGAATTTTCCCTCTATGAAGAACCTTCTTTGGCGGCCCAGTGGATTTTTTTGCCAGGATTACCGATGCATTTGTATCGTCGGTCAAATTTGAATGAAGAGAATGAAGAATGTAGGTGTAAATTGAGAAATGTACATTATAAGCTGGTACAAAGGAGGATGCGCGTATTGTGCATTTACGTTGGTTTTACTAGGGTTTCGCCCATGGCGGTGCCCTTAGGCCCTCTGGCGTCGTTGATGCCAGGAGGGTCTCGTCTAGATCGTGATCCTGGTGGTTCGGGGGTGAGGTTGGTGGTAAGGATGGTGGGGCTACTCAAAAGTCTTACATGCAGACGTTGTCTCGTACCACAAATCTGTCGGGTTTCAAGATGACAATGAGGTATTCGGTAGATGTGGATGGCGAGTTGGGATTCATTTTTTCCAAGGCGAAGATGTCTAAGGCGGTGGGGGAATTTCGGTTTTCACTGGTTTTGAAATTTATACATGTAAGGCCTTCCACTGATGCAGCTCGTTTGGCAATTGTAAAAACATGGGGCCTGGTAGAGGTTCCTACTAAGAGCTTCATGGATGATTATCATGTCCTAGGGCAGATGACGAATGAACGAGATTTTGTTCATGGTTGGGTGCGGGAGGGGTGGGTGATTGAGGGGTGTAGTTTCAGAATTTTCCATTGGACTAAAGAATTTTCCCTTTATAAAGAACCTTCCATGGCGGCCTAGTGGATTTTTTTGCCAGGATTGCCGATGCATTTGTATCATTGGGATTGCCTTCAAATCCTAGCTAGCAGATTTGGTAGATATCTGGGCACTGAAAATATGACGTTGAATAGGACTCGGGCTACTGGTGCTTGGATTTGTGTGGAGGTAGATTTATCTGCTGATCTGGTTAAAGGGGGTTCTTGTGGAATAGCGTTTTTTGCCTTATAAGGAGGGAAATAACATGATGGTTGATGGTGAGAAGTTAGAGCAAACAGGGGAATTGTTCAGTGGGCATGGTTCTCTTCTGGTGGATTTTTTACTTGTGGATGAGCAAAACCGAGTGGCCTGGGATGGTGGAGGATCCTCGAGGATTATGGATAATGTTAAGGAAATAGAAGGCAGAAGTGTAGTACATGAGTTTGATAGCAGACATGGTCATCTTTCGGATTGTGAGGAAGAAGAAGCACTGATTCAACTTGTTGTTGAAAGAGGATATGAATCTAATGTAGAAGTTGATGTGGGAAAAGTCTTCTATTGGCAGATCAAAAAATAAAAATATTGTGGGGTTGCTACAATCTCAGCGAGTTTTATCCTGACCCTCACAATTTAATTTATGATTAGTTCGGTTCTAGTGTGGAACGTGTGAGGGTTAGGCACGTCGCGGAAGAAGCTTAAAGGTTTAATTAAAAAATGGAATGTTACTATTTTGGCTTTGCGGAACCATTTGCAGGTGAGGATAAATTGCCAGTTCTCGGAAGTTTCGTTTTCCGTTTTATTGTTCTAATGAGGTGGTAGGGGGAAAGGTGTAGTTGTTGTGGCAGGATGACTTTGACGTTAATATTGTTGATATGTCGAACCAATTTTTGACTGGCTGTTTTGAGTATGCGAATCAGAAGTTGTACTTAACTTTTGTTTATGCTAAATGCAACTATCTAGAGAGGAGGGATCTTTGGCATGCTTTGGAGGGCCATGATAGTGTTGTGTCGTGGCTAGTTGTGGGTGATTTTAATATTATTTGAGAAGATGGTGAAAGAATTGGTGGCAATTCGAGGCCATTGGTGGGCATGGAGGATTTTAACAATTGTTTAAATTCTTGTGGTCTCCTGGAGCTTCCGGTTAGGGGTCAAAGATTTTCATGGTGTAATGGCCAAGCGGGTGGTGCTAGAAGCTGGGCTCGTTTGGATCGAGCGGTTATGAATGACAATTTCTTGTGTTGCTTCCCTAAGGCGTCCCTAGAATATTTATCTCGGAAGACATCGGATCACAGGCCTATGCTTATTAGGAGTTCGATGATGGAGGAGAAATATGGTTCAGTTCCCTTCCGTTTTCAGAATATGTGGACTAACCATTCTTCTTTTCAGGCGTGTGTGGCGACTGCCTGGAGGGAGCCGGTGGTGGAAAGGGGTTTATTTTGGCTTGCGGCAAAGCTTAAAAAATTGAAAGTAGTGTTGCGAACATGGAACAAAAATGTGTTTGGTCATGTTAGTAATACTATCTCAATGTTAGAGGAAAGAGTTGAGAAGATAGAGGTTTAGCTTCAAGATGGGCTACCAACAGGAATTAGAGATGGAGCTGCTGGTTTCAAAGGCTGAATTGTCTTACTGGGTGCAAAATGAAGAGTCTCGTTTGGCGCAAATGGAGAAAAAAATGGCTCGATGAAGGTGACCAAAACTCAAAGTTTTTTCATGCTGTTGCAAGCATGAGCAAATGGAAGGCGATTATTTCCTTTATGACTTTAGTGGATGGGGTGGAGTTGCACTCGCTGGAGGAGGGCCATTTGGGTGCTGCTCAGTATTTCCAGAATTTTCTGGGTGAGGGGAGTGGTTCTTCGCAGGTGGTTTTGTCGACGTTAATTGATAAGGTGATTTCCTTGGCAGATAATGAGGAGCTTTGTCGGGTGCCATCAGAAGAGGAAGTTAGAGAGGCTCTTGTATCTATTCCAAAGTTGAGTAGTCCTGGACCAAATGGTTTTGTCTCGGCTTTTTATTTATCTTGTTGGGAGATTGTTAAGGATGATGTGGTGGAGGCTGCAAGGGATTTCTTTTCTGGGAGTGACTTACCAAGATTTTATTCATCTTCTTTTATTGTTTTCATTCCTAAAGTACATGAGCCGAAGAGTTTTGACAAGTTTCGACCTATCAGTTTGTGCTCCGTGGCCTATAAGATTTTTTCAAAGATCTTAGTCAGGAGAATGACTTCATTTCTTCCTCGGATTGTTTCTCATGAGCAAGGTGCTTTTATTTCGGGAATAAGTATTTTTGAGAATATTTCTGTAGCGTAGGAGATGGTAAAATCTATTAATAAGAAGAATATTGGTGACAATGTTTTGATGAAGATTGATATGGCTAAAGCATATGATCCGGTAGACTGGAATTTTCTGTTAGCTGTTTTGGCTAGATTTGGGTTCTCATAAAAATTTTGTGGCTTGATTAAGGTTTGCAATTAGTCTCCTTGGTTCTCTATTGTGATGAATGGGATCTATAAGGGTTTCTTCAAACCTTTGCGAGGTTTGAGAGAGGGAGATCCTTTATCGCCATATTTGTTTATTATTATGCAAGAGTTTCTTTCTCGATTATTGAAGAAAGAGTTTGACCAGGGGAGAAATTGGGAGTTTTTCCCATCCTCGGGGGCTCCTTTAATTTCACATTTGTTGTATACAAATGACTTATTGATTTTTCCTAATGGTGAGAAAAGTCCTTGAAGGCGCTCCTGGAAACTTTGAATAAATATGAGCTATGGTTTGGGCAAAAAATTGGTAGAGAAAAGTTGGCTTTATTTTTTCTGAGAAAATTTCGTTGGCAAGAAAATTGTCTTTACTTTGGTTCATTGGTTGTGTTGAAGGAAAATTCCCAACATGCAATTTAGGTGCGCCGCTTGCTGTTGGGAGGTTGAATGTAAGAATGTTGGAGCCGTTAGTCATGAACTTCAAAATAAAGTTGCCGGTTGGAAGTTTAAGTTGTTATCTCGAGGTGTGAGGTTGATTCTTCTCAAGCATGTACTAGCTAGTATGACTACTCATTTGCTTGTGGTATTAAATATCTCGAAGCTTGTTTTGAAAAAATTGAATTCTATTCTAGCTTTTTTTTTCTTTTTTTTTTGGGGGGGGGGGGGGGGGGGGGGGAGGATCATGGTAGAAAAAGAGAAAATGGAGAGTGTGGTTGGAATTGTGTAAGCCAATCTTGGAGGGGGGGATTGGTGTTAGGGATTTTTCTGAGGTTCAGATAGCGTTACATATGAAGTTTGCTTGGCGGTTGCTGTTGATAGATAATTTGTGGTCTCGGTTCTTTAAAGCTAAGTATTTAAAGGGCGAGCATTTTCTAGAATCTAAAGTTAGAAGCTCAGACTCCATGTTTTGGAAATCCATTTGTATGGTGATGCCAGAGGTGATGGATAATATGTCGATTAAAGTTTGGGAGGGAGCTGATTCTTTTTGGTTTGATTGATGGCATGCACGGGGGCCCCTTGTGGCGAGTGTGCCGAGTGTTACTCAGCCTAGGCTGGAGGTGAAGGATTGTTGGGTGGAAGACAAGTGGGATAGGGAGCTGTTGATTAATCTGATTGATGTTGGAGATGTAGATAATATTATGTCGGATTTTCCAGGTAGAAGACCAGGACGTGATATTTGTATTTGGCATCCGTGCGTGGATGGACTAAAACAGCTCGGAAGGTAACTCGTATTAAGCGGCCTCAACTGGAAGGGTTGGATTGGATTTGGTGCAATCTGCTTCCGAAGAAGACGTCATTGTGTATGTGGAAGGCGAGATTTAATTGTCTACCAGTTGAGAAAAAGTTTGAGTTGGTGGGAATTTCTTTAGCTTCTTGTTGTGTTTGATGTTCACGTGGGAGTGTTGAGTTGCGGGACCATGTTTTATGCACGGGAAAGGTAGCAAATGAGGTATGGCGGAGAGCTTCTTGTGTGCTGGGTGTTCAATGCATGAACTTCCACTCTTGATGGGTGAAATGCTGTTGTTGGTTTCGATGTGCAAAAAAATCAACTAAGTGAGGTATGTTGATCGGATTATTCCATCTCTTATTTCTTGGAGGTTATGGCAGTGGCGATGTACAGCAAAAATGCAGAATAGGTATGATTCAGTGGATACAATTTGGATGTCGATCAAATGTTGGTTGTGGATTTTTTCTAGTAAGTTGTTGAAGGTTAGCTCTCTATCGCACATGGATCGTTGTGTTCTTATAGAGCTAGAAATCCCTGTGCGGGAAACTCCAGTAAAGAGGCCGAAGTTTGTTGCATGGTCTAGACCGAGTGACGGTTGGGTTAAAATGTCTCATAATGGAGACCAAAACGCATGTTTTGCTTGCTTTAGTAAGAAAAAAAATAACACGTCAGATGTGTAGTGTGGGTGGACGTACAGAAGAACTGTTTTTTTTTTTTTAAGAATTTTTTACTTGGCATCAGCACACTTGCTCCAGTTGCCAGTGAGCTCAAAATACTCCCCGTTTATTGCTCGGAAAATGATAGGGATCCCGTTCCAATTTTTTTTTTCTTAGTTTTTTTAATTTGCGTAGTGATTAAAAAAATGCTGTTTAATAATATTTCATCGTCTGAATTCACAATATGACAATATGGGTTAAAGAAATATGATATGAACCCACTTACCTCACTAATATCATAATTGTTACTGATTAATAGTATCCTTATGATCAATAAAATATTCGATAAAAAAATTGTTACAGATTAGTGGTGATTGAAAGATTTCCTCCACTATATTTATAAGGAGAACGTAATTTTACCCACTGCATGCGATGAATATAGATTCCTTACACGCATGCAAATACTATTGTAAATTTACAATAAAATTTAAAAGCAAGACTAACCTGCCATGAGGAGGATACTGTAGGAACTGCACCATTATTGAGAGCCTCTAAATAAGATATTGTAATACCAAACAGTATCGGACCCATCATTGCAGTTGTCCCAACTTGCTTGGGCCTTGTTCTCTCAAAAACATACTTTGTCAATGCATCTAGTCCAGATCTAAATTCAGGCCTTAGTTTGTCCAACTACAGGCAAACCAACTGACTTAACTGAACAAATAATACAATAGAAAGAGGAGACAAAAAGTTAAACACAAAAAATAAGAATAATAAAATATATGAGGACCACAGAATACTAAACAATATTTGATCATTGTCCAAAGTTCGCACAAGAGTGAAGCATTCTCTATCCAGAAAAAGAACTCGGATAGAGTCCCGAATAAAACTTACTCAGCAATATTGTGAGAATAAAACTAAAGAAGCGCCAGATACTACCTTGTTTTTTGCAGCTATATCTTTTCCAGTTCCTTGAATTGGCCTCAAAGCAAGCTCCAGGTAGTCACGAGGTATTATTCTTCTATTGTCCTCTACTAGATCCAAATAGAAATCCTGCACGGAAAAACTTACCGTTTCCAAGAATAACCATCTAATTTCCAATTAAAAAAAGAAAAATATAAGCCCTCCAACAATTACCACCAAAGAAATAGCAACTTCATGACCTCAAAAACCATTTTACGTACACACATGCATATATATATATACGCAATAGAAAAATAATATAAAACATGACAGATTACCCTTAGAAGCCAAACAAAGATTGGGGAGAACTGCCCAAGTTCAGAGGCTGTAGTCCTTCCTCCAGCTGCTCTAACACGAATATGTTTTGTCATTTGAGTGACAAGAGAGAGACAATCAAGTGCAGCTTCATCATACCAACCATCTAAATAAGAGGAATAACATCAATAGACAGATGCAGTAATAAATCCAGTCCAAAAAATGATACCAAAAATCAGAAAAATAAATAAATAAATAAATAAAAAGTATTTTTTGTTTTTCATAGATAAACAAGAAGTTTTATTCATAGAAGTAGACAAAGTCCAAGTACACAGGGAGCATACATGAGATAAAAATGCTTTAATACCAATGCCCAGGTTGCTTTATTTACGGCATGAATTAAATGTTTTTATTGAATGATGCCCAAGTCATTTTGATGTACGAAACTGTGACATAACCATTTTTTGAAGCTGAGGTTTTAATATGCCAAGCAATGCATTCATATGCATGAGACACATTATTCATATGTATGATTATGGTTATTTCATGATGCATGATAAATGAAATGCTGATGAATAACAAAGAGTCTCAAGGAATGAATGAATGTGTGCCCAAACTTAAGGATGTTTACATGAAGCCGTGGTATATTTAAGAAAATGATGCACTGAGTGTACTTGAGTTAGGACGTTCAATGAAGCCCTAGGTACTCAAAGGAGTCAAGGTCACACTAAAAGATGCTCGTGTCAAGGTTTGATAAAGACCTGAATGAAAGGACTTTATATGCTAATGGTGAAGGACATTTACGTACATCTTAGCTACCAAGAGAATTAATCTTCGGGGTACTCTATTATGGGCTAGGTGTTCTCTTTTGTATACACCCAGTGTACTTGGTTACACCTGTTGATATTAATAAATTTTTACATATAAAAAAAAAAATCTTTGGCCTGCACAACCCTGTCAGTGGTGCTAGAACACATGGCAACTCTAAACCTATGGAATGAAGAAAAGAATGCAACTAAGCTATACTCATGTATGTTTTTTCTTACAAGTGATTGAAGATTTTATAGGGGGGAAAAAAAGACAGCCAATTACACGAGTATCATACAAAAGAAACACCTAAAATTAAAACATAAAAGGAACTATTATTGGTAGTATTTTAAGTGATAAACTTCAGCTGTTATTGATATGCTACCACGCTAAGTTATGAATTTGATGTTACCTTAACCTTTTGGGTTTGGGGCATTACATAAAAGGAGCTTCAGAAGCAATGCAGTAAGAAATAGTTACGCAGTTCAATATCACTGCATTACTACTAGACAAAATAGATATGCAGTAATATAGAACCTCAGAGTCATTCAAATTAACATAAAAGATCTCACAATAAGTTAAAAGCAACAACATCAAGCAAAATAATCATTATTTGCCTTTGTACCATAAAATTGGAACAAGAAATAAAATTATCATAAACTAGTGTGTGTGAAGTAATGAAAGCTGACCGTTTGATCATAAGCATTTATTCCTTCACTATCTAACAGTAAGAGATTATACTCAGTTCCATCTCGAGCAATTCTCTTCAAGGGTGCACTCCACAACCAAAGCCCCTTTTTGCAGGGTCAACGAGTTGATGCTACTTGAAATCCACTACTCCTACCAAGAAGCTACAACGCTGAAAGTTGAAGCAAAAAACTTGGTTAAATTGTGACTCATAACATTTGATCAATGACAATAGAAATACACAAACAAAAATAGTTGTAACCAGCAAAAACTATGCGATCTGGATTGCAGCACTTAACATTTCAAATTATGGTTTGAGTTCCATATAGTTTCCCAGTCAGCACAATACGAGCAACAAGGAAAAAAAATGAAAACAAAAAGGGCATGGCAACAAAAAGAACATGACAAAACATATTAATTAATTGAAAGGAGAAATCCTTCTTGCTCATAATGAATCCAAAGGCCTCTAGTTGTAACAGTGACTAGTTATAAACATCAAGGTCTGCAAGGTCTTCTCCCTCTTGGAAATGAAACATTCAATTCACCAGGTAATGTAAGCCTTTTGGCAGTAGGGTGGCTGCAAAATATAAATTATAACAGCATTCGACTCTACAAGTTCACTAGAAGCTACAGAGTAGTATAGTAATCTTCTCCTCCTAGAACTTTTACATTCTTGATGCAGCGTTACTCTTTCCCATTGAAAGTACTTGCTGGAAATGATAACTAACGAGAGCATTATCAAATTAGCATGCTGTAATCCCTTGCTTTGAAATGCAAGTCTCCACATCCCTAGAGAGGCAATGCTCTTTCAAATGCTTATGAAAATTGATCCAGAGTGGAATGATAGTAGGTCCACAAGGGGTGAGACTTACTTGAAATTTTAGTAAGTTAAACAACTAACGTGCACAAAGATAATATATGCATAATTAATGATAAACATGAGATGCATGCAATGTAGAAAATTAGTATTTCTCTCCCATCCAGATTCCTCAATTTTTTTTCAGAAAAGCTTTGATGCACATTTTCTTACAAAAAATATTTTTCAATTCAACTTTCAAAAACATAACATTTCGTCGTTGTTAAGTATCATTAACAATCACATTAACATTAACATCATAATATATAGTATCATCACAGTTCTCCATATTCACTGTGAGTACCTGTTGGTGACTGTAGCACAACTCATGTTGAAACTACATTGTCTGTAGATTTGTTCTCAATGCATAGGTAACATAACATAACATTATCATAACATCATAACATATACACCCACCAGCCTTAGGTGTCGTAAGATTTTGACTTCAATTTGGCGTTCTTTAGAAAGAACCCATTCGAAACTCGTTGACTGTTTTTCATTAACCCAGATGTTACCACTACATTTTTACTCACCCTAGAGTGGACAGAGGAGTTCCACTAGGATAAATATTGATCCTAGCCTTTGGGGTCGTGACAAAAATTAAGTTTCCAAAATTACCACCAAGACCTTAAATTTTCACTATTTACAAATGAGCCCCAAAATTAACCAAACGTCATAAACCCCATATTTTCTATGTTATAAAACCATCTATGCCTTTAGAATTTTAAGAATCAAAGTGAAACTATGCTAATCACACCCAACCTGTGGCATGCATACCATAAATGCCTAAATGTGATTTCAACTCATTAACCCCTATGGACACTTGTGTACCTCATTTCATCAAGTGCCATGAATACTAATAACCTTAATTCCAAATTAAAAACTTAAGTTCAGGTCATACAAGTTCATCTCAATACTTAAACATGGCTCAAGACCTTAATCACTATTAAATCATTCATTAAGCATGCATAATGTTTCTAGCTTTATCCACCAAGACATTTTTCAAAACTTAATCAAATCATGCATTTTCATTCTTATCCCAATCTAAAGACTTTTCTAAATGCACATTATTCAAGCCTAGGTAAATTAATCAAAACTTCCACAAGTTAAGCATAAACTAGTCAAAACCAATGCATGCTTAGATGATCAACACAAGATAAATTTAAAGCCTATCATGGCATGCTTCTAACTTCTAAATTAAACCTTCAAGATTAATTCTAAGACATTATTGAATCATATAAAATTATTCTAAGACATTCCATAGCTAAAATTCAAGTTAAAAACAATTCATGAAATCAATGATCCCAATTGACCCAATTTTGAACTAAACATGGTAATTCCTCAAATAAATCGAATCAAACCTCATTCTAATGCCATAATTGAAACTTAACATATCATTTTAACACTTAAAAAAAGGATAAGCAAGAATACTTACAAAAGCCGTGGCCCTTAAAGCTCCCAAACACACTCACTTCAAGAACACTCAAATTCTCACTCGATTTCACTCTCATGCACACTAAGGGGGAGCAATGCTCTCAAGACTCAAGAGAAGGCTTGGAGGAGAGGTGTGGAGAACTGAGGAAGTGAGGGAGGTATTTATAGGCTTCAAGAGGGGAGGGGACGTTGGCCTTGTATGAAGAAAGGCTTGGTGATTGGTTGAGTGGGCGGTGGAGTGTGGTGAGGGAAAATCAGCTTGTGTCATCACTTGTGCAGGTGAATAGTATTCAAATCTCCATCCTTTCTTCATTTTAAGGTGCTGCATTGAGTTATGTGGGTGAAGGTGCTGCCATGGTGCATAAAATAAATAAATAAATAAAAAGTGAGGAAGTGAGGTCATGCTACATTGCTGTCGAGTAGGGTCTTCAAAATCTGTCCAGCTTTCATCACTTGCTTGCCTATCTTCTTGTCCTTTCTCCATGGTTGTGTTGTGCATGTATAGTGACACCTCTTGATGGTTTTTTCAAGTGGAGGAAGGTGGAGGGATTGGCTGCCAATTGATGATGTATGTGCAGCTCATGGAAGAGAGTGAAGTGAGGGGGTCGCCAAGTGACACCTAGTGCCAATGCCAATCGGTTTTGGCATTTCCTTGGGGAAAACATTGGTCAATATGCTTATGAGTGCTTGAGGGAACTCTTAGGGATTGGAGGGAAAGGGTGGTGGCACGTGGGAATGGCTCAAGGAAGAGTAGAAATTCGAACAAAAATACCATGCCACTTGGTTTAGCTTCAACTAGATTTTTAAGGGAATCGGTTGGGTTTTGCGTTTGGTTCCTTGGAGCCAATTCTTCCATCAATAGAACTAAACTATGAGGGATAATGTGAGGTGTTAAAGAATGAAATTTCCTTCGAAAAAATGGTGCAATTGGCGTGGGCTAGGGGCTGAATTGGTGAAATTCACATGAAGGGGCATATGTGTGCCGATTGTAGTGATTTGGGCATTGACATGTCTATGCTTCCATTGACATGTGTTGGGTCAAGTCTAAAATTCTAATTTGATCTAAGAATGATGCCATTCAATAATAGAATCAACAAATTTTAGATAAAAAATGTGGGAAATAACTAAAAGGAAAATTAAACTCAAAACATGGTTTAGAGGTCACTAATCATGTGTAAGTTGATTAATGCCCTTAACTCTAGCTAGAAGCTTAATTATGGTCAAGTGGGGACCTTAGGGACGTGGGGTGCTTCTTGAGTTTGAAGGAAACCAATGGTATGGTGTATGTGGGATTCAATTAGAAATGTACAAAATGGCATTTTTGTAAGGTCTCAAAGGTCTACCAAGATTGTGTCAAAATGGCATTTTTTTCTAAGGTTGGGCTGAAGGCCTCTATTATCACCAAGTTAGGCCCAAAGGCCTCATGCCTTCCTCATGTTTGGGCCTAATTTCTAAGGCTTTTTAAGAAATGCCTAAGCTTCTTAAATCCACATGGATCTTGGCTTATAGCATCTAGCATTGGCCCATCACATCTTTAGTGATTGAGGGCCCTAAATAAAATACTATTGGGCTCACACCTAAATCCACCTATACTTTGCCTTTTTTACTTAGCCCACTAAGGATGCCAAGTGTCATTCCCCTATTGGCTTCTTGACAATTAATCCAAAATAAAACACTAGAGATCTTCCAATGATACAAAATGTGATTCTCATGCTAAAATAATCCAAAAAAAAAAAAAATTCCAACAATAAAAACTCACACTAACTAAGATTAAGGGAGCTAATGATTATGTCTTAATGGCCTTTTAGGTGGGGTGTTACATTACGTCCCTCCTTGCCTTTGGCACTTAAAAAACTTCTTCTAATGGAAGAGTGTTTCTAGATATTAGTTTGAGTTCAATTTTTCCTACTCTAAATACTTTTGCAGAGGTGGAGTTACCCATCATCACTTTCATGTCGCTTGTATCTTGTTACGTTGAAAAAGTATTGCGGTTAGAAGTGACATGTACGTTGGTTATTGTGTCTACTATCCAATCAGTAACATTACAAGTTCGATAAACTTGGGGACTTATAGTTTACATATTGTTCATCTGTGATGACCCGAGCTTGACTAAGCATGGTTCATAGAATTAATTCTTAGTTGCCATAGCATTTTAAGGGCTTTAGTTATTTTTTTTGCTTAGTTAAGGAAAGGCCTTAGAATTTTTGGTTTAGCAACTCGAGCCCAAGAAAGGAGTAACCCTAGAATGCCATATATAATTTTGGCCCTATTTAGAAACCCAGGCCCAATGGCTTTAAGCCCATGACCCAAACCCTAGTCACTAGTGCTATGTGTCATGCATGTGTTGCACTATGAATCTGGACTTGATAGTGGACTAAGGGGAAGAGAGGAGTGTAGGAAAAACCAAAAGGTGGCTTGCACACCTACCCTAGAGGAATTGCCACTTGTCAAGCATGCTAGAAGCCTTCTAGAAGAAATAAGGGGCAAAATGAACCTAGGAAGACTAAGGGATTTTCGGCCAACCCTTTCCCACATGCCTAGGCCCATTGTTTTGGCCCAGTTTCAAGTTCCAAAGTAGATATTCTTGGAAAGGGGAGCCTAGGGAAGAGAAAGGTGGTCTTTTCTAGGAGATCTGCATGGGAAACCGAAGGGGGCACAAGGGATTTCGACTTTGTCAGATTTTGCCACGTGTCAAACATGCAATAAGCTTCTAGAAAATTAGATGAAGGGACTTTTGCATCAAAGGACCAATATACCCTTAGGATTTTGACCACCACACTCCCAAGCACCATTCACTTGCCACTTGTCACTTAGATTACAAAATAGACCAATGGCACATTAGGAGTCACCTTGAGAAGGAGCAATGGAAGATGAAGCAACAAGAGAGAAGGAGAGGGCAGCAATGGACAAGGCACACGCCCATGCCACTTGTCACCCATGCCAAAGGCTGTTTGTTGGGAAAAGGAATAGGCAAGAGATGTTTTACAAAAGTACCATTGAGGAAATATTCACTTGCTTAAGAAAAAGGAAGGGCATAAAGGGAAAAAAGGAGGGGTTTCGGCCAAGGGAGAGGAAACCCTACATGCCACCCAAGTTGTCCCTTCCCAATGCAATCCCAAGTGGGATTCTAAGAGTCTTTTTGGTAAAAGAGAAGGGGGAAGAAGAAACACTTGTCCCCCATGCAAGGGTTTGGGTGGCAACCAAAGAGGGAAGTGATGAGACCACTATAAAAAGGAGGGAGTACACGCCTATGGGCTTTTTCCCTTGCTATTTTTCAGAATTTGCATGAACTCTCACTCTCTCCACACAACTCTCACATGCTCAATTGAAGATTCTCATACTTTGCATTTTCCTTCCAACCAAACAAGGAAGATTCACTTTCAAGAGAAGATTTCGCTACCTTCAAGGATAGACAAGGTAAGGCTCAATTTTCTCTTAGTTTCTGCACACACATGTCACTTTTCCAACTCAAAATGAGATTTAAATCTCAAAGGATTTTGAGAGTGGTGAAACACACATGTTTTTTTACTTGTTTTTATGAAAAATGATTTAGGGTTTTCAAGAAACCCTTGAAGTTGAATATTGAGATATTTTCATCCTCCATGTTTTTGATCACCACATGTGTTCTTACCTTACTTTGAGTTTTGTATAATAGCACGAGTGAAATGAAGGGGTTTTTGACTTAAAACCCTAAAGGCCAAATAGTTTAAGATCAAGTGATGCCCTAGAAACCCACAAGCACACAAGAACATGAAATAGGATTTTTAGACACTTTTTAATGTAATACATTTCAGATTACAGCTTGCTAGTTTTTCATTACGTGGATTTTTGTAAGTCACTTAACTTGCTCTCGGTTAATACTTGTATATATTTGTGTAAATCTTTTTATTGTTATGGTTATTTTGATTGCTATTTCTTGTTTGTTTGCTTGAATATGCTTGTATGATCTTGGAATATGAATATGATATAAATGGTATGATTCGGTTTAAGATGAAAATGGCAAGAATGTCCTTTGCATGTTTCAGTTCTAAAGAAAATATTGTTGTTAATTTGTGATACTTGATGATTGGGCTATACCATGTCTTAGGAGTTTCAGATCTTAGCCATGCTTTGATTTCTAAGCAATATGTTTGAAGTTTGAAGCATGTTTAAGTGATGATTCTTCATGTTTTTGCACTTACATGTTTCGGCCAATGCACTTTTTCATAGTTCCAAGTATGTGTTTTGATAGTTCATGTGATCTATGTTATCATGCCATGAATTGAACATGTTATGCTTGGTTATTTCATATGTCATATGTCAAGTACAAGAACGTATGTATTAAGTCTCATGTCACATGCATTTGGGGAGAAGTGTTTTCAAAGGAAAGAGTTTAAAAATTTTATCACGACCCCAAGTGTTAGGATGGGAGAATGTCCTAGTGGAACTCGTTTATCTACTCTGGAGTGCTTAAGAATGGAGTGGTAACCCCTGAGTCGACAAAGAACCGTCGACGAGCCTCAAATAGATTCTTTTTAAAGAATGCCGAAGCGAGGAAGCGCCTAACGCTAGTGGGTGCATAAGGCATATAACCTGAAGAAGTATTGTCGAGTTAATATGAAATCTCTGTTTATGACATATTCATCATGGTGCATGAACCATTGATGGTGCTGTAACTAACACGAACATGCGGTGTAAAAGGGAACCATGTTGTGTCCACCTTCTGAACAAGAATAAGAGCTCACATGTTATGGATCACTTGATGAAAATCTCGTGATATGATAAGGATCACTCGAGGAAAATCATGAGATATATTTTGATAAGGCAAGTTCTGATTAAGATCAACATGAAAAAGAAAGTCAAAGAAGATTTTCTGAAAAGTTAAAGTCTCTGTTACAAGTCTTTTGAAAATGGTCAAATGCATAAGTTAAGTTCTAGTCAAGTACATGTCCATGCATACATTTCATGATATGTCTCTCGTATGCTTGTGTTAACTATTGTATGTTGCGTGTTTACTTGCTGAGATTTCTCGAAATCTCATTATGGTAGTTTCTACTACCATTCTCCAACCAAAATGGTAGAAGTTGTGACAGGTACCCCGAATTCCCGAGAACCATGAACCTAGATGGTTCTATGATAGAGGACGAGTTTACTATACAGGCTTGTCATAACTATATTACAGACGCATTAAAACACACGGCCAAGCTTCTTAGGGAAATTCTAGCTAGTATTAGTGAGACCGAGATCGATGCTACGATCTACCAACCATCCAAGAATCTAAAATTTTGGTAGAACATGGACCAGTTGCCTACTTTTCTTGAGTAAGCCTCGAAGGTCTCAGCTAACGCAAAGGCAACAGCAAAAGACTTAGGACTGACACCACCCGAGCCTCAGCAATCTCATGGGATCTTCTGGTGTCTGACTCTTGATGGGATAGTAGTGATGAAGAAAACGGAAACTTAAGATATTTTGTGGAATGAAGAAAATAAAAGAAAAGAAACTTATGACTTTAGGTCTCAACTTTTTGAGGATCAATATTTTGAAAAGGTCCCGTGTTTTGGGAGTTTAAAAATATACTCTATGCTTTTGGGATACTATATCTTTTATGATGCATGCTTATGGAAATTGAGAATGTTCGGGTATTTTGTTAGTAACGGTACCATGTGCTTTGCAATTGCTTAGATTATCCAACTTTCATTATTATTCCGCTGCTATTTTATTGTATACTACTAGTATACTTAGGTGCATAACATATTATCTGTCATATACGAGGGGTGTGTAGCCATATGTTACATGTCCTGGCGTTTTAGTCATCGTCCAATCCCAAGCGGGGACTGGAGGCCTTACATTATCGGTTCCAACAGAATTAGTCTTGGAAGGCACCATATGAGCATGTGGGTTAGGCGATATTGGTTGTTCGTTGTCTTGGCTTTTTTTCTTCTTATAGGGACATTTTTTGGCCAAGTGACCCGATTTGTTATAGTTAAAACAAATAGGTCTCTTATCATGCTTGTTGATATAGGACTTTGATTTCAAATTGTGCTTTTATCATCCTAGTTTTACCTTTATTGAATTTTGACTTCTGGTGCAATGAATTCCTATGTGTTCTATGGCCTTCTACAATATTTGCTTTAAATTGAAAATTAGAAACCATTAGTGGGATATGATCATTTTCCAAGTGTTGTTCTTGAATCCTAATAGCGAAATCAAGGTTTCCCTGGTCATATCTTCAATCTTATGTTTAAGCACTTAATCGATTCCTCCAAGTTTCTTGGATACAATAGGTTCATTAGAAGTCATGGTGGCAATCAATGAATTAAAACACACATTTAGTTTAACAAAAAGAAAATCTACTCTAAGATTGATGGGAAAATTTGGATAATAAAACATATATGTGTAAATGCTTTGTAATTTAGAGAACATGTAAAAATAACAAGAACAAATTAGAAAGAGAGAACCTAGTGGTGTTGAGACCATGTTGTGAAGGACACTTTCCTTAGAGTAGATTCCACCGCCTCCAAATTTAAACATGCACTACTCCCAAAAATATAACAACGTCGGTTCCCTTTAATCTTATTTTTGGTACACACTAAAGGAAATCCTCAAACCCGATATAGACTAGCCGAAGCCCAAAGAAAGAAAAAAAAAAGGGAGTGTTTCTCTAATTTTGTAGAGAATTTGGAGTGAGTAAATTTTTGGGTGGGGTTCCCTAGTTATAGAGAATGAAAAGATACTTGTGAAAAATCACAACTTATATAAATGAAAAAGTACTTTTAAAAAGTCACAACTTATATAAATGAAATGGTACTTGTGAAAAGTCATAACTTATATAAATGAAATGATACTTGTGAAAAGTTACAACTTATATGAAAGAACACTTATGAGAAGTCACAAGTTTAAAATTGTAGAGAATACATTTAAAAGGTTTCTAATTCACCAAAGGGAACAACTTCTCCTTTGGTGGCCAAGTGATTAAGGTTCCTATCTCCAAAGCCATGCATTGGTTCAAGTTACCATGACACATTTTCATTTAAATCTTGACAACCGAACTGACACATTGAACAATAACAATGGTTCACATTATTTTTTACTTAATGGTAAATATTTTAATCATTTCTAAGTCTAAAAACCAACATGAACATCAGGTCAGGCAAGCTTGGCGAGTTATAAACACCAGGCCGAGTTGATACAAGCAAACTAAAATTTAGGGGCAAGATACCAAGTTTGATAAATGGGGGCCAACAGCTGATATATGTGATCTCAAGAGGTCATCTAGGGAGGATTTGTATAAAATTAATGATGAGATGACCATTGGAGCGAGTAGTATTAATTATTGAGAGACCAAACAAATCCATCTAGGGTGTGCACGTCTTGATGGGAGTGTGGACAACACATAAAGGGTCAGTTGAACAAGAGAACACACCAGAGTCTTCTCCAGCAAACCACCAGGCATTAAATGTATAGGTATGGTACTCTCTATCCAGAGTCTTTCCTCACTTTCCAACAAACCTCCGCTCCTCTATGGAGTCTTCTCTTTACTGTTAAATACCAACTCAGAACTCAATTGCAATCTACACCTAAATGGAAATGGACTCCCTAATATAAAAAACTGAAGCTCTCTCATGGCAAGATCTCAAGTTAGAACCTGCAATGGAGGAAGGAAAAAAAAAACCATCAGAGCAAGCATTAGTAGAGCGTCTAGTTGTTGCATGCCCCTTGAACAAATTTGCAATTCATGCAAGTATCAAAACTGCATGGAGTTTCATACAAAAATACTTGATAGAAGATCTGGAAGCAAATTTGTTCTTATTCATTTTCCAATCCCCTCAAGACAAACACAAAATCCTTAACCAAGCCCCATGGAACTTCAAAGGACACATGCTCATCCTTAAACAGTGGCCACCTGGTTCCATGTTGCAAGAAATTCGTCTGAACCACTTAGCTTTTTATGTGCAGATACATGGCCTCCCCCTGGACCACATGACTCATGACAATGTTACATATATTATAAAAGCTTTGGACAACTTACTAGAGGTAGAAGAAGATACTCAATTTGGAATTACATGTAGGAAATTTATCAGGATAAAAGTTGAGATCGACATCATCTTTCTACTGAAACAAGGGTTCACTCTCCCAAGAGCCTACAACTTAAACACTTGGGTGGGTTTCGTTCAAATACGAAAGATTGTTAGATTTTTGTTATGCTTGTGGAAGATTGGGTCATTCTCAAATTTACTACACTTTCCTAAAATTTATTCCCATACATCTTCCATTTGGTCCATGGCTACGAGCTAAGAACCCCAATTCGCACTATCTCGGACAAACCTACAAATTCCAAGCCAAGTAGAAGAACCACATCCGACCTTCTCCACTAACAATTCCTAGCAAACCTTCTTCAAAGCATTTCCCTTCCACAGCATCACTCAGTCCCCTTAGCAAACTTCTCTAACCAGAGAAACCCAACAACTAGATCCAACAATTCTCAACACAAAATGCAAAGGAGAAAGGGAAAATGGTGGAAAACACACAGGGAATACTCGAAAAACATTTTCAGAGCTTCATTCGGTGGAACTAACCAGCAGAACAAGCCAAGACAAAATTGGTTTGGACTTCATTAACCTCTCGCTGATCTAGCAATTAGAAAACTCTCAGCACTTGGCATTTCTGATGAACTTTCTAGCCATCCAAGGCAAGGAGCTACTATTGCTCATCATTTACTCATATGGATTTAATCCACTAGCCCCAACCATCTCCAACCCGATCTGAGAGGGGTTTAATTTTTTCATTGTACTCTCCAAGCAGCAGTCAAGGCAACCTCAAACCTCCCATCACAAGGGGCTATATGCCTTCCAAGCTCTAACCGAATCGGTGCCTCAAGAAAGGATTTCATCTCCCTTAACTGTTACGAAGAAGCTTCCCTGGCGTTTACAATGGAGACAACTGCAGTTGGCAGTACAAGGCTATCAAGCACAGCAAGCCAAGCACAAGGCCCACCTCATCTCAGTCCTTCAAAGTGAGCCCATTCCTACTCTCTCAAATTTTATTCTACAAGGCCTTTACCTTAACAAGGGAGCCTAGTCAGCTAACTCGTCTAAATCAAGCAATCCAAATAAGTCAATCCCACGGGTTATTTCAGTAGTCACTACCACCAAAATTTCATTTGCTGCAATAGCCCAGTTACATCCACAAAGGTCTCACGCTCGTCCTCACTCAACTCTGAGAAAATTACAAAAAGGCAGAGCCCCCCCCCCCCCCCCCCCGGCGGGCACCTCAGGTCACACTCAACTATGTTTGGAAAATCCAAAAAAATCTCCCTATCACTCTTGGCTTGTTACATTTGTATATGCTCTTGCTTAGTGTCACTTTAACACTATTTTTTGTAATTTGTTCGATTCAATATATAAAGTACTCTTGGGACCATGGTGTTGTATAGGCGATTTAAATGACTTTCTAAACCAATATGAAAATTCTTGGGGGTGCCCTTTCTTAACATGGTTAAAAGGCTTAGAACACCCCAAGCCCATCTCAAGGTCCAACCCACTGACAAGTACAATGAACTAACCAAACTCAAGCACTTCAGTTGACACTTAGGGTTCGTTTGGATACTTACAATCTCAATATATTTGTGAATAGTAGTGAAATAATTTTAGTTAATATGTTTCATTGGATTTTAGATAATGAGAAAGAAAAAGTTGAATAAAAATATTATAAAATTAAAAAGTTATTTGAATATTATTTTTGTTTTGAATTTTGAAAAAATAGTATTGGTTTTTGTGTTTTGTTTGAAAGTTTGAAAAAGTTGTAATGTTTAGATGAAAAAGTTGAAGATTTGAAATATTTAAAGTATTTTGTGTTTGTGTGATGTTTGGGAATGAAATATCTGAGAATATATGAGAATACTTGAGAAAGTTGTATTGCCAAATGGAGCCTTAAACACTTAAACAAAACAAAATATCCTCCACTTGCACTTAGGGTTTCATCACTTCTATCCCTTTTCAAACCATGATCTCCACAGCCACTCTCTTTCTCCAAACCCTAATGCTCATGGTAGGCTTGTTATAGGTCCTCTCCCTTCAAAACACCTTGCCTGCAAGGTGTGTAAGATCTTATTTAAACTTAGAATAGACCACCCACGTGGCGTCATCCAATCCTTGGCCCTGCCAACGTATGAATAACTCCACCATAGCTCGATTTTCGGCCTTTGTCATACAGTGGCTCAGTAGCTCCTTTGGCTCAAGTTGCATGATCCCTTGGTCATTGATCGGGGGCTACAATCACTATCACTTTAGCCTTAATCTTTTGCTTAAGATGAGACACGTGGAAGGTGGGGTGGATCCATGAGGAAGAAGGTAGATCCAGCTTGTATGCAACCTTTCCAACCTTCTGTAATGCCTAAAATGGACCAAAAAAATATGGGGCTAGCTTGAGGTTGCATCGGGTTTTAGGTACATCATTGGGCGTAACCTGAATATGGTGTTAGCTGGATCTTAAATCCAACTTAGAAATAATAACTAACTCTTATAACTCGTCCACCAACTCCTCTACCACGGGTATGGAAAATTTGTCCTTGATGGTCACACTATTCAGCCCTCTATAATCCACACAAAACCACCATGTTCCATTAGCATTTCAAGCCAACAACACCGAAGATGAATTTGGGCTTTGGCTAGGTTATGTAACTCCAATAGCTAGCAACTCTTGCACTATCCTCTCAATTTCATCTTTTTCATAATACGGCATCTATAGGGCCTTATAGATATGGTTTTTGTGTTGGGTATCAAGTTAATGGCATGGTCATGGGTTCGTGGTGGTGGTAGCCCCTTACATTTAGAAAATACATCTTCAAACTGCTCTAAAAGGATCTGTATAGCTGCTAGGATTTCCCTTCTAGCTTGTTGTTTAGTGTCAAGTTCGCTTTCCAATAATTGTAGAATTACCCCATTTTTCTCTAGTTTGTTGAACTTATCTAGGGAGCCTTCCTCAATCATCTGGGCAGCAGCCAAGCCTTGCATTTTCATTTCTTTTTTCCATAGCAAACATGCATTGCCAGCCTTTCAAAGTTCCACAAGACTGATCCCAACTTCTAGAGCCACTTAATGCCCAACACTATATCACATCCAGCCAATACAAGCAGTTGCACCTCCACAATGAAGGTAGTCCCTTGAATTAGGACCCTAGCCCCACTACAGTTTTCTTCACTAGGAATGAGTTTCCCACTAGCAATTCTCATCTTAACCCTTTTTGTGTTATCCAAGGGTAGTTTGGTTCTTTTCATTATGGCAGGCTACAAAAAATTGTGAGTAGACCCTGTGTCAATTAAAATGGTGACCCACTGTGTCCAATTCTCCTTTTTATCCTCATGGATCTCTAGTTGTGTGATCCTATCAGAGCATGAAGGGAAATATGTGGGTTTCCTTGGTTTGTACACAACTCCAGGGTTGATGTCTCCTCTCCTTTGTCACAAACTTCTTCTTCCACCACCTCACCAAGTTCCTTTTCTAATAGCGCCTCTTCTAGCAAATAAAGTTTGGGGTTTTGACACTTATGCCCAGGGCTCTATTTTGCATCACAATAGTAACACAACCCTTTATCTCTCATCTCTTCCATTTGGTGTTGATTGATTTTCTGTATGGCTAAATTTGGTTTCTGGTTGGTTTTGCTAGATTCGGTTTGGTCATTGTTGGATGTTTTAAGGATGCCTGGGTTAGGTAATAGGTAAGGCTAGATTTTTTGTAACAGCCTGCTAGAAATTCAGTGGTGGAATTTCTATTGACTTTAGGAACCTCGTGAAAATCCTATAAGTTTTTACGAATCGACCAATCGCATAGGTTTTAGTTTGTCAATATAGTCAGTATTATCACTCACTATGTTGTCGGAGGTGAGATTTTAATTATTTGAGGTAGTTAGAAGTGTCAGAATGCATTATGGTCTGCGCCATTAGACTCGGTTGATTATTTAGGATTTTATGGCGCAATAACCCATTTTCATATTTTCAAACGAAACGCCTGTTCGAAACTGTGTTTTTATTTTTAGGGGCACTTCGGAGTTGAATTTTGATAAACGATTTTTACTATAGGTTAATAAGAATATTTATGATTTTTCATTACTAAATTTATTATTCACCTTCTTCGGAGTGAGTGGTAACCTCAATAAGCGCACCAAATGCAGTGTTTTCTAAATCACAGTGTAGAATGTCCAAATTAGATGGGCTTTCTTTTTGTAAAACGTTTCTCCCGTCAGTGCCTTCATTTCTTAAAGTGCATCATGCATTCATGTGTTCATTCATTCATACATACATTCTTTCTTATCACTTTCATAGGCCGGTATACACTATTACGCCCCGTGTGTTGGGGTTAGTGGTCTTCCTTTGGACTCGGACTCTGCCTGTGGCCAAGGGTTGGGAATCCCTTTTCAGTCAGGGGGCAGCACTGAGTGCACTACCAGTACTACTTACCCGGCATTGCAATCTGCCCATTCATTGGTACCATTTTCATTCATTAAAACATTCATTCATTCAGTCTGATTCATGTAAGTCCTTTCATTTTTAGTCCAGTCCATTTAACAGTTTGTTCATGGAAAACCATCTTTTAAGAGTATGGGCTTAAACATCATCTTCCATGGCATCTATAAGCATCACCTCATGGCATCCATAAAAGCGTCGGTTCGTAGTATCCATAAAAGCATTGGTTCACAGGGACATTTTAACACCAGTTCATAGGGACCATTTTAAAACACTTTCTTTGCATCATTAGCGTAAAGCTCGAGGCACATGCCTCAACATTGATTTTCTTGAAAAATACGTACAATAGATACAACGTATAGTCATCCATTCATATGCGTACAATTAATAACTATGAGTGCGTAAAAAGGGGCTGTCGAGGAAGGGCCGTACATACTTATACTTTTGAACGCTTAGCATTTTCTTTCGTAAGGCGTCTTAAAGAAAGAGTGTTTCCTTTTCATTTCATTATTTCTAGAAAACTATAGAAGGGCATGAACATAATACTTACCTGGACTCCATGCTACTTTCATACCATGCAGTCCATTCATGCGCGTGTCAGATGGCAACCTACATGCATGCACATAACCTTAACGTCATTCTCTATCTAATGCATAAGTAGCTTAAACTATAAATAGTGCTACACTTCACTTGGACACTCTCCTTCTATCCCATGCTCTTACGTGCTCTTTACTATGTTAAAACCTTCGGGGACCACTTACGGTCACTATCTCTTCCAAACTCGACGTTCTACTTCGAGTGCTCATCTACTAAAGCGAACCCATGATTCGCCTTAGGATTAAGACACTAAGGGGTGGTTTGTATTCGCAAGTCATTTCAAGTCATCTAAACTCATCTCACTACTATTTATTACTATTCATCAACTTTAACTCACAAATCTCACTACTATTCACAACCCATCTCAACTCATCTCAACTCATCTTCGAATCCAAACGACACCTAAGACCTTCGTCTTACTCTCCTTTTTGAACTCATCTCAATGCGTGACTCAGACCGACTAAGTCACGCATCCCAATCCTAGACAGTACACCCATTACTACCTCCATGCATCTTAGCCCATACTAAATCCTCATTCCCATCCATACAAGCCACACGGCTCTAAGCCAACTCTGAGGCTTAAGCACCGTGTAACTATGCTTAGGACAGATTACCCATTACATATGGTGAATCCGTCCGGTATACGTGTCTCACCAGATTACACGTGTACCTTACGCCTTATCACCTAAGATTAACATATGACACGTTGATCATTTGCTTATGTAAACAAGCACTAAACTCCGATACCAACCTTCTCTTAACCCGACTAGCATGACTCTTCATGCTACCCGTCCTTTCTTACAGTTCATCCCAACACTTAGCACGACAAGACTTCATTCACAACTACGACTTACGTCACGTCATATAGCTCGAGACTACTCCCAAGGTACACCGTGACCTTGTCACGTCACCTAACATCCTGCTACGCTACTTCTACGCCAATTCCTAACTCATCACAAGTACGGTTCCTCACGTACTTCCGTCTCATCATGACATCTCATCACGTTCCTACTAAGCCATTTCTACACTAACTCCTCACACATCACAAGCATGACTGTCAATAGTCACGTCACTTTGTGACATTCCCCAGTCATGCTTCCGCTACGCACTCTTACACTTGTTCTGCTACTACACCCATACTGCCAACCATAAGTCAATTACGGTGACACTTGTCACCTCAGACTATAGGCCACATCACAACTACTTCGGGACACTGTTCCACAGTTCCCGACACTACTCATCATGCTCTACGCCCATCAATCACACAACCGTCCTTATCTCTGCGACATGCCACACGGTGTATCGCTGCACTTCTTGGAGTACACTCCCCGTATACTCCCTCTACACACGTCACACCACATCACCACTACGCATACCCGTCGTATGGTGCATCACTCCACTACATGGAGTACACTCCGCATGTACTCCCTTCATACACACTACGCTACACAGAGTACACTCAGCATGTACTCTTCCCGTTCCACATAATGCCACGCCATCATTACAACACATACTCCACAACCACACTACATAGCACACTTCCCAACTACGCCCAACACTTCTTTACATAGCACATCACAACACAACAAACTCCACAAATACTGACAGCACACTCCACAACCTAATCAACTAATTAACATCTAACATAAATAACGAGGGATAGAGAGTTATACCATCGGCGGAATAACCCGCACGTTAACCCACGTACGTCACGGTCGATGACGTCGAAAGGGTTGTATGTGGCGGCTAATCCACGTACGGTGGTTGTTTGGGCATTTGGATAGCTAAGTGTAGTCTTGGAAAGGCTCATGATGGCCCTGTGATGGTGGCAAGGGCGTAGCACGACGGATCTGGCCATGTGCAGTGGCTATCCATCACGTGTAGTGGTTACTCACTACACAAAGTGGTGGTTTGGACCTAGGGTTCGACTAAGGGAGGTACGGTGGAACTCGTGGTGGCGTTGAGGTGGCGCCACGGTGGCTCATGGCGGTGGATCTGGCCGCACGGTGGAGGAGAAGTCGTGGGAGAGTGAGAGAGAGTGCATGCATGGGTGGCAGATCGAGGCCATGGGTGGTTGGGATGAGATGGTGGTGGCTCGAGAATGCAAGAGAGGGTGGTCCCACGCTGTGGGTGGTGGTGTACGATGGTGGAAGGTGTGAAACCCGTCGTGTAAGGGCGAAGAAGCCGTGGTGGAGGAGGGGGCTACTGGCCGTGGGTCACGTGAAGAAGGAAGGGGGAGGGAAGGGGAGACTCATGGTGGCGCCTAGTGGCCGTGGAACCCGTGTACGGCGGCGTTAGAGGCTGCGCACGGCGAAGCCGTGCATGGGTCTCTTCATGGGTGCGACGAGGAAGGTGGCTACATGGAGGGGGCCAGCTTCAGTGGAGGATGATGGCCGGTGGGAGGGGAAGCTGCCGTGGAGGTGGTGGCGCCGTTGGGTGGCGCACGGCGGTGCAACGAGCACCAAGCCCATTCGGGCTTTGCATGGCCAACGGGGAGAGAGAGAATGGGATGGGAAAGCTCACCGGAGGGAGGTGGAGCTAGTGGTGGCAGTGGTGAGGCCTGCCAGCTCACGGCGATGCCGGTCTACGAGATGGAAGCATCGGCGAGAGGGAGAGAAGCAGCGTGCGACGTAAGGGAGAGGGAGGAGACAGAGAGAGGGCTGGGGGAAAAGTGATGGAGAAAGAGAGAGGGCACTGGGTTTTAATCAAGCCCTTCGTCTTGGGGTCTACGCAACGATATAATGATAGACCTCAAACACTGATTTAAAATGCATAAACATTAATCCAATTAAAAGCACTTAGAGGAATTAAAATAGAATATTATTTAAACTAAACTTTAGTTTATAAAATAATATTTATTCATCATTAATAAATGATGAAGTCTTATTTAATATGTTTAAGAGAATAAAACCATTAAATTAATTAAAGTTTTCAACATAATTTAAATCTCATAATATTTTAAATAACTGAAATCATTATAATAATTAATATTAAAATGATTTCCGACAATTATAGTATTTTGGAGCTCTTCAAAATATTATAATTGTCTTATTTAAAAATAAGCTTAACTCAATAATACTGAAAATACCTCATATAAATATTTTCAGTACATTTAAAACAAGGGGCGTACGTAGAAATCACATAATATCTCGAGAGACACGCCATCGTGGTTCGGTACGCATGACGAGGCTCACAGCCGCTAGAAAGGAGGGGCAGACTGTTACATAATTCTGTCCCCACAATTTGCTTACGTTAGAAAGAAGGAATGTACTGCAGAAAGAAGAAGCGTACGTCAGAAGAAAGGAGTGGGGTGTTACAGAATAGTATTAGACACTTGGCACCATGAGGAACGTTTGATAGATTTGAAGGAACAAAGGTGTGAGATCATGCCACCTAAGCAAAAACCCTGTTCCATCTGACCAATTAAATTGTGCCAAACCAAAGTGGATTTACACACTAGTAAAATCCTATATGGGTGGAGTCCAACTAAGAACCCAAAAGCATGGTGGAAACTGAAATCCCAAACAGTTTTATCCCAACCATAAAGTTGACCTCCAAAATCTAACTAAATCGGTTTCTAGCATTATTTTTAATCACTGGATTAAATTTATTTCACATGCTATTAATCCTTCAAATTTATGTTAGAACATCATTATCCAACCTTGTTAATCTTGGATAATTGATTGGGCCAAGAGAAATTGGATTTGGGCTTGATAGCAACTCAAACCCTCTTAAAATCCGAAATTGAGGCCCATTCGGTTAAGGCCCATTAAAGCCCACGAATTTGGCCACATTAGCATTGCTTCTTGGCTAAGTTTTGCACCCCCACTTGGCTGACTAGATCTTTCCAAAAGAGGGCCTAGAAGGTTCTTGAAGTAAAAAGCTAAAAGGCGACCTCACTCTTTCAATTCTACACTCCAACTAGAGAAAATATCTTGGGCTATTTTTTTATATTGTATTGGGTAAGAAGGACCAACACTCAAGCTTCATTTCAGTCTTATCATCTTCCATAACTTGTGCAAGAAGCCCTCCAGCCCACTTCCCACAAAAATATCTCTTATTTACACTTTTATTTGAAAGAACACAAAAGACGCTCTCGGACAGCTTTTCTGAGCTCTTTTGCACGTCTAATTCTAAGTTTTTATAAGTGTTTTCTCACAAAGTTTCCTTCATGAAAATTGTTTCAGTTTTATTCTAGTTTGCACAGATACCTTATTTGTTCCATTTGAAGATCTTTGGCCGGTCAAATGTTGTTTAAAACCTAGAAAGGTCATTTTGGGTGATAAACTAGAGAGTGTGTCATATTTTAGAGTTTTTGACCAAGCTAATAGATAGATCTTGGTTCGAAATTTTTATGGTGTATTTTTAACTTGTGTATATGATTATTGGTTGAGGATTTTTTGCATGATTAAAAGTTTTTGTGAAAGATCTTCTTAGATTTAGAAACTTAGAAATTGGAAGAGGAAAAACTATTTCTGTTTTGAGAAAGTTTAAATCTTTTATGGTCTAATCTTATTCCAATGGATTTGATATTTTTGTTTCAGGATCCTAAGCCTCTTATTTACATGTTAGGATGTTGGTTTGAAGATATTTGATGTTAGTTTCAAAGATATGAAATTTTATGCAAGGAGATATTTGGATAGGCCAAGTGTTTCATGTTTTGGTTGATTTTTAACCATGTGATCTTGAGTTTAAAGTTTAGATCTGTTTAGGATACCTTTTTAAATCATGTGATGTTTTGGTTTGAAGATCACATCTTTTTGAGCTATGGATCAAGAGGTTGGATCAAAAGGTTGATCAAAATAAGTTAGAAACAAAAATTTGTTTTTGAATTTGGAAGAATCTGAAAAGTTCAAGTATGGTTTTAGTGATTTTGATGACATTTGTTCATGATTCAAAACATGATTATTCTTAGGAATATATTATGAGTATATTAGAAGAAAAATTTTGGTCTAATCATGAGTTTTAAAATTTTAAAAAAATTGCAACAAGAATCAAGGGAAATAGCCAAAGTAAATTTTGAGTTTAGGACAAAATTTACATGAGGTATGTAAATTTTGGTATTTTTGGAGTTATGATGCAAAATCCTTAAGTTTGGAGTAAAATGGTCATTTTTCCATATGTAGAGGGTAAAATGGTAATTTTGCTCTAAGTTAGTATTTTCCATGTTTATAATTGTTAGTGATTAAGTTCTAACGTTTAGAATCACTATTTTCAATTCCTCGTGATCGCGCTTGAGTTTTCATAAGAAATACGGAGATGGAGGTAAGTTAGCTTTTAACTTAATATCAGTTTAATGTGTATGTGATGAGTAAAGGAACTATAGTTTATATATGTATGTTATCATATGTGCCATACCAAGTCATTACATATTCATTTGTTACATAGAATTTATTCTGTCACGTATTGCTATACATTGCAAGTATGACATGTTAAGTGTGCCATCTGTTATTTGTATGTCATGTCATGTAGTATTCACTGTTGCAAGTATGTCATGTTAAGTATGTTATCTGTTACATGTTATGGTATGTTACAAACTATTGTCTGTTACAATATTATGCCATGTTACGAAATGTTTCTTCTCAAGTACGTCATGTCTTTCGAGTTATGTTAAAGTCATGTTATGCTAGGTCAGGACTTCTATCATTTCGTATTCCAATGACGTTTCGTCTCGAATACAATTTGTGTATTTCGAGAACAATCATGTCAAGTTCTTCATGTCAATCACGACTCTAAGTGCTAGGATAAGATAATATCCTACTGAAACGTCTTTGTTTACAATGGAGTGTCTAAATAGGTGTCAAATTCCCTGAATTGATGAAATATTTTCAACGGATAGTGGGCGAGGCCTAACTAGCTAGTCACGGGAGTGTGCCAAGCACTAACGCCGATGGAGCCACATTTAAGTTCTCGTGGGGTCCACATTGAGTGTGGCACACGAGGTATGGGATTCACAGTAAGTGTGGCACATACAACGCACTCACAGCTAATGTAGATACATGTGTTGTGATGCGGTAATCGGCAAGGACACATAGCTCTAGGGTACATGTGTTGTGATGCGGTAATCGGCAAGGACACATGGCTCTAGGGGACCCATGTAGCATCCACATGATCACTTTATTAATCAGGCTTATTGAACAAGATTTCAAGTTCATGTATTTCATGTTCATGTCATGTTTCAAGTCATGTTATATTCAAGTTAAGTTCATGTTATCAGTTAAGTTGTACTACGGTCAAGGATGATACACGCTGCTTGGTATTACGATCAAGGCTTTTGCGCTGCCGAGTACTACGGTGAAGGTGTATAATTTACCGTACTACAGAAGGATATATCAGTTAAATTATACTACAGTCAAGGGTGATACGCACTGCCTGGTACTGTGGTCAAGGCTATTCGCTGTCGAGTACTATGGTGAAGGAGTAAAATCTCCCGTACTATACTCTTCATGTTAAGTAAAGAAGTCACTTCAAGTTCATGTTAAGTAAAGAATTCAAGTTCAAGTTCATGTTAAGTAAATAAGTCAGTTCAAGTTCATGTAAAGTTAAGTTTCGGTTCAAGTTCAAGTTCATATCAAGTTAAGTTTCAGGTCAAGTTCAAGTTCATGTCAAGTTAAGTTTCAGTTCAAGTCCAATGTTAAGTAAAGTTTCAGATCACGCTCATGTCAAGTCAAGTCTCAGTTTAAGTCCAGTTCAATTTAAGTAAGTCAAGTTCAGTTCACATTTCAGTTTAAGTTATGTCAGTTGTGGTATGTTATATGTCAAGTTATGCTATGATTATTTGTGACTTTGATTATGCATTCAAACTTTTACTGCCATGCATGCATCATTAACCTATATGGAGGTGTTTTGTTAACTTGCTGAGATTTGTAATCAAATCTCAGCTATGGTAGTCTCAACAATCATTCCCTACGGAATGGTAGATCTTGTTACATGATCTGAAGGAGAGCCGAGATTCGACCAACTAGAAACGATCGACTAAACGACAGTGCGACGTCGATAATAGTATAGTAGTTAACTTAAATTACTACCTGTACTTATGGAGTTGAATCTCCAGTACTCTTTTGTTCACAATCATTTTGGACTAGCATTGCGATCTTAGTTGTTTAGTATGTCTTTATGTATGAAGTATGTTTTAAGTATTTGAGATATTTTTAGTTTGGTGCATAGTATTGCTAAAAAAAAAAAAAAATCCGCTGCGAATATTACATAATGCTAGCTGCATGTTAGGAACATCGCATCTTATATGTCATAAATGGGGGTATGTAACTTTGTGTTGTATGTCTCAACACTTCAAATGTCCGTCCAATCCCAAACGGAATTTGGGGGCGTCACATTTGTGACCCCCTTTGGAAAGGTTAAATTGGTTGGATTAAACATTCTAACTGGTAACTTGATGTCATCCCTTAGTCCACTTATAAAGCAACTTAGCTTGTAGGTTTCCGATAGTCTCCTTAGTCTATTGGACAAGGTTTCAAACCTAACCTTGTACTCTTTCATAGTATTAGTTTGCCTCAATCTAGTGAGAGCGTCCATAGGATCATCATATGCATTAGGCTCGAACCTAACCAACAATGCTAAAATAAAGGAGTCACAGCCATGGATTTGTCCAAACTCTTCTAGATCTTGAAACCAAATGAGGGCTTTACCCTCCATGTGGAATGAGGCTAGACTCAATTGGTGTTGTGGTAAAGTGTTATAAAAATCACAAAACTGATGAACTTTATAAATCCAACCTGCAGAGTTTTCACCATTGAAAACCGGGAAGTCCAACATCATTGTTCTTGCTTGTACTTCACCCATGTGCTACTGCTACTGTTACTATTGAGGAGAGACAACTTCTTCTCTATTCTGAATGCCTGACGAGGATTTTCCATTTATGCCATTTTGATTCTTTTTCTGCAGCTCCACTATTAAGGCTACTAATTGTTGTACTATTGAGTTTGTTTGTCATTTTAAAGCTAGCATCTAGTCTCTAAGTTCTGATATTGTGAGTCGGTAGATTTCTTTAGGGTGGTGAGCCCATCTTGAAGTTGATTTAACCTTGTGTCTTCTGCCATGCCATGTATGTTGATAGCATAGAGAACGGTGTCTCTCTGATACCATTTTGTAACACATCAAAAAATAAAGAAATTCACAGACAAAAAGCTCACTCTTCGTAGGGAGCGCCTCCAAGAAAGAGGATAGAGAAAGAATATGAGAGAAAAGTAGGGTTTCTATTACATTCCAAATACTTTGCAATTTCATCCATGTGCACAATATAGTGTCAGACAACCTACAAACATGTAAATGAAAGGCCATGAGCCTCACTACGAGACCTGAACTCAAGTAAAACAGACACTTGCTAAAGAAAATAATTCAAAAGCATGCACTTTCGCCCAAGGACATACCCCTCGGCCCACTTAATATCACTAACTTACTTAACATAGTTAAAAGGCTCAGAACTCCCCAAGCCCATATTAGGGTCTAGCCCACTAACAAGTACAATGAACTAACTGAACTCAAACACTTCCGTTGACACTTGAAATCTTAACCAAAAGAAAATATCCTCTGTGTGTTTTGTTAGGAAAAGAAACCGCGCTTACATTTTCTTTTTCTTTTCATTTTTCTTTTTCTTTTTGTTTGATGCCCAACCAATTACATATGTATGGGTGTGTTAAAAAGGCTTGGAAATAGAATTTTACAAAATTTAAGGAATACATGACCTTCCTCTATAGAATGTCTACTGCAGTTGTTTGAGTAATGAATGTCGATCTCCATCTTTCTAATATATATGAAGGTTTGATTTCTCTTAATTACAAGAGTTTAAATACCCATTCTTGTGTGATTAATCCCCTTGTTGTCTTGATAATGTATTAGCAACCTTATTTTCTTGACCTTTCATTTATTATGCTGTAAAATCATGTACCAAAGATTTAATTTTGTTGCAAGGTTATTCCAACTCTTTTCTTCAATAAAAACTTCACAGTGAATAATTTTAACTTTCAAAGCCTTCCCCAATAAATAGATTCTCCACTTTCTCACTGCAACTACTAAGGCCCATAAACTCTTGTTCGTAGGAAGACATATTGAGGGCTCTTCCTTAATTAAGTGTTTGACTAGGGCATATTTGAGGTTTCGTTTGGTTCCTCAACCCATCTCAATTCATTATTACAATTTATTTCAAATTTCAACATAAAATATAATAAATAATTCAACATTTTGAAATTCCAAAATAATAATAATATTAAAAATAATATTCTAACAATATTTTATCATCTCATCTCAACTTAAAAATTTGAAATTGAAAAATGTTTTGTAGTTAAGTGATATTTGAGAAGGAAATTAAGAGAAGTTTTGAATCTCACTTTCCAAACATGGCCTAAGACTCTTCCTTTAGTGTTTGACTAAGATAAGCAATTGGTTTGTCATTTTTCATTGAAATTGCTCTTATGCCACTGGCCTTGTTTGGTTACACAAATGAGATGAGATAATGTATAATCCAGGACCAGTGCCAAGTTGTTTTAAAAAAAATTTGGATTCTTTTATGTGCGAAAAGCACATTTGAGTCTTCAAATAATTTTTTTAAATATACTACGGGCCTAAAATCTCTGTTTTAGTGTATTATGATTTTTTTGTGGGTTTGATATTTAGGTTAAAAAGAAAACCTTTAAGGATCGAGATATTTTTCTAAGACAAATTGTATTATTTTTAGAGATTTGAGTCGAGGCCTTTAATTCACTGAGTCCAAGCCTGTGTTACCTTACTTCAGACTCCACGTCCGTTTCACGGTTTGACGTTCGTTTTATTCCTCTTCATGCACGCATCTTTCTCTCATCTGTAGGGTTTTATTTTTGTTCTTTCAACCACCTATATATTCACATCCTTCGTACATGATGAAAACCCAAAATAGTGTTGCCATCTCCTTTTTCCCATCTCCCTCGTGCGCAGCACAGCCACACATGGAGTCATTTTTGCACCCCCGTTTGCCGTCCAACCCCCCACTGCGCCATCCCTGCACCCCCACCGTGATAGCCACTGCTTAACCATCGAAGTCACCTTCCTGACGAATCTGGTCTGCACCTCCATAAGCTGCCTTGACCCATTCAGCCGTCAGCCGCTGCACTTTGACGCACGAACCATGAGGAAGCCACGTCCAGCATGTGCACTGTAACACTCCCACTTAGCACTGCCCACGCCACTTCCATAAACCGCAGCAACCCACTTACACGACCACGCCACCACTAGTCGCCAGACCTGTCCGTTGATCCATATCCCTCAGCCGTTCAACACAGAAGCGCAGCCTCACCAACGCCGAAGGACCTCTGTTTTTGCTTCCCGAAACAGAGCCACCACTTACAGCCATCCCCAACTCTTTCTCGCTGCCATCAACCACGACAAGTGTATACAGAAATTGCCGGTGAAGACTTCCGGTCGCCCCAGTCCGCCGCACGCCGCCTCATGCCCCGGTAAGCTCACGCTGTTTCTTTTTATCTTCTCTCTTTTCTCTCGATTTCTCTCTGTCTCTCTCTCTTTTTCTACGTGAGGTCTCTCTCTCTCTAGATCTCTCTCTCACTACTCCGCCGTCGTGATCATCGCTGCCCACCGCACCCAACTACGTCGCAGCTCCACTCTCTCGGTGAGTATGGATGCCTATGTTGCATTGTTTGGTCTAGAGTTTTCATTTTACACATCAGTTTTCCTTCTGTGTTCATGCTTTTCCCAAATAGCCCATGTTTATGATTTTACATTCCAAAAACACCCTTGTCACCAGGATAGCTCATGGGGCATATTTTGTATATTAAACTTGTTTTGCATGGCTCTATTTGAGTGATAAGAAAGTCTATAGAAAATACTTTTCCTTTCAAAATAAATTGTTAACTATTCTATTACTAATTTCAGTTGTGTATTATAATAAGATTTTAGTTTTATTTTAAATACTTTAAAACTAATTAAGTCTATTTTTTAATTAAAAGACATTTTTGCTTTGTCTACTTTAATAGATTTTGATATAATTATGTTATCCAATTTTATATTGTATAGTTGAACTTCAATAGTAAATAAGTTAGAACTTAATATTTTAGTTGGAGTCATTAAGTGGAAAACGATGAATTTAGAAAGTGATAGTATTTTAGAGTTAAGAAAAATTTTAGGTTTTGAGGTATTAAAATAGGTATTTCAGGTTTAGATATTGAAATACATGAATTGAAAATTTATGGAAGTTACGTGATTATTTTATAGGTGGCGATTAATATTTGTTCGGCATTTTTGAGGATATTTCTGAAAAGCTAAGAAGTCTAGGTAAGTGGGGTTCCTATGCTAGACTTTACACAAATTATTGAGACTAAGGTTGACTTTTTGAAAACTTTGCATATTTTTGTGATGAAATGAAAACTTGGAAAAAACCAACCTCGCTCGCTTATTTGCATTACTCATGAAATCTGTATGAAAAAGAGAAAATATTTTCTGACATGCATTGTGTAGACATGAGCTAAATTTTGTCATGTTGTCTCTGAAATCTAAAAAAGAGCAATATTGAGAATTTGAAAAATTGTGCATTGATTTAGAAAGATGCTCCGACTTTTATTTTCGGTATGTGAGAATGATCTAATTATGTTTTGGTACTTTGTTTTATTTTGATATAGCATCTGAAAACCTTTGGCATGGTGTACTGATTTTGTATTTGACTCTATCTCTGCTCTGCTCTGTTATGCTCTGCTCTGTTTGGGTTGGTACCAACTTCTCTGTCTCTGAGTGTACCCACTTTAGAAACAAAGTGGTTTTATTGTGGTCTTTCCTGTGTGCACACTCTGGGCTCCGAGAAGAATAAGGGAAAGATTTCACCTCTGTCTTTGCCCGGTTTGGCCACCGGGGTTAGCATAACCCTACCACGAGGGTGAAATATGGTCTCTGCTCTGTGAGATGCTCTGCTTTGATGTGATGATGATGCTCAGGTTATGTAACGCCCCGACTCCAAGGGTCCGGAGAGTTAACTCATAAAACCTGATAATCAGCTCTAACAAGGCTAGAGTACTTCCAAATTCAAGAATATATCCATTTTCCAAACCTCAAATCGAACGTAAATAATTCAATTAAATAAATCAAATAAACTCATTTATCCAATATTCAATCCAACAACCCAAATAAAATCAACTCTTCTTCATGTCTCAAATAACAACTAGAAATAATATAACATTAACATAGTCTCCATAAACCGTCTAAATCCATTGAAGCAAACTTAAGAAAGATAATTAACCTCTAACACCAACACTAATATCATGAGATACCCAATAACAAATCAATGTTAATCTTCTCCATAGACTCTAATACTGATCTTCAGCTGAGTCATCGATGTCATCTGAAATATTATGAAGATTAACGGGGTGAGTTATCAACAACTCAACAAGCAGAGAGCATATACTAGCATGTAAACATGAGCATTTATAACATCTGATAAGCCGAACAAAATATTTACTTTCAGAATGCAGAAACAAAACTTGTACAAAAACATTAGAGCAAAATTTTCAGAAAAATATACTTAATCCAAAAAGAGAATCCGTTGGCATTTCTAAACTGAAACATTATAATCTTATCATCGTTTTATATCACATCGGGACAATACCATGTTTAACCCCCGTGGTAGGGTTATAAACCACCATTATACCCGTGGCTGGGCCATTTTCCATATTTCACCCCCGTGGTAGGGTTATAAACCACCATTATACCTGTGGCTGGGCCATATACTATGTTTCACCCCTGTGGTAGGGTTATAAACCACCATTATACCCGTGGCTGGGCCTTAACAGAAACAGAACGGATTTCATCGAAAATCCGATTACAATCATATACAGAATCAGAACTTCATGCCAATGTTTTCAGATGACGCATCACATCAAAACAAAACACTGAAAAGCTTCAGATCATTTCACATGTTCGAGATAAACATAAACAAAACATTCTCATTTGTTCATAACAAAACTTTTAGAATTCCTTATTCGCTCTTTTACATAGTTCAGAAATAAAGTGCACAAACTAGCTCATGTCTACACCAGTCATGACAGAAAAACACTTTCTCTTATGTAAAATTTATGCATATGCAGAATAAACATCTGAGGTTATTTTCAGATCATCTCTTTTCAAAAAAAAATAAACACATTTATTCTCAAAGTCAACCTCATTTTATTTGTTTTATGTAAAACTAGTATATGAACCCCGCTTACCTGACTTCTTCGTATTATCAACACCTTGAGCCGGAACTCTAATAGTAACACCACCTAAACAAAAAGAACATATATCCAACATTTAATAATCAAACTAGTAGACTGCTATTTATTGAGTAATAAATCAAAACAGTCCATTCACAACTCAAAAACTATCCTAATAATTAAACCCGAACAACTCTCTTCACCCATTCGCATTTAAAACCCAAAACAACCACCTTCTATAACACCAAACCAATCATAATTATTTCCAAAACCAACAACCGCAACTTCAATAATTAAAAACATAACCCAACTCAAACTTCATTTCCAACCTTCCAATAAAACAACTTCAGTGTCCGCATCAATAATTAATTCATTCAACAATTTAAGTCTTGCATAAAAGTTCAATACAACTAGCTCAAAATACCCATAAATTTACACCAAATAGTCTTAATTAATAGTCCAAAACAGTCTCACAAATCCATCCAAAAATCATACTCCTCAACTTCAATAATTCCATCACCTCACCACAAACCAACATATGAAACACCCACACAAAAATAAATATATAATTGTAACAATTTGCCAAAAGTAACTGCAGGAATGCAAAATCTTATCCACGCCATTATCAAATCAGTAACACTTTTACAATTCACAACCCAATCACAAAATCCAAACACTACCACAAGCTTCGGGTGAGATTACCTAACCAAGTCACGAAAGCTTCAAATCCACCCCGAACCAAAACAATCCGCTGTAGTCTACGCTCAGAAAAAATTCATAGCACTTCCTAGTGAAATGCTTTTGCACAAAGGGAAAAATTTGAGTACTCCGAACATGTTTAGTGTTCCAAGCATGAACACTATGAATTCAGATGGAACGGGGATGTGTGTGAAAATTAAACAACGAAAAAAAAATAAAAATGAGACTGGAAATGAATGGTGGGAGATGAGCAAGACTACACTTCTGATGTTCGGCTCAGCAAGCCAAGCAGTGTGTGTGTGCGTGTGATCAAAACACGGCAGAAACCGAAAATGGAAGGAGACCCGCACGAGTAAGAACTAGTAGAACAGAGAAAAGAAAGAAGAATAACCATAAAGGAAAAAGAAAAGCCATAATAGAAGAAGAAATTACCAAGTTTTGTTCAAAAACCGAATGAAATTGCAGTGGAGAAACAGTTTGAAATTCGAAACCCCTGAGTCGAGCGGACGGTGAAGATATGGAGAAGATGAGAAGAAAAAAAAATGGATGAGAGGATCCGGTTGCAATGACTGCCGAAGTGAGCCAAACCGATTCTTGAGTGTGGTGAGAGATGAAGATCAACTGCTAGGATTATGGAGGGGTTGGTGCGCACGGTTAGTGTGATGTGCAGAAAAATGAGGTGCAGAGGGGAGAAATCGTGGGGAAGAAAAACAATGCAGCAGAGGGAAACTCACCTAAACGACGCCGTCCGTCCCTCCACTTGAGCTCGTGGGCTGGGCTTCGTCCTGACTTAAAAGGGGCTGGGCCTAAAGCCCGATTATCACAGGTTATGTTATGCCAAAGTACTCTGGGTTACATATGTATTAAAACCATCACTCTGTTACGTTTAAAAAACATGTTTTGTTCTGAATGATAACTCTGAAAAATATTTTGTTCTACATACTGTACTCTATAAATGCTCATGTTTGCACGCTAGTATATGTCCTCTACTTACTGAGTTGTTGATAACTCACCCCTTATCTCCACAACATTTTTCAGATATTTTGGATACTTCAACGGAGGTTCAAGAATAAGAAGCATGGGTAAGCCTTTGTGAGCATATTATATTAGATACAAAGAGGGTGCTTGTTATTGAAGAATTTTTATTGAATAGTTTCGTTTTGCTCTGTTGACTTAGTATTTTGGGAAGTGGGCATGTATTTTGAGACTTTGTCGTATTCTTAGTTCTTTATTTTGGGAGTAAATGGTTTAAAGCAATGAGGTCTATGAGTAATTGAGGAATTTGAGTTTATATTTGTATAGTGAGATATGATTTTAAGTATTAAGAGGCAACTCTCCAACCCATCCGGGACCGGGGCGTTACAGATGAGATGAAAATTGAAAGTCGAATAAAATATTGTTATAATATAATTTTTTAATATTATATTTATTTTGGAATTCGGAGAAAGTTTTCATAATGAGATTAGATGAAATAAGTTGAGATGGTTTATATAACCAAACGAGATCTAAAGAATCATACTCGAGAACAAAAACAACTTCGTTGAAATCAAGAGAGGTCGACACAAATGGGGTTTTAAAGGTTGTACTGAGCTTTTTGGAAGTCCTCTTGTGCAACAGCTATTCATTTAATAAGTAGTTAACCTTAGGGCATGCTTACATTAGTTAATTGTGAAATGGGCTATAAAAAAAATTATGAGTGTATCATTGCCCATCAATATGTCATAAAAAAGACAACTACAAATCTCCTAAAGGTAAGTGAACTTGTTCACCTTAGTAGATAAGAGCATTCCTGAGTCCAAAAGGCATTTCCAAGAATTAGTAATGCATGAATCCTAAAGTTGTTTTTTTTATTTCTTCCTATCTTGCTCGAATATGATAATAACCCATTGGGGCTGGTGAAATTTAGTGTTTGTTTTGCGAGAAAAGGAAATAAGGGAGAGCAAAGGCTTGCGTGAAGAAGAAGAGGCAATTGGGAAGACTTACGAAATTGGGAATGAGAAGAAACCCTAGACATTAATTTGTTATGGGCTTACATGGACTAATATGGAAAGAATGGCTAATGGGCCCTACGGTAGAAAGGGGTCGTGGGTCAGTTTGGAGTTCAAGGCCCTTCGTTTATTTCATCTTTATTTCTTACTTGATGTAATACAAGAGAACAAGGGCATTTTAGTATTTTTGCTTTACTAGTATTTGTAGTCTGTCTCTGACAGAGTTAGTTATCAATCATCTAGGATATTCTATTGTTTCCTGCAATTGGAGGTCTCCTCCCTCGAAGAAGGCTTGTTTTTACAAAAATTACAGTGAAATCATTCAAGTTCTCAGCACCTACGTTCCCTCTTTTTTCCATTTACATTCAACCTGTTACAAGTGGTGTCACCCCTTTGTGGTCAAAACTGACCATCAAAGTCTTCAATTTCTACTTGATCAAAGGGTGGGTACCCCCATGCAGCAGAAATGGATCCTAAAACTAATGCGATATGATTTTCTTGTGGAGTACAAGAAGGGCAAAGAAAACTTGGTGGCAGATGCCTTATCTAGGCAAGGGATGGAACAATATGGCTCTAATCTCTCTCCCGACTTGGGATTGGGTTACTGAAGTGAAGGGTCTCTATGATTTAGATGATGTAGTGTAGTTATTACTCAAAAGGTTCCAAGGGGGCAACTTAGCAAGCCAATATTCTATGAGAGAAGGGCTCTTATTCTATAAAAACAGAATTTATGTTCCTGCAAACTCAGAATTCATGACCAAGGTTTTACAACTAGTGCATAGCAGCCCTATGGGGGGCCATTTGGGTTTTGACAAGACTTTACATAGGCTGACTAAGGACTTTTATTGCCAGGACTCAAGGCTGATCTAAAAACTTTCTTGAGGAATTGTGACACGTGTCAGACAATGAAGGTGGATAACACCCTCCCAAGTGCTCTCCTACAACCCCTTCCAATACCATCCAGCCCATGGACAGATATATCCATGGACTTTGTGGAAGGATTACCACATTCTCATGGGTTCAATGCACTGTGGGTAGTGGTGGACAGATTCACAAAATATGTCCATTTTGTCCCTATTTCACACCCTTACATAGCTAAGGTGGTGGCACAATTGTTCATGAAACATGTGTTTAAATTACATGGAATGCCCCATTTCATTGTCTCGGATAGAGACACAACTTTTACAAGCAAGTTTTGGAGAGAGCTGTTCACTCTACAGGGTGTTCAATTGGCTTTTAGCACTGCCTACCACCCCCCAACGGATGGGCAGACCGAGGCAGCGAACAAATGGGTTGAGAATTACCTACGCAGCTATGTGAGTGACAACCCTAAAGACTGGTCTAACTGGGTGGCCTTGGCCGAATGGTGCTACAATTCCAACCAACATGCTCCCACAAAAGTGACCCCCTTTGAGGCACTTTACGGCTATAAACCACCTAAACTAATGAGCTACATAACCAACTCAGCAAAGGTAGGGGAAGTTGAGATTACAACAAAGAGATGAACTTTGGCACCTTCTGAAACAAAACTTGGTTAGAGCTCAGGAACGTATGAAAAAATATGCAGATCAACACAAAAAATAACAAAACTACCTGGTAGGAGATTGGGTCTATCTCCGTCTGCAACCTTACAGACAGTGCTCAGTTTAGCACATGCAGAACCTTAAACTTGCTCCTCGCTATTATGGCCCATTTCAGGTTCTACAGAAGATCAGTGAAGTTGCTTATCACCTTCAACTGCCTAGCACGGCCCAGATTCACAACGTCTTTCACGTGTCGCAGCTGAAAAGGAAAATTGGTCAGAACATCAACCCTTTACCAACACTGCCACCAGTAAATTCAAAAGGGGTTTTCAAACCCTCACCTGAAGAAATCATCACGAGGAGAATGCGGAAGGTAAAGAACAAATCTTTTGGAACTGTACTACAAGCTTTGCAAGGAATTTCCTTACCTTGTAGGCAAGGTTCTCTAAGGGAAGGGGAATTTGTTACACAACCATGGGCACGACATGAGAAGTATTGGGGGCAAAGGCTTGAGTGAAGAAGAAGAGGCAATCGGGAAGACTTACGAAATTGAGAATGAGAAGAAACCCTAGACATTAATTTGTTATGGGCTTACGTGGGCTAATATGGAATGAATGGCTAATGGGCTCTACGGTAGAAAGGGGTCGTGGGTCAGTTTGGAGTTCAAGGCCCTTCGTTTATTTCATCTTTATTTCTTACCTGATGTAATACAAGAGAACAAGGGCATTTTAGTATTTTTACTTTACTAGTATTTGTAGTCTGTCTCTGACAGAGTTAGTTATCAATCATCTAGAATATTCTATTGTTTCCTGCAATTGGAGGTCGCCTCCCTCGAAGAAGGCTTGTTTTTATAGAAATTACAGTGAATTCATTCAAGTTCTCAGCACCTACGTTCCCTCTTTTTTCCATGTACATTCAACCTGTTACAGTTGGTTGTTTCTGAGTTTAATTGGTACTGATATTCATATGAACAAGTTTGTAAATTTCGATTGGGTTTCGGGCTTGTTCATCTTTGTTTGAACTATTGTGTTAATCCATAATGTTGATAATACTCTGAACCCGTGGCTTGTTCGATTGGATTTCTAGCTTGTTCGAGTTTATTCCTAGTCAGTGCCCCCATGTGAAGAATAATCAGCTTCTTCCTAATTGATCAACCCTATCGGCCCTAAAGTGAACAATAATCAATCAATCAGTTTCTTCCCCAATTAGAACAATAATCTATTTCTTCCCCAAAAATTATTTTCAAGTTTCTTCCCTTCATGGGCGACGGAACTTTCAATGGGCTGGAACTTTCAACAGCGTTGTGCGGCGGTGCTAGAAGGGGTTCTGTGTAGAATTTTGGAGTCTTGATTTTATCAGATGTGCAGCATCTTACTGTATTTGCATAGAATTTGCTGACATGGTGTATTTTATTGGTGGCTGTTAAAGCCCCCAGAACAGACGACCATTCCGAAGGGGTTCTGTACATAATAATGACCTCAAGTTAGACATCCATCAAGATGAAAGCTTGACCAATAAAAATAAACTTTTTATAAAATGGGTATGATAATATTACATTTCCAATTATAAACACACAAACCGAATCACAAAATAGACGGACAATTATACGTTGAGTTTAAAGCATGGAACACAAACAATGAAGAGAAATTGCCGGGTGGAGTCCAAACGCATTAATGGTTACCTCGTACATTTATACAGTAAGGAGACAGATGAGCAGCTAAGCACCCTTGTTGCTATTCCAAGGCTTGATCACGGCTACAACAATGATTGCAACAATGATAAGAAGGATGATAATTGCAATGCACATCCATTTCCTGGAGTTCTTCTGAACCGACTTGGCCTTTTGGAGGGCAGTATTCCCTTGATTCACATGATCTACCGCACTTGAAACCTGGAAAGAAGAGACTGAAGACACATTGTTCAAGGGGTTATCTACCCAAACAAGGCTACTCAGGGATTGATAATCTACGTTATTTCATTCAATTATTCCCTAGCAATGTCTACTCTTCGAAGAAATTCAGAAGGTCAACCTTCAAGAGCGCAGTTCAATTACATGTGATTCTATGTTGTTGAGCATGTCCCCTTGTGCATCCACCAACACCGCCATATCCAAAAATATCTGAAATAGACATGGGATTTAATCAAAATACCATCCAAATGTCTCTCTCTCTCTCTCTCTCTCTAGACACATGCACACTCCTAGCATTCCTCCATTCGATTCATTTGTCTGTCGCATGTTCAATATAAATAGATATGTTAAAAGGAATAGAATGCAATTAGTCATTTTTGGTTTACATGTTCGTGTGTTTGCATAAAAGAAAGTATGAAAACAAAATGAATATGTTTTTTATAACTAAAACAAAATGAATATTTTCAAGCAAAATAGCTGCTCTTGTGTCCAAGACTTGCAATCTGTATTAAGTTCACATTGTCCAAGCATCAAACCCTATTGATATAATGTTCCTTAAGTTACCCAGGGTCAGGATCTTCCCTTAGGCTGTTGAAACAGAGAAAGCCACACTCAAGGGGGCCTTAGTCCGCCAAATACTCCTCCAAGGGAAGGTATCCCAAAGTATAAGGAACGTGTAGAAAGACCGAATCATTAACTTCCCTTTCTTGAAAAAGGCCCAAAGAATCTTATCTATACCTCCAAAGCATACTCTAGTAGGTCAAGAGATTGAAGAACTCCGTGAATGCATTACTCTCCAGTCCTGAGCCACTTTAGAAAAGCTAATATTCCACTGAGGGGTGCCACTGGATAACTAACTAGATCAGCCATTAAGTTTGTTGTGCGCATTACTATACACCACTGGGAAAGCTTCCTTGGGGGCTCTATCACCACACCAAAAGTCATGCTACAATCAAGTCCCAAAGCCATCACCCGCATCAAGTCTGTTATAAGTAGAAATATCCGCCAATACTTTTTTTTATATATATTTTTCCATATTTCCACCCCATGGGGGCCATGTACCACATTAGAAAACCATTCACCCCAAGCACAACAAAATTTAGAATCCACTAGAATTTTCCCAAAGGTCTCCCTCTCACATTGGTGACATCAAAGCTACTTCTCTAGTAGAGCCTGATTGAACAAAAGCAAGTTGAAAAGTCCTGATCAACCCTCAACATTTGAAGAGCACACCTCGGCTCAATTTACTAGGTGAAATTTGAACTATTCAACAAACCCACTCAATAAAAGTCTCCCGTTGCTCCGCAATTTGGTTGGCCATGCTATTGGGAAGCGGGAATAGGACAAAAAATATCAGAAATGATGCTCTTAATCAAATTGATCCTACAGTTACATCCTCGTCCAACTAGCCAATCAGTGCTCAATCTTCTCAATCACTCCATCCCAAAGGAAGGTTAAGATATTTCATAGGCAAAGAGAATACCTTGCACTCCAATATGCTAGCTAGACTATCCAGATTAGAAACATTACCCACAGGAACCAACTCTAACTTAACCAAATTCACTTTCAACCCGAAAAGAGCTTGAAAGTATTAAAAAGGAGCCCTCAAAGAGCGGAGGTTGTCCTGGTTCACTCCTAAATATACAGGTATCATTAGCAAACAAAAGGGAGGAAATGATAAGCACACCTTCATCAATAGTAGCTGAAAACATTTTATTGAAAGCCTCTATGACAACTTGAAAGAAGATTGAGAAGTGTAAAAAAAGGATGACAACTCCTAGACCAGGACAAAAGCTCTCAATCTATTACAATGCAGAGTTCATCACCAAAAAAACCCCATGAAAGGAAGCAAGGCCTCAACCTCTACAATATGACTTTTGATGCCAAAACATGAATTAACTAGAGACCCTTTAGCACTATTGTTATGATCATTTTCCAACTGACCACTAAAGGCTTTCATGTATTGACACTTTGATACATTAACAACATTCCTACATGTGCATTAATAGCCGTGAACTCCTAAAACCCTCCTTTTCAATGAGTGTAAATGAACTTCTCTTCCTCTTCCAATGGAGCTGTCTCGCTGGCACTTCCCTAAGAAGACTATATAACTGCTTTTCCCATCATGTTGGACTCTCAATGACACTATGGCAAGTAAAATGATCAAACACTGCTAATGAGCCATTTGACTAGACTCGACCTTTATTATTTTTTTTTTTTTTATGTCGGGAGAACCACCCCACGACAGAGCTCATAGGACTCACCCATGAAACCTAAACCCCCGGAGAGACCAGTACAGCAACTCACCGCCATGGCCTCCCACTTAAATTGCAGTTTGATCCCCAGGAGGAATCGAACCTGTGACATGGGGCTCAAGCACACAAGTTCGCCCTTACCACTTGGGCTACCCACGGGTGGGTAAACTAAACTCGGCCTTGCATTAGCATAAGCCAAACTAATCATCAAATAAACTGTTTATATTTGATGAACTGTTTATACATGTCGAGAAACCCATGAAGCAAAATTCAGAAAGCAGATTGCTATTTAGGTTAAAAAGTCTTCCCATTTAACTGTATAAGCATTGAAAATAGGGAGAAGCTATCAGGAAAGTCCAGAAATCTAGGTTGCATAGATTCATTGTACTATAAACTAACATCTTGATGCACATCAATGCAACCAACCAATAATAGTACCTGCTGTAAATCAAGAAGCTTCCTCTCTACTGCTCTAACCGCATCATGGCACTCGTGAATTTCTGCCACAGTGGCCATTATCTGCAAATACAACCAAAGAATAAATGATGTGAGCAATTTGAGCGAATGACTTTTATCTTCACGTAAATGTTGATGTAGCGACCTCTGACCCAGAACATCTTGAACAACCCCCCCCCCCCCCCCCCCCCCGCAACACCCCGACTATCCATACCTATAATTGGTAAAGTTAGAGTTCCCATTTTTGGAAGGTGCCCAATTAGGAAACCTTCGGTTTCCCATTTTGGAAAGCTACAATTTATATGCATAATGTGTTCTTAAGCCTAAAAATAGTGTAGATAAATGTTAGACATTGAAGTTTACAATAAGATAGAGGCTGGAATTGAGGATTTGATAAATATGGTTAGAACTTGGTTTTCAAGGTGCGCGGGATCAAGCACATATTTTTATTGCGCATAGAGTTGACTTTTCACAAATGACCTAGCAAGCCTCAATCATGGTAAGGAATCATGTATTTTAAAAGAAAGGATTTTGGCCACGCAGTTAAAGAATTTTGGCTAAAATGGAGAAGAGAAGAAACATAAAATTCGAGGAAGGAAATGTGGTTTAGTTTTATCAAGTTTTTCAGATCATAATAAAACATGAATTCTCGGGTTGATTCAGGGTAAAGTATAGGTTTTAGAGGGATTGAATTTGTACGAATATTTAATTTTTTTGTCAAAGAGATTAATAGGCCTTGTTATTTAATATGTTAGTTTGCTCTGTCACAATTTCGTCATTTGGAGGTGTCATTGAGATAGGTTTTCTATTTTTCACATATATGGGGTCTCAGGTATGTTTCTCTAGAAATTATGGGTTTAATGTTACACCCAAGTTACGTTTTAATTTTTATAAAAAAAACTACATGATCCGAAATTCTAATTTTCAGTTATGTTCTACTGAACATCCATATTGCATCATTGCTTTTTTTTTTTTTTTTTTGATAAGTAAAAATCTATATTCGTATCATTGTTAAAATTTCAGCTTTATGTAAATTGAGACTCCAGTCTGCCAAATTTACCGTAAAATCTAGAAAAGTAATTTTGGTTTCTGTCTTGCCAAAATATTTGTATGTTGAATATGAGTCTAGAATAAATTTCATGGTTTTTTAATAAGTTTTCAATAGGATTTCACCATCATGATTTGTGGGTGTAACGCCCCAAACCCGGGTGGCTTGGAGAATTACTACCTGTGACTTATAAATACAAATTCCGACACAACTAAAATAAATCTCCATCAAAACTTTATTATCAAAACTTAAACTCAAGTCTTCCAAATAAACACCTGGAAACTCCATAAAACCAATATTGCAACAGAACAAAAAAATAAACTAAGGAGTCCACAATCTCCCGGTAGTCATAACAAACCAAACTGATAACTTAACGAGTCTTACTAACCCAAGATAAAATTAAATCTAAGAGACATTAAATCTGAAGGACATCAGAATTCCTTCTCTTAACATCCCCTCCTCGGCTTAATCATGCTCACCAAACTAAACCCGATCCTCAGTTGGACTAACCACATCATCTGAAAATATTATGAAGATAGGGGTGAGTTATCAACAACTCAGTAAGCAAGAGACATATGCTAGCGTGCAAATATGAGCATTTACCAAGTGCAATATGCAAAACAAAATATTTTACAGAGTTATCTTGCAGAACAAAAAAATATATATTTTCCAAATGTAACAGAGCAATGGTTTTAAGACAAGTAAAACTGTAATACTTTGGCATAACACAAACTGAGTATCATTATCACATCAAAACAGAGCATCACACAGAGCAGAGACCATGTTTCACCCCCTGGTAGGGTTGTGCTAACCCCAGTGGCCAAACCAGGCAGAGACAGAGGTGAATCTTTCCTTTATTCTTCTCGGAGCCCCGAGTGTGCACACATGAAAGACCACAATAAAACTACTTTGTTTTCAAAGTGGGTGCACTCAGAGACAGAGAAGTTGGTACCAACCCAAAACAGAGCAAAGCAGAGACAGAGTCAGATACAAAATCATGTACACCATGCCAAAGGTTTTCAGATGTTATATCAAAATAATACAGAATACCAAAACAGAATCAGCCCGTTTACACACACTGAAAACAAAAGCCAAAACATCTTTCTAAATAAATGCACAATTTTCAAATTCTCAATATCGCTCATTTTTCAGATTTCTGAAACCACATGACAGAATTTAGCTCATGTCTACACAATGCATGTCAGAAAGTATTTTTCCTTTTTCACACAGATTTCATGAATAATGCAAATAAGCGACTGAGGTTGATCTTTGTTTTCCCAAGTTCTCATCTCATCACAAAATATGCAAGTTTTCAGAAGATCAACCTCAGTCTTATTAACTTGTATAAAACCTAGCATAGGAACCCCGCTTACCTGACTCCTGTAGCGTATTATCTAAGCCTTGAAAATGATCTCTATCAATCTCGTCACCTATTCATAAAAAAATAATATAAATACACTGAGTATTAAACGACCATTGGCATAACCTCCATCTAATAATTAAATCATATAATCCCAACCCATATATTATAGCAAAAACAACTTACTAGGACAAACATATAGTAAATTGGACAGCCCGCATTTCAACCCAAAGTACCATATACTAATCTTTGATATTATCCTAAACACCCACCAAAGTCAACATCAAACACAAAAAATAAAATATCAATCCCACTTCAATGGCCCCTAACTCCAAGCAATCACCTACAACTCAACCAAAACAACAATAATATTGCTCCAAATAATTTAACCTCCACTCCAACGGTTGTAAAAAAAAAAACTCGAACAGTACAAAAACAACACCTACTCAACTCCGAGTATCCATTTGGTTTACTGCACATCCAACCCAAACACTTCAAAACTCAGAACATTCCAACACATGGTGTTCGCTTATACAAAAAAAATGCCCAAAGAAAAACCCACGGACTACACTAAATGAAAACATGACCCAGAAATTTCATTGGAGTGAAATAAATTAATTGAGGTGAATGTGTGTGTGCGGGCGAGAGAAACAGAGAAAAAGAATGGGTTACCGGTGAATAAAAGTGTCTCCAGTGGTGGCTTCGATGGTTACAAGGCTTCAAGGATTAACGAACAAGTAGCACAACAGTTACACAACAAACAAAAGAAAAACTGCAGTGGAGAGAAAGAGAGAATGCCGACAATGAGGGCCTCGAGTTTCGGAAACAAGGTGTAAAATGAGAGAGAGAGAGAGAGAGAGAGAGAGAGAGAGAGACCTGAAGAAGAAACACTGCGCAAGAGGGAGAGAAGAGCCGAGTCTGAAGAGAGAACACCAACTACAGAAATAGCGGAACGCGAGAGAGAGACGTCGACTATGAGAGAAAAACTGAAAGTGAGGGCAAAGGAAAACGGAGGAAATTTAGGGCATGGGATTCGGAACCACAAAACAAACTCAACAAAGAGAATAGAGGGATTCGGGAAGGTGAGTGGGTTATGGGAAGGAGAGGGACACGGGGGCAAAACAGAGGAAAAAGAAACCGAAAGAAGGGGGAAGAAGGGATTGGGGGAGGGAAAGGAAAAGGAAGAAGAAACTTACCCCTCCCAAAACGGTGTCGTTTCGCACTCCTCCAAAGAAAGGGGCCTGGCCCTTGCGCACGATTTGGGCTTCACAAAGAAGAGAAAAAAAAAACTAGGCCTTACAGTGGGTATGGTATGGAACATAGCAAAATTCACAGAAACTAGGGCTCAAATGTGTTAAGGTTTTGAACGAGCAAATGATCATCGACTTCCAGCAATTTCTAGATTCTACAGTTACGTCCCTGAGTTGAGAAAACTTTAGGACTGATGTTACATGACTTGGGAGTTATAATGAATTAGAACTGATTTTAACCCATTAGGATATAAACTTTAGTACTAATTTTACTTCACTTGGAGGTACCAATGCTATGGGTAGATGTAAAAGCCACACTGAAGGAGGTTAAGAAGGATTAACCAGTTAGGATGCTTACATACAGCCTGATGCAGTACCTACCCCTTGTGGCCATGCTGCACAACCTTGCACACACAAGGGTTAATATATGCGTGGACCACTACGAATGTAAATTTTAAAGATTAATGTTTTATGATGTGTGCACAATGCTTAAATGTATTGAAGTGTGATTTCGTATGAAACCTGATTAAAAATATTTTACTCTATGATGTATTATTTATTGAGTATTCGAATCATTTTTATTTTTATGTTTTATATGTCCCAGATCATCGTGATGGGGATAAGTTGGCAGGCCAAAACCAGCTAGTAGTTGCGACCATGACTTAATCAAGCATATAATAAGTTTTTCACACAGTTTGCTAGGATTTGGTTGGTGTTGACATGGTGACATTGAGCATATTTATTTAGTTTCAGTTTATTTGATTTTGGTGCATTCAATATTATACTTTAATAGAATTTTCAGTTATGTTTTAAGGTAATAAATTTTTGGACTTTTATATCTAGTGGTATGACATGACATTCTTAACCCTATGAGGAGTGTTACGCCCACTCAAAAAAAAAAAAAAAAAAAAAAAAAAAAAAAAAAAAAAAAAAAAGATAATCTAAACAGATTTTCTAGTCCAGCCTAGCTTTTCAAGGGTAGAATGTAGGTTAGCCGAAATTGTTTCTAAAAATTATAGCTCCTTAAGTAGTTCATGAGAATATTACAGTCAAATTTGAACTAAAAAAAGGGAAATGACAAACCTGTCCTCGCCCTTGTTGCTGTTTGCCTTCTGGAAAATTTGTTCGCTATCTCCAGTGTCAATTAATCCCTCAATTGTCTGCGCAGTGTCCACATAATCAGAACAATATCTTGAAAGTTACGTATTTACTCAGAAATTTTAAGAATGGAACAAACTTTACCTGTAATGCCTCGGTCCTGCACGGGTTGGAGAGTTATTTATTCTCACATTTCAATAATATAATTATAGACTCCAAATTTTCAATATCATAAAGAAATTTCAATTCAAACTAATTTCTTCAAAATAACCAATTTTCTAAAATGCCAAGTCATCATAACACAATAACCTTTCTTAATAAAAATCACCAATACTCAACGAAAACTTTTTATACTTAATCCACTACTCTTAAATCATCTCACCCAAATCTTCAAAATCTTGATTCCCAGCTGAAATATTCAAAATCATCTGAAAAAAATATTGTGGAGATAAGGGGTGAGTTATCAACAACTCAGCAAGCAGAGAGCATATACTAGCATGTAAATATGAGCAGTTATAAAGTCCAGTATGCAGAACAAAATATTTACTTTTAGAATGCAGAAACAACATATTTACTTTCGGAATGTATAAACAAACTTGGTACAAAACATCAGAGCGAAATTTTCAGAAAAACAAACTTGTTCCCAAAAAGAAAATCCTTTGACATATCCAAACTGAAACATTATATTCATTTCATCTCACAGCATCACATCGGGACAATTACCATGTTTAACCCCCGTGGTAGGGTTATAAACCACCATTATACCCGTAAATGGGCCATATACCATGTTTCACCCCCGTGGTAGGGTTATAAATCACCATTATACCTATGGCTGGGCCGTATACCATAACAGAACGGAGTATTATTGGAAACAGGTCACATTCAGATACAAAATCAGAACTTCATGCCAAAGTTTTCAGATGATACATCATATCAAAACAAAATACTGAATAGCTTCAGATCATTTCACATGTTTGAAATAAACGGAATCAAAACATCTTCATTTATTCATAGCAAAAACTTTTAGGTTTTCATATTCGCTCTTTTTGCATAGTTCAGAAACAGAATGCACAAATTTAGCTCATGTCTACACCAGTCATGACAGAAAATACATTCTCTTATACAGAATTTATGCATATGCAAAATAAACATCTGAGGTTGTTTTTAGAGTTCTTTTAAAAAATAAACATGCTTATTTTCAAAATCAACCTCATTTCATTTCTTTTATGCAAAACTAGTATATGAACCCCGCTTACCTGAACTTCTTAAATATTATTCTGAAACTTTCCACAATCATGCTGAATGAATGTCAATCGTCACCAATACAAAGCATTAAGCATTACTAAACTTCTAAAAGGACCTACTAAAACTCTTCGTTTGCTTAAACTCATTTCAAAAAAAATTAACTTAATTATATTTAAAACTCATCTTTCTATAAATTATTAAAACAATAATTTAATACTGCCAACAAACAAAGTATTAGGACATCATAAGCTTCTTAAGCAATAGTAATACATAAAATAAAGTTCCTTGAAAAGTCATTAACGTAAAATACAACAAATCTAATTTAAACATCCAACTCATCAGAAGTAAGCTCATTTAAACAAATTTCAACAGTTTCTAAAATATAAAAGCCAATTTACACTTACAATTTACAACTTATTAAAATATTTACATGACTTACAAAAAAAACATCTCAAATAAATCAAACTCAATATCAAAATAAACATCAAACGCCAAGAAAGCGTACTAACTTATAAATTAGATGCAGTAATATAAATATACTTAAAACAATTTCTTTATAAATATCATGAAATCTTCTAAATGAGAAGGGCGTTTTGGGAAAAACCATGAACAGAGCAAGGAAACAAAAGAAATCTGAGATTTCAACACATCCAGACTAAAACCGTGTGACAGACTACAGAGGAGAGTCTCTACTCACCGAGAGAGAAGGAGAGGCGCGACGGGCAGTGTGGTGGGCGGAGGTCGAAGTTGGTCGGCGCGGCAGCATGGCACTGAGAGAGAGAGAGAGAGAGAGAGAGAGCAGCGTGTGTGTGAGATAGAGAGAGGGTGATAAGCGAGAGAGCACGGAGAGTGAGAGAGAGCAATCGTGAGGGAACAAATATGGAGGAGAGTCAGTGGGCTCACCGATCGGCATGGGGTGACGAGGGTGCCACCGCCTGTGATTTCTGTTGCTATTACTGTGGTTTCCGACGCGCAAGATGGCGGTTTGCAGTGGCTCGCGGTGGAATAATGCTGAGAGAGAGAGCGAGTTGTACGCATCACGCGGCGTGCAGGGGGCTTCAGACGGTGGCGCTGTACATCACTGGGCAGTGGAGGCTTAAACTCCGGCCTTATCTGTTGCTGTTGACTGCGACGTCGCTGCCCAATTATGGCTAGGCATGGCTCTCGGTTTGGACGAGGATGCTCTGTCTTCATGACTTCAAACAGAGCAACTGCAGTTTCCACTGCCCACGGATGTTGGTGATGGTGGCAACAGTTTGGGCTGTTTCCGAGAGTGGAGAGGTTGCTTCAGGTGTCGCGGCAAGGTTACCTCCGGTATAGTCTTGCAGTGGTGCGGGTCTGGGTAGAAGTTTACGTGGGGGTGGAGGCTGTGGAACGCAGTTCTGGTGGCTGGTCTGGGCGGATGTTTACGACTGGTGGATGAACTGGACGGCAACTATGTGGAGGTGCTGGGGTGACGCGGCAGTGCACGGTGAGGGCCTCGTACAAGCATGGGTTGCGTCGATTCTGTATGGGGAGGCGGCACTCTAGTCTAGGTTAGAGATCACTTCCGTCTTCTACGTAGAAGTTCTATCTATATATGAGGACGGTTGGCGTGAAAATAGAAATGAAACGTGCGTGAACTGAAGTTAACGTGTGAATACGTTGGTAACTAGAAACGCAAAAAAAAAAAATATATATATATATATATATATATATATATATATATATATATATATATATATACACTCATAATCCAACCATACAAAATTTGGATCCGGGTGCTACATTACCTCTTCATCAGCTCTTGGGCCAGTTACTAACAAACATGATTCCAGATGATTCAAACAGGTTAACTCCTTTTCATGAAAAATGTAGCAAATCATACTGCAGCTATATACTCATTGATCAGTAACAATGTCCAAACCTGTAAAGACAAGCCTCTCAACAATCTCTCGATATTCTTGGTGGATGACTTCCCGTAGAGTCTGGAAAAATTTTTAACAAATTGTAGATGACATAAGAACAAATGAGAAAAATGAGATACTGTCATCCAAATACAAAGAAAATATTCATCTGACCACCAACCTGAAATTCAGCCATCTTGTCCTTTAACTTCTTTTTCAAGGAACTGCAACAAAATATCACAGACAAGTAGTTATATTTGGTTGACTCTGAATAAAATCCATTGATATATGGAAATATTTCAAAGATGGCGATAAATAGATCTCATTCCATGAGTAAATCATAGAGGATTTAAACAATCAGGGAATTTAAACGTTCAGTAAGTTCTCCTTGCAGGACAAAGGCAGGTTCAGAAACCTCAGAAGAGGACACTCATTTAGCAAAAAAAAAAAACTTTGCAAAGAATCATGCAGACAGTTCCAATGGTACGATAAATCAACCGAACAAACGAAAAACAGCATAGCAAACAGATCAACAATGTATAATACTTATATACCAATTGCATTATACTTAATTGACAATTGCAACTATTTATTAATTAATAAATCCTAAAGTAGAAAGTATATCTTTAATTTGTCCATATAGAGTAACAACTTAAGGCATGTGGTAATGATGTTTTTAAGTATATTCATTGACAAAAACTTATGTACAAGTATGAAGACCGATAAAAAGAATGTTGCCCATGAAAAATAAATTGTAGAGAATTTAAACAATCAGTGAATTTTCCATTGACTTCTACAAATCGCAAATTCTATTATTTATATGATCTATAGGTTGTCTATATCAGGTTCAATCTAGTGATTTCAAACACTTTCTCCCCTCCCTTGCATCCTAACTGCAGAAAGTAAAATCAATATTTATCAAATTGACTGATCTAACTCTCATGATCTAACTCTCATAATCTTCTTGTAACGGTTTCTTCTATTGATTCCTTACAAGAAAAAAAATTATTTCCTGAAGAAAACTAAAGATTTTAACAAAAACATAAACCATCCACAAAAGAACAGGCAAAACCTACATTGCCTCACAGAAAGAATAGAAACTTGTATCGAAATTCAGATTGAGATCTCAGTAGGAAAAGGCATTCCAACATCACGCATTGTTAAAGTGGGTGATCTTCAAGTGATGGTTTATTTCTGACCCATTCCGGTCTCGTTAGACGAGAGTAGGATAGCCGAATGAGATGAGGCTGCTTCAGCTCAAGAGAAAGAGAGGCCCTGAGTCTGCTCTGATTCAAACAGGCCGAGTGGATCGTCAAACCGGCAACTCAGCTTCTCAAGCCAAGATTGTATCCTGGGCCGGCACTGTGCACAGTCAATCTATCGATCCCAAAGCCGATTCCAATTTTGAATATAAAAAAGGTACCAGGGAGATATCTTCTGATCATGAGCATGTGCCTTTCGATGAGGGCATATGTCAGAGTGGATCAAAAAGGGTCTTGCATCAAAACCCAGCAACTTGTCTAGGTCGGGATGTTAACAGGGCCAATTTGGTGACTGGGCTCACTCTGTTTGCTACTCAGCCTTGGCCTGCTCAGGCTGGCCCGTCTCAACATAAACCTAGGGCCATGCCTCTCTTTTCTGGTAGGTGCCAGCAATAAAAGGAATATTATTTCAATAATATCATTCCAATCACTAAAGGAATAATTTGTCCCTTAGCTAGGTGCGGCTCTTTCTAGCAATCAATCAATCTGCTTATCACTTCAAAATAAGTCGTGTCCTGCTAAAAGTGGAGCTCTTTTGGGGGTGGACCACACGAGTCCTGTGAAAGATAGCTGAGGACTATTTAATAGCACTTAAATATAAGAATAGAAACTTGTATTGTTTATCTGTGGAGACTTCACAGACCCCCAAAAGTAACCTACTAATTAGATGGTTTCAACAACCTTTGGGTGCTATATGGTTTCAAGACTTGGACGAAGCATAATACATTGACAAACAGAGAGCAAATTACATATAATCTGTCTCTAGCATGCATGTTTTGAAGCAAATTATTGATATGATCTCATACTAACACAACTCGTTTTTCCTTTTTGAAAATTCTCATCACAGCATAACTCAAAAACATAAAAAAAACAAAAAAAACGTAAAAAGGGAGGGTAAGTATAACTAACATAGTTGTTGCCGTTCTAGTTCGGTCTACAGCTGTTCCTTTTCCACACCCAGGCTTCTGCCTATTTGCTAAATTCTGGACTACAGAGAAAAGAGGAGGTATGAGAAGGACTTTGCATGAGGAACCAAATTACCACAAAAAAATGAGAAGCAGCAAAAAGGTCTAACCTCTTTGTCAAGTTCTTCCACTTTTGACTTAATGTATCGGGAAGTTAACTTTTCCAACTTCATCAATATCTTTCTCCATTCGCTGCTTGATTGCTGGAGATAATGACAGGATCCATCACAATTATTGATTAAATATAAGGCTCTTTTGCCTTAGTGAATTGGAGATTGCATAAAAATGAGCAAAAAGTAGCTAAGACAAGTAACTTCAAGTATATATGAGTCCTTGGGCTATGCCTATTCTCATTCATAAAATTTCTTCTGTATTGATAAAAAATATATATGAATCCTCCATCAATTGGAATACATATGTTTACATGATCTAGAACAATATGCAGTTATACTATAAGTTCTTTACAATCTCACTGTTATATCTAATGCCATAAGAAAACATTAAAGCAATAATTTCAGATTTCCTTAAGAACTAAGAATCACTTGTTAGACTAAAAATAATTCTAGAATGCGGAATTACACTTTAGAAACAAGAATTGATAGGTTTTAATGCCAAGAAATAAATACCTCCGGCCATTGATGCTATTCACTGTTTTGTTGCGTTTCTCTCTGTGTTTGGCACTTCCAAACTCTTCTCCACTCTATTTAGATGGTGTAATACAGAAGGGAATTGAATGAGTGAGTCTGGAGACCAAACACTGTATTTATAGCCGAAGCCTCTATCAAACTTCGGTGTTTACGTGTCCCACATGATCCTAGTTTCATGGGATCAATTATCAACGTGATGGAAGAGTGTTGGACCACTTCAAGGACTCTTAAGTGATAGACTCGTTCTCACGAACGTCTCCGTGAGAAACGGTCAACATTCTCCCACTTGGTCCACACTCCTAATCAAAGATTTCATCTTAAACCTATCGATAATCTCCATTTAAGTAATAAATACATGAATCATGGCGATAGGTCCTCTAATGACGAGTATTACCTTCTATGTATTACTATGTATTTATTCTTTAAACATTATAATTTATGTGAGAACAATTTCTTAATGAATAAACCCTATGTTTATTCTTGGTCCAACATAGATGAATTTTTCTCAAAATTTAAATTAAGAAAAAACATCAAAATATTTATGAATTTCATTAAAATAACATTGTTCATACAATGAAAAATTACATAATGGAATCAAGTCCCATGTTCACTACATGATCCTTGAATTTCAAAGGTGGCATGCCCTTAGTCAAAGGATCGACGATCATTAGTTCAGTGCTTACGTGCTCAATGACCACTTTATTTTCTTTAACACGTTCCCTTATGGCTAAATATTTAATGTCGATGTGTTTACTCCGACTCCGACTTTTGTTGTTTTTAGCCATAAAAACAGCAGCTGAATTGTCGCAATACATTTTCAATGGCCTAGAGATCGAATCCATAATTCTAAGCCCAGAAATGAAACTCTTAAGCCATACACCATGTGAAGTAGCCTCAAAACAAGATACGAACTCGGCTTCCATAGTGGACGTGGCAGTCAAAGTCTGTTTGGCACTCTACCATGATATAGCTCCACCGGCCATCAAAAATATGTATCCTGATGTTGATTTGCGTGAATCAACACAGCCAGCAAAGTCAGAATCTGAGTAGCCAATTACTTCCAAATTATCTGTTCGTCTATACATAAGCATGTGTTCTTTGGTTCCTTGAAGGTACCTCATTACTTTCTTTGCAGCTCTCCAGTGGTCTAAACCTGGATCACTCTGATATCGTCCCAACATTTCTACAGTAAATGCAATGTCAGGTCTTGTATAGACCTGAGCATACATTAGGCTTCCAATAGCAGAAGCATATGGAATGTTCTTCATTTGTTCCCTCTCAAGGTCGTTCCTTGGGCATTGGTTCAAATTGAACTTATCACCCTTTACAATGAGAGCTACACTTGGTGAACAATCCTTCATCCGGTATCTCTCTAAAACTTTATTAATGTAGGTTTCCTGAGACAGACCCAAGATACCTTGAAATCTGTCTCTATGGATTTTAATGCCAATGACATAAGATGCCTCACACATATCCTTCATATCAAAATTTTTAGAGAGGAATTATTTCACCTTATGCAGCAAACCCTTATCATTGGTTGCTAGAAAAATGTCATCCACATATAAAACAAGAAAACATATTTTACTTCCACTGACCTTCTGGTATATACATTGATCCATAACGTTTTCTACAAAATCGAATGACGAAATTACATTATGGAATTTCAAATACCATTGTCGAGATGCCTGTTTTAAACCGTATATGGATTTCTTGAGCTTGCAAACTAATTGATCACCATCACTAGAGTGGAATCCTTCAGGCTGTTTCATGTAAACCTCCTCCTCTAGATCTCCATTGAGAAATGTTGTTTTCACATCCATTTGTTGCAACTCTAAGTCAAAATGGGTTACTAATGCCAAAATAACACGCAAGGAATCTTTCTTAGATACAGGAGAGAAAGTTTCCGTGTAATCGATTCCTTCTTTCTGAGTGAATCCTTTAGCAACGAGTCTTGCCTTGTATCTCTCAATGTTGCTCAATGAGTCTTTTTTAGTTTTAAAGACCCATTTACATCCAATGGATTTTACACCATTAGGCAACTCAACAAGATCCCAGACTTCATTACTCTTCATAGAATTCATCTATTCCTTCATGGCATTGTACCATAATTCTGATTTTTTGCAACTCATGCCTTGTGAAAAGAACTCGGGATCATTTTCGGCTCCAATGTTATAGTCAGATTCTTGCAGATACACAACATAATCACTAGGAATTGCTGATCTCCTTGATCTAATAGATCTTCTTAATGTACCACCATCATCTTCCTGAGAAGTATGTGGTTCAACTTGTTGTTTAAAAGTTGTTGGCAACTCTTGAACTACTTGATCTACTGGAACGTCATCAGCAGCTTGTGGAATGTCAATGATTGGTTGTTCAACACCAGTTTGCACTTGAGGGGTATTGTAAAAAATATCCATTCTATCACTTGAGGTGGAAGGTTGAGATTCTGAATGATCATTCTCAAAAACTATGTTCCTGGTTTGATCACTCCCACTGATCAAGTCATTTTCAATAAACTTTGCATTTCTTGATTCCACAATCCTAGTGCTATGATATGGACAATAAAATCTATAACCCTTAGACCTTTCAGCATATCCAATGAAATACCCACTAATGGTCCTTGGATCTAGTTTCTTCTCTTGTGGATTATAAATTCTCACCTTAGACGGGCATCCCCAAACGCACATATGTCGCAAACTCAGTTTCCAACCTTTCCATAATTCAAATGGCGTTTTAGGAACAGCCTTGGTTGGAACTCAGTTTAATATATACACTGCCGTCTTAAGTGTTTCAGCCCACAATGATTTAGGAAGATTGGAGCTGCTAAGCATACTCTGCACCATGTCCAATAATGTTCAGTTTCTTCTTTTTGCTACAACATTCTGGTCCGGTGAACCAGGCATGGTGTACTGGGCAACAATCCCATGCTCTTGAAGAAACTTTACAAATGGCCCAGGTGCTTGTCCACTCTCTGTGTATCTACCATAATATTCTCCACCTCTATCTGATCTCACGATCTTAATTTGCTTATCGCATTGTTTCTCTACTTCAGCCTTAAAGATTTTAAAGGCATCTAATGCTTCATTCTTGTTATGAAGCATGTAGAGATACATATATCGTGAGTAATCATCTATAAAAGAGATGAAATATTTCTGACCATGTGAGTCCATGTCTGGACTACATATATCAGTATGTATGATCTCTAATATTTCTGAACTCCTATTGGCACCTTTCTTTGACTTGTGGTCTGCTTTCCTTTTATGCAATCCACACAAGTCTCAAAATCAGTAAAATCCAGAGTATTAAGTATCCCTTCATTTACTAATCTTTTAATTCTATCTATGGAGACATGACATAATCTCCGGTGCTATAATTTAGAGGAATCCTCATTAATAACACATCTTTTAGTGCTAGTGTGAACATGCATTGAATCATAAGTGGTATTGTTTTGTAAATTAATGCAGTAAAGACCATCAGACAAAATACCATTTCCAACACAATCAGATTTATAAAATAAACTGAATGTTGAATTTGAAAAATTAAAGGAATAATCAAAAGGTACTAGTCTTGAAACTGAAATCAAGTTTCTAGAAAAACTTGGAACATAAAAGATCTTTTCCAACTTTAAAACAAAACCACTAGATAAAATTAAATAGCAAGTTCCTACAGCTTCCACATGCGAGCCCATCTTGTTTCCTGATAAGATGCTTCGCTTACTTCCCATTGGCTTCCTTAGGTTTTGCAAACCCTGCAAGGAATTTGAAATGTGGATTGTTGATCCAGAATCAATCCACCATGTGTTAATATTGACATTAACCATATTAGATTCATAACAAACAAGTGAGGTTGGATTACCTTTGTCTGCAAGCCATTTCTGGAATTTGGAGCATTCCTTCTTCATGTGTCCTTTATTTTTACAGAAAAAACATTTGGAATCTTTCTTAATACCACCTTGGGGAGGTATTTTGTCTTTTCCTTTCAGTTTGGCTTGAGATTTGCCCCTTCCATGCGTTGCCAGCATTGCACTTTCACCTTGTTCCATCATTAGTCTCCCTTCCTCTTGAACACACATGGTCATGAGTTCATTAATTGATCATTTATCCTTATGTGTGTTGTATGAGATTTTGAAGGGTCCATATTGATGCGGGAGGGTATTCAAGATGTAGTGCACCAGGAAGGACTCTGACATTTCAACCTCGAGTTTCTTCAATTGAGCCACATTGTCCCTCATTTGCATGATGTGCTCACGCACACCTTTCACACTGGTGAGCCTTAGGGATGAGAACTTCATGATTAGGGTGCTTGTTAGTGCCTTGTCTGAAGTGACAAATTGTTCATCAATGGCCTTTAGCAAGTCTCGGATCTTTTCATGCTGATTGACAGAAATACGAATACTAGCAGAAATTCTAATCTTAATGAACATCATGCTGAGGCGATTAGATCGCTCCCATCGCTCATAAAGTGCGATGGCTGCTGCATTGCTGGTATCAGTGAGTGCTGGTGGTTCGTCTTTCCTAATAGCATAGTCTATGTCCATCCACCCTAAATAAAGAAGAACTCTCTCCTTCCAGATTTTGTAATTATCTCCCTTAAGTTCAGGGATATCATAACGAATATCAGAGAAATTTGTAGGTTGTGTAACTGCATATAGATTACATGCTTACGTTAAAATTGAGGCCTAAATAAATATTCATGTGTTATCAATATAAATCATGCTTTAAAAATTGAATCTAATGACATAAAATTGCCTGTGGGCTAAATTTTTAATTCAAGTAGATCCAATTAATCTATATGATAGAATTTTATCAAATTATTTACTTAATTCATAATTCTAAAGGGTATATTATAATTTGATGTATATTCTATCTTAGAATTTTATGATAAAACTATCAAATTATTTACTTAATTCATAATTTCTATGGGTAATTTATGAATAACTTGATATTTTATCCTAATTAATAATATAAATATAATAAAAATTCCTGTGGGATAAAATTTATATTAAGTATAATTAATTACAATTAATGTCTAATATTCTTTATGTGATCCTAATCAATCATAATAATTTTACTTAATTAAAGATGCTGTGGCTATTCTCTAATTAACATAAAATTATATGGATCACTAGACATTTAAATTGCATAAGACTGGCTTAATATAATGAATTACATAATTTTAACTAATACTAAAATGTTATTATTATGCACAAAATATTCATAATATAAGCATAAAAAATGCATAATCAAAACTGCATAACATTTAATTTCATGTTATAAACTATATACTCATCCAAAAATTGCATGTATTAATATAAAGCAAAATTAATCAATTCATGCAAACTAAATATGAGCATAATAAACAAATTTACACTACAATTATCCAAATTGCATATAATTAAAAAAACAAAAAAAATAATAATAATTATAAGCACAAAGGGCATGAACCCAAAAAAAAAACCCACTTTTCAAGTTATCTAAATAAAAGTGGAAGATTTTTTTTTTTTTTTTTTTTAAACAGGCCCATATAAACGACCTATCGTTTTCCTTATTGTTTAAAACAAAAAACAGTCATGTAAACGACATGTCATTTTTGTCAACCTTATAAGCGACGTGTCGTTTAGTATCGTACTGGTTAAATGGCTTCCGAACAAAACGACATGTCATTTTCATCGAATTGAAAACGACGTGTCGTTTAACATTATACAGGATAAAATTGCTTCAAACAAAACGACATGTCGTTTTATCAAATTGAAAACGACGTGTCGTTTATCATTATACGAGATACAGACTCCTGAAGTAAACGACGTGTCATTTTCATCAAATTGAAAACGACGTGTCGTTTAGTATTACTAAATGAAACATTCCTTGCTTAAACGACATGTCGTTTTCAATAAGGCTGAAATGACATGTCGTTTGGGTCGTCTTCAACCTCCAGACAGCACGTAGAAACACGATTTTCAGACCATTTTTCACCTAAAAAATCACATTTTTAAGCACAGAAAGTTTAGAAAAACTATTTCTAAATTATTTCTAAACTTCTTTCAAGTCAAAACCATCTAAAAATCAAAACTTAAAAAATTTTGAAAAATTTAGGCCAAAAAACAGAGATGAACCGAATTTTGATTTTAAACATCAAGGCAGAGGTAAACCTTGCTCTGATACCAACTGTTAGACTAAAAACAATTCTAGAATTCGGAATTACACTGTAGAAACAAGAATTGATAGGTTTTAATGCCAAGAAATAAATATCTCCGGCCATTGATGCTATTCACTGTTTATCTGCGTTTCTCTCTGTGTTTGGCACTTCCAAACTCTTCTCCACTCTATTTAGATAGGGTAATACCGAAGGGAATTGAATGAGTGAGCCTAAGGACCAAACACTGTATTTATAGCTGAAGCCTCCATCAAACTTCGGTATTTACGTGTCCCACGTGATCCTATTTTCATAGGATCAATTATCAACGTGATGGAAGAGTGTTGGACCACTTCAAGGACTCTTAAGTGATAGACTCGTTCTCATGTACGTCTCCTTAAGAAACGGTCAACATCACTATCTTCATATAATGTTCTTTACCATCCAAATAGAACCGAATATATCAATCATTTGGTTCTACTAATTAACGCAAAATGTAAAATTAGATTCTCATCCTTATAATTTTGTAGATCTATTGAACGAGATGAATCGCTAAATTATCCTACCAAAATATGAGAAACATTGCCCTAACAATCTTAATGGGCAGCTCTATATCATAGTTTGTCCATGTGTGCACGAAATAAAGACTTAGATTGACACATGTAGCTAAATCTTATGTAATTTTGTTAGATTAACATCGGCCATATGATCTTTTTCTTTTTCTTTTTTTATTTATTTATTTTTTTATGTCAGGGAACCTCTCTAAGACAAGGCCCTTCGGACCAAGCCCTACAGAGTAAACCCCGGTCCCGTGCACCGTACCCTTGAAAATTTTCCTACACAGAACTGGTTAAACACTGGCCATATGATCTAATTTGATCATATCTGGTGTTACAAATCTATTTTTATGCAATATACTTTCTGAATCATTTATTATTCTAGTTATTTCTTCACATACATTGTCACCCTCAAACATTGGATTCTAAGTTTGGGTTGAACTTCAACTAGACCTATGGGCCAGATTTGTCTTCACTGGATTGAGATTCTATGATTTAATTTTTATGTAATGTTCTTGTTTGATTATTTGAATTTTGGGCTCTTCATTTTACATGGTAGTGAGTGGATTATGATAGTGGGCTTGCTGTCCAGTCCACTGGACAGCTTGTGGAGTCAACTTGGTGCCCAATTTAATTTAGAACAGTTGACTTTTAGATATGGAATGTTTTCCCCACACAATAGTCGTGCTTTTGTGCATATCATAGTGCTGCTAACAGCCATAAGCTTCCAAGAATGTTTTTATTGAAATAGGGAAGGTATTATGTGGTTTTATTACTGAAATAGAACTTGGGACAGATTAGGAAGTTTTCCCAAACTGCAGGCAGCAGAATTTTGAGTTTTCTAAGCTTATTAGGCAAGTATTTGACTTATTAACCCACAGTAATAAATTAGAGAAGTTTGATTGATCTGGGAGCCGGAACCTGGAAATTTCCCTTTATGTGAGGGTTTCAAGATCGTAGGATTAAATTAGTAAAATATTCCTTTTATGGAAGACGTTGACCAGGGTTTTCAAGCCGTCACAGCAGTGTTAGTCTGGGAGAAACCCTATATGTTTTAGGAAAGTTGTTAAACAAAATCAAGGAGGAACCTTCCTAGAATCATGCTGAAAATCCAATATTTTGTTAAAGACCCAACCATTGGTCCAAAAAGCTCTAGGAGATACTAATTTGGTTAAACCTTTAACCTTCAGAATCATAACTTATTCTTCTCCCACCAGAGCTGCCGCCCATCAGCTTTAACTCCCATTAAAATTTCAAGATTTCCTCCTAACTTCAAATCTATGTCTCCTCTATCAAAATCATGGGATTATTTGACTCTCTATAATGCAAATCAAGGCTGCCACCTGTGCCCGAGAAACTCGAGTATATTTCTAATAAAATTCCAAAATAAGGTGCTGCCAGGATTATACCAGCAGTCCCTATGCTCATATGTCAACCCTTAGGTCCAGAAACGCTAAAGTTCTTTTCTACCCAAGTGAAACCCAACATGCCACCCTATAGATGAGCCCTAGCTGCCTTTTAAGCCCATCAACCTACAAGGCAGCAAGCAATAGAGAAACCACGCGCCCTAATTGTGCTACCCGGTAGCCAAGAACGACCCCCTACACCTTGATTCTCATAAGTCGCCAAGAGAAGAGACCACAGCCCCTCCTCCATTGTGCTGCCTCTCTCTTCATGTCTACACAAAGATTTCTGCTGCAAACCATTCGCTGCCACCCTAGGTAAAATGCAGCCTCACGAGCACTTAGAATCTATTATAGGCTGCTTGAAACTTGCACAAAGTACAACCAAGTCTCATCAACTTTGCCACTGTGAAAGCAGCTCCAAGTGAGTTCTCTACTCTCTCTATATGTGCTTCGAATCATGTCCTGCCATCCTACAACCCTCTTCCTTGAGTTCTATCCACCAAAACCACTAGATGGAATCTCTAAACTCTGCTGCAATTGTGAAGCCCAGGCCCATGGCCCAGCCAGCAGAAGCCCAGCCCGAAGACTCTCGAAACGGCACCGTTTTAGTAGGTTAGTCATCCCCTTTCTGTTTTTCCCCCACCCCGACGGTTTCCCCCCATTTTCTTTTCCCCTCCTCTGTTTTTACCGAAAACTGCTCCTCTAATCTCATTCTCTCAACTCGACAGTTCTGTTTTTCCCTTGTTGGTTGTTCCTCAAAGCTTTAGCTCTCTCAACAGACCCATCTCCTCTTCCTCTCTCGTTTGGTGATCTTTTATCTTCAGGTATCTCTCTCTCTCTCTCTCTCTCTCTCTCTCTCATGTTACACCTTGATGCTGAAACACGAGGCCTTCATTGTCGGCACTCTGTCTTTCTCTCCAGTGCAGATTATTTTTGTTGGTTGTGTGATTTTTGTGCTGCATTTTCGTTAATCCCTGAAGCCTTGTAACCATTGAAGCCTCCACTAGTGACACTATCATTCGCCGGTAACCCACTTTCCTTCTCTGTTTCTCTCGCTCGCGCACACACGTTCACTTCAATTATTTTTTTATTCACTCTAATGAAATTTCTGGTTCATGTTTTCATATAGTGCAGTCCGTGGGTTTTTCTTTGGGCATTTTTCTTTGTATAAGCGAGCACCATGTGTTGGAATATTTTCTGAGTTTGGATTATTTGGGTGGGATGTGTAGTGAATTTAATGAATACTCGGGGTTGTGTAGTGGTTATTTTTATACTTTTCAGGTTTTGTACGACTGATGGAGTGGAGTGTAAATTATTTGGAGATACATTATTGATGGATTGATTGAGTTGTTGGTAGTGGCTTGGAGTTAAGGGCCATTGGAGGGGTTGATATTTTGATTATTTGAGTTTTGATGCTAGTTTCGGTGATATTGAATTTGGTATATGGTACTTTGGGTTGAAGTATGGGTTGTCCAAGTGATTATATAGTTGTTGGAGTTGAGTTAATTTTACTGAAATATGGTTTAGAATTTGGGTCTTATTTTTTAGATCGAATTTGTGTTGTTGGTCTTTAATACTTAGATTATATATATTATTTTTTATGAATATGTGACGAGACTGATAGAGGTCGTTTTCAATGAGGCATAGATAATACGCTGCAGGAATTAGGTAAGCGGGGTTCCTATGCTAGATTTGCATAAAAAGAAATGAATTGAGGTTGGTTTGTAAAAATGTGCATGTTATTTTAAAAGGAAATGTGAAAAACAACCTCAGTAAATATATTTTGCATTTACTCATGAGATACGTATGAAAGAGAAAAGAAATACTTTTGACATGAAATGTGTAGACATGATAAATATTTGACATGATTCTGAAATGTGCAAAAGAGCGATTGCGATATCTATAAATTTTTGTATGTATGATATAAAATGATTTGAGTTTGTTTATGATCAAATGGAAATGATATGAATATGTCCAACACGTGGTTTGATACGATATGAATATGAAAAACCTTTAGCATACTTATCTGTTTTAATCTGATTCTGAATATGTTTTTGATATGAAGATACTGGTTCACGTGATATGGTTGGTACCAACATGATATGACATGATATGAGTGCACCCACTTTGGAAATAAAGTGATCTTTTACGTGTTCTTTCTTATGTGCACACTCGGGGCTCCGAGATTGAAAAATGGAAAGTTTCACAATATGATATTGCCTGGTTTGGCCACCGGGGATAGCACAACCCAACCACGAGGGTTAAACATGGTATATAATATGATACGATATGATACGATAAGATGAAAATTTTCAGTTATGTTATGCCAAAGTGTTCTTAAATATGAAAATGGTTTATGAATGTGAAAAGATTGAAATGTTGCTCTGATTTCTCTGATAATACGTTTTGAGATATGCATATGAGAAATGAAATGTTTTGCTTCTGCATACCAAACTTTCTAAAAAAAAATGGCTCATGTTTACATACTAGTATAGATTTTCTAATTACTGAGTTGTTGATAACTCACCCCTTAATTTTAACATTTTTACAGATGATATTGATGATCCAGCTAAGGGTCAGGAATAGAAATTGGAGCTTGGCTAGATATGGATAGAGGGGCGGGTACCTATGGGTACCATTGTTAGTAGGAGGATTTAAATTTGAATTTTTTTGAAGTTCTTTGGGTTAATTAGATCTATTGATACTTAAGGATGTATCAGTTTATTTTGTTGAGGTTATTGGGATATTGTGGACCTCTTTTGGTTTAAGTTACTTTGATATGATGATTTTTGGGAGTTTATATTATGGTTTTTGAAAAAATATGAGATCGTGTACTATTTATGAGATTTTTGGAGTTTTTAGATGCTTTGGAAGACATGTTTGTAAGTGACATGTAGTAATTCTCCGACCCATCCGGGTACGGAGCCTTACAGCAATATAGGTTAGGATTTCTCTTCCATACATCAAAACTTCATATCCTAGCATTAGAAAATCTCCTATGGTATTTTATGGGAGTTTGACATAGAACTCACATCTTGCTGACCTGCAGGGCAAAGGATTTCCTATAACTCAACCTTGGGTTGGAAAAGGTTAGAAAACCACCCAACTTCTAGAAGTACTAAGAATATAGGTTGCTGCAAGCAACCTAGATAGAACCTAGAACCCTACCCTTACCTAGTATTGCACGTAAAAGGGCTTAGAAACATGCATAACAGACTCCTATACATGCTAGTATGACGTCACAGGCAGGACACACACAAAACGCATGCTTTCAGGAGCCAAACAGCATTCCAGCAACATCATACAGCTAGTAGAATATATGATGTTTGAAATGTCTAGAGTAAGGGATACACTGCAGATGCATGCATACCACCCACTCACAATATGTAAAATGTTTTACGTATGATTTTGTACGTCAAAAACCTGATTTTTCTAAAAGGTGGACTTTTTAGGATATAGAGCATGAGCATGAACAAACATTCATTAATGCACGTTAGAAAAATGATTAGTTTTATTACCAAAACTTTTAATTAATTTGTGATAAAACCTTTCTGATTCATTGTTATAAAACTTCCAGTTTTTCAACCAAACAGAAAACTACAATTATCACAAGTCTCGTAGTTTGATATCAACCACAACCAAAGAATAACCAATATTACAAGATCTGACTAGATTACAATTATTGAATAGTATAGAACAATATGACGCATGAACCTTATCAAGAATCATAAATAGCAAACAAGAAAGACAAGAAAATATAACCTGTAAAAGGAAATAATCAAAATAACGAAAATAAAGGAAAGAACACACCGATATACGTGGTTCAACCCTAATGGTCTACATCCACGGCAGGAATGGCCTCAGAGATCTTTATTGATGAATAATATATCACAGAGTAGGCCTCAGTACTTTAGAGCTACAAATATCTCTCACTCTCTACCAGAAATCACATTGATTTCTTTTCTAAGAGCAAAGCCCTAGAAACCCTAAAATCGCCCCTTTCTCTGCTCTCTCTCTCTGTTGCCGTCAAAATACAGAATGGGAAATCGAATTAGGTTTACAATGAATAGCAACGAATATATATGGTACAATAGATGCAGATACGTGGAGCAATCCAGTGGCTCAGCAATTTAATCCTCAGATGCAGTCACAGATCTCTCACGTGATTTAAGCAGCTAAGCTTTAATTGCTTCAAGGGTCCAGATTGTGCCACATCAGATCCATTTATTTACATGAGAATAAAACACATTAGTAAGTAAAACAGCAGATAGATAAATGTATTGACATACATATTACAATACATATTTGATATGTCAAGTTTGATTAATTCACAAACACAACAGCTAGTGTCTAGGAAGGAAAATGTTATTAAACCATGTGCATATCCAAAACATATCATGCAAACTTATTCGAAACATTTATCAGAACTCTCTCCAAAGTTTTAAAATGGGTTGTTGTTAACAACCGCAAATGACCCGAGAAGTCAAAGTTGAGCATGTTAGCATTTGTTTTACCAAAAGTTCATGAATTCCTTAAAATACATCCAAAAGGGGTTGCTGTCAGCAACCTTTATGTGTGCTGTAATTATTTTGTTTTGCATGAAAAAGTGTTGTTTAACTATGCAATGTACTTTCAGCCCCTTTCATGAATCTTCCTTGAATTATGACAATGTTGCTTGTGGATGCAAATTATGATATGCTGAGCAGTCCTTTGTCATGAAAATCACTCTTATGCATGTTATGCTTATTGATTGTCATAAATGAAAATCACTCTTATGCATGTTATGCTTATTGATTGTCATAAATGGATGCCATGTCAAGATAACCATGCTTATGTTAATATGCCATGTTTAGTGCTAATGCCATGCATATATATATGAATATGACATTTCATGAACATCCTGAAGTTATAAAAAAAATGAACATCATTATGAAATCACCACTTGTATCAAAATTTTAAGCTAATGGGAAAATATAGATTTTGTATCATTTACATTATATCTTAACACTCACTCTCACGTGTGGATCACAATATCCCTTAATAATTGGGCCCAACACTTGGAATATTTAATTAAATTGGTATAGAATGGAGTTAGGGTTCAGACTCAGAACCTTTACTTTGGTACCATGTGAAATCACTACTTGTCCCAAAAGCTTAACTTGATGGGAGGTGGTAGATTTTAGTTATTTATATTATATCTTAACAATCATGAAGTCAACATTTTCACATGCACCATGATAAGATAAGAAAAAGCCATATGAACAATAAGAAAGCTAATTTGATGCTTGGCCTTACGTCAAGGGTGAATGTCCAAGCTATATACCTAAGCGTGGTCAAACCATATGTGATGATGGCCACGATGCAAGTGAAAGACAAATTAACAAGTCATCAATGAAGCCAGATTAGATGCATAGAGTCAATCATTCGTTCATCCATGTCACGTGAATTGCATGATTACTTCTTAAATTCCGGATATATTGCAGTTGAATGATCCACATGCTAAATATAAGTCTAATTAGGCATGAACGTCTCCAAGTTTATGCTATGCTTATAGTATAATATATTGCTTACTAATTCTTCGACTCACTTTTTTTATGCTTAAATGTCCCAGGAGGGCAAGGAGTACATTTTACTTTACCAAAATCTTGGACCTTACAAATAAGTGTTATTGCCTGGACTAGTTTCTATTTACGTCGTTATATTATTATGTTCAGTTTTATTAAACATTTTCATGTCAAGCTATTTTATGATTTAATAAGATGATCAAAATTTTTGGCATAGGATCTCTTACTGAGTGCAAGTTACGTATGGGTGTTACATACTTGCAATACTCATAACTAGTTTAATCAAAATCATTAATACTGTACAGTAAGAATCATACATATGATCATGAAAATATGAGCGTTTTGTCAAGTGAATTCAAGAAAAACAAAAGTATATTAGTGTGGGCTTGCACATTCCAAAACAAAAGTATCCAAAAATAGTTTATTCCAAGCTTAAATGTCACTAGGTAACAGCAATGTTCCAATCAAATGTGACATGATGAAAAAGTCTTGTACAAATCTCGCTTCATAGAATCTATAGCGGTCACTAAGAAGTGTACTCAAGCATGTTTCCTGAATTTGAGCTTTTGGCCTACACACAAAGTCTTATTAAGAAATAAATCCTCTTTTGGTTTTCTTGATTATATTTTAAAGACAGAATGCATCAAGCCATAGAGTACACACTAATGTTGGCACTGCATGAGAAAGAATGGAGACATTCCAATCCCCCAAAATATATCAAAGTCAATTGTTTGGTGTCATAGAAAAATAAGTTGAACACAAAATGGGAAATTTGCAGTGTAATTGTGATCATAAGGGGGACAGTGTTAGATTAGCAACTAAATCCATGCAGTCATAATTTATACACACACACACATACTTGTGGATATAAATTCAGGATGATATTTATATAGGGTAGACAACAATGCATATGTCAACTAATCAACATAGTTACCTTGACCATGATTGGCTAATACAATAATAGCTATTATAACCATGAAATCATAAACCATTTTGTACTCCTGTCAATAAAAAAAGTGAAGCATCTATGCTAGTCAAGGTAAACAGAGCATATTCTTTTCCTTTTTGAGATACGTCCAATTGCTTTGAACATAACCAGAACTAGGTCTGGGTGGCGGGCTCCCAGGATCCGGCCCACCTACCTAATCTGCCCAGCCTGCAAGGGTAACTGGTGGAACTCTTGGCAGGTGGGCAGATCGTTTAAGAAATAACAGATGAACGGGATAAAAAGTGTTGGAAAAAAATCCACCTGTAAAACTCCTGCCCACCCGCGTATATAGCCTACCCATCAAAACATTAAGGGGTTGTTTTCATTTAATCATTACCTAATCATTACAACTTTCTCAAACTTCCAAACAAAACACATAAAACAATTCAATTTTTTCAAATCTCAAAATAAAAATTATATTAAAAAACTAATATTCTAACAATATTTTCACTTTATAATATTTTTATTCAACTTTTTCTCTCTCCTTTTCCAAAACTCCATAAAACATCATAACTCAAACTATTTCACTACTATTCACAAACCATTTCACTATTATTTACAGATTTTTCATTTCATCTCATTCTCCAAGCATCCCCTAATTTACCTTAGTGTTCTCCTCTTTCTTTCACTTGTCTGCTTCTTTCTCCCTCCCTCCCTCTCTCAACCATGATGTGTACCAAAGATTATGACTTAAGGAATACAGCTACACCCATGGTCCAACCACACCAATCCTCCACACCTCGCGGTCTAATCATCCAAGTAATACTCTCTCTTTGTTTGGTTGTGAACTTACGATTTTGTAAATTCTCTATATTTGTGTTTGATTGGTTGATGTGAGTTTGTGATTGGTTGTTAGCGTTTGCATGGTAGGTTTTGGTTTGTGAACCTGTCGGGCAAGTTCAACCCCTCACCCATCCGCCCATAGGACAAGTATGGGAGGATTCACAGTGGTTGAGGGGTAATATAGGCCCCCAGCCCCAACGGTCTGGGGATTGATATTTTGATCATGTTTTAATTCCTGCTCCCATAATGTGCCTTCCATAGTGAAAACTCGATTCTAATTTTGTAGTTACAAACTTCTGGTTCTTGTCTTGCATTCTATTATGATGTGTTAAGTTCATCTAAGCATAAACTTGTTTCTAGCTTTTTAAAGTTTAAGGTTTACAAACTTCCACACTAAAGTTTAAGGTTTTGTTAAATTTATATAAAATAAAATAAAAAAGATTTAGGGCTCATTTGGACACTTAAAATATCTCATAATATCTATGAATAGTAGTAAAATTATTTGTGAATAATAATGAAATGGTTTGAATTAAGATGTTTTTATTGGGTTTTGAGAAATGAGAGAGAAAAAGTTAAAAAAAAATATTATAAAGTTAAAAACTTGTTTGAATATAATTTTTTAATAATATTTTTTTTTTTAAATTTGAAAAAGTTGTATTGTTTGTTTTTTATAATAAAAGTTATATTGTTTTTTGTATTTTGTTTGGGAGTTTGAAAAAGTTGTAATGATTAGATAAAAATGTTGAAAATTTAAAATTGAAAAATGTTTTTATTTGAGTGATGTTTGGAAAGGAAATAGCTGAGAACACTTATGTTCTCAAACTAGCCCTTACTCAGGAGATTGCATAATTCGTGCTTTAGGGGTTGTTTGGGAAACCAAATTCATCTCATCTCAAAATTTCACATAATTTCATTCCCAAACATCACTCAACACAAACATTTTTCAATTTCAAATTTTCAACTTTTTCATCTAATCAATACCTAATCATTACCTAATCGTCAACTTTTTTAAATTTCAAAACAAAAATAATAATTTAAGTTTATAATAATTTTATTCATTTGTTTCTCTCTCATTTTCCAAAACCCAATAAAGTATCTTAATTCAAACCACTTCACTACTATTCATATAATTCTCATCCCATCTCATTTCTCAAGCATCCCCTTCACTAAAAAACCAATCAATTTATCTTGTTAACCAACATGAAACAATATATTTTATGATACATACCATTTCCTTCTCTTTTTTTCTTTTTTATTTTTTATTTTTTCCGGAGATACACAACACAGCACTACATGATATTGAACCATCACAATGCCCATGGCCCACCACTTACCACTACATCCAAGGGGCACAAACCATTGGCAACAAAATTCTACTCAAGGAATGGAAATGGGCTTTTATAGCATCAACAATCGAAGCCTGAAACATGCCATGAACACGAGAACAATATGTGTAGTTGATATTACAAGCACGCCCCCACCCCCCCTCCAAAAACACCCATACTCTAATTTCTATTGCATAGGCAGCTTTTTATCTATCTATTCAGCACACCAATGAGAATAAAGAGATCAAATCTGGTTCAAACCCTCTCAAACACTACATTAACATTTTACTTTTACTTTGGGAAAATTAACATTGAGAAATAGGATAGATTAAAGCAGAGTGCACCTACACATGAAACTTGCAAACTTTGTATAAATATTAAAAGAAATGAAATATGTAGAGGTTACCTTTCATGGCAGGAACCTTAGTCACAACCTTGGACTCTTCGTGCGCATCCTGCATGCAAGATTTCAAAGAATTTTATCAAGTACTTTAGATCAAGCAAGAAACCAGCTCCAAATGCAGCAGTCTCTAATCATCTGTGCTCATCAGATATCAAAACTCTAGCTGACTCAAATTCTCTCATTACTGACTAGCATAACATTATCATGCACTAGAAGTACAAGAGCACTTCATGATTTTTCGCATTAGGTTGAGGTAAACTGCATACAATTTTCTGCTGTGTAGATTGAAAAATCACAACAGGCTTACTTGCTTTTGATGGACCTTTATGTTTTCTGGCAGGCCGGATAAATTTTCTTCCCAAAAGAGTAGCTGCTCTATTTATACTACAGGAAATCAGTTTCCATTGCTGGTTTCACCACATAACAGGCCTATACTTGGATCTTTTCACAAATTCAGTTATACTCCAACCTACCACTTGATCATTTTCCTTATCCGTATTTTCACATCCTTGGACGACGCCACATCTTAGACTCCATTTGTTTGGAAGGAAAATGTATGTTTTCAGTATGAGAAAAGTATTAATTCAGCAAGAACGATCCTCACTCTAATGACCCACACCTTCCACAGCAAGGAAGATTCTAAAAACGATTTTATATGCTCCAACGGCAAAACCTTCAGCCACAACAAGAAGTCATTGAGACCAATTGATTTGGACATCTTGGCTCATTTCCAAACGTTTAGGGTCGTTACCTACTGCTCACATCCTTAACAAATTCGTCATATTGTTTTCCAGCAAATTGAGAGATCTCGCTGTTGGAACCCGTGTCCATCCCAAGTATTATCAGGAGTTCCAATTCAAATGCTATATATCCAGTGCTCTTGTTGATGCATGCTAAATGCCGAGGAATTTATGGCACTCAGCAATTGTTTCATGAAATGCCTCAGAAAAATGCAGTCACTAATCATTCCTTGATTTCGGGTTATTTGCATTTTAAATGCCGGGGAATTTTAATTCATTCATTTTTGGAAGCGTTACAAGAGGTATAACCCCAACAAAATTCAGTCTCGACTACGACCGGGATTTTGCTCCAATTGGCAGCCGAAGGGCTTGGAACTCAGGGTCACCATCTCAGTTCAAAGTAGGGTTTCGCAGTAAAATTGTTGAGAAGATTGATTGATATGGTCAAAGTACTAGAGTGTCACTATAAGAAAAACGGACTTTTATGACCATTTAATTGTGGCGAAAAGACCATTTGTGATTAAAACAGACTCATTTTAGCTATAAATAGTCATTTCGCTGGAATTAACTAGCCACAAATAAACAGTTTTCTTGTAGTGTCTGGATGATTCCAGGCAGATTTTCGATAAAATGCTGAATCAAAGTGTCATGATAAAGAGTTCCATAGTTGTTGGTTAATGCACAGATTCAAGAACCTGAAGGGGAGATAGTGATAGCAAAACAAATTATGTGTTTGGATCTCAAATCAAATTATGCAAGTATAATTGTTTGCTAGGTAAATTTTCTAGTCCAAGTTACTTGGATCAATGCCATCAAATTCATTACCATATAATGCAGCACCGTTTGGAGACTGACACAGACTATAGGAACTACTAAAAATAATAAAATTTGTTAGATTGCTCATCAGTGGCTCGGCATCGTGTGGATTATTCCTCTTTTTTTGGGAGGATTATTCCTCTTTTAAGTTTTGAGAGTGACATCCCTCTATATATTAAACAAAGATAAAGTACCTTCGCATCACTCCTACGTTTTTTCGTATCACATTCTAAGCGGCTGTTTGGGTATTAGAAATATCTCAATTAAGATTGTAAAAATAAATTGGAGAATCGGAAAATTGACCCGTATTGGTTGGTTCAGTCCGATTTTGGACCGGTCCAATCCGGTACTTGTTCCTCCATTTTAAAAAACAGTCATAACCGGACTGGTCTCGATTTTATGTTTTCTAAGATTGAACCGGGCAGGTTCGCATATTTATATATTTTTAATTAATTTTTAATATTATATATAATATTTTTTATATTATAAATTATAAAATTTATAAATTATATAATAAATAACATAAAACTATAATTATAAGTTATAATTATATATGAAATAATGTTATATTATAATTTATAACATAAAATCTTAATCTTAAACATGAACATTATTTTCATCATATGTTTTAAATATAAAATATATATTAATTACATTTTATGGGTTAATAAATTCTCAACATATTCCTTTTGATAAATATATTAGTAATACTATATACATTAGTATATTAATTACTATATTATCACTAACATATAGTAATAGTACTATACCAATAGTATTAGTGTATTACTAATAGTATTAGTGTAATACTAATATTTATATGTATTAATATATATATATATATATAAGTATAAGAGATTAGAGATTTAATATATATTAAAAACTGGAAAATCGGATCGAACTAGGCCGGAACAGATAAAACCGAAAGTGTAACGCCCCGTCCCCCAGGGTCCGGAGAGTTAACTCATATCACTTAAAATCATTTCCAAATAATACTTTTAAAATAAACCAGAATCTCTATAACATATTAACCTATTTGTTCAACACAGATATCCATGTTCCTACATAAGGGCACATCAGAAGTGTCTCATTAATATACATAAACTTTTCCACAAAGACTAGAAATATCCATTACTCAAAATACCTAGGCCACATAAAATATCAACACTACCAAACGATTCTCCAAAAATCCTTGTACCCCAAGGCACTTAGCCTTTTATGATCAACAAAACTTGCAAGTACTCTCTATTCCTGATTTCTAGCTGTTGTATCAAAAATTATCTGAAACATATTATGGAGATAGGGGTGAGTTATCAACAACTCAGTAAGCAGAGAACATATACTAATATGCAAACATGAGCATTTATAGATTTCAGAATGCAGAACAAAACACTTTCTATTTTCAAAATGTAGAGTCAGAACATGTTTTGAAAAAAAATATTACAGCGAAAGTTCATAATATTCTTATTCAAAATTCCTTGGCCCAGCATAACTGAAACATCATATCAGAACAGAATTCCATGTTTAACCCCTGTGGTAGGGTTGTGCAAATCTCGGCGGCCAACCGAGCAGAAACAGAATATGAATCTTCCCCTTATAATTCTCGGAGCCCTGAGTGTGCACATAGAAAAGACCACGCAGAAAAGCACTTTGTTTTCAAAGTAGGTGCACCAGAAACAGAAAAGTTGGTACCAACCCAAACAGAGGCCACAATTTTACACCCGTGGTAAGGTCAGAACAACAACAGAATGTCATGCCAATGGTTTCAGAAATCACATCATATCACATCAGAGTACAGAACACTTTCAAAACAGAACAGAATCAGTTCACAAAATATAATTTATGCACAAAATTTCATATTTGCTCTCTTTTGCACAGTTCGGAAACAAAATGTCAAAATAAGCTCATGTCTACACCAGTCATGACAGAAAGTACTTTATTCTTAAACAGAATTTCATGAGTTATGCAGAACAAATAACTGAGATCATTTCAGATTTCTTTTCATAACAAAACATGTATATATTTTTTCAAAAAATCAACCTCAGCCCATTTTATTTATTTTTTTATGCAAAGTCTAGCATAAGAACCCCGCTTACCTGGACTTCTTAGCTTTTCCCAAAAATTTCCTCCCAATGCCGAAAAATTATCAATCATCACCTATAAGGTAATCACGTAATTCTCATAAATTTCAATTGAACATGTATTTCAATATTTAAGCCTAACCTTCTAGAATAACTTATTTTAATTCCTTAAAACTTAAAATCCTCATAACCTCAGAATATATCATCACTTTCTAAAATCATTGATGTCCCTTTAATACTTCGACTAAACATAACAAAAACAAAATCTAACTTAGTCACTATTGAAGTGTAACTATAAAATCTCCTACTAGAAAATATAATTATAAAAAGAATCCGAGTCCAACTTGTAAAGCCCAGGCGTTGCGAGGCCCGGATCTTGGCGTGAAAATGGCCCAGCCATTTTAGTGTTTAGTAAGAGTCCCGAACGATGTCGTTTTTGGAGGTGAGTGTTTCTTCTTCAACTTCCGTTTCCTTCTCTCCTTTCTTTCCGCATTTCTCTGCTTCAATTTCAGTTTCTTCCGTACCTCTCTCTCTCGCACGTCTCTCCATTCTCTTTTTTTTCGGTTTCATTTTTATTCCTTGTTGTTGGCGTTATTTTTGTGGCTTCCGAAACACATACCCATAACTCCCCATTTTAGTTTTCACTTAAATCAATCCCTCACTTTGCAGCAGAGCACTGGGTTCCCTCTCGCATCTCTCTAGTTTTTCCGTTGGTTCTCTTCCTCTTGTTCAAGATTTCGTCTTCAGGTATAACCTCTTCTCCTTCCATTTTTTTTTGGTCTGCAACAAGACTCTATTTTAATGCATCCTCTCAGCCGATCCTCTCTCTGTTTCGTTTCTGCAGTTTTTGGTCCTTGCCGTGAGTTTGAGTAGCATTTTGTGAGTTTCTGGTTGCTGTGCGTGGGAGTATTTCGGGTTGGTGTGTTTCGGGTAGGCATTGAAGCCTTTGCTGGAATTTCTTATTGCTGTGGCGTACTCATGCAATTTCTTCTTCGAATTTATTTTGATTTTATCCTCATTTCTATAGCTTCTTGTTGCCGTGAGTTGGGATTGCATTTCGTCAGTTCTTGGGCTTCCATGGCTTGTGATTCCTAGTTCTTGGTCATTTAAGCGAGTAAGCCAACACTTTGTATTAGAATGGTCTTAAGAATTTTTTATTATTGGTGTTGGACGTAGACTTTGGAGGGTGTTTTAGTAAATATTAAGATTAGTATATGATATTTTGGATTGAATTTAGGGCTGTCCAGATTACTACTTGGTTGACTTAGTAAGCTATTTTTTTGCTATAATATGGTTTGGAATTGTGGGTTTTAATTATTTCGATGGAGGTTGTGTTATTTTCTTTTAATACTTAGTTTATATATTTTTTTTATGAATAGGCGACGAGATTGATAGAGGTCAATTTCAAGGTATAGATAATACGCTGCAGGATGCAGGAGTCAGGTAAGCGGGGTTCCTATGCTAGGCCTTACACAAATTATTTGAGACTGAAGTTGATTTTCTGAAAATTTTGCATATTTTTTGTGGTGAAATAAGAACTTGGAAAAAAAGCAAAAACCAACCTCGGTCGTTTATTTGCATACTCATGAAATCTGTACGAAAAAGAGAAAAATATGTTCTGACATGCATTGTGTAGCCATGAGCTAAATTCTGTCATGTGATTTCTAAAATCTGAAAAATGAGCGATATTGAGAATATGAAAAGTTGTGCATTTATTTGAAAAGATATTTTGGCTTTTGTGTTCAGTGTGTGTAAACTGTCTGATTCTGTTTTGATACTTTGTATTATTTTGATATAACATTTGAAAACCTTTGGCATGGTGTACTGGTTTTCGTATCTGACTCTGTCTCTGCATTGCTCTGCTCTGCTCTGTTATGCTCTGCTCTGTTTGGGTTGGTACCAACTTCTCTGTCTCTGAGTGCACCCACTTTGGAAACAAAGTGGTTTTATTGTGGTCTTTCCTGTGTGCACACTCGGGGCTCCGAGAAGAATAAAGGAAAGATTCACCTCTGTCTCTGCCTGGTTTGGCCACCGGGGTTAGCACAACCCTACCACAGGGGTGAAACATGGTCTCTGCTCTGTTTGATGCTCTGTTTTGATCTGATGATGATACTCAGTTTATGTTATGCCAAAGCACTATGGGTTTTTACTTGTCTTAAAACCATCGCTTTGTTACTCTTGAAAAATATGTTCTGTTCTGCATGATAACTTTGGAAAATATTTTGTTCTGCATGCTATTATTTGTAAATGCTCATGTTTGCACGCTAGCATATGATTTCTGCTTACTGAGTTGTGATAACTCACCCCCTATCATGATAATAGTTTTCAGATGATATGGAGAATCCAATTGAGGACCTGGATTAGATTGGTGAACGTGTTTAAGTTGAGGAAATGTGGTTAGAAGAAGGACTTCTGATATTCTTAATTTTTTTAATGTCTTTGAGTTTTAATTATATTTTTAGGTTTAGTAGGACCTATGGTTTTATCAGTTTGGTATGTTACTATTACCGGCAGATTGTGGACCCTTTGATATGTTTTTTTTTTTTTTAATTGCTTTTAAGATTGTGTGGAGTTTGTAATGAGATTATCGAGAAGATATGAGATTGATTTCATTTATGAAGTTTTTGGAGATTATTCTTTGGATGTGTTGGGAGACGTGTTTATGAGTGACATGTAGTAATTCTCCAAGCCACCCGGGTTTGGGGTGTTACATTTGGTATCAGAGACAGGTTTGAATTCTGCATACTATAAACCTTGGAGGTTTAGATTTCTGTGGGTTCATAGGATGTAAAGATTTTAGAGTATAGATAGTGATTAAGAAGTCATTTTCAGATTTATTATGATAGTAAAGCGAACTATAGGATTGAATATTGTTGATGTCGAAAGTCTTAGAATTCGTAGGCTTTAGGAATAGCCATGAGGTGTGGTATTTCACAGGTCTATGAACTAAGTTCATGTTGATTAAGGTTTAGTTTAATAACGGAGCCTTCTTAAGTAGTTAAATGGGTTTAAGTATTAGTTTTTGGAAATTGACTATTACTACGGTTATGTGTACTTTTCTATTCTCCGTTATGAGTTATAATTTTGAATTATAAAATATACGTTTTGTTTTTACAAATACCACTAAATTTTCTATGTTCTTATAAACTCTATTTTTTTTAAAGCGTTGATTAAAAAATTCAAGTTATTTTGTCAGGATGCCACCTCGTCGTAGAGAACGAAGCATGTCGGATCTGAATGCGATCGAGAACGAAAGGGAAGCAAACCCGAGTGCTTCCGACGTATTACGAGCAGCTGTACATCAATTAATTGATGACCTTGTGCAGAATCCCGCGGGTCGCCAGCGTAATTTCAATGAAGGGGGTTGTACTGTTGAGCAATTCAATCGAATGTACCCTCCTTTATTTGATGGGAGAGGCGATCCAACTTTGGCGGAGGATTGGATTCAGGACATTGAGGAGATTTTGCGAGTCCTAACCTATACTGAGGAGCAAAAGGTGGCATACGCCACATTCAAGCTTACTGGGGAAGCGAAGAGGTGGTGGATCTCTGAAAGGACCATTAGAGAAGCAGAGAGGACAGAGATAATCAGTTGGCTGCACTTCAAGCAGATCTTTCTTGAGCGCTTCTTCCCTAGCTCTTTCCGTGAGGACAAGGCTATGGAATTTGCCACCTTGGTTCAGGGAACAATGATGGTACATCAGTATGCTGCTAGGTTTACTGAGTTATCCCGTTTTGCTACTTATTTGATTCCCGATGAGGAAAAGAAGGCACGCAAATTTGAGCAAGGACTGAATGAGAAACTGTATGTGCATGTGGTGGGTTTCCAGATTCGGAACTTCTCAGAATTGGTGGATAAAGCAACAGTTTTTGAAAGAACCCTTCAAAGAAGCGCTGCAATGCATGAATAGAGGAAAAGGACTACTCCTACTGGGTACCAGTCTGGCATGGATCAGGGACCATGGAAAAGGAGGAATGAAGGTAGTAGTTCGGGAAAAAGGCCGGTTCAGAGTAATCAACAGCCCTACCAGTGTAGGACATGCAATCAAGTGCACTCCGGAGAGTGCAGAAAAAGGGCGGGATTGTGTTTTCATTGTGGCAAAACAGGACACTACATCAGGGATTTCCCAATGCAAAATAGGAGCAACCAGATGTTCATACCGCCACCTCAGAGTAATGAAGTATCAGCCCAGGGCAGCAATCAACGTCCTACTGTGCCTGCTCGAGTCTTTGCACTAACACCTGGAGAGGTTGAGGGTAGGAATGACGTGATCACTGGTATGACTCTTTTGTTTTACTTTAAGGATTTATAGTTTCTATTATTTTCTTTTCTTTGATTGATTCTGGTTAAGACTTTGAATATTCTTGGTTCATGGATGAGTTTGAATGTGATCACAGGTACTCTTTCTCTGTTTTCTAATAATGCTTTTGTGTTATTTGACTCGGGAGCGACACATTCTTTTGTTTCCACAACGTACTCTAAATTTTGCACTTTAGATGCTGAAAGGTTGAGGAACCGGTTAGTGGTTGCGACCCCAACAGGGAATTCTGTAGTCTGTAGTGAGATGTTACCTGGATGCCCTCTTTCTATAGAGGGAAGACTAATGCCAGCAGATTTAATAGTTTTCCACATGGTTGGGTTTGATGTGATTTTGGGTATGGATTGGCTGGCTTCCTACCACGCCAGTATTGATTGTGCTAAAAAGGAAGTGGTGTTCAGGCCCCCTAATGAAGGTGAATTTCGGTTCACAAGGTCGAAAGTGAGGTTGACTCCACCCATCATTTCTGCCATTCAGGTAGGAAAAATGTTGCGTGATGGTTGTCAGGGATTCTTAGCCTGTGTGGTTGAAGCACCAAAGGAAGAGTTGAAGTTGGAACACATACCTGTTGTGAGAGATTATCCAGAGGTCTTCCCTGAAGATTTATCGGGACTTCCACCCGAGCGGGAGGTAGAGTTTGCTATTGAGTTAATTCCAGGCACGACACCCCTTTCGAAAGCACCTTATTGCATGGCACCGTCTGAATTAGCAGAACTTAAAGAGCAGTTGCAAGATTTGTTAAGACAAGGGTTTCATCAGGCCCAGTGTTTCACCTTGGGGAGCTCCAATTCTTTTTGTGAAGAAGAAGGATGGATCGATGAGAATGTGTATCGATTATAGGGAACTTAATCGGGTGACCATAAAGAATAAGTACCCGCTACCCCGTATAGAAAATTTGTTTGATCAGCTTCAGGGTGCTCAAGTATTTTCCAAGATTGATCTTCGATCAGGTTACCACCAATTGAAGATCAGAGCTGAAGACGTGGCTAAGACAGCGTTCAGGACTCGTTATGGCCATTATGAGCTTTTGGTCATGCCTTTTGGCCTGACTAACGCCCCAACCGTATTTATGGACTTGATGAACAGGGTGTTCCATGAGATTTTGGATAAGTTTGTGGTTGTCTTTATTGATGATATACTGATATACTCCAAAAACGAGATCGAGCATGAAGAACATTTGAAGTTGGTACTTGGGACACTCAGAGACAAGCAGCTGTTTGCTAAGTTGAAGAAGTGTGAATTTTGGCTTGATTCAATCACGTTTCTGGGGCATGTAGTTTCAAAGGATGGTATTTCAGTAGACCCAGAAAAAGTGGAAGCAGTGGTTAATTGGTCGGCACCGAGGAATGTTCATGAGGTTAGAAGCTTCTTGGGATTGGCGGGGTATTACCGTCGATTCATTGATGGGTTTTCCAAGATAGTAGTTCCTCTCACTGCACTCACCAGGAAAAATAATAAGTTTGAATGGACAACAAAGTGTGAAGAAAGCTTCCAAGAGTTGAAACAGAGATTAGTGTCAGCTCCGGTGTTAACAGTTCCCACAGCTAGAGGCGGATTTGTTGTCTATAGCGATGCTTCTAGGCTTGGTTTGGGGTGTGTACTAATGCAACATGGGAAGGTTATATCTTACGCCTCACGCCAATTGAAAGTGTATGAGCAGAATTATCCCACTCATGATCTGGAACTCGCGGCAGTCATTTTTGCACTTAAGCTTTGGAGACATTACTTGTATGGGGAAAAGTGCGAAATTTATATGGATCACAAGAGTTTGAAGTATTTCTTTACCCAAAAAGAATTAAACATGAGACAAAGGAGGTGGCTTGAGTTGATCAAGGATTATGATTGCACCATTAATTATCACCCAGGCAAAGCTAATATTGTAGCCGACGCTCTAAGTAGGAAGTCAGTGGGACCGACAATTGCAGCTATTACCACTCAGCATAGGTTGCTAATGGATTTAGAAAGAGCCGGTATCGAAGTCATTGCTAGTGATACAAATGCTTTCATGGCCAGTTTAGTGGTTCAACCTGCTTTGATAGATAGAATCAAAGCTACTCAGAAAGTGGACTCAGGGTTGGTGAAGTTAATGGAAGGGATCGGAAACGGGGACAAACCTGATTTTTGTATTTCCAAGGATGGAGTTTTGAGGTTTAGGAGTAGAGTATGCATACCTGCTGATGATGAACTAAAAAGGTTAATTCTTGAAGAGGCACACCGTTCTTTGTACACTGTTCACCTAGGGAGTACCAAGATGTATCGGGATTTGAGAGAGTACTTTTGGTGGAATGGCATGAAAAGAGAAATTGCTAAATTTGTAGAACAATGCCTGACTTACCAACAAGTGAAGGCGGAACATCAGAGACCTGCAGGATTATTACAGCCACTTCAGATTCCAGAGTGGAAATGGGAACATAGCTCCATGGATTTTGTGACAGGTCTACCAAGGACCGTAAGCGGGCAAGATGCTATATGGGTGATCGTGGATCACTTATCGTAGACCGCCCGTTTTGTGCCCATTAAAGTTTCTTATAAACTAGAGAAACTAGTGGAACTGTATGTACGGGAGATAGTGAGGTTGCATGGAGTACCGGTATCCATTATGTCGGATAGAGATCCTCGTTTTACCTCTAAGTTCTGGCGAAGCTTACAAGAGGCAATGGGTACTCAGTTAAGTTTCAGTACTGCTTTTCACCCTTAGACAGATGGACAATCAGAAAGAACTATTCAGATTTTAGAAGATATGTTGAGGGCATGCTTGATGGATTTCAAGAGATCTTGGATGCAACATTTACCATTGGTTGAGTTTGCATATAATAATAGTTTCCAGGCTAGCATTGGGATGGCACCTTATGAGATTTTGTATGGCAGGAGATGTAGGTCTCCATTGTATTGGGATGAAGTAGGTGAAAGGAAACTTCTAGGGCCAGAGATTATTCAGCAGACCACAGAAAAGATAGATACCATTCGGGCTAGAATGAAAGCAGCTCAAAGCCGACAGAAGAGTTATGCAGATAAACGCCCCGTCAGTTAGAGTTTGCGATGGGAGATAAGGTATTCTTGAGAATTTCACCAATGAAAGGAGTTATGAGATTCGGAAAGAAAGGTAAGTTGAGTCCTAGATACATTGGGCCGTTTGAGATTCTTGATCGGATTGGACCGGTGGCGTACAGGGTGGCTCTACCACCGGCGTTCTCGGGAGTGTATAATGTGTTCCATGTGTCCATGTTGAGGAAGTATATACATGACCCCACTCACATCATAGATCATGAACCCTTGCAGATTCAAGAAGACATGACCTACACCGAGGAACCATTGCGGATTCTGGACAGGAAAGAGCAAGTGTTGCGGAATCGAACTATTTCTTTAGTTAAAGTATTGTGGAATAATCATGCTATCAATGAAGCATCTTGGGAATTCGAGGAAGAGATGCAGGTAAAGTATCCTCACTTGTTCGAAGGAAATTATTATAGTTTATAGCAAATTTCGAAAACGGAATCTTTTTGTAAAGGAGGGAGGATGTAAAGCCCAAGCGTTGCCAGGCCCGGATCATGCCGTGAAAATGGCCCAGCCATTTTAGTGTTTAGTAAGAGTCCCGAACGACGTCGTTTTTGGAGGTGAGTGTTTCTTCTTCAACTTCCGTTTCTTTCTCTCCTTTCTTTCCGCATTTCTCTGCTTCAATTTCAGTTTCTTCCGCACCTCTATCTCTCGCACCTCTCTCCATTCTCTTTTTTTTCGGTTTCATTTTTATTCCTTGTTGTTGGCGTTATTTTTGTGGCTTCCGAAACTCATACCCATAACTCCCCATTTCAGTTTTCACTTAAATCAATCCCTCACTTTGCAGCAGAGCACTGGGTTCCCTCTTTCATCTCTCCAGTTTTTCCGTTGGTTCTCTTCCTCTTGTTCAAGATTTCGTCTTCAGGTATAACCTCTTCTCCTTCCATTTTTTTTTGTTCTGCAACAAGACTCAATTTTAATGCATCCTCTCAGCCGATCCTCTCTCCATTTCGTTTCTGCAGTTTTTGGTCCTTGCCGTGAGTTTGAGTAGCATTTTATGAGTTTCTGGTTGCTGTGCGTGGGAGTATTTCGGGTTGGTGTGTTTCGGGTAGGCATTGAAGCCTTTGCTGGAATTTCTTATTGCTGTAGCGTACTCATGCAATTTCTTCTTCGAATTTATTTTGATTTTATCCTCATTTCTGCAGCTTGTTGTTGCCGTGAGTTGGGTTTGCATTTCGTCAGTTCTTGGGCTTCCGTGGCTTGTGATTCCTAGTTCTTGGTCATTTAAGTGAGTAAGCCAACACTTTGTATTAGAATGGTCTTAAGAATTTTTTATTATTGGTGTTAGACGTAGACTTTGGAGGGTGTTTTAGTAAATATTAAGATTAGTATATGATATTTTGGATTGAATTTAGGGTTGTCCAGATTACTACTTGGTTGACCTAGTAAGCTATTTTTTTGCTATAATATGGTTTGGAATTGTGGGTTTTAATTATTTAGATGGAGGTTGTGTTATTTTCTTTTAATACTTAGTTTATATATATTTTTTATGAATAAGCGACGAGATTGATAGAGGTCAATTTCAAGGTATAGATAATACGCTGCAGGAGTCAGGTAAGCGGTGTTCCTATGCTAGGCCTTACACGAATTATTTCAGACTGAGGTTGATTTTCTGAAAATTTTGCATATTTTTTGTGGTGAAATGAGAACTTGGGAAAAAAACAAAAACCAACCTCAGTCTTTTATTTGCATACTCACGAAATCTGTACGAAAAAGAGAAAAATATGTTCTGACATGCATTGTGTAGACATGAGCTAAATTCTGTCATGTGATTTCTGAAATCTGAAAAATGAGCGATATTGAGAATATGAAAAGTTGTGCATTTATTTGAAAAGATATTCTGGCTTTTGTGTTCAGTGTGTGTAAACTGTCTGATTCTGTTTTGATACTCTGTATTATTTTGATATAACATCTGAAAACCTTTGACATGGTGTACTGGTTTTCGTATCTGACTCTGTCTCTGCTTTGCTGTGCTCTGCTCTGTTATGCTCTGCTCTGTTTGGGTTGGTACCAACTTCTCTGTCTCTGAGTGCACCCACTTTGGAAACAAAATGGTTTTATTGTGGTCTTTCCTGTGTGCACACTCGGGGCTCCGAGAAGAATAAAGGAAAGATTCACATCTGTCTCTGCCTGGTTTGGCCACCGGGGTTAGCACAACCCTACCACGGGGGTGAAACATGGTCTCTGCTCTGTTTGATGCTCTGTTTTGATCTGATGATGATACTCAGTTTATGTTATGCCAAAGCACTATGGGTTTTTACTTGTCTTAAAACCATCGCTCTATTACTCTTGAAAAATATGTTCTGTTCTGCATGATAACTCTGGAAAATATTTTGTTCTGCATGCTATTCTTTGTAAATGCTCATGTTTGCAGGCTAGCATATGATTTCTACTTACTGAGTTGTGATAACTCACTCCCTATCATGATAATATTTTTCAGATGATATGGAGAATCCAAATGAGGACCTGGATTAGATTGGTGAACGTGTTTAAGTTGAGGAAATGTGGTTAGAAGAAGGACTTCTGATATTCTTAATTTTTTTAATGTCTTTGAGTTTTAATTATATTTTCAGGTTTAGTAGGACCTATGGTTTTATCAGTTTGGTATGTTACTATTACCGGGAGATTGTGGACCCTTTGATATGTTTTTTTTTTTTTTTTTTTATTGCTTTTAAGATTGTGTGGAGTTTGTAATGAGATTATCCAGAAGATATGAGATTGATTTCATTTATGAAGTTTTTGGAGATTATTCTTTGGATGTGTTGGGAGACGTGTTTATAAGTGACATGTAGTAATTCTCCAAGCCACCCGGGTTTGGGGTGTTACACAACTACTCATATCTATAACAGTGAAATTTTAACTTGCTAAAAAAAATCTCAGTCCAATAAAATTACTAAAATAGTTTATCAAACATATTGAAATAACGTCTAATAAAAATAGACGGGTTTATCAAAATGATGTATATCAAATAAATCTTAAGCCCATACCACTAATAAATAACTCACTAAATTTAAACACTAATCAAATAAAACTGAGCTTACGGTATAAGTTGTAGTTCATTAAAAGCCTCTCCAGAAATTAAAGTATGCTTTTAATAAAAAGGGGTAGAAAGGTCAAAACTCAAAACACTCTTCTTCCTACTGATTCACCGATATAATTATATATATATATATATATATATACACCATATTTCCTTATTACACAACTAACAACAACTACCAAAATAACAACATGCAGAGGCTCAAACGGGAGTGGCGACAGAAGCTCACCCACGCAAAACCGAGGCAGTGGCAACGTGTGACGGAAGCTGGCTGGAGGAGCTGTGGTGGTGCGGCAGGAGAGCAGGAGCACGGCGGAGCTTCCATCGAGCAGTGCTAAGCACGAGAGAACGAGAGGGAGAGGTGAGCGAGAGAGGGCGGAAAGAAGCAGATGCTCACCGTGAGGGGTTGCTACGGGCTGGGGTGGTCTGTGGGTGTCCGGCATCCTCTTCCGTGCAAGTGGTGACAGCTTGTAGCAGGTTGCGTGGTGTGGTGCAGTGCGGTGCAGTGCAGTGGTTTGGTGGATGGGTCTCTGTTTCGGGTGGCTAAAAATAGGGGAGTTCCGTGGCTTATAGTGATGGGGTTTACACGGAGAGGTGGTGGCGCACGGCTTGGGTGATGGACTAAGAGAGGCGGAGGCACCGGCGCGAACTGTGTTTGGTGGAGTTACGACTCGTGGACTGGCTTTGGGTGTGGCAGTTTACTGGATGCAAGCCGAGCTCTTCGGTTGGTGTTTTACGTAGAAGGTTGTTCTTCAGTGGCTGGCTGTGGTCTGTACTGAGGTTGGGGGGAAGCTCAGATGAGTTTAAATGGCTGAAAGCATGAAGAGAGGGCAGCGGCGCTGAGGATGCTTAACACATATATATAAGATATATAAATAGTAAAGAGATAAGAAACCTAGAGGAGAGGATGGGAACACTGCATGAAAAAGGAAAAATGGACACAAACCGAGCGATGGTGTCTGGAACACGATTCCACGGACCGGTTTCTTACGTCTAAAAGAAAACAAAAGAAGATAAAATAAAATAACATAACCATAAAGTAAATATACTTAGGCGCACGCCTTGGACCCTTAACGAGATTATTGCATAGCTTTTATCTAAAGTTTTGGGTCTCTACTCAATCTAAAATAAATACACTTATTCCATAAATTTTCTGATGAACATCCATTTGATTCATTAAAGACTTTAAAAACCTAATTATCAAACCTATTAAAAAATTTATATACCGTAAAAAATATCTTAGGTCCAAACTTTCTTCTAAAAATTTTAATCATAATCCCAAACGATTTTCATAACTGTAACCCAATTTTTTTTTTTTAAAGCACCCTGACTGGACTCGGATGCTACAGAAAGTAATGGTTTAGAAGGGTAATCGGTACGGTATCGATTCTTAAAAATGCAAAATAGGTATATACTGGTTCAGGCCCAAAGTTTGTCTAGAATCGGACCAAACCGGACCCGTTACACCCTATTTTATTATATAAAACGTGTCATGTTTATTATCCTCATATCATATTTTAATTTTTAATGGAAAATTCAATTGTTATTGAAGAATACCACCTCGTCACAGTAGAATTAGAGTTGAATGAGAGAGTAAAATGTAGTATTTTCCGACCAATAAAATTGCAATGATCATCAGTATTTATAAATATAAAAATAAGAGTATGCTATATGCAGTTATGGAGTGCGCAAGCGTCGTGCAGTCACTTTGAAAAAGTATAGAATCTACAATTAAAATTTCTTTTTTATAGGTCTCGTATTTATTCATTTTTTTAAAATGATTGCACAGTGCTTACGCACTCACGATAAAACTATCATTTCTCTAAGATTAATAGGAAAAAAACGTAATTTATGGATTAGGCATGATAAGATATTAAGCTCCACTTGCTATCTAAGTAGCCACGAAATTGTTTTTTTTAAAAAAAAATAGCCACGTAATTTATTGATCGATAGCTAATCTAAAGAGGGATTAAACATGTTCTTCAAATGCTAACTTCTTTTATTTTAGTTTGTACTTAAGTAGAAAATTAATTATAATGTGTCGCACTAATTAAAATGATCACCATAGATGATAAATATAGAATGAAACAAATGTTTATCTTTTCTAAGAGTAGAAAGAATGGTTTGAACTTTGGCGTTTAAATGATTTTAAGGTCATTAGCTTTTGTTATTAAATAATTAAAAAATTATTTATTAATAATTAACTATTTATACGTTATTAAATACTATATAAAAAAGAGTAGTTCGATACAGTCTTAAGTTATATAAGTCTCGTACATCTATTTTGAAAGAAGGTAAGATCTATTATTACAAAATAATTTTTTTTTATGTGAATTTTATATTTAATTTTTTTAAACAAAACGTGTGAAACTTATATAATTACAAATATCAAATTTTTAATAAAAAAAAAACGATGACAATCGGAATCAAACGGCATTTCTGAATCATTTATAGATTAGACAGAAAACCAGAGAATAATAAAAAATTAAGACAGAAAAAGTTATAAAAACGTCTTTTAAGAGTTGTTGAAATCAAACGTGACCGTGACACGGACGGAAGGACAAAGTCTATCTGATGCCAAAGCTTCTGACGTGATAAGTTTCCTTAAATGCAAGACAAACACAAAACATCTATGAACCATCTCAATATCAAACTGTCGGAAATGGCTAGGCCTGCTGGCTGTTCGCAAGCCCTTATCAGACAAAAAGAGAAAATTTAACAATTAACAAATAATATATATTGAAAATCTTATTTGCACGCATGACAAGTTTATCCCACTACATTGAAATGTCATAGCCTATCAGTTTAGTGTTTTGTTTTAAAAACGTAACATATAATTTAAGAGTGATGAAAGTGTCACACTTATAAAATATGATTAAAATAAAAGAGTAAAATTTTATTTTTATTATATAAAGTAAATCTACTGTATCACATGTAGTAACATTAATGTATAAACTTTATTTTTAATTCCTTTTGTGAACTTTGATATTTCTCTTTATATAGGAAAACGAATAAATAATCAAAATTATTTTATTTACAAGTTGGTACAAAAAATACATCATTTATATTATTAATGTAACACAATTTCATTTATAATATTAATATCTGTAAATTTTTTTACAAGTTAAATCTTGTTACATCATCTATATATAATGTACTTCACATCCGTTTATGAATAAATATGATTGAATTGGGATTGGAAATAAATAATTTAACTTTATTTATTAAATGAGTACTGCTACACTCAATGCTCCTAACTCTCGTTGGGAGCCACCGCTAGTCTTAGGATTGTGTTTTTTTTTTTTTTTCATATATGTATTTTTAATATTTAAAAAAAATAAAAAATTATAATATTATTAAAAAATACATACTTAATTATTAAATAAAAATATTTTAAAAACTGAGAGCGGGAGCTACCAACGGTGGCCCCAGCGGGACATATATCATTATCCTTATTGAATACTCTCGATTGGCTGCTAGCCCACTAGATGGTCATGGATCTCAACATCAACAGCTGTCAAAAGTGGCAAGGAGGATGCTGGCCTCCGGCTTTGATTGTTTGGTTCCTTTTTTATTGCGATCCTACGAATAAGGCTGGTTTCATCCAATCAAATGGATTCAATATTTCAAAAAGTCCACTCTTCTAGAAGAGTAGAAAAGGTTCAGAGAAGATAATAAAGTTCGGCTAACCATTCCAATTTATAAAAGCTTTAGTACATGTGAAGACTAGCTGCGGGTATGTAATTGACAAATTTTTTTTTTTTGAAATAACCTCTGCATGAATTCTTTTCATTTAAGAATTTGTGTGATTACAATGTTTATCAAAAATAACTTTCTGAGCACTATCAGGTGGGACACATTCCATCCACACCCTTTCTGTATCTATAGTCAGTCTTAACTTGGCAAGGCTATGAGCAACTTCATTACATTCTCTGTGAACAAAACTTAGTTTCCATCCTTTACAGCTTCGGAGCTCCTTCTGCAAATCCCTCACCACCTATCCCACCCAAGAATCATCCTCCTCATTATTCACCCCATCTACAACCCCTTTTGCATCTCCTTCAAACCATGCATTGTAGAAACCCAAATCTTTACATAATTCTAAAGCCTTACTCAGCGCTTTACATTCTGCCATGAATTGGGAATTCACCCATTGGATTTGTGCACTCAAAGACACTAACACATCCCCCATAGAGTCTCTTATTACCACCCCTACACCCATTCTTTTTTCTTTATGATTCACTGCTGCATCAAAATTGACTTTAACACTCGGATCCTCTGGTTTCTGCCATTCTCCTATTTGCTTGACCTGCTTAGTCTTCCTTACTTCAGTTCTGCCATCCCTCAGTGCTTTTTGATAATCATCCAACCTGACTAGGGCTTTTTTAATGACACTTTTGGGACTAGAGAAACTACTTTCAAATACCCATGCATTTCTTCTGTACCATATCGAGTGCATTATAGCCACCACTCTTTCTAACTCTGATTGACGTAGTTTTCTCACCATTTCCTGCCACAACTCCTCAAATCCACCTCCATTTGAGTTCCATTTATGCACTGGACTACCCCTTTCTGCCCACACATCTGTAGAGGCTGGACAGGACCACAAGACATGGACTACTGACTCCTCATTTTGCAAGCATATCGGGCATCTTGGATCTCCAGTACATTCTTTCTGAATAGACTCTGCTTAGTAGGTAAAATGTTGTGCATAGCTTTCCATACCATGTGCTTCCATCCCCCTGGTACTTGCATCTGCCATAAATTCTTCTTTTCCCTTTCTGGATTCGAGGCTTGCCCTTTCATTTCTTTATACCTTTGATTCTCAGTATAGTAGGCACTTCTGACAGAGTATTTCCCATTCTTAGTCAAGCGCCAGATTAGTTTATTTGCTCCTCCCCTTTGACTAAGAGGGATAGTGCAGATTATAGCTGCCTCTTCCTTACTGAAAATATCTCTGATCAAGTCAGTTTTCCACTCATTTTTCTCCTCATCAATCAATTCACAGACTCTTCCATAAGGACTTAGGATCTTAACTGGGGATTGAACTGAAAAAGAGGTTTCCACAGGCAACCATTTTTTATCCTAGATCCTAATTTCCTTCCCATCACCTACCCTCCATCTCTCTCCATTTTTCACTACCTCTTATACAGACCACAGGCTTCTCCAGATGTAAAAAGGCATCATGTCTAGTTTAGCTTCAGTAAACTTTACATTCTTGTAGTATTTTTCTTTAAAGATTTTTGCAACTAGGGAATCCTCCATTTTCATAAGTCTCCAACCCTGTTTTGCCAACATGGCTTTGTTAAAATTTTCCATATCCCTAAAGCCAAGACCTCCCACTGCTTTTGACCTCCCTAAATCATGGGTTTGTTCTATTGCATTTGTAGCTAAATAATACTAGGTATAAAAAATTGAGTTTTGCTACTCATCATTTACTATACTCATCATTTATAATACTATACGTTATAATTATTTTTTTTAATTTTATTCTTCCTAAATTAATTGAATTCCTTTACTCATCGTCCAAACATTTCATATTTAATAAGAGAAAAAAAAATAAAGTTAAAAAGTTATGTGTAGTGTGTAACATGAACATGATAAATATAATTTTTCTAAAAAAATTAAGCACATCTTGTATAAGTTATTTTTTGGAGTGGCACTACAACTACCAAAAAAGTGTTTCGAAGAAATGTCCTGATAACTGCATTTCATTTTTTTATTCTTTTTTATTTTTTCATGTATTTTTTTTAATCATCATAAACATTTTTTTTAAAAAATAAAAAATTCACAATATTATTAAAAGATATTTTCTTAATCATTAAGTAAAAAAAAAAATACAAAAATTTGTCTCAGGATACACTTTGGGTACCCAACTTCGATGGGTCAAGCATTTCTATATTTTTTGGAGCCAAGTTACTGTATTAAAAGTTTTTGGAGTCAAATCAAAGTTCCTTTCATCATGAAACATGGAATAAATGATAAGATTGGCTAAGGATAATGAACTCCTTAGTCAAATGAGACTTTCATTCATCGTGTTAATGGGATAAAAGGACTGTGGATTTTAAAAATACACTTTCTCGTAAATGAAAAAATAAAAGCTTTGTAGTCCTCCTCGGATATGTTCTTGAAACATTGCTTTTAGTTTGTGTTGGAGACGTGTCCCACTGCTGACCATAATGCCCTCCTTGCAACCAATAAAAGTAGTGATCCGGTGTGCCTGATGCACCTCTAATCTCTAAGTCAGCGATATACAGAATAAGCTATCACCAAAATAGTAATCAAGATGAGTTGTGTTACCTAAACATGTTGACTGCTTCTTGTATATATAGTTGTAGGTGGTTATTGTTAGGCACTAATGATGATCATCCCGTTGGGTCTTATCTTCATGTTCTATTGACTTTATGCTCAACCCGAGAATGTTGGATTCATCCCAAGTTCCTGGATCAATTATCCATTCTACCCTATTTGACAGTTACAAGATGGGGTCGTATAAATCTTTAAGACTCCATCGACTTGATCCTTATCATCTGTTGGGTTGAGCCTCTAAACTGGGCCTACTCCTTATTAAGGGCTAAATGAGTTCCTCCAGTTAGCTCGTTAATTCCCTTTGCGTGGATACGAGGGAATTAGATTGTTGACGATGTTACCCCGCTTGCCTGTCGACCAACTTTAGACATGGGCTATAATGGCTACATCTGGACAAACTCGGCGATCATCTAGTGGGCATTTGATTGACGTCCTTTTTGGACAGGAATCTAGTAAACACCCTGCTTGACGATTCATTTTCCCTGGCCTTGGAGGTTTCAAACGTTAGTGACTTTTTCGTGACACGTGTCACTCTTATTTAGCCAACCTCTCATTTCCATTACATCACCAGATCATGCAATGATGATGCTGTCAGCCCCCTCTGATTTCCTTTACTCGATTGTGTAACCGTCACCCCCTACTCATTCATAACCTTCATTTTCCCTTCTTCCCGTTTACTTGCATTAGCATTCTTTCCTCTCACCCTTTATCCTTGCTATCTTTGCACTTTATCTCGTGTCTCTTCTTTCCCCTTCGCTACGAAACCCTTGCTTCCATCGACTCATAATGGCCCAACATAACTCTTCATGAGCTCTCACTCAGGACACCCCTTCATCAGTCCCGGAATTGTAACATCCTGCTAGAAATTCAATGGTGGAATTTCTATAAGCTTAAGGAATCTCGTAAAAACTCTATAAGTTTTTACAAATCGACTAATCGCGTAGGTTTTAGTCTGTCAGCATAGTCAGTGTTACCACTCACAATGGTGCCAGAAGTGTGATTTTATTTATTTGAAATAGTTAGGAGTTTTAGAATGCGATATGGTTTGCGCCATTAGACTCAGAGGGTTATTTAGGATTTATGGCACAATAAATTCATTTTCAGTTTTCAGATGAAACACTTGTTGAAAACACATTTTGTTTATTTTGAGACACTTCGGAGTTGAATTTTGATAAACAAATTGCACAGTTAGGTGTGTGTATATTTAAGATTTTGGAGTGCAAAGTTTAATTTCACTTTTTCCCGAGTGAATAGTAACCTCGATAGTAGCATCAAGTGCAGTGTTTTTAAAATTACAGTGTGGAATGTCCAAATTAAGTTAGACAAGTTTTATGTGGACACTTGGCAAGATCTTAGCCACACTTGGTGAATAGTATTGAACACTTGACACTAAGAGAAACCATGAGATGGAAATGTGAAAAAAATCAAGGTGTGAGATCATGCCACCTAAGCAAAATCCTATTCCATCCAATGATCCAATTTGTGTAAAACCAAAGAGGGTTTCAACCCTAGTGAAACCTTAAACATTTGGAATCTAATTGAAACCCCAAAAAGCTTGGAGGAAATTGAAACACTAAACAGTTACCCCAAACCCCAAATTGATTTCAAAACTGTATTGGATTTGATTTCTAGTATTGTGTTTAATCACTTGATTAAATCACTTTCACATGCTATTAATCCATAAAATTCATATTATGACATTATTATTCAACCCTTTAAAACATGAAAATTTGATTGGGTTAAAAAAAATTAGATTTGGACTTGATAGCATCTCAAACCCTAACCAAACACTTTTTAAACCCCAAAATGAAGCCCGCTTGTTTAAGGCCCATTAGGCCCACAAATCTTGGCCACCTTGGCAAAGATTTTTGAGAAGTTTCCACCCTCTCAAGGCTGACCATCCACTGCTCATGACAACCCTCAAATAGCCCTTGATGGGAAGGGAAGGCCACCTCACCACCACCTCCAACACGCCACCTCTAAATAGCCCATGCCTTGGGCAGTTTGTCCCTCACTTTGACCAAGACTTTCATCATTCAAGTGTCATTCAAAAACCTCACTTCACTTTCAGAATGTGTCAGAGGCGTGCAGGCCATTTCCTCACTCATTCATCCCTTTCATTTTTGTTCTTGGAGAGAACACAGTATTTTCTCTTTGGTAGTTTTTTGAGCTTTATTGCCTTCAGTTTTCAAAGCCCTTGTAACTATTAACTCACTAAGATTCCTTCATGAAACTTGTTCCTTTTTTAGTCTAGTTTCTGTGATTACCTTTTTTGTTTGATTTCATGGTTGTTTGATTTATAAAAAGTTATTTTAACCATGAAAAGGTCAATCTAGGTGATAAATTGGATAATATGTTGTATTTTTGAGTTTTGAACAAGCTAATAGATAGATCTTGGTCCGAACTTTTTATCGAGTATTGCTAACATGTTTATATGAATGTTTGTTAAGGATTATTTGCATGATAAAAGTTTTTTATGAAATATTTTCTCAGATCTAGAAACTTAGAGTCTGGAAGGAGAAAAACAGTTTTTGTTATAAGAAAGTTTGGATCTTTTATGGTTTAATTTTACTCCAATGGCTTTGATATTTTTATTTGATGATTTTCAGCCTTTGATCTACATATTAGGATGTTAGTTTGAATCTTTTTTATGTTAGTTCCAAAGATATGAATTTTTATGCCAGAGAATACTCGATTGGGTCAAAAGTTTGATGATTTCGGGAGTTCGGTAGGAAACATCTACAGTTTTCGCACGCGCTCTGGGCGCTTGGTGTGATTTGAGTACTGCCAAAGACGGAATGAAATGATATGGTACCAATGATTGAGAAGATTGCAATGTCGGATCGGTCCCATTCATAATGCATCCAATGACGACTTCCTAAGGAATGGGTTCCCAACTTGCGGCCATAGGCAGAGTTAGCTCCAAAAGACCACAAAATCTAACACACTGGGTGTCATAGTGTGTATCAGTCAATGAAAGTGAAAAATAGATAAGTATAGTTCAATTGTGTGTCTTAGGATTGCATGGCCTTTAAAAAGAAAAGAACTATGTGAACTATTATTTTTAATTAATGTATGATATAACTATTTATTGAGTATTAGACTCATTTTTGCATTAAATGTTTTACGTGTGCCATGTATTGCAGATGATGAGGTTGCAGGGCAAGACATGACTCCAAGAGAAGAGACAGATGCTTAGAATTGAAGGGAGTTGGGTTGATTTGCCTAAAAGTCATTTGCTTTCTTTTTTTTTTTTTTTTTTTGAATTTTTTTGTAAATATAAAGGACTTTGATACAATGTAGACATTTGTGGACGCTTCTTGCACATGATACTTCTTTTGTTAAGCAATGTATTTTGGAGTTTGAAAGTCATGATTAATCAGAAAGTTTCCTTTTATAAAAATGTTAAATTTCATATTTCTCGAGTGTTCATGAGAAAATGTTTGAATGTAGCAGCTTAGTCCTTTCCTAGGAAGTGGTTGTTATACACAGACTAATATCTGTATTTAGCCCTATTTAAAATAGAAAATTTTATTGTAGAAGTAAAACTTGACCAAATGCCAAACAACAAAAGGCACTTTCAAACAAGTATTCTCATATGACGACCAAATGCCAGCCAAGTATTTCAAACCCTGAGTTATGTGAAAAGTATGCATGGAACTGAGTATGTAGAAAAAAGATACCTCCAAACTAATTCAACATGCGCGTTACCTTGCAGAAAGACCAAAAGTGCCACAATTCATACATCATTGTGCAATAGTTACTTCCTATAACAATTCATGGATATTTTTTAAATGAAAGCAATTATGCTTGCAACGGTCTTGAATTAGCACGTTATAAGATGACATTGCTGTGATGATTCTTTCCATACTGGTAATGATATTTTTACCCCTAACTAATTTTGATGGTGCATATATAGATCCTCGTCAAAGAATTTCTTATAAGTACACGTCGTGTAATTTAAGAAAAATATTTCCAGTCCAATGACCCCAAGATTAATAGGAATGGTGAGTTTCATCTTATCTTATCTCATTTCATTTCATTTAATCATTATAACTTTTATAAATTCTCATACAAAATCAAATAAACAATTCAATTTTTTCAAATTCTAAAACAAAAGTAATATTAAAAAAATATATTTTAATAATATTTGATTCAACTTTCACATTTTATCTCAATTTAATTCAATTCATTTCATCTCATCTGTAAAAACAAACGATGAATAAGATTTGATGATGAATTCTATGCCACTCCTTGGGGTTTAGGCCAATACGATTCTAATGCTCATATCAATTAAACTTTTTCTTGGCAGGTTTAAACAAAACGTGTAGAATAAAACAAATAAAAAAGGGTCAAATTTCGACGCATATTCATGCTAAGTACCTGACCTGCTGCTTCAATGTATTAACATGGGATTGAGACAAGAGTTTCCCTCGAAGAACAGCCGAGTCCTTCGTTAATTTCCTTTACTAATTTACCCAATAACACGTCCATTGGGATCATCAATAATTCAAGTACGAGATAATAAAACTTCAGAACAGCATGCCAAGGCTCTGTATGCCGATTGGGCTATTGTCCCCTCCCAATATAACTTTTGAAGAAGCCTCGAATATTATTTATGTATATAATTTATTATTATTGTTATTATTATTATTATATTAAAATAAAAAGATCTCGTTTTAAATTTATGTCTTTAAGCCTCATTTTATATTGGGCTTCCCTTGATATACAAGTAGTTTCTGTTTGTAAGATTAGTCGATAATCAAAGTTCCATTGAATGAAACTTATTTTCTTGTCACTATAACACTTGCATTTCTGTCCTGGAATTACAGGAAAGTCCTCGGAATTGTATCCTAATTGGTTTTAGCAGGTTTTGTAGTGAGACCAAATCCAAATGGGAAGAGAGGGTCATAATGCGGATCCCCCACATTCATTGGAAGCTGATGAACAGTCTTGAACCATGTCTGCGGAAGCTTGCCTGTGAAACCATAGTCACCAAATAAAACATCGGCAACTCCTTGGCCTTCAGATCCTGGAAGCCATGCAGCAACCAGCGCGTCGATTGAGGAAATATATGGCTGGATCACAACAGGGCGGCCGGAGATAATGATAACAACACAGTTCACAGCCCCGCAGACGTTCGTGATGGTGCTTGGGCCACGGTCAGGGATTGTCAAGTTCAAGTTGTCGCCTAAACTCTCCGCATATGGGTGTTCTCCTACTACAACAATGGCATAGGAGAATTTGTTTGACTTGACATATTCAACATCCGGGTTCTCCTTGTAAACTACTTTGGTCTTTGGATCAATGGTATTTTCAATAGCTTTGAGGATTGTGGTACCTGCTCATGAGAAGGTTCAGGTTCATGCTAAAGGGTTACTTTTTCTTTTTCTTTTTTTCTTTTTATGTACCATGTGCATGTTAGTAATAGATTATCATCTAAAAGGGATGAGTTTGAGTTTCAATGTACCGCTAGTAAGGTTGTTGCCACTTAGTCCTTGCCACTCTATTGTCCACATACCACATTGGTAACCTAAATTGTCAGCATGGCTGCCAGCAACAAGTATTTTTTATGCTTTCTTGGGAAGGGGTAGCTGTGATAACCGGGCTTTAGGCCCAGCCCCTTTGAAGTCAGGACGAAGCCCAGCCCACGAGCAGCATGTGATGGACGGACGGCGTCGTTTTGGGGAGGGATTAAATTTCCTTTCTGCCGTGCACTGTTTTTCTTCTTCTTCCGCCGATTCCTTCATTCTGCATTTTGGTCTGCTTTTCCGTGATTCTCTCCCTTCCCGTGCAACTGCTTCCCACGCCCCACGATTTCTATTTGTGGTTCCGCGCATGAAGAGCCTTCCTCACCACATTTACAAACCACTCAGACTCTCTCTCTTGCGTGGACTGGTGTTTCATCCTTAGCCGACATATCTGTTTCCGTGGGTCTCGAATTTTCTGGTTCTTCGAAGGTGAACCATCATTCTCTCTTCCGTTCTATGTTTTCTTCTCGGGCTTCACCATCTGTTTGTGATTTTGCTTCGTGGGATTTTGGCACTTTGCAGTAGACTGTGGGCACCAAGTCTGGGTGCCGGGGTTGCCTCTGTTTTTGAAGTTATTTTCGATAACTTCCGCCACCCATTAAATCCTTAGTTTCTCTTAATTCTTGCTTGCCGTTACACATTCCATAAATCATTTTATCTCTTTCCTTCGGTTTGTCTATCGCACACACGCACGCTGCTTGGTTTGGCCGTGCATCACACTTAGTCATAATTTCCCCTCTGCGCAGACCATAGCATTTTCAGTAAAAGAATTTTTGACATTTATTTTTGAGTTGATGTTTTATTTGTTGGATTGCGGTAGAGTGTGTTGGAATTCTGAGTGTGAGGAGTATAATTTTGGATGAATTGTGAAACTGTTTTGGATTATTATTTGAGACTATTTGGTGTAAAAGGATGGGTGTTTTGAGCTAGTTGTATTGAACTTTTATGCAAGTTTTGAATTATTGAATGACTAGAGTATTGATGCTTACACTGAAATTACTTTATTCGGAGGTTGGAAGTGAAGTTTGGTTTGGGTTATATTTTAATTATTGGAGTTGCAGTTGTTGGTTTTGGAAATAATTATAATTGGTTTGGTGTTAATAGAAGGTGGTGGTTGTTTTGGGTTTTAAATGCGAATGGTTTGAAGAGAGAGTTGTTCAAGTTTAAATTGTTAGATAGTTATGGAGCTGTGAAGAGACTGTTTTGATTTATTACTCAATAAATAGCAGCCTACTAGATTGGTTATTAAATGATGGATATATGTTTCTTTTGTTTAGGTGGTGTTACTATTAGAGTTACGGCTCAAGGTGTTGATAATACGAACAAGTCAGGTAAGCGGGGTTCATATACTAGTTTTGCATAAAACAAATAAAATGAGGTTGACTTTGAGAATAAATGTGTTTATTTTTTTTGAAAAGAGATGATCTGAAAACAACCTCAGATGTTTATTCTGTATATGCATAAATTCTACATAAGAGAAAGTATTTTTCTGTCATGACTGGTGTAGACATGAGCTAGTTTTGTGTACTTTATTTCTGAACTATGTGAAAGAGCGAATAAGGAATTCTAAAAGTTTTGTTATGAACAAATGAGAATGTTTTGTTTATGTTTATCTTGAACATGTGAAATGATTTGAAACTTTTCAGTGTTTTGTTTTGATGTGATGTGTCATCTGAAAACATTGGCATGAAGTTCTGATTCTGTATATGATTGTAATTGGATTTTGGATGAAATCCATTCTGTTTCTGTTAAGGCCCAGCCACGGGTATAATGGTGGTTTATAACCCTACCACGGGGGTGAAACATGGAAAATGGCCCAGCCACGGGTATAATGGTGGTTTATAACCCTACCACGGGGGTGAAACATGGAAAATAGCCCAGCCACGGGTATAATGGTGGTTTATAACCCTACCACGAGGGTTAAACATGGTATTGTCCCGATGTGATATTTAACGATGATAAGATTATAATGTTTCAGTTTAGAAATGCCAACAGATTCTCTTTTTGGAATAAGTATATTTTTCTGAAAAATTTCGCTCTAAAGTTTTTGTACAAGTTTTGTTTTTGCATTCTGAAAGTAAATGTTTTGTTCGGCTTATCAAATGTTATAAATGCTCATGTTTACATGCTAGTATATGCTCTCTGCTTGCTGAGTTGTTGATAACTCACCCCGTTAATCTTCATAATATTTCAGATGACATCGATGGCTCAACTGAAGATCAGTATTAGAGTCTATGGAGAAGATTAACATTGTATTGTTGTCGAGTATCTCATGATATTAGTGTTGGTGTTGGAGGTTAATTATCTTTCTTAAGTTTACTTCAATGGATTTAGACGGTTTATGGAGACTATGTTAATGTTATATAATTTCTAGTTGTTAATTGAGACATGAAGAAGAATTGATTTTATTTGGGTTGTTGGATTGAATATTGGATAAATGAGTTTATTGAATTTATTTAATTGAAGTATTTATGTTCGATTTGAGGTTTGGAAAAATGGATATATTCTTGAATTTGGAAGTACTCTAGCCTTGTTAGAGTTGATTATTAGGTTTTATGAGTTAACTCTCTGGACCCTCGGGGTCGGGGTGTTACAGTAGCAATGGCTTGTCTGTAGACTCACCATTCTTCAACAACACCAGTGATCTTCTAACAGCTTCTCTAGCCAATTCTCTATACTCCTTTAAAGTGCAGTGGCATAAATGGTGTAAGGATGTTTCTGTTGTTTGTGAGGGGTCAAATTCACATCATGAGCAACTAACTTGACTTCCAAGCTGGTTGACCAGGCTGAAATCGGCCAATGGGTTCTCAAATAGACCCATCACAAACTTGACACGCAAAATTCTCTTCACTGCATCATCAATTCCGCTCATAGGAATTCCTTTATTCTTAACCTAGAAGGTTAGACCGTCAATGAATTCTGTAAAGTTGAGTGGAACCATGATGTGGCGCCCACGACCCCCATGTAAGGAGACATGGGAATCGAGATACCGGGAGGATGACAATAGGGTCACACATCCCAACGTTAGTGCCAAGTGTGTGTACACGCAACAGTGTACAAAAACAACGCAGCGGATAATTAATACAACTAAGTACCAGAATTGTTAATACAATTTAAACAATCAGTAAAAAGGTTTAAATATTATACAGTCATCCGAAATAAATATTTTACAAGTCCCAAACCAGAATGCGAGTGATCCAATCACTCCTCGGGCGGAGCCGACTCCTCAGGCTCACCCTCAGCCTCATCTGTATCGAAATCTGCGTTACCATAGAACGGTACCGCATGTAAGTATAAACCAAACAACTACGAGATAAAAATACATTAATGCGACCAACATGCATGCATATGATGAAATATGCATTAAATCCAAAAATACTATTTTTTCCGAAAATAGATATTTTCCAACACACGCAAAAATTCCATTTTTGCCAAAAAGAATACTCCGTCATTTTCTCAGAAAATGACCCAAATCAATAAAACCTCATTTTTCCAGAAAATGAATCACATAAAATCCTTTTAATCAACACACACTATTTTTCTAGAAAACAGCCCATTATTCCATTAACCAATGCACTATGATCTCCCCTAGGGATCATCCGCACGTCCTGGCTTCGTAGCGATGCTCAGTTCCGCGCCCAGCGCGTTCGTGGCCAAGCACCCACTACACAACGAGCGATGCCCAGTTTCGCGCCCAGCGCGTTCGTGGCCAAGCATCCTCTAGTCCCCACCAGCAGAGGGGCCACAGAGTCGGCACGAGACCATCTCATCCGATCCCATCGTCACTCAGCGACAATCCAAGGGACGTCACTCAGTATATTCCGCTCCCGAGTGACTAGAGGAGCTCCACCGAGATAATACCCCATCTCGGCTTGGGGTCGTGATACACACGCACCCAAAATCTTTTAACACATGAAAACTCAGTTTTCATGAAACACATGAACATGAATGCATGTACACGAAAACCCAGTTTCCTTTACAAACATGATCATGCGTGCAATATGCCATGTACATGAACAACACCAAAACCAACAACCAACAATTCACAATGCCAACCAAACACACAACTCCGTCCACAATCCATCCGACTCCTGAACTCCTTGGACTCAGTCCGGCATGTTCAACCAGATCACAATAATATGGGTTAGTGTAAAAATATATTTAAATCACGATAGTTATTTGGAAAAATACTTACAGTGCTATATAATAATTTCCGAAGGATCAGGGTGGTGCAAAAGGTGGTGGCTCAGCAATGAAACAGTGTAAAATACACTGTGGCCGTGGGTCTCAAATACCCACTTTTGAATGAGGACAAACTAAGACCCGAAATTGATAGGGTAGGGCTTAGAGAGGTCGGTGAAGCCAATGGTGGTGGTGGTTTGCCGTGGGTGGCGGCGCAAAGGGGTGGTTTTAGGCCAAAGAGGTCGAAATAGGAGATGGAGATAGATAGGCTTCACCAGTGACGGATCGGAGCTGGGGTTGAGTGCATTGGGTTGCTAGGAGGTCGATGATGAAGTGGTGAAGAAATGGTGGCCGGTGGTGGCGCGACGGCGGCGCTGGAGTGAAGAGAGCGCCGCGACTTGGTGTGGTGCGTGGGGGCTATCGGCAGTGATGGAGGAGTTGGAAACGGAGGGAGGTGGTCGCCGGCCGGTGGGGAACCTGATGGGAGGGGCAGTGTCACCCACGGCGGCGCGATGGCGGTGGGTTGGGTGAGGGAGACGAGGACACACGGGAAGAGAGTGTTAGACCCCCACGTTGAGTTGCCTCTAGAGAGGCCGCACATGCCTTAGTCATGGTGGGAACAAACACCTTGGCTAACCCACAACCATGCCTTGGCTCGTGAGGCGAGGTGCGCAGGGCGCCCAGCATGCATGCATGCCTTGGCCCGCGCACAGGACCACATGGGACGCCTAGCATGAGGGCTAGCGAGGTTAGCCAAGACCAGTCTGCGCACGCAGCAATGCGCCGCGCACGCCCCTGCGCGGGGCCAGACGCGCAGCTCTTGACCGCACGCGCAGCGCACAGCCATACAGACCGCAGCGCGCCGCGCGTGCCTACAAGTTATTGTGCGCAGGCCCATGCGCTTGGCGATAGGCCTCGCGGCCCTTGCGCCCGCCCATGCGGCACAGGGCCTTGCATCACACTGCTAGTCCACCCGATGCGCGCGCGCGCGCATCTGCCTAGCCAGGCAGCATCCCAACGAGGTTAGTGGCATGCCAACCAGCGCACGGCTCCAGCCCGTACCGTGCAAAGAAGGCCAGTGGCATGCCCACCAGGCATGCCATCCAGCGCATGGCCCCACCCCATGCCCTGCAGACTCAACACCTAGGCCACCAACCTAGGCCATGCCGTGCACCACCTTGGCTCACCATCAACAAGCCATGCCGCACCACATGACCATGGACCAGCCGAAGACCACCATGCTGCAACCTAGCCATCATGAGCCATGCATGCCACGTCTAGGCTTGGTCCATGACCACTATCTTGTTATTTATTTAATTTAATTAATTTGATTTAATTATTTATTTTCAAGGGACCTATTGGGGGTTTCCACTTTGTATTGCTTATAAATAGGACATCTTTGATTTGCTTGAGAATCTTTTGGTAAAACTCCTAGAGGGAAGACTATTGTTTGAGAGATCACAAACCGGTGCCATTGCACTTGGGCTTTTTGGGTGAAATCCGTGAATCCCAAAGAGAGAATCACACTTTGCAATTCTTTGAATAAGTGTGATTCATTTATCTTGTTATTTGCAACTTGGTGCAATTCGTGAATCCAAGTTGATTTTATCAATATATGATGTTTATTCATTACTTGTGCAATACGTGAATCAAGTCTTGAGTTATCATTGTTTATGTTTTAATTCATTCAAGTTCATGAGCATTGCTTATGTTCTTGAATGTTCTTCATTTTATTTTTGGTGTTCATCATAAGTTGCTCTTCCAATCCATTCCTTTCATCAAAGTCGACCAACCCTTGTGTTAGTCAACTTACTATAAATTGTTGGCTTCATCTTGTTGCCCTAGCCGAACCTCACTCCCATATTTGAATTCAAGATTCGGCAACCACTTGCCTAATTTGAATTGCCTTAACCGAACATTCCACTTACCAAACTAGGTTCCTATAATCTAGGAACCCTAGTTGACTCAATCAATTCTCCCATACTCAGCCAACTCTTTCCTAATTGAGTCCCTAGATTTTAGGAACAACTTCCTAAAATCTCTCCTTAGCATTGTCGGCCAACCCTAGCCGACCACATACATTCCCATCTTCCATACACTTAACCTAACCCTAGCCGTCCATCATACCACTTCCAAACCCTAAAATTCCATCTTTGAAGTGGCGCCAACCCTAGTTCACTCTAGAGCTGTGCGGCCACACTTATTGAACCCTACGCAACTCCTTGACCCTTACCACCACTCAATACACTCATCCTAGCCTAAACACATAACCTCACCTTATCCAAGTGGTCATCTTGACCACAATTGTTCGAGAACCAAGCAACAGAAGAACAAGGATTTGGTCATCACAAGGCCACCTTTGGCGAGAAGAACATAGTGTTTAGGGACTTGACCGAGGTCCCTAACAGAGAGGGAGAGAAGGGTGTCGCGCGGGGGGGGGGGGGTGGGGGGGAAGGAATGTAGCGGAAAGAAAAGAAAAAAGGAAAGAAAAAGAGAAAAAGAAAAGTGGGAAAAATAAATGAGGTCCAATCCTCACCTCTTGGGTCACAAAAAATGATCCAACGAAGATGATTTTAAAACAACAAATCAATTAAAATAAGTTAAACGCAATGATACAATGAAAATAAAATAATTAAATCCCACAATCAATTAATTTGAAAGAAGAACAATTTAAATGTACAACAATAAATAAATATTAAGAAAACATAACAATTTAATTTTCACAATTTAAAGATCATAAAATAACCCATTTAAAATATCCGATAATTATAAAATAAGAGAATAAATTTTTGAATTATTAAAAATAATCCTTCAGTAAAAATACACTAAAATACGGGGTATTACATATAACCTGCAATATGTCCACGACAAATATTAGAATACCGAACTGCCGAGACATTAATGTGATTATGTGAGTTTGACTAAGCAGTAAGCATAATAGTTCAATGACTAACCATGTCAATGCCAGCCTGAATTCCTATTTGGATAGAATGTGAGTAGTTAGTATGAAATACTGAGGGGATTCTGTCGATAGCTTGCCAATCCGAGAGGACGAAACCTTGAAACAGGCCGTCACAAGATTTATATGTTGCTCCCAGATGCTCTTTTCAATCCGAAAACGATTGACAAACTTAAGGTAAATTCATGAATTTATATCTTACCCGGAAACGGAGAGTGTTCTTTAGGAAGCCAGTGATAAGATCATTGTTAGCATGCATCTTAATCCCATTCAAGCTGGAGTATGAGACCATAATTGTCGCAACACCCTTGATGATGGAATTGTAATAGCCCGGCATGTGTATGGTGAGCAATCCATGTCTGTCTATCTCTGTGTTGTCTCCATTCACACCATTTTTTGTACCACCATCACCCACATAGTGCTTAGCACAACCTGCAACCTTGTATCTGTGCAAAAGAAAACAAGAGCAAGTGGAAGTAACTCTAATTAAATGGTACTTTGGGGTTCACAATTTACAACATATGATAGTTGGAGGGCGCTGAGTGTGTTTTTCCCTAACAAAGGTGAGAGGAGGTGAAATATGGGTTTACTTCAAGGAAATTATCTTCCTTTTCTATAAAAAGACAACAGATTCGGTCAAATGGCTCAAATTACAAGGCATCATCAATGATAGACCATTTTTCTTTTTGAGCTTTGCTACTCATCATCTCTACACATCGCATACTACGCTTTTTTTTTTTAAAAAAAATTTAACTTTTTTTTGGTTTTATTCTTCTTAAACTTTTTGAATTCTTCAACTCATCATCCATATACTATATATTTAGTAAGAGAAAAAAAAGTGTGGTATGTGTGGTATGTAGTGTGTAGAAATGATGAATAGAATTTTTCTTTTCGCAAAAGCCAAAAAATACTCGATTATCCACTTCGTGTATTAATCCCCTTCCCAATAACCCAACACAACCCGTTTCCCCTTCCCCCGGACAAGAAACAAATCCTGAAACACCAACTATATTATGAATTTGAAAGACCAAACAAAGTATATTAAATTATTGGGTCAAATCTCAAACAACAGAAAGATCAGTAGTGGTCCTATTTCAAACTTTTTCTTGTTTCATTTATTTCTCAAGGCTCATCTTTCTTCGTTCTAGCTATTCTTCATGGACATGATTAGAGGAATCCATGGTCCGTACTCCATGACAGTTAATCCTTGACCAACTATATAGTTCCAGACCGTTATAAATCCACCATCACCAAGAAAGCAGATATTAAAACCCCATCCATTTCCATACAAAAGAAGCAATGCCTACCCTTCAAAAGAATAAGAAAAGTTTCTACATTTGGCCTTCCTAATCTACTGTAGGTGGATCGGCACTTACAGAGCTAAGGGTGGATGCTATTACAGACAAAACGTGAAAAGGATTTCGTATTGTTATATGATGTAAGATGGAACAAAGCATAATTATGGACAAGTAACATGATATTCTCATGCATATGACGTGGGAATGCTAATTTAGGATTTAACAAAATTAAGCAGTTGAAATCTACTTATTTAAGATCCAATATCATAATTATCTATTGCATTAAATAAACTAAACAAGTTGATGTTGGTTAAAGCGTACTTTCTTGCCAAGATTCTCACTTTCCAGCAACAAATGGAACACCCTTTCGAGATTTAGTGGGTATGTCCCCTTGTAACCCCGATACAATCTTCGTCATTGCTTGAACAATCTTGGGATCTTCACTGTAGCTTTCATAGCAGCACAGGCAGAAGTATTAAGGATTCACAACTTTGGTTGGAGATTCTATCATCCTGATAGCAAGCAGGCAGAAAACTTGGATATATACCGCTACAGAAGGTGCAAAAACATGTGTGAAGCCTGTAGCTCTATTTTCAAGTGCAGTTGCAGCTCCAATCCTCTTAACAAGTTCAGGGTCTCTGGTCGATCAGAAAGAAGCTTGATCACAGCTGATACATTTTCATTATAAGATTAATGATTAGACAGATATCAATACATCCTCAATCTTCTTGGATTTGTGACATTTTATTCCTTAGACAGACTAAAAGACGGCAGTTAAAATATTAATGTACTGAGGATGTTCTTCTTGCCTGGTAGCGCCAAGTCCAACATTGTGGGGAAAAATTGTTGCCTTGTAGACAAGGCTATTGCCATGAACAGCATCAGTCCCATAAATCATTGGAATTCCAAGTCGTGTCGATAAACAACCCTTTTGGTATTCATTCACCATGTTAATCCAAGTCTCTGCAGAAGCCTCCTTAGATGGAGCACTCCCTCCCCCACTTATGACACTCCCTGCCAAACAAAGTATTTTTCTATTAAATATTGCGCATTACCTACAAATGCGACACTTTCAACTTTCTTTTTCTTCCCTTGAAGTCACACACAGAAAATAAAAATGATAGGTGATTATTACCAATGAAGTACTTCTTCATCACCTCATCTGATACAACACTGCGGTCAATCTGCACCATTTGGCCAAGCTTTTCCTCCAAAGTCATGCTGCTCATTAAATCCTTGATTCGAACATTCAATGGCTGCTTTGGGTCTTTATATTTCATGAATTCTGCTTCTGTGAAGGCTGCCCAAAAACATAAGAGCAGAAGCCCCATAAAGGAAATGGGAGATCCCGCCATTTCTTGTTTGCTAAATGCCTTCATATTGTAACAAGGAAAGTGACACGTCGCGGAGCTTCTTTGAATTTCCCCGATGATAGAATGAAGGAAGGATCAATTTGATAAATCGCGAAAGCACGAGGATGTAATCATCAAATAAAAAGCCCTGAGAGAATTAGAGAAATGATATCCAAAGTATCACATAAAACGCATACTTCACATAGCAGTACTAGCAGTTTCCTCCGTAAGAACCATCACGCTCTCAATTCTACTCATCATCTCTACAATGCTCACCTCATTTTATTTTTTATTTTTTTATTTTTTTATTTTTTTCCTTAACAAGTATGTGATGTATGAATGATGATCAGAATAACTCAATCAGTTTAACAAGAATAATAAAAAAAAATTAAAACAGGTGTGATAATGTGTGAATAATGTGTGGCAAAACCCCTCAATTCTAAGAAGGAAAAATCTCTTTGGGGGCCGGTACGTGCACACAGCACACTGCAACTCCAAAGCCTTATGAGTTTATAAGTGTCTTTACACATCTAGCACACCTCTGGTGCCGAAGTTTTCCATTATGCTTGTGTGTAGCAAAACTCATATTTATTACTAATATAAATTACTAGTACTATATATATATATATTATCTTTTTACATATAAAATATGTATAATTTTTTTATTTAGGTATTTATAATTATATATGTAGTTAGTTTATATTCATTGGAATAGTGTAGCGGCATTTTGAATGATTTGAATAAGAGGTACTTATAGTTAATTACATATTACAGTTATAACTTATTTTTATCTTATTATGAAATATAAAATTAACACATGTATATAAGCAAAATAGAAAAAATATATAATAACAGAGCCACAAACATTTTGCACACAAAAGAAGAAAAGCCATGCATAATCTTTGTCATGTTAGAGAGGGAGAAGGAAGAGAAAGACGAGTTTCAACTTACAGATCAAGAATGAGAGAAAACTCAAATGGGAAGAGATCTAGTAATTGATGACAGGAAGCTGTAGTTTGGAGCAGAAAGTAGGATAGATGTAGTATTTATAAAACCAAAAATAGAAAACGATTTATGTCATAAATGAATCCAGACAAAAGTAAACAATTATCTGAGATTACAACATAAATTAGAGGTAATCATGATCTAATCGCTGATGTATATATATGTGCTTGGGCAAGTAACGGCACCGTTTGTTTGGTACGTTCTTGATCTTGGATTTATATTGCGATTCTGCGAATAAGGCTGGCTTCATGTCCACTCAAATGGATTCAATATTTGGAACAAGAAGGTTCAATTAAGCATAGAAATTCCTAAATAAATTACAAAAGTTGAGTATACGTGACCACGACTAGTCGCGGGTATATAAATAAATTTATTTATTTTTATCAATTTAAGATTCTGGAGTAAGTAGTAATTTTACATGGTATTAAAGTCAAGTTTCCATCCCTGAGCTTGTGTGATTGTGTAGCCAAGTTGTTGATGAGTTAAAAGTATTTCGAGTGGAATCAAATTGTTTTTCATCATGAAAATGGAATAAAGGATAAGATTTGAATAGAATAATCTGAATGCAGATTTACATTTGATTAACTTGGATTTCATATTAATCATTATTTCAGATCTAAAATTTTGAAGAGCTTAAAAAGCTTGTGGTGCAAATCAAAACCCAAATTCTAATATATGATCCAAACAAGAGATTTCAATTTTAAAGACTCAAATCCAAATCCTCCCACTAAATCCATCTATATATCCAAACACTCCATCACATTATTTAATGGCTATATAATGAACTTTTAGTCAAGTGATACTACAAGAAAATCGGTTTTTCCTAGCGTTTGAAATTCGCCGCAATAGGTGATTAAGTCACCGCATATAACTATTCCCAGCGATTTATAAATCGTTGTACGTCCGTTGCATTTCTTTGTTCACTTTTGTTTTAACCCAGCGAATACCAAAAATTGCTGCAAATACATACCACTACGACAAATTTGACTTTTAGGGACGAAATTATATAGAGACGAACTAAATTTCATCTCTAAAAGTAATTTCTTGAGACGAAATTTAAATTTCATCCCAAAAAATTGATGACTTTACAAAACTGTTCAACCGAATAAATATCCGTTCAAACAGGATCTTTTGTGATGAATTAAATCGTCTCAAAAAGTTTTGTCCGTTCGATTGGACAAAACTTCGTTCGAACAGTAAAATCTTGGTGGGGAAGTAATTTATTATGACAGGAAAAGTTCAAAACCATTCGAACGGGAAATTTTGTTCTTCAAACAGAAAAGATTTGGTGGTAAAATCTGGCAGGAAGGTTTCTAGACCGTTTGAACGGAACATATTTAGTTTGAACATATTCAAATACCACATTTATACATTCAAACGTATAATATTAATCTCGATACCTAACTCAAAATATAAAATATATATATCATATTTACGAATTCATAAATTAATTTTATGTAATTAATTTAAAAGTATTTTAATGATTTCTTTTATGTTAAATAAGATTTTTAGTTAAATAAATATTATCAGCCATACACCACATAATATAAATAAATAATTACTCTAGAAAAGATAAAAATATTTAATTTATAAGTAAAGCAAATTATCAAAATACCGTATATATTGTCCATAACTATAACAAAAAAAATATAAATAAAAAATAAAAACTACTGTGATGCGAGGTCTTTGCACACATCCTCGACTGCAGCTAATCGTCTCTCTACCTGTGCCAATCAAGTACTGAGCGTGACCTGAGTTGCATTACTAGCATGAATCTTTGTACATAACTCAGTGATGCTAGCATTAATCTCTGCACGTAACTCAGAGATGCTAGCAGTAATCTTTGTACGTAACTCAGACATGGTAGTATGCATTGCATCGATCACCGCTGATGTGTGTATGCCGGTCTCAGCAGGCAGTATGTCGGCCACCTCCTCTCGAGTAGATGTGCGTAATGCCTCTGCCTATGTAGATGCCTCACCAACCGATACTCTAGAATCTCCCGGCTGTGCATCTCTCTAAATATTAGCCCTGTCAGGAACAGGTCCATGAAAATGAAGTCTCGGGTGTCCCATGCTCCGTGATAGGGTGGTGCTATTAATCGCTCCCATCGGCTCTCGTGCACCCTCGGCAACTTCTGGCACGATCCCGGAATGAAGCAAAAGTCGAGTGATCAGGATCTCGAACGACAGTATATCTATCGTGTAATGTACCAAGCCTTTGATCGGATCCTCTCAAATATATACTCCGCGAGGTCGATTGGAATGCCACGAGCGACCTGTATCATAAATTTCACTCGATCCATGCCAACCAAGGTCTTGTGCTGCTGATGGTCAATATTATTGGCGATTATTAGATTCATGATCTTGAAGAAAGAAGATAAATTTGCCTGCCTAATGCTCTTTGTCCCATCATACACTGGAGCATCTGGACTAACAATCAGGTCTCTTACCTCATGATCAATGAGTGTATCGACCTCATTTGTGTAGACTGATCCCTCGTCTTGAGCGGTCTCTACATCACCTGAAGGATCAGACTCTCTAGGCAGTAGGTTCGGATAAGCATCGACCAACCTAGGACTGAGATATGCAGCGAGTCCATCTGTTGAAAATATAACAGGAGCTCCTCGGACACAGATCCTGTATGCCCCTCCATCACTTGGGCTGGCACCACCAAGCTCTTTATAGAACTCAGCAACGATATCAATATAGGAAATGAGCTCAATTCCTTCTTCTTGCTGATCTAGGATTGGTGTCCACCACGATCATTGAATACTGATGGGAGGGAATGACCCTTCCATATAAAAGTCACAAATCAGATAGTTTTACCTGCCGCTCAAGTAAAACAGTTCGCTCTCGAACTGTTTGGATGGAAGGTTCACCTGATCTGCCACGTTTACGGCCCCTATAAGACATTATTATGAACCTAAAATTTAAAAAATAAAATATATATTCAGCATTAGTGATAAAATCTAATATGAGAAAAGATTCACAAAATTATGTACTAATAGCAATTTAATAAATTAATTGATAGAACACTTTAATAAAATGATGAAAATAATTTAATAAGCTAATATAAAATAATTGGTTCAAACGGAATCTATAGTGGTTGAATGGACATTATAACATGCGAACGGACAAAAATATGGTCGAACGGAAAACATCTTGTTTGGTTCAAACCGTTCGAACGTCAAAAAAGTGTTTGATCAGACAGGTTAAACCCACCGTTCGAATGGAAAACAGATCAAGCTCGCCCATGGCTGAGTCAACTCAGCGGCCATGTAAACACTTAAAAATACATCGATTCGGTGGGTTTCTTTGACAAAACACAAACTACCCTTCATTTCTAAACATCTTACGGTGGATTTGTGGTATTCTACGGTGCTACTGATGGAAAAATATAATTTTTCTAGAGAAAACCAATAAAACGATAAAACTCTAAAAATAAATGGGAAAATAACTTATAAAGAGCATACCTTTACTTTAGGTGGAAGAGTGTTAGAGCTAGGCGGTGATTACGGTGGCAGACGGCGGCGATTGATGGTTGTTCAAACGTTTTTTCTCATTTTCAAATGATTGGGGACGACGGTGTTGAAATGGCTTCACCCGTAGTATCTTATATGTGCATACCCGTTCGAACAATATATTTAACCATTCGAACGGTTTTAAGATACTATTTGAACGGTAGTATTTACCGATCGAACAATATTTGTTTCAAATTTAGTAAAAATGTATATTATAGTATATTATAATTAGTATCTGTTTTAAATGAAATTTATAATACTATAATTTAGTATAATATATATACTATTATAGTAGATTATATATACTGTAATATATATGTAATATTATAGTATATTATACATATATATACTATGATAACTTAAATATATTTTATTATAGTATAATAGTAATATATTATACTATCAAAGTATTATATATGATAATATATATATTATAGTATATAGTACTATATATATGAGTTTATACTTAACTAATATATAGTATACTATATATTCCATTATACTTTACTATGCTATATATGATACTATATAGTATAGAGTATATAGATTACTAATATATATGATCTTACATGTTCCTTTATACTTTAGTATAGTATAATATTGTTGATACTTTATAGTATACTATTATTTAATATGTATAATGATGAAAATAAATATATTTAAACATTAAGGAGATACGTTCGAATTGTATCCATAAATCGTTCGAAGGCTATATTTGCGTTTGAACCTATGAGAAAACTATTCGAACGGTTTATTGCAGTGGTGGGAAAATATCCCGCCAATTAATGACTCGTGGATTACCGTTCGAATGTATTTTTCACCGTTCGAATGGTTTATTGCAGTGGTGAGAAACAGAATGTGTCGTGGAAGGTCGTACATCACTTTCTATTGATACCTAGATTACAACGGTTATTTATGTCACGTTCAACGGCAATGGACATGACATGACACTCATCATCTCGAATCAAGAATGATAATGTTTTGTCACATCTTGCAAACTCTCAAGTTTGGAAGGAATTTGACTTGGAACCCATGGTTTGCTGAAGAACCTCGTAATGCTCAACTTGGGTTAGCAACAGATGGATTTAATCCGTTTGGGAACATGAGTGCTAGTCATAGTGTAATACCCGAGTCCTACTACGTAGGTCCTTACGTCATTTTATTAATTCTTTAAGTTAAATATTTTGAGATAAGAACTTTTATTATTTTATTATTTTATTATTTTATTTTATTTTAAGATGGGTGTTCTTTTATTTTGATGTGGATTATTAAATAATTCAAGGGTATGATTTTTAAGACCTTACAATATTTTCTTTCAAGCCCTCTAATTTTATCTATTCAAGAAAGGCCCAAGTTCTCTCTACCATTAGATGGGTAGGTAAAGGAAATATCTCCCCACATTTAATCTCCATTCATCTCCCTAGCTTATGGGATAAGATTTGATTAAATCCATTGACCTTTTTCTCTCTTGAACCCGTAGCTTCCTAAACAAGCTATTGAATCTCCTTTTTCCATCCCTTGCACGTCGGCTTCCAAGAGAAAGAAACAAATTCTTTTTTTTCTCTTTTGCACCCATCGGCTTCTAGAGCAAGGAAAAGAAGAAAACTCTTCCCGCCCTCACCGTGCGACTACAACCCACTACTCTCTCATTTCCATTTCTCTTCCAATCTCAAGCCAAGCATCCATTTTTCCTTCCTCTCAAGAGGAAAATAGTAAGGTAAGAATACCATCAACCTTCTCCCTTGTGTATTTCGAAACTTAGCCATGGTTTAATCAAGTAGGTTTTTCTTTTGTGGACTATTGATGCTTTGGTTTTGGACTTCTAGCCAAGGGAACCTACCTTCCTCTTCCCCATTTTTCATCTTTTGGGAAGGATTTCCCCAAAGGTAAAAATCCTAACTTGACCCACTCGATTTTAGTTGATTTTGGAGACCGATTGAGTTGTTTTAGCTTGGATCTTAATTTTTAGTTGTCTATGTGTTAATGAACGTTAATGCTCTATTTTTGGCCAAACCGAGTATGTTGAAGCTGATTTGCCATGTATTTTCCTATCATTGAAAATGGTATATTTCTATTTAACTTGGTTAGTCACAAGTTATAAACTAGGATTTTTGGAAAGGCCTTGTATTTGGCCAAGGGCTTATTTAGAAAGTTACTTTTTAGAAACTAGGGTTTCAAGAGTTACTGTAGCAGAATTACTATAGCATGGCACTATTCATTTAGGGGTTTTTTTGGGAGAAAGGGCTTTATTTTGGCTAGGGTTTTAATTAGGTTTGGGTTTAAATACTCTTTTTAGTCTCATTTTGATCTTTTTAATGAAATTTGATAAATTTATTCATTGTGGGTTGAGTTTTACTCCTCTTGTTCTTGATTGAACTTTTGAACTTATCAAAGGTAAATTACAACCTTTGTGGCGTTCCTCCTTGTAATCTGGGTTATTGAGACAAGTTATTCAACGGGTCTAGATTTTAATATAATATAGGTTCTTGAAACGAGTTCTCATTGGGTTTAGATTCTCCATCCATTGACTTGATTTTTGACTTTATTGGGTGAGTTTCCAAATTGATTGTGGGTTCAAGGGATTTCATACCTGCGGGTTCATATCAGATGGCATGATCCTTGAGGCCCTGTGGATAAATCCGGTGGTTCCGAAAGTTCAATGTTGCAAAGTGGTAAGGTGGTTTAAACCGCCGTTGGGATGGTTTAAATTGAACACGGATGGTAGTAGTATTGGTAATACAGGTTCCTATGGCATTGGTGGGGTTATTCGTGTTGATTCAGGTGGGCTTGTCTAGGCTTATGCATCTCATATTGGTTTTGGTTCTAATAACAAAGCGGAGCTCATGGCACTCCTTCATGGGTTGAGAATTTTGCAAATCGTTGAATATCTCAAATGTGATAGTTGAAATGGATTATATGGTGGTTATCTCTTGGTGGCTCAGAGGGAGATGTAGTGTGTGGTATCTTGAGGATTTTCGGGACAAAATTATTGGTTTATCCTGCACAATTCATTGTCGGATCCAGCATATTTTTTGTGAAGGTAATAGGGTGGTGGATTGGTTAGCCAAGGAAGGGGCTTCAGGTATTGAATTGGATTTTTCAAATAATTATAATATGCCTCGGGTTCTTCGAGGCCTAATTCGTTTGGATTCTTTGGGTCTTCCCTCTTTGCGATGTTAGGTCTGGTTTTTTTTGTGGTGGTTTTCTTTTCCTTTTGTTCTAAAGGCTGGTTATAGTTGGTTTTTTTTTTTTTTTTTTTTTTTTTTTTTTTTTTTTTTTTTTTTTTTTTTTGGTTGTGGTCTTTTGGGGTCACCCATGAACCTTGTTTTGTTACCATGGTATTCCTCCACCACAAGTGAGGGTTTTTATTAATAAATATGGGAGGGGGTCACTATTGGACATATGACATTCTGCTCTTTTTTTTTTTTTTTTAAAAAAAAAAAAAGAGAACCCTAGCTTCTCTTAAATATTCTCTCTCTCCTCATCTTGATCCAGATGATCTCCTTCAAATACCATTGAATTTATTTGAGTTTGTATTAATAATTGGAAGCTACTTCATCTAGTATTTCATGTGACAGTTCAAGAACATGAAACTAACCTTAACGATCAAATACTGCATTTCACCAAAAACGTCTGCCCATATAAGAAGACTAGATCACATTAGTTTAATATTAGTATTCTCGAACTTGTACTAAGAATGGACAAACTAAATTAGTGCTGATGACTGGCATTTCAAATATTTTTTTTTATAAAGCTTTGTCACAAGTTAGATGGAATTGCTACATAAACTAAAAGAAGAAAGCCAGTCAATATTCATTGTCGTTTACTTGTCAAGAAAAAAAAGAGCATTCGTATGGAAAGAAACTCGCTATCTATTGCAAAGGCACATGCACGCAGATTAGTAGACCATAATAGAGAAGGATTAGGCACATGGGTGGAATGACATAGAAGGATGTATGGATGCAATTTTGTTAAGATATGTTTTCATCGAAATGACCAGGTACTTTCTAACACACCCTAAACATATTATATTCCGAGCCATATTCATCACAGTCTTTATCTTTTCTTTTTAATATAATGATAGAAGAACAATGATCTCCACGAAAACAAATTTCACAAACTCTAACAAGTTTTAGAAGCATGAATTGATTCTAAAGAAGTGGATTTGACTATGGGTGGTAAAGTGATAAGAGAAATTTAGAAAGTAAATTCAACTCTTGGCATGTTGGTGGTGAAGATGGATAAAGAAAAAAAAAATAGCAACAAAATTTAGGTTAGGTCTGGATAGTGAGTTGAGATAAAAGTTGAAAATTGAATAAAATATTATTAGAATATTATATTTTAATATTATTATTGTTTTCAGATTTGAAACAGTTGAATTGTTTATTATATTTTGTGTGGAAATTTGTAAAAGTTGTAATAATGAGATGAGATGGGTTGAGATTAATTTTCAATCCAAACCGAGTCTTAGTCAAGTGTAGAAGTTACCAATCCAACTTTGAATTGACATCCAAGGAAAATGTAGATTCAATAGGCGTCATAGCTGCTTTAGTAGTATGAGTAAAAAGAAAAGCAAAACAAGAATAGTGTGAAATGTTGCCCAAAAATAATCTCAAGGGTCTAGGTTATGTGTATATATATATATATATATATATAGTTAAAAAAAAAGAGTCAGGGCCCCATGTCCATGAGTGGTCCCTACCCCGAGTTTTATTAGAAAACCCTCACGTGTGGCGGAGGAACACCGTGGTGGCAAAAAATCTCTCAACAACAAAACCTAATTTCTCTCTAACACAAGGAATTCCAAACGATCCATACGAATCAAACCTCGCAAACGGGCTTGTACTACTTCCTAACCAACAAAATCTGTGTTAACTCCATGCGAACCTTCCTTTGCCAAAAAATCTGCTACCATATTTGCTTCTAAAAAAATGTGCCTAAACCGTGCATTAGTCTCATTTGCAAGCTCTTTAATCTCCTCCCAAAAGTCCCAAAGAAACCAAAGTCGACAAATACCGGATGCGATCCAATTCATGACAACTGTTGAATCTGATTCGACTAAAACATCCCGCATCCTTAAACGTTTACATATCCGAAGGCCATCGAGTAAAGCTTGACATTCGGCAATAGTATTATATGCACCATATGAATGCGCAAAACTTGCTATAATCTTGCCATTTGAAATTTGGAACAATGGAAACAATGGATCAAAGCAATTCGGAGAAGTATGTGCATAGTGAAGCATTTTGAAGAAATCAAAATCCCAATATTAATGTTCCCATCAAATCATACCTAGCTGTCAAATTTGACTGAAGAGAAGGAAGAATATAAGTGCAACTTAAGAAATGTACATTATAAGCAAGTATTGTAAACCATCAAAGCATGCCCCCCTCCCTGCCCTTCTCCTTCCCTTCTTTCCCCAAAACTTAAATACAAAAATAAATGAGCAAATAAATAAAAGAGAGATGTAATAAAGACCACGGAGGAGGACGGCGATGGTGCACACACGAAGGAATGCTAGAGTACGCCGCAGGGGGGCAGGAGAAAATTCGAAATGTCTCATTATAGAGACCAAAATACCCATTTTGCATAATTAGATGTCAGGTGTGCGGTCTGGGCGGATGTACAGAAGAACTTTTTTTTTTTTGTTAGAATTTTTGACTTGGCATCAGCACGCGCGCTCCAATTGCCGATGAACTTGAAATACTCCCCATTATCACACCAGGCAAAGTGGCAGTAATTTAAAACAAAAATGAAAAACACGAAGAGGAGAACAAGATGATGAAAGCAAACCCACGACGCAAACACCAGGCTCCATTTTCCCCGCATTTACGCACTCTGCATTGTCGCTGATTGTGGGTGTCATTCTCGTCTCCGTCACCATTTTTCCCCACGTCGCTGCATCTATGTACTCGCCAGAAGTGATCTCACGCCGTATTAAGGCATCTGCCTCCTCTCAATTTGCTGAAGGACTAAGCAGTGCTGCTTCCTCATTTCAGACCCTTTCAGAGCAACACAGCCGCTCTACATATGTGTGCAACAAACCTACGATGGCAGAGGAAGCAGCTATCATATTGTACATGGAAAAGAAATCAAAGTGGATACTTGTAGTTTGCTATAAATACACTGCTGTACTTGGCAGAGGAAGCAGCTGCCACCCCTCGACGTCGTCAGATGTGGTTGGTTGGACCCATTGCTTTAATTTAACAAAAACTATTACATCTTAATGGTGGAAGCATTGATTTTGTTTTAGAAATTATTGAAGTGCTTTTCTTTGTATGCAATAATCCACTACATCGACTCTTCTCGCATTTACGTAGCTCTAAACATCCCGTAATCCTCTCTTTTCTTTCAGACCCTTGCTTGCAAACTTGCTCGTGCTCATGCAGTTGGAGTAGCAAAGCTCTTTTTTTTTTTTTTAAATTTTGACTTGGCATCAGCATGTGTGCTCCATTTACCAGTGAGCTTGAAATACTCCATGCATATTGCTCAAACCTATCGGCTATAAGATAAGACATAAATGGTTCAATCTAACATTCCCTCCAGCTCAACCATCGACACATTCAGTCCAAGGATATGGTGGCCAATTCACAAGAATTAATCGACAAAGAACACATGTACAATTACGGTTTAGTTTGACTGGTTTATAAATTTTTAATTCAATACACATATGATTTTTTCCCTCCCAAACTTTCCTTTCACACTTCAATTCACTTTAATTCAATGCCAATTGCCCGCTTTCAAATTTGCAAATCCATTTGAAATCCTTTCTTCAATTTCCACCATTTGGTTCTCTCACTCGTTCGCTACCTCCATCTCCTACAGGAACAATCAGGTCCAGTGCTTTCTTCCCTTTGGCTTTGGTTCACATCAAGATTTCGTAGCTCATCTGTTGAGGTTTTCTTATTATTTCAAATATTCATCAACATCAAGACCAGGACTACTGACAACTGGAAGGGAGAAGAGGGCATCTTTTATTTCTTGGATCGAAGGGAGCTTACAGAAATCGAAATTCTCAGGTTCAAATAAGATCAGGCTCACAATGGAAGACAAATCCGGTAATTGTGCACCTTGCTTGAATGATAAAAATTCCGTAAAGAACTTTACAGCCCAATTATCACTACAAGAAAAAGCCCCTTTTGCGGCGACACTTAAACGCCGCAAAAAGCCATTTTTTCACCGCAATTAAACTTTACCGACTTGAAAATGTCGCTGCGCGTTGGACACCAATGTCTAGAGGCAAATACTTTTAAGCGGCAAATTTTATAAATCGCCGATAAAAAATTTTATTTCCCGCTATAGAATTTGGCTACAAATGGATAAAAATTTCGATGGGAAAACTTGTTGGAAAGCTGCTCACCCCGTTGCAAATAACTTTTTGTGGCGGCGAATAATCGTCACAAATAAAAACAAATTCACCGGAAAGCATGATAAGTAGCGACCACATCATTCGTTGGCAAAAACTAATTTTGGCCATTTTATGCCTTTGAGATTGAGTTTTACTGGCGACATTAAAGCACCGGAAAAAATTGATATGTTATTTGCGTCAAACAATTTTTTGTCGAAATAGTTTATTGTGGCAATGTTCAGTCCTTTGGAATAAAGTATTTGTGGCGTAACAGAGCCGTTGCAAAATGTTGTGTTTTGTCGGAAAAAAATATTGCATTTTATTTCCGTTGATATACATTTGTTGCTGGAAATAAGCTTTTGCAGCGTTGAGTGTGTGAAAATTTTGTAACTTATTGCAACAGTTCATTGGAAATGTTCAATTTTTGTTGAGATTTGAAAAAAGTAGGATGCTTGTAGGCCATATTAATGCTATTCACGTCAAATATGACCTCAGTTTTATTGCTTTTTTTAAAAAAAGTGTATTTTTACATTTCACATGTCACTGCTTAACCCCATGCAAATCCAGAAAATAATACAATATTATTATCTAGTTGCCTAAAATCAGAGTGACCATCATCAACCATGGAATTTCCAGATATACGGCTTAAATGAAAAATAAAGAGGCAGAGACTGTAAAGGGAACATATATATAACGGACACATAGTGTTTGATGATATATCATGATAATCCCATTTAAATAATTGACTAGGAGTGTAACAGCTTATACATTTTGCATTACCCTATAACTTAAGTACATCATATTCAGAGAATCATTCCTAGAATCCAAACTATCTTGACATGCTAGCATAATTAACCTTATGGGCAGCAGGATAAGCTGGGTTGTTTGATCAGACAGGTTCGTTATCAATCACGCTATGATTGATCAGTCATGCTATGATTGATAAGACTAATTATTTTTCAGCTACCCTCAGTTCCAAGCAGCAGATGAAAACAAGTGAAGAGATACTGCCTGTTATCCCTACAAGATGCAAACCAGGTTCTATTAATCTTAAGTTCAGACCATCAACAAACAACAAAAACCAAACTACAATCTGTAGGATGTTGAGTAATACATATTAATTATAATGCAGTAATAGTTTAATCCAACAACAATCATAAACCACGCATGATGACTGCAAGTTATTACTCAAGGACCAAAGAGATTATGCAAGAAACAAAATATTTGTACAACACACACAAAAATGATACTGCTATGGATTAATAGCATTGTCTATACAAGGATCTAGGAATGAATGTGTATTTAATGATGTAAACACAGATAATGGACATGATGCATCTACACAACCAACCCAATAAATTCAATATCAACTAATATCACAGCAAGACGACTCATTGTCACATCCATTACAATTAAAATGTCCATTGTATAGCTATTGTTATGCAATAAGCTTGAGAATTTGTTTATTACCTGTGAGTAAGTTCCCCATGATTACTGATGGCATCGATATTGCATCCACAACTGATGTACACAAACATTAAGGTAAAAATAATGTTGAAGTTTAGCAGCCACAAAATTATATTTTAAAAACTGTCAAACTACTGTAACTGGTGAGGCACATTACCGCGTTTAATTCACAAATTAATTTCTGAACTATCCACTGCATGTCATTAGCTCCATCCATGGTTTTCCACCATTTAAACACAACATCAACACACCACTTTAACATATGAACATCCAAACTATGGCTTTACTTACGTAATATGTAGCTACTGATGAGAAGTAAACCACTTTAAACTCACAGTGTCCTGCATCAGCCCAGATCCTCCAAAAAATAAACATGGCTTATAACAAAAGCCCAAAACTAATTCTCATTGCCTGCAAAAGCCAATACCCATTACCCCGCACAAAAACAAAATCTTCCAATAAACCCTGCTAGCATATCAATCTCAAAACCAACAAAATACAAAAAACTTCTATCTCTCAACCTAGTGTCCTAAGCATCAGGGAGAGTCTCCCTCACTAGACTTCCCTGGGACTGCCTCTCAGACATATAGGAGTTCATAAACTTGTCATACTCCACTTGTCTCTCCAACAGGGTTCTCACATCTCCCCTCAATTCGTCAAGCTGAGTCTTGTACTGCTCAGCCTCTTTTTGATGTTTTTCAACAGCTTCAACCAAATGTTTATGGTTTTCACGGTCAACAAATTTTGGGCACTCCGGTATTATCATCTCTTCAAGACCTCGTGCATACCCCGATCTATGACCTAGTACGTCCCTAAACACCCCAGCTGATGCCTCTGCAGTTCGGACCTCGGGTTCTAATCAGACAGCTTTCCAACCATTTGTTTCTGCACAAACAAAGTGAGCAACTTATTATAGAGACATGTTGGACAATTCAAAACAAAACTAACTATGACAGTAAAAATATTATTATTATTTTTTATATAACTAAAACTATCCAACTGTTCAGAATAGTATTTTCCAGTAAAAATTCACATAAAGATCTTCTGTGGTGGAGGTCACAAATTCCCCATTTTTCTTAGACCAACGAACTTCTTTGTAGAACTCCACCAAGTTCTCCGTAGTAGGACCCTGCATGCCCATTGAATTGAGTTAGATAATATGCATTTAATAGTGAAAGTAAGTTGAAATAACCAGATTAATTTATTATACAAGGATACCTTCTCTTCCAGTATCCTCACGAAGGACTTTCTTCCAATAGTGTGATTAGTCTTCAGTTTCTTTCTGTTCTCTATATTTTGCATTGATACTTTCTGTACATTCAATGTAAATGAAGTTATACGGTAATAAGGTCTAAGAAATAACCCAAACTAACATATAGGTCTATCACAATCAGATGATGGGACCAATACCTTGAATGCCTCACTTCCCCATCGGCCACATAATTTAACCCAAACCAAGGGCTCCACCAAGCTACACCTATTGGCCAATGCCTCTTCATGAGTTGCATACTCCAAATATTTTTCGTGCAACTGATGATGGAAGGCATTAAACCTTTTACGAAGCTGTTTCCAAACAGTTTTCTGGTGGCTCTTCAAATCCCAATCAAATATGAAATCACCCTATGTTTAAGATCGTAGAATGTTAGGAAATTATGATACATTTATCAAACCAGAAAATTAATATGGGTGATGCTTACCCGCACGCGATCAATTAGCTCATCTTTCTCAGCCTCGGGGACATCACTCCATCAAGCATAATTCATGTCCCCATGATGCTTCAATATCCATGTCACCCTAGTGGTAAACATGGTTGCATTTTCACAGCAAGGTGTTGTGTGCCCATCATTTATTTTCAGAGGGATTTTCCCATGCTTACGCTGCTTATCAAACTCCATACACTTTGCGGGTCCACGTCCACATTTCTTTGGGGGCACCACTAAGGGTACATGCACTAAGCCAGCATTTACCTCTGTATGAGGAATACTTGATGTTATAAGGAGAGAACAAGACATAACCAGATCTATAAATTAATTAACAAAAGTATAACAATCAGTATTTATGTGCATACCAACTTACCATTGTCATTCCTATTTGGTACTACATGTGGATTCTCAGCCACTATTGGTACTACATGTGGATTCTCAGCCACTACTGGATTGTCAAAACAAGTGTTCGATACTCTATCTGGTGGTTGCGTTGAGTCATCCGATAGAGTATCACTGTGATCATCTCTAAGGGTCCATGAATTAAGTTTTGGACCTTGTGGTGGTTGTATAATAGTAGCAGCCCGAACACGTTTACTACTTGCACCTCGCCCACTCCCTCTACCTCTTGCACTTGGAGCCATCTTTTGATAGTTGTTGATTTGTTGATTGTGATATATCGAGAAATAGTAAGTATAGATTAAACCCACTTTACGAGTTATTTACGAGAAATAATACGAGAAATAGTAAGATAGTGATAATACAAGTTATTTACGATATTATTACCAATCTCTGTCAAAAGATTACACACTATGTTATAATTTCTCTATGTTATAAATATTATAGTGTAAAATTTTTTTCCACAAATAACCATAAGAAATGTCTAAACCTATAGTACTGCCAAAAAATATTATCAACTGCTTCCATCTATGTAACTATAATGCAAAATCCTGAATATAATTGGTATAAAATTCTTTGGATACACCATATTGGTCTAGAAATCATCAAGTTGTTGGATCTTAGGTAGAAAATATTTTCTACCTAACTTTGGTAATGGCAACCTTTAACACTGGTCAGAATAGTATGTAGAGAAGTTACCTCAGTTGTAGTCCAGGACCTCAGCAACCACTAACCTCCACTACAAGAAAACTTTGCATTAACCTTCTAATCCATACAAAGCCACCAAAAACTGCTCCACCTCTCAAGCTTTCCACTGAAAGGTTATGATCACTCAAGTTCCAACATTTTCAAATAGCAGAAGAAACTGTGAAAATGCTTTAGAATATCCATCTATCTACGTACATTTCATGTATGGTGAAGGTCAAAATTTGGGTGGAAAACAAGGGTTGCTGAAGACTTAGAAGACTTATTATTTGAACAAAAAACTTCCAGAAAACTTTAGCTTGCATGTTGATAACAAGTTAGGGTAATAATATCCATAACTTTAGGCCTTCAACATCTAGAAGCTAAAGAATTTGTGTGGAAAACAAGGGTTGCTGAAGACTTAGAAGACTTAAAAATTTGAACATAAAAACTTCCAGAAAACTTTAGCTTGCATGTTGATAACAAGTTAGGGTTGGGATGTCCATACCTTTAGGCCTTCAACATCTAGAAGCACCCGAGTTCATCATGAAGGCAGTAGATTGTTCTATACTCTGACAAGGTTGGTAGAATGATCTTGAGCCTTAGCTTCTGAAAGTTGGAACCTTTAATGACAGCTATCTCGAAGATATTTTCAGAAGAAGAAACTTTTGATAAGAGGCTGAAGGAACCAGCTGCAACTTGCTTAAGCACATCTATGACTAAATGAAAGTGACTGGCCTGCATATACTCCTGTTTTGTGTACTTTGCTGTCAAGAAAGATTTTTTATTTGGGTTAATTTTCACTTTTACCCCTTATTTTCCCTCCAGGGTGCCAATATCTCCTGCCCATCATAAATTGCTAAGTTTTATTCCATCAGACTTAATTTTGTGCAATGTTACCAAATCTTAAATCATTTCCAATTTATACCTGGTACATTAAACCTTTCCCAAATTTTATTAAAATATATTTGTAATTGAAGGAACCTCAATTAAATTAAATATTCTTGAACCAGGTTCCAGAACTTGTTCTCACAAAAAGATTGTATTTCTTGAACCAAGTTATAAGATGCACGAAGACCATATCAATTTGGGGCTTTTTTTTTAATTGATTATAATTGTAGGATATTAGCATACCAATAATTTAGCTGTCCATGGCCAGATTATTAGTAATTGAAATATATGGAGAAATAACCTGCTAATTTAGTTTCAAATTATTAACTCTCAAGATGTCCCTTAGGTAGCCACATAATTAACAAGATGGGGGTTAGTGTATTATTCTTAATTCTCATTGATTGTTTTCCCCCCAAGCCCCAAATGAAGTGGTTAATCAATGTATGATGGCATGCATCCGGGAATTGAGCTTAACCACAAAGATTTCTGCAGCACTTGGCTACATAACTAGAAGGTGGTTTTTTTATCAGAACCACAAATTCATGGATTATATAACTTGCTCTCACGAGCTACGTAGAAGCAAAACAGAACGACAAATAATTCTTGCAGTAATGCTAAACCTAACATCAACTTCCTCCAACTTGCCAAAACTTGGAAAAAAACCTGTAGAAACAAAAGAAATCCATGCAACAACATTAGAGAACATAGTAGCATTGAAGCCATACCCAAAATACTATAAGGTTGAGAAATATAACCAATATTACTCAATCCCATAGGCAACACCTCCACTCAAGGGTGTCGACTTTGGTTATTACCCTAAAGAATAACATACCATGTTTTCAGACAGTACTTGGCAACGAATAAAATGAATGCCATAACAAAACCACTACATTAAAGATCCTGAGTGTGATCTTCAAGCCGAGGGAAGTAGCATATACCTGAGAAAAAGAATATTATTTCCCATAGAAAACATAATCAAACTTAACTTTGATATGTAATAAAATCACCTTACATTGATTGGGCATGTTAGATGGTCTAGTCTAACAACAAATCTTCATCGGTCGATAGATCCTCATCATCAGAATCCTCATTATCGCAATCTATATCCTCTGATCCATCACAACCACTCTATAGGTCATAGTCATTTATAAAGGCCATTTCTGTAGTTTGCTCATTAATGTTTTCCATCACCGCTAAGTCATCAATCGGGCTTGGTTCTAGCTCACTCCTATGTAGTGGAGTTGCCACACCAACATCAGCACATTCGATAGAAGTGTAAAGGTGAGATGACTCATCCTCTTGATAGGCATCAGTGTCACTTGTTTCTTGATCATGCTCTACAGAAAAAGGACTAGGTGGAATGTCATATACATTTTGGTCTACATACTTTTGCACAACGTACCAACTACCTTTCACCCTTGGATCTTTGATGTAAAAACACTGTGAAACTTGGCCTGCCAATACAAAAGGTTCGTCTGCATATCATGTTCGATCCATATTGACACTAATAATATGGTTATCTACATGTATTCCTCTTCTAGGATCACCAACGTCAAACCACTCACATTTGAATAAATAGACACGACGCCATCCCATGTAGCGTAACTCTACAACATCTACCAAAATGCCATAAAAGTCTACATTGCTAGACTGATGTTCACCAGTTACCAACACACCGTAATTTTGAGTTCGACGACATTGTGATCGCTCCTTTGTGTGGAACCTTTTGCCGTTTATTACGCAAGTAGCATATGATGCAACACATGGGTCAGGACCGCATGCTATAGCATATAGGTCAGCAGAGATAGCACTAGGGCCCATTCTACGCTGCACTTGAACCTGGCAAGCCAAGTAAACAACAAACCAACATATTACTATGTTGGCTAAATAAAACAATTCACTAGTTTATGGGTTGCTCATATGCCAATATAACCTATATGTTTCTTCAACCATCTTGGAAACTGTTGTTAGTGAGTCCGATCGATAGAATTTGGGTGCTTTTCCTTACATGTGTTGTAGTGCTCACTACATAGAGAAAGAAAGAACTATTATTATGCTATTTGTGCCTAGCAAGAATAGCTAATAAAAGCTATTCCCAGCTAGCCATAATGAGTTCATAGGAAACATTATTAGTAATCGGACAACATAAGGAATTAAGCCATACTCTAGGTAGGTTGTAATCTCAGTACAGTTGTTGAGGATGTACCAGCGTGCTGACTTGAACAATTTATCATCTAATTGAAGTTGAGTTGAAATACCCAAATGATGAAATTTCTGCGTGAAAACTGAGAACCCGTCTCGGCCCTCAACGTCTAGTAACCCATCAATGTTTCAGTCTTCCCGATTGAACCTCGTCTCAATATCATGGAGATACATCGAGCAAAATGTTAAGCATTCTACATGAATATACGCTTCCGCTATTGATCCTTCCGAGCGAGCTTTATTCTTCACATACCGTTTGAACTTGCCAAGGTACCTCTCAAAAGGGTACATCCACCTATATTGAACTGGGCCCCCAAGCAAAGCCTCACGAGGTAAATGAACTGCTAGGTGGACCATAACATCGAAGAACGAAGGGGGGAAAATCATCTCCAACTTGCATAGAATGTTGACGATGTAGCTGTCAAGCTGCTTCAATAGGTTCCGATCAAGTGTTCGCGCACATAATTTGCACAATGAGAAATATTGGCAGCGAACCCATCAAGAAATTTCATAGCCGACAACCACTCACAAAAACTTTTCCTCTCATCTCCATGTAATGCGAAGGTGGCATGTGGCATTGTACATCGGTCACCATCGTGTATCAAATGTAATTTTTTTCTTATACCCAAGTTGGAGAGGTCACGACGTGCATTGATATTATCTTTACTTTTTCCAGGAATGTTCATCAACGTGCCCAAGATGCTGTCGCAAATGTTTTTCTCGATATGCATAACGTCTATATTATGTCGAAACTTAAGTGTGGATCAATATGGCAAATTGAAGAAAATGCTCTTTTTTTTCCAATTCAACTCTTCAAGAGTGCGTTTGCGCTTCTTTGAGCACTTCCCAAACGACACATGTCCAATACAAGTTAGTTGACCGAGTAACTCTAGTCCCGTTAACAAAGTTGGAGGTGTGCGGTGATCTTCTTTACCATTGAAAATGCTTTTTTTTTTTCCTCCATGTGTGATCCAATGGTAAGAATCGACGATGCCCCATATATGTATGCTTTCTGCCATAGGTCAACCACATGGAATCTGTGCCTAGATTGCATGACGGACATGCTAATTTCCCTATTGTTGACCAGCCGGAGAGGTTACCATATGCAAGGAAGTCATTGATTGTCCACAATAGAGCAGCATGTAGCATAAATGTTTCTTCACTAAAGGCATCATATGTCGCAACCCCATTTTCCCAAAGATTACTCAATTCATCTACCAACGGCTACAAGTACACATCTATTTCATTCCCCGGTGATTTTGGCCCAGGAATAATGAGTGATGTCATAAAGAATGCCTCTTTCATGCATAACCACAGCGGCAAGTTATATGGAACGAGGATCACTGGCCATATACTGTAAGGTTTAGCCATATTATTGAAAGGGTTAAAACCATCACTTGCTAGACCCAATCGTACATTGCGAGCATTCTCAGCAAACCACTTATGTTCTTCATCAAATGTTATCCAAGCCTCTGAATCAGCAGGATGCCGCATATTAATGCCATCATGTGCTCACTGCTCTTTATGCCATCTCATGTCAGCTGCCGTCTTTGATGACATATATAGTCGTTGCAACCTCGGCTTCAACGGGAAATGTCGTAAGACCTTTTGAGGAATTGGGCGAGTTTTGTGTGTTGATTCCATCCAACTATATGCATTACATTTAGGGCACTCATTTAGCTCAGAATTTTGCTTCCAATATAAAATACAGTCATTAAGACATGCATGGATTTTTGAGTAACTAAACCCCAAACCCCGTTCCATTGATCGCGACTCTTCGTGTGAGTGTGGCAAGACAGCATTAGGAAATGCTGACCTCAACAACTTAAGCAGCATGTCAAATGACTTTATTGACCAACCCCCGATCGTTTTAATGTGTAGCAACTTTACGATGAACGAGAGCTGTGAAAAGTTTTTACAACCATCAAATAGTGGTCGTCGGGCATCATTTAAAAGTTTCTCATATGCTGAGGTTTGTGTAGGTCCAGGGATCGGAGGGGCTTGGTGTTCATGAGGAGTTGTAGTATTGCCTGATGCCACATCAATGAACGTGCCTGCCATAAAGTCACGCAACATCTCGTCCATGTCATCAATATATTCTTCTTGATGACTTACCTCCACACTGTCATCAGAATCGTTGAGAGTTTCAAATGGATCCTCATCCCATGAAATATCCAGTTGGTGTGGTTGGGATTAATCCCTGTAATGAACAAGTGGGTTTCCACCTCACTTATAGGTAACCAAATATTATTAGAACATATACGACATGGACACCGAATGTAACCACTTTCCATAGCATGGTTTTCTGCCTGTGTAAGGAACTGCTTAACCCCTTCAGCATATTGATTTGATTTAAGTCTATCACACAAATTCATCCAACTCTTGTCCATCTTCAAAATAGGAATTTAAGAAATTAGCTTGTAGTTCGCATGTACATGTTTTACAGGGAGATATGTAGGGAAGTAGCATGTGAGGAAAAAGATTGATCTACTAGTTACGAAAAAACTTTATGATTTGCATTGCCGAAATATTTTAATATGCATGAAGATAATCTCAAAGACCCCCTTCGACTGTGAAGGGGCAGGCCAAGTACATGAATAAGTGAGAAAGACAAAAGCCCAAAACATGCCTCATCAACCAACCATATTATTCATTGCTAATTACTAACTTTCATACTAATATCACTTATAGTGAATATTTTCAATTGTTATACATAAACTAAAAAAATAGGAAATACAAATATTCGTTATGATGATCTAAACCAGTCACTAGCTACCAGTAATAAACATGGCTTTACACTCCAAGAATTTCAAGGGGTATCTACATAGCTGAACTCATATATAGCAAAAAATATAATTTCAACTACACATGCCAGATCTAGACAATTCAACTAAAATCTGCCAAAATAAGTATAATAGCAGTTGCACAAAGTGAGGACATCCATTACTTAGATATATTATATGGTTCAAATAAAGGTTAATATTGTAATTAATGCAGCCCATCAAGCTGCGATTATTAGTGAAAAAGCGTGGCATTAATCATGATAAATTTCATAGGCAGGGAGTTTAGGACATGGAGTGTATCAAACCAGCAAAAAGACACCGCACAACTATTCAATGAATATGAAAGCAATTATCCAACTTGTTTACATTAACGTAAGTTAATAAGATGCAGCCCCAATGATCGGAAGAGAACCGACCTTCTGCATCTATATATATAATCTGTTTCTTAAATAATATGTATGCCTTTAAGGCAAAGTAGAACCACAAATAATTAAGTCAACAGACCATGAGTTGTATATATGGCATTGATATATGTTATTTGAGAAAACTTCCTGTGGGGTTGCCTCACTCACCCAATTGCATAAGCAAACAACAGGTTGACTAGGACAAGTACAACTAATTAACATGGCAATATTTGAGCTGAAATATCTAGAAGGGTTCGCACCACTTCTAGATATTTCAACTCATCCAGTTATATCAAAACTCACGTCAAATAAGTACTGCTTGATTTACACTTTTCCTGGAGGGACGTATAAGTTTGAGAATTTAATTATTTGTGTTTCGTATAGGTACCTACAACATTAAAAGGAAAAAACATGAGTTCCATTAGTTCAAAAGAATATAATATTATAGATACTAAGGCAGGCAAAAAGAACAGGATTTAAAATTAAAAACTGGTAGACTTAATGATGATATGTAATAAATTCTGTGTTTCCTCTCTTCTAGTATTGTTGTTGGAAGGAAAAACCAGGAAATATACAAAATAATCAGTTTCTAACATATATGTATGAGAATTTTAACACACTATAGCAATTTATAATTCGATGTACGGCATGATCGAGTATATAATACATGAGTGATCCCCTTATGGCTTATGGATAACAAAAAGGTTTGAAAAGCTCTATTATCCATTCCAGAATTTCTTGCCACATACACATTTATAGTGACTGAAAGGTGGTGGGTACTAATTCTAATAATTTCACTCTCTGATCTTTAATTTCATTCCTAAGCTTTAATTTGTTGTCGGATTATTAAGGTGTCTTACTAATTAAATAGGAAGAAAATTATATATCAAGAGATGAGTACTTATGAAGAGTTCATCATGTGGTCTTAGTTGCTTCAATAGATTCCAAGTCTTCATTTTACTTAATGAATTATCCTTGATAATTAAAAGAATATATATATATATCTTTATTTATATACAAAAACTTGGCCCGCAAAGATAATTTTAAAAAACTACTTTTCAAGTTGATGGGCTTAAATATAGTATGACGTTAAACCACGTCAATTTATAAGAGATTATTTTGTAGTTCCTTTTGGCTAAATTCAGCTAGCCTTTTATCGTTTTATACGAATAATTCCTGCTTGCATATAATTAGACTCCAATCCAATTAACAACATTTGATCCTAATCTAGTAAATAATACTTTTAAAAATTAATCCTAAAGTTGAGGGTTATAATATCTTCAACAATCATAGATACAAGATGAAGAAAACTGCCAGCATTTCCCAATGCCCCTTCTATACAACTCATTGGTGATCCTCAAATTCTTCCTTTCTCTTCCTATAGTAGTGTTTAAAAAAATTGAGATTACATACATATATGCATCTATATATATGCAAACGGCCTCTTTTTGAAGACTTTAACATGATAGGTAAAATTATTCGAACCCAGATTTGAATATTGGTTTTAACTATATTTACTTATAAAATTTATTGAAAGACTTTGTAGGTTTTAAATAATAGATCAAAAGGGTTTGAAATAATAGAAGTAATTCATAAGTACTGGTCATGGGGGATTTTAAATTTATTAGGAGTTTCTATTTTCAATTTAAGAGTTTAAAAAATTGGTTCAACGTACACGTGAAATATTTAATGTTCAAATTGAAAGATCTCTAGTCCTACATGTTAAATGATATCACTTATTCTAAGATTTAACTTTTTGTGCTATATCCTTATAAACACATGCACTAATTAAAGCCATAGTCTAGCTAAATCCCATCTACAGTAACTCCTAGGAGGTGACTAATAAGTGGAAAGTCAAATGGATAAAGGAAAGATCAGAATTTGGATTAGGTCAATGAGATGGAAGTCCAACAACTTTGATGAAAGTATAATTTTTTTTTATAGATATGTGTGTGTGTGTGTGTGTGTGTGTGTTTGTGTGTGAAGAGCAATGAGGTAGAACACGTAGGAGTTGGGGGCTGTTGATCGAGGGGTGCATGCAAGCCACATAAATTAATTGGTGAGGAATACAATCTCTTTGCGTTGGCAAGAAGCAAGACAATAAGACCAGGGCTTTTGCTAGCTGCAGGGGTCCATATATATATGTCTCTTACATGTATGGACTATATATATATATATAGGTGCGTGCAGTCCTCGATGAAAACATAACATTTGTATGCGTTATGTACGTGGTGCATCTTTTCGTATGTAAAATGGTATATATGTGTCACAACCCTATCCCAGGAAGGACGGGATCCTAACTTACATGCCTTTTCTTTCTTTTTCATCATTTTTTTTTTCTAAAAACATGTGATCGGCATGGACATGATACTCGTGCATTCTAAATTTTTTCATTTAATAAAACGAAACACCTAATTGAGATTCTATTTGAACATTCATCCATAAGGGACTCCCAGAGTCCATCCCAAAATATACATAACATAACCTATCATTCGTAACATAACTGTCCTTGTTAGGGAAGGTCCTAAGCGTGCCTTTTCTTGTAAAAATGAAAGAGGTGAGAGTTAAAGTTTTACAAGTGGGAAAGGTTTGTGGGTGTCATTTGGGGTGAGGAGAAAAATTGTGTGATTGTAATAATTTTTCACATAGTGTATTTTCTTCTCTGGGTCTGGTGGTTTTTCTCCTGTTTTTGGGAGTTTCCACGTAAATTCTTGTGTTGTTATTATTTCTCTGGTTTTCTTCATATTTCACTAAAAAGTGGATCCTGGGGATGAATTTGGTAGGTCCAAATTCCTAACAAGTGGTATCAGAGCCACTAGGTTCTTTTTGGTGGGTGGAGTTTTGGTGTGGTAGTGTGGATACGTACAGTCTAAAGAGATTCTGTCTAGGAGATTGGTATTTAAGTGATCCAGTGTGACCCTCCAATCTTTCCTGAGAACCTTGAAGTTCTGTCTAGGAAAGAATAATCTTTCCTGAGAACTTACTTAGTGAGTAGTATTCATTTCTACGGTAAAAATTCATCGAAGCAATGTCAAGAAGTAAGGCTTCAAATTCTATCAGATATGAGGTGGAGAAATTTGATGGGAGAATCAATTTTGGCTTGTGGCAAATTCAAGTCAAGGATGTTTTGATTCAATCAGGATTACACAAGGCGTTGAAGGGCAGACCAACCCCTGAAGTCAGCAGTGATACTAGCGTGACTAATGAAACAAAGAGCAGATCTGTAATGAGCGATGAAGATTGGGAGGATCTGAATTTGAGAGCAGCAAGCGCGATACGTCTGTGCCTGGCCAAGAATGTTCTTGCAAATGTGCATGGAATATCTACAGCGAAGGAACTCTGGGAAAAGCTCGAAGAGTTATATCAGACGAAAGGCGTCTCAAATCGGGTGTACCTGAAGGAGCAGTTTCATACACTGCATATGAGTGAAGGTACAACTATTTCAGATCATTTAAGTGTTCTCAATGACATTGTCTCTGAGTTAGAATCAATTGGAGTTAAAATTGATGATGAGGATCAAGCCTTGAGACTCATCTGGTCTCTTCCACCTTCCTATGAACATATGAAACCTATTTTGATACATGAGAATGAGAAAATAATTTTTTAAGAGGTTACCAGTAAACTATTTTCTGAAGAGAGAAGACTCGGTGGTGGAAGAAATGGTCCACCTGGAAACTTAGCATTGGTAGTAGCTGGTAATGGGAAGAAGAAGAAGTTCATGAAGATGAAAGTAGTCTGCTGGGGGTGTGGACAATCTGGGCACGTTAAGAAAAATGGTCCAAGAGCAGGAGCAGGTTCGGCAAGTAGCTCCAAGTCAGTAAATGGAGATACTGGTAATGAAACTAACGTTGTGTCTCTCTCCATGGCAGACGATGTCTGTTAAAGAGACATGTACATCCTCATGGCATACCGCTAATTCTCAAAGTTGCCATGATAGAGGATGTGTTAATGTTAGTAGGTCCACAAGTTTGCACACAGGCATTGGTTTGACATTAATGCAGGGTGTGTGGTGGAAATTCATGTCAATGGCTGATGAACTTCCAGGAAAGCCAAACGTGGAAGTTGCACCATAATTTTTCAGCAAAATTATTTTCGACATGGGCTGAAATTGAAATGCTTGGAATTGGTTTATTCTGAGTGGGTATGCTTTTATGGTGGAGCATGATAGCAGAAGTTATAAAGATCTTCATTGCGGTGAAGCATGGCTGTGAGATTATCCAAAGTTGCAAGATGGAGATTGTTGGGTTTGCTCCTTTGGAGTCCCACACCGGTGGGTAAAAAGTAAGGAGCAAGCCTCAAGGTCTATAAATAGAGTGCTTGGCCTCTTAGTTAATTACACCAAATCATAAGCTTAATTAGTAACTTGTGACTCTAAGAAAAGTCATCTATTAGCCTTTTCTTGTAAAAATGAAAGAGGTGAGAGTTAAAGTTTTACTAGTGGGAAAACTTTGTGGGTGTCATTTGGGATGAGGAGAAAAATTGTGATTGTAATAATTTTTCACATAGTGTATTTTCTTCTTTGGGTTTGGTGGTTTTTCTCCTGTTTTTGAGAGTTTCCGCGTAAATTCTTGTGTTGTTATTATTTCTCTGATTTTCTTCATATTTCACCAAAAAGTGGATTTTGGAGGTGAATTTGGTAGGTCCAAATTCCTAACATTTGCCTCTCTCTGCAGTAATGTCTTGCTCCCCAGCCTTTTCATCATTACCTGGACGTTTAAAACATTTAACACAAAATGAGTCGAATACTCAGTAACTAGTACACCATGCAGTAAACATACTAGGCATCTATTCTTTTTTTTTTTTAAACATGCATACATAAACATTTTCGCTATTCTTGACAATGCTTTCATGCATAACAGTTTAAGGAATAAACCATACTTTCATGCATAAATATTCTTGGGAAGTAAACCATACTTTCATGCATAAACATGCTTTTCATGCTTTTCATCTTTTCACTTTCATAAGCCATTGCACACTGTTACGTCCCTCGTGCTAGGGTTAGCGGCCCTGTGGCCAATGGATTCACCTGTGGCCACGGGTTGGAATCCCATTCCGTTAGGGTGTAGCACTGGGTGCATTACCAGATACTACTACCCGGCATTGCCATCTGCCCATCCATTCATTGGGTACCCCTTTTCATTCATTCTTGTGGCCGTTACGTATTTTCATATAATAAAACGTTCATTCATTCAGTCCTTTCTTTCATTCATTCATAGCAGTCCTTTCAGTACTTTCTTTTCAGTCATTTTCATTTAACAATTCGTTCATGGGAAAACTTCATTTAAAGTATAAACTTAAACATCATCTTTTCATTTAACAGTACATTCATGAAGAAACATTATTTTAAAAGCATGAGCTTAAACATCATTTTTCATGGCATCCATAAAACATCAGTTCATAGGAACATTTAACGTCAGTTTATAGGGACATTTAATGTCAGTTCATCGGGACATTTTAAAACACTTTCCTCACGTCATTTAAAAGCATAAGTTCATAGGGGCATTTTAAAACTCATTTAAAGCATCACTTGAAGCATAAGACATGAGACATTCATTTCCTTTCCTTTGCAATCAAAACATTTTCATTATCTTTCTTACTTCAATGCACATGCATTTTTATGAACAAGATACATTTTCATGCTATACTACATATAGGAATAATCAATAAGTTTATTGAGAGAGCATGTATAGAAACCTCATGACTTAGAACCTACGTGCATGCATTACGTTATACATATACACACAATTATAATCGATAGGGTGCTTAACAGGGGCTATCAAGAAAGGGTTTGTACATACTATATTCATTTACCATTTTCTTTAGAAGAACATTTGCAATAAGAGAGAGAGAGACATTCTTTTATAAAGAGAACTTAGTGTAAGAAGCATGGTCATAGCTACTTACCTCTACGCTCCTCGATACTTCAATCATCAATATAGGTCATATTCCAATAAATATCATAAGCATGTTAATACTCATATAATATTCTTTAGCCCTCCCTTTAAAAAGAGAAAGCCACGATATTACAATCTAACGTCCCTTCTATGCTTAACATTAACCCAAATGACTACTCATCACCTCGACTTACAAAAGAAATAACTTAAATATTAAGACATGCTAGCTGTCCATAGAAAGGTTATTTTAAAAGCTTATATGAAAAATAGCTAAGAATTCATAGGCTTCAAGCAAGGTCTCTTTGGTTCAAGCTCACTTTGAGTTATGGACACTAGGAAATAAAATCTGGAATTCTCGACAATGGGCTTTAAAATAGATTTAGGTATATCAAGTAGGCTAACAAGCTTAGAAAACATGCATTTTAATCAACTTGCAGTCCCTTATTATAAAAAGGTTAGCTTATCAACATTTTGGACTCTCGGGTTAGGTAGAATTTAACAAACGAGGGACAACATAAGTGGGCTACTTTTACATCAAGACATGGCATGGCATGGGTTAGGGGTACTTGGACAGCTTTGCATATCATAATATACCAAGCACAATTAATCTCTTATATCTAAACTAACTAAGCTATAACTTATTCATGTAAGCAATATATTAATTAATTTAGATAAAACCTTTCATTCAAATTAAAGTAGCATAAAGTATGGCAAGGTCACCCATTAAGAAACTTTAAAACCTTTAAATACTTAACTTATGATTTACTCACTTAATACCTTTCAAAAGCAAGATATAAAATTATAGGACCAAGTAAAACCTTTAAACCAAACCTCTAGCTTCCTAAAAATAGATTACCAACCAATCTCAACACAAGACACATAATACCAACATATATAATTTAAAATCATTTTAATCATCACTTATGATTAAACCAAATTAAATAACATAGTATTTTCGAAATATAGGAATATACATAGCAAAACAACTATAATATTATTCGGTTTGGGCTAAAAACAGGGCATACATATTTATTTGCAATATAGGAATTTAACTACACCAAAACACAAGCTAAAACAACTTAATAAGCTTCCAAAATTACATTAAAATAAATAAGTCAAATTAGGATTTTTACCTTAAACTCTTAGCCTCTTTCAAGAGGTAAGATAGAGGACCAAATAGTGGTAAACCCGTGGGGATGAAGAGCAACAATATCACTCTTTTAAACCCCAAAACCGAAACATCATGGGTAAGAAAATAGTGAAATTCGAAACCCACAAGTAAATCACACTAGGGAATAAACCAAAAGTTTATTACCTTCAATATTTCACCACTTAGAAGATGAAATCAAGCTTTATTTCCAAGCTTTGAGGCAAATTTGAAAATGAATATGGAGAAAGTATACTCGTATGGCTTGGAGAGGATGAGAGAAAAATATTTTTCTTTGTCCCTTGCTATGGAGTCACAAGGTTTGAAGGTGATGAGATGAACTTGTTTTCTTGAAAATGGAAAGAGAAGAGGAAGGAAATAGGTGAAGGTTAGCTATGGCTTGCTTGGAGAGGAAGATGAAGTTTTCCATTTTCCTTGGGTGTAGATCGACGGGTAAGTGGGAAGAAAGGAAATTGATTTTCAACTCTTACCTTTTTGTGTTGTTTTGGACGATAGGTGTGAGGTAAAGTCAATTCAATAGCTATTATGGTCAAAGGCTTAATGGCTTTCCTTAGAAGCCTAATACGGGTGAAAGGGTGGGGGAAACTTTTGCCTTAGTCAAAGCTTATCATACAAGCTTGGGAGGAGAACATGAAAGACTTTTCTTTGTCTTTATTTGTTGCTTCCTACGGGTGAAATGGATGAAGGCTTTATTTGCTTGGTCAAAGCTTATCATCTAAGTTTGAAAGATGGATGGTGGAGATCAATTCACCTCAAGAATGATTTTCACCTATCAATCCAATAGTAGAGATTAATTGGGTCATTTTCTAAATAATTAAAATTAAAGGACTTAAGAGAAATATTTCAAAGTCTTAAAAATAATACCCTTGATTTATTTTAATAAATCATATTTTAAAATAAAACATACTCATCTTAAAATAAAATAGTTAGAAGTAATAAAAATATCTTTATTTCAAAATATTTAACTTAAAGAATTAATAAAAATGACGTAAGCACCTACGTAGTAAGATTCGGGTATTACAATATGTCATCCACGCATTTACGGGGTGTGTGATTCTTATGTGAAAATTATCATCTAAAATGTGAAACAGGGGTGTGGTTTGCCTTCACATCAGTGAAAAAACTTTCAAATATACTCAGTGTTCTGCATCGACTGTGACATACAAAAAACTGTGTCTATCATTATTAAACAACTTAAATCCATGGGCTGCAGTCACATGTCAGAATAGGAAAAAGGTTAGTCAGTACTGTAAATTATAATTCGTTGAATATATCACTGCAATTTACTTCTGTCAAACACAAGATGCTATGAGATATTATTAACCACAAGGAATAGTTGATACAAAAGCAGATCACACTCAAATTCAAACCATGTTGCCTGCCCCTTGAGCATAGAATTTGATATATTATGGCCCCGCGTTTGAAGTTCATAGAACTGATAAACATTATATAAGAAAAATTAGATAGGATGAATGCATTCCCAACAATTCTTCCCAAAACACTGTAAATTCTTTCCAAAAATTGAGGTTTATGCTTAAAGCTTAAAAATCCAAAAATGGAGGATAGATATCTCTATAATTTGATGGTAGAGAGTTTAGGGGAAAACAAATACCTTGATTCACATGCAAATCTTCGAACTTGTCATCAATGACTTACAAGTGGAGGTCTGGATGTTCGATAGCTTATATATGTCGGGTCCTTGTACATTAAAATCAAAAAAAAAAAAAAAGGTAAATTCATTCATATAAAATCGAAGAAAACTTTGATAGATTGATGAGCTACCCGCGCATGATGCATGAGATAAACCGCCTGGTGTAGACAGAAAATCTTAACCCAGATTTTTCCAACTGCACCATTGAAAATGCGAAATAGAGTCATGAGAAACTTACAGTTGATTTGGAGATCTTGCCTCATAACGGTAACAAAATTCAGTCATGGTGGTGGGGGGAAATCGCGAACTGCAGAAGATGAGGTAGGGTTTAGATAGAGAAAGGGGATCAAAGGAGAAAATGCCCAAAACGCCGCAGATCAAAGGAGAAAATGCCCAAAATGTCAAAAGTTCTTCTAGTTGTTATTGCGGCGACAAAATATTATCGCCGTATTAGCAGTATCCCGACGGAAAGTATTCGACGAAATAAACGATTACTAGTTGCAGCGAAGAAATCGTCGCAAAAGAACAAAAAATCGCCATAACAAGTAAACCGACCACTCCCACTTTAATTTGCTGTAAAATCTAACGGCGACATTTATTCCGTTGCAAAAAACTACTAATTTCAGCGTTTTCTTTTGCAGCATTCCACATATCGCCGCAATAACTACTATTCCTTGTAGTGTATGGATGTCTTCCGGGGAAGAAAGACTACGGCCATCTCTGAGTGACATTTTATGAACCACCGTATAATTATGACTCTTAAAGGCACGGAAAAATTTTGCATTCGCCTCACCATTCTTTAACCAGTCTTGTTTACAATGTTGGGCCAAACGGGTGGTTTCCCTTTGTTGCCATAAATTTAGTTCCAAACGCGAGGTCAACAGGTCAATCTCAACATCTTCAGAAAAAGCAGTTTGTAAAGTGGCCTCTAAGGCTTCTATACGTGCCTCTAACAAATTAATATTCTCCTCAGTTCTACCAAAGGAGGATTTATTCCAAGCACTCAAACAACCCTTTGTCTTTTTCAGCTTTCTTGCCAATCTATTAAGACCCTTATCATTTATATCATCTTCAGCCCAAGCTTTGTTAACACATTCTAAAAAAGAGTCATGAGTTACCACATTTGTTGGAATTTAAAAGAGGGGAAGCCATAAGGGGCCCAAGCCTTCTCCATCCATATGATCATAGGAGTATGATCAGAGTTTGTACGAGGCAAGTACTGCATATGAGCATGAGAAAAATTCAAAAGAGCATTCGAATTTAAAAAGGTTCTGTCTAACCTTGCCCAACTTCGGGATCTTCCAGACTGTCCATTGCACCAAGAGAGAGGATTTCCACTAGAATCCATTTCCGATAGACCGCAAGAATCAATGAACCCGTTGAAATCTTCCATAGCTAAACGAGCCCTGGGCCTTCGATCCTCCCCTTCTTTCAGTGTCATCCCGAATGATGTTGAAATCTCCAGTGATCATCCAGAAAGAGCCACTCGGAATATTCTTTGGCAAATTTGCCCATAACTCCCTGCGTTCTTGCTGCGTGCAACGTGCATAGACAAAAGAGATATACATGCTTTTACTAGCTTCCACATACTCCACTGTAACATGCTGCGGGCCACTGAATATTACTTTGACATTGGCAGCTTCCTTCCATAACAACCATAATTTTCCGCTTTCTGATTCATTAGACATACCATTCAGAAATCGAACTGATCTTTGAAGTCTCCACATTCTGCTGTCTGGCAAAAAAGGCTCCGCAATAGCAATAAGATCAGGTTGGAACTTGCGGATCAATTTGCACAACCGCATTTTAGAGTACCCAGCCCTCTTAAATTCCAATAAAAGATAGGCCGCATCATAAATCAAGCTTAAGAGGTCTGCTTCGGGACCTTGTAGAACTTCTCATTTTCTTATCAGTTCCTTTCATCTTTGGAATTCTTCTCATTGTCCGACACATAGGTCTTTTCTTTACTGAGATGTTCCCTCTGCTCCTCCGCGTCATTTTCAGACCCTGTGTGAAAAGAGATTCTGTTTTCATCCTCTGTATCCTTTCCAGCAGAAGAGACGTCTATAGTGATACCAGTGTCTGCCTGCATATTATTTCCGTCCCCCTCTGACAGAACATTACCACCAGAAGCCTCCACTACATTGTCCACTGTCATTACTGTCTCATGCATAGTCACCAGGGTAGCTAACGTATTAGGCATAGCTAAAGTATTTTTCTCTAACAAACATATCATGCTCAGGGTCCATGCCAAACTCACTAACGTGGGATGTACCTACCTGGTGAACAATAATAGGCAGTTGCAAGTCTTCAATCTCTAGGCTAAGGCTACACTCCTCCGACCCTTCCACCACAAAAGGAAAATTCGTGCCCTCCTCAACCGAGTTAGGTTTCTTTTTATGGGACCTATCATCCGTTCCTCTCATTTCTGGGTCTTCCTCCATCTCCTCGATAATTATGAATTGTTCATGAAAAAGTGGGTCCAGCTGTTCTTTCCCTTCCTCACTTGCCTCATTTGTAGAATCCTCAACCTCCTGCACCGTAACTTTATCATTTTCAAAAATCCCAACCTCATCTTTTTTCTCCTTCCTCACCCATCGTCTGCCATCCTTAGTACCCTTCAGGTTAGTTATCCCATCTTGGTTGTTCAGCCATCTACATTTTTTGATGTTATGCCCTTGCACCTGACAGTGTCGACAATACGCCGGTAGAGTTTCATATATCACTATTTGTAATCTACTTCCAGGTTGATGAGGCATTCCAATCCAAACAGATTCAATCGGGTCTTTTGCAGCATTCATCTCAATACAAACACGCGCACCATCTGTACGAGTTACACAACGGGTGCAGTTATCCCGACGAACATATTTTCCAAGCGGCATAGTTATATTTTGAAGAAATGACTCATGATAGTAGTTCGGTGGAAGTTCTGGCAGCAATATCCAAACGGGAACCATCGGAGATTCTTTTTCTTCAGAATAGTCAGGGGACCAATGAAAAGCACGGTAAGGAATACCATTAACCTCACAGGTTTCCCTAGAAAAAGCCTTCTTGAAATCCACTTCGTTTGAAAACCTAATAAAAACAGATCTAGGTTTAGGCATAGCCGAAACCACAGGCTGAGAATCCAAGCCCCATCTACTCCGAATGAAGAAACATCAAGGGAGGGACGCTGGCGTAAAAACTTTAAAACCAAGGAGAACATAAAAGGAGATGCAGAGAGAGCAATCTCCTCCTTCGTGAAACTGACATACACTTCACCGTCTAGAGTTTTGGGGGGACGCAGGGGGACCACAACCTCAGGGAGAGGCTCTGGCGATTGCGCCACCATATCGGCAAAGGACCTACGACCATTTGTTGCCGAGGGGTCCAGAAGCCCCCCATCAGCGGGCAGCATGCTCGAACCCCAGCTCCCTATGGAAGAGAGGAAAAATCGCCCAAAACAGAGCAATGATAAAATCGCATGAGCGGTTCTCGCACTCGTTCGCTGCCTCCATCTCCTACAGGAACAATCAGGTCCGGCGCTTTCTTCCCTTTGGCTTCGGTTCACATCAAGGTTTGGTAGCTCATCTGTCGAGGTTTTCTTATTATTTCAAATTTTCATCGACAGCTTTTTATCTGATTCATGATTCAAACGGAGCATTTTTTGTTGAAAGTTAATTTTATTTTATTTATATGCAGCATATCATCGCATTTTATTTATACTTAGTTTTTCTTTATTTCACATCTGATTGAAATACACCGAGTCTCAAGAGATAGAGATTTCGGAAGTGAAGAATGCAGATTCTTCGCAATGCATGCGAGTCGCAATTAACATCCAGCCTTTGATTACGTCTGAGCTCCTACTCGGCTGTACGGATTGCATTTCGGTCGTTCCCAACGAACTTCAGGTACCTAAATTTTCATTTTAGTTAGTTCTATGTTTTGAAGGGTTAACATTGTATAGACTGTAAATTTTTACTGTATATCCTCTTTACGAAAGAAATGCGGGTCATTATTATCCAAAAAAAAAAATACATTGTATGGACTATAAACTTTCGGTTTCAATTTTCGGGTGGATGAAATGTGTATAATTGAATCTTTTTTTCTATAATTACAAGTTTTGTACAGTTAATTTAAGTGTAATTATACACTTACATTTCTCTTACTACTACTTTATTATCCACCTATTTTTTTTTCCTTTTTATATTTGAATCTGGACTAAAAATCCGAAACATGACTTTTTTGTATAATCTTAAAGAAAATAAACTTAATCAACCAACATAATCATGTAATTTAATTAATAAAAATTAATATTCTTTTGCTCTTTGGGTAAATTTTTATAAAATTGAATTTATTTTTAATTAAATTCCATGATTAAGTTGGCTGATTGAATTTATTTATTTTTAGATTATGCAAGAAGGTCATGTTTTTGGATTTTTAATCCATATTCAAATAGCAAAAGATAAAAAAAAATAGCTAGGTATTAAACTAATAATAAATAAGATGTAAAGATATCATTACCCTTAATTTAGGTCCCGTTTAGATTCAAAAATTGAGATGGTTTTAGATGAGTTAAATAAAATATTGTTAGAATATTATTATTGTTTTGGAATTTGAAAAAGTTGAATTGTGTATTATATTTTGTTTGAGAATTTGGAAAAATTGTAATGGTAAGATGAGATGAGTTAAGGTGAGTTTCCAATCTAAACCAGAGCTTAATATTGAGTTACCATATAACTCATTATAACAAATCAATTTAAAAATTAACATTTTATTAGGATGTTGAAATGTTGCTTTGATTTGTAAATGTCGTTGGGTGTTCAAATAGGTGCAAATCGGGTCCCATTCATTCACCTATGATTATGTTTATGGCGGCATAGGCTCGCCTTGTTCTGCTCTCTATGATGATTGTGTTGCTCCTCTTGTTGATGCGCTATTCCATAGATACAATGCCACAGTTCTTGCATATGGCCAAGTTTAACTTCTATATATCTAGCATTTTTGGCCTTCTGTTCCTTTTGTTTGGTTAAAGAGTCGCAACACTTGTTCATTTTTCGTTACACCTCGATATACATATTGACTTTATTTTGTTTGTTATTTAAGACGGGGTCTGGGAAAACGTACACGATGGGGACTAACTATACAGGGGAAGAAAGGAATGGTGGAATTATACCTAAAGCAATGGAAAGTATATTCCGAAGGGTTGAGGCGATGAAAGATTCCACGAAATTTTTTTATCAAAGTATCATTCATTAAGGTAGCAGATGATTTTCGTCAGTTTATTAAAATGACTTCCCCTTGGACATCAACCAACCAAAATCATCTGCTACCTCAATGAATGATACTTTGATAAAAAATTTCGTGGAATCTTTCATCGCCTCAACGCTTCGGAATATACTTTCCATTGCTTTAGGTATAATTCCACCATTACTTTCTTCCCCTGTATAGTTAGTCCCCATCGTGTACATTTTCCCAGATCCCATCTTAAATAACAAACAAAATAATAAAGTCAATATGTATATCGAGGTGTAACGAAAAATGAATGAGTGCTGCGACTCTTTAACCAAACAAAAGGAACAAAAGGCCAAAAATGCTAGATATATAGAAGTTAAACCTGGCCATATGCAAGAATTGTGACATTGTATCCATGGAATAGCGCATCAACAAGAGGAGCAACACAATCATTATAGAGAGCAGAACAAGGCGAGCCCATGCCGCCATAAACATAATCATAGGTGAATGAATGGGACCCGATTTGCACCTATTTGAACACCCAACGACATTTACAAATCAAAGCAACATTTCAACATTCTAATAAAATGTTAATTTTTAAACTGATGAGTTATAATGAGCTATTTGGTAACTCAATATTAAGCCCTGATTTAGATTGGAAATTCACTTCAACTCATCTTATCATTATAATTTTTCCAAATTCTCATACAAAATATAATAAACAATTCAACGTTTTCAAATTCCCAAAACAATAATAATATTCTAACAATATTTTATATAACTCATCTAAAACCATCTCAATTCATCTTTGAATCCAAACGGGACCTAAATTAAGGGTAACGATATCCTTACATCTCATTTATTATTACTTTAATACTTAGCTATTTTTTTTTTATCTTTTGCTATTTGAATATGGATTAAAAATCCAAAAACATGATCTTCTTGCATAATCTAAAAGAAAATAAATTCAATCAACCAACTTAATCATGGAATTTAATTAAAAATAAATTCAATTTTATAAAAATTGACCCAAAGAGCAAAAGAATGTTAATTTTTATCAAATAAATTACATGATTATGTTGGTTGATTAAGTTTATTTTCTTTAAGATTATACAAGAAAGTCATGTTTCGGATTTTTAGTCCAGATTCAAATATAAAAAGGAAAAAAAAAAGGTGGATAATAAAGCAGTAGTAAGAGAAATGTAAGGGTATAATTACACTTAAATTAACGGTACACAACTTGTAATTATAGAAAAAAAGATTCAATTATACACATTTCATCCACCCGAAAATTGAAATCGAAAGTTTATAGTCCATATAATGTTGTTTTTTTTTTTTTTTTTTTGTTTTAATAACGGGCCGCATTTTATTCATAAAGAGGACATACAATGAAAATTTACAGTCAATACAATGTTAACCCTTCAAAACATACAACTAACTAAAATGAAAATTTAGGTACCCAAGGTTCGTTGGGAACGACGGAAATGCAATCCGTATAGCCGAGTAGGAGCTCGGACGTAATCAAAGGCTGGATGTTAACTGCGACTCGCATGCATTGCGAACAATCTGCATTCTTCACTTCCGAAATCTCCATCTCTTGAGACTCGGTGTATTTCAATCAGATGTCAAATAAAGAAAAACTAAGTATACATAGAATGCGATGATATGCTGCATATAAATAAAATAAAATTAAGTTTCAACAAAAAATGCTCCGTTTGAATCATGAATCAGATAAAAAGTTGTTGATGAAAATTTGAAATAATAAGAAAACCTCGACAGATGAGCTACCAAACCTTGATGTGAACCAAAGCCAAATGGAAGAAAGCACCGGACCCGATTGTTCCTGAGGGAGATGGAAGCAGATAACAAGTGCGAAAACCGGATGGTGGAAATTGAAGAAAGGGATTTCAAATGGATCTGCGAATTTGAAAGTGGGTGATTGGCATTGAATTGAAGTGTGAAAGGAAAGTTTGGGAGGAAAAAAATTGTATGTATATTGAAGTAAAAATTTAGGCGTGTAAAAACACGGGCAAACCGAACCGGAATTGTTCGTGTGTTCTTTGTCGGCTAATTCTTGCGAATTGGCCACATATCCTGGGGCTGAATGTGTTGGTGGTTGTGCTGTAGGCAATGCTAGGTTCAACTGTTTATATCTTGTCTTTAATTAAATCTACGTCTTCATGTTAGTTTAACATTTTGAGATAAATATCAATTTTACACAATAAATATTATAAGGTTTACTATATATATATATATATAATATATATATATATACAAAAACTCCCTTTATTTGATTTTTCAAAAAACTCGAATGTTCTAAGGTCCATGAAGAAGGAATGCAACCCTGTTGCTGCTACAAAAGGCTACTCTGTCAACACTGCAACAGAGGGATATGCAGCCACCATGCTACAAAAGCTGGACCAGCAGCCACTATGATAAAGCATGAGGAACCTGCAACATGCCTTTGGTGCCAGGATGATCGTGCTGCTGCTCTACCATTTATGTACATTTTGCAGATTTGATTGTATACTAGAAATAGAAACTTAGTTGTCTTTCTTCCTCTTTCCTTAATCTTTGTACCCATATGGTTTGTGCAATAAAAAAAGGGACAGTGTGTAATGCAAAACATCAATTAATGAAAAGTGTCAAACATTTTTGGCCTCAGTTGCTCTCTCGATTTCCTCTGATTTCCATTCTCATTTTCTCTTCTCTCAAGGTGCAATTCTGACAATTTTTGTTATATAAATAGAATTCTGCTACATGTCACCACATGGCACATGGCTTGTCACTTGCCTAAAAATTCAAAAATCAGTTGAGAATTAAAATTTTAACTCACTATTTTTAAGAAATAAACAATATAATAGTAAAAAAATCAAATAAAGGTGGCACAATCGTGATAGAGCTGTGCATTCAAATCTGGATCTCGCTTTTTAAAAGTGGGCGGGTATCTACAAGGATTAATCCGGTCAAAATCCGGACGGATATCCAGATTTGGGTCGAGTTTTACGAGAAAAAAAATACAAATAATGTTGAGAAAATACATGCAAGAACAAAATACAAGCCAATGGCATATATTTAATATTTTCTTCACCAAAGCTATTTTGTTGCAGTGATGCCTCCCTTTGGTTATGACTAATCCCTTTGAAAAGAACATACGCGAAATATTTTCCTTTGAAGCCAATGTGGACCTGTGAGCAGAAATTCAAATATCTTTCAATCCCCAAAATGAATAGAAAAACTAAGGAAGAAATGCAAGAAGTTTACTGCATTAAAGATGAACCATCCAAAGCTCATGCCACTTTTAGTCCTGCGAGAGAAATAAAAGAGAGACTGCATGCATACACAGTAAACCCATAGTGTCATATTTTCACTCTAATTATTATGGAAATTTTGGAATAGGAAATAGTATGCATTTATAATTTAAGCTAAGGCAGATACAAGTAGTTAAAGCCAAAACACAAGTGCTGCAGGCTAATTTTGTGACCATCACCCCCTTTCCTTGCAAATTATTCTCAACATCAATTAGACTCCATTTCCCAGCTGCCAACTTTTCTCAGCCTTCTTAAATTTCCAGTACTTTCTCTTATCTAGCAAGAATTTCTAACTTTTAAATTGAAACTCGTTTTCTTCTGGAACATTTTCTACTGTATCTTACCATATGCATCAAAGGCTTAGGTTGATCGTATTTCGTATTCGTCAGTAGTATATCCGCATAACTATGGTTTCATTCCCCACACATTGTGTGAAGACAATGAGCCATTGGATGTTTTCGTTCTAATGCAGGTACTTTTTTAGTGTTCCTATTTATGTATTCAATCGAAAATTCTCATTTCTTAGTTCTTTGAGTGTTGTAGAAACAAATCTCACTGTCATATTTTCTAGATAATTCTGATATTGTTAAATTTTCGACCTATTTCTTATTGAGTATACAAAAGAATAATTTATTGTAGAAAGTTTCAATGTTTACCTATATTCCATTTCCAGAGATCCCTGAATACAAACTGTAAATTCCTGGTTTTTTCATATATTGAGACACAAAGTGCACATTGCTCTTCATTTCTTCTTTTTTCACTTTTTCTCCAAGTGATTGCAGTAGTATACACTTCTCCCAACCTGACCTTTTTACACATTTCACTGATACCTTATACTTCACATCCTGGAACTGCACGAGAGTAAAAAGTTAGATTATATACATCGTTGATTTCATTTTTAATCTAGTTGGACAAAGACATGCATTTATGGAAACAAATGTCACATGGTCTCTTCGTTTAAGATATTACCTTGATTTATATTGGTAGGACAGGTTCACTATTTATTTGCTTCCACCTGAATTAATCTGGTTCATCTTCATGATCAGGCTCAGATTGTCATTTTTCACCATCTTCTGGTTACAAGAGTGAAGACATATTAGTCTGATGCTAGTCTTCCAAATTAGTGGCTATCTTATCGTTCAAGTGATAAATAAAACCAATGCAATGCTAGAGTTCAAGCCAGTTAATGTCCTATATAGATAGTTTTGCTCTACCCTTTTTTTTCCTGAATATCTATTCAAGAAAAATGCTTGCTGATTGAACACTAAGAATGTGTTTGTTGTGTGTGTGTGTGTGTGTGTGAGAGAGAGAGAGAGAGAGAGAGAGAGAGAGAGAGATGGTTTACAGATGTGCACTTTTTTTGCTGCAAATGATAGCTAGATTTTTTAAAAAATGTTAAAAAATCTAAAACTAGAAAATAAAAATAACATGGTTTGCATAGGTGAAGCCATTCGGAAAAAAATGTAGCATTGGAACTTGAGTTCCTTGGGACTTGAGTTCTGGTTGTTTTGTATTGTGCAAGTGGCCAAAGTTGATTCATTCTAACAGTTCTGTGGAATGGAACTTCTAGTTCTAGTGACTGCTGCTAGTTGTTGTTGAGACTTGATTTTAATATGATCAATTACTCCTATTGTCTCAATATATGAGGATCAACTTTATTGGTATCTTAGTAGGATCAATTACACAAGATCAGCAGTGACTGTGTAAGGCATTCACTGCTCAACCCTTTTTCCTAGCTAGGCCTGCAATGTTAATTTGGTTCTCAAATTATCTCCTTAGCAACAATGACTATTCACTTGGCAAGAAATGAGATGACATGTATTTTATGGATGTAGGTTCTTAACCAACAACTCATTAAGTGGGAAAGTACCTCAGTGGGTATTGGATAGCAAGAAGAACTTGTGAGTTTACTTTAAGCTGAGTATCTTCATTTCATTTGGCTGTGAAATTTGGAAAAAAACTGGTGATTTCTTGCTGCTGTTACTTTTTTTTTTTAATAGAATTTTTCTGGGTTGTGAGATTGTGAGAATCATTTGATAAATTGTGACATTTTATTCGATTTTCATTCACAGCAGTTGCCATTGCTTATCTCAGCAGCTTGATTTGGATTCAACAGATTCATTGTGGTTAGTATCAACAATTGTATAATCACTTCAATTTATCTCTCATTATTGCTAGGATAACAATTGGAACCATGTGATTCGATCTGTACTGGTTTTATTAATATTGCCAAATTGGCCTGATTAATTACTTCTGTATCATCATTGTTTATTTTCCAATTTCAGTAACCTACAGCTGAAAATATAATATAATTTGCAATTTACAGTCCATATATGGGGCAATAATATGTTATTAACTGACAAATATCTTACTTAGGATCACATTGGGGTACTCTCATTGTATCTCACTTAGAACATGTATCATAGGGCAGTTGTGATCACTTTGATATGCAACACTAATTGCATACATTACCTTCCAATGTAGATGTTGGAGGAAATGGGAGCACATGGATGTGTACATGTACTGCCAAAGGGTTCCCTAAGTTAACTTATGAAAATCTTGATTCCAACTTTGTTACAGCTTGCCAATGCACTCTAAGTATACCAACTTTGTTACATAAATAGAATTCTGCTACATGTCACCACATGGCACATGGCTTGTCACTTGCCTAAAATTTCAAAAATCAGTTGAGAATTAAAAATTAAAAATCACTAGTTTTAAGAAATAAGCAATATAATAGTTAAAAAAATCAAATAAAGGTGGCACAATCTTGATAGAGCTGTGCATTCAAATCTGGATCTCGCTTTTTAAAAGCGGGCTGGTATCGATTGAACTGGACAAAACCCGGACGGATATCCAGATTTGGGCCGAGTGTTACAAGGAAAAAAATATAAATAATGTTGAGAAAATACTTGCAAGAACAAAATACAAGCCAATGGCATATATTTAATATTTTCTTCACCAAAGATATTTTGTTGCGGTGATGCCTCCCTTTGGTTATGACTAATCCCTTTGAAAAGAACATACGCGAAAGATTTTCCTTTGAAGCCAATGTGGACCTGTGAGCAGAAATTAAAATATCTTTCAATCCTCAAAATGAATAGAAAAACTAAGGAAGAAATGCAAGAGTTTACTGCATTAAAGATGAACCATCCAAAGCTCATGCCACTTTCAGTCCTGCAAGAGAAATAAAAGAGAGACTTCAAGCATACTCAATAAACCAAGAAGAGAATTGTGGGCCATCCTCTCTGTCCTATCTGCAGCATGGAGGAAGAAGACAGTCCATGCTATTTGGAGATGTGAGTCTGCTAGAGACGTGTGGAGTCAGTGCTCAAAAAGTTATAGAAATGCTATCTCCCATATATGTCTATGTTGCAGCGATTTGAAGCCTTATTAAAGTCTATGGATAACCAAATCATTCAAGAGTTTGCTGTTGTGGCCAGAAAGATATGATGGAGAAGGAACAACTTCATTTTTAAGGAAGTTTTTGCTCATCCTAATGCTCTTGTAAAGGAGTCAAGAGGCATTCTTGACTTGCTTAATGAGGAGGACTCCAGTCAGAGTCTCAAAGCCAGTAATGTTTGCACCTCTTCTGAGGTTTGGCAGGCACCTCCCTCAAGCTAGTTCAGGCTGAATTGGGACAGTCTAGTAGATAAGGTTCGAGGTGTCATTGGAGTGGGAGTGGTAGTAAGGGACAGAGCAGGCCAGGTCATTGCTACTATGAGGACCAAGAAAAATCTATTCCCTAATCCATTGCTTGCAGAGGCTTATGGAGCCCTTAAAATAGTGCAATTTGGTCTGGAGCTGGTCTAACACAGGTGATTATTGAAGGGGATTCATTACAAGTCGTCAATGCTCCCAAAAGGAACAATGAAGGCTGAAATAGTGCTAGTATGCATGTATGTGAAGCAAAACAGTTACTTAAAAACTTTGTTAAGTGGGAGGTTTCTCATGTTAGGAGAAATGACAATTATATGGCTCACTTGTTAGCAAAAGATGCTATTTCCACCTATGATCACGTTGTAATTCTGGAGGATTTTCCTTCTTGTATCTCTTTGGTTGAATAGAATGGAAACAAGTTACTTCCTTCAAAAAAAAAAAAGAAAACCTTGAGCAATGCATGTCACCCTTGGGTTCTAATATATTATGGAAAATGCTACTTTGACACCTAAATTTGATACTTCATTTTGACACCTCCTTCATTTTAATTTTTTTTACTTCATGGTTAAGGAAGTAACTATTAACGTATTGATATTTTTTTTTATATTTTTTAAAAATGTTTTAAAATGATAAAAAAATATATGAATAAAAAAATTAAAAAATAAAAAGGCTAATTTCACCTAGCGGTCACATGGAGCGGTGCAGCAGAGTAGCACCGCCCATATATTATATATAGATTACAAGGGTACCGGCCGCACCCTCTTCTTTTTCTTTTTATTTTTTTGGTTTTTTAAATTTTATGTTTTGAAATTGTGTTTTCTAAATTAGATTTTTAACTTCATATTTTCCAATTCATTTTGACTTTTTTGAATGTCTACACTATGGGTATATCTAAAAATTATGCATCATGATAAATGATGTATCAAATAAATGAGCTAGTTGAGTTAACATGCTACTTATACGGGTTGATTAAAAAAATGACCCGATTAATAATTGCATTAATCAGTTAATGTTAAATTGTCTCAAGTCAACATAAGTTCGATCTTAACTTTTTAATTTCATGTTGTATATGTCTCAAGTTCATGAAACGTGTAAAAAATTATCAGCCTTGCATCAATGATGTTATAGGGTTGTTACACTTAGACTTGGTTTAGATAGTGAGTTGAGATGAGATGAGAAGAGATAAAATGAAAGTTGAAGTTGAATAAAATATTATTAGAAAAAGAATTACTAAAAAAATAGAGTATTTCATAGTAGTTCGAATCTTACTTAAATGCCAACGAAAAATGCCAATTAATACGTACGTAGAACAATTAACCTTTGCAACTTATGGACTGGCTTGAGATTGAGGTACAAAATTATTGTCTTGGGTGCACAAATAGTTCTTGGTTTATACTCCTTTATCTTCTGATTCTCTATTTCTGGGTTGTCAACCTATCACTTTGCTCATTTCTCAATAAAAGCCCTCCATTAGATTTTTCTTATGTCACCTAGTGAACGAAACTCTCTTGCATAGGCCTGCAACTTGACCAAACTGCACAGTGTCTGAGCCCGATCCCACCCGACCCACAGGGTTGTGTATGTAATACCCCGTATTTTAGTATATTTTTTTTAGTATAGGATTATTTTTTTAATTAATTTAAATATTATTTTTCTTATTTTAAAATTTATCGAATTTCTTGTTAGATTTATTTTATAATTTTTAAGTTGTAAAATTTACTTTGACGTGTTTTCTTGATATTTATTATTGTTTAATTTTAAATTACTCTTTGCTTTAATGAATAATTTTATTGTTGAACTTTAATTATTATTAATTTATTTTTATTTTTTACTTTTTTTCCCCCCCACGCACGTCACTACCCATGCACGTCTTTCTCTTTTCAATCTTTAGGGATTTCTTATCATCCTTATAAAGATACACTTTCATCTTATACCTTGGAGAATTGCCCTATGCCGTCACTGCAACCAGTCCTTCCACCGTAAACGGCCATCACCTAGGCTCAAAGCCTTATTGTGCGCCACCACCTCCTTCACGGTCTCAGCTGCTGCCACCAGCATCCACCCAATCAACAACAAACCGAGCACACCTCCTCCTTTCCACAACCCAGCTGTGGAGGGTGAACCCTTGCAGAAACCATAAGTCAAGTCACCGTGTGATAGCCGCACCGCCCAGCTCGTTGGCAAACTGTGAACCCCACGTAGCCCCGCCGCTGCCTTTACGTTACGACCCCCTTAGCGCCGTCCCTGCACCACCACCGTTGCACCCCTTCTCAGCCACCATGGTACAACTCCCACTGCCTAGCCACCCTGCCTCCTCCATGGTCAAACAAACACCGGGGAAACCTCTGTTTTGGTCCCCGAAAATAGAGCAAATTTCTTTTCTGCTTGCAGCTGTTCGACACAAACCAGCCGAGCGACGCTGCCGCCAACCTCTTCCACGTCATCGCCACCACACAGAGAGTATCGTTGGGCACTGCACTCCATCCAAGTTCATCGCTCTCCTCCCGGTAAGCTACCCCCGAACTCAACTCTCCTCTCTGTTCGCTCTCCCTCATCTCTCTCTCTCTCTCTCTCTCTCTCTCTCTCTCTCGCTCTCTCTCTCTCAATGTTATTTCACGTCGTCGACCACCCAGTACCTCCCCAATCCACTGTCGCGAGCTTCCCTCTAGTGAGCAAGGATCCGCCGCACGTCTCCCTTCCCTCACGATAAGCTTTCAAACTATGATAGTTTTCACCTGTAAAGCTAGCCTTACGTATGAAGAAGAATAATTTTGAGATTTTATTACAGTTTTGCCCCTTAGTATGATGTTTTCTGATATGTGGTTTCGTGGTTTTAGTTTAATGGGTTTATGTTTTATTGGGCTTGGTTTTTATTATACATAAAGAAAAAAAATGATTATATTGTTAATTTAAACTATTTAGTTTTCAATTGAACTCATTTTTAAGTTGGCCTTATTTTATGGGATTTTTTAAGTAGCCATAGTATTCTATTAATCTATAATACGTTGTAGGTACTTTAGTATTTAAAAACATCGGTATTCGTTTATCATAATATTTATTTGATTACTTTCTTTGGTATGGATTCGTTTAAGTGGATATTGATGATATTAGAAAGTGATGATATTTAGAGTTAAGAGAATTTTAAGTATTGAGGAATTAAAATAGGTACTTCAGGTGTAATATGAGATTTATTTGTTCACTGGAGATTTATTTAAGTTACATAAATTTTTTATAGGTGACGAGTGACAATTGTTCAGTACTGTTGTGGAAAATTTCTGAATAAGCTAAGAAGTCCAGGTAAGCGGGGTTCCTATGCTAGGTTTTATACGAATTATTGAGACTGAGGTTGACTTTCTGAAAACTTTACATATTTTCTGATGAAATGATAACTTGAGAAAAATCAACCTCGGTCGTTTATTTGCATCACTCATGAAATCTATACGAAAAAGGAAAAATATTTTTTGACATGCATTGTGTAGACATAAGCAATATTTGACATGTTTCTGAAATATGCAAGAGAGCGAATATGAAATTTTGTGCATAAATTATGTTTTGTGTTTTGATTCTGTTCTGTTTTGAAGATGTTCTGTACTCTGTTATGATGTGGCATCTGAAAAACCTTTGGCATGACTTTCTGATTCTGTTCTGACTCTGATTCTGATATGGTGATTCTGATTCTGTTTTGCTCTGATATGTGGCCCTGTCACGAGATACAATAGTGACCTCTGGCCCTGTCATGGGAGATAATAGTGACCTCTGGCCCTGTCACGGGATACAATAGTGACCTTTAGCCCTGTCACGTGAGATAATGGTGACCTCTGGCCCTGTCACTGGATACAATAGTGATCTCTGGCTCGCCATGGGATATAATAGTGGTTTTCTGTTCTGAGTGCAATTGCATTGATATTCATGGTGATTTATGTTCTGCTTGGCTTTTCGCAGAATGCACAACCCTATCACGGGGGTTAAACATGGCCTCTGTTCTGATATGATGCTCTGATATGATAAGATGAAAATGTTCAGTCTTCTAGTACCAAAGGAGTCTTTGAATATGAAAAGTTGGTTTCTAATTATGAAATGTTTAAGATATCGCTCTGATTTTCTGATAATATGTATTTTTGAGATTTGTATATTGAAAATTGAAATGTTTTGTTTTTGCATATTGAACTTTCTGAAAGGGCTCATGTTTACACGCTAGTATATGTTCTCTGCTTACTGAGTTGTTGATAACTCACCTCTTATCTCCATATATTCTTCAGATAATTTTGATGGTTCAGCTGAAGAATAAGAGTATGAAGTTTTAGCAAGGTGTGATAATCGTAGTGAAATAAGTGCTTGAGGATACAAGTTTATTGGAGAGTCTTATTTAGTAGGTTTACGATTTTCGAATTTTGAATAAATGGATTTGTATTTTTTTGGGAAAATTAGAGTATTTAAATATGTCATGGAAGTTGGATTTAGGTTACAAGAGCTAACTCTTCGGACCTCCAGGAACGGGGCGTTACAGTGTAAGCCAACTTCGTCTGACCTGACCGTACCCTCTAAAAGTCGGGTATGATCAACACATTTAAAAAAAAAAATTGTTCTTATTTTTCAAAGATGGTAGTGCCAAAATCCTACAAGAGTTCTGCTTCAACATTGATCAACACCACTTGCTTCAACATTGTTGGAGAGTTATGCTTCTTCGATATTCTAAGTAAATTTAACTTAAAAAGATAAGGTACAAAGAAAGAAATGAAGAAAAGAAATGGAGACAGGAAAAAATGTTTATTTGGTAAAGAAAATTAAGCATACTCGAACAAGAGTATCGTGCGATTTAAGCCTTTGCACAACACATTTCCTCAAGTCACGTGTTCCACTCTTGTCGTCATCATCGTCCACGCAATCCTCCACCAGCTCATACCTGCAATTCAAAAATCATCATATTCCGAATACAACATTTAAATATATATGTATTATGATCGTGAAAGGGCTTATGCCAGAGCGAAGGCTTTGAGAAAGTGGACGTCCTGGGAGACAAAATGGTGGAAAGCGTTGGAGTTTAGGTCATCGGAGGCCAAGCAAATTAGGACGAAGGGCGAGTAGAGAGCGAAGACGGAGTCGCTTGGGAACTTGATCCAGAACTGCCTCGCAATTGCTCCTTCGTCGACCACCACCTACGTTCACCCCGACCCCGACCCTGGAGAGGGGTCACAGGGCTTGAAGCCTCGACCTTGACCGGCGGTTGAACTTTCTTCTAACACTTAGGAACCATAGCACCAACCTCTGGAGGAAGAACATGTTGCTTGGGGAAAGAAATGGAGTGACGAACAAAGGAATGGAGGCAACGGGAAATGAGGAAGAGAATGTGAAGGCTAGGGTTTCATTTGCGTGACTTTACCGGTTAAAACCGGCATTTGATGGGTTCGACCCAAAAATACATTAACCCGCATTTTATCGATTGGGTTGGGTTATTCGGACGGGCCGGGCCGGGCCCGCTAGATGTCACAACATGGCTTGTCACATGCAAAAGAATGTTAAAAAACTAGAAACACTATGTTCAAAAAATCTAAAAAATAAAATAAATGTTATAGTTAAATGAAGCAAACAAGGGTGGTCACCAGTATACCTACGCAATGTCTAGATTGTCCAAATTTTGGTTTACCAAATTAGAATTTTAGCTTCATATTTTTATGTTTTGTCTTTATTTCTTTTATTTTATTTTTTTAAATGTTGACTTTCTAAAATGGCATTCAAATTTTTTGTTATGCACATTTTTTTTAACATTTAGGTTTATTTTCTATTTTTTTGCTTTCTAAATAATTTTAGACTTCTTACAATGATTTTTACTATTTAAAATTATTTCCATATATTTTAATTATTTTATAGCCACGTGACATGCTATGTGTTCACATGTGGGGTGCCATATCAGAGTTTTGTTAAAATCCCGAGACTAATATCCCACTTAACCCTAAATTCTTTCACTTATAATTATATTCTTATCAAGGGTTAAATTCAAGTTACTTGCAAACCTTTTATAATTTGAATATATATTGATATATTGTATATTTGGATGTGTGTGTATCTAAATTAGGTGTCTGAACTTTTGCAATTTGAATAAAGGTGTTACCAATTGCCCATAGAGGAGCGTTACCTTAAAAAATGTCATCCCCATTGTTGCCTCTTTACAACTTGTTATCTCAGCTAGGCTTTGAATCCTATATTCTTCTCTCTTCAACGTTTCATGTTGGACATTTGTCTCAATTCTTTTCGCAGTCAATCTTTCTTTTGGGAGACTTTAAGAACATGAAAATCTCTACCCATTTATTGAATCCACAAACTTCAATGGGACAATTGGATTTGTAAATTTAACCGCGGTAAAGAAAGAATTCCAAGTAAATCACTTCATCAACTGAGTTTACAACAAATAATTAATTGATTAAATATTCTCACAACTAGGGTTTCTCCTAATATGTGAAGAATCATGCATGTAGTGAAATTTATAGGACTATAAATTAAGAGTAGAAAACATTACCACCACGTCGTTTGCTCAAAAAAAAAAATCTACACTCCCCTGAATTTTCGAATAAGCTCTAAATCCGCATCATTGCAGTTGAAGAAGGTAGATAACACTCATAACATCCATAAAGCAATATGTATTAAGAATCTCTCAGTCGAAAGAACCCTGTAGTGTAATCTGAAAACAAAAAAATTAAAATTTTCTAAAGAAAATCAAATTCTGCTATCTATGGCCAACAACTTTTCTTTGTTGGGCAACGGTCTCCATGTGTAAGGTTCTTGATCGTTCCCTGCAACTCTACCCTGTACACAGAAAGCAACTAACAAGAAATCATTATATAATGTGTTAGTCATCATTATATAACACCAGATCATTTAGTCATCATTGCATTCACAAACCAATCCTTCAAACACAGTTTCTTTCTAAGGTGTCCTTATACGGGTATTATAAATACCTGAATTCCAGGACCATTTCCATTTTCAGCACCTGCATATAAAAGATATCTCGTCAACAAGTTATAAACACTGAAAAAAATGAACTGCATGATGCAGTATATCTCCTAATTGGAAGTTTCGCATGAGGAGGAAGCTAGCCTTTCAAAATTCTAGAAGTCGTTTCACTGCCTTGTGGGTTCTATCTATTTGTTTCAAAAATTGAGCAACCTGCAACCCAAAGCATGAGTCTAGTCTCTCAAAACTACAAATGCCATTGAGACTTGATATTCAATGTTCACTAGGATATTCAACTTTTGAGCACCATCATCAGAAGCCGATGAAATATTTGAGCACCTCATTCTCTGCTCCTGAGCTACCATTGGATCATGGTTGATCCGCATCAAGAAAGAAGGCAAGTTCGTCAGGAAGAGAAGCACAACATGACATGTAAAAAAAGAAATACAAAAGAAAACTTACAACTGCCTTGCTCTGCCTGTTATGAGCACGATCTGTGCATACTTCAGAGTGTTTATCGTTTCCTCAACATTTGTATCAGCAGGATTGACACAAGCTTCAATCATAGACAAAATAAAAATAAAAATTTTGTTTAAAATTTTGAGCAATAAAATGCAAAAATTACAAGAAAGCAAAATCTTAAATGCTTAAAGAAGCATTTCCTTAGCACACACAAATAACACATACCAATCAAGATTGTTTTGCTGCTCCTTCCAAGAGAATCCTGCAGATTCAAATTCCAATGACAAGGCATGAGGTTTTTTTTTAGAGCTTAGTGAATAATTTTCCCTCGGACATCAACCATGTGTCAATAAGTGAATGAAGCTCTAGCTCAATGCAACTTCTTCCATAAGAATGAAATGGAAAAAAAAAATGAAATTTCATTGAGTGCATGCTTTGCTTACCAACCAAAAATGTGTTATTAAAACAGGTTTTTTTTTTTTTTTTTTGAAATTTAGGTTCTTACGGAAGATTCACCACAGCTCTTAATTATTGTGTGCTCCTATGTAATGTGAAATATAATGTACTGGTCCATTTTTCACAAGATATGGATGTCCTCTAGAGGTGCCTTTTTTTTATAAGTACATCCTCCGGAACTGCTTTTATAAGTAATTAAACACCCAGATCTGTATTCTTTCTCCATTGTAATTGGTTTCTACTTAAAAATATAGATTCAACAAACAAGAAGCATCCCCAGTCATCAAACCATAAGAAAATGATGTCACACTAAGTATGAACTAGAAATAGAGCAAGCGAAGCAATCGAAGAGCCTTAGATAATCTTCTATCAACACTAACAGCAAATTGCGAGAAGTTCCCGCTAAAAAGTTAAGTGGAAAAGTAAGAAAGATTGCTCCCTTGCCTGTAACAAGCACGTTAACTTGCTATCACGATATGGAACATGGCCTCCTTCTTTCCTCTTTTTCTTATCTCCCGAAGCACTTATCACATTGCCAAGAGCCAGTAGATCCTTATTGATATGTATGCCTAAACCACATAAACCAGTAAATCAAACACAAGCTAATTGAAATGATTTAACAAATTTATTATTCCACGTCAAATTCACAACATATGGCTACCCAAAAAAGCCAACAACACCTTAAACCTAATGTAACAACATTGAAATCTCTAGACCAAGGAAAGTCTCCAATGTGGTAAACATTAGATATACCTTCTTTGAAACGCATTCCATCTGCACCTGATCTTTTTGCACGTATAAAACCAGCAAGATCGACTAAATGTAGTTTTGCATGTAAGATATCATCACCAAGGTCATCATTTTTTGCTCCAGCCAGGCAGTGAGAAATTTTGTTTTGTTCCATTGTAATTGTAAAGATAGCATGTGACTGACTGAAAAAATGGTGAAATGAATCATAAACGGACGTTAGAAACTATATAAAATCCAATAACATAAGAAAGAGCATGTTTTAAAATAAAATGAAGAAGTGAAAGCCAACAAGTGTTATTCCTTCATTCACCGTTTCTCTTATTTGTATGGGAACTCTTGCATGCGTTGTGGGCTTTGCAAAAGATGCCCCTTTAGCTTTAAAGAAGACCGATGAATATGGATCAAGCAAATCAAACACTTTGTCCTCGAATATCTATCATCAACATACCACATACAGAGAATGAACTCAAATATTGAGACAAAGAAAATTAATAAACCGACCAAAATCATCTGCTACCTCAATGAATGGATACTTTGATAAAAACTTTTGTGGAATCTTTCATCGCCTCAACCCTTCGGATTATACTTTCCATTGCTTTAGGTTTAATTCCACCATTACTTTCTTCCCCTGTATAGTTAGTCCCCATCGTGTACATTTTCCCAGACCCCGTCTTAAATAACGAACAAAATAATAAAGTCAATATGTATATCGAGGTGTAACGAAAAATGAACGAGTGCTGCGACTCTTTAACCAAACAAAAGGAACAAAAGGCCAAAAATGCTAGATATATAAAAGTTAAACCTGGCCATATGCAAGAACTGTGGCATTGTATCCATAGAATAGCGCATCAACAAGAGGAGCAACAGAATCATCATTGAGAGCAGAACAAGGCGAGCCCATGCCGCCATAAACATAATCATAGGTGAATGAATGGGACCCGATTTGCACCTATTTGAACACCCAATGACATTTACAAATCAAAGCAACATTTCAACATTCTAATAAAATGTTAATTTTTAAACCGATGCGTTATAATGAGCTATTTGGTAACTCAATATTAAGCCCTGGTTTAGATTGGAAATTCACTTCAACTTATCTCATCATTACAATTTTTTCAAATTTCCAAAACAATAACAATAACAATATTTTATATAACTCATCTAAAACCATCTCAATTCATTTTTGAATCCAAACGGACCTAAATTAAGGGTAACGATATCCTTACATCTCATTTATTATTAGTTTAATACTTAGCTATTTTTTTTATCTTTTGCTATTTGAATATGGATTAAAAATCCAAAAACATGACCTTGTTGCATAATCTAAAAGAAAATAAATTCAAACAACCAACTTAATTATGGAATTTAATTAAAAATAAATTCAATTTTATAAAAATTGACCTAAAGAGCAAAAGAATGTTAATTTTTATTAATTAAATTACATGATTATGTTGGTTGATTAAGTTTTTTTTTTCAAGATTATACAAGAAAGTCATGTTTTTTGGATTTTTAGTCCAGATTCAAATAGAAAAAGGAAAAAAAAAAATAAGTGGATCTTTTTAATTAGTAAAAATTAACATTCTTTTGTTCTTTGGGTCAATTTTTATAAAATTGAATTTATTTTTAATTAAATTCCATGATTAAGTTCGTTGTTTGAATTTATTTTCTTTTAGATTATACAAGAAGGTCATGTTTTTGGATCTTTAATCCTTATTCAAATAGCAAAAGATAAAAAAAATAGCTAAGTATTAAACTAATAATAAATGAGATGTAAGGATATCGTTACCCTTAATTTAGGTCTCGTTTGGACTCAAAGATAAATTGAGATGGTTTTAGATGAGTTATATAAAATATTGTTAGAATATTGTTATTGTTTTGGGAATTTGAAAAAGTTGAATTGTTTATTATATTTTGTGTGAGAATTTGAAAACATTGTAATGATGAGATGAGTTGGAGTGAGTTTTCAATCTAAACCACGGCTTAATATTGAGTTACCAAATAGCTCATTATAACGCATCAGTTTAAAAATTAACATTTTATTAGAATGTTGAAATGTTGCTTTGATTTGTAAATGTAGTTAGGTGTTCAAAAAGGTGCAAATTGGGTCCCATTCATTCACCTATGATTATGTTTATGGCGGCATGGGCTCGCCTTGTTCTGCTCTCTATGATGATTGTGTTGCTCCTCTTGTTGATGCGCTATTCCATGGATACAATGTCACAGTTCTTGCATATGGCCAGGTTAGTGTGACATCATTTTCTTATGGTTTGATGACTGGGGATGCTTCTTGTTTGTTGAATCTATATTTTTAAGTAGAAACCAATTACAATGGAGAAAGAAAACAGATCTGTGTGTTTAATTACTTATAAAAGCAGTTCCCGAGGATGTACTTATAAAAAAAAGGCACCTTTAGAGGACATCCATATCTTGTGAAAAATGGACCAGTACATTATATTTCACATTACATAGGAGCACACAATAATTAAGAATTGTGGTGAATCTTCCGCAAGAACCTAAACTTCAGGAAAAAAGAAAAAAGAAAAGAAAAAACTGTTTTAATAACACATTTTTGGTTGGTAAGCAAAGCATGCACTCAGTGAAATTTCATTTTTTTTCCACTTCATTCTTATGGAAGAAGTTGCATTGAGCTAGAGCTTCATTCACTTATTGACACATGGTTGATGTCCAAGGGAAAATTTTTCACTAAGCTCTAAAAAAATACTCATGCCTTGTCATTGGAATTTGAATCTGCAGGATTCTCTTGGAAGGAGCAGCAAAACAGTCATGATTGGTATGTGTTATTTGTGTGTGCTAAGGAAATGCTTCTTTATGCATTTAAGATTTTGCTTTCTTGTAATTCTTACATTTTATTGCTCAAAATTTTAAACAAAATTTTTATTTTTATTTTGTCTATGATTGAAGCTTGTGTCAGTCCTGCTGATACAAATGTTGAGGAAACAATAAAGGCTCTGAAGTATGCTGATCGTGCCCATAATAGTCAGAACAAGGCAGTTGTAAGTTTTCTATATTACCCAAGCCCTAAAATTCAAGCCCACGATCGTATCCATTTTCAACCTCTAGGCTTACATTTTAGAGTTTCGTTCGCATTAAATTTCGTAAGCTGCTGCCTTTTTACTTTCTTTTTTCCTTCTTTTTTTTTTTTAAAAAAACCACGCAAGTATTTTTTTTCTGTCCCTCATCAAACCTTGGGTTCCAGTTTCACAACCACCCACGTCACACGACCTCCCCACTGGCAGATCATGTTGTTTTGTACTGCAACCTCCCCCCTCCATGCCAACCCAAACCGCAGGTCACTACACATGTATAGAGATCGAGAGAAACCCATGCACGACAGTATCCTCCCAAGCCTTCCAATTTCTTTCCCCTGGACCATGCACGGCCACCTACAACCTTCAGCCCGCCTCTAGTGCTCGGATTTGCAGTAGGCTATTGCACCTCCTAACACCACCGATGGCACCCAGAACCACCACAGGGTCGTGTTCCACTCGACCTCTCGTAACCCTCTTTTCCACTGTAAACCACCTCAACATCCTCCTCACTGCTGTCATCTCACACCACCGCTGCGCAAACAGCCAAAAACCACCAAAAGAAAACTCCATCGCTGCATGTCTTACACATCACGGCTTTGCAACACCCATAACTCGGAAACCTCTGTTTTTAAGCAAGAAAACAAAGCAAGTTTTGTGCTCTGCACCTCCACCACCAGCAATGCAAGTTGCTAGCCACTTGCCACCCGTTCAGCGTGGCTCAGCCGTGAGACGTTTTCCCACGGCTTTGCACCAACCACTTTGTCGCCGTCTCTTGCTGCCTCGGTGAATATCTCACATGGTATCCCTCTCACCGTGTTTCATCTCTCTGGTGTCTCTCTCTCTCTCACCGTTCTCTGTCTCTCGCTCATCTCGCTCTCTTTCTCTCAGTGCGCGGCTGTCGGGACAACCACCTTCCACCGCAACCCAACTCCGCTACGACCTCCTTCCCCCATGGTGTCGCTGCCTCTTAGTTTTCCTTGGGTAAGTACTGCTGCTGCACTTTGTCCTCTGTTTTGTGGTAGTTACTTAAAAATGAAATATTTTTGTGTCTCGGTTAACCTAATAGATGAGATGTACCATTACCATTTTTGCCATGTTTCCAGATATATAATTTCCGATGTTTAGGGTAATGGATTTATATTTTAATGAGTTGATTATGTATCTTCGGTTTGAAATCATGAGTTTTATATTACGTGCATGTTATATTTTTCATTGAACGTAGACGTATGGATTTATAGTAGTAAGTTAGTACACTGATGCTTTTAACAGAGTAATTTTAAGTTGATCATGTTTTAGTTTTTATATATTAAACTCCCTTTGTATGAGTTTTATTTTTAAATACAGATTAAATAAATATTTGAAATATATTATTAGTATTAATATATATTTTTTTGAAGTACATAGTAGTGCATGATTTTTATTTTGAACTCTTTAAAGATAAACTGATTAGTCTATTTTTATTAAATAAAATATTTGCTCTCCTACTTTAATTAGTTTTGTTTTAATGAGTCTTTAAACTAGAAATGTATTTTATGGCATAATTGTATTTATTATTAATATTATTATGCAATTTTAGAAATAGTCTGAGTTTAATAGTTATGTGGATATTGAGGAATTTAGGAAGTGATGGTATTTTAGAATTTAGAGAAATTTTAGGTTTTTGAGGAGTTAAAATAGGTACTTTAGGTCTAATATGAAATTATCTGTTCAATGGAGATTTATTGAAATTACATAAATTTTTATAGGTGACGATTGACAATTGTTCAGTACTGTTGTGGAGAATTTCTGAAAAGCTAAAAAGTCCAGGTAAGCGGGGTTCATATACTAGTTTTGCATAAAAGAAATGAAATGAGGTTGACTTTGAAAATAGACATGTTTGTTTTTTTGAAAAGAAATATGAAAACGACCTCAGATGTTTATTCTGCAAATGCATAAATTCTATATAAGAGAAAGTATTTTCTGTCATGACTGGTGTAGACATGAGCTAATTTTGTGCATTCTATTTCTGAACTATGCAAAAAGAGCGAATATAAAAATCTAAAAGTTTTTGCTTTGAACAAATGAAGATGTTTTGAATTCTGTTTATTTCGAACATGTTAAATGATCTGAAGCTATTCAGTATTTTGTTTTGATATGATGTGTCATCTGAAAACCTTGGCATGAAGTTCTGATTCTGTATCCGAATGTGATCTGATTCGGATGATGTTCCGTTTTGTTTCTGTTAAGGCTCAGCCACGGGTATAATGGTGGTTTATAACCCTACCACGGGGTGAAATAAGGAATACGGCCCAGCCACGGGTATAATGGTGGTTTATAACCCTACCACAGGGGTGAAACATGGTATACGGCCCAACCACGGGTATAATGGTGGTTTATAACCCTACCACATAGGTTAAACATGGTATTTGTCCCGATGTGAGGCTATGAGATGATATGAATATAATGTTTCAGTTTGGATATGCCAAAGGATTTTTTTTTTTTTTTGGAACAAGTTTGTTTTTCTGAAAATTTCGCTCTGATGTTTTGTAACAAGTTTTGTTTATACATTCTGAAAGAAAATATGTTGTTTCTGCATTCTGAAAGTAAATGTCTTGTTCTGCATACCGAACTTTATAAATGCTCATGTTTACATGCTAGTATATGCTTTCTGCTTATTGAGTTGTTGATAACTTACCCCTTATCTCCACAATATTTTTTAGATATTTTGATGGTTCAGCTGAGAATCAAGATTATGAAGCATTGGGTGAGATGATTTAAGTATAATGGTTTAAGCATAGGAAGTTTTTTATAAGTATTATCGATTTTTATTAAGAAATTTTATTGTGTTATGATGACTTGGCATTTTGGAAAATTGGTTATATTGAGGAAATTAGATTGAATCGAATTTTCTATATGATATTGGGAATTTGAAGTCTATTTTTATATTGTTAAAATGTGAGTTTAAGGGTTAGGAAGTAACTCTCTGACCCGTGCGGGACCGGGGCATTACATTTTCTTTTGTATTTCTTTTTTTACATGTCATGTCGTGCTTCTCTTCATGACAAACTTGCCTTCTTTCTTGATGTAGATCAACCGTGATCTAATGGCAGCTCAGGGGCAGAGAATGACGTGCTCAAATATTTCATCGACTTCTGATGATGGTGCTCAAAAGTTGAATATCCTGGAGGCACAGGTGAATATTGAATTGCCCCTGTCATCTCAAGTCTCAATGGCATTCGTAGTTCTGAGAGACTAGATTCATGCTTTGGGTTGCAGGTTGCTCAACTTTTGAAACAAATACATAGAACCGACAAGGCAGCAAAACGACTTCTAGAATCTCGAAAGGCTTCCCCCTCATGCGAAACTTCCAGTTAGGAGATATATTGCATCATGTAGTTCATTTTTTTCAGTGTTTATAACTTGTTAACGAGATATCTTTTATATGCCGGTGCTGGAAATGGAAATGGTCCTGGAATTCAGGTATTTATAATACCCGTATAAGGACTACTTAGAAAGAAACTGTATTTGAAGGATTGGTTTGTGAATACAATGATGACTAAATGATCTGGTGTGTTATATAATGATGACTAACACATTCCTATTATTGAGAAGACTCTGATGCAGGCAATTGAACATCAGCTTGAAGTCACCGTGCGGGTATATGAAGTATGTGCTGAGTATGAGCGTCAATTGGAAGAGTGAGTTGAGATTCAAAGATGAGTTGAGATGGGTTGAGATGGTTTGTGAATAGTAGAATAAAAATTGAATTATTTATTATATTTTGTGTGAGAATTTGAAAAAGTTGTAATGATGAGATGAGATGAATTGAGATGAGTTGAGATGGGTTGTGAATCCAAACCACCCCTGAGTGTTATTTATTTAATTCTTCAACTTCATGAATCCATTTAGAGGTTTTGTGCATTATCTAGTATGTTGTTGTGGAGATAATTGGTTTTATTTTCTTTATTGACTCGATTAGAAACTATCAGTAACTAATATTGTAACACCCGGATGCAATCAAGCTCAGTTATTTATTTATTTATTTATTTTATTTTTTTCACACGTTAACTTCCCTGCACGTTTTATTTTTTTTCGTCTATTTTCTTTTTCACCCCAAAGTCTTCCTCTCGTCCATGGCGTGCATAGTCTTGTATGTCTCTAGTGTATTTTTTTTATCCACTCCATGCACACGCACAACTCTGTTTTTCATCTGCACGCACGTCTCCCTCATCTCTCTAGGGTTTTCGCATCACATATATATACACATGTTCTTCATTTCTCGACAAAAACCTAGTATAGTCATTCTCCTTTTCCCCCCTCTGCTCTCGGTTTCCCACAGTTGCTGCCCTTCTCAGCCTTCTCCCCATCGCTGCCCCCAAACAACAACTCCTCTTTGCAAACAGCCCAGCCCAATCCTCACCCACTCGAAAAACACCACGCCAACCTCACGGGAAGCCCCTTTCGCAGCAGCATCGTTCTCATTGGAGTTGGCCCACCGTGAGCAGACCTTACTCCGTCGTACGCCATTGCCAGTGCACCACCCACGTGAAACCATAGCTTCCCCTGCTCAGCCATTGCGTAGCTACTTAAACCATCATGCATGATCGCGCCACTGCAAATCTCCATCTGAAGCAACGCTGTAGTAGGAACCACCCACTCAACCATCAGCCGTTTAAACCTCCGCCCTTCACCTCCGTGCCAAACCCATGCGAGATCAGCAGCCACTTGCATTGAGAACAGAAGACCTCTGTTTTTGCTCATCAAAACAGAGCAATTCGTTTCGGGCATCGTGGGTTGGGGCTTTGCCACCCAGCCTCCGAAGTTGCCACTGTCCATCTCCCAGCTCTTTGCACAACTCCTTCCCTCACGTTTGATGCTGCCGGGACAGCCACTTTCATCTTCGCACCATACGCAGCTTTTCCATTCACGGTGAGTTTCCGTTCCCTCTTTCTCCGTCTCTCCCTCACTATCCGTCTCCCTCACCGTGTTGCTCTCTCTCTCAGTGCTCCGCAGAGATCACTGTCGTCTGCCTTGCCCTCGCTACGTCCCACGCTGCCGCATGTTTTCTCCTTGAGTAAGCCCTGCCATGCACGTTATTTATTTTACGTAGGTTTTTGTTGGTTTTCAATGAGTTGAATGAAATTACATTAATACCCTTTACTACATATTATTTAGATAAGGAATTACAGTTTTGCGATGGTTTCAATTTGAAATTTTTGTTTATATTAAATCTATTTTTACATGGTTTATGCGGGAAGTATAAGAAATTTTATAGAAAATAAATAGGATTTTCAAATTGTACTTTTGGTAGCAAATTATTTTTGTAACTTTGTAATTTTACTTTAAACATTTAAATAATGATTAAAGCTATTTGTTTATTATTATTTAACAAAATTTTTACTAGTACTTATCTTAAATGTTGAGTATTATCAAAGAAATTTAGAGAATGAGGATATTTTAAGGTTAAGAGGATTTTTAGGTATTGAAGGATTAAAATAGGTTATTTTAGAAGGTTAGGATTAAATATCGAAATATGTGGTTGGTTGGAAATTTATGGGAATTACTTGATTATCTTATAGGTGACGATTGTTAATTGTTCGGCATTTTTGAGAAAAATTCTGAAACGGCTAAGAAATCCAGGTAAGCGAGGTTTCTATGCTAGACCTTAGACGAATTATTGAGACTGAGGTTGACTTTCTGAAAACTTTGTATATTTTTGTGATGAAATGAGAACTTGGGAAAAACCAACCTCGGTCGCTTATTTGCATTACTCATGAAATCTGTATGAAAAAGAGAAAATATTTTCTGACATGCATTGTGTAGACATAAGTTAAATTTTGTCATGTTGTCTCTGAAATCTGAAAAAGAGCGATATTGAGAATCTGAAAAATTGTGCATTTATTTAGAAAGATGCTTCGAGTTTTATTTTCAGTATGTGAGAATGATCTGATTATGTTTTGGTACTCTGTTTTATTTTGATATGGCATCTAAAAACCTTTGGCATGGTGTACTGATTTTGTATCTGACTCTGTCTCTGCCCTACTCTGTTATGCTCTGCTCTGTTTAGGTTGGTACCAACTTCTCTGTCTCTGAGTGCACCCACTTTGTAAACAAAATGGTTTTATTGTGGTCTTTCCTGTGTGCACACTCGGAGCTCCGAGAAGAATAAGGGAAAGATTTCACCTCTGTCTCTGCTCAGTTTGGCCACAGGGGATAGCACAACCCTACCATGGGGGTGAAACATGGTCTCTGCTATGTAAGATGCTCTTTTTGATGTGACGATGATGCTCAGGTTATGACATGCCAAAGTACTCTGGGTTTTACTGGTCTTAAAACAATCACTCTGTTACTTTTGAAAACATGTTTTGTTTTGTATGATAATTCTGGAAAATATTTTTTGTTGCATACTGTATTTTGTAAATGCTCAAATTTGCAAGCTAGTATATATTTTCTGCTTACTGAGTTGTTGATAACTCACCCCTTATCTTCACAATATGTTTTAGATGATTTGAATATTCCAGTTGAGGATCAAGAACATGGAGCATAGGTGAGAGGAGTTAAGAATGATGGTTTAAGCATAGATGGTTTACATGAGTATTGGGGATTTTTATTCAGTAAGCTTGTTGTGTTATGATGATGTGATTTGTTGGGAGGTTGAGGTTTATATTAAGACTTTGAATTGTCTTAGAAAAATTATACTGGAGTATTTGAAGTGAATTAATGAGTATTTTGTATGATAGAGAAAAATTAGAGTATGTATTATGTGGATGGAAAATGATTTTTAGGTGATATGAGTTAACTCTCTGTACCCTTGGGGACGGGGCGTTACAAATATTTTTGCAGGCTAAGTCTATTCCAAGAAACACTTCAAACAGTTTCTTATTTGTCGTATCCTGGATTTTCATTTTTTTGTCCGAAGCCTAAACAAGTGTCTTAGTGTCTGTTATGTATTTGAAAATAGTGGGCCAACAAAAAAAAAGGGGAAAAAGAAGTTAATTAAGGAAATGTTTTCATGGAAAATGATTGCTAAAGCATGAGGAATGTGGAGATGATTGCTAAAGCATGAGGAATGTGGAGATGATTATTGTGAGATCAAATCTTGAGAACTGGGTCAATGAATCAAGAACTTTGACGGGAGGTAGAGTTTGTATTAACACGATTTGGCAAGACACAATTGTTGCAAGATCAAGTAATGTGAGAACTGGGGCGATAAGTTCAGAACTTCGAGTGATTCTTGTTATTCTCGTAAGGTGAAAATAGAACTTTAGTATTCTATAAATGGGAAGAATGAGATATTAAATTTCTATTCCGCATTGGTTAAATTATGTTGATTCAATATGGTCTCAAATGCTCGAAATTTATTCAACATAGTTTCGTCGCCATGTTAATTTAGGAGCTGGCTTTCATGTTTAATTTGTTTCATTTTCCTTTCTCTATAAATTTGAGACAATAAATGCAGAGAAAAGGATTCAGAAATAAGAGACTTAAAGAAAAAGATGTTAAGACCCCTCCCAGTTGATGAACAACCTGTGTGTTGTAATCGGGCAAAAGGCAAGGCAAATACACAATGCAGGAATGGCACAGAAGATGTTTGATAGAAATGTCTGATAGAAACGTGAGTCACGCTGGGCTAGTTCGAGGCAGCCCTTCCTCCAAATGAAAATCCAGAACTGGGGCGATAAGTTCAGAACTTCGAGTTATTCCTGTTATTCTGGTAATTGTAGCTCATTTAAGATGTTTATTTGACAATTAAAATCTGGGTTCTCGTAAGGTGAAAATAGAACTTTAGTAGTCTATAAATTATTAATAGATATTAATTCTGGTGGTATGTTTCAATTGATGAGAAGAATGAGATATTAAATTTCTATCTCGCATTGGTTAAATTATGTTGATTCAATATCGTCTCAAATGCTTGAAATTTATTCAACATAGTTTCGTCGCCATGTTAATTTAGGAGCAGGCTTTCATGTTTTATTTGTTTCATTTTCCTTTCTCTGAAAATTTGAGATGATAAATCAGAGAGAAGGATTCAGATATAAGAGACATGAAGGAAAAGACAGTGAAGCTCAGTAGCTATGGCAGGCAGTTGGAGATGCAAAAACCAAAACCAAACAACTGGTGAAGTCGCAGGTAAGTACATTTGGCCTTTATTCATGCCTTTATCAGTTTGTAGTAATTAATTGGATAGTTTATTTTTGGCTAACTAATCAGATGAGTTGATAAACAAATAAATAGGGAGTCAGTTTCCAAAAGTTTAAATTAATGGGAAGATATAGATTTAATTATCTAAATTATATTTCAACTATAGCGTGAAAGAGAGTCTTTCCATAATCGTGCATTTGGCACAAACATGCATACAGGTAGTTTGAGCCAATTTTATATTCTGAGAGATCAAATTTAGTTCAACCATGAATCATGACTCTTTTAAGTCGAGATCCAGGGTTCAATGGATGGTGTGAGTGGTATACTGGGTTTGAAAGGATACCTACTATTGCTATCTGCAAATCTTTCAACTTTATGGACATGGTTGTCAGTTTGGATTATTCTGAAATTTGTCTCTGTATGATTGTAGGATCACGGGAGCTCCATTTTCTTATTGGAGGACATGGATACGTCTGAGTCAGAATATTCGGATTGGAAAACTACTGATGACGAATGGATAGCGTCAGTAAAGCGCTGGGGTAGGAAATGAAACACTAAAAACCGAGGTCGTTCAAGTGTAGCATCCGGTCAATCTGATCCCAAAGATTCAGAAAGCTTGAAATTAGGCCGTTCAGGTAAGGGAATTACTAGTGAAACTGCTAATACCCCATCAGGTGCATGCTGCTCTTGTAGCAGATACTCTTCTTGCAAAACAACGAAATGCCAATGCCGAGCTGCTCGATGTAGTTGTTGGAGTTCTTGCGGTTGTGTGCCCAAGAAATGCACCAACAGAGAATCAGATGAAACAGAGAAGAGTCGCATTCTTGCTTCGCAATGTGGAATGTTACTTCAGAGTGCTCTGGTCGAGAAGCCTGCCGAGACAAATGATGGTAAGTAGTCCAAAAGGAAGCCTTTGTCTAAATTATTGGCCAAGTCAAATGCACCAAAGCGTAATCGGAGAAAGAAATGGCGTAAATCTACCATTCGTTTTGTTTCCAATCCTCCACCATCCTCTCAGCCAGACAGCGCTATTGTCACACAGAAGTCTGATAATAATAATACTAGCGATGCGGACATCCCTCTGAAGTTACCCAGGGCTATGCGATCGGTTGCATCGAATAGTGGCAAGCCATTGAGAGGAGAGGAATGACGGTAAATCAGATGTGTTTGCAAATATGGAGTCTGCTGTTCTTGCTCCACCAAGTCCTCGTAAAAGAACATTGGAAAAGAAAGAGAACAATGGCCTTTGACGTGGATCGTTGATATGGAGTCTGCTGTTCTTGCTCCCTGTTCCTGATTGTTGATATTTGTACCAACATTGTGAACTTTTTTCTTTTAGATCATTAGATGTATGAAACTGCCTTAAATCCATGGACTTCGTTTTTAGCTGATTCGTTGAGGAAAGGATTTTGGTATCAAACAATCCACAAATATTGTGGCTAGTCAGCTTTAATTTGATCACTTCGAGCCACCTTTTGTGGCGTATGATTATGAAATGATTTGTTCTGTTGAACATTTGAGAAGTTGAAACAAAGAACAACCTTAGGGCATGTTTCGAAACTAACCTCCTCTCATCTTAAAAATTTTTTTTCTCAAACATCACTCAAATAAAAAAACTTTTTTAATTTCAAATCTTCAATTTTTTAATCTAATTAAGACTTAATCATTACAGTTTTTCCAAACCTTTAAACAAAACACAAAAATAATTCTATTTTTTCAGATTTTAAAATAAAAATTATATTAAAAAATTATATTTTAACAATATTTTAACTTTATAATATTTTTTATACTTTTTCTCTCATTTCTAAAAGTCTACTAAAACATCTTAACTCAAATTATTTTACTACTATTTACAATCTATTTCACTACTATTCACAAAATCTTCATCTCATCTCATTCCTTAAACATCCCTTTTAGTAATTTAATATATTTATTTATTTAAATGAATGATCATTTAAAATGTCTCGTTAGTAAATGTAAATATAGATAATAAAATTAAAGAGGAATGCTCTCAAATCTAATTCCTGAACTTAAATTTTACCAATATAATGCCGCCATTACTTGTATTATTTTTAGCATCCGCTATAATCATAACTGTTACAACGACACTTGATGTTATTGCCATTGTCATTTTATATTATAATGATGATGATTGAGTTACTTTTAGAAGGAGAAAAATTATAGAGAAGATAATAGAAAATTGAAATTATCCCAGATTCCCATCCATGTATGTGTCATAATTCAATGGCTTTATATTTAGAAAAATTTATTTTCAAGTCGGCGTGTAAAGCATATCTAGTAAATTGATTACATGGCATAACTTAATTTAGACAATAAATTTTTAAATTTGAATCTTACAAATTAAATCTTACCATATAAATAATATGGATGGTGTAATCCACTCACCGACTTAAGAATAGAATACAACTCTTTATGCTTATCTTCCTATATGCCTCTCTACCTACTTGCTTTCAAAGGACATTTTGGCCCAAACATAAGGAATTCGGCAATAAAACGACTTGTCGTCTAAGTTTTATGCCCACGCCTATCTATCTATCTATCTATCTATCTAGGGGTCTAATACAAGGAAAACTTTTGGTATTCTACCTTGAAAATTGCTAGTTTGCCCCACTTGACTGCTAGCGCATTTTATTTTTTTTAAATGTTTAAGAAACTTACTACTAGTAAATTTGTGTATTTAAAAAAAAAATTAAAATGTTTAAAAAACAAAAGTAAGATTGCACTTGAGGGCAAACCTGACGGTAAGAGCTGGGTGGCATAGTAGAAGAATCCTTTAATAATTAAAGGAAAGGTGCAGTCAAGCAAAGTGTGATGCCCCCAACCTCTGCTTAGGAGAGAACAAATACTTGGAGCGCCAGGACATGCAACACATGGTTACATATCTCCCGTTCATGATAATTAATAACTTAATATGTAATGAGTCCTAGTATGCAAATAGTAGTATGCAATACTCGCATCGGAAAATGGCAACTTCTAAAAAACTTTTGTGCCAGAACGAACTAGACATCCCAACATTTAATTTAACCATAGATAGTGCCTTACTTAGATGTCCAAATAGTAAGGCATAAGTCCAAACATAAATTTGGGAGATAAAATCTCCTTATTACAAACAAATTTCATCGGGTTCATAAAAAGGTGACTCAAATAATCTTTCTAATACGCTCCATGGTGAACAAGACCATCTCGAGGAACATTACTATTAACTCCATCTTTCGTTCAGGGTCAGGCTTGTTCTCAATCATTTGAAGCAAAGGGGTGGAGTTCATCACCATCCTATTCGTCACAAGTCAGTCCTAATACAACTTCTACTATTCTAGGGGGAATGTTAGTAGGAATACCACATTGAGATTTTTTAAAATCTCAGTAAGTTAAACAACCAACCTGTGTAGAGATAAGATATGCATGATTAATTATAAACATGAGATGCATGCATTTGAAGAAAAACTGTATTTGTCTTCCATCCAGACTCCTCAACATCATTCAGAAAACTTTAACGCACATTTTCTTATAGAAAACATTTCATACTTCATTTCTCAAAACATATCATTTCTTATTAATTAGAGCCATCATTAACATATGGTAACATCACGGCTTCCCATATAATAAAATTAAAGCGGAAACCCTACGTAGATTACTTTTTTCCTTCTTTTGTGAGAATATTTAATTAATTATTTTTTTTTTGTAAATAGAGTTGATAAAGTGATTTACTTGGAATTCTTTCTTTACCATTGAATAAACATAGTGGAAATTGGCACTGATGCTAAATGGGAGTAAATATTGTGGGAAGGATCAAATCTAGCAATCATGTTGCAGCAATCAGCTCGTTGAACTGCAGTTTTTGTTTTTTTTTTTTTGCTTGATTCAACAACGTGGTCGTAATTTTTTCTATTCTTGACTTTTATTCCTATAAATTTCACAGCAAACATGATACTTGATGGTGGGGAAATAATAATAGATATTCTTTATCTGAAGAGTCATTAAGCTTAGATAGTTTTGGCCAACTTCCCAAAACTTTTTGTATTGCATTGTATTTATAAAGATGTGAAACTAACAGCTAAAACAGAGTAAATGGATAGATACAAATACAAATTACATTTTATCAATATCTAATCTGCAGAGTTGATCTTACCATGTAGTTTGGAATGGTGATCATTATCAGTTAGTTACTTATCATTCTCATCATTGGACTTGGACTTCACAAATTCAATTCCTGAGAACGTGAGGTGTGCTGACAAGATAAGTGTTGTCCTCATGAGTATTATCACTAATATTTTTCTGTATTGATATTATTTTTGTGGGGAGATTATTTGATTGGATATGTGATTTAATTTGTTGATAATTATCCTCAAAGTTGCTTCCAAACTTTTGTAGGTTTCAATGTTATATACAGTGAATGGTTGGCTCTTGGGTTCTCATTAGGAGTTCTTTTATGAAGTGCTTCCACTTGAATATTCCATGTAGGCATTACTGCATTGATTCTGCCAGAGCACAATTATAGGTATACTTCTATCCACCCTAGTTCTAAGAAAACTCCCATGAGGAAACTTTTTGCTTGCCCAAAGTATAACACGGTAAAACAACTTTATCTTTGTTATATTTGCATATTATTTTTTAGTTTCGGGAGTGTACTTTATCATATTAATTAAATGTTCGTACTGTATGCAGGGAGAAGCAAGATGTGAATTTTTCGTATGGGCGGATATACTTCATTTGATAGATGAGAACATTCATAGAAGAGAGAATGCAGTTTGGAAGACGTGGGAGTACCTTTCCTTTTCCGAATTTTATGTGCGCAAGTATGAAGTTCAAAAAAGGAAAAACGAATATTATTATGTTTGTATTGAGTTATATCAATTGTAATAGTTTTTGCTTAGTTCAGATAAATTATAACATGTAAATAGCTGGGTATGGTCTAGGTTTTTTGTATGGATCAACTGTAATGTTGCTCCCCCACCTGTCTTTTGTTTGCACTTGGCCAGTGAGGTGATTATGATATTTTGGTTATGATGTACAAAAGGGAGTATCCATATGTATGATATCCATATGTGTATGAAAATGCCGGTTTGTGAAATTATGCTGTTAGCATGGAATTTTGGAGATTAACCTTTTGTGAAATGCCAGTCTTGACATTGCAATCAACTTATTGAATTAGACTTTATTTGAATTCTAGAACTTGTCTAAGAATGGACAAACTAAATTAGTGTTGATGATTAGCATTTCAAATATTTTTTTTTCAAAGTTTCGTTACAAGATAGATGGAATTGATACACAAACTAAAAGAAGTAAGCCAGTCAATATTCATTGTCGTTTACTTGTCAAGAAAAAAAGAGCATTGCTATGAAAAGAAACTTGCTATCTATTGCAAAGGCACATGGACGTAGATTAGTAGACCATAACAGAGAAGGATTAGGCAAATGGGTGGAATGACATAGAGGGATGTATGGATGCAATTTTGTTAAGATATGTTTTCTTCTAAATGAATAGGTACATTTTAACACACCCTAAACATATATTCCAAACCATATTCATCACAATCTTTATTTTTTCTTTTCAATATAACTATAGAAGAACAATGATCCCCACAAAAACAAATTTCACAAACTCTAACAAGTTTCAGAAGCAAGAATTGATTATAAAGCTATGGGTGGTAAAGTGATAAGAGAAATTTAGAAAGTAAATTCAACTCTTGGCATCTTGATGGTGAAGACGGATAAAGAGAAAAATAATAGCAGCAAAATTTAGTCAGGTGTAGAACTTACCAATCCAACTTTGAATTGACATCAAAGGAAAAGGTTGATTCAATAGAGTCATAGCCACTTCAACAGTCTGAGTAAAAAGAAAAGAAAAACAAGAAGAGTGTGAAATGCTGTCCAAAAATAATCTCAAGGGTCTAGGTTATAGAAAAGGCAATATCTAGAAACAATGGATCAAAGCAATTTGGAGAAGTATGTGTGCATAGTGAAACATTTTGAAGAACTCAGAATCCCAATATTAAGTGTTCCCATTAAATCATAGCTAACTGTCAAATTTGAATGAAGAGAAGGAAGAATGTAGGTGCAAATTGAGAAATGTACATTATAAGCAAGTACGAAAGAGGACGCGCGTATTGTGCGTTTACATTGGTTTTACTAGGGTTTTGCCCATGGCGGCGCCTTTAGGCCCTCTGGCATCATTGATGCCAGGAGGGTCTTGTCTAGATGGTGATCCTGGTGGTTCGTGTAACACCCCGTATTTTAGTGTATTTTTATTGAAGTATTATTTTTATTTTATTCAAAAATTATTCTCTTGTTTTAAAATTATTGGATTTTTATTGGATTATTTTTAGGATTTTTAATTGGTGAAAATTAATTTTTATGTGCTTTCTTAATATTTATTGTTGTGCATTTAAATTATTTTTCATATTTAATTAATTACTGTGGGATTTAATTATTTCAATTTGACTTTACCATTACGTTTAAATTATTTTATTTAACTTGAAGTTTTGAAATTGTTTCCGTTGGATCATTTTTGTGACCCAAGTTATGAGGATTGGACCTCATTTCTTTTCCCTCCATTTTTCTTTCCTCTCATTTTCTTTTCTTTCTTTTCTTTTTCCTCTTTATTTCTCCTTCTCTCCCGCGCGAAGCCCAGCCCGCTCTCCCTCTCTCTCGTGCGTCCGTCGCCCATACCCAACCCGCCGCCGTCCCGCCGCCGTGACCATCACCGCCCACCCCATTTGGTTCCCCAGCCGCCGGCGACCTTACCCCACCAACCTCACCTCCATTCGTGCCGCCGTTAACCACCAGTAGCCCTTCAAAGCCGCTGCGTCACTTTCGTTCCAGCGCTGCCATCGCACCACCATTGGCCACCATCTTCACACCACTTCATCCTCGACCTCTTAGCAACCCATTGGACCCAACCCCACCTCCGATCCGCCACCGGTGAAGCTCCACCATCTACATTTCTGATTTGGGTATTTTGGTCTTCTACAGCCCATTGTGCCGCCACCCACGGCAAACCACCACCATCACTAGCTTCACCGACCTCCCTAGGCCCTACCCTATCAATTTTGGGTCTTAGTTTGTCCCCGTTGAAAAGTGGGTATTTGAGACCCATGGCCACAGTGTATTTTACACTGTGTTGTTGCTGAGTCGCTACCTTTTGTAACTCCGTGATCCTCCAGAAATCATATTATAGCGCTGTAAGTATTTTCTCAAAGAACTTTCGTGATTTAAATGTATTTTTACACTAACTCATTTTAACTGTGAACTGGTTGGTTATGCCGGACTGAGTCCGAGGAGTTCGGGGTCGGATGGATTGCGGACGGAGTTGATTGTATGTTTGGTTTGTGATTGGATTGTGTTGACATTTGTTGGATATTGGTGTCGTGTCTTGTTCACTGCATTTGCACGCATGATCATGTTTGTAAAGAAAATTGGGTTTTCGCATGATTGCATACATGTTCATGTGTTTATTGAAAATTGGATTCTCATGTGAGTAAAAGGAAAAGAGATTGTAGGGATGGTGGTAAGCAGGGATGGTGGTAGAGTCCCGCCTGCAATTCCCGCCTACGGTGCACGCGGTAGGGATGGTGGTAAGCAGGGACGGTAGTAGAGTCCCGCCTGTGATTCCCGCCTACAATGCTCGGTTAAGTATTCATTGTGTGGAAAGGAACTGTAGGGATGGTGGTAAGCAGGGATGGTGGTAAAGTCCCGCCTGCGATTCCCGCCTACGGTGCACGCGATAGGGATGGTGGTAAGCAGAGATGGTGGTTGTGTCCCGCCTGTGATTCCCGCCTACAGTGCATGCGGTAGGGATGGTGGTAAGTAGGGACGGTGGTAGAGTCCCGCCTGCGATTCCCGCCTGCAGTGTCCGATAAATGATTTGTTTTGTGTGAATCATTTTCTGGGAAAATGTTTTACGGATATTTTTGGGCCAAAATGAGATTTTTGGCGTGTGTTGGAAATAATCATTTTTCTGGAAAAAATGGTATTTTATGACTAAATGTATTTTGTCATATTGTTGGTTGCATTAATGTATTTTTATCCCGAGAGTTGTTTGGTTTATACTTTACCTGTGGTACCATTTTATGGTATCGCAGATTTTGATGCAGATGATGATGACGAGCCTTAGCTTGGCTCCGTTGGTGGAGTGATCTGAGATTGCTCCTGTTTAGCGAGTTATGTTTTTATCAATTTATATATTGCCTTTGTAATATATTTGGGATGACTGTATAACTCTTTAAAGATAAATTGTGTTGAATATTTATATTTAAAATTCTGGTACTTAGCTGACTATTATAATATCCGCTGCGAATTTTTATTGTGCACATTTGCATGTTTCACACACACTTGAGCACATTTTGTTGGGATGTGTGACCGTATTGTCATCATCCCGACATCACGATTCCCGTTCTTTTGTACGTGGGAGTCGGGGCGTCACAGTTCGGGGGGTGAGATTGGTGGTAAGGATGGTGGTGCTCCTCAAAAGTCTTACATGTAGGCGTTGTTTCGTACCACAAATCCATCGGGTTTCAAGATGACAATGAGGTATCTAGTAGACGTGGATGGCAAGTTGGGATTCATTTTTTCAGAGGCAGAGATGTCTAAGGCGGCAGGGGAATTTCGGTTTTCACTGGTTTTGAAATTTATACGTGTAAGGCCTTCCATTGATGCAGTTTGTTTGGCAATTGTAAAAACATGGGGCCTGGTAGAGATTCTTATTGTGAGCTTCATGGATGATCATCATGTCCTGGTGCAAACGACGAAGGAACGGGATTTTGTTCATGGTTGGGTGCGAGAGGGGCAGGTGATTGAGGGGTGTAGTTTTAGAATTTTCCGTTGGACTAAAGAATTTTCCCTTTATGAAGAACCTTCCTTGGCGGCCCAGTGGATTTTTTTGCCAGGATTGCCGATGCATTTGTATCGTCGGTCAAATTTGAATGAAGAGAATGAAGAATGTAGGTGTAAATTGAGAAATATACATTATAAGCTGGTACAAAGGAGGATCTGCGGATTGTGCATTTACGTTGGTTTTACTAGGGTTTCGCCCATGGCGGTGCCCTTAGGCCCTCTGGCGTCGTTGATGCCAAGAGGGTCTCGTCTAGATGGTGATCCTGGTGGTTCGGGGGGTGAGGTTGGTGGTAAGGATGGTGGGGCTACTCAAAAGTCTTACATGCAGACGTTGTCTCGTACCACAAATCTGTCGGGTTTCAAGATGACAATGAGGTATTCGGTAGATGTGGATGGCGAGTTGGGATTCATTTTTTCCAAGGCGAAGATGTCTAAGGCGGCGGGGGAATTTCGGTTTCCACTAGTTTTGAAATTTATACGTGTAAGGCCTTCCATTGATGCAGCTCGTTTGGCAATTGTAAAAACATGGGGCCTGGTAGAGATTCCTACTATGAGCTTCATGGATGATTATCATGTCCTAGGGCAGATGACGAATGAATGGGATTTTGTTCATGGTTGGGTGCGGGAGGGGCGGGTGATTGAGGGGTGTAGTTTTAGAATTTTCCGTTGGACTAAAGAATTTTTCCCTTTATAAAGAACCTTCCTTGGCGGCCTAGTGGATTTTTTTGCCAGAATTGCCGATGCATTTGTATCATCGGGATTGCCTTCAAATCCTAGCTAGTAGATTTGGTAGATATCTGGGCACTGAAAATGCGACGTTGAATAGGACTCGGGCTACTGGTGCTTGGATTTGTGTGGAGGTAGATTTATCTGCTGATCTGGTTAAAGGGGGTTCTTGTGGAATAGAGTTTTTTGCCTTATAAGGGGGAAAATAACATGATGGTTGATGGTGAGAAGTTAGAGCAAACAGGGGAATTGTTCAGTGGGCATGGTTCTCTTCTGGTGGATTTTTTACTGGTGGATGAGGAAAACCGAATGGCCTGGGATGGTGGAGGATCCTCGAGGATTATGGATAATGTTATGGAAATAGAAGGCAGAAGTGTAGTGCATGAGTTTGATAGCAGAGATGGTCATCTTTCGGATTGTGAGGAAGAAGAAGCACTGAATCAACTTCTTGTTGAAAGAGGATATGAATCTAATGTAGAAGTTGATGTGGGAAAAGTCTTCTATTGGCAGATCAAAAAATAAAAATATTGTGGGGTTGCTACAATCTCAGCGGGTTTTATCCTGACCCTCAAAATTTAATTTATGATTAGTTCGGTTCTAGTGTGGAACGTGTGAGGGTTAGGCACGTCGCGGAAGAAGCTTAAAGGTTTAATTAAAAAATGGAATGTTACTATTTTGGCTATTGCGGAACCATTTGTAGGTGAGGATAAGAGGCCAGTTCTCGGAAGTTTTGTTTTCCGTTTTATTGTTCTAATGAGGTGGTAAGGGGAAAGGTGTAGTTGTTGTGGCAGGATGACTTTGACGTTAATATTGTTGATATGTCGAACCAATTTTTGACTGGCTATTTTGAGTATGCGAATCAGAAGTTGTACTTAACTTTTGTTTATGCTAAATGCAACTATCTAGAGAGGAGGGATCTTTGGCATGCTTTGGAGGGCCATGATAGTGTTGTGCCGTGGCCAGTTGTGGGTGATTTCAATATTATTTGAGAAGATGGTGAAAGAATTGGTGGCAATCCGAGGCCATTGGTGGGCATGGAGGATTTTAACAATTGTTTAAATTCTTGTGGTCTCCTGGAGCTTCTGGTTAAGGGTTAAAGATTTTCATGGTGTAATGGCCAAGCGGGTGGTGCTAGAAGCTGGGCTCGTTTGGATCGAGCGGTTATGAATGACAATTTCTTGCGTTGCTTCCCTTCGGCGTCCCTAGAATATTTATCTCGGAAGACATCGGATCACAGGCCTATGCTTATTAGGAGTTCGATGATGGAGGAGAAATATGGTTCGGTTCCCTTCCATTTTCAGAATATGTGGACTAACCATTCTTCTTTTCAGGCGTGTGTGGGTGCTGCCTGGAGGAAGCCGGTGGTGGAAATGGGTTTATTTTGGCTTGCGGCAAAGCTTAAAAAATTGAAAGTAGTGTTGCGAACATGGAACAAAAATGTGTTTGGTCATGTTAGTAATACTATCTCGATGTTAGAGGAAAGAGTTGAGAAGATAGAGGTTTAGCTTCAAGACGGCTACCAACAGGAACTAGAGATGGAGCTCCTGGTGTCAAAGGCTGAATTGTCTTACTGGGTGCAAAACGAAGAGTCTCGTTTGGCGCAAATGACGAAAAAAATGGCTTGATGAAGGTGATCAAAACTCAAAGTTTTTTCATGCTGTTGCAAGCATGAGAAAATGGAAGGCGATTATTTCCTTTATGACTTTAGAGGATGGGGTGGAGTTGCACTCGCTGGAGGAGGGCCATTTGGGTGCTGCTCAGTATTTCCAGAATTTTCTGGGTGAGGGGAGTGGTTCTTCGCAGGTGGTTTTGTCGATGTTAATTGATAAGGTGATTTCCTTGGTAGATAATGAGGAGCTTTGTCGGGTGCCATCAGAAGAGGAAGTTAGAGAGGCTCTTGTATCTATTCCGAAGTTGAGTAGTCCTGGACCAAATGGTTTTGTCTCGGCTTTTTATTTATCTTGTTGGGAGATTGTTAAGGATGATGTGGTGGAGGCTGCAAGGGATTTCTTTTCTGGGAGTGACGTACCAAGATTTTGTTCATCTTCTTTTATTGTTTTCATTCCTAAAGTACATGAGCCGAAGAGTTTTGACAAGTTCTGACCTATCAGTTTGTGCTCCGTAGCCTATAAGATTTTTTCAAAGATCTTAGTCAGGAGAATGAATTCATTTCTTCCTCAGATTGTTTCTCATGAGCAAGGTGCTTTTATTCCGAGAATGAGTATTTTTGAGAATATTTCTCTAGCGCAGGAGATGGTAAAATCTTTTAATAAGAAGAATATTGGTGACAATGTTTTGATGAAGATTGATATGGCTAAAGCATATGATCCGGTGGACTGGAATTTTCTGTTAGCTGTTTTGGCTAGATTTGGGTTCTCAGAAAAATTTTGTGGCTTGATTAAGGTTTGCAATTAGTCTCATTGGTTTTCTATTGTGATGAATGGGATCTATAAGGGTTTCTTCAAACCTTTGCGAGGTTTGAGACAGGGAGATCCTTTATCGCCATATTTGTTTATTATTATGCAAGAGATTCTTTCTCGATTATTGAAGAAAGAGTTTGACCAGGGGAGAAATTGGGAGTTTTCCCATCCTCAAGGGCTCCTTTAATTTCACATTTGTTGTATACAGATGACTTATTGATTTTTACTAATGGTGAGAAAAGTCCTTGAAGGCGCTACTGGAAACTTTGAATAAATATGAGCTATGGTTTGGGCAAAAAATTGGTAGAGAAAAGTTGGCTTTATTTTTTCTGAGAAAATTTCGTTGGCAAGAAAATTGACTTTACTTTGGTTCATTGGTTGTGTTGAAGGAAAATTCCCAACTTGCTATTTAGGTGCACTGCTCGCTGTTGGGAGGTTGAATGTAAGAATGTTGGAGCCGTTAGTCATGAACTTCAAAATAAAGTTGCCGGTTGGAAGTTTGTTGTTATCTCGAGGTGTGAGGTTGATTCTTCTCAAGCATGTACTAGCTAGTATGACTACTCATTTGCTCGTGGTATTAAATATCTCGAAGCTTGTTTTGAAAAAATTGAATTCTATTCTAGCTATTAGTAACGTATTAAAAGAAATAGAAATAAGAAATAAACTATTAAAATATTATATAAATAATTTATTTAACAAAATTAACACTGCTTACATAATTATCTGCAGCGACAGGATCCATCCACTCACTATGCTCATTAGTGTGAGCAGCAGCATAGACATGAATGAGGGAAAAGTTTTCAGGATCATCACGTTTCTAACAAAGCGAGAATATTAGCAATTTTAAAAAGATAATATTAGTACTTATCAGAAATAATATCAGGAAAATAAATGAATTCTATAATGTTTTAATTACCATTTTTTCAGCAAGACGGTGGAATGACCTTGAACCGGCACTATGGTGGACAGTCAGAACGGATCTATTCTGTGCATTTGTAGAACTCAAGTGCTACAAAATATATTAAAAATGTTAATTGTAATATGTATACATATAATATATAAAACGAATATGAATGTAAATAATTAAAAGATATAAATGTAAAATACTTGATAATCTGGAGATGCGAAAAGATCACAACACTTTCTCCAATCATCTAACTTCATCTACTGAAAAGGAGACTGCGCAGCCTCTTCCAACGTCTCAAACTTCTTGAAGTGGTCATGACATCGTCATTTGTGACGTCGGAATAGTGTAGCCATCAACTCATTCACGGTTCTCAAATCCTCGCTACGGCCAAAGTCGAGGTCGAATTCATCATAATAAGGGAATCAGGTAACTAGGTGAAAAAAATGTACTGAAAAGTAAACTCACCAGTACACGACTTCGAATGTGCTCCTTAATCTCATTCGGAACATCTCGCCATGAGCGCACATAAAATGGAGCATAAGCTCGAACTACTGTGCCAATATAGGAGGAAAGCGCTGCTGCACTATCATCCACTCCTCCAGTGGAATTATCAGGAATTGTGATCTTCAGTTTACCATGCCTTCTATTTTTTTCAAGAGAGATTCCACGTGTATAGCCACGACCGCGACGTGCAGATGCATCAACTACATGATAATAGATATACTATAATTATAATTATATAGTTATTGAGAAAAAAGTATTAACTATATATATAATTATCAACGACAATATTTCCTTACTGGTAGGTGTCGACTGGCTGTTGTTCTCTTCTGTGTTAGCTTGATCTTCAGGAACGGATTCCTCGAGTGGGAAGTCCTCAATGGGTTCAGGACATGGACTTGGCGGAGGCACATTTTTTCGTTGTCGTTTTGGCGGCATTCTTGAAAATAATTAATTATATCAAAGAAAATTAATTAGAAGAAATTATGAAAATTCAAGATATTTTATAGTCACCTATATGAATAAAATATTTAGTACTTTTATTCTTCAGATGAATTTTTCATGCTTGTTTCAGAATCTCCATCAATAACATCTTCATCATCATCATGCACCTCTTCTTCATCATCTTTATCCACCTCCTGCCCGGATTCTGATTCGTCTTCATCTTCTGACTCATCTTCTTCTTCTTCCTCCTCACTGACTTGAATTGAATGATCATTTAATACAGACGGGTCGAGATGTACGGGTGGGACATCATCTCTACACAAGGGGAGCAACTCGAGTGCACCGAGGTCAACAAACAAGCTAATACCCTCTCCATCTTCTTGGTATGCCTCAACAATCGGAGTGTCATATTCATCTCCACTATTCTCGTAATATGCACCCGTTCCTGCTTCATATATATTTCAAGGAACAAATTTTTGTACGACTCGCCAAGTTATCTCCCCACTATCTTCATCAGTACTTTTCATTGGATCAATCAAGTAATAGACTTGGGTAGCTTGACAAGCCAATATGAATGGATCATCTTCGTACCATTTAGATGCAGTATTGACACTCGTAAAGTGATTATCCCTATGTATCGAAACCCGACCACCGCCTAGATCCCACCAATCACATTTAAAGACATATGTTACAGACCCACCCAGATATTTCAATCCGATAATATCACGTATGACACCATAATAGTCAATATTATCTGTTCCATGACTCCCCTCGACCAACACACCACAATTTTGAGTCTTTCTATTACGTTCATGGACCAAAGTATGGAATCTATAACCTTGAACCGTGCATGCAGTATATCGAAGTGCTCTATTTGAGGAACCACGGGCCAATGCATACAATTCAGAAGAAATTGATCCGGGATCACGAGCACGTTATTCCAAAATCTATAAATTGAAATAGTATATATTTATTATTTCATTATCCAGAGTTAAAAATTTCACAATATAACATATATATAATTTTAGTTCATACACGTTCTTCAAACCATCCGGGAAATTCTTCCTCGTGTGTTGCCTCTATATTTTCTACGCCTTCCGTCCTAAGTTTGTCCATGTGGTCACTGTTATAACATGTTGCAAAAGAAGTATATTTTGAGCACAACAATTCTAATTAATTTAAAGAAAACTATAATTATTCAAAGAAATGAAATGACATACCTAAGATAATCATCAATCTCTCGGCAATTATTTAGCACATACCACTGAACTTTACCCAACTCTCCATCAATTAAATCGTAACCTGTTTGTGCACCCAAGGGTCGTACATTCTGGGAAAACACTGATAGCTCACGAGGAGGCGGAGTAGCAAGATCAGCATTTCGCTCTTGACGATTAAATCGTGTCTCAACACCACGAAGATATAGAGAGCAAAATGTTAACCATTCATCGTGTATATAGGCCTCTGCTATTGAACCCTCAGCTTTGGCTTTATTCCCAACAGTGCGCTTCAATCAACCCAAATATCTTTCAACTGGATACATCCAACGGAACTGCACCGGTCCACCTAGAAGTACCTCTCGCGATAAATGTATTGCTAAATGAACCATGACATCAAAAAATGATGGTGGAAAGATCTGCTCGAATTTACATAGTATAGTAGCAATATCTTCTTCCAATTTTGACAACGCATCTCGATTTACTACCCGAGCGCACAAATCCTTGAAAAACATACATAGTTCAGATATGGCCACACGTACATTAGATGTAAGCTTCCCACGAATTCCCACAGGTAATAACTTCTGCAAAAATACGTGACAATCATGACTTTTCAATCCATTGATTTTCCAATCATTAGGATTCACGCATCTACCAATATTTGAAGCATAACCATCTAGCAACTTCACACCTTGCAACCATTTGTAGAAATCCATCCTCTCCTCCCTCGTCATCGTAAAACATGCGGCATGACCACCCTATTGCCTTCCACCCGCAAATGCAGATTATGTTTAATTCTCATTCTCTCAAGATCTTTCCTCGTCTTGATCGTGTCTTTCGTCTTTTTGTTAATACTCATCAATGTACCCAGTATATTATCACAAATATTCTTCTCTATGTGCATTACATCCAAACTATGTTGTAACTTGCATGACGACCAATACGGCAAGTAAAAAAAAATACTACGCTTTGTCCAATTCAATTCTGGTACGGCTCGTTTTCTCTTGTTCTTTTCCCGACCTTTGCCAAAATTGTTCGCTCTAACATGTTGCAGTTGTTCCACTATCTCTTCTCCAGACAACTCTTTTGGTGCAATCCTATCCTCTACTCTCCCATCAAACTTGGCACATTCTCTTCTCCATGCATGATTTGCTGGTAAATAACGTCGATGACCCATGAAACACAACTTCTGAGAAACTTTTAGCCACTCACTAGCAGTTTCTTTATTACAAGTCAGACACGCTAACTTCCCTTTCGTACTCCAGCTGGAAAGATTCCCATACGCCGGAAAATCATTTATGGTCCACATTACCGCAACATGCATCTGAAAAGATGTCGACTTAGATGCATCATAAGTTCTAACCCCTGTTTCCCATAACTCTTTCAGCTCTTCAATCAACGGCTGCATGAATACGTCAATATCATTCCCAGGTGATCTAGGGCCAGGGATGAGTAAAGTTAACAAAAAGTTTGGCGCCTTCATGCACCTCCATGGTGGAAGATTGTACGGAATCAATACCACGGGCCAAGTGCTATAACTTGTACTTATATTCCCAAAAGGGTTGAATCCATCGGTTGTGAGTCCCAGGCGCACGTTCCGAGCTTCTAACCCGAACTCTGGATACTGATTATCGAAAGACTGCCACGCAAGTGAATCAGCTGGATGCCTCATATACCCGTCATTCTTAACTCTTTTCTCCTCGTGCCACCTCATAGCATGAGTTGTTTTCTTACACATATATAGTCTTTGCAACCTAGGTTTCAAGGGAAAATATCGCAACACCTTAACCGGGACGTTTTTCTTACCTTTCCACCTCGAATCTCCACATACAGGACATGCTTGTTTCTCCTCGTTCTCCTTCCAGAACAATACACAATCATTTTTGCATGCATGTATGGACTTGTACTCAAATCCTAATCCCTTTCTCAACTGCTTCGCTTCATAAAAGTTCTTAGGCAATGCAGACCCTTCGGGAAGCACCTCGTTAAATAAGTCTAATACCATGTTTATTGCTTTCGTCGACATCCCATACAATGATTTAATGTGAAGCAACCGCACAATAAACGACATTTTGGAATGTTTTGTACAACCTGGGTAAAGCTCGCGCTTTGCATTTTCCCACAGTGAAGGGAAATTTTCACAATCAGTCCCTGATCCACCAGTTGAGGCATTGTCGTTAACCTCATCCATAAACATCCCAGCTCCAATGTCACCCAACATCTCCTCCATCTCATCATGCTCATAATCATCATCCATGTGCCGCAAATAATTGTGATGATCGACCAATACATCTGCTGACCCTTCATACGGCTCACCATGCAGTACCCATCGCGTATACCCCAGATCCATACCATTCACAAATATATGATGCTCTACTTCATCCAATCCTATCGCACACAAATTTTTACACCCTCGACATGGACACTTAATGTAACCACGACTATCAGAAGAAGCCTGTGCAAAATCAATGAAAGTTCTTACTCCACATGCATAGGGTACGTAATCCTTTCCAAGTCTATCGTCCAGACGCATCCAATTTTTGTCCATTTCTAAAAACATCTATATATTAATAACACGTACATTAAAAATTCACATGCATGTCATGCTCCAATTCTCATTACTTTTTTGATAAGGTAGTTGGTCCTATCCCATTCGAGATTATATTCTCCATATTGCACAAATCTCGTCACTCTACTAATTTCTACGTTAGTAGAAATTTCGGCAGCACCTCCCTATAATTCTCCAAGTATACATGTTCAAATATCGGGATTGTGACCCTACGAACAGTATACCCGAAGAACAGTAGAAGAAGACACCGAAACTTCATATTAAACGTGGAAAGTAGCGAGTAACAAAAATGTGCAATACAGATAATATAATCTCAAACTGTCCACACTGGACAATTCAGGAATCAGTGGACACATAAATGTACACTGATTCCCAAACGGGTCTAAGGGTATTTATGCAATGTCACACGCATCTAGCAAAAAATCATACAACAATATCTCCATATTGTTAAACTAAAGAGGGATGGAAGATTATGTGACCCTACGTTTCGTGTTTTGTACACAACGAGGGAGAATGATCTTGAAGAAATGTTTAAATTTTGGTCTAATTACTTAACCGTCACAAACTGTCCGACCTCGACTCTCCTCTCAAGGCCGAAGAGACTATGACAGTTAAGCAATTAGACCAAAATTTAGAGATTATAATTGTTATATATAATTTTAAAGGTTATTATATAATTTTAATTATTATCATTCCACAATTATAATCTTAATTGTTATACTTAATTGAGTGAGTTATTTACTTATATAGACAATAAGTATATAATTTTTATATAAGAATCTATTTGATCCTTATTTCCTTTCTCTTTAGTTTATAATAAATAAGTATATTTACATATTCAAACTCTACATATTTAGTAATTTCAAGACTTTTTTATTGAAGAGTATTTTAAAGGTTATATTATAATTTTAATTATTATCATTCTTAAAATATAATTTTAATTGTTATACTTAAATTGTAAAAGAAGTATAATATAATTTTAAATATTATAATTCTTAAAGAATTAGTTTTATTTGTTATTACTTAATTTCAAATATTATTATAAATATTTAATTATCATTCTTAAATTTCAATGGTTATACAATAATTTTAATTATTATAATTCTTAAAGAGTTACTTTTATTTGTTATTACTTAATTTGAAATATTATTATCACAATTTTTCAAATCCATATCACAAAAACACATTGTATAAATATCATAAAATTCAAATAAAGACAAGAAATAAAAATTTTTTCTTACCAAACTCAACTCTATCTCTCTCTCTGTGTGTTGCGCGCACGGGAGAAGAAGAAATGATCCGCTTCCTCCCGTGCGCGTACTGATTAAGTTCTAAAATTATTAGTTTAAACGTTTGAACGTTATATGCTAAAATTTCCCCCGCTCATAACATTCGGACATTTACAGTACACATTCGAACGTACCCTTCTTATTTATAACATAAAATCTAGTGGGAAAGTTCCCGCACTTTCCTCATATATGTTCGAATGTATCACAATTTTTCGTTCGAACATTCGTAAATTTACAGATAAACGTTCGAACATTTAACTTAAACGTCCGAACGTACATTTCATCAAAGTGTTGCCATATTTGAGCGGGAAATTTCCCGCACTAATTTAACTAACGTTCGAACGTTAACATATTTGGTGTTCGGATGTACATAATTCTGGTGATTTTCATCAAATAACGTTCGAACGTATAGTATAAACGTCCGAACGTCTGAATAATCACACAGATACCTTAATCGAGTGGGAAATTTCCCGCTCTTAGCTTAACGTTCGAACGTTAACTTGAAACGTTCGAACGTACGATTCCTACTATACAAACTTATAATATAATATATATACTACATTTTATATATATATTTATAACTATATACTACATTGTATAGTACGATAGCATAATATTTTAAATGAGAACATAAATGTATATAATATATAAATTATACCATATATATAAATCAATAATATATATTAAATTGTTACTTATTAAATTCTTTATTATATACTAACTTATACTATAATATGTATACTATATTTTATATATCTATAACTATATATTACATTGTATAGTATGATAGCATAATACTTTAAATGAGAACATAAATGTATATAATATATAAATTATACCATATATATAAATCAATAATATATATTAAATTGTTACTTATTAAATTCTTTATTATATACTAACTTATAATATAATATCTATACTACATTTTTTATATATATTTATAACTATATACTACATTGTATAGTATGATAGCATAATATTTTAAATGAGAACATAAATGTATATAATATATAAATTATACCATATATATAAATCAATAATATATATTAAATTGTTACTTATTAAATTCTTTATTATATACTAACTTATACTATAATATGTATACTATATTTTATATATCTATAACTATATACTACATTGTATAGTATGATAGCATAATACTTTAAATGAGAACATAAATGTATATAATATATAAATTATACCATATATATAAATCAATAATATATATTAAATTGTTACTTATTAAATTCTTTATTATATACTAACTTATATTATAATATGTATACTATATTTTATATATCTATAACTATATACTACATTGTATAGTATGATAGCATAATACTTTAAATGAGAACATAAATGTATATAATATATAAATTATACCATATATATAAATCAATAATATATATTAAATTGTTACTTATTAAATTCTTTATTATATACTAACTTATACTATAATATGTATACTATATTTTATATATCTATAACTATATACTACATTGTATAGTATGATAGCATAATACTTTAAATGAGAACATAAATGTATATAATATATAAATTATACCATATATATAAATCAATAATATATATTAAATTGTTACTTATTAAATTCTTTATTATATACTAACTTATACTATAATATATATACTACATTTTATATATCTATTTATAACTATATACTACATTGTATAGTATGATAGCATAATATTTTAAATGAGAACATAAATGTATATAATATATAAATTATACCATATATATAAATCAATAATATATATTAAATTGTTACTTATTAAATTCTTTATTATATACTAACTTATACTATAATATGTATACTATATTTTATATATCTATAACTATATATTACATTGTATAGTGTGATAGCATAATACTTTAAATGAGAACATAAATGTATATAATATATAAATTATACCATATATATAAATAAATAATATATATTAAATTGTTACTTATTAAATTCTTTATTATATACTAACTTATACTATAATATATATACTACATTTTATATATCTATAACTATATACTACATTGTATAGTATGATAGCATAATACTTTAAATGAGAACATAAATGTATATAATATATAAATTATACCATATATATAAATCAATAATATATATTAAATTGTTACTTATTAAATTCTTTATTATATACTAACTTATACTATAATATATATACTACATTTTATATATCTATAACTATATACTACTTATTAAATCATCAATAAATACCATAAGCTCATAAACTATTCACAAAATTCACAAACAATAATTACAATTATTTCAAGAGTAAGCATAAAATCACAACAACATGTATAAACATATTGCTAAACTTTAGAAATATAACAAGCACTCACAAAAAAACCAATAATCTAATTGTCAATAATATTATATAACATCCTAATATATAACATAAACATTTATAATATAATATTAAATTAAAAAACGTTCGAACGTAATAATAAGTACGTTTGAACGTTCTGTGTATATAAGGCCAAAACCGAACGTCGAAACGATATTTCCAATACGAATCGTCTACTCCGTTGCACGCCGCCACGCCTCCTTCACCGCCGCCGTCAACTCCGCCACAACCGTCACTAAAGGTAGGCATTCATCTTTTATTCAAGTAACATGTATTTTATTGAGATTTGGATTGAGTTTTGTTTAAAACCGGATAAGTGGTTGCTGGATATTTGTTGTCATTTTCCGGCCACCACGGCTAGTCATTGGCCGAATAGTCACCATAGAAATGTTTCTTGAAGTGTATACTTCATTTCCACGGTGACATATCGGTATTTAGAACCGTGTAGAGAAATTTTTGAGATTTCAAGAATGGCTGAGTCTCAGCCATTCTGAGTCGAAACGTTCGAACGTTTCACCAAGACATTCGAACGTACGACATTTAAATTACAGAGCCGTTACGGCTTCCAGGTTCGAACGTTTAATTATAACATCCGAACATAATGATTTTCTACATTATTCATGCTTCGACGTTCGGACGTTCATATTTATGTTCACACGTAAAACAAATACGTTCGAACGTATTTGTTTTAACGTCCGAACGTACGTCAGCCAATATTTATTTACTGCTTATGTTCGAACGTACATTGTTACATTCGAACGTATTTGTTTTACGTTCAAATGTAAATATATTGACATTATTTTACGTGCGAACGTATAAATAAACATCCGAATGTTTTATCTTTAACGTTCGAACGTTAAAGATAAAACGTTCGAACGTTACGGTAGAGCATCTTAAAATTAATACAAAAAAATGTATTATTGTAAATAATTTTTTTTTCCTTTTCTATTTTCAGGATATGGCTCTTCCACTACATACTAGGAAATGAGGGAGGGAAGGAGCCATGTCGGACACTGCCCGTATCGGAGCTCGTACTGTTATGGTAGAGCGAGAGGTCTTAATTAATGAGTTCGACGAACTCTGTTGGCAGCAGACGAACCTAAGAGATGTTTTCCTCAGTAGAGGCTGGGGAAATATCTGCACATTAAGGGGAATGTATACCCCTCAATGGTTCAAGAATTCTATATGGGGATGTGTGACATGCCTCAGGATGCATCCTCTCACACCGTGATTGTACGCGGTGTTTCCATTGAGGTATCAGCAGATGTCATCGGTGAGCACCTTGGGATTCGTCGAGGAGTGGAGACATTTGCACACTCGACACCCCGTGAGGATGTAGGCACTTCTACATCATCTACTAGTCGGGGATGTGAGCCAGCATCAGCCAGAGATGCAGGCCAGTCAGAGGCTGAGGATACTGGCGTCGAGGCTCGGGATGATGACCGAGACGAGGATTTCTACATCCTCACCGGGAGGGATCGCATGCAGATCGAGCGGAAGAACACCTTCAACCAGAACCATCTGCTGCATTTCTTCCGCATGTTGCACCTTATTGTTGCAACAAATGTCGATCCTGTGGCTCATAAAACCACATTTAGTCGGCTTCGGGCACAATTTTTGATACGAGTGGCACGTGGAGATCCTATAGATTTGCCATTGCACATCTTTCAGAGGATCCGTTACGAGGCGAGCATCGTCTCCACTGATAATCTCCTATATGGTGTCCTCATTAGCCGACTATTACTTGCACGGGGAGTGCCGACCCAGCCAGAGGAGCGGGTCAAAGATTAGATGAGTCCCCTTGACATGACCACGCATCGACGTAGCATTGGACAGGCGAGGGGACGTCAGCCACCCCCTGTAGAGGATCTAGTTCCTCCGACGCAGCCTGAGCCAGGTCATGTCGGGAGTAGTAGTCAGCATACGCCGAGTACATCTGCAGGAGATGTGCGGCCTGCTTGGGTTGATGCGGTCATCTCACAGCTGACTGCACATATCGATCATAAGATCGATCGATCGCTTGAGGCTATATCGGCGTCTGTTGCCGAACTCACCCATCGTGTAACTATCCTCAACGACAAGGTTGATACCTTGACTATGGAGGTACGGAGTTCGACTTTTGCGGATAACGTTATCATCTGACTGTTGTTTACTACATTCTATCAAATTTTGTATTTTATTTTTAATATTTGTAACGAAAAATATTATTGAATATTTCTATCTTTTTTAATTTCAATTTTTAATCTTCTTTGATGTTATATTTTTCAACTTTAATACTAAATCACTGCATTTCAAATATATATAAATCAATAATATATATTTATATATTACAAAGTGTGTATATATAAATATATACAATTCAATTTTTTAGACTTGTTCACAAATTATGCACAATAAAAACCACATAATTTTTAAATTAAAGTCATTTAATTTAAATTTACAATGAATGTTCGAATGTTATTACATACTTAACCACATACTTAACGTTCGAACATTGGTGCAAACATTTTACGTTCGAACGTAAAATTAATAACATTCGAACGGTTGCGCCAAAACATTTTACGTTCAAACGTAAACAAACATAATGTTCGAACGTATATGTAACGTTTGAACGCATATTTCTCATACGTTGGAACGTAAAAAAATCTCGTTCTATCTTTAGTGACGGTTTTCAGAAACTGTCACAGAAAATACATTTTAGTGACGGTCTAGGGACTGTCACAATTTCCTAACCATCACTAAAAAGTAATTGTGTTGTAGTGATATTGTAGGAACCGCACCATTATTGAGAGCCTCTAAATAAGATATTGTAATACCAAACAGTATCGGACCCATCATTGCAGTTGTCCCAACTTGCTTGGGCCTTGTTCTCTCAAAAACATACTTTGTCAATGCATCTAGTCCAGATCTAAATTCAGGCCTTAGTTTGTCCAACTACAGGCAAACCAACTGACTTAACTGAACAAATAATACAATAGAAAGAGGAGACAAAAAGTTAAACACAAAAAATAAGAATAATAAAATATATGAGGACCACAGAATACTAAACAATATTTGATCATTGTCCAAAGTTCGCACAAGAGTGAAGCATTCTCTATCCAGAAAAAGAACTCGGATAGAGTCCCGAATAAAACTTACTCAGCAATATTGTGAGAATAAAACTAAAGAAGCGCCAGATACTACCTTGTTTTTTGCAGCTATATCTTTTCCAGTTCCTTGAATTGGCCTCAAAGCAAGCTCCAGGTAGTCACGAGGTATTATTCTTCTATTGTCCTCTACTAGATCCAAATAGAAATCCTGCACGGAAAAACTTACCGTTTCCAAGAATAACCATCTAATTTCCAATTAAAAAAAGAAAAATATAAGCCCTCCAACAATTACCACCAAAGAAATAGCAACTTCATGACCTCAAAAACCATTTTACGTACACACATGCATATATATATACGCAATAGAAAAATAATATAAAACATGACAGATTACCCTTAGAAGCCAAACAAAGATTGGGGAGAACTGCCCAAGTTCAGAGGCTGTAGTCCTTCCTCCAGCTGCTCTAACACGAATATGTTTTGTCATTCGAGTGACAAGAGAGAGACAATCAAGTGCAGCTTCATCATACCAACCATCTAAATAAGAGGAATAACATCAATAGACAGATGCAGTAATAAATCCAGTCCAAAAAATGATACCAAAAATCAGAAAAATAAATAAATAAATAAATAAAAAGTATTTTTTGTTTTTCATAGGTAAACAAGAAGTTTTATTCATAGAAGTAGACAAAGTCCAAGTACACATGGAGCATACATGAGATAAAAATGCTTTAATACCAATGCCCAGGTTGCTTTATTTACGGCATGAATTAAATGTTTTTATTGAATGATGCCCAAGTCATTTTGATGTACGAAACTGTGACATAACCATTTTTTGAAGCTGAGGTTTTAATATGCCAAGCAATGCATTCATATGCATGAGACACATTATTCATATGTATGATTATGGTTATTTCATGATGCATGATAAATGAAATGCTGATGAATAACAAAGAGTCTCAAGGAATGAATGAATGTGTGCCCAAACTTAAGGATGTTTACATGAAGCCGTGGTATATTTAAGAAAATGATGCACTGAGTGTACTTGAGTTAGGACGTTCAATGAAGCCCTAGGTACTCAAAGGAGTCAAGGTCACACTAAAAGATGCTCGTGTCAAGGTTTGATAAAGACCTGAATGAAAGGACTTTATATGCTAATGGTGAAGGACATTTACGTACATCTTAGCTACCAAGAGAATTAATCTTCGGGGTACTCTATTATGGGCTAGGTGTTCTCTTTTGTATACACCCAGTGTACTTGGTTACACCTGTTGATATTAATAAATTTTTACATATAAAAAAAAAAAATCTTTGGCCTGCACAACCCTGTCAGTGGTGCTAGAACACATGGCAACTCTAAACCTATGGAATGAAGAAAAGAATGCAACTAAGCTATACTCATGTATGTTTTTTCTTACAAGTGATTGAAGATTTTATAGGGGGGAAAAAAAGACAGCCAATTACACGAGTATCATACAAAAGAAACACCTAAAATTAAAACATAAAAGGAACTATTATTGGTAGTATTTTAAGTGATAAACTTCAGCTGTTATTGATATCCTATCACGCTAAGTTATGAATTTGATGTTACCTTAACCTTTTGGGTTTGGGGCATTACATAAAAGGAGCTTCAGAAGCAATGCAGTAAGAAATAGTTACGCAGTTCAATATCACTGCATTACTACTAGACAAAATAGATATGCAGTAATATAGAACCTCAGAGTCATTCAAATTAACATAAAAGATCTCACAATAAGTTAAAAGCAACAACATCAAGCAAAATAATCATTATTGGCCTTTGTACCATAAAATTGGAACAAGAAATAAAATTATCATAAACTAGTGTGTGTGAAGTAATGAAAGCTGACCGTTTGATCATAAGCATTTATTCCTTCACTATCTAACAGTAAGAGATTATACTCAGTTTCATCTCGAGCAATTCTCTTCAAGGGTGCACTCCACAACCAAAGCCCCTTTTTGCAGGGTCAACGAGTTGATGCTAATTGAAATCCACTACTCCTACCAAGAAGCTACAACGCTGAAAGTTGAAGCAAAAAACTTGGTTAAATTGTGACTCATAACATTTGATCAATGACAATAGAAATACACAAACAAAAATAGTTGTAACCAGCAAAAACTATGCGATCTGGATTGCAGCACTTAACATTTCAAATTATGGTTTGAGTTCCATATAGTTTCCCAGTCAGCACAATACGAGCAACAAGGAAAAAAAATGAAAACAAAAAGGGCATGGCAACAAAAAGAACATGACAAAACATATTAATTAATTGAAAGGAGAAATCCTTCTTGCTCATAATGAATCCAAAGACCTCTAGTTGTAACAGTGACTAGTTATAAACATCAAGGTCTGCAAGGTCTTCTCCCTCGGGGAAATGAAACATTCAATTCACCAGGTAATGTAAGCCTTTGGCAGCAGGGTGGCTGCAAAATATAAATTATAACAGCATTCGACTCTACAAGTTCGCTAGAAGCTACAGAGTAGTATAGTAATCTTCTCCTCCTAGAACTTTTACATTCTTAATGCAGCGTTACTCTTTCCCATTGAAAGTACTTGCTGGAAATGATAACTAACGAGTGCATTATCAAATTAGCATGCTGTAATCCCTTGCTTTGAAATGCAAGTCTCGACATCCCTAGAGAGGCAATGCTCTTTCAAATGCTTATGAAAATTGATCCCGAGTGGAATGATAGTAGGTCCACAAGGGGTGAGACTTACTTGAAATTTTAGTAAGTTAAACAATTAATGTGCACAAAGATAATATATGCATAATTAATGATAAACATGAGATGCATGCAATGTAGAAAATTAGTATTTCTCTCCCATCCAGATTCTTCAGTTTTTTTTCAGAAAAGCTTTGATGCACATTTTCTTACAAAAAATATTTTTCAATTCAACTTTCAAAAACATAACATTTCGTCGTTGTTAAGTATCATTAACAATCACATTAACATTAACATCATAATGTATAGTATCATCACAGTTCTCCATATTCACTGTGAGTACCTGTTGGTAACTGTAGCACAACTCATGTTGAAACTACATTGTCTGTAGATTCGTTCTCAATGCATTGGTAATATAACATAACATTATCATAACATCATAACATATACACCCACCAGCCTTAGGTGTCGTAAGATTTTGACTTCAATTTGGCGTTCTTTAGAAAGAACCCATTCGAAACTTGTTGACTGTTTTTCATTAACCCAGAGGTTACAGCTACATTTTAACTCACCCTAGAGTGGACAGAGGAGTTCCACTAGGATAAATATTGATGCTAGCCTTTGGGGTCGTGACAAAAATTAAGTTTCCAAAATTACCACCAAGGCCTTAAATTTTCACTATTTACAAATGAGCCCCAAAATTAACCAAATGTCATAAACCCCATATTTTCTATGTTATAAAACCATCTATGCCTTTAGAATTTTAAGAATCAAAGTGAAACTATGCTAATCACACCCAACCCGTGGCATGCATACCATAAATGCGTAAATGTGATTTTAACTAAGTAACCCCTATGGACACTTGTGTACCTCATTTCATTAAGTGCCATGAATACTAATAACCTTAATTCCAAATTAAAAACTTAAGTTCAGGTCATACAAGTTCATCTCAACACTTAAATATGGCTCAAGACCTTAATCACTATTAAATCATTCATTAAGCATGCATAATGTTTCTAGCTTTATCCACCAAGACATTTTTCAAAACTTAATCAAATCATGCATTTTCATTCTTATCCCAATCTAAAGATTTTTCTAAATGCACATTATTCAAGCCTAGGTAAATTAATCAAAACTTCCACAAGTTAAGCATAAACTAGTCAAAACCGATGCATGCTTAGATGATCAACACAAGATAAATTTAAAGCCTATCATGGCATGCTTCTAACTTCTAAATTAAACCTTCAAGATTAATTCTAAGACATTATTGAATCATATAAAATTATTCTAAGACATTCCATAGCTAAAATTCAAGTTAAAAACAATTCATGAAATCAATGATCCCAATTGACCAAATTTTGAACTAAACATGGTAATTCCTCAAATAAATCGAATCAAACCTCATTCTAATGCCATAATTGAAACTTAACATATCATTTTAACACTTAACAAAAGGATAAGCAAGAATACTTACAAAAGCCGTGGCCCTTAAAGCTCCCAAACACACTCACTTCAAGAACACTCAAATTCTCACTCGATTTCACTCTCATGCACACTAAGGGGAGCAATGCTCTCAAGACTCAAGAGAAGGCTTGGAGGAGAGGTGTGGAGAATTAAGGAAGTGAGGGAGGTATTTATAGGCTTCAAGAGGGGAGGGACGTTGGCCTTGTATGAAGAAAGGCTTGGTGATTGGTTGAGTGGGCGGTGGAGTGTGGAGTGTGGTGAGGGAAAATCAGCTTGTGTCATCACTTGTGCAGGTGAATAGTATTCAAATCTCCATCCTTTCTTCATTTTAAGGTGCTGCATTGAGTTATGTGGGTGAAGGTGCTGCCATGGTGCAGAAAATAAATAAATAAACAAAAAGTGAGGAAGTGAGGTCATGCTACATTGCTGTCGAGTAGGGTCTTCAAAATCTGTCCAGCTTTCATCACTTGCTTGCCTACCTTCTTGTCCTTTCTCCATGGTTGTGTTGTGCATGTATAGTGACACCTCTTGATGGTCTTTTCAAGTGGAGGAAGGTGGAGGGATTGGCTGCCAATTGATGATGTATGTGCAGCTCATGGAAGAGAGTGAAGTGAGGTGGTCGCCAAGTGACACCTAGTGCCAATGCCAATTGGTTTTGGCATTTCCTTGGGGAAAACATTGGTCAATATGCTTATGAGTGCTTGAGGGAACTCTTAGGGATTGGAGGGAAGGGGTGGTGGCATGTGGGAATGGCTCAAGGAAGAGTAGAAATTCGAACAAAAATACCATGCCACTTGGTTTAGCTTCAACTAGATTTTTACGGGAATCGGTTGGGTTTTGCGTTTGGTTACTTGGAGCCAATTCTTCCATCAATAGAACTAAACTATGAGGGATGAAATTTCCTTCGAAAAAATGGTGCAATTGGCGTGGGCTAGGGGCTGAATTGGTGAAATTCACATGAAGGGCATATGTGTGCCGATTGTAGTGATTTGGGCATTGACATGTCTATGCTTCTATTGACATGTGTTGGGTCAAGTCTAAAATTCTAATTTGATCTAAGAATGATGCCATTCAATACTAGAATCAACAAATTTTAGATAAAAAAATGTGGGAAATAACTAAAAGGAAAATTAAACTCAAAACATGGTTTAGAGGTCACTAATCATGTGTAAGTTGATTAATGCCCTTAACTCTAGCTAGAAGCTTAATTATGGTCAAGTGGGGACCTTAGGGACGTGGGGTGCTTCTTGAGTTTGAAGGAAACCAAAGGTATGGTGTATGTGAGATTCAATTAGAAGTGTACAAAATGACATTTTTGTAAGGTCTCAAAGGTCTACCAAGATTGTGTCAAAATGGCATTTTTTTCTAAGGTTGGGCTAAGGGCCTCTATTATCACCAAGTTAGGCCCAAAGGCCTCATGCCTTCCTCATGTTTGGGCCTAATTTCTAAGGCTTTTTAAGAAAGGCCTAAGCTTCTTAAATCCACATGGATCTTGGCTTATAGCATCTATCATTGGCCCATCACATCCTTAGTGATTGAGGGCCCTAAATAAAATACTATTGGGCTCACACCTAAATCCACCTATACTTAGCCCTTTTTACTTAGCCCACTAAGGATGCCAAGTGTCATTCCCCTATTGGCTTCTTGACAATTAATCCAAAATAAAACACTAGAGATCTTCCAACCATAAAAACTTACACTAACTAAGATTAAGGGAGCTAATGATTATGTCTTAATGGGCCTTTTAGGTGGGGTGTTACATTACGTCCCTCCTTGCCTTTGGCACTTAAAAAACTTCTTCTAATGGAAGAGTGTTTCTAGATGTTAGTTTGAGTTCAATTTTTCCTACGCTAAATACTTTTGCAGAAGTGGAGTTACCCATCATCACTTTCATGCCGCTTGTATCTTGTTACGTTGAAAAAATATTGCGGTTAGAAGTGACATGTACGTTGGTTATTGTGTCTACTATCCAATCAGTAACATTACAAGTTCGATAAACTTGGGGACTTATAGTTTACATATTGTTCATCCGTGATGACCCGAGCTTGACTAAGCATGGTTCATAGAATTAATTCTTAGTTGCCATAGCATTTTAAGGGCTTTAGTTTTTTTTTTTTTTTTTGCTTAGTTAAAGGAAAGGCCTTAGAATTTTTGGTTTAGCAACTCGAGCCCAAGAAAGGCGTAACCCTAGAATGCCATATATAATTTTGGCCTTATTTAGAAACCCAGGCCCAATGGCTTTAAGCCCATGACCCAAACCCTAGTCACTAGTGCCATGTGTCATGCATGTGTTGCACTATGAATCTGGACTTGATAGTGGACTAAGGGGAAGAGAGGAGTGTAGGAAAAACCAAAAGATGGCTTGCACGCCTACCCTAGAGGAATTGCCACTTGTCAAGCATGCTAGAAGCCTTCTAGAAGAAATAAGGGGCAAAATGAACCTAGGAAGACTAAGGGATTTTCAGCCAACCCTTTCCCACATGCCTAGGCCCATTGTTTTGGCCCAGTTTCAAGTTCCAAAGTAGATATTCTTGGAAAGGGGAGCCTAGGGAAGAGAAAGGTGGTCTTTTCTAGGAGATCTGCATGGGAAACCGAAGGGGGCACAAGGGATTTCGACATTGTCAGATTTTGCCATGTGTCAAACATGCAATAAGCTTCTAGAAAATTAGATGAAGGGACTTTTGCATCAAAGGACCAATATACCCTTAGGATTTTAACCACCACACTCCCAAGCACCCTTCACTTGCAACTTGTGACTTTGATTACAAAATAGACTAATGGGCACATTAGGAGTCACCTTGAGAAGGAGCAATGGAAGATGAAGCAACAAGAGGGAAGGAGAGGGCAGCAATGGACAAGGCACACGCCCATGCCACTTGTCACTCATGCCAAAGGCTATTTGTTGGGAAAAAGAATAGGCAAGAGATGTTTTACAAAAGTACCATTGAGGAAATATTCACTTGCTTAAGAAAAAGGAAGGGCATAAAGGGAAAAAATGAGGGGTTTCGGCCAAGGGAGAGGAAACCCTACATGCCACCCAAGTTGTCCCTTCCCAATGCAATCCCAAGTGGGATTCTAAGAGTCTTTTTGGCAAAAGAGAAGGGGGAAGAAGAAACACTTGCCACTTGTCCCCCATGCAAGAGTTTTGGTGGCAACCAAAGAGGAAAGTGATGAGACCACTATAAAAAGGAGGGAGTACACGCCTATGGGCTTTTTCCCTTGCCATTTTTCAGAATTTGCATGAACTCTCACTCTCTCCACACAACTCTCACATGCTCAATTGAAGATTCTCATACTTTGCATTTTCTTTCCAACCAAACAAGGAAGAGTCACTTTCAAGAGAAGATGTCGTTACCTTCAAGGATAGACAAGGTAAGGCTCAATTTTCTCTTAGTTCCTGCACACACATGTCACTTTTCCAACTCAAAATGAGATTTAAATCTCAAAGGATTTTGAGAGTGGTGAAACACACATGTTTTTTTACTTGTTTTTATGAAAAATGATTTAGGGTTTTCAAGAAACCCTTGAAGCCGAATATTGAGAGATTTTCATCCTCCATGTTTTCGATCACCACGTGTTCTTACCTTACTTTGAGTTTTGTATAATAACACGAGTGAAATGAAGGGGTTTTTGATTTAAAACCCTAAAAGCCAAATAGTTTAAGATCAAGTGATGCCCTAGAAACCCACACGCACCCAAGAACATGAAATAGGATTTTTAGACACTTTTTAATGTAATACATTTCCGATTATAGCTTGCTAGCTTTTCATTATGTGGATTTTTGTAAGTATACACTTAACTTGCTCTCGGTTAATACTTGTATATATTTGTGTAAATCTTTTTATTGTTATGGTTATTTTGATTACTATTTCTTGTTTGTTTGCTTGAATATGCTTATATGATCTTGGAATATGAATATGATATAAATTGTATGATTCGGTTTAAGATGAAAATGGCAAGAATGTCATTTGCATATTTCGGTTCTAAAGAAAACATTGTTGTTAATTTGTGATACTTGATGATTCGGTTATACCATGTCTTAGGAGTTTCAAATCTCAGCCATGCTTTGATTTCTAAGCAATATGTTTGAAGTTTGAAGCATGTTTAAGTGATGATTCTTCATGTTTTTGCACTTATATCTTTCGGCCAACGCACTTTTTCATAGTTCCAAGTATATGTTTTGATAGTTCATGTGATCTATGTTATCATGCCATGAATTGAACATATTATGCTTGGTTATTTCATATGTCATATGTCAAGTACAAGAACGTATGTATTAAGTCTCATGTCACATGCATTTGGGGAGAAGTGTTTTCAAAAGTGTTTTCCAAGGAAAGAGTTTAAAAATTTTATCACGACCCCAAGTGTTAGGGTGGGGGAATGTCCTAGTGGAACTCGTTTATCCACTCTGGAGTGCTTAAGAATGGAGTGGTAACCCCTGGGTCAATAAAGAACCGTCGACGAGCCTCAAATAGATTCTTTTTAAATAATGCCGGAGCGAGGAAGTGCCTAATGCTAGTGGGTGCATAGGCATATAACCGAAGAAGTATTGTCGAGTTAATATGAAATCTCTGTATATGACATATTCATCATGGTGCATGAACTGTTGATGGTGTTGTAACTAACACAAACATGCGGTGTAAAGGGGAACCATGTTGTGTCCACCTTCTGAACAAGAATAAGAGCTCACATGTTATGGATCACTTGATGAAAATCTCGTGATATGATAAGGATCACTCGATGAAAATCTTGTGATATATTTTGATAAGGCAAGTTCTGATTAAGATCAACATGAAAAAGAAAGTCAAAGAAGATTTTCTGAAAAGTTAAAGTCTCTGTTACAAGTCTTTTGAAAATGGTCAAATGCATAAGTTAAGTTCTAGTCAAGTACATGTCCATGCATACATTTCATGATATGTCTCTCGTATGCTTGTGTTAACTATTGTATGTTGCGTGTTTACTTGCTGAGATTTCTCGAAATCTCATTATGGTAGTTTCTACTACCATTCTCCAATCGAAATGGTAGAAGTTGTGACAGGTACCCCGAATTCCCGAGAACCATGAACCTAGATGGTTCCATGATAGAGAACGAGCTTACTATACATGCTCATCATAACTATATTAAGGACGCATTAAAACACACGGCCAAGCTTCTCAGGGAAATTCTAGCTAGTATTAGTGAGATCGAGATTGATGCTACGATCTACCAACCATCCAAGAATCTAAAGTTTTGGTAGAACATGGACCAGTTGCCTACTTTTCTTGAGTAAGCCTCGAAGGTCTCAGCTAACGCAAAGGCAACAGCAAAAGACTTAGGACTGACACCACCCGAGCCTCAGCAATCTCATGGGGTCTTCTGGTGTCTGACTCTTGATGGGATAGTAGTGATGAAGAAAACGGGAACTTAAGATTTTTTGTTGAAAGAAGAAAATAAAAGAAAAAGAAACTTATGACTTTAGGTCTCAACTTTTTGAGGATCTATATTTTGAAAAGATCCCGTGTTTTGGGAGTTTAAAAATATACTCTATGCTTTTGGGATACTATATCTTTTATGATGCATGCTTATGGAAATTGAGAATGTTCGGGTATTTTGTTAGTAACGGTACCATGTGCTTTGCAATTGCTTATTGCATTGCTTAGATTATCCGACTTTTATTATTATTCCGCTGCTATTTTATTGCATACTACTAGTATACTTAGGTGCATAACATATTATCTATCATGTATGAGGAGTGTGTAGCCATATGTTACATGTCCTGGCGTTTTAGTCATCGTCCAATCCCAAGCAGGGACTGGAGGCGCCACATTATCGGTTCCAACAGAATTAGTCTTGGAAGGCACCATATGAGCATGTGGGTTAGGCGATATTGGTTGTTCGTTGTCTTGGCTTTTTTTCTTCTTATAGGGACATTTTTTGGCCAAGTGACCCGATTTGTTATAGTTAAAACAAATAGGTCTCTTATCATCCTTGTTGATATAGGACTTTGATTTCAAATTGTGCTTTTATCATCCTAGTTTTACCTTTATTGAATTTTGACTTCTGGTGTAATGAATTCCTATGTGTTCTATAGCCTTCTACAATATTTGCTTTAAATTGAAAATTAGAAACCATTAGTGGGATATGATCATTTTCCAAGTGTTGTTCTTGAATCCTAATAGCGAAATCAAGGTTTCCATGGTCATATCTTCATTCTTATGTTTAAGAGATAGGCCAAAATTCTTCCATGAATGAGGTAACTTGTCTATTGTATAAGCAACTTGGAGATGCTCGGTAATACCCATTCCTTGTTGCCCCAATTCATGGTAAAGGATAGTTAACTCATGAGCTTGCTCTATCACATATTTGGAATCATCTCAAGCTAAGAGATTGACTTGCAGTGTACTTATCCATTCCGACAGCTTGTATACTATATATCTTATCAGGAGCATTCCAAATCTCTTTGGCAGATTTAATGTGTAGGTAAACATGAAAAAGTATATCACTTAAATTATTTAGAATCCTACATCTACACAAATTATCCTTTTCTTTGTAGGTTTGCAATTCAACAGTACATACACGCTCATGTAAATCATCAGAAGGAGGATCATTTTTAATAACAAAATATAATCCAAACATTGTAAGAGAGATTTTCATCATTTCTTGCCAGCACTTAATCGATTCCTCCAAGTTTCTTGGGTACAATAGGTTCATTAGAAGTCATGGCGGCAATCAATGAATTAAAACACACATTTAGTTTAACAAAACTACTCTAAGATTGATGGGAAAATTTGGATAATAAAACATATATGTGTAAATGCTTTGTAATTTAGAGAACATGTAGAAATAACAAGAACAAATTAGAAAGAGAGAACACAGTGGTGTTGAGACCATGTTGTGAAGGACACTTTCCTTAGAGTAGATTCCACCGCCTCCAAATTTAAACATGCACTACTCCCAAAAATATAACAACGTCGGTTCCCTTTAATCTTATTTTTGGTACACACCAAAGGAAATCCTCAAACCCAATATAGACTAGCCAAAGCCCAAAGAAAGAAAAAAAAAAAGGGAGTGTTTCTCTAATTTTGTAGAGAATTGGAGTGAGTAAATTTTTGGGTGGGGTTCCCTATTTATAGAGAATGAAAATATACTTGTGAAAAATCACAACTTATATAAATGAAAAAGTACTTTTAAAAATTCACAACTTATATAAATGAAATGGTACTTGTGAACAGTCATAACTTATATAAATGAAATGATACTTGTGAAAAGTTACAACTTATATGAAAGAGCACTTATGAGAAGTCACAAATTTTCAAATTGTAGAGAATACATTTAAAAGGTTTCTAATTCACCAAAGGGAACAACTTCTCCTTTGGTGGCCAAGCAATTAAGGTTCCTATCTCCAAGAGCCATGCATTGGTTCAAGTTACCATGACACATTTTCATTTAAATCTTGACAACCGAACTGACACATTGAACAATAACAATGGTTCACATTATTTTTTCCTTAATGGTAAATATTTTAATCATTTCTAAGTCTAAAAACCAACATGAACATCAGGTCAGGCAAGCTTGGCGAGTTATAAACACCAGGCCGAGTTGATATAAAGCAAACTAAAATTTAGGGGCAAGATACCAAGTTTGATAAATGGGGGCCAAAAGCTGATATATGTGATCTCAAGAGGTCATCTAGGGAGGATTTGTATAAAATTAATGATGAGATGATCATTGGAGTGAGTAGCATTAATTATTGAGAGGCCAACCAAATCCATCTAGGGTGTGCACGTCTTGATGGGAGTGTGGACAACACATAAAGGGTCAGTTGAACAAGAGAACACACCAGAGTCTTCTCCAGCAAACCACCAGGCATTAAATGTATAGGTATGGTACTCTCTATCCAGAGTCTTTCCTCACTCTCCAACAAACCCCCGCTCCTCTATGGAGTCTTCTCTTTATTGTTAAATACCAACATAGAACTCAATTGCAATCTACACCTAAATGGAAATGGACTCCCTCATATAAAAACTAAAGCTCTCTCATGGCAAGATCTCAAGTTAGAACCTGCAATGGAGGAAGAAAAGAAAAAACATCAGAGCAAGCATTAGTAGAGCGTCTAGTTGTTGCATGCCCCTTGAACAAATTTGCAATTCATGCAAGTATCAAAACTGCATGGAGTTTCATACAAAAATACTTGATAGCAGATCTGGAAGCAAATTTGTTCTTATTCATTTTCCAATCCCCTCAAGACAAACACAAAATCCTTAACCAAGCCCCATGGAACTTCAAAGGACACATGCTCATCCTTAAATAGTGGCCACCTGGTTCCACGTTGCAAGAAATTCGTCTGAACCACTTAGCTTTTTATGTGTAGATACATGGCCTCCCCCTGGACCACATGACTCATGACAATGTTACATACATTATAAAAGCTTTGGACAACTTACTAGAGGTAGAAGAAGATACTCAATTTGGAATTACATGTAGGAAATTTATCAGGATAAAAGTTGAGATCGACATCATCTTTCCACTGAAACAAGGGTTCACTCTCCCAAGAGCCTACAACTTAAACACTTGGGTGGGTTTCGTTCAAATACAAAAGATTGTTAGATTTTTGTTATGCTTGTGGAAGATTGGGTCATTCTCAAATTTTCTACACTTTCCTAAAATCTATTCCCATACATCTTTCATTTGGTCCATGGCTACGAGCTAAGAACCCCAATCCGCACTATCTCGGACAAACCTACAAATTCCAAGCCAAGCAGAAGAACCAGATCCGACCTTCTCCACTAACAATTCCTAGCAAACCTTCTTCAAAGCATTTCCCTTCCACATCATCACTCAGTCCCCTTAGCAAACTTCTCTAACCAGAAAAACCCAACAACTAGATCCAACAATTCTCAACACAAAATGCAAAGGAGAAAGGGAAAATGGTGGAAAACACACAAGGAATACTCGAAAAACATTTTTAGAGCTTCATTATGTGGAACTAACCAGCAGAACAAGCCAAGACAAAATCGGTTTGGACTTCATTAACCTCTCGCTGATCTAGCAATCAGAAAACTCTCAGCACTTGGCATTTCTGATGAACTTTCTAGCCATCCAAGGCAAGGAGCTACTATTGCTCATCATTTACTCATATGGATTTAATCCACTAGCCCCAACCATCTCCAACCCGATCTGAGAGGGGTTTGATTTTTTCATTGTACTCTCTAAGCAGCAGTCAAGGCAACCTCAAACCTCCCATCACAAGGGGCTATATGCCTTCCAAGCTCTAAGCAAATCAGTGCCTCAAGAAAGGATTTCATCTCCCTCAACTGTTATGAAGAAGCCTCCTTGGTGTTTATAATGGAGACAACTGCAGTTGGCAGTACAAGGCTATCAAGCACAGCAAGCAAGCACAAGGCCCACCTCATCTCAGTCCTTCAAAGTGAGCCCATTCTTGCTCTCTCAAATTTTATTCTACAGGGCCTTTACCTTAACAAGAAAGCCTAGTCAGCTAACCCGTCTAAATCAAGCAATCCAAATAAGTCAATCCCACGGGTTATTTCAGTAGTCACTACCACCAAAATTTCATTTGCTGTAATAGCCCAGTTACATCCACAAAGGTCTCACGCTCGTCCTCACTCAACTCTGAGAAAATTACAAAAAGGCAGAGCGCCCACCCCCCTACCCCCGCGGGCACCTCAGGTCACACTCAACTATGTTTGGAAAATCCAAAAAAATCTCCCTATCACTCTTGGCTTGTTACATTTGTATATGCTCTTGCTTAGTGTCACTTTAACACTATTTTTTGTAATTTGTTGGACTCAATATATAAAGTACTCTCGGGACCATGGTGTTGTATAGGCGATTTAAATGACTTTCTAAACCAATATGAAAATTCTTGGGGGTGCCCTTTCTTAACATGGTTAAAAGGCTTAGAACACCCCAAGCCCATCTCAAGGTCCAACCCACTAACAAGTACAATGAACTAACCAAACTCAAGCACTTCAGTTGACACTTAGGGTTCGTTTGGATACTTACAATCTCAATATATTTGTGAATAGTAGTGAAATAATTTTAATTAATATGTTTCATTGGATTTTAGAAAATGAAAAAGAAAAAGTTGAATAAAAATATTATAAAATTAAAAAATTGTTTGAATATTATTTTTGTTTTGAATTTTGAAAAAGTAGTATTGGTTTTTGTGTTTTGTTTGGGAGTTTGGAAAAGTTGTAATATTTAGATGAAAAAGTTGAAGATTTGAAATATTTAAAGTATTTTGTGTTTGTGTGATGTTTGGGAATGAAATATCTGAGAATATATGAGAATACTTGAGAAAGTTGTATTGCCAAATGGAGCCTTAAACATTTAAACAAAACAAAATATCCTCCACTTGCACTTAGGGTTTCATCACTTCTATCCCTTTTCAAACCATGATCTCCACAGCCACTCTCTTTCTCCAAACCCTAATGCTCATGGTAGGCTTGTTATAGGTCCTCTCCCTTCAAAACACCTTGCCTGCAAGGTGTGTAAGATCTTATTTAAACTTAGAATAGACCACCCACGTGGCGTCATCCACTCCTTGGCCCTGCCAACGTATGAATAACTCCACCATAGCTCGATTTTCAGCCTTCATCATACAGTGGCTCAATAGCTCCTCTGGCTCAAGTTGCATGATCCCTTGGTCATTGATCGGGGGCTAGAATCACTATCACTTTAGCCCTAATCTTTTGCTTAAGATGAGACATGTGGAAGGTGGGGTGGATCCATGAGGAAAAAGGTAGATCCAGCTTGTATGCAACCTTTCCAACCTTCTGTAATGCCTAAAATGGACCAAAAAAATATGGGGCTAGCTTGAGGTTGCATCGGGTTTTAGGTACATCATTGGGCGTAACCTGAATATGGTGTTAGCCGGATCTTAAATCCAACTTAGAAAAAATAACTAACCCTTATAACTCGTCCACCAACTCCTCTACCACGGGTATGGAAAATTTATCCTTGATGGTCACACTATTCAGCCCACTATAATCCACACAAAACCACCATGTTCCATCAGAATTTCAAGCCAACAACACCGAAGATGAATTTGGGCTTTAGCTAGGTTATGTAACTCCAATAGCTAGCAGCTCTTGCACTATCCTCTCAATTTCATCTTTTTCATAATACGGCATCTATAGGGCCTTATAGTTATGGTTTTTGTGTTGGGTATCAAGTTAATGGCATGGTCATGGGTTCGTGGTGGTGGTAGCCCCTTACATTTAGAAAATACATCTTCAAACTGCTCTAAAAGGATCTGTATAGCTGCTGGGATTTCCCTTCTAGCTTGTTGTTTAGTGTCAAGTTTGCTTTCCAATAATTGTAGAATTACCCCATTTTTCTCTAGTTTGTTGAACTTATCTAGGGAGCCTTCCTCAATCATCTGGGCAGCAACCAAGCCTTGCATTTTCATTTCTTTTTTCCATAGCAAACATGCATTGCCAGCCTTTCAAAGTTCCACAAGACTGATCCCAACTTCTAGAGCCACTTAATGCCCAACATTATATCACATCCAGCCAATACAAGCAGTTGCACCTCCGCAATGAAGGTAGTCCCTTGAATTAGGACCCTAGCCCCACTACAGTTTTCTTCACTAGGAATGAGTTTCCCACTAGCAATCCTCATCTTAACCCTTTTTGTGTTATCCAAGGGTAGTTTGGTTCTTTTCATTATGGCAGGCTACAAAAAATTGTGAGTAGACCCTGTGTCAATTAAGATGGTGACCCACTGTGTCCAATTCTCCTTTTTATCCTCATAGATCTCTAGTTGTCTGATCCTGTCAGAGCATGAAGGGAAATATGTGGGTTTCCTTGGTTTGTACACAACTCTAGGGTTGATAGCTCCTCTCCTTTGTCACAAACTTCTTCTTCCACCACCTCACCAAGTTCCTTTTCTAATAGCGCCTCTTCTAGCAAATAAAGTTTGGGGTTTTGACACTTATGCCCAGGGCTCTATTTTGCATCACAATAGTAACACAACCCTTTATCTCTCATCTCTTCCATTTGGTGTTGATTGATTTTCTGTATGGCTAAATTTGGTTTCTGGTTGGTTTTGCTAGATTCGATTTGGTCATTGTTGGATGTTTTAAGGATGCCTGGGTTAGGTAGGTAAGGCTAGATTTTTTGTAATAGCATGCTAGAAATTCAGTGATGGAATTTCTATTGACTTTAGGAACCTCGTGAAAATCCCATAAGTTTTTACGAATCGACCAATCGCATAGGTTTTAGTTTGTCAATATAATCAGTATTATCACTCACTATGTTGTCGAAGGTGAGATTTTAATTATTTGAGGTAGTTAGAAGTGTCAGAATGCGTTATGGTCTGCGCCATTAGACTCGGTTGATTATTTAGGATTTTATGGCGCAATAACTCATTTTCATATTTTCAAACGAAACGCTTGTTCGAAACTGTGTTTTTATTTTTAGGGGCACGTCGAAGTTGAATTTTGATAAATGATTTTTACTATAGGTTAATAAGAATATTTATGATTTTTTAGTACTAAATTTATTATTCACTTTTTTCGGAGTGAGTGGTAACCTCGATAAGTGCACCAAGTGCAGTGTTTTCTAAATCACAGTGTGGAATGTCCAAATTAGATGGGCTTTCTGTTTGTAAAACGTTTCTTCCGTCAGTGCCTTCATTTCTTAAAGTGCATCATGCATTCATGTGTTCATTCATTCATACATACATTCTTTCTTATCACTTTCATAGGCCGGTACACACTATTACGCCTCGTGTGTTGGGGTTAGCGGTCTTCCTTAGGACCCGAACTCCGCCCGTGGCCACAGGTTGGAAATCCCTTTTCAGTCAGGGGGCAGCACTGGGTGCACTACCAGTACTACTTACCCGGCATTGCAATCTGCCCATTCATTGGTACCATTTTCATTCATTAAAGCATTCATTCATTTAGTCCTTTCTTTGATTCATGTCAGTCCTTTCATTTTCAGTCCAGTCCATTTAACAGTTCGTTCATGGAAAACCATCTTTTAAGAGCATGGGCTTAAACGTCATCTTCCATGGCATCCATAAGCATCACCTCATTGCATCCATAAAAGTGTCGGTTCGTAGTATCCATAAAACCATCGGTTCACAGGGACATTTTAACACCAGTTCATAGCGACCATTTTAAAACACTTTATTTGCATCATTAGCGTAAAGCTCGAGGCACACGCCTCAACATTGATTTTCTTGAAAAATACGTACAATAGATATAACGTATAGTCATCCATTCATATGCGTACAATTAATAACTTTGGGTGCGTAAAAAGGGGCTGTCGAGGAAGGGCCGTACATACTTATATTTTTGAACGCTTAGCATTTTCTTTCGTAAGGCGTCTTAAAGAAAGAGTGTTTCCTTTTCATTTCATTATTTCTGGAAAACTCTAGAAGGGCATGAACATAATACTTACAGGGACTCCATGCTACTTTCATACCATGCAGTCCATTCATGCGCGTGTCAGATGGCAACCTACATGCATGCACATAACCTTAACGTCATTCTCTATCTAATGCATAAGTAGCTTAAACTATAAATAGTGCTACACTTCACTTGGACACTCTCCTTCTATCCCATGCTCTTACGTGCTCTTTACTATGTTAAAACTTTCAGGGACCACTTACGGTCACTATCTCTTCCAAACTCGACGTTTTACTTCGAGTGCTCATCCACTAAAGCGAACCCATGATTCGCCTTAGGATTAAGACACTAAGACTTTCGTCTTACTCTCCTTTTTGAACTCATCTCAATGTATGACTCAGACCGACTAAGTCACGCATCCCAATCCTAGACAGTACACCTGTCACTACCTCCATGCATCTTAGCCCATACTAAATCCTCATTCCCATCCATACAAGTCATACGGCTCTAACCCAACTCTGAGGCTTAAGCACCGTGTAATAATGCTTAGGACAAATTACCCATTACATATGGTGAATCCGTCCGGTATACATGTCTCACCAGATTACACATGTACCTTACCCCTTATCACCTAAGGTCAACATATGACACGTTGATCATTTGCTTATGTAAACAAGCACTAAACTCCGATACCAACCTTCTCTTAACCCGACTAGCATGACTCTTCATGCTACCCGTCCTTTCTTACAGTTCATTCCAACACTTAGCACGACAAGACTTCATTCACAACTACGTCTTATGTCACGTCATATAGCTCGAGACTACTCCCAAGCTACACCGTGACCTTGTCATGTCACCTAACATCCTGCTACGCTACTTCTACGCCAATTCCTAACTCATCACAAGTATGGTTCCTCACGTACTCCCGTCTCATCATGACATCTCGTTATGTTCCTACTAAGCCATTTCTACACTAACTCCTCACCCATCACAAGCACGACTGTCAATAGTCACGTCACTTGGTGACATTCCCCAGTCACGCTTCCGCTGCGCACTCTTACACTTGTTCTACTACTACACCCATACTGCCAGCCATAAGTCAATTACGGTGATACTTGTCACCTCAGACTACAGGCCACATCACAACTACTTCGGGACATTGTTCCACAGTTCCTAACACTACTCATCACGCTCTACGCCCATCAATCACACAACCGTCCTTATCTTTGTGACACGCCACACGATGTATCGCTGCACTTCTTGGAGTACACTCAGCGTATACTCCCTCAATCACATAACCGTCCTTATCTCTACGACACACCACATGATGTATCGCTGCACTTCTTGGAGTACACTCAGCGTATACTCCCTCTACATACGTCACGCCACATCACCACTACGGCATACCGGTCGTATGGTGCATCACTCCACTACATGGAGTACACTCCGCATGTACTCCCTTCATACACACTACGCCACACAGAGTACACTCAGCATATACTCTTCCCGTTCCACACAACGCCACGCCATCATTACAGTACATACTCCACAACCACACTACACAGCACACTTCCCAACTACGCCCAACACTTCTTTACATAGCACATCACAACACAACAAACTCCACAAATACTGACAACACACTCCACAACCTAATCAACTAATTAACATCTAACATAAATAACGAGGGATAGAGAGTTATACCATCAGCAGAATAACCCACACGTTAACCCACGTACGTCACGGTTGATGACGTCGAAAGGGTTGTATGTGGCGGCTAACCCATGTACGGTGGTTGTTTGGGCATTTGGATAGCTAAGTGTAGTTTTGGAAAGGCTCATGATGGCCCTGTGATGGCGGTAAGGACGTAGCACGGCGGATCTGGCCGTGTGCAGTGGCTGTCCATCACGTGTAGTGGTTACCCACTACACAAAGTGGTGGTTTGGACCTAGGGTTCGGCTAAGGGAGGTACGGTGGAACTCGTGGTGGCGTCGAGGTGGCACCACTGTGGCTCATGGCGGTGGATCTGGCCGCACGGTGGAGGAGAAGCCGTGGGAGAGTGAGAGAGAGTGTGCATGCATGGGTGGCAGATCGGCGCCATGGGTGGTTGGGATGGGACGGTGGTGGCTCGAGAATGCAGGAGAGGGTGGTCCCACGCCGTGGGTGGCGGCGTACGATGGTGGAGGGTGTGAAACCCGTGCGTGTGAGGGGGAAGAAGCCGTGGTGGAGGAAGGGGCTACTGGCCGTGGGTCACATGAAGGAGGAAGGGGGAGGGAAGGGGAGACTCATGGTGGTGCCTAGTGGCTGTGGAACCCGCGTACGGTGGCTTTAGAGGCTGCGCACGACGAAGCCGTGTGTGGGTCTCTTCATGGGTGCGACGAGAAAGGTGGCTACATGGAGGGGGCCAGCTTCAGTGGAGGATGATGGCCGGTGGGAGGGGAAGCTGCCGTGGAGGTGGTGGCGCCGTTGGGTGGCGCACTGCGGTGCAATGAGAACCAAGCCCATTCGGGCTTTGCAAGGCCAGTGGGGAGAGAGAGGGAGCGTGGGAGACAGAGGCTGGGATGGGAAAGCTCACCGGAGGGAGGTGGAGCTAGTGGTGGCAGTGGTGAGGTCTGTCAGCTCACGGCGATGCCGGGCTATGAGATGGAAGCATCGGCGAAAGGGAGAGAAGCAGCGTGCAACGTAAGGGAGAGGGAGGAGAGAGAGAGAGAGAGGGCTGGGGGAAAAGTGAGGGAGAAAGAGAGAGGGCACTAGGTTTTAATCAAGCCCTTTGTCTTGGGGTCTACGCAACGATATATCGACGGACCTCAAACACTGATTTAAAATGCATAAACATTAATCCAATTAAAAGCACTTAGAGGAATTAAAATAGAATATTATTTAAACTAAACTTTAGCTTATAAAATAATATTTCTACATCATTAATAAATGATGAAGTCTTATTTAATATGTTTAAGAGAATAAAACCATTAAATTAATTAAAGCTTTCAACATAATTTAAATCTCATAATATTTTAAATAACTGAAATCATTTTAATAATTAATATTAAAATGATTTCCGACAATTATAGTATTTTGGAGCTCTTCAAAATATTATAATTGTCTTATTTAAAAACAAGCTTAACTCAATAATACTGAAAATACCTCATATAAATATTTCCAGTACATTTAAAACAAGGGGCGTACTTAAAAATCACATAATATCTCAAGAGACACGCCATCGTGGTTCGGCACGCATGACGAGGCTCGCAGTCGCTAGAAAGGAGGGGCAGACTGTTGCACAATTTCGTCCCAGAATTTGCTTACGTTAGAAAGAAGGAATGTACGTCAGAAAGAAGCGTATGTCAGAAGAAAGGAGCGGGGTGTTACAGAATAGTATTAGACACTTGGCACCATGAGGAACGTTTGATAGATTTGAAGGAACAAAGGTGTGAGATCATGCCACCTAAGCAAAAACCCTGTTCCATCTGACCAATTAAATGGTGCCAAACCAAAGTGGATTTACACCCTAGTAAAATCCTATATGGGTGGAATCCAACTAAGAACCCAAAAGCATGGTGGAAACTGAAATCCTAAACGGTTTTATCCCAACCATAAAGTTGACCTCCAAAATCTAACTGAATCGGTTTCTAGCATTATGTTTAATCACTGGATTAAATTGCTTTCACATGCTATTAATCCTTCAAATTTATGTTAGAACATCATTATCCAACCTTGTTAATCTTGGATAATTGATTGAGCCAAGAGAAATTGGATTTGGGCTTGATAGCAACTCAAACCTTCTTAAAATCTGAAATTGAGGCCCATTCGGTTAAGGCCCATTAAAGCCCACGAATTTGGCCACATTAGCATTACTTCTTGGCTAAGTTTTGCACCCCCACTTGGCTGACCAGATCTTTCCAAAAGAGGGCCTAGAAGGTTCTTGAAGTAAAAAGCTAAAAGGTCACCTCACTCTTTCAATTCTACACTCCAACTAGAGGAAATATCTTGGGCTAATTTTTTTATATTGTATTGGGTAAGAAGGACCAACACTCAAGTTTTATTTCAGCCTTATCATCTTCCATAATTTGTGCAAGAAGCCCTCCAGCCCACTTCCCACAAAAATATCTCTTATTTACACTTTTCTTTAAAAGAACACAAAAGACACTCTCGAACAGCTTTTCTGAGCTCTTTTGCACGTCTAATTCTAAGTTTTTATAAGTGTTTTCTCACAAAGTTTCCTTCATGAAAGTTGTTCCTATTTTATTCTAGTTTACATGGATACCTTATTTGTTCCATTTGAAGATCTTTGGTCGGTCAAATGTTGTTTAAAACCTAGAAAGGTCATTTTGGGCGATAAACTAGAGAGTGTCATATTTTGGAGTTTTTGACCAAGCTAATGGACAGATCTTGGTTCAAAATTTTTATGGAGTATTTTTAACTTGTGTATATGATTATTGGTTGAGGATTTTTTGCATGATTAAAAGTTTTTGTGAAAGATCTTCTTAGATTTAGAAACTTAGAAATTGGAAGAGGAAAAACTGTTTCTGTTTTGAGAAAGTTTAAATCTTTTATGGTCTAATCTTATTCCAATGGATTTGATATTTTTGTTTCAGGATCCTAGGCCTCTTATTTACATGTTAGGATGTTGGTTTGAAAATATTTGATGTTAGTTTCAAATATATGAAATTTTATGCAAGGAGATATTCGGATAGGCCAAGTGTTTCATGTTTTGGTTGATTTTTAACCATGTGATCTTGAGTTTAAAGCTTAGATCTGTTTTAGGATACCTTTTTAAATCATGTGATGTTTTGGTTTGAAGATCACATCTTTTTGAGCCGTGGATCAAGAGGTTGGATCAAAAGGTTGATCAAAATAAGCTAGAAACAAAAATTTGTTTTTGAACTTGGAAGAAAAACGGAAAAGTTCAAGTATGGTTTTAGTGATTTTGATGACTTTTGTTCATGATTCAAAACATGATTATTCTTAGGAATATATTATGAGTATATTAGAAGAAAAATTTTGGTCTAATCATGAGTTTTAAAATTTGAAAAAATTGCAACAAGAATCAAGGGAAATACCCAAAGTAAATTTTGAGTTTAGGACAAAATTTACATTAGGTATGTAAATTTTGGTGATTTTTGGAGTTATGATGCAAAATCGTTTGGAGTAAAATGGTCATTTTCCCATATGTAGAGGGTAAAATGGTAATTTTGCTCTAAGTTAGTATTTTCCATGTTTATAATTATTAGTGATTAAGTTCTAACGTTTAGAATCACTATTTTCAATTCCTCGTGATTGCGCTTGAGTTTTCATAAGAAATACGGAGATGGAGGTAAGTTAGCTTTTAACTTACTATCAGTTTAATGTGTATGTGATGAGTAAAGGAACTATAGTTTATATATGTATGTTATCATATGTGCCATACCAAGTCATTACATAGTCATCTGTTACATAGAATTTATTCTGTCATGAATTACTCATTTGTTATGCAAGATATTCTGTCACGTATTGCTATACATTGCAAGTATGACATGTTATGTATGCCATCTGTTATATGTATGTCATGTCATGTAGTATTCACTGTTGCAAGTATGTCATGTTAAGTATGTTACCTGTTACATGTTATGCTATGTTACAAAATATTGTTTGTTACATATTATGCCATGTTACGAAATGTTTCTTCTCAAGTAAGTCATGTCTTTCGAGTTATGTTCAAGTCATGTTATGTTAGGTCAGGACTTCTGTCATTTCGTATTCCAATGACGTTTCGTCTCGAATACAGTTTGTGTATTTCGAGAACAGTCATGTCAAGTTCTTCATGTCAATCACGACCCTAAGTGCTAGGATGAGATAATATCCTAGTGAAACTTCTTTGTTTACACTGGAGTGTCTAAATAGGTGTGAAATTTCCTGAATTGACGAAATATTTTCAACGGATAGTGGGCAAGGCCTAACTAGCTAGTCACCGGAGTGTGCCAGGCACTAACGCCGATGGAGCCACATTTCAGTTCTCGTGGGGTCCACATTGAGTGTGGCACATGAGGTATGGGATTCACAGTAAGTGTGGCACATACAACACACTCACAGCTGATGTAGATACATGTGTTGTGATGCGGTAATCGGCAAGGACACATCGCTCTAGGGGACCCATGTAGCACCCACATGGTCACTTTATTAATCAGGCTTACTGAACAAGATTTCAAGTTCATGTATTTCACGTTCATGTCATGTTTCAAGTCATGTTATATTCAAGTTAAGTTCATGTTAACAGTGAAGTTGTACTACGGTCAAGGATGATACACGCTGCTTGGTATTGCGATCAAGGCTTTTGCGCTGCCGAGTACTACGGTGAAGGTGTATAATTTACCGTACTACAGAAAGATATATCAGTTAAATTATACTACGGTCAAGGGTGATACGCACTGCCTGGTAATGTGGTCAAGACCATGTGCTGCCGAGTACTATGGTGAAGGAGTAAAATCTCCCGTACTATAATCTTCATGTTAAGTAAAGAAGTCACTTCAAGTTCATGTTAAGTAAAGAATTTAAGTTCAAGTTCATGTTAAGTAAATAAGTTAGTTCAAGTTCATGTAAAGTTAAGTTTCGGTTCAAGTTCAAGTTCATATCAAGTTAAGTTTCAATTCAAGTTCAAGTTCATGTCAAGTTAAGTTTCAGTTCATGTGAACAAGTTTGTAAATTTCGATTGGGTTTCGGGCTTGTTCATCTTTGTTTGAACTATTGTGTTAATCCATAATGTTGATAATACTCTGAACCCGTGGCTTGTTCGATTGGATTTCTGGCTTGTTCAAGTTTATTCCTAATCAGTGCCCCCATGTAAAGAATAATCAGCTTCTTCCTAATTGATCAACCCTATCGGCCCTAAAGTGAACAATAATCAATCGATTAGTTTCTTCCCCAAAAATTATTTTCAAGTTTCTTCCCTTCGTGGGTGACGGAACTTTCAATGGGTTGGAACTTTCAACAGCGTTGTGCGGCGGTGCTAGAAGGGGTTCTGTGTAGAATTTTGGAGTCTTGATTTTATTCAAGATTCTTGATTTTATCAAATGTGCAGCATCTTACTATATCTGCATAGAATTTGCTGACGTGGTGTATTTTATTGGTGGCTGTTAAAGCCCCCGGAACAGACGACCATTCCGAAGGGGTTCTGTACATAATAATGACCTCAAGTTAGACATCCATCAAGATGAAGCTTGACCAATAAAAATAAACTTTTTATAAAATGGGTACGATAATATTACATTTCCAATTATAAACACAAACTGAATCACAAAATAGACGGACAATTATACGCTGAGTTTAAAGCATGGAACACAAACAATGAAGAGAAATTGCCGGGTGGAGTCCAAACGCATCAATGGTTACCTCGTACATTTATACAGTAAGGAGACGGATGAGCAGCTAAGCTCCCTTGTTGCTATTCCAAGGCTTGATCACGGCTACAACAATGATTGCAACAATGATAAGAAGGATGATAATTGCAATGCACATCCATTTCCTGGAGTTCTTCTGAACCGACTTGGCCTTTTGGAGGGCAGTATTCCCTTGATTCACATGATCTACCGCACTTGAAATCTGGAAAGAAGAGAGTGAAGACACATTGTTCAAGGGGTTATCTACCCAAACAAGGCTACTCAGGGATTGATAATCTACGTTATTTCATTCAATTATTCCCTAACAATGTCTAACTCTTCGAAGAAATTCAGAAGGTCAACCTTCAAGAGCGCAGTTCAATTACCTGTGATTCTATGTTGTTGAGCATGTCCCCCTGTGCATCCACCAAAACCGCCATATCCAAAAATATCTGAAATAGACATGGGATTTAATCAAAATACCATCCAAATGTGTCTCCCTCTCTCTCTCTCTCTCTCTCTAGACACATGCACACTCCTAGCATTCCTCCATTCGATTCATTTGTCTGTCGCATGTTCAATATAAATAGATATGTTAAAAGGAATAGAATGCAATTAGTCATTTTTGGTTTACATGTTCGTGTGTTTGCATAAAAGAAAGTATGAAAACAAAATGAATATGTTTTTTACAACTAAAACAAAATGAATATTTTCAAGCAAAATAGCTGCTCTTGTGTCCAAGACTTGCAATCTGTATTAAGTTCACATTGTCCAAGCATCAAACCCTGTTGATATAATGTTCCTTAAGTTACCCATGGTCAGGATCTTCCCTTAGGCTGTTGAAACAGAGAAAGCCACACTCAAGGGGGCCTTAGTCTGCCAAATACTCCTCCAAGGGAAGGAGTTACTATCCCAAAGTATAAGGAACGTGTAGAAAGACCGAATCATTAACTTCCCTTTCTTGAAAAAGGCCCAAAGAATCTTATCTATACCTCCAAAGCATACTCTAGTAGGTCAAGAGATTGAAGAACTCCGTGAAGGCATTACTCTCCTAGTCCTGAGCCACTTTAGAAAAGCTAATATTCCACTGAGGGGAGCCATTGGATAACTAACTAGATCAGCCATTAAGTTTGTTGTGCGCATTGCTATACACCATTGGGAAAGCTTCCTTGGGGGCTCTATCACCACACCAAAAGTCATGCTACAATCAAGTCCCAAAGCCATCACCCGCATCAAGTCTGTTATAAGTAGAAAATATCCGCCAATATTTTTTTTATATATATTTCTCCATATTTCCACCCCATGGGGGCCATGTACCACATTAGAAAACCATTCACACCAAGCACAACAAAATTTAGAATCCACTAGAACTTTCCAAAAAGTCTCCCTCTCACATTGGTGACACCAAAGCTACTTCTCTAGTAGAGCCTGATTGAACAAAAGCAAGTTGAAAACTCCTGATCAACCCTCAACATTTGAAGAGCACACCTCGGCTCAATTTACTAGGTGAAATTTGAACTATTCAACAAACCCACTCCATAAAAGTCTCCCGTTGCTCTGCAATTTGGTTGGCCATGCTATTGGGAAGCGGGAATAGGACAAAAAATATCAGAAATGATGCTCTTACTCAAATTGATCCTACAGTTACATCCTCATCCAACTAGCCAATCAGTGCTCAATCTTCTCAATCACTCCATCTCAAAGGAAGGTTAAGATATTTCATAGGCAAAGAGAATACCTTGCACTCCAATATGCTAACTAGACTATCCAGATTAGAAACATTACCCACAGCAACCAACTCTAACTTAACCAAATTCACTTTCAACCCGAAAAGAGCTTGAAAGTATTAAAAAGGAGCCCTCAAAGAGCGGAGGTTGTCCGGGTTCACTCCTAAATATACAGGTATCATTAGCAAACAAAAGGGAGGAAATGATAAGCACACCTTCATCAATAGTAGCTGAAAACATTTTATTGAAAGCCTCTATGACAACTTGAAAGAAGATTGAGAAGTGTAAAAAAAGGATGACAACTCCTAGACAAAGACAAAAGCTCTCAATCTATTACAGTGCAGAGTTCATCGCCAAAAAAACCCATGAAAGGAAGCAAGGCCTCAACCTCTACAATATGACTTTTGATGCCAAAACATGAATTAACTAGAGACCTTTTGTACTAATAAAAAAACTAAAGACCTTTAGCGCTATTGTTATGATCATTTTCCAACTGACCACTAAAGGCTTTCATGTATTGACACTTTGATACATTAACGGCATTCCTACATGTGCATTAATAGCCGTGAACTCCTAAAACCTTCCTTTTCAATGAGTGTAAATGAACTTCTCTTCCTCTTCCAATGGAGCTGTCTGGCTGGCACTTCCCTAAGAAGACTATATAACTGCTTTTCCCATCATGTTGGACTCTCAATGACACTATGGCAAGAAAAATGATCAAACACAGCTAATGAGCCATTTGACTAGACTCGGGCTTTTTTTTTTTTTTTTTTTTTTTTTTTTTTTTTTTATGTCGGGGGAACCACCCCACGGCAGAGCTCATAGGACTCACCCATGGAACCTAAACCCCCGGAGAGACCAGTACAGCAACTCACCGCCATGGCCTCCCACTTAAATCGCAGTTTGATCCCAGGAGGAATCGAACCTGTGACATGGGGCTCAAGCACACAAGTTCGCCCTTACCACTTGGGCTACCCACGGGTGGGTAAACTAAACTTGGCCTTGCATTAGCATAAGCCAAACTAATCATCAAATAAACTGTTTATATTTGATGAGCTGTTTCTACCTGTCGAGAAACCCATGAAGCAAAATTCAGAAAGCAGATTGCTATTTAGGTTAAAAAGTCTTCCCATTTAACTGTATAAGCATTGAAAATAGGGAGAAGCTTTCAGGAAAGTCCAGAAATCTAGGTTGCATAGGTTCATTGTACTATAAACTAACATCTTGATGCACATCAATGCAACCAACCAATAATAGTACCTGCTGTAAATCAAGAAGCTTCCTCTCTACTGCTCTAACCGCATCAAGGCGCTCGTGAATTTCTGCCACAGTGGCCATTATCTGCAAATACAACCAAAGAATAAATGATGTGAGCAATTTGAGCGAATGACTTTTATCTTCATGTAAATGTTGATGTAGCGACCTCTGACCCAGAACATCTTGAACCCCCCCTGCAACACCCCAACTATCCATACCTATAATTGGTAAAGTTAGAGTTCCCATTTTTGGAAGGTGCCCAATTAGGAAACCTTCGGTTTCCCATTTTGGAAAGCTACAATTTATATGCATAATGTGTTCTTAAGCCTAAAAATAGTGTAGATAAATGTTAGACATTGAAGTTTACAATAAGATAGAGGTTGGAATCGAGGATTTGATAAATAGGGTTAGAACTTGGTTTTCAAGGTGCACGGGATCAAGCACATATTTTTATTGCGCATAGAGTTGAATTTTCACAAATGACCTAGCAAGCCTCAATCATGGTAAGGAATCATGTATTTTAAAAGAAAGGATTTTGGCCACGCAGTTAAAGAATTTTGGCTAAAATGGAGAAGAGAAGAAACATAAAATTCAAGGAAGGAAATGTGGTTTAGTTTTATCAAGTTTTTCAGATCATAATAAAACATGAATTCTCGGGTTGATTCAGGGTAAAGTATAGGTTTTAGAGGGATTGAATTTGTACGAATATTTAATTTTTTTGTCAAAGAGATTAATAGGCCTTGTTATTTAATATGTTAGTTTGCTCTGTCACAATTTCGTCATTTGGAGGTGTCATTGAGATAGGTTTTCTATTTTTCACAGATATGGGGTCTCAGGTATGTTTCTCTAGAAATTATGGGTTTAATTACACCCAAGTTACGTTTTAATTTTTATAAAAAAAAACTACATGATCCGAAATTCTAATTTTCAGTTATGTTCTACTGAACATCCATATTGCATCATTGCTTTTTTTTTTATATTTTGATAAGTAAAAATCTATATTCGTATCATTGTTAAAATTTCAGCTTTATGTAAATTGAGACTCCAGTCTGCCAAATTTACTGTAAAATCTAGAAAAGTAATTTTGGTTTCTGTCTTGCCAAAATATTTGTATGTTGAATATGAGTCTAGAATAAATTTCATGGTTTTTTAATAAGTTTTCAATAGGATTTCACCATCATGATTTGTGGGTGTAACGCCCCAAACCCAGGTGGCTTGGAGAATTACTACCTGTGACTTATAAACACAAATTCCGACACAACTAAAATAAATCTCCATCAAAACTTTATTATCAAAACTCAAACTCAAGTCTTCCAAATAAACACCTTGAAAACTCCATAAAACGAATATTGCAACAGAACAAAAAAATAAACTAAGGAGTCCACAATCTCCCGGTAGTCATAACAAACCAAACTGATAACTTAACGAGTCTTACTAACCCAAGATAAAATTAAATCTAAGAGACATTAAATCTGAAGGACATCAGAATTCCTTCTCTTAACATCCCCTCCTCGGCATAATCATGCTCACCAAACTAAATCCGATCCTCAATTGGACTATCCACATCATCTGAAAATATTATGAAGATAGGGGTGAGTTATCAACAACTCAGTAAGCAAGAGACATATGCTAGCGTGCAAACATGAGCATTTACCAAGTGCAATATGTAGAACAAAATATTTTACAGAGTTATCTTGCAGAACAAAAAAAAAACATATTTTTCGAATGTAACAGAGCGATGGTTTTAAGACAAGTAAAATCGTAATACTTTGGCATAACATAAATTGAGTATCATTATTACATCAAAACAGAGGATCACACAGAGCAGAGACCATGTTTCACCCCCGTGGTAGGGTTGTGCTAACCCCGGTGGCCAAACCAGGCAGAGACAGAGGTGAATCTTTCCTTTATTCTTCTTGGAGCCTCGAGTGTGCACACAGGAAAAACCACAATAAAACCACTTTGTTTCCAAAGTGGGTGCACTCAGAGACAGAGAAGTTGGTACCAACCCAAAACAGAGTAGAGCATAACAGAGCAGAGCAGAGACAGAGTCAGATACAAAATCTAGTACACCATGCCAAAGGTTTTCAGATATTATATCAAAATAATACAGAATACCAAAACAGAATCAGCCAGTTTACACACACTGAAAACAAAAGCCAGAACATCTTTCTAAATAAATGCACAATTTTTCAGATTCTCAATATCGCTCATTTTTCAGATTTCCGAAACCACATGACAGAATTTAGCTCATGTCTACACAATGCATGTCAGAAAGTATTTTTCCTTTTTCACACAGATTTTTCATGAATAATGCAAATAAGCGACCGAGGTTGATCTTTGTTTTTCCAAGTTCTCATCTCATCACAAAATATGCAAGTTTTCAGAAGGTCAACCTCAGTCTTATTAACTTGTATAAAACCTAGCATAGGAACCCCGCTTACCTGACTCCTGCAGCGTATTATGTAAGCCTTGAAAACAATCTCTATCAATCTCGTCACCTATTCATAAAAAAATAATATAAATACACTGAGTATTAAACGACCATTGGCATAACTTCCATCTAATAATTAAAACATATAATCCAACCCATATTATAGCAAAAACAACTCACTAAGACAACCATATAGTAAATTGGATAGCCCGCATTTCAACCCAAAGTACTATATACTAATCTTTGATATTATCCTAAACACCCACCAAAGTCGACGTCAAACACAAAAAATAAAATATCAATCCCACTTTAATGGCCCCTAACTCCAAGCAATCACCTACAACTCAACCAAAACAACCATAATATTGCTCCAAATAATTTAACCTCCACTCCAACGGTCGTAAAAAAAAAAAAAAAAAAAAACCCGAACAGTACAAAAACAGCACCTACTCAACTCCGAGTATCCATTTGGTTTACTGCACATCCAACCCAAACACTTCAAAACTCAAAACATTCCAACACATGGTGTTCGCTTATACAAAAAAAATGCCCAAAGAAAAACCCACGGACTACACTAAATGAAAACATGACCCAGAAATTTCATTGGAGTGAAATAAATTAATTGAGGTGAATGTGTGTGTGCGGGCGAGAGAAACAGAGAAAAAGAATGGGTTACCGGCGAATAAAAGTGTCTCCAGTGGTGGCTTCGATGGTTACAAGGCTTCAGGGATTAACGAACAAGCAGCACAACAGTTACACAGCAAACAAAAGAAAAACTGCACTGGAGAGAAAGAGAGAATGCCGACAATGAGGGCCCCGAGTTTCGGAAACAAGGTGTAAAATGAGAGAGAGAGAGAGAGAGAGAGAGAGAGAGAGATATACCTGAAGACGAAACACTGCGCAAGATGGACAGAAGAGCCGAGTCTGAAGAGAGAACACCAACTGCAGAAATAGCAGAACGCGAGAGAGAGACGTCGACTATGGGAGAAAAACCGAAAGTGAGGGAAAAGGAAAATGGAGGAAATTTAGGGCATGGGATTCGGAACCACAAAACAAACTCAACAAAGAAAAGAGAGGGATTTGGGAAGGTGAGTGGGTTACGGGAAAGAGAGGGACACGGGGGCAAAATAGAGGAAAAAGAAACCGATAGAAGGGGGAAGAAGGGATCGGGGGAGGGAAAGGAAAAGGAAGAAGAAACTTACCCCTCCCAAAACGGCGTCGTTTCGCACTCCTCCAAAGAAAGGGGTCGGGCCCTTGTGCACGATCCGGGCTTCACAAAGAAGAGAAAAAAAAACTGGGCCTTACAGTGGTTATGGTATGGAACATAGCAAAATTCACAGAAACTAGGGCTCAAATGTGTTAAGGTTTTGAACGAACAAATGATCATCGACTTCCAGCAATTTCTAGATTCTACAGTTACGTCCCTGAGTTAAGAAAACTTTAGGACTGATGTTACATGATTTGGGAGTTATAATGAATTAGAACTGCTTTAATCCATTAGGATATAAACTTTAGTACTGATTTTACTTCACTTGGAGGTACGAATACTATGGGTAGATGTAAAAGCCACACTGAAGGAGGATAAGAAGGATTAACCAGTTAGGATGCTTACATACAGCCTGATGCAGTACCTACCCCCTGTGGCCAAGGTGCACAACCTTGCACACACAAGGGTTAATATATGCGTGGACCACTACGAATGTAAATTTTAAAGATTAATGTTTTATGATGTGTGCACAATGCTTAAATGTATTGAAGTGTGATTTCGTATGAAACCTGATTAAAAATATTTTACTCTATGATGTACTATTTACTGAGTATTCGAATCATTTTTATTTTTATGTTTTATATGTCCCAGATCATTGTGATGGGGATAAGTTGGCAGGCCAAAACCAGCTAGTAGTTGCGACCATGACTTAGTCAAGCATATAATAAGTTTTTCACACAGTTTGCTAGGATTTGGTTGGTGTTGACATGGTGACATTGAGTATATTTATTTAGTTTCAGTTTGTTTGATTTTGGTGCATTCAATACTATACTTTAATAGAATTTTCAGTTATGTTTTAAGGTAATAAATTTTTGGATTTTTATATCTAGTGGTATGACATGACATTCTTAACCCTATGAGGAGTGTTACGCCCACTCAAAAAAAAAAAAAAAAAAAAGAAGATAATCTAAAGAGATTTTCTGGTCCAGCCTAGCGTTTCAAGGGTAGAATGTAGGTTAGCCGAAATTGTTTCTAAAAATTATAGCTCCTTAAGTAGTTCGTGAGAAAATTACTGTCAAATTTGAACTAAAAAAAGGGAAATGACAAACCTGTCCTCGCCCTTGTTCCTGTATTGCCTTTTGGAAAATTTGTTCGCTATCTCCAGTGTCAATTAATCCCTCAATTGTCTGCGCATTGTTCACATAATCAGAACAATATCTTGAAAGTTACGTATTTACTCGGAAATTTTAAGAATGGAACAAACTTTACCTGTAACGCCCCGATCCCGCACGGGTCGGAGAGTTATTTCCTATCACTTACTCTCACATTTCAATAATATAATTGTAGACTCCAAATTCTCAATATCATAAAGAAATTTCGATTCAAACTAATTTTCTCGATATAACCAATTTTCCAAAATGCCAAGTCATCATAACACAATAAACTTTCTTAATAAAAATCACCAATTCTCAACGAAAACTTTTTATACTTAATCCACTACTCTTAAATCATCTCACCCAAATCTTCAAAATCTTGATCCCCAGCTGAAATATCCAAAATCATCTGAAAAAAATATTGTGGAGATAAAGAGTGAGTTATCAACAACCCAGCAAGCAGAGAGCATATACTAGCATGTAAACATGAGCAGTTATAAAGTCCGGTATGCAGAACAAAACATTTGCTTTTAGAATGCAGAAACAACATAGTTACTTTCGAAATGCATAAACAAACTTGGTACAAAGCAACAGAGCGAAATTTTCAGAAAAATAAACTTGTTCCTAAAAAGAAAATCCTTTGACATATCCAAACTGAAACATTATATTCATTTCATCTCATAGCATCACATCGGGACAAATACCATGTTTAACCCCCGTGGTAGGGTTATAAACCACCATTATACCCGTGGTTGGGCCGTATACCATGTTTCACCCCGTGGTAGAGTTATAAACCACCATATACCCGTGGCTGGGCCGTATACCATAACAGAACGAAGCATTATCGGAAACAGGTCACATTCAGATACAGAATCAGAACTTCATGCCAAAGTTTTCAGATGATACATCATATCAAAACAAAATACTGAATAGTTTCAGATCATTTTACATGTTTGAAATAAACAGAATCAAAACATCTTCATTTATTCATAGCAAAAACTTTTAGGTTTTCATATTCGCTCTTTTTGCATAGTTCAGAAACAGAATGCACAAATTTAGCTCATGTCTATACCAGTCATGACAGAAAATACATTCTCTTATACAGAATTTATGCATATGCAGAATAAACATCTGAGGTTGTTTTTAGAGTTCTTTTAAAAAACAAACAAGCTTATTTTCAAAATCAACCTCATTTCATTTCTTTTATACAAAACTAGTATATGAACTCCGCTTACCTGAACTTCTTAAGTATTATTCTGAAACTTTCCACAATCATGCTGAATGAATGTCAATCGTCACCTATACAAAGCATTAAGCGTTACTAAACTTCTAAAAGGACCTGCTAAAACTCTTCGTTTACTTAAATTCATTTTGAAAAAAATTAACTTAATTATATTTAAAACTCATCTTTCTATAAATTATTAAAACAATAATTTAATACTGCCAACAAACAAAGTATTAGGACATCATAAGCTTCTTAAGCAATAGTAATACATAAAATTAAGTTCCTTAAAAAATCATTAACGTAAAATACAACAAATCTAATTTAAACATCAAACTCATCAGAAGTAAGCTCATTTAAACAAATTTCAACAGTTTCTAAAATATAAAAGCCAATTTACACTTACAATTTACAACTTATTAAAATATTTACATGACTTACAAAAAAAACATCTAAAATAAATCAAACTCAATATCAATATAAACATCAAACGCCAAGAAAGCATACTAACTTATAAATTAGATGCAGTAATATAAATATACTTAAAACAATTTCTTTATAAATATCATGAAATCTTCTAAATGAGAAGGGCATTTTGGGAAAAACCATGAATAGAGCAAGGAAACAAAAGAAATCTGAGATTTCAACACATCCAGACTAAAACCGTGTGACAGACTGTAGAGGAGAGTCTCTACTCACCGAGAGAGAGGGAGAGGCACGACGGGCAGTGTGGTGGGCGGAGGTCGAAGTTGGTCGGCGCGGCAGCATGGCACTGAGAGAGAGAGAGAGAGAGCAGCGTGTGTGTGAGATAGAGAGAGGGTGATAAGCGAGAGAGCACGGGGAGTGAGAGAGAGCAACCGTGAGGGAACAAATATGGAGGAGAGTCAGTGGGCTCACCGATCGGCATGGGGTGACGAGGGTGCCACCGCCGGCGATTTCTGTTGCTATTACTGTGGTTTCCGACCCGCAAGATGGCGGTTTGCAGTGGCTCGCGGTGGAATAATGCTGAGAGAGAGAGAGAGTTGTACGCATCACGTGGCCTGCATGGGGCTTCAGACGGTGGCGTTGTACATCACTGGGCGATGGAGGCTTAAACTCCGACATTATCTGTTGCTGTTGACTGCGACGTCGTTGCCCAATTATGGCTAGGCATGGCTCTCGGTTTGGACGAGGATGCTCTGTCTCCATGACTTCAAACAGAGCAACTGCAGTTTCCACTTCCCACGGAAGTTGGTGATGGTGGCAACAGTTTGGGTTGTTTCCGAGAGTGGAGAGGTTGCTTCAGGTGTCGCAGCAAGGTTACCTCCGGTATAGTCTTGCAGTGGTGCGGGTCTGGGTAGAAGTCTACGTGGGGGTGGAGGCTGTGGAACACAGTTCTGGTGGCTGGTCTAGGCGGATGTTTACGACGGGTGGATGAACTGGACGGCAACTATGTGGAGGTACTAGGGTGACGCGGCAGTGCACGGTGAGGTCTTCGTGCAAGCATGGGTTGCGTCGATTCTGTATGGGGAGGCGGCACTCTAGTCTAGGTTAGAGATCACTTCCGTCTTTTACGTACGAGTTCTATCTATATATGGGGACGGTTGGCGTGAAAATAGAAATGAAAAATAGAAATGAAACATGCGTGAACTGAAGTTAACGTGTGAATACGTGGGTGACTGGAAACACAAAATATATATATATATATACATACTCATAATCCAACCATACAAATTTTGGATCCCAGTGCTACATTACCTCTTCATCAGCTCTTGTGCCAATTACTAACAAACATGATTCCAAATGATTCAAACAGGTTAACTCCTTTTCATGAAAAATCTAGCAAATCATAGTGCAGATATATACTCATTGATCAGTAACAAATGTCCAAACCTGTAAAGACACGCCTCTCAACAATCTCTCGATATTCTTGGTGGATGACTTCCCGTAGAGTCTGCAAAATTTTTTAACAAATTGTAGATGACATAAGAACAAATGAGAAAAATGAGATACTGTCATCCAAATACAAAGAAAATATTCATCTGACCACCAACCTGAAATTCAGCCATCTTGTCCTTTAACTTCTTTTTCAAGGAACTGCAACAAAATATCACAGGCAAGTAGTTATATTTGGTTGACTCTGAATAAAATCCATTGATATACGGAAATATTTCAAAGATGGCGATAAATAGATCTGATTCCATGAGTAAATCATAGAGGATTTAAACAATCAGGGAATTTAAACATTCAGTAAGTTCTCCTTGCAGGACAAAGGCAGGTTCAGAAACCTCAGAAGAGGACACTCATTTAGCCAAAAAAAAAACTTTGCAAAGAATCATGCAGACAGTTCCAATGGTACGATAAATCAACCGATCAAACGAAAAACAGCATAGCAAACAGATCAACAATGTATAATACTTATATACCAACTGCATTATACTTAATTGACAATTGCAACTATTTATTAATTAATAAATTCTAATGTAGAAAGTATATCTTTAATTAGTCCATATAGAGTAATAACTTAAGCTGTAACACCCCAAACCCGGGTGGCTTGGACAATTACTATCTGTCACTCATAAACACGTCTCCCAACACATCCAAAGAATAATCTCCAAAAACTTCATAAATGAAATCAATCTCATATCTTCTCGATAATCTCATTACAAACTCCACACAATCTTAAATGCAATAAATAAATAAAAAATATATCAAAGGGTCCACAATCTCTCGGTAATAGTAACATACCAAACTGATAAAACCATAGGTCCTACTAAACCTGAAAATATAATTAAAACTCAAAGACATTAAAAATTAAGAATATTAGAAGTCCTTCTTCTAACCACATTTCCTCAACTTAAACACGTTCACCAATCTAATCCAGGTCCTCATTTGGATTCTCCATATCATCTGAAAAATATTATCATGATAGGGGGTGAGTTATCACAACTCAGTAAGCAGAAATCATATGCTAGCGTGCAAACATGAGCATTTACAAAGAATAGCGTGCAGAACAAAATATTTTTCCAGAGTTATCATGCAGAACAGAATATATTTTTCAAGAGTAACAGAGCGATGGTTTTAAGACAAGTAAAAACCCATAGTGCTTTGGCATAACATAAACTGACTATCATCATTAGATCAAAACAGTGCATCAAACAGAGCAGAGACCATGTTTCACCCCCGTGGTAGGGTTGTGCTAACCCCGGTGGCCAAACCAGGCAGAGACAGAGGTGAAATATTTCCTTTATTCTTCTCGGAGTCCCGAGTGTGCACACAAGAAAGACCACAATAAAACCACTTTGTTTCCAAAGTGGGTGCACTCAGAGACAGAGAAGTTGGTACCAACCCAAACAGAGCAGAGCATAACAGAGCAGAGTAGAGCAAAGCAGAGACATAGTCAGATACGAAAACCAGTACACCATGCCAAAGGTTTTCAGATGTTATATCAAAATAATACAGAGTATCAAAACAGAATCAGACAGTTTACACACACTGAATACAAAAGCCAGAATATCTTTTCAAATAAATGCACAACTTTTCATATTCTCAATATCGCTCATTTTTCAGATTTCAGAAATCACATGACAGAATTTAGCTCATGTCTACACAATGGATGTCAGAACATATTTTTCTCTTTTTCGTACAGATTTCATGAGTATGCAAATAAACGACCGAGGTTGGTTTTTGTTTTTTTTTCCCAAGTTCTCATTTCACCACAAAAATATGCAAAGTTTTCAGAAAATCAACCTCAGTCTCAAATAATTCATGTAAGGCCTAGCATAGGAACTCCGCTTACCTGACTCCTGCAGCGTATTATCTATACCTTGAAATTGACCTCTATCAATCTCGTCGCCTATTCATAAAAAAAAAATATATAAACTAAGTATTAAAAGAAAATAACACAACCTCCATCTAAATAATTAAAACCCACAATTCCAAACCATATTATAGCAAAAAAATAGCTTACTAAGTCAACCAAGTAGTAATCTGGACAGCCCTAAATTCAATCCAAAATATCATATTCTAATCTTAATATTTACTAAAACACCCTCCAAAGTCAACGTCCAACATCAATAATCAAAAATTCTAAGACCATTCTAATACAAAGTGTTGGCTTACTCACTTAAAAGACCAAGAACTAGGAATCACAAGCCACGGAAGCCCAAGAACTGACGAAATGCAAACTCAACTCACGGCAACAACAAGCTGCAGAAATGAGGATAAAATCAAAATAAATTCAAAGAAGAAACTGCATGAGTACGCTACAGCAATAAGAAATTCCAGCAAAGGCTTCAATGCCTACCCGAAACACACCAACTCGAAATACTCCCACGCACAGCAACCAGAAACTCACAAAATGCTACTCAAACTCACGGCAAGGACCAAAAATTGCATAAACAAAATGGAGAGAGGATCGGCTGAGAGGATGCATTAAAATAGAGTCTTGTTGCAGAACAAAAAAAAAAATGGAAGGAGAAGAGGTTAAACCTGAAGACGAAATCTTGAACAAGAGGAAGAGAACCAAAGGAAAAGCTGGAGAGAAGCGAGAGGGAACCCCGTGCTCTGCTGCAAAGTGAGGGATTGATTTAAGTGAAAACTGAAATGGGGAGTTATGGGTATGAGTTTCGGAAGCCACAAAATAACGCCAACAACAAGGAATAAAAATGAAACCGAAAAAAAAAGAATGGAGAGACGTGCAAGAGAGAGAGGTGTGGAAGAAACTGAAATTGAAGCAGAGAAATGCGGAAAGAAAGGAGAGAAAGAAACGGAAGTTGAAGAAGAAACACTCACCTCCAAAAACGACGTCGTTCGGGACTCTTACTAAACACTAAAATGGCTGGGCCATTTTCACGCCATGATCCGGGCCTCGCAACGCCTGGGCTTTACATAAGGCATGTGGTAATGATGTTTTTAAGTATATTCATTGACAAAAACTTATGTACAAGTATGAAGACCGACAAAAAGAATGTTGCCCATGAAAAATAAATTGTAGAGAATTTAAACAATCAGTGAATTTTCCATTGACTTCTACAAATCGCAAATTCTATTATTTATATGATCTATAGGTTGTCCATATCAGGTTTAATCTAGTGATTTCAAACACTTTCTCTCCTATCTCCCTTGCATCCTAACTACAGAAAGTAAAATCAATACTTATCAAATTGACTGATCTAACTCTCATAATCTTCTTGTAACGGTTTCTTCTATTGATTCCTTACAAGAAAAAAAAATTATTTCCTGAAGAAAACTAAAGATTTTAACAAAAACATAAACCATCCACAAAAGAACAGGCAAAACCTACATTGCCTCACAGAAAGAATAGAAACTTGTATCGAAATTCAGATTGAGATCCCAGTAGGAAAAGGCATTCCAACGTCATGCATTGTTAAAGTGGGTGACCTTCAAGGGCTGGTTTATTTCTGACCCATTCCAGTCTCGGCAGGGACGAGAGTAGGATAGCCAAATGAGATGAGGCTGCTTGTGACATACCAGTTTTGGTTTTAGGGTATATAAGTAATTTTTCCTAGTAAACTTATATTTTTAGAATTTATATTTTTATGATTATAGTTTTATCAGAATTTATATGTACTTTATCTTTATATTTTCTATTATAGTTGCGATTTATGATTTGTTAGAGTTTTGTTTTAATAAGGATTTCTAAAGTGTATCAGATTTTGTTACTACGGTTTTGTTTTGAAATTTAAAGTTTAAATTTTTTCTTCTAGTCACCGAACCTCATCACTTTGTTAGCCTCTGTTGAGAACTTCAAACCACCCAACCCGTATGTTTCTCTTGGTGATTTTGTTTGTTTTGCTAACGTCCTAGTGGAACACCAACTCTATTGCCGTGTATTCCTCTACTCATGCACGTCTACACTCTTAGTCTCTGCACGTCTCTACTCCTCTAAGATTTTTCCTTTTTCATTTTCTCTATCTTCTACGCTTATAAATATTCGCTTACCTCGTACGAGAGGAGTATCTCATGAGCCACTCCAAAGCATCTGCTTCTGAAACACCCAGAGTACCAAAACACTGCCGTTTAAGCCTTAGATTCTTCCAACCGCCGCCGACCACCATAGGATGTCAGAGTACCACCCGTGGAACCAGAAACTGTCGACCAGCTCAGCCCCAGCACACCCACTCCATTCCGGTAAGATCTCGACCGCCGCAGCCTTTGTTTTTTATTTCGGTAGTTCTCGGCTCAGTATCTCTCTCTCTAAACTCTCTCTCTCTTTCTCTCACTCGGTGCCGCACCACCATAGGAACCCTCAGTCGTGCCGCCAGTCACTCCCAGCCACCAGCGCCGCCATCGCCTCAGCCCTCCCTCGGTGAGCCACCATCGCAGACCCTCTCTCTCTCTCTCAGCTCTCTGTTTTTTTTTCCTTTGTTGCCGTGTTTTCGGATTCTTGAATGAATCCGAATGAATCCGTAGGTCTTATTGGGCCATTGGGCCCTAAGCCCTTGTGCGTACATGTGTGAGCCTGTTCTTTTGTTTGGGCCCTTGTAGTATTATTATTATGGGCCAGAGTCCTTGACCTTTTTACAGACTATAATGATGTTTAATTGAATTTGATCTTATTTTATTTCAATAATTATTTTAGTGAATTTTATTGAGTTTAATATTACTAGTTGAGTTATTAAATAAATATAGTTAATTAAAGGTTCATTTTTTTAATAAAAATGTTTAAAGAATTAGAAATATGTTTTTAAAGAATAATGTTAAGTCTAATATTTGAGTTAAATTTCCTTTGTCAATTTAGTAAGATTTTAATAAAATTTCTATGTTAAGAAGTTAATGGAATTTATTAAGTTTCTTATAAGATTTAATAATTATGTTGAGAAATGAAACTTAGTTTAAGAATTTAAGTTTTTTTGTGAATTATTTTAAAATAGCTCGAGTATTTCTACTAAATTATAAATTAGTATTTTAAGTAATTTAAATACTATGAATTATTGATTTTAGTGTTAAACAAATATTGGTTTGACTATATTTTAGAATTTCGAAATTAGTTAAGTAAGATATTAGCATTTATTTATTTTCCAAACAATTTAGTGATAGTTATTTATTGAATATAGGTCTCAAGTTACGAAGTATTATTCAAGAAGACACGCAGCGAGGTAAGTAAATTTGATCATAAATTAGGTCATCACAGTTAGCTTATATGTATGTATTATTCAAGACAGTTCATTGATAGCCACTTTTTATGAACCGCTCATGTCATATGCAAGCATGTCATCTAGCATAGCATACGATCATGTCATTCCGCATCATGTTTAAATTCAGAATTTATGATTATGTATGTAGTATGTCATGCATCTCATGTGTATAAGACACGTAAGCCATCTTAAATTCAAGTGTAAGATAATATCATATCAGTTAATAAGATGGCCATTCAGATGCATGGTACCAATGCAGTTCAGTTCAGTTCAGGGTGGTGTGCAAGCCATGAACTTAGTCGTGGTCCACCATAGTATGCTAGAATACTATCAGCGGTTCCCCTTGCTGCAGCGGGATGTGGGGCCGGTGCACAATCTTGCACACAGGGTTAAGTGTGTTGGCCAGTCAGATAAATCAGTTAAATCAGATAAATCAGTCAGATCAGTCAGTTAAAACAGTCATACATAGCATAAGCATCAGTATGAACAGTCATGAATTTTTTTAAGCTCAGCATGAAAGTTGTTATGAAAATCTTATGTTTAATACGTTTACGTTGTGATAGATTTCTTACTGAGTCATCGACTCATTTTAGTTTGTTTTCATATTTTTAACCACCCAGGTGAAGATGATGATTACGAGCAGGCAGGCCAGGAGTAGAAGGAACATTTTTTTTTTTAGTTCAGACTTTCTAGAATAAACATGTTTTTATAACATGAATTTATTTCAGTTTATTTCATTTAATGTTTTGGAAGAAAATTTTATTAGACATTTTTCCGCATAATACAAGTTCAGTTTTTTTTTAAAATTATGAAATTATGGGATCTATTACCGGATTATTTTTATGGAAAATACGTGGCACTCCTAGCCTACGGGAAGGGGGTGTTACACTGCTTCAGCTCAAGAGAAAGAGAGGCCCTGAGTGTGCTCTGATTCAAACCGGCCAAGTGGATTGTCAAACCGGCAACTCAGCTTCTCATGCCAAGATTGAATCCTGGGCCGGCACTGTGCACAGTAAGTCTATCAATCCCAAACCCAATTCCAATTTTGAATATCAAAAGGGTACTAGGGAGACATCTTCTGATCATGAGCATGTGCCTTTTGATGAGGGCTTATGTCAGAGTGGATCAAAAAGGGTCTTGCATCAAAACCCAGCAACTTGTCTAGGTCGGGATGTTAACAAGGCCACTTTGATGACTGGGCTCACACTCTGTTTGCTACTCAGCCTTGGCCTGCTCAGGCTGGCCCATCGCAACATAAACCTAGGGCCATGCCTCTCTTTTCTGGTAGGTGCAAGCAATAGAAGGAATATCATTTCAATAATATCATTCCAATCACTAAAGGAATAATTTGTCCGTTAGCTAGGTGCGGCTCTTTCTAGCAATCAATCAATCTGCTTATCACTTCAAAATAAGTCATGTCCTGCTAAAAGTGGAGCTCTTTTGGGGGTGGACTACACGAGTCCTATGAAAGATAGCTGAGGACTCTTTAATAGCACTTAAATATAAGAATATAAATTTGTATTGTTTATCTGTGGAGATTTCACAGACCCCCAAGAGTAACCTACTAATTAGATGGTTTCAACAACCTTTGGGTGCTATATGGTTTCAAGACTTGGACGAAGCATAATACAATGACAAACAGAGAGCAAATTACATATAATCTGTCTCTAGCATGCATGTTTTGAAGCAAATTATTGATATGATCTCATACTAACACAACTCGTTTTTCCTTTTTGAAAATTCTCATCACAGCATAACTCAAAAACATAAAAAAACAAAAAAAACAAAAAAAGGTAAAAAGGGAGGGTAAGTATAACTAACATAGTTGTTGCCGTTCTAGTTCGGTCTACAGCTGTTCCTTTTCCACACCCAGGCTTCTGCCTATTTGCTAAATTCTGGACTACAGAGAAAAGAGGAGGTATGAGAGGGACTTTGCATGAGGAACCAAATTACCACGAAAAAAATGAGAAGCAGCAAAAAGGTCTAACCTCTTTGTCAAGTTCTTCCACTTTTGACTTAATCTATCGAGAAGTTAACTTTTCCAACTTCATCAATATCTTTCTCCATTCGCTGCTTGATTGCTGGAGATAATGACAGGATCCATCGCAATTATTGATTAAATATAAGGCTCTTTTGCCTTAGCGAATTGGAGATTGCATAAAAATGAGCAAAAAGTAGCTAAGACAAGTAACTTCAAGTATATATGAGTCCTTGGGCTATGCCTACTCTCATTCATAAAATGTCTTCTGTATTGATAAAAAATATATATGAATCCTCCATCAATTGGAATATATATGTTTACAGGATCTAGAACAATATGCAGTTATACTATAAGTTCTTTACAGTCTCACTGTTATATCTAATGCCATAAGAAAACATTAAAGCAATAATTTCAGATTTCGTTAAGAACTAAGAATCACTATCTTCATATAATGTTCTTTACCATCCAAATAAAACCGAATATATCAATCATTTGGTTCTACTAATTAACGCAAAATGTAAAATTAGATTCTCATCCGGATAATTTTGTAGATCTATTGAACGAGATGAATCGCTAAATTATCCTACCAAAATATGAGAAACATTGCCCTAACAATCTTAATGGGCAGCTCTATATCATAGTTTGTCCATGTGTGCACGAAATAAAGACTTAGATTGACACATGTAGCTAAATCTTATGTAATATTGTTAGATTAACACCCGCTATATGATCTTTTTTTTTTTTTTTTTTTATGTCCGGAAACCTCTTTAAGACAGAGCCCTTCGGACTCAGCCCTACAGAATAAACTCCAGTCCCGTGCACCGTACCCTTAAAAATTTCCTTACATAGAACTAGTTAAACACTGGCCATATGATCTAATTTGATCATATCTGGTGTTACAAATCTATTTTTATCCAATATACTTTCTGAATCATTTATTATTCTAGTTATTTCTTCACATACATTGTCACCCTCAAACATTGGATTCTAAGTTTGGGTTGAACTTCAACTAGACCTATGGGCCAGATTTGTCTTCACTGGATTGAGATTCTATGATTTAATTTTTATGTAATGTTCTTGTTTGATTATTTGAATTTTGGGCTCTTCATTTTACATGGTAGTGAGTGGATTATGATAGTGGGCTTGCTGTCCAGTCCACTGGACAGCTTGTGGAGTTAACTTGGTGCCCAATTTAATTTAGAACAGTTGACTTTTAGATATGGAATGTTTTCCCCACACAATAGTCGTGCGTTTGTGCATATCATAGTGCTGCTAACAGCCATAAGCTTCCAAGAATTTTTTTTTATTGAAATAGGGAAGTTTTTATGTGGTTTTATTACCGAAAAAGAACTTGGGACAGATTAGGAAGTTTTCCCAAACTGCGGGCAGCAGAATTTCGAGTTTTCTAAGCTTATTAGGCAAGTATTTGACTTATTAACCCACAGGAATAAATTAGGGAAGTTTGACTGATCTGGGAGTCGGAATCTGGAAATTTTCCTTTATATGAGGGTTACAAGATCGTAGGATTAAATTAGTAAAATATTCCTTTTATGGAAGAGTTTGACTAGGGTTTTCAAGCCGTCACAACAGTGTTAGTCTGGGAGAGACCCTATATGTTTTAGGAAAGTTGTTAAACAAAATCAAGGAGGAACCTTCCTAGAATCATGTTGAAAATCCAATATTTTGTTAAAAACCCAACCATTGGTCCAAAAGCTCTAGGAGATACTAATTTGGTTAAACCTTTAACCAGAATCATAACTTATTCTTCTCCCACAAGAGCTGCCGCCCATCAGCTTTAACTCCCATTAAAATTTCAAGATTTCCTCCTAACTTCAAATCTGTGTCTCCTCTATCAAAATCATGGGATTATTTGACTCTCTATAATGCAAATCAAGGCTGCCACCTGTGTGCCTGAGAGACTCGAGTATATTTCTAATAAAATTCCAAAATAAGGTGCTACCAGGATTATACCAGCAGTCCCTATGCTCATATGTCAACCCTTAGGTCCAGAAACCCTAAAGTTCTTTTCTACCCAAGTGAAACCCAAGCTGCCACCCTATAGATGAGCCCTAGCTGCCTTTTAAGCCCATCAACCTACAAGGCAGCAAGCAATAGAGAAACCACATGCCCTAACTGTGTTACCCGGTAGCCAAGAACGACCCCTACACCTTGATTCTCATAAGTCGCCAAGAGAAGAGACCACAACCCCTCCTCCATTGTGCTGCCTCTCTCTTCATGTCTACACAAAGATTTCTGCTGCAAACCATTCACTGCCACCCTAGGTAAAATGCAGCCCCACGAGCACTTAGAATCTATTGTAGGCTGCTTGAAACTTGCACAAAGTACAACCAAGTCTAATCAACTTTGCCACTGTGAAAGCAGCTCCAAGTGAGTTCTCTACTCTCTCTATATGTGCTTCGAATCATGTCCTGCCATCCTACAACCCTCTTCCTTGAGTTCTATCCACCAAAACCACTAGATGGAATCTCCTAAACTCTGCTGCAATAGTAAAGCCCAGGCCCATGGCCCAGCCAGCAGAAGCCCAGCCCGAAGACTCTCGAAACGGTACCGTTTTAGTAGGTTAGTCATCCCCTTTTTGTTCCCCCCCCCGACGGTTTCCCCCCATTTTCTTTTCCCCTCCTCTGTTTTTACCGAAAACTGCTCCTCTAATCTCATTCTCTCAACTTGACAGTTCTGTTTTTCCCTTGTTGGTTGTTCCTCAAAGCTTTAGCTCTCTCAACAGACCCATCTCCTCTTCCTCTCTCGCTTGGTGATCTTTTTATCTTCAGGTATCTCTCTCTCTCTCTCATGTTACACCTTGATGCTAAAACACGAGGCCTTCATTGTCGGCACTCTCTCTTTCTCTCCAGTGCAGATTATTTTTGTTGGTTGTGTGATTTTTGTGCTGCATTTTCGTTAATCCCTGAAGCCTTGTAACCATTGAAGCCTCCACTGGTGGCACTATCATTCGCCGGTAACCCACTTCTCTGTTTCTCTCGCCCGCACACACACGTTCACTTCAATTATTTTTTTATTCACTCCAATGAAATTTCTGGTTCATGTTTTCATGCAGTCCGTGGGTTTTTCTTTGGACATTTTTCTTTGTATAAGCGAGCACCATGTGTTGGAATATTTTCTGAGTTTGGATTATTTGGGTGGGATGTGTAGTGAATTTAATGGATACTCGGGGTTGTGTAGTGGTTATTTTTATACTTTTCAGGTTTTGTACGACTGATGGAATGGAGTGTAAATTATTTGGAGATACATTATTGATGGATTGATTGAGTTGTTGGTAATGGCTTGGAGTTAAGGGCCATTGGAGGGGGTTGATATTTTGATTATTTGAGTTTTGATGTTGGTTTCGGTGATATTGAATTTGGTATATGGTACTTTGGGTTGAAGTATGGGTTGTCCAAGTGATTATATAGTTGTTTGAGTTGAGTTAATTTTACTGAAATATGGTTTAGAATTTGGGTCTTATTTTTTAGATCGAATTTGTGTTGTTGGTCTTTAATACTTAGATTATATATATTATTGTTTATGAATAGGTGACGAGGCTGATAGAGGTCGTTTTCAAGGAGGCATAGATAATACGCTGCAGGAGTCATGTAAGCGGGGTTCCTATGCTAGCTTTGCATAAAAAGAAATGAATTGAGGTTGGTTTGTAAAAATGTGCATGTTATTTTAAAAGGAAATGTGAAAACAACTTCAGTAAATATATTTTGCATTTACTCATGAGATATGTATGAAAGAGAAAAGAAATACTTTTGACATGAAATGTGTAGATATGAGAAATATTTGACATGATTCTGAAATATGCAAAAGAGCGATTGTGATATCTATAAATTTTTGTATGTATGATATAAAATGATTTGAGTTTGTTTATGATCAAATGGAAATGATATGAATATGTCCAACACGTGGTTTGATACGATATGAATATGAAAAACCTTTAGCATACTTATCTGTTTTAATCTGATTCTGAATATGTTTCTGATATGAAGATACTGGTTCACGTGATATGGTTGGTACCAACATGATATGACATGATATGAGTGCACCCACTTTGGAAACAAAGTGGTCTTTTATATGTTCTTTCCTATATGCACACTCGGGGCTCCGAGATTGAAAAATATGAAGTTTCACAATATGATACTGCCTGGTTTGGCCACCGGGGATAGCACAACCCTACCACGGGAGTTAAACATGGTATATGATATGATACGATATGATACGATAAGATAAAAAATTTCAGTTATGTTATGTCAAAGTGTTCTTAAATATGAAAATGATTTATGAATGTGAAAAGATTGAAGTGTCGTTCTGATTTTTCTGGTAATACGTTTTGAGATGTGCATATGAGAAATGAAATGTTTTGCTTCTGCATACCAAACTTTCTAAAAAAAATGGCTCATGTTTACACACTAGTATAGGTTTTCTGCTTACTGAGTTGTTGATAACTCACCCCTTAATTTCAACATTTTTACAGATGATATTGATGATCCAGCTGGGGGTCAAGAATAGAAATTGGAGCTTGGCTAGATATGGATAGAGGGGCGGGTACCTATGGGTACCATTGTTAGTAGGAGGATTTAAATTTGAATTTTTTTGAAGTTCTTTGGGTTAATTAGATCTATTGATACTTAAGGATGTATCAGTTTATTTTGTTGAGGTTATTGGGATATTGTGGACCTCTTTTGGTTTAAGTTACTTTGATATGATGATTTTTGGGAGTTTATATCATGGTTTTTGGGAAAATATGAGATCGTGTACTATTTATGAGATCTTTGGAGTTTTTAGATGCTTTGGAAGACATGTTTGTAAGTGACATATAGTAATTCTCCAACCCATCCGGGTACGGGGCGTTACAGCAATATAGGTTAGGATTTCTCTTCCATACATCAAAACTTCATATCCTAGCATTACAAAATCTCCTATGGTATATTATGGGAGTTAGACATAGAACTCACATCTTACTGACCTGCAGGGCAAAGCTACTGTTGAAGCAGCCAAGGATTTCCTATAACTCAACCTTGGGTTGGAAAAGGTTAGAAAACCACCCAACTTCTAGAAGTACTAAGAATATAGGTTGCTGCCAGCAACCTAGACAGAACCTAGAACCCTACCCCTACCAAGTATTGCACGTAAAAGGGCTTAGAAACATGCATAACAGACTCCTATACATGCTAGTATGACGTCACAGGCAGGACACACAAAACGCATTCTTTCAGGAGCCAAACAACATTCCAGCAACATCATACAGCTAGTAGAATCTATGGTGTTTGAAATGTCTATAGTAAGGGATACACTGCAGATGCATGCATACCACCCACTTACAATATGTAAAATGTTTTACGTATGATTTTGTACGTCAAAACCTGATTTTTCTAAAAGGTGGACTTTTCAGGATATAGAGCATGAGCATCAACAAACATTCATTAATGCACGTTAGAAAAATGATTAGTTTTATTACCAAAAATGTTAATTAATTTGTGATAAAACCTTTCTGATTCTTTGTTATAAAACTTCCAGTTTTTCAACCAAACAGAAAACTACAATTATCACAAGTCTCGCAGTTTGATATCAACCACAACCAAAAAATAACCAATATTACAAGATCTAACCAGATTACAATTATTGAACAGTATAGAACAATATGACGCATGAACCTTATCAAGAATCATAAACAGCAAACAAGAAAGACAAGAAAATATAACATGTAAAAGGAAATAATCAAAATAACGGAAATAAAGGAAAGAACACACCGATATACGTGGTTCGATCCTAATGGTCTACATCCACAATAGGAATGGCCTCAGAGATCTTTATTGATGAATAATATATCACAGAGAAGGCCTCAGTACTTTAGAGCTACAAATCTCTCTCACTCTCTACCTGAAATCGCATTGATTTCTTTTCTAAGAGCAAAACCCTAGAAATCCTAAAATCGCCCCTTTCTCTGCTCTCTCTCTCCGTTGCCGTCAAAATACAGAATGGGAAATCGAATTAGGTTTAGAATGAATAGCAACGAATATATATGGTACAACAAATGCAGATACGTGGAGCAATCCAGCGGTTCAGCAATTTAATCCTCAGATGCAGTCACGGATCTCCCATGTGATTTAAGTAGCTAAGCTTTAATTGCTTCAAGGTTCCAGATTGTGCCACATCAGATCCATTTATTTACACGAGAATAAAACACATTAGTAAGTAAAACAGCAGATAGATAAATGTATTGACATACATATTACAATGCATATTTGACATGTCAAGTTTGATTAATTCACAAACACAACAGCTAGTGTCTAGGAAGGAAAATGTTATTAAACCATGTGCATATCCAAAACATATCATGCAAACTTATTCGAAACATTTATCAGAACTCTCTCCAAAGTTTTAAAATGGGTTGTTGTTAACAACCACAAATGACCCGAGAAGACAAAGTTGAGCATGTTAGCATTTGTTTTACCAAAAGTTCATGAATTCCTTAAACTACATCCAAAAGGGGTTGCTGTCAGCAACCTTTATGTGTGCTGTAATTATTTTGTTTTGCATGAAAAAGTGTTGTTTAACTATGCAATGTACGTTCAGCCCCTTTCATGAATCTTCCTTGAATTATGACAATGTTGCTTGTGGATGCAAATTATGATATGCTGAGCAGTCCTTTGTCTAGAATAAATGGATGCCATGTCAAGATAACCATGCTTATGTTAATATGCCATGTTTAGTGCTAATGCCATGCATATATATATATGAATATGACATTTCATGAACATCCTGAAGTTAAAAAAAAAATGAACATCATTATAAAATCACCACTTGTATCAAAATTTTAAGCTAATGGGAAAATATAGATTTTTTATCATTTACATTATATCTTAACACTCACTCTCACTTGTGGATCACAATATCCCTTAATAATTGGGCCCAACACTTGGAATATTTAATTAAATTGGTATAGTATGAAGTTAGGGTTCAGACTCAGAACCTTTACTTTGGTACCATGTGAAATCATTACTTGTCCCAAAAGCTTAACTTGATGGGAAGTGGTAGATTTTAGTTATTTATATTATATCTTAACAATCATGAAGTCAACATTTTCACATGCACCATGATAAGATAAGAAAAAGCCATATGAACAATAAGAAAGCTAATTTGATGCTTGGCCTTACGTCAAGGATGAATGTGCAAGCTACATACCTAAGCGTGGTCAACCATATGTGATGATGGCCACGATGCAAGTGAAAGACAAATTAACAAGTCATCAATGAAGCCAGATTAGATGCATAGAGTCAATCATTCATTCATCCATGTCACGTGATTTGCCATGATTACTTCTTAAATTCCGGATATATTGCAGTTGAATGATCCACATGCTAAATATAAGTCTAATTAGGCATGAACGTCTCCAAGGTTATGCTATGCTTACAGTATAATATATTGCTTACTAATTCTTCGACTCACTTTTTTTATGCTTAAATGTCCCAGGAGGGCAAGGAGTACGTTTTACTTTACCAAAATCTTGGACCTTACAAATAAGTGTTATTGCCTGGACTAGTTTCTATTTTACGTCGTTATATTATTATGTTCAGTTTTATTAAACATTTTCATGTCAAGCTATTTTATGATTTAATAAGATGATCAAAATTTTTGGCGTAGGATCTCTTACTGAGTGCAAGTTACGTATGGGTGTTACATACTTGCAATACTCATAACTAGTTTAATCAAAATCATTAATACTGCACAGTAAGAATCATACATAAGATCATAAAATAAAAATATGAGCGTTTTGTCAAGTGAATTCAAGAAAAACAAAAGTATATTAGTGTGGGCTTGCACATTCCAAAACAAAAGTATCAAAAATAGTTTATTCCAAGCCTAAATGTCAATAGGTAACAGCAATGTTCCAATCAAATGTGACATGATGAAAAAGTCTTGCACAAATCTCGCTTCATAGAATCTATAGCGGTCACTAAGAAGCGTACTCAAGCATGTTTCCTGAATTTCAGCTTTTGGCCTACACACAAAGTCTTATTAAGAAATAAATTCTCTTTTGGTTTTCTTGATTATATTTAAAAGATAGAATGCATCAAGCCATAGAGTACACACTAATGTTGGCTCTGTATGAGAAAGAATGGAGACATTCCAATCCCCCAAAATATATCAAAGTCAATTGTTTGGTGTCACAGAAAAATAAGTTGAACACAAAATGGGAAATTTGCAGTGTAATTGTGATCATAAGGGGGACAGTGTTAGATTAGCAACTAAATCCATGCAGTCATAATTTATACACAGACACACACTTGTGGATATAAATTCAGGATGATATTTATATAGGGTAGACAACAATGCATATGTCAACTAATCAACACAGTTACCTTGACCATGATTGGCTAATACAATAATAGCTATTATAACCATGAAATCATAAACCATTTTGTACTCCTGTCAGTAAAAAAAGTGAAGCATCTATGCTAGTGAAGGTAAACAGAGCATATTCTTTTCCTTTATGAGATACGTCCAATTGCTTTGAACATAACCAGAACTAGGTCTGGGTGGCGGGCTCCCAGGATCCGGCCCACCTACCTAATCTGCCCAGCCTGCAAGGGTAACTGGTGGAACTCTTGGCAGGTGGGCAGATCGTTTAAGAAATAACAGATGAATGGGTGAAAAAGTGTTGGAAAAAAATCCACCTGTAAAACTCCTGCCCACCCGCCTATATAGCCTACCCATCAAAACATTAAGGGGTTGTTTGGGAGATGGGATGGTCATCTCATCTTATCTCATCTCATTTCTTTCTCAAACATCACTCAAACACAAACAATCTCAAATCTTTAACTTTTTCATTTAACCATTACCTAATTATTACAACTTTCTCAAACTTACAAACAAAACACATAAAACAATTCAATTTTTTCAAATCTCAAAATAAAAATTATATTAAAAAACTAATATTCTAACAGTATTTTAACTTTATAATATTTTTATTCAATTTTTTCTCTCTCCTTTCCCAAAACTCCATAAAACATCATAACTCAAACTATTTCACTACTATTCATAAACCATTTCACTATTATTCACAGATTTCTCATTTCATTTCATTCTCCAAGCATCCCCTAATTTACCTTAGTTTTCTCCTCTTTCTTTCACCCTCCCTCCCTCTCTCAACCATGATGTGTACCAAAGATTATGACTTAAGGAATACAGCTACACCCATGGTCCAGCCACACCAATCCTCCACACCTCGCGGTCCAATCATCCAAGTAATACTCTCTCTTTGTTTGGTTGTGAACTTGCGATTTTGTAAATTCTCTATATTTATGTTTGATTGGTTGATGTGAGTTTGTGATTGGTTGTTAGCGTTTGCATGGTAGGTTTTTGGTTTGTGAACCTGTCGGGCAAGTTCAACCCCTCACCCATCCGTCCATAGGACAAGTATGGGAGGATTCACAGTGGTTGCGGGGTAATACAGGCCCCCAGCCCCAAAGGTCTGGGGGATTGATATTTTGATCATGTTTTAATTCCTTCTCCCATAATGTGCCTTCCACAGTGATGAAAACTCGATTCTAATTTTGCAGTTACAAACTTCTGGTTCTTGTCTTGCATTCTATTATGATGTGTTAAGTTCATCTAAGCATGAACTTGTTTCTAGCTTTTTAAAGTTTAAGGTTTACAAACTTCCACACTAAAGTTTAAGGTTTTGTTAAATTTATATAAAATAAAATAAAAAAGATTTAGGGTTCATTTGGACACTTAAAATATCTCATAATATCTATGAATAGTAGTAAAATTATTTGTGAATAATAATGAAATGGTTTGAATTAAGATGTTTTTATTGGGTTTTGAGAAATGAGAGAGAAAAAGGTGAAAAAAAATATTATAAAGTTAAAAACTTGTTTGAATATAATTTTTTAATAATATATTTTTTTTAAAATTTGAAAAAGTTGTATTGTTTGTTTTTTATAATAAAAGTTATATTGTTTTTTGTGTTTTGTTTGGGAGTTTGAAAAAGTTGTAATGATTAGATAAAAATGTTGAAAATTTAAAATTGAAAAGTGTTTTTATTGAGTGATGTTTGGAAAGGAAATAGCTGAGAACACAAACTAGCCCTTACTCAGGAGATTGCATGATTTGTGCTTTAGGGGTTGTTTGGGAAACCAAATTCATCTCATCTTAAAATTTCACATAATTTCATTCCCAAACATCACTCAACACAAACATTTTTCAATTTTAAATTTTCAACTTTTTTATCTAATCGTTACCTAATCATTACCTAATCGTCAACTTTTTTAAATTTCAAAACAAAAATAATATTAAAATAATAATTTAAGTTTATAATAATTTTATTCATTTATTTCTCTCTCATTTCCCAAAACCCAATAAAGCATCTTAATTCAAACCACTTCACTACTATTCATATAATTCTCATCCAATCTCATTCCTCAAGCATCCCCCTCACTAAAAAAACCAATCAATTTATCTTGTTAACCAACATGAAACAATATATTTTATGATACATACCATTTCCTTCTCTTTTTTTCTTTTTTATTTTTTATTTTTTGAGGAGATACACTACACAGCACTACATGATATTGAACCATCACAATGGCCATGGCCCACCACTTACCACTACATCCAAGGGGCACAAACCATTGGCAACAAAATTCTACTCAAGGAATGGTAATGGGCTTTTATAACATCAACATTCAAAGCCTGAAACATGCCATGAACATGAGAACAATATGTGCAGTTGATATTACAAGAGCCCCCACATGCCCCCCCCCCCCCAAAACACCCATACTATAATTTCTATTGCATAGGCAGCTTTTTATCTATCTATTCAGCAGACCAATGAGAATAAAGAGATCAAATCTGGTTCAAACCCTCTCAAATACTACATTACCAAACACCCATACTATAATTTCTATTGCATAGGCAGCTTTTTATCTATCTATTCAGCAGACCAATGAGAATAAAGAGATCAAATCTGGTTCAAACCCTCTCAAATACTACATTAACATTTTACTTTTACTTTGGGAAAATTAACATTGAGAAATAGGATAGATTAAAGCAGAGTGCACTTACACATGAAACTTGCAAACTTTGTATAAATATTAACAGAAATGAAATATGTAGAGGTTACCTTTCATGGCAGGAACCTTAGTCACAACCTTGGACTCTTCGTGCGCATCCTGCATGCAAGATTTCAAAGAATTTTATCAAGTACTTTAGATCAAGCAAGAAACCAGCTCCAAATGCAGCAGTCTCTAATCATCTGTGCTCATCAGATATCAAAACTCTAGCTGACTCAAATTCACTCATTACTGACTAGCATAACATTATCATGCACTAGAAGTACAAGAACACTTCATGATTTTTCGCATTAGGTTGAGGTAAACTGCATACAATTTTCTGCTGTGTAGATTGAAAAATCACAACAGGCTTACTTGCTTTTGATGGACCTTTATGTTTTCTGGCAGGCTGGATAAATTTTCTTCCCAAAAGAGTAGCTGCTCTATTTATACTACAAGAAATCAGTTTCCATTGCTGGTTTCACCACATAACAGGCCTATACTTGGATCTTTTCACAAATTCAGTTATACTCCAACCTACCACTTCATCATTTTCCTTATCCGTATTTTCACATCCTTGGACGACGCCACATCTTAGACTCCATTTGTTTGGAAGGAAAATGTATGTTTTCAGTATGAGAAAAGTATTAATTCAGCAAGAACGATCCTCACTCTAATGACCCACACCTTCCACAGCAAGAAAGATTCTGAAAACGATTTTATATGCTCCAACGGCAAAACCTTCAGCCACAACAAGAAGTCATTGAGACAAATTGATTTGGACATCTTGGCTCATTTCCAAACGTTTAGGGTCGTTACCCACTGCTCACATCCTTAACAAATTCGTCATATTGTTTTCCAGCAAATTGAGAGATCTCGCTGTTGGAACCCGTGTCCATCCCAAGTATTATCAAGAGTTCCAATTCAAATGCTATATATCCAGTGCTCTTGTTGATGCATGCTAAATGCCGAGCAATTTATGGCACTCAACAATTGTTTCATGAAATGCCTCAGAAAAATGCAGTCACTAATCATTCCTTGATTTCGGGTTATTTGCATTTTAAATGCCGGGGAATTTTAATTCATTCATTTTTGGAAGCGTTACTCGACTGCGACCGGGATTTTGTTCCAATTGGCAGCCGAAGGGCTTGGAACTCAGGGTCACCATCTCAGTTCAAAGTAGGGTTTCGCAGTAAAATTGTTGAGAAGATTGATTGATATGGTCAAAGTACTAGAGTGTCACTATAAGAAAAACAGATTTTTGTGGCCATTTAATTGCGGCGAAAAGATCATTTGTGATTAAAACATACTCATTTTAGTTGTAAATAGTCATTTCGCTGAAATTAACTAGCCACAAATAAACAGTTTTCTTGTAGTGTGTGGATGATTCCAGGTAGATTTTCGATAAAATGTTGAATCAAAGTGTCGTGATAAAGAGTTCCGTGGTTGTTGATTAATGCACAGATTCAAGAACCAGAAGGGGAGATAGTGATAGCAAAACAAATTATGTGTTTGGATCTCAAATCAAATTATGCAAGTATAATTGTTTGCTAGGTAAATTTTCTAGTCCAAGTTACTTGGATCACTGCCATCAAATTCATTACCATATAATGCAGCACCGTTTGGAGACTAACACAGACTATAGGAACTACTAAAAATAATAAAATTTGTTAGGTTGCTCATCAGTGGCTCTGCATCGTGTGGATTATTCCTCTTTTTTTGGGAGGATTATTCCTCTTTTAAGTTTTGAGAGTGACATCCCTCTATATATTAAACAAAGATAAAGTACCTTCGCATCACTCCTACGTTTTTTCGTATCACAATCTAAGAGGTTGTTTGGGTATTAGAAATATCTCAATTAAGATTGTAAAAATAAATTGGAGAATCGGAAAATTGACCCGAATTGATTGGTTCAGTTCGATTTTGGACCGGTTCAATCCGAGACCTGTTCCTCCATTTTAAAAAACAGTCATAACCGGACTGGTCTCGATTTTATATTTTCTAAGATTGAACCAGGCAGGTTCGCATATTTATATATTTTTAATTAATTTTTAATATTATATATAATATTTTTTATATTATAAATTATAAAATTTATAAATTATATAATAAATAACATAAAACTATAATTATAAATTATAATTATATATGAAATAATGTTATATTATAATTTATAACATAAAATCTTAATCTTAAACATGAACATTTATTTCATCATATGTTTTAAATATAAAATATATATTAATTACATTTTATGGGTTAATAAATTCTCAACATATTCCTTTTGATAAATATATTAGTAATACTATATACATTAGTATATTAATTACTATATTATCACTAACATATAGTAATAGTACTATACCAATAGTATTACTATATACTAATAGTATTAGTGTATTACCAATATTTATATATATTAATATATATATATATAAGTATAAGAGATTAGAGATTTAATATATATTAAAAACTAGAAAATCGGATCGAGCTAGGCCGGAACCGATAAAACCGGAAGTGTAACGCCTCGTCCCCCCAGGATCCGGAGAGTTAACTCATATCACTTAAAATCATTTCCAAATAATACTTTTAAAATAAACCAGAATCTCCATAACATATTAACCTATTTGTTCAACACAGATATTCATGTTCCTACATAAGGGCACATCAGAAGTGTCTCATTAATATACATAAACTTTTCCACAAAGACTAGAAATATCCATTACTCAAAATACCTAGGCCACATAAAATATCAACACTATCAAAAGATTCTCCAAAAATCCTTGTACCCCAAGGCACTTAGACTTCTATGATCAACAAAACTTCCAAGTACTCTCTATTCCTGATTTCTAGCTGTTGTATAAAAAATTATCTGAAACATATTATGGAGATAGGGGTGAGTTATCAACAACTCAGTAAGCAGGGAACATATACTAATATGCAAACATGAGCATTTACAGATTTCAGAATGCAGAACAAAACACTTTTTATTTTCAAAATGCAGAGTCAGAACATGTTTTTAAAAAAATATTAGAGCGAAAGTTCATAATATTCTTATTCAAAATTCCTTGGCACAGCATAACTGAAACATCATATCAGAACAGAATTCCATGTTTAACCCTCGTGGTAGGGTTGTGCAAACCCCGGCGGCCAACGGAGCAGAAACAGAATGTGAATCTTCCCCTTATCATTCTCAAAGCCCCGAGTCTGCACATAGAAAAGACCACGCAGAAAACCACTTTATTTCCAAAGTAGGTGCATCAGAAACAGAAAAGTTGGTACCAACTCAAACAGAGGCCACAGTTTTTGTGGCGCCCTCGACCCCCACGTGTTATTTTGTGGAGTTTGTGACACCGGGATGACGACCGCACGGATCACACACCCCAACGACCAATGCTCAAAGTGTGTACAACATACAATAAATATACAGTATATATATTATTCACAGCGGAGAAAAAATAAAATGGTCTTTCTTTATTAAGTACCAGAATTGTTCAAAAGACAGTAAAATAACTTTACAAAAATTTTACAGTCTTCCGTCAGATAATTTAAAGAAAGCAAATAACATAAGGGAAACAAGTCCCAAAATGCTGAACAACATAACAATGACTTAAGCTTCTGGCGATGTCGGTCCTTCAGGTTCATACTCGGGCTCTGCGTCAAACTCTACGGCACTATAAAACGGAACCGTAGGGTAAACACCACTATGAGATTATGACATCTCAACAAGTAATTAACCAAACAATATCCAAGAGATTTAAAACACATTTATACAAACACGTGTTCCCATATAGACAGAATAACAACCCACATTCATTTTTTCCAAAAAATACCATTTTTATACTTACACCAAAAATCTCATTTTTGTCCCAATCATATTTATTATGAAATTTACGCATGCTCCACGGTCTCCCCTATGGACCGTCCGCACACCCTGGCTCTCTTCGTCACATCACGGGTAACGTCCGTGCATGAGACTTCGTAACGAGATGCCCAGTTCCGCGCCCAGCGCGTACATGGCCAAGCATCCTCTAACCTCGCCAGCCAAAGGTCACGGAATTGGTACGAGAGCGTTACCGTCTCGTCCGTTCCCGACGTTGCCCTGCGACAACTCAGAGGACGTCACGTCAGTCTGTTACGCTTCCGAGTGACCAGAGGAGCTCCACCGAGATAATGCCCCATCTCAGCTTGGGGTCGTGATACACACGCACCCACGCCATTAATAACAATAGTCTCAATTTCAACAGACAACATGACATCACAGCACAATTTATTATAAACGATAAATATGCATTGCAACAGTTTATTGGAATAAATATTAAATATTTCATTTACAAAAAATAAACCTCCATTTACAATTATACAGTTTCACAAATACACGCGTATTCCCGTTCATCAATCCGGCCCAAGGCCCAAATCTAACAACTCCAATTTAAACATACCCAACACTTCAATGGCTCAAGGCCCAATTTCCAACAAACCAACAGTTCAATAATTTACAATGAACAACAGTTATAAAGTCAATTTAAATCACTTGAATTTTCAATGGAAAATTACATACACACGATGAAGGGTATTTCTGAAAGATCACTCAAGGACGATGCTCAAGGCGGCGGCTCAACGGAACAGTGCCCAAAAATTGGGTTTTATTACACGGCAACAATAACCCAACAGATAATTTTTCCCTTAATTAAACAAAACCAAGTACAACAAAAATTTGAAGCTTTCGGATTAAATCACCCAAACTTATGAATCACCTGAATCACCCAAACTCACAAATTTCAGATGTGCAACTCTCGGATTGAATTACCCAAACTCACGAATTCCTGATTTGCAGCTCTCGGATTCAATCCAAACAACACTCGGGTTCATCCCCAAAATTCACAAATCAACACACAATTAGAAAGAGGTGAAATGGCTTGAAAGAGGATGAGGATCTCCAAAATAAATCTGAGGAAATCCGTGGACTATAAATAGACCAACAATGGCAGTTTTGAAGAGCTATGTGTCGCACGGGTAGAGAAAAATGAAAACGGCATCAAGCCGTGGAGGACTGAGATGCATTCGCGCTGACGTGTGGAGCGGCGGCGACGACAGCTCATTCGGAGCCCATGCCTAACGCCACCGAGATGCTATGGAAGAATGAGGTGGTGGTGTGGGGATCAACAGCTCGACAGCAAGGTTCGGAGTCACTACCGAAAGACACGGAGTGAAAGAAGCAAGGTGGAGGTGGCGGCTCACGGCTGACTTGCGGATTGAAATCCCGAAATGGCGTCGGCAGCAGCTGCGTGGAGAGTAAGTTGCAAGAAGAAGAAGGAAGAAGAAGAAAAAAGAAGAAGGAAGAAGTCGAGCGGCGCAAGGGAGAAACGATGGAGCCCTAGCCCCTGACCAAAAACGGCGTCGTTTCGGAAAGTGAGAGCTAAGTCTCACTGGCCGCACGGCTGGGCCGCATTTCGTACATGGTCTGGGCCCCTTGCTGGGCTGGGCTGGAACCGGGTCACCAACACACACACACCCACTGCCCACAGCAAAAAAATACACATACTCACACATAGCCCAAAATAATAATACTTCAATAAAATTACACAAAAATTACTAACACATAAATAAACAATAAATAAAGAAATTAAAATCCCAACTTACAAAAATAATTAAAAATAATAAAATAACCCAATAATAATTTAAATAATTTAAAACCCATAAAAAATAGGGATCTCACAGTTTTACACCCGTGGTAAGGTCAGAACAGCAACAGAATGTCATGCCAGAGGTTTCAGAAATCACATAATATCACATCAAAGTACAAAACACTTTCATAACAGAACAGAATCAGTTCACAAAATATAATTTATGCACAAAATTTCATATTCGATCTCTTTTGCACAGTTCGGAAATAAAATGTCAAAATAAGCTTATGTATACACCAGTCATGATAGAAAGTACTTTATTCTTAAACAGAATTTCGTGAGTCATGCATAACAAATAACTGAGGTCATTTCAAATTTCTTTTCATAACAAAACATGCATATTTTTTTCAAAAAATAACCTCAGCCCATTTTATTTATTTTTTTATGCAAAGTCTAGCATAGGAACCCCGCTTACTTGGACTTCTTAGCTTTTCCCAAAAATTTCCTCCCAATGCCGAACAATTATCAATCGTCACCTATAAGGTAATCACGTAATTCTCATAAATTTCAATTGAACATGTATTTCAATATTTAAGCCTAACATTCTAGAATAACTTATTTTAATTCCTTAAAACTTAAAATCCTCATAACCTCAGAATATATCATCATTTTCTAAAATCATCGATGTCCCTTTAATACTTCGACTAAACATAACAAAAAAAAAAAAAATCTAACTTACTCACTATTGAAGTGTAACTATAAAATCTCCTACTAGATAATATAATTATAAAAAGAATTCGAGTCCAACTACTCATATCTATAACAGTGAAATTTTAACTTGCTAAAAAAAATCTCAGTCCAATAAAATTACTAAAATAGTTTATCAAACATATTGAAATAACGTCTAATAAAAATATACGGGTTTATCAAAATGATGTATATCAAATAAATCTTAAGCCCAGACCACTAATAAATAACTCACTAAATTTAAATACTAATCAAATAAAACTGAGCTTACAGTATAAGTTGTAGTTCATTAAAAGCCTCTTCAGAAATTAAAGTATGCTTTTAATAAAAAGGGGTAGAAAGGTCAAAACTCAAAACACTCTTCTTCCTACTGATTCACCGATATAATTATATATATATATATATATATATATATATATATATATATACCATATTTCCTTATTACATAACTAATAACAACTACCAAAATAACAACATGCAGAGGCTCAAACGGGAGTGGCGACAGAAGCTCACCCACGCAAAATAGAGCCAGTGGCAACGTGCGACGGAAGCTGGCTGGAGGAGCTGTGGTGGTGCGGCAGGAGAGCAGGAGCGTGGCGGAGCTTCCAGCGAGCAGCGTTGAGCACGAGAGAACATGAGGGAGAGGTGAGCGAGAGAGAGGGCTGAAAGAAGCATATGCTCATCGTGAGGGGTTGCTACGGGCTGGGGTGGTCTGTGGGTGTCCGGCGTCCTCTTCCGTGCAGGTGGTGACAGCTTGTAGCGGGTTGCGTGGTGTGGTGCAATGCGGTGCAGTGCAGTGGTTTGGTGGATGGATATCTATTTGGGTGGTTAAAAATAGGGGAGTTCCGTGGCTTACAGTGGTGGCGTTTACACGGAGAGGTGGTGGCGCACGGCTTGGGTGATGGACTAAGAGAGGCGGAGGCATCGGCACGAACTGTGTTTGGTGGAGTTACGACTCGTGGACTGGCTTTGGGTGTGGCGGTTTACTGGATGCAAGCCGAGCTCTTCGGTTGGTGTTTTACGTAGAAGGTGGTTCTTCAGTGGTTGGCTGTGGTCTGTACTGAGGTTGGGGGAAGCTCAGATGAGTTTAAATGGCTGAAAGCATGAAGAGAGGGTAGCGGCGCTGAGGATGCTTAACACATATATATATAAGACATATAAATAGTAAAGAGATAAGAAACCTAGAGGAGAGGATGGGAACACTGCATGAAAAAGGAAAAATGGACACAAACCGAGTGATGGTGTCTGGAACACGATTCCACGGACCGGTTTCTTATGTCTAAAAGAAAACAAAAGAAGATAAAATAAAATAACATAACCTAACATAAAGTAAATATACTTAGGCGCACGCCTTGGACCCTTAACGAGATTATTGCATGGCTTTTATCTAAAGTTTTGGATCTCTACTCAATCTAAAATAAATACACTTATTCCATAAATTTTCTGATGAACATCCACTTAATTCATTAAAGACTTTAAAAACCTAATTATCAAACCTATTAAAAACTTTATATACCGTCAACAATATCTTAGGTCCAAACTCTCTTCTAAAAATTTTACTCGTAATCTCAAACGATTTTTCATAACTGTAACCCAATTTTTTTTTTTTTTTAAAGCACCCTGACTGGACTCGGATACTACAGAAAGTACTAGTTTAGAAGGGTAATCGGTACGGTATCGATTCTTGAAAATGCAAAATAGGTATATACTGGTTCAGTCCCAAAGTTTGTCTAGAATCGGACCAAACCGGACCCGTTACACCCTATTTTATTATATAAAACGTGTCATGTTTATTATCCTCATATCATATTTTTAATTTTTAATGGAAAATTCAATTGTTATTGAAGAATACCACCTCTTCACAGTAGAATTAGAGTTGAATGAGAGAGTAAAATGTAGTATTTTCCCACCAATAAAATTTCAATGATCATCGGTATTTATAAATATAAAAATAAGAGTATGCTATATGCAGTTATGGAGTGCGTAAGCGTCGTACAGTCACTTTGAAAAAGTATAGAATCTACAATTAAAAAATTAATTTTTTTTATAAGTCTCGTATTTATTCATTTTTTTAAAGTGATTGTACAGTGTTTGCGCATTCACGATTGAAACTATCATTTCTCTAAAATTAATAGGAAAAAAACGTAATTTATGGATGAGGCATGATAAGATATTAAGCTCCACTTGCTAACTAAGTAGCCACGAAATTGTTTTTTTAAAAAAAAAAAATAGCCACGTAATTTATTGATCGATAGCTAATCTAAAGAGGGATTAAACATGTTCTTCAAATTCTAACTTCTTTTATTTTAGTTTGTACTTAAGTAGAAAATTAATTATAATGTGTCTCACTAATTAAAATGATGACCATAGATGATAAATATAGAATGAAACAAATGTTTATCTTTTCTAGGAGTAGAAAGAATGCTTTGAACTTTGGCGTTTAAATGATTTTAAGGTCATTAGCTTTTGTTATTAAATAATTAAAAAATTATTTATTAATAATTAACTATTTATACTTTATTAAATACTATATAAAAAAGAGTAGTTCGATATAGTCTTAAGTTATATAAGTCTCGTACATCTATTTTGAAAGAATGTAAAATCTATTATTATAAAATAATTTTTTTTATGTAAATTTTATATTTAATTTTTTTAAACAAAACGTGCGAAACTTATATAATTACAAATATCAAACTTTTAATAAAATAAAAAAACGATGGCAATCGGAATCAAACGGCATTTCTGAATCATTTATAGATTAGACAGAAAACCAGAGAATAATAAAAAATTAAGACAGAAAAAGTTATAAAAACGTCTTTTAAGAGTTGTTGAAATCAAACGTGACCGTGACACGGACGGAAGGACAATACGTAGCACCGCAACCCTTTCGTCTCCAGACGCTTTCCTGTTTTCACGCACTATCTGATGCCAAAGCTTCATGATAAGTTTCCTTAAATGCAAGACAAACACAAAACATCTATGAACCCTCTCAACATCAAACTGTCGGAAATGGCTAGGCCTGCTGGCTGTTGGCGAGCCCTTATCAGACAAAAAGAGAAAATTTAACAATTAACAAATAATATATATTGAAAATCTTATTTGCATGCATGACAAGTTTATCCCACTACATTGAAATGTCATAGCCTATCAGTTTAGAGTTTTGTTTTAAAAACGTAACATATAATTTAAGAGTGATGAAAGTGTCACACTTATAAAATATGATTAAAATAAAAGAGTAAAATTTTAGTTTTATTATATAAAGTAAATCTACTGTATCACATGTAATAACATTAATGTATAAACTTTATTTTTAATTCCTTTTGTGAACTTTGATATTTCTCTTTATATAGGAAAACGAATAAATAATCGAAATTATTTTATTTACAAGTTGGTACAAAAAATACATCATTTATATTATTAATGTAACACAATTTCATTTATAATATTAAAATCTGTAAATTTTTTTACAAGTTAAATCTTGTTACATCATCTATATATAATTTACTTCATATCCGTTTATGAATAAATATGATTGAATTGGGATTGGAAATAAATAATTTAACTTTATTTATTGAATGAGTGCTGCTACACTCACCGCTCGCAACTCCCGTTGGGATCCACCGCTAGTCTTAGGTTTGTGTTTTTTTTTTTCATATATGTATTTTTTAATATTTAAAAAAAATAAAAAAAAAATGATAATATTATTAAAAAATACATAATCATTAAATGAAAAAAATTAAAAAAAAAATAAAAAACTGGGAGCAGGAGCTACCAACGGTAGCCCAACGGGCATATCATTATCCTTATTGAATACTCTCGACTGGCCGCTGGCCCGCTAGTCCACTAGATGGTCATGGATCCCAACATCAACAGCTGTCAAAAGTGGAAAGGAGGACGCTGGCCTCCGGCTTTGATTGTTTGGTTCTTTTTTATTGCGATCCTGCGAATAAGGCTGGTTTCATCCAATCAAATGGATTCAAAATTTCAACAAGTCCACTCTTCTAGAAGAGTAGAAAAGGTTCAGAGAAGATAATAAAGTTCGGCTAACCATTCCAATTTATAAAAGCTTTAGTACATGTGAAGACTAGCTGCGGGTATGTAATTGACAAATTTTTTTTTTTTTTGAAATAACCTCATGAATCCTTTTCATTTAAGAATTTGTGTGATTACAATGTTTATCAAAAATAACTTTCTGAGCACTATCAGGTGGGACACATTCCATCCACACCCTTTCTGTATCTATAGTCAGTCCTAACTTGGCAAGGCTATGTGCAACTTCATTACATTCTCTGTGAACAAAACTTAGTTTCCATCCTTTACAGCTTCGGAGCTCCTTCTGCAGATCCCCCACCACCTGTCCCACCCAAGAATCATCCTCCTCCTCCTTATTCACCCCATCCACAACCCCTTTTGCATCTCCTTCAAACCATGCATTGTAGAAACCCAAATCTTTACATAATTCTAAAGCCTTACTCAGGACTTTACATTCTGCCATGAATGGGGAATTCACCCACTGGATTTGTGCACTCAAAGACATTGACACATCCCCCATAGAGTCTCTTATTACCACCCCTACACCCATTCTTTTTTCTTTATGATTCACTGTTGCATCAAAATTGACTTTAACACTCGGATCCTCCGGTTTCTGCCATTCTCCTCTTTGCTTGACCTACCCAGTCTTCCTTACTTTAGTTCTGCCATCCCTCAATGCTTTTTGATAATCATCCAACCTGACTAGGGCTTTTTTAATGACACTTTTGGGACTAGAGAAACTACATTCAAATACCCATGCATTTCTTCTGTACCATATCGAGTGCATTATAGCCACCACTCTTTCTAACTCTGATTGAGGTAGTTTTCTCACCATTTCCTGCCACAACTCCTCAAATCCACCTCCATTTGAGTTCCATTTCTGCACTGGACTACCCCTTTCTGCCCACACATCTGTAGAGGCTGGACAGGACCACAAGACATGGACTACTGACTCCTTATTTTGTAAGCATATCGGGCATCTTGGATCTCCCAGTACATTCTTTCTGAATAGACTCTGCTTAGTAGGTAAAATGTTGTGCATAGCTTTCCATACCATGTGGTTCCATCCCCTTGTACTTGCATTTGCCAGAAATTCTTCTTTTCCCTTTCTAAATTTGAGGCTTGCCCTTTCATTTCTTTACACCTTTGATTCTCAGTATAGTAGGCACTCCTGACAGAGTATTTCCCATCCTTAATCAAGCCCCAGATTAGTTTATTTGCTCCTCCCCTTTGACTAAGAGGGATAGTGCAGATTATAGCTGCCTCTTCCTTACTGAAAATATCTCTGATCAAGTCAGTTTTCCAGTCATTTTTCTCCTCATCAATCAATTCACAGACTCTTCCATAAGGACATAGGATCTTAACTGGGGATTGAACTGAAAAAGAGGTTTCCACAGGCAACCATTTTTTATCCCAGATCCTAATTTCCTTCCCATCACCTACCCTCCATCTCTCTCCATTTTTCACTACCTCTTATACAGACCACAGGCTTCTCTAGATGTAAGAAGGCATCATGCCTAGTTTAGCTTCAGTAAACTTTACATTCTTGTAGTATTTTTCTTTAAAGATTTTTGCAACTAGGGAATCCTCCATTTTCATATGTCTCCATCCCTGTTTTGCCAACATGGCTTTGTTAAAATTTTCCATATCCCAAAGCCAAGACCTCCCACTGCTTTTGACCTCCCTAAATCATGGGTTTGTTCTATTTGCATTTGTAGCTAAATAATACTAGGTATAAATCTTTGTATAAAAAATTGAGTTTCGCTACTCATCATTTACATATACTATACATTATAATTATTTTTTTTAATTTTATTCTTCCAAAATTAATTGAATTCCTATACTCATCATCCAGACATTTCATATTTGATAAGAGAAAAAAAAATAAAGTTAAAAAGTTATGTGTAGTGTGTAACATGAACATGATAAATATAATTTTTCTAAAAAAATTAAGCACATCTTGTATAAGTTATTTTTTGGAGTGGCACTACAGCTACCAAAAAAGTGTTTCGAAGAAATGTCCTGATAACTGCATTTCATTTTTTTATTCTTTTTTATATTTTCATCTATTTTTTTAATCATCATAAACATTTTTTTAAAAAAATAAAAAATTCACAATATTATTAAAAAATATTTTCTTAATCACTAAGTAAAAAAAAAATACAAAAATTTGTCTGAGGATACACTTTGGGTACCCAACTTCGATGGGTCAAGCATTTCTGCATTTTTTGGAGCCAAGTTACTGTATTAAAAATTTTTGGAGTCAAATCAAAGTTCCTTTCATCATGAAACACGGAATAAATGATAAGATTGGCTAAGGATAATGAACTCTTTAGTCAAATGAGACTTTCATTCATCGTGTTAATGGGATAAAAGGATTGTGGATTTAAAAAATACACTTTCTCGTAAATGAAAAAATAAAAGCTTTGTAATCCTCCTCGGATAAGTTCTTGAAACATTGCTTTTAGTTTGTGTTGGAGACGTGTCCCACTGCTGACCATAATGCCCTCCTTGCAACCAATAAAAGTAGTGATCCGGTGTGCTTGATGCACCTCTAATGTCTAAGTCAGCGATATACAGAATAAGCTATCACCAAAATAGTAATCAAGATGAGTTGTGTTACCTAAACATGTTGACCGCTTCTTGTATATATAGTTGTAGGTGGTTATTGTTAGGCACTAATGATGATCATCCCGTTGGGTCTTGTCTTCATGTTCTATTGACTTTATGCTCAACCCGAGAATGTTGGATTCATCCCAAGTTCCTGGATCAATTATCCATTCTACCCTATTTGACAATTACAAGATGGGGTCGTATAAATCTTTAAGACTCCATCGACTTGATCCTTATCATCTGTTGGGTTGAGCCTCTAAACTGGGCCCACTCCTTATTAAGGGCTAAACGAGTTCCTCCAGTTACCTCGTTAATTCCCTTTGCGTGGATGCGAGGGAATTAAATTGTTGACGATGTTACCCCGCTTGCCTGTTAACCAACTTCAGACATGGGCTATAATGGCTACATCTGGACAAACTCGGCGATCATCTAGTGGGCATTTGACCGACGTCCTTTCTGGACAGGAATCTAGTAAACACCTCGCTTGACGATTCATTTTCCCTGGCCTTGGAGGTTTCAAATGTCAGTGACTTTTTCGTGACACGTGTCACTCTTATTTAGCCAACCTCTCATTTCCATTACATCACCAGATCATGCAATGATGATGCTGTCAGCCCCTTCTGATTTCCTTTACTCGATTGTGTAACCGTCACCCCCTACTCATTCATAACCTTCATTTTCCCTCATTCATAACCTTCATTTTCCCTTCTTCCCGTTTACCTGCATTAGCATTCTTCCTCTCTCCCTTTATCCTTGCTATCTTTGCACTTTATCTCGCGTCTCTTCTTTCCCCTTCGCTACGAAACCCTTGCTTCCATCGACTCACAATGGCCCAACATAACTCTTCACGAGCTCTCACTCAGGACACCCCTTCATCAGTCCCGGAATTGTAACATCCCGCTAGAAATTCACTGGTGGAATTTCTATAAGCTTTAGGAATCTCGTAAAAACTCTATAAGTTTTCACAAATCGACTAATCGCGTAGGTTTTAGTCTGTTAGCATAGTCAGTGTTACAACTCACAATGGTGCTAGAAGTGTGATTTTATTTACTTGAAATAGTTAGGAGTTTTAGAATGCGATATGGTTTACGCCATTAGACTCAGAGGGTTATTTAGGATTTATGGCACAATAAATTCATTTTCAGTTTTCAGACGAAACACTTGTTGAAAACACATTTTGTTTATTTCGAGACACTTCAGAGTTGAATTTTGATAAACGAATTGCACAGTTAGGTGTGTATATATTTATGATTTTGGAGTGCAAAGTTTAATTTCACTTTTTCCTGAGTGAATAGTAACCTCGATAGTAGCATCAAGTGCAGTGTTTTTAAAATTACAGTGTGGAATGTCTAAATTAAGTTAGAGAAGTTTTATGTGGACACTTGGCAACATCTTAGCCACAGTTGGTGAATAATATTGGACACTTGACACCAAGAGAAACCATGAGATGGAAATGTGAAGAAAATCAAGGTGTGAGATCATGTCACCTAAGCAAACTCCTATTCCATCTAATGATCCAATTTGTGTAAAACCAAAGAGGGTTTCAACCCTAGTGAAACCTTAAACATTTGGAATCTAATTGAAACTCCAAAAAGCTTGGAGGAAATTGAAACACTAAACGGTTACCCCAAACCCGAAATTGATTTCAAAACTGTATTGGATTTGATTTCTAGTATTGTGTTTAATCACTTGATTAAATCACTTTCACATGCTATTAATCCATAAAATTCATGTTATGCCATTATTATTCAACCCTTTAAAACATGAAAATTTGATTGGGTTAAAAAAAATTGGATTTGGACTTGATAGCATCTCAAACCCTAACCAAACACTTTTTAAACCCCAAAATGAAGCCCACTTGTTTAAGGCCCATTAGGCCCACAAATCTTGGCCACCTTGGCAAAGATTTTTGAGAAGTTTCCACCCTCTCAAGGCTGACCATCCACTGCTCATGACAACCCTCAAATAGTCCTTGATGGGAAGGGAAGGCCACCTCACCACCACCTCCAACACGCCACCTCTAAACAGCCTATGCCTTGGGCAGTTTGTCCCTCACTTTGACCAAGACTTTCATCATTCAAGTGTCATTCAAAAACCTCACTTCACTCTTCAGAATGTGTCAGAGGCGTGCAGGCCATTTCCTCACTCATTCATCCCTTTCATTTTTGTTCTTGGAGAGAACACAGTGTTTTCTCTTTGGCAGTTTTATGAGCTTTATTGCCTTCAGTTTTCAAAGCCCTTGTAACTATTAACTCACTAAGATTCCTTCATGAAACTTGTTCCTTTTTTAGTCTAGTTTCTGTGATTACGTTTTTTGTTTGATTTCATGGTTTTTTATTTATAAAAAGTTATTTTAACCATGAAAAGGTCAATCTAGGTGATAAATTGGATAATATGTTGTATTTTTGAGTTTTGAACAAACTAATGGATAGATCTTGGTCCGAACTTTTTATAGAGTGTTGCTAACATGTTTATATGAATGTTTGTTAAGGATTATTTGCATGATAAAAGTTTTTGATGAAATATTTTCTCAGATCTAGAAACTTAGAATCTGGAAGGAGAAAAACAGTTTCTGTTATAAGAAAGTTTGGATCTTTTATGATTTAATCTTACTCCAATGGCTTTGATATTTTTATTTGATGATTTTCAGCCCTTGATCTACATATTAGGATGTTAGTTTGAATCTTTTTTATGTTAGTTTCAAAGATATGAATTTTTATGCCAGAGAATACTCGATTGGGTCAAAAGTTTGATGATTTTGGGGGTTTGGTAGGAAACATCTACAGTTTTCTCATGCGCTCTAGGCGCCTGGTGTGATTTGAGTACTGCCAAAGACGGAATGAAATGATATGGTACCAACGATTGAGAAGATTGCAATGTCAGATCGGTCCCATTCATAATGCATCCAATGACGACTTCCTAAGGAATGGGTTCCCAACTTGCAGCCATAGGCAAAATTAGCTCCAAAAGACCACAAAATCTAACACACTGGGTGTCACAGTGTGTATTGGTCAATGAAAGTGAAAAATAGATAAGTATAGTTCAATTGTGTGTCTTAGGATTGCATGGCCTTTAAAAAGAAAAGAACTATGTGAACTATTATTTTTAATTAATGTATGATATAACTATTTATTGAGTATTAGACTCATTTTTGCATTAAATGTTTTACGTGTGCCATGTATTGCAGATGATGAGGTTGCAGGGCGAGACATGACTCCAAGAGAAGAGACAGATGCTTAGAATTGAAGGGAGTTGGGTTGATTTGCCTAAAAGTCATTTGCTTTTCTGTTTTTTTTTTTTTTTTTTAATTTTTTTGTAAATATAAAGGACTTTGATACAATGTAGACATTTGTGGACGCTTCTTGCACATGATAGTTCTTTTGTTAAGCAATGTATTTTGGAGTTTGAAAGTCATGATTAATCAGAAAGTTTCCTTTTATAAAAATGTTAAATTTCATATTTCTTGAGTGTTCATGAGAAAATGTTTGAAATGTAGCAACTTAGTCCTTTCCTAGGAAGTGGTTGTTATACACAGACTAATATCTGTATTTAGCCCTATTTAAAATAGAAAATTTTATTGTAGAAGTAAAACTTGACCAAATGCCAAACAACAGAAGGCACTTTCAAACAAGTATTCTCATATGACGACCAAATGCCAGACAAGTATTTCAAACCCTGAGTTATGTGAAAAGTATGCATGGAACTGAGTATATAGAAAAAAGATACCTCCAAACTAATTCAACATGCGCGTTACCTTGCAGAAAGACCAAAAGTGCCACAATTCATACATCATTATGCAATAGTTACTTCCTATAACAATTCATGGATATTTTTTAAATGAAAGCAATTATGCTTGCAACGGTCTTGAATTTGCACGTTATAAGATGACATTGCTGTGATGATTCTTTCCATACTGGTAATGATATTTTTACCCCTAACTAATTTTGATGGTGCATGTATAGATCCTCGCCAAAGAATTTCTTGTAAGTACACGTCGTGTAATTTAAGAAAAATATTTCCAATCCAATGACCTCAAGATTAATATGAATGGTGAGTTTCATCTTATCTCATCTCATTTCATTTCATCTAATCATTATAACTTTTTTAAATTCTCATACAAAATCAAATAAATAATTTAATTTTTTCAAATTCTAAAATAAAAGTAATATTAAAAAAATATATTTTAATAATATTTGATTCAACTTTCACATTTTATCTCAATTTAATTCAACTCATTTCATCTCATCTATAAAAACAAACGATCAATAAGACTTGATGATGAATACTATGCCACTCCTTGGGGTTTAGGCCAATACGATTCTAATGCTCATATCAATTAAACTTTTTCTTGGCAGGTTTAAACAAAACGTGTAGAATAAAGCAAATAAAAAAGGGTCAAATTTCGACGCATATTCATGCTAAGTACCTGACCTGCTGCTTCAATGTATTAACATGGGATTGAGACAAGAGTTTCCCTCGAAGAACAGCCGAGTCCTTCGTTAATTTCCTTTACTAATTTGCCCAATAACACGTCCATTGGGAACATCAATAATTCAAGTACGAGATAATATTAAAACTTCAGAACAGCATGCCAAGGCTCTGTATGCCGATTGGGCTATTGTCCCACTCCCAATATAACTTTTGAAGAAACCTCGAATATTATTTATGTATATAATAATTTATTATTATTATTATTATTATTATTATTATTTTTATTTTTATATTAAAATAAAAAGATCTCGTTTTAAATTTATGTCTTTAAGCCTCATTTTATATTGGGCTTCCCTTGATATACAAGTAGTTTCTGTTTGTAAGATTAGTCGATAATCAAAGTTCCATTGAATGAAACTTATTTTCTTGTCACTATAACACTTGCATTTCTGTACTGGAATTACAGGAAAGTCCTCGCAATCGTATCCTAATTGGTTTTAGCAGGTTTTGTAGTGAGACCAAATCCAAATGGGAAGAGAGGGTCATAATGCGGATCCCCCACATTCATTGGAAGCTGATGAACAGTCTTGAACCATGTCCGCGGAAGCTTGCCTGTGAAACCATAGTCACCAAATAAAACATCGGCAACTCCTTGGCCTTCAGATCCTGGAAGCCATGCAGCAACCAGTGCGTCGATTGAGGAAATATATGGCTGGATCACAACAGGGCGGCCGGAGATAATGATAACAACACACTTCACAGCCCCGCAGACGTTCGTGATGGTGCTTGGGCCAGGGTCAGGGATTGTCAAGTTCAAGTTGTCGCCTAAACTCTCCGCATATGGGTGTTCTCCTACTACAACAATGGCATAGGAGAATTTGTTTGACTTGACATATTCAACATCCGGGTTCTCCTTGTAGACTACTTTGGTATTTGGATCAATGGTATTTTCAATAGCTTTGAGGATTGTGGTACCTGCTCATGAGAAGGTTCAGGTTCATGCAAAAGGGCTACTTTTTCTTTTTCATTTTTTCATTTTATGTACCATGTGCATGTTAGTAATAGATCATTTAAAAGGGATGAGTTTGAGTTTCAATGTACCGCTAGTAAGGTTGTTGCCACTTAGTCCTTGCCACTCTATTGTCCACCCACCACATTGGTAACCTAAATTGTCAGCATGGCTACCAGCAACAAGTATTTTTGATGCTTTCTTGGGAAGGGGTAGCAATGGCCTGTCTGCAGACTCACCATTCTTCAACAACACCAGTGATCTCCTAACAGCTTCCCTAGCCAATTCTCTATGCTCCTTTAAAGTGCAGTGGCATAAATGGTGTAAGGATTTGTCTGTTGTTTGTGAGGGGGTCAAATTAAATAAAAATCATGAGCTACTAACCTGACTCCCAAGCTGGTTGACCAGGCTGAAATCGGCCAATGGGTTCTCAAATAGACCCATCACAAACTTGACACGCAAAATTCTCTTCACTGCATCATCAATTCGGCTCATAGGAATTCCTTTATTCTTAACCTGGAAGGTTAGACCGTCAATGAATTCTGTAAAGTTGAGTGGAACCATGACCTGCAATATGTCCATGACAAATATTGGATACCGAACTGCCGAGACATTAATGTGATTATGTGAGTTTGACGAAGCAGTAAGCATTATAGTTCAATGACTAACCATGTCAATTCCAGCCTGAATTCCTATTTGGATAGAATGTGAGTAGTTAGTATGAAATACAGAGGGGATTCTGTCGATAGCCTGCCAATCCGAGAGGACGAAACCCTGAAACAGGCCGTCACAAGATTTATATGTTGCTCCCAGATTCTCTTTTCAATCCGAAAACTATTGACAAACTTAGGGTAAATTCACGAATTTAATTTTTACCCTGAAACGGAGAGTGTTCTTTAGGAAGCCAGTGATAAGATCATTGTTAGCATGCATCTTAATCCCATTCAAGCTGGAGTATGAGACCATAATTGTCGCAACACCCTTGATGATGGAATTGTAATAGCCTGGCATGTGTATGGTGAGCAATCCATGTCTGTCTATCTCAGTGTTGTCTCCATTCACGCCATTTTTTGTACCACCATCACCCACATAGTGCTTAGCACAAGCTGCAACCTTGTATCTGTGCAAAAGAAAACAAGAGCAAGTGGAAGTAACAGCTTAATCAGGTAAAAATTGTTGCAAGTAAATCTAATTAATTGGTACTTTGGGGTTCACAATTTACAACATATGATAGTTGGAGGGCGCTGAGTGTGTTTTTCCCTAATAAAAGTGAGGGGAGGTGAAATATGACGTGGGAATACTACTTGCTAGTTTAGGATTTAACAAAAGCAGTTGAAATAATCTACTTATTTAAGATCCAATATATCATCATTATCTATTGCATTAAATAAACTAAACAAGTTGATCTTGGTTAAAGGGTACTTTCTTGCCAAGATTCTTACTTTCCAGCAACAAATGGAACACCCTTGCGAGATTTAGTGGGTATGTCCCCTTGTAACCCCGATACAATCTCCGTCATTGCTTGAACAATCTTGGGATCTTCACTGTAGCTTTCATAGCAACGACCCCATCTAGGATCTCTGCAAACCTGCACAGGCAGAAGTATTAGGGATTCACAACTTTAGTTGAAGATTCTGTCATCCTGATAGCAAGCAGGCAGAAAACTTGGATATATACCGCTACAGAAGGTGCAAAAACTTGTGTGAAGCCTGTAGCTCTATTTTCAAGTGCAGTTGCAGCCCCAATCCTCTTAACAAGTTCTGGGTCTCTGGTCGATCAGAAAGAAGCTTGATCACAGGTGATACATTTTCATTATAAGATTAATGATTAGACAGACATCAATACATCCTTAATATTTTATTCCTCAGACAGACTAAAAGGCAGCAGTTAAAATATATTAATGTACTGAGGATGTTGATCTTCTTGCCTGGTAGCGCCAAGTCCAACATTGTGGGGAAAAATTGTTGCCTTGTAGACAAGGCTGTTGCCATGAACAGCATCAGTCCCATAAATCATTGGAATTCCAAGCCGTGTCGATAAACAACCGTTTTGGTATTCATTCACCATGTTAATCCAAGTCTCAGCAGAAGCCTCCTTAGATGGAGCACTCCCTCCTCCACTTAAGATACTCCCTGCCAAACGAAGTATTTTTCTTTAAATGCTCATTACCTACAAATGCGACACTTTTAACTTTCTTTTCTTCCCTTGAAGTCACATACAGAAAATAAATATGATAGGTGATTATTACCTATGAAGTACTTCTTCATCACCTCAGCTGATGCAACACTGCGGTCAATCTGCACCATTTGGCCAACCTTTTCCTCCAAAGTCATCCTGCTCATTAAATCCTTGATTCGAACATTCAATGGCTGCTTTGGGTCTTTATATTTCATGAATTCTGCGTCTGTGAAGGCTGCCCAAAAACATAAGAGCAGAAGCCCCATAAAGGAAATGGGAGATCCCGCCATTTCTTGTTTGCTAAATGCCTTCATATTGTAATAAGGAAAGACGTGACACGTCGTGGAGCTTCTTTGAATTTCCCCGAGGATGTAGGCACGAGGATGTAGGCACGAGAATGAAGGAAGGATCAATTTGATAAATAGCGAAAGCACGAGGATGTAATCATCAAATAAAAAGCCCTGAGAGAATTAGAGAAATGATTTCCAAAGTATCACATAAAACGCATACTTCACATAGCAGTACTAGCAGTTTCCCCCGTAAGAACCATCATGCTCTCAATTATGAAAAGTTCTACTCATTATCCCTACACTATACATCTCATTTTATTTTTTATTTTTTATTTTTTTTTCTTAGCAAGTATACAGTATATGGATCGATGATAATGAGTAGAATAACTCAATTTGTTTAACAAGAATAAAAAATATTAAAACGGACGTGATATATGAATGATAAGTAGCAAAACCCTGAAGGAAAAATCTCTTTGGAGGCCGGTACCCACAGCACACTGCAACTCCAAAGCCTTATGAGTTTGTAAGTGTCTTTACACATCTAGCACACCTCTGGTGTGGAAGTTTCCATACCGGCTTATGTGTTGAAAACCAAAATATGTATAATTATTTTATTTAGGTATTTATAATTATATATGTAGATATTTTATATTCATTGGAATAGTGTAGTGGCATTTTGAATGATTTGAATAAGAGATACTTATATAGTTAATTACATATTATAGTTATAACTCATTTTTATCTTATTATGAAATATAAAATTAACACAAAAAAAATCGAAAATAAATAAATATATGCGCAAAATAGAAAAAATATATAATAACAGAGCCACAAACATTTTGCACACAAAAGAAGAAAAGCCATGCATAATCGTAGTCATGTTAGAGAGGTTGAAGGAAGAGAGAGACAAGAGTTTCAACTTACAGATCAAGAATGAGAGAGAAACTCAAATGGGAAGAGATCTAGTAATTGATGACAGGAAGCTGTAGTTTGCAGCAGAAAGTAGGATAGATGCGGTATTTATAAAACCAAAAGTAGAAAACGATTTATGTCATAAATGAATCCAGACAAAAGTAAACAATTATCTGAGATTACAACATAAATTAGAGGTAATCATGATCTAATCGCTGATGTATATATGTGCTTGGGCAAGTAACGGCACCGTTTGTTTGGTACGTTCTTGATCTTGGATTTATATTGCGATTCTGCGAATGAGGCTGGCTTCATGTCCACTCAAATGGACTCAATATTTGATGTAATGTCTTCTGTTATCAATAATGAAGTTCAGTTTCATTTCAAAAAAAAAAAAAAAAAAACAATGATTCAATATTTGGAAAATCAACTCTTCTGGAAGAGTAAAAGGAGTCTGTGAAGATAAGAAGGTTCGATTAAGTATACAAATTCATAAATAAATTATAAAAGTCGAGTATATGTGACGACTAGTCACGGGTATATAAACAAATTTACCTATTTTTATCAATTTAAGATTTTGGAGTAAGCGGTGATTTTTACATGTATTAAAGTCAAGTTTCCATCCCTAAGCCTGTGTGATTGTGTGGCCAAGTTGTTGAGTTAAAAGTATTTGGAGTGGAATCAAATTGTTTTTCATCATGAAAATGGAATAAAGGATAAGATTTGAATAGAATAATCCGAATGTAGATTTACATTTGATTAACTTGGATTTCATATTAATCATTATTTCAGATCTAAAATTTTGAAAAGCTTAAAAAGCTTGTTGGCCTTTGTGCAAATCAAAACCCAAATTCTAGTATATGATCCAAACAAGAGATTTCAATTTTAAAGACTCAAATCCAAATCCTCCCACTAAATCCATCTATATATCCAAACACTCCATCACATTATTTAATGGAGATATAATGAACTTTTTAGTCAAGTGAGACTTTCATTCATCTTTTGAGTAAGATAAAAATGAAAGGTTGTCGATTTATAAAATATACATGATGGCTTACTACAATACAATTGTCTTTTGTGATAGAGGAAACCGTCACAAAAATAACTAAAACGTCACTAAAGACATTTGTTGACTGTTTGAAACAGTCCCCACGACCGTCACCTAATGTGAATCACAGAAAATAATTGGTGTGTGTCACTAAATATTTTTAGTGACGGTTGGAGGTGTTCCGTTTGGTGTAACGTTTGAACGTTCCCTTTTTTTGTGACGGTTGAAATCCGTCACAGAAAGTAATGTTTGGACTTCCAATCGAACGTTCAAATGTCAACCTGACCAATTGGCATTCGAATGACAGAAGTTGATGTTCGTTGATTAAAGTTTGAATGTATCATATTTATGTTCAAATGTTTATACGTCTGAATGTTAACTGCAATAAACGTTCAAATTTTCATTTGAACGTTAACAAACCAATGTTCGAATGTAACGGGTATAACGTTCAAACGTTAGTTCAAATGTTAACGAAGAAGCGTTCGAACGCAAGTGGTAAGTTTGGAGGTTTGTTCAAACGTTAATCGTTTAAACATTCGAACGTTTTGTTCGTTTGAGGGTAAGTAAGTTCGAACATTGAGTTGTATGTTTGAACGTTATGTTGTAATTTTGTGTAATTATGTTCGAACGTTGGTTCGAATGTGAACCAATGTTCGAACGTTTTTTATTTACATTCGAATGTACAGATCAAAAATACTAATTTCTTAAAATTAAAAAACATACTTAATTGTATCATATTACACGCCATCATTGAACAGCTAACATTGTCTTATAAAGTTTCAAATTAGATATTAAAAGTTATATATACTAATAAAATTGGTAAAATTCATTTCTTTTTCTTTCCTCATCCACCGTGATTCTATTATAATGACATAACATGTTCCATTTGCATCATCATCTCCCGCTGCACTTGCTCTTGGACTTCACTGCGTATTCTTTCTTTCTGGTCTCTCTGTTGGTCTTGCAAACGTGTCTCTAAATGAGACTGTCGCTCTAAGAGGGACTCCAGACTCTTGTTGTCTCGACCTCATATACTCATTCTCGTGCCGTGTAGCTTCTAAATCTTTAGTAAGATTGTTAATTTGTGAAGTGGATGAGGTTGAAGAGGATGAACTGGAATAATTGAAAGATCCTCCCAAACCTCTTGCCATACTAGACTTGGGCCCGAGCACTTGCGTGAATATGTCTATGTCACTTGGAGAGGATTCCCCAGAAGTTGACTTCATCTCCATTATTTTTTCTTATAATTTGAAAGAAAGCACACAATTAATAATGTATTAAAACAAATACAAATAAAAAAATAAAGTATTCACATGTTGCATAATTTATTTAACAAAATTAACACCGCTTACATAATTATCTACAGCGGCAGGATCCATCCACTCACTATGCTCGTTAGTGTGAGCAACAGTATAGGCATGAATGAGGGTAAAGTTTTTAGGATAATCATGTTTCTAACAAAGCGACATTAGCAATTTTAAAAAGATAATGTTAGTACTTAAATAAAAGAATATAAAAAAACAAATGAATTCTATAATTTATTAATTACCATTTTATCAGCAAGACGGTGAAATGACCTTGAACAGGCACAATGGTGGACAATCAGAGCGGATTTATTATGTGCATTTGTAGAACTTAAGTGCTACAAAATTAATTAAGAATGTTAATTGTAATATATATATACATATAATATATAGAACGAATATAATTGAAAATAATTAAAGGATATAGATCTAGAATACCTGATAATCTAGAGTTGCGAAAAGATCACAACACTTTCTCCAATCGTCTAACTTCATTTGCTGGAAAGGGGATTGCGCAGCCTCTTCTAACGTCTCAAACTTCTTGAAGTGGTCATGAAATTATCCATTGTGACGTCAGAATAGTGTAGCCATCAACTCATTCACAGTTCTCGAATCCTCGCTACGGCCAAAGTCGAGGTCGAATTCATCCTAATAAGTGAATTATGTCAAAAATATGATATACTAATCTGGGTGAAAAAAATGTATTCTCAAAGTAAACTCACCAGCACATGACTCCGAATGTACTCCTTAATCTCAATCGGAACATCTCGCCATGAGTACACATAAAATGGAGCATAAGCTTGGACTACTATGCCAATATATGAGGAAAGCGTAGCTGCACTATCATCCATTTCTCTAGTGGAATTATCAGGAATGGTGACCATGAGTTTTTCGTGCCTTCCATTTTTATCAAGAGAAATGCCACGTGTATAGCCACAACCGTGACAAGTGGATGCATCAACTAAAAGATAATAATATAATTATAGTTATATAGTTATTGAGACAAAAGTATTAATATATAATTAATTATCAACGACATTTCCTTACTGGTAGGTGTTGACTGGCTGTCATTCTCTTGCGTGTTAACTTGATCTTCATGAGCAAATTCCTCGGGTGGGGAGTCTTCAATGGGTTCGGGACTTGGACTTGGACTTGGCGGAGGAGGTACATTTCTTCATTGTCATTTTGGTGGCATCCTTGAAAATGATTAATATGATAAATAAAATTAATTAAAAGAAATTATGAAAAGTATAATATTCTATAGTCACATTTATGAATATAATATTTAGTACTTTTATTCTTCATCTTCGGATGTATTTTTCATGTTTGTTTCAGAATCTCCCTCAAAACATCTTCATCATCATCATCAACCTCTTCTTCGTCCTCCTTATCCACTTCCTCCTCAGATTCTTCTTCGACTTCTTCTTCTTCTTCTTTTTCCTCACTTACTTGAATTGAATGATCATTTAATACGGACGGGTCGAGATGGACGGGTGGGACGTCATCTCTACACAAGGGGAGCAACTCGAGTGCACCGAGGTCAACAACCAAGTTAATACCTTCTCCATCTTCTTGGTAGGCCTATACAATCGGAGTGTCATATTTATCTCCGCTATTCTCATAATCCTCACTCATTACTACTTCATAAATATTTCAAGGGAAAATTTTTTGTATGACTCGCCAAGTTATCTCTCCACTATCTTCATCAGTGCTTTGCAGTATTGACACTCGTAAAGTGATTATTCCTATGTATCGAAACTCGACTACTGCTTAGATCCCACCAATCACATTTAAAGACATGTTACAGACCCACCCAGATTTTTCAATCCGTTAATATTACGTATGACACTATAATAGTCAATATCATCTGTTCCATGACTCCCCTCGACCAACACACCACAGTTTTGAGTCTTTCTATTACGTTCACAATCCAAAGTATGGAATCTATAATCTTGAATCGTGCATGCTGGTATCGAAGTGCTCTATTTGAGGGACCATAGTCCAATGCATCAATTATGGAGAAACTGATCCTGAATCACGAGCACGTTGTTCCAAAATTTATCAATTGAAATAGTATATCCAAGGTTAAAAGTTTTAACTATAAATTTTTGTTCATACATGTTGTTCAAACCATCTGGAAAATTCTTCTTCGTGTCTTGCCTCTATATTCTTTATTCCTTTCGTCTTAAGTTTGTCCATGTGCTCACTGTATATAAGTGCAAAAAAATATTATTTTGAGTACAAAAGTTATAGTTAAACTTTTTTAACTAGAATTATTCGAAGCATGCAACGACATACTTAAGATAGTTATCAATCTCCCGGAAATTATTTAGCACGTACCACCGAACTTTACCCAACTCTCTATCAATTAAATTGTAACTTGTTTGTGCACCCAAGGGTCGTACATTCTGGAAAAACACTGATAGCTCACAAGGAGGCGGAGAAGCAAGATCAACATTTCGCTCTTGAAGATTAAATCGTATCTCAACACCACGAAGATATAGAGAGCAAATTGTTAACCATTCATCGTGTATATAGGTCACTGCTATTGAACCCTCAACTTTGGCTTTATTCCTAATAGTGCGCTTCAATCAACCCAAATATCTTTCAACTGGATATATCTAGCAGAACTGCACTGGTCCACCCAATAGTACCTCCCGGGATAAATATATTGCTAAATGGACTATGACATCAAAAAATGATGGTGGAAAGATCTGTTGAGCGCACAAATCCTTAAAAAACATACAGAGTTCGAATATGGCGACACGTACATTAGATGTTAGCTTCCCACGAATTCCCACCAGTAATAACTTCTGCAAAAATACGTGATAGTCATGACTTTTCAATCCTCTAATTTTTCAGTCATCAGGACTCACACATTTACTGATATTTGAAGCATAACCATCTGGCAACTTCACACCTTGTAACTATTTGCTGAAGTCCATCATTTCCTCCCTTGTCATCGTAAAACATGCATGTGGCATGACCACCCTGTTGCCTTCCACCCGTAAATGTAGATTATGTTTAATTTCCATTCTCTCAAGATCTTTCCTTGTCTTGGTTGTATCCTTCGTCTTTTCGTTAATGCTCATCAATGTATTATATATTTATTCCCATATTAAATGCATGTTAATTTTTTTTTTAATTTTAACTTAAATTAAGTTCCCAAACTTATATTCTCCTTAAGAAAGAACAAATTCAAAAAACATCAAAAAATATTATATCAAAAATTTCACATAAATCCACAAACTAAACATAATATATTTCTAACCATATAAACATATTCAATAAAAATTCACAAACAATAATCATAATATTTCAAATCCATAACACAACATATTCACAATATTCCCACAACAATATTTCTAAACATATTAGTTCATCAATAAACACCATAAACTCACAAAATATTCACAAAATTCATAAACAATAATCATAATATTTCAAATTCATATTACAACATATTCACAATATTCCCACAACAATATTTCTAAACATATTAATTCATCAATAAATACTATAAACTCACAAAATTCACAAACAATAATCGTAATATTTCAAATCTATATCACAACATATTCACAATATTCCTACAACAATATTTCTAAACATATTAATTCATCAATAAACACCATAAACTCACAAAATATTCACAAAATTCACAAACAATAATCACAATATTTCAATAGTAAGTATAATAAACACAACACAATTTTCCATTTTAATTCATCATATTACACAATCTATATCACAAAGATTTCCTTCTATTTTTTCTTTAATAAAGAGTGGGTAGTCACCTGTCCAATAGTGACATCCTCCCGAATTTATTTATAAAACCCTCACTTATGACGGAGGAAAATCTTGAAAACAAACAAGGCCCTTGAGAAATAACCTCGAAAAGCCCAAACCCGGAAAAGACCCTAGACAAGCCTATGAACATAATCAAGAACATGAAAACCAAAAACAATAAGAAAATTATCGACATCTTAAAAAAGAGGGAAGACCAGATAAATCCAAATAGAGCAAACCTCCAAGGGCCCGAGGTAGTATAGAATTATTTGTGTAGACCAAAGCAACACCATTGGTACCATCCTTGGCCAACCAATCCGCCACCTTATTTCCTTCGCGTAATACAGGCTGAAAACGACAATTAATAAATTGAATCAAACCAACAATCTCTTTCCAATAATCCTCCACATACCAAACCCCACACTGCCCTCTATTCCACCAAGAAATAATCACCATCGAGTCAACCTCAACAATCACATTAAAAATATGAAGTGAATTGCACAGCCGCAGGCCATTAAGGAGCGCAAGAAGTTGTGCTTTATTATTTGAACCAAAACCAATAGAAGAGGCGAACGCTTGTACAAGCCATCCTAGATCATTGCGAATAACTCCACCAATACCACTAGAACTCGGATTACCAAGGCTACTACCATTTGTATTCAATTTAAACCACCTTGATGAAGGTTTATGCCACAAAGATTTCCTTCTAATTCATCAATATAAACAATTTAATTCCTTCTAATTCATCAATACCCAATTGATACATATTCACTATATATATACAATCAAAATTCACTACTCAACTCACAATATTCTACCCATATCCAATTCATCCCATATTATACACATCCCATAAGTCCACAATCAACTCACATTACACACATCCCATATTCATCATTATCAACAATAAAATCACAACAAAAGGTATAAACATATTACTAAAGTTTAGAAATATACCTACCACTCATAATATTCTCTTACAAATCAAAAGTTTTCAACTTGCTAAAACAACCAATCATTCAAAAAAAAATACAACACTACCTTGTTAGAGACATATATAAAAAAAACACAAGAAAAATACCATAAAATTGCAAAAAAAGAACAAAAAAGAAAAAGAGTTTTTCCTTACCAAAATTAATTGAGAGTTCTAAAATATTAACTCTCTCTCACTCTAACTCTCTCTCTATAACCCACGACCCTCTCTCACCCTCTCTCTCTCTCTCTCTCTCTCTCTCTCTCTCTCTTTCACATACAGGAGAAGCAGCACAAATGATTGTACTTCCTCCTGTGCATGTATTCATGCAAAAAATATTTCATTTGATGGAACGTTCAAACATTTAAGTTATGCATTCAAACGTTAACATATCCCGCTCAATTTTTAGATGAAATGTTCGAACGTTTAGAAATTTAAGCTCAATTTTCTGCTGAAAAATTTAGATGTTAAATTGTAACGTTCGAACCTTACTTCTTATGATAGAGCCCGAAATCGAGCAAGGAATTGCTTGCTGTTTTTTTTATTGTGTTCGAACGTATATAATTTAACATTTGAACATTTATAATCTTCCTCTCAAATTTCATCAATTCACATTCAAACGTTAAATTGGAACGTTCGAATGTTTCAACTCATCACAGAGCTGAGGAAATTGAGTGGGAAATTTTCGTATTTTTTTTTCACGTTCGAATGTAAATAATGTACATTCGAACGTGAAGGGAGGACATTATTCAATAGTTAGTATTTATTAATATACTAGTTATATATATATATATACTATAGTGTATATATATATTATATAACACAACATAATTCTATTATATTATATAATATATTATATACACCATATTATAACTAATAGCTAATATATTAATATAATATGTTATAACTAATATTATGACTATTAACCTGGAGAGACTGTTGATTGGAGTCTGGAGTTCTCTGTGAGCAACAGGTTATTGTAGGAGATCCTAACCTGTTGGTGTGGCACTGTATGCTGAATAATAGTTGGGATTTTGATCAGCTAGTTCAGCTGGTGGGTCTAGAGAAAGTTAATGAGATTATCTCTACCATTGGTAGAGGTCATGAGGGACTGGACCAGCTGGTCTGTTTAGCACCTCCGATGGCTCATTTTAGACCAAAAGTGCTTGGTCCTTGATTTGGGTTACTACTCCTAAATGTCAATGGACTAATTAGATCTGGAATAATTCTTTACCTAAGAAATTTTCAGTTCTTATGTGGAAAGCCATGCATTCTAGTTTGAGTGTTGATGATCATGTTCATCATGTTGGTATTTCGTTGGCTTCAAAGTGCGAGTGTTGTCCGATTGGTGCCTATGAAGACATTAATGATGTTCTTTATAGGGGTCTATCGTACATGACTTATGGAGATTGTGCTCCACCTTGATCGGCATTCCGTTTATCTTGACTAGATCTTGGCAAGCTACTGTGGAAGCTTGGTTCCGCAGGGCTTCTAATTCCTCACAGGGTGGTAGTCTTATTGGCTTAACCCCTGTTATTATTACTTGGCTTTTATGGAAATGGCGTTGTAATTCTCGCATGGATGGCCGAAAGGAAAAGGTTTATGTGCTTTGGAACTCGTTCAAATATTGGATTCATTGGGTGGGTTTTAAAATAAAAAAATACTTCAAGATTAGCTCCGCGTGATGTTGTCTTATTGAATATGTTAAAGCTACCGGTTCGTGGAGGAAATAAAGAGAAGATTATGGCTATTGCCTCGAGGAAGCCAATGCGAGGTTGGCTTAAGTTAAATGTTGATGGAAGTAGCATTCATAATCCAGGTGAAATGGTAGCTGGTGGTCTGGTGAGGGATGATCTAAAAAATTTGGTTTTTGCTTTTTCAAATTATACTGGCAAGGGAAACAATAATTGTGCAGAACTTATGGCACTTCGGATAGGCATAAAAAAATGCAAGGAGTTAGGGCATAATAATATTGTCATTGAATTGGATTCTTTGTTGGTTGTTAATTGGTTGAATAATGGGAGGTGTAGTCTCTGGTACTTGGAAGACTATTGGGATGATGTACAGAGTTTGCTCAGGGGTATGCAATTTTGTGTTCAACATGTCTACAGGGAAGGTAATAAGTCAGCTGACTTTCTTGCCAGATTAGGGAGTAGTGGTTGCAATTGTTACTGGAATGCGCAAAGCAATATTACTTCTCTTCTCAGAGGATTATTATATACAGATCAGGGTGGCATGCCTCATATCAAAATTTGCTAAGGTTCTTTTCTCCTTTTTATAGGCTTGTTTAGATTGATTCTAGGCCTGCTCGATGTTTTGCGGCTTTTGTTTCGTTATCTTTGGCTTTGGTTGTTTTTTGGTACTTGGGATTTTTATTTTTATTTTCTATTTTTGTAAATCCCAAGTGCTTTATTTGTTACCACGATATTCCTCCGCTATAAGTTAGGGCTATTAATAAACTTGGAATGAGGCTGCTATGTGGGTGGCTTCCGGCTCTTCCTTAAAAGAAAAAAATAATAATATTATAACTATTAAATATCAATTTTTTAATAGTTATTGATTTTCTCGATTTATTTTTTAAAACATTATTCAATTTTTTTTTTTGCGTTGAAACCCAATTCAATTTTTGAAAACATTCGAACGGCAATCTATTTTTGTTCGGATGTTGGTGGAATTATGGTTCTTGGGAATCGAGCAGGAAATTTCCCACCATTTTTTCATCTACATTCAAATGTTACTCCATATACGTTCGAACATTGCATTTCAACATTTGAACGTCACCAATAAAATTTGAACGGTTTTGCATTTCTGTACAATTAATTATATAATTTTGTTTTAAATTAAGAATATTTTTACAAAATATGGTTATTTTTATAAATTATTTTATAAAAATATTCCTCATTTAAAATACGAAAAGATTATAAAAATGATTATATGTCTTGTTATAAATGCATACATGAGTTTAATTATATAGTGGATTTTTTTTGCATTATATATATAGGATTAGTGTATACTATTAGTATATATCTAATAGTATTAGGATAAGTACTAATTAGTATATGTATTAATATATATAGTATTAGTATATATAGTATATAGTAACATACAAATATACTAGTTATTATTATATTAGACTATTATATATATAATACTTAACATATTATGTTATATATTATAACATTATACCGTATAATATATTAGTATAGTATTAGTTTAATATTGTATGTTATATACTAATAGCATTACTATATAATTACTAGTTTGAAGACTTGAGTTGCTGGAACCTAGCTCAAAGGTGTATAAAACACGATGTTAACAGTGGCGCCATCTATGGGATCCGTGTTGATCTTGCATCTACTTTGTGTGCCTGTGACAACCTGTTCCAAACAACTCAAAAGGGACATAGAGGAAGTTGCCATAGAGGCAAGGCTGAAAGCTATGGAGGATTGGGTAACAAAGTTGACTGATGAGGGACAAAAACTTCGCAAGGAGAATGAGGAGATAAGGAAACCTAGTACGAGCACATGGAGTGATGGAGCGAATGTGGAGGAGGAGAGGAAGAATATGCAGGACGAGCTCCTCAATCTCAAAGGGAACTACGGAGAGATTGTAAGGAAAGTGAGCACATCATCATCGGTGGACCAACAGGTGGATCAACTGCTCACGAGCACTGGTCTACACCAAATAGAAAAAGTGATGGATGTGCCCTTGCTACCAAAGTTCAAGGTGTGACGCCCCCAAATTCTGTTTGGGATCGGACGAACATTTGAAGAGTCGAGACATGCAACACAATGTTACATGCCCCATTCATGACATATAAGATGCAATGTTCCTAACATGCATCTAACATTATGCACTATTCACAGCGGATAATTTTTTTATTTTAGCAATAGTATGCACCAAATTGAAATATCCCAAATACTTAAAGTGTAATCCATTCATACTTAACAAAATAAACATTCACAATTACAGTACAGGTCTCAGAAGACTGTAGTCTCAAAACATAGGAGACCAGACTCCATATTTACATTACCAAAAAATACTATTGGACCAGTTCGTCAAGTAACTCGCTTAACTCGACAACAAGACTAGAATACTTCCCAAAAAACTAACTATGGAAATTGTAAGCTTTGCATCACGTCTACGACATCTAGTCAACCTCCTCCAGTCTACTAGTGTCCATTCCCTATTCTGATCCTGACATATCGCCTACCATTCGAGGGGAATGGTAGTTGGGACTACCATGATGAAATTTGATTATAAATCTCAACAGGTTAACATAAAACTTCCACACAGATTAATGATACATGTATAACAATAAATGCATGAATGCACAATCAAAGTTAATAGTAAACATAACATAACCTAACATAATGTAACAGCCCGCTAAAAATTCATTGGTGAAATTTCTATTGACTTTAGGAACCTCGTGAAAATCCCATAAGTTTTTACGAATCGACCAATCGCGCAGGTTTTAGTATGTCAACATAGTCAGTGTTATCACTCACTATGTTGCTAGAAATATGAGTTTAATTATTTGAGATAGTTAGAAGTGTCATAATGTGTTTTGGTCTACGTCATTAGACTCAGTTGATTATTTAGGATTTTATGGCCCAATAGTCCATTTTCATAATTTCGGACGAAACGTCTATTCGAAATTGTGAAATTATTTTTAGGGGGATTTTAGGGTTGAATTTTGGTAAACGATTTTCAGTATAGGTTAATATGAATATTTAGAATTTTTCAGTACTAAGTTTATTATACATTTTTTTGGAGTGGATAAATAGTAACATCGATAAACGCACTCAATGTAGTGTTTTCAAATTCACGGTGTGGAATGTCCAAATTAGGTTAGAGAAGTTTTATTTGAATACTTGGCAAGAACTTAGCCACACATAGTGAATAATATTAGACATTTGGCACCATGATGAACCATTAGATGGATTTGTGAAAGAAATCAAGGTGTGAGATCATGCCACCTAAGTAAAACTTTGTTTCATCTAATTAATCAAATTGTGCCAGACCAAAAAGGGTTTCAATCCTAACGAAACGCTAAATGGTTGGGATCCAATTGAAACAACAAAAACTTGGTTGAAACCGAAACCCTAAAAGGTTTTCCCAAACCCTAAAGTTAGCCTCCAAACCTTTTTTAATCTGATTTCTAGCATTGTGTTTAATCACTTGATTAAATCACTTCCACATGTTATTAATTAATCAAATCCTTGTTATGACATGAATATCCAACCTTTTAAACCTTGGAAATTTGATTGGACTAAGAAAAATTGGATTTGGGCTTGATAGAATCTCAAACCCTAACCAAACCCTCTGTAAACCCCAAATTGAAGCCCACTTGGTTGAGGCCCACATGGCAGACCATCCACTGCCATTGGATGCACCCAATAGTGTCTTGATATGAAGGAGAAATCCACTCTATCAACCTCCATCTCTCACAATTGCTGCAGATAGTCATTGCCCCTCACTATTCTCCACTTTATGTCACATAGTCACCTTCAATCAAGGGTTATTCAAACCCATAACTTCCCCCTCCAAAAGTCTAAAGTCGTTCAAGACACATTTCACTCCCTTTAATCACTTATTCATCCTGTTCTTAGAGAGAAACTCAAAGGAGATCTCTCGGGCAAATTTCTGGGTCTTCTTGCGTGGAGATTTTTTACCATTTTTAAGTATTTTCTCATGATGACTCCTTCATCAAAAGTTGTTCATCTTTGAGTGTAGTTTCCGTGGATATCTTATTAGTCTCATCCCATGCTCATTTGATTAGTCAAAAGTATTTTTAACCATAGAAATGTCATTCTGGTTGTGAAACTGGAGAGTAAGTTATGTTTTGGAAGTTTTGAGCAAGCTAATGGACATATCTTGGTCTGAAAATTTTATGGAGTATTGTTAGCATGTGTTTATGAATGGTCATTAAGGTTTTGTTTCACTTTTGAAGATAGATTTCCTTAGATCTAGAAACTTAAAAACTGGAAGTGGAAAAACTGTTTTTGTTTTGAGTAACTTTGAATATTTCATGGTCTAATCTGACTCCAAAAGTTTTGATATTTTTATGTGATGATCCTAAGTATCTTATATACATGTTAAGATGTTATTTTGAAAATATTTAGCATTAGTTTTAAAGATATGATTTTCAATGCAAGAGGATTTCGGTTAGGCCTAAGATTTGATGCTTTTGAGTTAGATCCATGTTTTATTGAATTTTAGCCATGTGATTTTAAGTTTGATGGTTGGATCTTCTTTAGGGTACATTTTTAAACCATGTGATGTTTTAGTTTGAGTATCAAACATCTTTAAGCAAGGGATCAAGAGATTGATCAAAGTTAGTTGAGAGAAAAGTTTATGTTTTGGACTAAGTGTAAAACAAAAACCTCTAAGTGTTGTTTGTATTTTTGGTGACTTTTGTTTGATGATTTAAAGCATGGTTGATCTTAGGATGATGTTTTGAATATGTTAGAAGTAAGATTTGATTTTTTAGAATTCTTAGATATATTTTTATTAAGGTCAGAACTTGTGACTTAAGGGTTTACTTTTTGTTAAAAAGTTTGGGTCTTTTTGCAAAAAGTTTGGTGTTGATGATTAGCTTTTTCTTAATGTATATTTTAAGTGTGTTTTTAAACTTAGAATATGAAGATCTTTGTTACAAAATTTTAGTTTAATCATGGGTTTTGAAGATGGAAGAAATTGCAACCAAAATCAAGAGATCTGGCCTACGAATATTTCGACCAAAGTGTGTTTTCCATAGTTGTGAATGATTTTAAATTTTTCTGATTTGATAGTTGAGTTTAGGACAAAATTTATATGAGAAATGTATATTTTGATAATTTTTAGAGTTAGGATGTGAAATCATTAAGTTAGAGGTAAAATGTTCATTTTCCCACATATAGAGAGTAAAATGGTAATTTTACTCTAAATTGTCTCTTTTCACATTTCTGATTGTTAGTAATTAAATTTTTAACTTTTAGAATACTCTCGAACAGTTCTTCGTTTTTCGAGCTTTATTCTTGTAGAACAAAACTATTGAGGTAAGTTAGCTCTTAACTTATTATCAGTTTACTGTGTATGTGTGATGGGTAATGAAACTACAGTTTATATTCGTATGTTGTTATATATGGCATGCCATGCCATGTCATCACATGTTTATCTATTACATAATATATTATGTCTCATGTTACTATCTGTTACAAGTATGTCACATTACGTATGTCATCTATTACATGTATGCCATGTTACATAATATTCACTATCATACTGTCATGTTATGAAATATTGTCTGTTACATGTTATATCATGTTATGAAATATTGTCTATTACATGCATGCCATATTATGAAATATTATCTGTTACATTTATGTCTCAAAGTATGTCATGTTTGTCATCTTACATTCATGTCACGTTACGCTACGTTAAGACTTCTGTCTTTTCGTATTCATGTCATTCCATCTCAAATATAGTTTGTGTATCTCGAGAACAGTCTTGTTAAGTTATTCATGTGAATCACGACCCTAAGCTCTAGGATGATGTAATATCCTAGTAGAACTCCTTTGTTCACGCTGGAGTGTCTAAATAGGTGTGAAATTCATTGTGTTGACAAAGTACAGTCAACAGGTTGCGAATTGAGTCTAACTAACTGGTCACCGGAGCTCGTCAGGCACTAACGTCGATGAAACAATACTTTATTTTACGTGTGTCCGTAGTTAGTGTGGCACAAACAATTCATGGAGCCACAAAAATTGTGGAGCATACACGACGTGAGACATATAGAATACGTGGGGCCACAACAACTGTGGAGTATGTATTAACGCACTCACAGTTGGTATAGACACCTGTGTTGTGATGCAGTAATCAGTAGGGACACATGGCTCAAGGGGACCCGTGTAGTAATCGTATGGTCAGTTTATTAGTTAAGTCTATTGAATAAGATTTCAAATTCATGTATTTCACATTATGTTATGTTCAAGTTTACATTCATGTCAAGTTTCAAGTTCATGTCAATCATGGTAACTCCATGATGGGATAAAATTAGGCAATCAAGGTAACACATAAGATAAGAATACGCAATCATGGTAACCCCATGAGATAAGACTACTCTATTATGGTGACCCCATGAGACAAGAATATTTTTCAAGTTCTTGTTTATGTCATGTTATGTTCAGGTTCATGTTATATTCCAGTTCACGTTCATGTTATGTATGTTCACGTTCATGCTATGTTTAAAGTCATATTATGTTTCAAGTTCACGTTCACGTTATGTTTCAAGTTCATGTTATGTTCAAGTTCATGTTCAAATTATGTATGTTCACATTCATGCTATGTTACGAGTCCATGTTATGTTTTAAGTTCACGTACATGTCATGTCATGTCAAGTCAAGTAAAGTTTCAGTTCAAGTTATGTCATTTATGTCATGCTATATGTCAAGTTTTGTTATGCTTACTTACAACTTTGATTTTGCATTCATGCTTTTACTACCATGCATCCATCATTAACCTGCGTGGAGATTTTCTGTTAACTTGCAGAGATTTATAATTAAATCTCATCTCTGTAGTCCCAACTACTATTCCCCCTGAATGGTAGGCGATGTGTCAGGATCTGAGCAGGAAGCCGACACTGGCAGATTGGAGGAGGTTGACTAGCCGCTGTAGGCACAACACGAAGCTTGCAGCCTCCATAGTTAGATCTTTAGATAGTATTCTGGCATCGTTTGTCGATTTATGCGAGTTACTCAACGAACTAGTCAATAATGTATCTTGGCAATGTAATTATGGAGCCAGGTCTCCGATATTTTGAGATTACTGTCTTCTGAGACCCGTGTTGTAATCGTGGATGTTTATTTTGTTAAGTATGCATGGCTTATGTTTGGGATATTATAAATTTGGTACATAGTATTGAGAAAAAAAAGATAAAATATTCGCTGCGAATATTGCATAATGCTAGATGTATGTTAGGAACATTACATCTTACATGTCATGAACGAGGGCAGGTAACATTGTGTTGCATGTCCCGATGCTTTAGATGTCCATTTGATTCTAAGCGAAATCTGGGGGTGTCACACGTGACATGGCATGAAATAATAAGCATAACGTGACTTGACATAACATGACAAAAATTGACATAACTTGAACTGAAACTGAAAGTTAGCTTGACGTGACATAAACTTGAAACTTGACATAAACGTAAACTTGAACATAACATAATGTGAAATATGATTTGAAAGTGAAATACATGAATTTGAAATCTTATTCAATAGACTTAATTAATAAAGTGACCATACGAGTGCTAAATGAGTCCCCTTGAGCCCTATGTCCCTGCCGATTACTGCATCACAACACAGGTATCTATACCAGCTGTGAGTGCGTTAATACATACTCCACAGTTGCTGTGGCCTCATATATTCTAGGTGTCACAATTGTTGTGTCTCACATAGTGTGTGTTCCACAGCTGTTGTGGCCCCATTAATTGTTTGTACCACACTTGCTGTGGACACACGTAAATAAAATGTGACTCCATCGGCGTTAGTGTCTGGCACGCTCCGATGACCAGCTAGTTAGGCCCCATTCGCAACTTGTTGACTGTATTTCGTCAACCTAGAGAATTTTACACCTATTTTTACATTCCAAAGTGAACAAAAGAGTTCCACTAGGATATTACCCCATCCTAGCGCTTAGGGTCGTGACGGACATAAATAACTTAATAAGACTGTTCTTGAGATACCCAAACTGTATTCGAGACTGGATGATATGAATATGAAAAGACAGAAGTCCTGACATAGCGTAACATGACTTGAACGTAAGACGACGACATGACATACTTTGAGACATAAATGTAACAACAACATTTTTTAACGTGGCATACAGGTAACAGACAATATTTCATAACATGTAACAAACAATATTTTATAACATGGCATAACACGTGACAATGAATATTACGTGACATGACATACATGTACAGATGGCATACGTAATGTGACATACTTGCAATAGATAGAACATGAGACAGATTATATTGTGTAACAGACATGTATTTCATGACAGAATAATTCGTGTAATAGATAAGCGTTTGATGACAACGCATGGCATGACATATATATCAGCATACGAACATAAATGGTAGTTCCCTTACCCATCAAACATACACAATAAACTGCTAATAAGTTAAGAGCTAACTTATATCGATAGTTGTGTTCTACAAGAATAAAACGCGAAACATGAGGAATTGTAAGAGTGTATTATAAAAGTTAGGAATTAATTTAATAACAATTAGAAATGTGAAAAAAAGACAACTTAGAGTAAAATTACCATTTTACCCTCTACATGTGGAAAAATAACCATTTTATCCCTAACTTAAGGATTTCACATCCTAGCTCCACAAATTACCAAAATTTACATTCCTCATATAAATTTTATCCTAGACTCAAATATCAACTCAAAAAAATTTAAAACCATTCACAACTATGGAAAACTCACTATGGCCAAAACATACATAGGTCATTTCTTTTGATTTTGGTTGCAATTCTTTCAAATTTCAAAACTCATGATTAAACCAAAATTTTTCTTCTAATATACTCATAACATATTCCTAAGAAAATCATGTTTTGAATCATGAACAAAAGTCATCAAAATCACTAACACCATACTTGAACTTTTTGGTTTTTCTTCTAAGTTCAAAATAGATTTTTGTTTCTAACTTGTTTTGATCAACGTCTTGATTCATGACTTATAAATATGTACTCTTCAAACCAAAACATCACATGGTTTAAAAAGGTGTCCTAAAATAGGTCCAAGCTTCAAACCCAAGATCACATGGTTAAACATCAACCAAAACATAAATTTAGCTAAGAACATCATCACTTTAGCCTAACAGAAAATCTCCTCGCATAAAATTCCATATCTTCGAAACTAACATCAAATATTTTCAAAATAACATTCTAACATGTATATAAGAGGGTTAGGATCCTCCAATAAAAATATCAAAGCCATTGGAATAAGATTAAACCATAAAAGATTTAAACTTCCTCAAAACAAAAACTGTTTTTCCTCTTCCAGTTTCTAAGTCTCTAAATCTAAGAAAATATTTCACCAAAAATTTTAATCATGCAACAAATACTCAACCATTAATCATATACACATGTTAACAGTACTCCATAAAAATTTCGGACAAAGATCTATTCATTAGCTTGGTCAAAAACTCCAAAATATAACACTCTCTAGTTTATCGCCCATAATGACCTTTATGGGGTTTAAAAAACTTTTTACCCATCATGATCTGCAAATGGAACAAATAAGATATTCACGTAAACTAAACTTAAAAAGGAACAACTTTAATGAAGAAAAATTTGCGATAAAACACTTAAAAAACTTCGAATCAGGCGTGCAAAGGAGAGAAGAAAAACTACCTGAGAGTGTCTTTTGTGTTCTATCAAGAAAAAGTGTAAAGGAGGGTTGCTTTTTGTGGGAAGTGGACTGGAGAGCCTCTTCCACAAGTTATGGAAAGTGATAGGACTGAAAAGAAGCTTGAGTGTTGGCCTTTTCTTCTCATTACAATAAACAAAAATCAGCCCAGAATATTTTCTCAAGGTGGAGTGTAAAGTGAAAGAATGAGGTGGCCCTTTAGCTTTGCACTTCAAGAACCATTCAAGCCCAAATCCAATATCACTTGGCCCAATCAATTTTTCAAGGTTAACAAGGTTGGATAATGATATTCTAATACAAATATGAAGGATTAATAGCATGTGGAAGTGATTTAATCAAATGATTAAACACAATGCTAGAAATCTGATTAGAAAGGGTTTGGAGGCCAACTTTAGGTTTGGAAAACCATTTAGGGTTTGGTTTCAACCAAGCTTTTGGGGTTTCAATTGGATTCCCACCATTTAGGGTTTCGCTAGGATTGAAACCCTCTTTGGTCTGGTACAATTTGGTTGATCAGATGAAACAAAGTTTTACTTAGATGGCATGATCTCACACCTTGATTTCCTTCACAAATCTAGCTAATGGGTTCTCTTTGTGCCAAGTGTCTAATACTATTCACTAAGTGTGGCTAAAATCTTGCTAAATGTTTGAATAAAACTTCTCTAATCTAATTTGGACATTCCATACTATAATTTTGAAAACACTATATTGTGTGCGCTTATCGAGGTTACTATTCACCCTAAAAAAATGCATAATAAACTTAGTACTGAAAATTCTAAATATTTATATTAATCTATAGTGAAAATCGTTTACCGAAATTCAACCCCGAATTGCCCCTAAAAATAATTTTACAATTTCGAACAAGCGTTTCGTTTGAAATTATGAAAATGAGCTGTTGCGCCATAAAATTCTAAATAATCAACTAAGTCTAATGGCGTAGACCAAAACACATTCTGACACTTCTAACTACTTCAAATAATTAAACTCATATTTCTAGCACCATAATGAGTGATAACACTGACTATGTTGACAAACTAAAACCCGTGCGATTGGTCAATTTGTAAAAACTTATGGGGTTTTCACAAGATTTCTAAAGTCAATAGAAATTATACTAGTGAATTTCTAATGGGCTATTACACAAGATCCCCACCATAGAGATGTACGATGGAGGGAGGAACCCCATTGAGCACCTAGAAACCTTCAGGGCTCACATGACATTGCATGGCTTCTTGGGAGAGGAGGCATGCAAGGCATTCCCGCTAACCCTAAAGGGGCCAACAGAAGTATGGTTCGGGTCTGGCACCCGGTTCCATAGATAGTTTTGGCGAGTTGGCTCAACTATTCTTGACCCAGTTCATGTCAAGTCGAAGAAGATAACGCCCAACAACATACCTCATCACCATTAAGCAAGGAGAGGAGGAAAGTCTGAAGGCGTACCTGTCCCAGTTCAATAAGGGGCGCATAACCACTGATGACCCCTAGGGCTTCTAGGAGGGGTCTGGCCACGATCGCAGTTCATGGTTGAGCTAGTGAGAATGACTCCTAGAATGCTGTGGCAGTTTATGGACCAAGCTGAAAATTTTATTAACGCCGAACACATTCTTTTGGCCTTAATGGAGCCAAGGAAGGAGCTAGAGCGAGCAGAGAGGAAAGCAAAGGCCCCACCTAAGGCTAAGGCCCACGAGAAGCCGGAAAAGAGCTCCCACGATAAGAGAAGGACGAGGAGACCGGGACCTTGCTTCGACCATCCAACATTTTCCATCCACAAGGCCAACACCTTCGCCGCCCGCGAGACGATGATCGAGACATTGTCTGCCACTACTGCACGTACCACAAGTCCACCTCGCAGAATACCAAAGACTGCTTCTCCCAACAAGGGAAGAGGGAGCACGCGGAATGGAAGAGGCAACGTTACCCGCCTGCCCGAAGGCTAGATCAGGAAAGAAGGGGAAGGTCGAAGGAGAGGAGCACGGACAGAGTTGACAAACGTAGAAGGGAAGAAAGCCCTTGGCAATGACCACTAGCACGAGGGCAGCAACAAGATTGCCCCCACTCACCATAGTGAGGAGGGCCCCCACTCGGGGAAATCCAGACCATAACGGGAGGATTCGCAGGCGGGGGGCGCTACCTCCTCAAGCAAAAAGGCACACGCTAGGTGAGCTCGGTACCACGAGGTGTACTTGGTAGAGTACCACCCTGACAAGCACCAAAAGGGCAAGCTAACTCCGGTTATCTCCTTTGGGGAGGCTGATGAAGAAGGTCCTATACCCCCACGATGATGCACTAGGGGTGACCATATTGGTCGCGGAGATCCCGTTTTGGGAAGCCTTCACCAGGATGGGAATAGACGCCGCTAGGCTGCATCCAGCCCCCATGCTGTTGAAGGGCTTCTTCTAGGATATGGTTATGTAACACCCCCTTCCGTAAGCTAGGAGTGTCATGTGTTTTTCATAAAATAAACCCGTCAAGAGACCATGTATTTCGTAAATGAAATTAGAATTTATTTTGTAGAAAAGCTATCTAATGAAAAATTCTTCCAAAAACATTAAATGAATAGACTGAATAAATTCATGTCATAAAAGCATGTTTTATTTTAGAAAGTCTGAACTAAAATTAACTGCTCCTTCTATTCCCGGCATGCTTACTCGTATTCATCATCCTCACCTGGATGGTAAAAAAATATGAAAACAAGCTAAAATGAGTCGAAGACTCAGCAAGAAATCCATCACAACGTAAACATAATGAACATAAGGTTTTCATAAAAGTTTTCATGCTGAGAGCTAAAAATTTATGACTGATCATACTGATGCTTATGCTATGTATAACTGATTTAACTGAATTAACTGACTGATCTGACTGATTTATCTGACTTAACTGACTAGCCAACACACTTAACCTTGTGTGCGAGGTTGTGCATCGACCCCACGTCCCGCTGCAGCAAGGGGAGCCGCTGATAGTATTCTGGCATACTATGGTGGATCACGACTGAGTTCGTGGCTTGCACATCCACCCTGAAACTGAACTGCATTGGTACCATGCATCTGAATGGCCATCTTATTAACTGATCTGATCTTATCTTGCACTTTGAACTTAAGATGGCTTACGTGTCTTATACACATGAGATGCATGACATAATACATACATAATTATAATTTCTGAATCTGAACATGATGCGGAATGACATGATCGTATGCTATGCTGGATGACATGTTTGCATATGACATGAGTGGTTCATAAATAATGGCTGTCAATGAACTGTCTTAAATAATACTTATATATAAACTAAACTGTGATGATCCTAATTTATGATCAAATTACTTACCTCGCTGCGTTTCTTCTTGAATAACACTTCGTAAGTCGAGACCTATACGCAATAATAAATATCACTAAATCTGTTTGGGAACAATATGAACTAATATCCTACTTAATTAAATTAACATTGTAGAACATAATCAAATAAATATTCTGTTTATCACAAAAATCAATGAATATTGATATCATAAATTATTTACAATACTAATAGTATATTCTTACTTTCAAAATATAACTTACTATAATACTTGAGATATAATCAATTCTAAAAAATAAGTCATAAAAACTTCAATTCTTAAAGGAGGTTTCCTTTCTTGACATAATTATTAAATCTTATAAGAAATCTAATAAATATTAATATCATTTAAATATTATTAACATATTTCTTTATGTTTCTATTCAAAGTATAACGTAATAATTTTATTAAAATCCTACTAAATCGACAAAGGAAATATTAACTAAATTATTAGGCTCAATAGTATACTTAAAAAAAATATATTTCAAATTCTTTAAATACTTTCTTAATAAATTGAGCATTTGACTAATATATTTATTTAATAAAATTAAACTCAACTTGAAATATTAAACTCAACGTTAATTAAAATGACATAATAATATTCATAATTAACATATACTTAAACGTAAGGTTATAAATATAATTATACTTAAAACACTACTTCAAGATACTAGATTTAAAGGGCATACTTGTCATTTATCCACAACTGTACTTAGTAAACTGAAACCTAAGGCAATTACATATATATTCTGCAGAAAAACAGAGGGCACGGGAGAGAGAGACGCGTGAAGCTAGGGCTCACCGAGAGAGAGGCTGACGTGCGGCGATTCTGGGTTGCTAGCGGGGGTCACGGCGGCGCGACTGGGCTCGTTTGTGGTGGTGCGACGCCGAAGGTAGTGAAGCATGCGGCAGTGCAATCGAGAGGGAGGGAGGAGCACGTGCTGAGTTGGGTGGCTGAGGGTCGTAGGCCAACTGGGATGGAGTAGGTGCCACGAGGTTGTGTTGGTCAGCGGTTTCTGGCACCGTGGGTGGTTCTCCGACGTCCTGGGGTGGTCGGCGGTTGATTCCGTGCGTTGGGTGGTGGCTATCCGAGCTTCCGCTTCATGGCTCCCTAACGCGAACTGTCGTGCATGGGGTCTGTTGATGTAGCGACGTGGTGGTTCGGCTGGTGGTGTGAAGTGAGGTCACGGTGGTGGAAGTCTCTTCACAGTGGCGTGCATGGTTGTGCATGGCCTGGATGGTGGAGTTGCCGCAGTGGAACGTGGGTGATGGTGGTTTTGGACGTTCGGGATGCTCTGTTTTGATATAGAAAAACAGAGTATTCCAAGAGGTTGGGGATGACTGACGGTGCGGCGGGGCTGCTTTATGGTGGTTACGTCAACAACTTGCGGGCGGTTACGTCAACCTACCACCTCAAGATGAAATTCCCAACTTCCCATGGAGTGGGGGAAATCCGAGGAAATAGGTCTTGGCGAGGGATTGCTACGTCTAGGAACTAAAGTAGAAAGATGGTGAAGGCCACCCTGAACGACACTTCCAGGAGAAAGTAGGGCATGCACAACGTAAGGAGCCCTAGCAAGCCTTAGTCTACAACTCGCCTTGCCAGGCACGAGGGGAAGCGGGAGGGTGCATGGTCCCAAAGGCAAAGGTAGAACAAGCGAAAGCACTCTGATTGAAGGCTCCATCTCCCCTTATTTTGTAATTCGCTATTTAAATACTGTAAATTCTTGTTGTTTAATGAAAGACATGATTTTTCAAGACAGTGCAACACACTTACTCGAACTTTTGCATCGTCGACAAAGCACCGACAAAACGATCTCTAATTAATGTAATCCATAACAGCAAAATCATTGTCAAATAAACACTTACCTTCCTTACGATCTCTACCCCTCCTGTGATGGAGAGGTGGTTCTTAGCCACCCCCCCCCCCCCGGGAGCCCTAAACAACTTACTCCAACCCCCATCGCAGCTAAGAGCGGAATAGCCATATCGCTGTCAGAACAAGTTACCTCCCCCGCAGGTTACCAAAAGGATGAGTATACCAGAGGCTGCTTCATCCTTCTTGTGGTGGAGTGCAGGTCAACCCTCAGCTGTCTGAAGACAAAAACTTACCTTCCTTGCTAGCATCAATAGGCAAGTGCGAGTCTAGTCTCAAACTACCCGAATAGCGTACGTCCTGTGGGATCGAGGGGAGAGTTATGCCGAAGGCCGCTTTACTCCAATAACAGCCCACTAGAAATTCACTGGTGGAATTTCTATTGATTTTAGGAATTTTGTGAAAACACCATAAGTTTTTAGGAATTGACCAATAGCACATGTTTTAGTTTGTCAACATAGTCAGTGTTATCACTTACTATGGTGCTAGAAATATGATTTTAATTATTTGAGGTAGTTAGAAGTGTCAAAATGTGTTTTGGTCTACGCCATTAGACTCAGTTAATTATTTGAGGCATTTCGAATGAAATGCCTGTTCAAAATTGTAAAATTATTTTTCGGGGTACTTTGGGGTTGAATTTTGATAAATGATTTTCACTATCAGTTAATATGAATATTTAGAATTTTTTGTACTAAGTTTATTATGCATTTTTTTGGACTGAATAGTAACCTTGACAAGTGCACCCAGTGTAGTTTTTTCAAAATCACAGTGTGGAATGTCCAAATTAGGTTAGAGAAGTTTTATTTGCATACTTGGCAAGGTCTTAGCCACACATAGTGAATAGTATTAGACACCTGGCACAAAGAAGAACCATTAGATAGATTTGTGAAGGAAATCAAAGTGTGAGATCATGCCACATAAACAAAACTTTGTTTCATCTGATCAACAAAATTGTGCCAGACCAAGGAAAGTTTCAATCTTAGCGAAACCCTAAATGGTTGAGATCCAATTGAAATCCCAAAAGTTTGGTTGAAACTGAACCCCTAAACGGTTTGTCAAACCCTAAAGTTGGCCTCCAAACCTTTTCTAATCTGATTTCTAGCATTGTGCTTAATCACTTGATTAAATCACTTCTACATGCTATTAATTAATAAAATCCTTGTTATGACATCATTATCCAAACTTTTAAACCTTGGAAATTTGATTGGGCCAAGAAAAATTAGATTTGGGCTTGATAGCATCCCAAACCCTAACCAACCCCCTTTAAACCCCAAATTGAAGCCCATTTGGTGAGGCCCACGAATTTGGCCACCTTGGCAAAGCTTCTTGAAGACGTTTCCTCCCCCACATGGCAGACCATCCACTACCATTGGCTGCATCCAATAGTGTCTTGATGTCAAGGAGAAATTCACTCCATCAACCTCCATCTCTCACAGCTGCTACAGGCAGTCCCCTCACTATTCTCCACTTTATGTCACATTGTCACCTCCAATTATAGGTCATTCAAGCCAATAACTTCCCCCTCCAAACTTTTAAAGTCATGCAAGACACATTTCACTCCCTTTCATCACTTCTTCACCCCGTTCTTAGAGAGAAACTCAAAAGAGCTCTCTCGGGCAGATTTCTGGGTGTTTTTGCGTGGATATTTTTGACCCTTTTTATGTATTTTTGCACTATCACTCCTTCATAAAAATTGTTCGTCTTTGAGTTTAATTTTCGTGAATATCTTATTAGTCTCATTACGTACTCATTTGATCAGTCAAAAGTGTTTCTAACCATGAAAATGTCATTTTGGGCGTGAAACTAGAGAGTATGTTATGTTTTGAAATTTTTGACGACGTTAATGAACATATCTTGGTCCGAACATTTTATGGAGTGTTGTTAGCATGTGTTTGTGAATGTTTATTGAGGTTTTGTTCATGAAGAAAGCTTTTGATGATAGATTTCATTAGATCTAGAAACTTGAAAACTGGAAGTGGAAAAACAGTTTTTATTTTGAGAAAGTTTGAATATTTCATGGTTTAATATTACTCCAAAGGCTTTGATATTTTTATGTGATGATACTAAGCGTCTTATATACATGTTAAGATGTTATTTTTAAGATATTTAGTATTAGTTTTAAATATATGATTTTTTTATGTAAGAGGATCTCGGTTAGGCCTAAAATTTTATGTTGTTGGGTTAGATCCTTGTTTTATTGAGTTTTAGCCATGTGATTTTAAGTTTGATGGTTGGATCTTCTTTAGGATACATTTTTAAAGCACGAGATATTTTAGTTTGAAGATCACATGCCTTTAAATCATGGATCAAGAGATTGATCAAAGTTAGTTGAGAGAAAAGTTTCTATTTTGGACTATGTGTAAAACCAAAAACTCCAAGTGTTGTTTTGTGATTTTTGGTGACCTTTGTTTGATGATTTAAAACATGGTTGATCTTAGGATGATATTCTGAATATGTTAGAAGTAAGACTTGAGTTTTTGGAATTCTTGAAGATATTTTTATTAAGGTCAAAACTTGTGACTTAAAGGTTTACTTTTTGTTAAAAAGTTTAGGTCTTTTTACAAAAGTTTGGTGTTGATAATTAGCTTTTTCTTAATGGATATTTTAAGTGTGTTTTTAAACTTTGGATAGGAAGATCTTTATTACAAAATTTTGGTTTAATCATGGGTTTTGAAAATGGAAGAAATTGCAACCGAAATCGAGAAAAATCACCTATGAATATTTTGACCATAGTGAGTTTTTCATAGTTGTCAATGCTTTTAAATTTCTTTGAGTTGATATTTGAGTTTAGGATAAAATTTACATGAGGAATGTAAATTTTGGTAATTTTTTGAGTTAGGATGTAAAATCGTTAAGTTAGGAGTAAAATGGTCATTTTTTCACATATAGAAGGTTAAATGGTAATTTTACTATAAGTTAGCTTGTTTTCATGCTTCTAATTATTGGTGTTTAAATTTTTAACTTTTAGAATCACTATTTTTAGTTCATCGTGTTTTGCGGTTTATTCTAGTAGAATGCGACGATCGAGATAAGTTAGCTCTTAACTTACTATCAGTTTGCTGTGTATGTGTGATGGGTAAGGGAACTACAGTGTATGTTCAAATGTTGTTATATATACCATGCCTTGCCATGTCCTCACATGTATATATCTACTTCACGAATTATTATGTCACGAAATACCTATTTGGTACACAATATATTCTGTCACATGTTACTATCTATTGCAAGTATGTCACATTACATATGCCATCTATTACATGTATATCATGTCAAGTAATATTCATTGTCACGTTATGCCATGCAATGAAATATTGTCTGTTATATGTTATGCTATGTTATGAAGTATTGTCTGGTATATGCATGTCATGTTACGAAATATTATCTATTACATTTATGTATCAAAGTATGTCATGACTGTCGTCATACGTTTACGTCACGTTACGCCACGTCAAGACTTCTATCTTTTCATATTCATGTTATCCCGTCTCGAATACAGTTTGTGTATCTCGAGAACATTCTTGTTAAGTTATTCATGTCAATCACGACCCTAAGCGCTAGGATGTGGTAATATCCTAGTAGAACTCATTTGTTCATGCTGGAGTGTCTAAGTAGATGTGGAATTTTCTGGGTTGACGAAATACAGTCAACAGGTTGCAAATGGGGCCTAACTAGTTGGTCAACGAAGCGCGCCAGGCACTAACACCGATGGAGCAACACTTTATTTTATGTGTTCACAAAAAGTGTGGCACAAACAATTCATGGAGCCACAACAATTGTGGAGCATGAAGTATGAGGCCATAATAACTGTGGAGCATACACTTTGTGAGACATAGCAATTGTGTTATGTAGAATATGTGGGGCCACAACAACTATGGAGTACGTATTAACGCACTCACAGCTGGTATGACACCTGTGTTGTGATGCGGTAATCGATAGGAACACACGGCTCAAGGGGACCCGTGTAGCACCCGTATGATCACTTTATTAATTAAGTTTATTGAATAAGATTCCAAGTTCATGTATTTCATGTTCAAGTCATGCCTCACGTTATGTTATGTTCAAGTTTACATTCATGTCAAGTTTCAAGTTCATATCAATCATGGTAACCACATGAGATAAGAATACGCTATCGTGGTAACCCATGATAAGAATACACAATTATGATAACCCCGTGAGATAAGATTACGCAATCATGGTAACCCCATAAGATAAGACTACTCTATCATGGTGACCCCATGAGACAAGAATATATTTCAAGTTCATGTTTATGTCATGATATGTTCAGATTCATATTATGTTGAAGTTCACGTTCATGTTATGCATGTTCACGTTCATGCTATGTTTCAAGTCATATTATGTTTCAAGTTTACGTTCATGTTATTTCATGTTCACGTTCATGTTATGTTTCAAGTTCATGTTTATATTATGTTATGCTCAGGTTCATGTTATGTTCAAGTTCATTTTCAAATTATGTATGTTCATGTTCATGCTATGTTTCAAGTCCATGTTATGTTTCAAGTTCATGTTCATGCTATGTTGCTAGTCCATGTTATATTTTAAGTTTACGACATTTAGTCAACCTCCTCCAATTTGCCAGTATCTGCTTCTTACTCTAATCCTGACACATCACGTATCATTCTTGAGGGAATGGTAGTTGAGACTACTACAATGAGATTTGACAAATCTCAACAAGTTAACAGGAAACTTCCACACAGGTTAATGATGCATGCATGATAGTAAAAGCATGATGCAAAAACAAAGTTGTAAGTAAGCATAGCATAACTTGACATATAGCATGGCATAAATGACATAACTTGAACTGAAACTGAAACTTAGATTAATGTGACATGACATGTACGTGAACTTAAAACATAACATGGACTAGCAACATAACATGAACGTGAACTTGAAACATAATATGGCTTGAAACATAGTATAGATGTGAACATACATAACATGAATGTGAACTTGAACATAATATGAACCTGAACATAATATGACATAAACATAAACTTGAAACATATTCTTATCTCATGGGGTCACTATGATAGAGTAGTCTTATCTCATGGGTTACCATGATTGCGTAATCTTATCTCATGGGGTTACCATGATTGAGTGTTCTTATTTCATGGGATTACTATGATTGCGTAATCTTATCTCATGGAGTTACCATGATAGCGTATTCTTATCTCATGGAGTTACCATGATTAGTGTCTGGCTCGCTCCAGTGACTAGCTAGTTATACCTCATTCGTAACCTGTTGACTGTACTTCATCAACCTAGGGAATTTCACACCTATTTAGGCACTCTAGCTTGAACAAAGGAGTTCCAATATGATATTACCTCATCCTAGCGCTTAGGGTCATGACTGACATGAATAACTTAACAAGACTGTTCTTGAGATTCACAAACTGTATTCGAGATGGGAGGACATGAACACGAGAAGACAGAAGTCCTGACGTAGCGTAACGTGATATGAACGTAAGATGACAGACATGACATACTTTGAGACATAAATATAACAGACAACATTTTATAACATGACATACATGTAACAGACAATATTTCATAACATGACATAACATGTGACGGTGAATATTACGTGACATCACATACATATAATAGATGGCATACGTAATGTGATATACTTGAAACAGATAGTAATGAGACAGAATATATTGTGTAATAGATAAGTATTTCATGACAGAATAATTCGTGTAATAGATAAGCATGTGATGTCAAGGCATGACATGGCATATATAGCAACATACGATTATAAACTGTAGTTCCCTTACGCATCACACATACACAGTAAACTGATAGTAAGTTAAGAGCTAATTTACCTCGATAGTCATGTTCTACGAGAATAAAGCGCGAAAAATAAGGAACTTTAAGAGGGTATTCTAAAAATTAGAAATTTAATTACTAACAATTAGAAATGTGAAAAGACAATTTAGAGTAAAATTATCATTTTACCCTCTACATGTGAAAAAATGATCATTTTACCTATAACTTAAAGATTTTACATCCTAACTCCATAATTTACCAAAGTTTACATTCCTCATGTAAATTTTGTCCTAAACTCAAATATTAACTCAGAAAAATTTAAAATCATTCACAACTATGGAAAACTTACTATGGCCGAAACATTCATAGGCCATTTCTCTTGATTTTGGTTGCAATTTCTTCCATCTTCAAAACTTATGATTAAACCAAAATTTTGTAACAAAGATCTTCCTATTCTAAGTTTAAAAATACACTTAAAATATCTATTAAAAAAGAGCTAATCATCAACACCAAACTTTTTGTAAAAAGATCCAAACCTTTTTAACAAAAAGTAAACCCTTAAGTCACAAGTTTTGACCTTAATAAAAACATCTCTAAGAATTCCAAAAAAATCAAATTTTACTTCTAACATATTCACAATATCATCCTAAAATCAACAATGCTTTAAATCATCAAACAAAAGTCACCAAAAATCACGAAACAACACTTAGAGGTTTTGGTTTTACACTTAGTCCAAAACAGAAACTTTTTTCTCAACTAACTTTGATCAATCTCTTGATCCATGGCTTAAAGAAATTTGATCTTTAAATAAAACATCACATGATTTAAAAATGTGTTCTAAAGAAGATCCAACCATGAAACTTAAAATCACATGGCTAAAATTCAATAAAACATGGATCTAACTAAAAAACATCAAATCTTAGGCCTAAAAAGGGTTTGGAGGCCAACGTTAGGGTTTGGGAAACCGTTTAGGGTTTTGGTTTCAACCAACCTTTTGGAGTTTCAATTGGATCCCAATTATTTAGGATTTCACTAGGATTAAAACCCTCTTTGGTCTGGCACAATTTGTTTGATTAGATGAAACAAAGTTTTGCTTAGGTGGCATGATCTCACATCTTGATTTCCTTCACAAATCCATCTAATGGTTCCTCATGGTGTCAAGTGCCTAATACTATTCACTAAGAGTGGGTAAGATCTTGCCAAGTATAAAAAAAAACTTCTCTAACCTAATTTAGACATTCCATACTGTGATTTTAAAAACACTGCACTGGGTGTGCTTATCGAGATTACTATTCACTCTGAAAAAATGCATAATAAACTTAGTACTGAAAAATTCTAGATATTCATATTAACTTATAGTGAAAATCGTTTACCAAAATTCAACCCCGAAGTACTCCTAAAAATAATTTCACAATTTCGAATAGGCGTTTCGTCCGAAATTATGAAAATGGGCTATTGCGCCATAAAATCCTAAATAAACAACTAAGTCTAATGGCATAGACCAAAACACATTCTGACACTTCCAACTACCTCAAATAATTAAACTCATATTTCTAGCACCATAGTGAGTGATAACGCTGACTATGATGACAGACTAAAACTTGCGCGATTGGTCAATTCGTAAAAACTTATGAGATTTTCATGAGGTTCCTAAAGTCAATAGAAATTCCACCAGTGAATTTCTAGCGGGCTGTTACAATCCAGAAGGAGCCCACCTTCCACATGGTGCTCCACCTCCACGACGCGGTTACTAGAAGTAACGGCAATCGCCCTCTTAATAATGGATTCCAAGCCTTCGAGTGATTCTGGCTCCTCTCTACCCACCACAAGAGCAGGATCATCTTGTCCCACGACAGTGGGCTAAGATGCTGGGGAAGGCTTTGTCCCAACCTCAGAGCTGGGGCCCCTCGAGCAAGCCTCAAGTCTTCAAAAAGAGCGGTTGCCAGCAGTAGAACGAGCAGATGAAGTGGAGGAGACTGCCATATGTACACCCAGGGGACACTGCCCCACGTCATCTCACCGTGGCACCCTGACCGCCAAAGTTTCCTAAAGTAGGGCGGCAAGGTCACCAGCTTCCGAGGGCATGCCATGACCATCGGTTGATGTGGGCGGCACAACAAGGACCTCAGCTGAGGGGACTCTCGCCGACGGTTCGGAGGGTTCCAAAGGAGAAGATTCCACCAGCACCTCCACATCAACAGCACAACAAGACGTTTCCACTTGCGCCGCCAAGGGGACGAGACGATGGGCCTCAGGCGTAGCCAATGCTAGCTGTTCAGGAATCGAGACTCCAGAAAGGAGCCTGCTGTCAATCCCAACCCCTTTCAATAAAGGTTTCTTCCCCTTGCCTGCGGGAGGAGGTTTCGATGGATGCTTTCTAACAGGGGTAACCTGAGGCCGAGTAAGAGCCACCTTGTCATCTAGAAGAATATGGCTGACGAGAGGCAAAGAGACCCTTATGCTCTCTTCCAGAAGAAGGGCTTCTTCGAAGACGTTGTTGATGTATTTCTGCACCCACTCCCTTACAATAGCGTTACGCCTCTACTCGGCAAGGGTAGCCATCAAATGCACCACCTTATCCTTAGGAACCCTCCCCCAATCAGTTTGAACTGGGAACTCACAATGATACACCTGACTAATCGAGAATTCCCATCTGCGGCTGAATACAAAAAAGAACTTCAGAGATCAGTCCTTCACCTTAAGGTATCGTCGTTCTAGATTAATAAGGGCATGCATTGCCCTGAAGCTACAAATGCCCTTCTGCCACAAAACATTGTGGTTAAGGAAGAATTCACGGTAGGTGAGGTAAGCCTGCTCCGAGTCCAACTCCAGCAAGGCTCACCACCAGATGATGCTACAACAAAACAAAAGCCTCCAAGCATTTGGGTGAAGCTGGGACGGGGCTAGACCGAGACGATCCAACAAATCACGAACAGGGTGAGGGAAAGGCAGCCTTAAGCCACATGTAAACATGGTAGGAAAGAGAGCAACTTTGGAAGAGTGACCCTCGGCTTCGACAACCCCCACGTGTGGACCAGGGACCTCAAAGACCACTATTTCTAGGACCTGGTAGGTAAGGGCCAAAGATGCCAGCGTCGCAGCCTGGATGCTTGAACGCCAAGTGCTACCCAAGGACGGTTAAGAAAAGAAGGGTGAAAATATTACGGTGTAGAGAAAGAAGACAAGATCATGGCCCAATCACGCTTATAAAGGCAGAAGGCAGGGGTTAATCTCCCATGCCCTACAGTAGAAGGAAAGGCTACTAGACACTTCGAATCCCGTGAAATATGCACCATGAAGCGACATGGAGGCGAAGAGCTACCTAACGCACTCAATATTGACAAATCTGAAAGGATGCCATCAAATACAAGCATAATTATTGGAAGACATGCCAACAAAGGCAGAAAGTGAAACGTTACTACGATTGCCAGTTGACAAGGAACCACCTCAGACTTCGGAGCCAAACGCACATCATTAGGGCAACTCCGACCAGGACATCAAGACAAGTTTAAGATTAAAAAGAATTCCCACCGTTCGAGTCCGATGAGAATTGGTGGGGTAACTATAAGGGGTTTTTCCACCCTTTCTAGTGGGTCTGGGAGGAGCAACTAAAAGAATAAGAAATGAAGGCCCATCCCAAAACAAATAGGCCCTTCAGCCCAGCCTGCAGGTAAACTCCCCTGGACACTACCCCCACGTGGGAGTGTACTGCTGGGGGATGGAACTTACCGTCCTGGAGATCCTTTGAACACCGTCAGCCCTTGAGTACCTATCCACATGAACGAGCGAGAAGGGGGAACCTCGATCCTCTGACAAGGTGACATCAATGGACCACCTGAACTACACATCACATTAATGACAACGTTGCGAAGGCACGCCGCATTAAAGGACTCTAACAAAGGGAAAAATAAAAAGAACATGGACTGCACAGGGGCAAGCACAATCTGCCCCCCCCAGACTCCTGGTATAAATAGCAAATTCTTGGTACGAGAAAGCGTTGGTCTCTAGATTCTCTCATTATTTACAAACTTCCAAGATACTCTACCAACTTTGGCATCGTAGACTCGCCGACCCCAAGGTCACCCTCTCTCAGTTTCTTTCTTTTTCGTTTTTACAGGCCCAGTTTTAAAGACTTGAGTTGCTGGAACCTACCCCAAAGGTGTATGAAACATGACTTTAATAGATCACGTACAACTTTTCTTATACAATGATATACCTGGAGTTCCGTAAATAGTGAACTGGCATCCCCACAATAAAATAGAAGCTGAGCATGCAACTGCTCAATTTGTCTCCTAATTCTCTGTTTCTGAGTTGCCATTAGATCATGGTTGATTTACATCAAGAAAGAAGGCAAGTTTGCTTGGAAGAGAAGCACGACATGACATGTAAAAAAAGGAATAGAAAAGAAAACTTACAACTGCCGGACCTGACTGTTTTGGAAGAATAAAATAAAAAAAATAAAAATAAATGTGGCATGTTGTGTGTGGGGATGATGAGTAGCAAAACTCAAGGCCAAATGTTAACTGCGATGGAAAGGACATCCTGACTGGTTAGCCCTTAAGATGGACCTGAGCCCTTACCAACAACTAAAACCCATATCATAATCGAGGAGCCCAGCCTAGTACAAAGGAAACTTATCCCATATCCAATAACGATTGGATAAGCTAATACCAACGGAATAGCTATTCAGTCAATGACAAAAGATAAAGGTGGTTATTATTCATATTTGCTAAGAGATGAATCATCATCTCTAAATTTGAATTCGAATAAAGGATAACCACTATCCATGAAGGAACAAAGATAACTCATGGAACTCTATATAAAGGAAAAACCTAGGTAAGTAAAGGGATGGAATTATTATTACTATTATTGTTATCCTCATATTACTGGCTTAGGCATTGGAAGTGTTCCCTCGGACCCCCGTGCTCTCTACACTTTGGTTGCAGGTGATCATGAGGTGGTGGTGGTGAAACATGTCCATAACAGTTGGTGCCGTCTGTGGGATTCATCAAGTCTCACACTTTGCGTTCTTTTCACATGTCCATCACTACTCGGTCTCAGGCAACTAGAGATCTGGGAGAAAATTCACAAAACATGGAGGAGAAGAAGGAAATTATAAAGAAACTTACCACAGAAGTGGATTCCTTGCGTAAGGAAAATGAGACTTTTAAGTCGCGAAATGGGCTGTTAGGCGAGGATGAGACACCCAGTCAGGCTGACAGGGTAGAGATGGAGGCAAATACTGCGGGAAAAGGCCATCAAGAGAACGAGGAAGCGAAGAAATTGCACCACGACGTACGTTGCTTGATGGACAAATATGAGGAGATGGCCAAAAAGATAGGAACGTCTTCTTCGATCGATCAGTTGCTGTCTAGTACAAATCTACTATTTTCTAAGGAAATCCTGACGATGCCCCTGCCTGCGAAATTTAAAGTCCCGTCAATGGACCTATACAACGGCTTGAAAGATCCTGTGGAGCACCTTGAGATTTTCAAAGCTCATATGACTTCACGGGTTCCCGGGGGAAATTGCTTGTAGAGATTTCCCTTTAACTCTAAAGGGATTGGTGAGAGGATGGTTTGGTGCACTGCAACCAAACTCCATAGAGAGTTTCGAAGAGTTGGGCCGACAGTTCTTGACCCAATTCATGGTGAGTAGAGAGTGCAGAAGACCTACCGCATACTGTTGACTGTCAAACAATGGGATGATGAATGTTTGAAAGCGTATTTAACACGCTTCAATAAAGAAAAGATGACGACCGACGACCAAGACGAGAAAATCACGCTAGCAGCACTATTGGGAGGTGTTTGGCCAAGGAGCCCTTTTATGGCCAAGCTCGCCCGAAAAACCCCTTCCACCTTATGAGAATTCATGGACAGGACTGACAATTTTGTTAATGCTGAGACACCTTGATCGCCTTAACCACCCAACCAAAAAGTAGTGAACGGGGACAAAAAAGAGGACATAGGAAAGATCAAGATGGAGGTCAAAAGGCAAAAAGGGACCAACAGGAGTCAAGGCGAGATGACAATATAAGAAGGCATAGTGGCAGTTATGTACACTATTTGGAAAAAGCAAAAGAAGAAGAATCAATCGAGAACGAATGGTAAACCGAGAAGTTCTGCACTTATCACAAAAAGTGGGGACAGAGAACCGAGGACTGCTACAACTTGAAATGAAAAGCAGAAGAAATGAAGAACAGTGGCAAGTTGGAACGATTGATCGCCTAGAACATCACCCTTCCACAGCGAACAAACGAACAAAAGAATGAGCACAAAAGGCGAAGGAGTAAGAGCCCCAGACGACAAGAAGCACCAAAGAGGGAGAGGAGGTCAAATGAACCTAGGGACCGAAGAACAAAAGTAGATGAAAACTGGAAAAGCCCACCTCTAGGCAAGATACACACTATCGTCGGTGGGTATGTAGGAAGTGGCCTGACTTCCTCAAGAAAAAACGTCTTGGCGAAGGCGGGGAAGAAACAAAGAAATATTAAAAAGGTTCGTGTCTCAACTCGGTTGGATGAGTCTATTTCGTCCAAAGGTGGTTCTCTACTTCCCTCGGCACGGGCGGAGATACAAAATTGGTACCTCCTACTAAAAAACAGAGTGGGGTCAAGTTGAGTTCTTTTCAGGAATTGTCGAGTAAAATTGCCTCCCAAAAAGGAGGGAGCACCAAGTTGGCTACTTCTCAGGAGAAACTGAGACAGCCATACCTTTGGCGTCGATAGGGTTTCTGGTTGGGAGCAGGAGCTTTCAACTCAACAAAATCAGGGATGTTGAAGTTATTCTGGGCATTCTCCAACTTACACAAAGTGACGACGAAGGACCAACGAGAACCCGTGAAAATGGAAGCCGACGGAGTAACAAGAATTCGGGGAGGGGAGTCGCGTGGTGGAGAAGAGTCTGGAGCAGCAGCCACTGCCTTACCCTTGGAAAAAGAGGAAGCCATGGAAGGATTGAAGAAAATCGCAAGAAACACGAGAGACTAGAGCTTAGAGAGAGAAGAAGAATGCAAGAACCCAGAATAGAGAAATGCAAGAACTCGGAAAAGGAGAGGAAGGCAAGAAACGTGACAGAAGACTAAAAGAAGAGGGAAAATGGGCAATAAAATAAGAGTTGAAATGAGATGACGGTTGACATGCCCGATTAGAGGAAACAAAGCAGCGTACTAACACGCCTTGAAGAAAGAAACGACAACTTGTAATTAAGTCCCATCACACTATGTGCAATAAGACTTCGCAGGGTAACTAGAGAGGACATCCCAACCGATTAGCCCTTAAGATGGACCTGGGCCAGTACAAAGGAAACCCAGCTCATAGCCAATAATGATTGGATAAGCTAATACCGACGGAATAGCTATCCAGTTAATGGCAAAAGATAAATGAGGTTATTATTCAAATTTGCTAAGAGATGAATCATCATTTCTAAATTTGAATTCGAATAAAGAATAACTACTATCCATGAAGGAACAAAGATAACTTATGGAGCTCTACATAAAGAAAAAATCTAGGTAAGTAAATGGATGGAATTATTATTATTCTTATTATTATCCTTAGATTACTGACTTAGGCATCGGAGGCATTCTCTCGAATCCCCGCGCTCTCTACACTTTGGTTGCAGGTAATCTTGAGGTGGTTGCGGTGAAACACGTTCATAACATGCGACTTTCATGCATTGCGAAGGATTTGCATTCTTGACTTCTGAAATCTCAATCTCTAAATTATGCGATACCTTCTAAACCTTGTCGCAAACCCGGAAACACTCACTATACGATATAATCTACAAACAAAACAATTACGAGATTATGCTTCTATGCACCGCATTTTTCATCTAAACAAAAATGAAAAAAAAAATCCAAAAACTTGAGACTCGATGTATTTCAATCAAATGTCAAATAAAGAAAGACCAAGTATAAATCAAATGCTGCTACATATAAATAAAATAAAATTATGTTTTGACAAAAAATGCGCCGTCTGAATCATGAATCAGATAAAAAGCTATGAGATGTTGATGAATATTTGAAATAATAAGAAATCCTCGACAGATGAACTACAAAACCTTGATGTGAACCGAAGCCAAAGGGAAGAAAGCACTGGACCTGATTGTTCCTGTAGGAGATGGAGGCAACGAACGAGTGAGAGAACCAAATGGTGGAAATTGAAGAAAGGAATTTCAAATGATCTGCGAATTTGAAAGCGGTCAATTGGCATTGAATTAAAGTGAATTGAAGTGTGAAAGGAAAGTTTGGGATGGAAAAAATTGTATGTGTATTGAATTAAAAATTTAGGCGCGTATAAAAAAGGGGTAAACCAGTCAAACCGAACCGTAATTGTACGTGTGTTCTTTGTCGATTAATTCTTGTGAATTGGCCACCATATCCTTGGACTGAATGTGTGGGGGGTTGAGCTAGAGGGAATGCTAGGTTGAACCATTTATATCTTATCTTGTAGCCGATAGGTTTGAGCAATAAGCATGGAGTATTTCAAGCTCACCGACAACTGGAGCGTACGTGCTGATGCCAAGTCAAAAATTCTAAAAAAAAAGAGCTTTGCTCCTCCAACTACATGAGCACGAGCAAGTCCGCAAGCGAAGGTCTAAAAGAAAAGAGAGGATTACGGGATGTTTAGAGCTACGTAAATGCGAGAAGAGTCTATGTAGTGGATTTTTTTTTTGAATCATTTTTTAATCAAAACCATTCACTTTTTCATTCATACATTGAACTTAGAGTCATTACAAAACTTTTCAGCCATTACAAAACTGTGAACTTGAAAAGGGACTTCTTCTATCCAAACTCTATCCTCATTTAAAGACAAAGCTAACTTTGCTAACATGTGTGCTGTAGAATTAGCTTTTCTATAGATAAAACAAATGCTCCAAGGAGGCCTCTTAGAGATCAATCTTCGAATGTCTGCAATGATACTGCCATGGCCGGTATCTATCTCCTCCTTCTAAGATAACTTGTCACAGTCCCAAATCAATGCAAAATTCACAAGCCTTCCTCAAAGCCAGAGCCTTTGCAATTACTGGTTGTTTCAAACCTTTCAAAGTTGAGAATAACACAGCCAGACAATCCCCTGACTATGATCCCAAGCCAATCTTCTTTCCCTGTAAATCCAGTGCTACATCCCAGTTGGCCTTACACATGAATCCATTTGGTGTTTTCCACTGAGTGACAGCTCGAGCATTTACTTGTTGGTTCCTTTTAGCATTGAGTTGTTCCTGTGCAGCACTAAAATCCTGTTGACATTTTCTAGCCTTCTGCATAATTATTCTTGGATCCTCAAATCTGTCTTCAAAGAGGAATGAATTTCTTCTCAACAAGAGTAGTCTCATACCATATGCCACAACACCTAGATCTTCTGGACATAAAAGTTCATTTAGCTTTCTCCACAAGTCCATAAATCTGACTTCATGACACCCCCATTTTTGTACTGGACTACCAAATTCAGACCACACATCTGATGATGTAGTGGATTATTGCATACAAAGAAAATCACTTCAATAATTTCTAAAACAAAATCAATGCTTCCACCATTAAGATTTAATAGTTTTTGTTAAAGTAAAGCAATGGGGTCCAACCAACCAGATCTGACGACGTCGAGGAGTGGCGGTGGGGGAAACCCAGGATATGACACCCAAGAATACCCACAATCTAAAAGAGAGAGATGGGAGTGCCGTGTGAGATCACTTCTGGTGAGTGCATAGATGCTGCGACGTGGGGGAAAAATGGTGGCAGAGACAAGAATGACACCCACAATCGGCGACAATGCAGAGTGCGTAAATGCGGGGAAAAATTGGAGCCTGGTGTTTGCGTTGTGGGTTTGCTTTCGTCATCTTGTTCTCCTCTTCGTGTTTTTAATTTTTGTTTTAAATTACCACCACTTCACCTAGTGTGATAACGGGGAGTATTTCAAGCTCACTGGCAACTGGAGAGCGTGCTGATGCCAAGTTAAATATTCTGAAAAAAATGAGTTCTTCTGTACGTCCGCCCACACCGCACATCTGACATGTATTATTTTTTTCACTGTGAAAGTATGCAAAATGTGCATTTTGGTCTCCTCCATTATGAGACATTTCGAATTTTCTGCCATCGCCCCCCCCCCCCCCCCCCCCCCCCCCCCCCGGGGCGCTGCGTACTCCACAGCATTCCTTCATGTGCACACCACCGCCGTCCTCCTCTGTGGTCTTTATTACATCTCTTTTTTATTTGTTTGCTCATTTATTTATGTATTTATGTTTTGGGGAAAGAAGGAAAGGAGACGAGCAGGGAGGGGGACATGCTTTGATGGTTTACAATACTTGCTTATAATGTACATTTCTCAGGTTGCACTTACATTCTTGCTTCTCTTCAGTCAAATTTGACAGCTAGCTATGATTTGATGGGAACATTAATAATGGGATTCTGATTTCTTCAAAATGCATCACTCTGCACATACATCTCCAAATTGTTTTGCTCCATTGTTTCTAGATATTGCATTTTCTATAACCTAGACCCTTGATATTATTTTTGGGCAGCATTTCACACTCTTCTTGTTTTGCTTTGCTTTTTGCTCAGACTACTATGACGCCTATTGAATCAACCTTTTCCTTGAATGTCAATTCAAAGTTGGACCGGTAACTTCAGCACCGGTTTGGATTCATGAGAATTAATATCAATCCATTTCATCTCATTATTATATTTTTACAAATTTTCATATGAAATACAATAAAAAATTTAACTTTTTCAAATTTCAAAACAATAATAATATTAAAAAATAATATTATAATAATATTTTATTCAATTTTCAACTTTCATCTCAACTCATTATCCAAACCTAACTAAATTTTGTTGCTATTTTTTCTCTTTATCCATCTTCACCACCAAGATGCCAAGAGTTGAATTTACTTTCTAAAGTTCTCTTATCACTTTACCACCCATAGTCAAATCCACTTCTTTATAATCAATTCCTACTTCTAAAACTTGTTTGAGTTTGTGAAATTTGTTTTCGTGGAGATTATTGTTCTTCTATCATTATATTAAAAAGAAAAGATAAAGATTGTGAAGAATATGGCTCGGAATATATGTTTAGGCTGTGTTAGAAAGTACCTATTCATTTCGACCAAAACATATATTAACAAAATTGCGTCCATACATCATTCTATGTCATTCCACCCATGTGCCTAATCCTTCTCTGTTATGGTCTACTAATCTGCATGTGCCTTTGCAATATAGATAGCAAGTTTATTTTCATACGAATGCTCTTTTTTTTTTCTTGACAAGTAAACGACAATGAATATTGACTGGCTTACTACTTTTAGTTTATGTAGCTTTTCCATCTATCTTGTGACAAAGCTTAGAAAAAAAAATATTTGAAATGCCAGTCATCAGCACCAATTTAGTTTGTCCATTCTTAGTACAAGCTCTAGAATACTAATATTAAACTAATGTGATGATCTAGTCTTCTTATATGGGCAGAGGTTTTTGGTGAAATGCAATATTATTAATACAATGTTGAGGTTAGTTTCATGTTCTTGAACTGTCACATGAAATACTAGATGAAGTAGCTTCCAATTATTAATACAAACTCAAATATATTCGATGGTATTTGAAGGAGATCATATGGATTGAGATGGGGGAGAGAGAGAATATACAAGAGAAGCTAGGGTTGATCATGGAGATCAGGAAGAGATAAAGTTGCCATGCATTCTATGGTCGAATATTAAAGCTAGAGACTTGGAAACTAGTAACACAATGTTAGTTGACTATTGTAACACTCCGCCTAATTAACTATTAGGATTAATCTTTAAATGCCCTTAAATTAAGTTTATGAATTTAAGCTTTAAATATTTTTTTCTTATTATTTTATTATTACTATTATTATATTATTTTGTTTGCTTATTTTATTTATTTACTTCAATGTTGATAGTTAGATTTATTTTGACCATGACAGTTTGTAACGCCCGTCTTTGTAGTGGGTCTTTTTATAAAATATTTTGACAAAGGATGACGGGAATTACTGTCCGATTTAAAACTTTTTTTTTTGTTTTGCTTCTTCCCAGGGTGCAAGACTCTACATTTATAAAATAAAATTTACTTTTACAATAAAAGAGGTTTACAGTGGAAAACATAATTTTTAATAATAAAAAGGCATCTCTTACATTTAAATGCTCGTGCCTAGACTTCCGTGCTCTTCCCCATGGGCCGTGTCTGTCCCGACGCGTACTTCATTTCCTTCCCTGTTGGGGGGGAGGGACATGCATAAAAACTAAAATGAGTCGAAGACTCGTAAGCATTACTTCATGCAGTTAAAATATAACAATGTAAGTTTTCATTCATGCATTAATCATTTGTACATACTATACTTACATGCATGCGTACATGCGTGCGTTCATTTGAAAAAGTCACTAGACGGGATTTTCCTTTCTTTTCGTAAAACGTTTCACCCGTCAGTGCCTTCATTTATGCAAGAGTGCAATGCCTTCATTTCTTAAAGTGCGTTCGTGCATGCGTACATACGTACATACATACATTCTTTCTTTTCACTTTCATAGGCCGGTACACACTGTTACGCCCCGTGTGTTAGGGTCAGCGGCCCTTTGACCTGGATTCCGTCAGTGGCCACAGGTTGGGAATCCCATTTCATAGGGGGCAGCACTGGGTGCACTACCAGTACTACTTACCCGGCATTGCAATCCGCCCATTCATTGGTACCCTTTCATTCATTCATGTGGCCGTTACGTGTCTTCATTCATTTCATGCTTTCATTCATTCTTTCGTTCTTTCATTCATTCATGCCAGCTCTGAAGAGCTGGAGCTTCATTCATTCATGCCAGCTCTGAAGAGCTGGAGCTTTCATTCATTTATTTCTTTCATTTAACATGTGAAAACATTTCTTTTAGTGAGAAAATATCATTTCGTGAGCGTGGGCTCGAACGTCCTCTTTCATGACGTCCACGAGCATCACCTCGCAGCATTTACAAAAGTATCGGTTCGCACCGTCCATAAAACATAAAGCACGGGCTCAAACTTTGCCTTTCGCGGCATCCGCAAGCATCACCTTGAACATTGGCCTTCGCGCCATCCGCGAACATCACCTCGCGGCGCTTGCGACAGCATCGGTCCGTAGGATCCATGAAGGCGTTGGCTCAAGCTCGTCTTTCGTGCATTTACATCAGTTCGTTTACTTTGAAAATACGTACAATAGATACATCTTACAGTCATCCATTCGCATGCGTACAATTAATAACTTTGGATGCGTAAAAAGGGACTTTCATGGAAGGGTCGTACGTACATATACGTTTGAAAACATGGCATCTTCTTTCGTAAGCATTTCTTAAAGAGGAGCGTTTCATTTTCGTTTTGAAATTTCTAGAAAACTCTAGAAGGGCATGAATGTAATACTTACATGGACTCCATGCTACTTTCATACATGCAGTCCATTCATGTGCGTGTCAGCTGGTAACCTACATGCATACATAACCTTAACGTCATTCTCTATCTAATACATAAGCAACTGAACTAGAAATAGAACTACACTATACTTGAAACACTCTCCTTCTATTCCGTGCACTTATGTGCCCTTCACTATGTTAAAACCTTCGGGGACCACTTATGGTCACCACATCATCCAACTCAACGTCTTGCCTTGAGTGCTCATCCACTAAAGTGAACCCATGATTCACCTTAGAATTAAGACACTAAGACATTCGTCTTATTCTCCTTATTGAACTCATCTTAATGCATGACTCAGACCACTAAGTCACGCATTCTAATTCTAGACAATACACCAGTCACTACCTCCATACATCCTGGCCCATACTAATCCTCATTCCCATCCATACAAGCTACACGGCTCTAAGCCAACTCTGAGGCTTAAGCACCATGTAACTATGCTTAGGACAGATTACCCATTACATATGGTGAATCCGTCCGGCACATGTGTCTAACCAGATTACACATATACCTTACCCCTTTATCACCTAAGATCAACATATAACATGTTGATCACCTGCTCGGAGGGACAAGGGTCATACTCCGATACCAACATTCTCTTAACTCGGCTAGCATGACTCTTCATGCTATCCGTCCCTCCTTACAATTCATCCTAACACTTAACGCGACAAGACTCCGTTCACAACTACGTCTTATGTCACGTCATATAGCTCGAGACTACTCCCAAGCTACACCGTGACCTTGTCACGTCACCCGACATCCTGTTACGTCACTTCTACGCCAACTTCTAACTCACCACGAGTACGGTTCCTCACTTACTCCCATCACATCGTGACATCTCGTCACGTTTCCATTACGCCATTTCTACCCTAACTTCACCCATCACAAGCACGACTGTCCGTAACCACGTCACATTGTGACGTTGCCCAGTCATGCTTCCACTGTGCACTCTTACACTTATTCTGCTATTACACCCATACTTCCAGCCATAAGTCCTTCACGGTGACACTTGTCACTTCAAACTATAGGTTGTGCCATAACTACTTCGGGACACTGTTCCACAGTTCCCGTCACAACTTGCTACGCCCTTCAATCATTCAACTGTCCTTATCTCTGCGACACGTCATATGGTGTATCGCTGCCTTGTGGAGTACACTCCACGTATACTCCATTTCCACACGCTACAACCTATCATCAATATGGCATACCCACCATACGATGCATCACTCCATCACATGGAGTACACTCCTCGTGTACTCCATTCATACACACCACATCACCATTATGGCGTACACGCCATATGGTGCATCACTCCACTACATGGAGTACACTCCACGTATACTCCATATACGCTACGCCACATCACCATCACTGCATACCCGCCGTATGGTACATCACTCCACTACATGGAGTACTCCGCGTATACTCCATATACGCTACGCCACATCACCATCACGGCATACCTGCCGTATGGTGCATCGCTCCACTACATGGAGTACACTCCGCGTATACTCCATACATGCTACACCACATCACCATTACGGCATACCCGCCGTATGGCGCATCGCTCCACTACATGGAGTACACTCCGCATATACTCCATACACGCTACGCCACATCACCATCACGGCATACCCGCCTTATGGTGCATTGCTTCATCCTCCCGTTACACACATCACGCCATACAAAGTACACTTTACGTGTATTCCATACACGTTAAGCCACATCACCATTACGGCATACCCGCCGTATGGTGTGTCGCTCTACCATATGGAGTACATTTTACATGTACTCCCTTCATACGCATACTACATCACACAGAGTAAACTCAGTGTGTACTCTGTCCATTCCACACAACGCCACGCCATCCATACAGCACATGCCCATAACTACACTGTACAGCACAGCCACGCCATCATTACAACACAACCTCCACAACTGCATTACCCAGCACAGTCCACAACACTTCACAAATATGCCCAACACTTCACATACACGGCACATCACATCACCACACTACACAGATATGCCCAACACTTCACAGCGCACTACCTAGCGCATCTCAATACAACCCAGTCATTCTCCTAATACTAACAGCACAGTCCACAACCTAATCCACTAATCAATATCTAAAATAATTAAAAGGGATAGAGAGTTATACCATCGACGGGAAAACCCGTGCGTTGCTCACTGATCATCACAGCCGATGACATTGGATAGGTTGTACGTGGCGGCCAACCCACGTACGTTGACTGTTTGGGCGTTTGGATAGCTAAGTGTGGTTTTAGAAGGGCTCCTGAAGGCCTCGTGATGGTGGCGGTACACAGCGTACCTAACTGTGTACAGTGGCGGTCAGTCACACGCAGTGACTGTCCATCACGTGCAGTGATTACCCACCACGTAAAGTGGTGGTTTGGACCTAGAGCTTGGCTAAGGGAAATGCGGTGGAACTCATGGTGGCGTCGAGATGGCGCCACGGTGGCTCACGGCGGCGGATCTAGCCGCACAGTAGAGGAAAGGCCGTGGGAGAGTGAGAGAGAGTGTGCATGCTTGGTTGACAGATCGGGCCGTGGAAGGTTAGGTTGGCTTCGTGGTGGCCTGAGGAAGCTGATGACGGTGGTTACCCACCATGGGTGGCGGTGCACGGCGGTGGAGGAGTGCAAAGCCGTGGGTGCGTGAGGGAGAAGACTCGTGCATGGAGGAGAGGCCATGGGCCTCGGGTCCAAGGGAGGAGGAAGGGGGAGGTAAGGGGAGGTTCATGGTGGCGCCTAGAGGCCGTGGGTGCCGCGCACGGCGGCGCTAGAGGCCACGCACGGTGAAGCCGTGCGTGGGTCTCCTCGTGCGTGCGTGTGTGCGATGGAGGAGGAAGGTGGCTGCATGAGAGGAGCTGAGTTTGCTGGAGGGTGGTGGCCGGTGGCAGAGGAAGCTGCCGTGGAAGTGGTGGCGCCAGAGAACGGCGCACGTCGGCGCTAAGGATAGCAAGCCCATTCGGGCATTATGCTTCCAATGAAGAGGAAGAGAGAGCGTGAGGGAGAGGGGCTGCCGTGGATGGACTCGCAGGAGGGAGAGGAGTGCGACGGTGCGGGCGGTAAGAGCTGCCGACGCACGGCGGCGCCGGGCTGAGGCATGGAGCAATTTGGCGTGGAGAAGCAGCGTGCTGCGTACGCCAAAGGGGAGAGGGAGGAGAGAGGGAGGGGAGGGAAAAGTGAGGGGGAAAGAGAGAGGGTCTGGGTATTTAATCCAGTCCTTTCGTCTTGGGGTCCGTGTAACGATCTAACGATGAGATATTAAAATATTGATTTGAAAATGCGTAAACATTAACTTAATTAAAAGCACTCAGAGAAATTAAGGTAAATATTATTTTAAACTAACTTTAGTTTATAAAATAATATTTCTTCATCGTCAATAAAATGATGAAGTCTTATTTAATATCTTTAAGAGAATAAACCATTAAATTAATTAAAGCTTTCAACATAGTTTAAATCCCTTAATATTTCAAATAATTGGAATCATTTTAATAATTAATATTAAAATGATCTCCGACAATTATAATATTTTGGAGCTTTTCAAAATATTATAAATGTTTCATTTAAAAACAAGTTTAACTCAACGATACTGGAAATACCTCATATAAATATTTTTAGTACATTTAAAACACTGGGCGTACTTTAGAAGTCACCTAATATCTCGAGAGGCACGTCGTCATGGTTCGGCACACATGACGATGCTCGCAGTCGCCAGAAAGAATGGCAGACTGTTGCATAATTTTGTCGTCGTAATTTGCTTACGTCAGAAAGGAGGAATCTTACGTAAGAAAGAGAGAGGCTTACGTAAGAAGAAAGGAGCGGGGGTTACACAGTTAGTGTCATTAATTATTAAGCATGAAGGATTCGAGAAACAGGCCATTAGTAAGTCTATTAAGGTCTTTAGAACCTTAGGATATTTATGGGTCAAGCCTTAGAAACCTTAAACCAAGCCTCATAAGAGTGCAAGACTTGGTAAGATAGCCTTGGCCCAAGTATGAGGAAGGTATAAGATCTTTGGGCCAAGCATGACATAGATTTGACAATGGCCCAATTAGGTCTAGTAAGCCTTTCAAGTCCCATCTTTATGGATCTTGAGGTCTCCTTTAATCCTTCAAAATCTAGAAATAAGGCCCCAATCCGCTCAAACCCAAAAGTCCTTGGACCATTAACCCACACTCATGGCCCTTTTAAGCCCACAAGGCTCAAAGCCTTGTTTTTTTCTATTTCACTCTTCAAGTTAAAAGCCCAATACACCACACCATGAGTTTTCTCAAGCCCATGTCATTCCCTAAGTATCCAAATTAAGTTTTGAAATTGGGCTAAGATCATTAATCAACTTACCCATTATTAGTGATCTTTAAACCATGTTTTGGAGCTTAATTTTCTTACTTAATTTTTTTAGCCTTTTTTTATCTGAAATCTTCTTGTTTAATTATTCAATTACATCATTCTTAGATCACATTAGAACCCTAGATAAACCTCCACACATATCATTAGAAGAAATGACATATCAAACCCCAAACTACACTAATCGGCACACATGTGTGCCATTTGTGTGCAATGGACTATTTTACTCATAAGCCCAATCTTTTTGTACTTTTTCTCAAGGGTACTATGGTCTTTAAGCACCTCATATGATCCCTTTAAACCCAGACCAAGCCTTGGATGAAATTAGGTTTCAAAAACCAAACCAATAACCAAAACCGATTGCACCCAAAAGACTAGTTGAGTGGGAACCGAATTGGTAGAGTTTCAACCACCCATTTGCCCATGGCTGAGCCACCACCCCACACCACCTCCAGCACCACCCAATCCCCAAGAGGCCCTCATGCTCATCATGAGCTTTGACAAGTTTTTCCACCCAAAGAAGGCACCCAAAACCGAAAGGCTTTGTGCACCACTCCACTCGGCAACCACCCTCCCTTGCATCATCTTTTGTGAGCTGCACCTCCATAACCACATGTCAGCCAACCCTTCACCTCCTACTACCTAAAAATGCCGTCAAGAAGTGACGTTGCACTTGAAAAATCAACCTTGAAGAAGAGTCAAGAAGATGAGTCAAGGCTATGATCAAATTTGTCCCATGGAAAACCACCTTGAACCCGTCTGCCCCATGGATGGTTTTTATGGTTTTTCTTCCCTTCCTTCTGCACCACAACTTGACCAGCACTTTTAGGAGTAATGTAGCACCTGAAGTGATGAAATTATGGTGGTTTTAGGGGACTGTTCACTTTGCACAAGTGATACAAGGTGATGAAGTGCAAGCTGAAAATTCAGCCCCTTACACCACCCATGTCATCTAATCCCCATGGACTTAGGCCAACATCTCCACCCCTTTGGCCACCTATAAAAGGCTCCTCCACCCCCTCATTCTGCCACACCTCATCTCCAGCTCCCCCTTGAGCATAGAGGGCCATTTTCTCCCTTAGTTTTGAGAGAAAAACCGAAAGGTATGTGTGCTTGAGTATTCCTGAAGTTCTTGTGAGTTCTTCGCTTCCCCATTAATTTGTAATTAATCTTTCCCTAGATCTTAGTTTACATGTCAAGATAAGATTTTAAGTGTTGGAGTGATTTTTGGATGAATCTAGAAAACATTACCATGCTTGATTCAAAACTGGGTTCATTAAGAATAGTTTAAGTGTTTAAATTGTTTTAAGTGGGGATTTTAGCTATGGAATGTCTTACCATATTTTGATATGATTTATTAATGTCTTAGAATGATCAAGGAAGGTTTGATTTTTTATTAGAAGTATGTCATGATAGGTTTTAAATTCTATCTTGTTTTGATCATCAAAACATGCATGGGTTTTAAGTAAGTTTGTGATTAAGGCATGAACTTTGATTTATTCCACCTAGGCTTAATGATTAAGTATTTAGAAACCTTATGATGAGGATAAGAATGAAAATGTAAGTTTTGGGTGAATTTTGAAAGCATGACTTTGTGATTTACACTAGGAACATCAAACTTGATTAATAGAGGATTAATGAAGATTAAGGTTTTTGCCTTGACTAAGTGTTGGTATGAACTTGTTCACTAATGAGTTGGCCTTTATCATATCATTATGGACTATAGTGATTATTTGTGAATAAAGAAAATTGCATAAGCATGTATTCATAAGGATCAATAGTTGAAAACACATTAAGACATTAGCTAGAGTGCATGCCACGGGTTGGGAGTGTTTGACCTAGTTTCACTTTGAATTTTACAATTCTAAGAGTATAAATCGTTTTAGAATATAAAAAAAATGAGGTCCATGAAGTTTGGTTAAATTTGAGCTTTGTTTGCAAATACTAAAAAGTTAGGGTCTTAGTAACAATTTTTGAAAGTTTAGGATTATTTTTGTAAATACCCATTTTTGAAGCCTTTGATTATGAACATCTTCGTTAGAGGCTCAAATCCTAGCTTAGTATGAATTTGATTTCAGACATTGACTTTTCAAACTCAAGAAGTTTTAAGTTGGCTTCTAACTTATAACTTAATAAGTTACTTATGATTTATTGATAAATGCCACATTCATGTATCAATTGCCATTTTAAACATAAAATATCATGTTATATGATACATTGAGTGCATACTTACATGACATGTAAAATGTTTTACCATTTTTAGCATATTGTCTATAAATGTCATTTTTCATGAAACTTATTACAAATGCACATGTCATGAAATATATTTTATTCAAGCATTGTATAAAAATAATTTTTGTCACGATCCCAAAGGTTAGGATGGGAAATTATCCTGGTGGAACTCCTCTGTCCACTCTAGAGTATTTAAGAATGGAGTGGTAACCCCTGGGTTGATGAAGAACAGTCAATAGGCTTTGAATGCGTTCTTTTTAAAGAACTCCAGAGCGAAGCCAAATCTTATGACACCTAAGGCTGGTGGGTGTACATGTTATAATGTTATGTTATGTTACCAATGCATTGAGAACGAGTCTACAAACAACGTAGTTTCAACATAAGTTGTATTACGGTCACTAGTAAGTACTCACAGTGCATATGAAGAACTGTGACATTACCATACGTTATGATGTTACGATTAAGTATGAATTGCTAATAATGATGAAATGTTATGATTATTTTGCAGTAAAGTGAAAAATGTTCTCTAAAAGAAAAGTTATGTCTTAGATTTTCTGAAAATGTTAAGGAATCTGAATGGAAGATGCCGATGCATGCATTTAATATTTATCATTTGTACGTTGATTGTTTAACATATTGGGATTTCAAGTAAATCTCATCTCCTGTGGACCCACTATCATTCCACTCGAAATGATAGAAGTTGTGTTAGGACTTGAGAAGGACAGACTAACTGGAGCAGTGGATCCAACTGATTGAGGAGGAGCCAAGCCTTGAGAAAAGACTGGACCTTATCATTATGTTTATAGCACTAGTCCTTCATAATCTAAAATGCATGAAGTGGTTGATTTAGCTTTGGAGACTCTTATGTTTAGCTTATGCTACTATTTGGTTTTGAACTCATGATGGTCATTAATGCATTGTGATGTTTTTAGTTATTCTGGCATAAGTTTTATTATGACCTTTAATCCACTGCGAATATTGCATTTTGTTAGTTGCACTTGTCAGATGCATTGCATATTAACTGTCACATACGGGGGTATGTGACCTTATGTTATATGTCCTGACACTCTAAGTCTTTGTTCTATCTAAAGCGGAGATTGAGGCGTTACAGTTTTCAAAATTACAGTGTGGAATGTCCAAATTAGGATAGGGAAGTTTTATTTGGATACTTGACAAGATCTTAGCAAAGCTTGGTGAATAGTATTGGACACTTGGCACAAAGAGGAACGATGAGATGGAAAATGTGAAGGAAATTAAGTTTTATGATTATAACACCTAAGCAAAACTCTATTTCATCCAATCATCCAACTTATACCAAACTAAAGAGGGTTTCAACCTTAGACAAACCCTAAATAATTGGAATCCAACTGAAACCCCAAAAGTTTGGTAAAAACCGAAACCCCAAATGGTTTTCCCAAAACCCAAAGTTTGCCTTCAAACCCTAAGTGAACCCGGTTTTGGCCTAGTGTTTAATCACTTAATTAAATCATTTTCACATGCTATTAACCACTCAAATTCATGTTATTACATTCTTATTTATTATTTTAAACTTTGGTAATTTTATTGGGTCAAGAAAAATTGAATTTAGACTTGATAGCAATCCAAACCCTATTGAAAAGCTAAATGGAAGCCCATTCGGTTAAGGCCGACGAAATTGAGCCACCAAGGTAAGGCTTGTAGAGGAAGCTTCCCCCTACCATGGCAGTCCTATCACAGCCCATGAAGTTTGGTTAAATTTGAGGTTTGTTTACAAATAGTAAAAATTTAGGGCCTTAATGGCAATTTTTGAAAGTTTACGGGTATTTTTGTAAATATCCCATTTTTTAAGCCTTTCATTATGAACATCTTCCTTAGAGGTTCAAATCCTAACTTAGTATGAATTTGATTTCAGACGCTACGACTTTTCAAACTCAAATAGTTTTAAGTTGGCCTCTAACTTACACCTTGATAAGTTATTTATGATTTATTGATAAATGCTTCATTCATATTTTAATTATCATTTTGAGCATAAAATATCATGTTATATGATACACTGAGTGCATACTTACATGACATGTGATATTTTCACAATTTTGCATATTACATCTATAAATGTCATTTTCATATGAAAGCTTGCTACATATGCACATGTCATTGAATGCTTTTCCAACATAGCATGAAAATAATTTTTGTCATGACTAAAAAGGCTAGGATGAGAAATTATCCTAGTGAAACTCCTATATCCACTCTAGAGTGTTTATGAATGGAGTGGTAACCCCTTGGTTGATGAAATAATAGTCAATGGATTTCGAATGGGTTCCTTTTAAAGAACGCCAAAGCGAAGTCAAATGTTATAACACCTAAGAGCATCCTCATTGGCTTGGCCAAAGTTGAAGGATGGCCAAAATGTAGATAATCTGTATCAAAAAAAGCTCACATTGGATTGGGCATCTTTAAAACAATTTGGATTTCAGCTACAGTGCTTCACCAAATATAGCTAACTACAATTGCTTCATCAAACATTAAAATATTAGTTTCTCACTCCAAGCAAATAAATTAAATTAATTAGAGTATAATTAACATTTACATTTAGAATATAATTATTATTATTAACATTTAATTGGTAGAACTACAAAATGTGATAAAAATAAAAATAAATAAATAATTAATTATTAAAATAATAATATTTTATTATTATATAGAGAGTAAATAGATAATCCAATGTGGGGATTGAATTTAAATGGAATATGCAAATGTAAATTCATGTGATATTAGCTAAAATTTGAAGATGCATTTAGCCAATCCAATGAGAATACTTTAAGGTTGGTGGGTGTACATGTTATGATGTTATGTTATATTACAATTGCATTGAAAATGACTTTGCAGACAACGTAGTTTCAATATGAGTTGTACTACGATCTCCGATAGGTACTCACAATGCATATGGGGAACTGTGACGATACCACACGTTACGATATTACAATTAAATATGAATTGCTAATAATGATGAAATTTTATGATGAAATTATGTTTTTGATTTGAAGTAAAAATGTTTTCTGAAAGAAAATATGTGTCAGTTTTTCTGAAAATATTAAGGAATTTGGATGGGAGACACACTGGTTTTTCTGTATTTCGTATTTATCATTCTTCATGCATAATTTATCTTTGTGCACATTGGTTGTTTAACTTACTGAGATTTCAAGTAAATCTCACCCCTTGTAGACCCACTATCATTTCACTTAGAATGATAGAAGTTGTGTTAGGACACAAGGAGGATAGACTGGATGGAGCGATGGATCCAACTGATTGAGTAGGATGAGTTAGACCTCGAGAAAAGACTAGACCTTTTCCTTATGTTTATAGCACTAGTCCTTCATGCTCTAGAACACATGAAGCGGTTGATTTAGCTTTGGGGGACTGTTATGATTAGATGTACTAAGTTTATGCTATGATTTGGTTTGAACTTATGATGATCATTAATGCATTGGGATATTTTTAGTTATTCTGGCATAAGTTTTATTTTCACCCTTAATCCATTTTGAATATTGCATTCTGCTAGTTGCACTTATAAGATGCATTGTACATTAACTGTCATGTACGGAGGTATATAACCTTATGTTACATGTCTCGACACTCTAAATCTTCGTTCCATCTCAAGCGAAGGTTGGGAGTGTCACAACTATCGTGTCTTTGTCTCTTTCTCTGCATGCAGTGCCTTCCCTTAATACTTTATCTCTCATTTCCATTTGAATTTCGCTCATATTTTATGGTATAAACTAATGCAGAAGCTGTCCAGATGCTGATGTCAATCCCTGTCATTCCGTCTGCAATTCAACTTCCTCTTCCTATCATTGAACTTTAAACCTACTCGTCTTCATTCTCTATCATATATTGTTTTCCCCCTGAAACTTCCCTCTTCTTTCACTTTGGGATTAGGTGAAGAATCTACTCATTGTACGACCTGAAACAGAGACTCCTGTTAGTGCTGTTTCCATCTACAGAATTCCATGGTATGATGTTTTCTTTGTAGATATGTTTATTATCTCTGTTTTAGAACTAAGTATTGATATTGATTGATGTGCTGCAGGCTATCCCCAAGTTCCAGCAAATATGTCTATGTAGATATATTAAATGAGTTTAAAAAATCTAGCAGTCATATGGCAGCTGTGGTGAAGGCTAAGGGGAAAGGCAAGACACTTCCTCTAACATTTAATGGAAAAACATTTGAAGAGAGCAAAGTCACTGATGAAAACTCCCAACTGACTACTTCTTTGCTATCAAGGTAGGTTGAAAATTCAGATAGCATTGTTGTTGACACTGACAGGCCTTCCAGGCCTACCTATATGAATAGACCACCAACTTTACCACATAATGATGTGGCAACAAATAATTTGTCTAAGTTTTCAGAGGATATTGAAGATGGTGAAGTCGTTGGTATCATCACCCTGCAAGATGTATTTGAAGAACTTTTGCAAGTAACATGCATCCCTCATTTATCTATTCCCTATCCATCCACACATTTCTTTAATTGTCGCAAGACTTTAACAGTGATGATTTAATCAATCAATACAGGAGGAGATTTTAGATGAGACAAATGAATATATTGTAATACCCCTTCTAGTAGTTCAGGAATATTACGTACGTCCGTAACATAATACTCGGTAAAGAGATTCAATCACATAAAATACATCATCTATGGGATCATAAAAATAACTTAGCATGATAGTCTTTCATTACATTAAGGCTTAAACATAAAGAAATGATCTAAACTAGTTCTATGTGATACTAACGCTGCTTAATTGTCTATATCATACACTAAGTCTCTAGAAATTTATTCTACTCCTGGCACTCCTACTCTATATCCTGTAAACTTAACTTAGTTTATCATTAAGCTTAATTTTGAAAACTTACATACATCGTCACACATACACATAACATATAGATCATTCATTGGTAACATAAGCGTAATCTAATATAATCATGGCAATACATGTAATATGGATGCATGAATAACTGACTTCATGCATTTTCTATGTATTTGTACATAACTTATTCATCTTCTCTTTTGCTTAATTAGTGGCCATCATAACATGTGTGCATTGGTCCAATTGTCGTTGACCATATATAACACATCATAACATAGGGTGAATCACGCTTGGGTCCGTGGCACCATCTAATGTACCAAACATGTAGTGAAACACGCTTGGGTCCGTGTTATCACCTAACATATGGTAAGCCACGCTTGAGTTCGTGGCACCGCATATCATAACCTTTGGTAAAACACACTTGGGTCTGTGTTGCCTCAAAACATAATAGTGTACATGTGGTGGACCACGTTTGGGTTTGTGGCTTGCACATCCACCTGGGTTTGTGGCTTGCACATCCACCCATAGCTTAAGGCCAATCTTAAAGCTTACTTGTCTTTTATGTGTTTTCGTATTAATTTTCATAATGTATGTGAACATGTTGACTTCATGAATTTACATGGCATGACGTACTCTTGTGCATGGCATAACATTAAACATGGCATATTAGCATTAGTCTTACACAGCATAGCATAGCTTAGGCATCGCGTAACATGATCTAAACATTACATGGCATACATGTGATTTTCATAACTTCTCATCCATCTCATAGTAGTCCATATCAGAATTTTCCTAATCAGGTATCATTTTTTGTAACGTCCGAATTTCTTTTGTGGTAGTTGTTTAGTCTAGATTGAGCTATAAAACCGACATAGGCTTTATGTAATGTATGATTTTAAGCCCTAGATTTTAGGATATATCATAGCCGATCATGATTAAACTCTAAAACTGTAGGTTACCATGACATTTTCTAAGTTGGAATTCAAATCCTAATTTGTAGGTTGTTGCAGTTTTTGATAACCCGGTTAAACAGTACAATAGGATGCCCGCGACCATAAAACTCCAACCTCTTATTTTTGCCCCTTTGCACTCTGTTGGTTTCCTACTAAGTATGGGCAAAGTGATAAAAATAAGAGGTGCTCCGATTCACCCTGGGTTGGGGCATACACTCCCTAAGGTCATGGTAGTACCATAGGATGCTCGTGAGGATAAAACTCCAACCTCTTATTTTTGCCACTTTGCCCTCTTTTGGTTTCCTGCTAAGCATGGGCAAAGTGGTAAAAATAAGAGGTGCTCCGATTCACTCTGGGTTGGGGCATACATCCCTAAGGTCATGGTAGTACCATAGGATGCTCGTGAGGATAAAACTCCAACCTCTTATTTTTGCCACTTTGCCCTCTTTTGGTTTCCTGCTAAGCATGGGCAAAGTGGTAAAAATAAGAGGTGCTCCGATTCACCCTGGGTGGGGCATACATACCCTAATGTCATGGTAGTACCATAGGATGCTCGTGAGCATAAAACTCCAAGCTCTTATTTTTGCCACTTTGCCCTCTGTTGCTTTCCTACTAAGCATGTGCAAAGTGGTAAAAATAAGCGGTGCTTCTATTAGCCCTGGGTTCGGGCATACATACCCTAAGGTCATGGTAGTACCATAGAATGTCCGCGAGCATAAAACTCCAACCTCTTATTTTTGCCACTTTGCCCTATGTTGGTTTCCTACTAAGCATGGGCAAAGTGGTAAAAATAAGAAGTGCTCCGATTTGCCCCGGGTTGGGGCATACATACCCAAGGTCATGGTAGTACCATAGGATGCCCGGACATAAAATTCCAACCTCTTATTTATTCCACTTTGCCCTCAGTTGGTTTGCTACAAAGTAAAGGGAAAGTGCTAAAAATAAGATGTGCTCCGATTCTCCCCGGGTTGGGGCATACGTACCCTAGGTCAAGATAGTACCAAAGCATGCCCAGAAGCAAAAAATGCCAACCTCTTATTTTTGCTGCTCTACCCTTAGTTGGTTAGCCACAAGCAAGGGCAAAGTGGTAAAAATAAGAAGTGCTCCGATTCTCTCCGAGTCAGGGCATACATACCCTAAGGTCATAATTGTACCATAGGATGCCCGCAAGCGTAAAACGCCAACCTCATATTTTTCCACTTTCCCTCACTTGGTTAGCTACAAAGCAAGGGCGGAGTGGAAAAAATAAGAAGGGCTCCGATTCTCCCTGGTTGGTGCATACATACCCTAAGGTCATGGTAGTACCATAGGATTCCCGCGAGTATAAAACACAACCTCTTATTTTTTCAATTTGCCCTCTGTTGCTTTCCTACTAAGCAAGGGTAAAGTGGTAAAAGTAAGAGGTGGTCCGATTAACTCTGGGTTGGGGCATACATACCCTAAGCTCTCATGGTAGTGCCATAGGATGCTCGGAGCATAAAACTCCAACCGCTTATTTTTGCCACTTTGCCCTCTTTTGGTTTCCTGCTAAGCATGGGCAAAATGGTAAAAATAAGAGGTGCTCCGATTTGCCCCGGGTTGGGCATACATACCCTAAGCTCATGGTAGTACCATAGGATGCCGCGACCATAAACTCCAACCTCTTATTTTTGCCATTTTGCCCTCTGTTGGTTTCCACTAAGCATGGGCAAAGTAATAAAAATAAGAGGTGCTCCGATTAGCCCCGGGTTGAGGCATACATACCCTAAGATCATGGTAGTACCATAGGATGCCCGTGACCATAAAACTCGAACCTCTTATTTATTCCACTTTGCCCTCTGTTGGTTTGCTACAAAGCAAGGGAAAGTGCTAAAAATAAGATGTGCTCCGATTCTCCCCGGGTTGGGGCATACGTACCCTAGGGTCAAGATAGTACAAAGCATGCCCGAAGCAAAAAATGCCAACCTCTTATTTTTGCCGCTCTAGCCCTCAGTTGGTTAGCTACAAAGCAAGGGCAAAATGGTAAAAATAAGAAGTGCTCCGATTCTCTCCGGTCAGGGCATACATACCCTAAGGTCATAATTGTACCATAGGATGCCTGCAGCATAAAACGCCAACCTCATATTTTTCCACTTTGCCCTCACTTGGTTAGCTACAAAGCAAGGGCAGAGTGGTAAAAATAAGAAGGGCTCCGATTCTCCCTGGGTTGGGGCATACATACCCTAAGCTCATGGTAGTACCATAGGATGCCTGCAACCATAAAACTCCGACCTCTTATTTTTGCCCTTTGCACTCTGTTGGTTTCCTACTAAGCATGGGCAAAGTGATAAAAATAAGAGGTGCTCCGATTCACCCTGGGTTGGGGTATACATTCCCTAAGGTCATGGTAGTACCATAGGATGCTCGTGAGGATAAAACTCCAACCTCTTATTTTTGCCACTTTGCCCTCTTTTGGTTTCCTGCTAAGCGTGGGCAAAGTGGTAAAAATAAGAGGTGCTCCGATTCACCCTGGGTGGGGCATACATACCCTAATGTCATGGTAGTACCATAGGATGCTCGTGAGCATAAAACTCCATCCTCTTATTTTTACCACTTTGCCCTCTGTTGGTTTCCTACTAAGCATGTGCAAAGTGGTAAAAATAAGAGGTGCTTCGATTAGCCCTGGGTTGGGGCATACATACCATAAGGTCATGGTAGTACCATAGGATGTCTGCGAGCATAAAACTCCAACCTCTTATTTTTGCCACTTTGCCCTCTGTTGGTTTCCAGCTAAGCATGGGCAAAGTGGTAAAAATTAAGAAGTGCTCCGATTTGCCCCTGGTTGGGGCATACATACCCTAAGGTCATGGTAGTACCAAAGGATGCCGCGACATAAAACTCCAACCTCTTATTTTTGCCACTTTGCCCTCTTTGGTTTGCTGCTAAGCATGGGCAAAGTGATAAAAATAAGAGGTGCTCCGATTCACCCGGGTGGGGCATACATCCCTAATGTCATGGTAGTACTATAGGATGCCCGTGAGCATAAAACTCCAACCTCTTATTTTTGCCATTTTGCCCTCTTTGGTTTCCTACTAATGCATGGGCAAAGTGGTAAAAATAAGTGGTACTCCGATTCACCTGGGTTGGGCATACAACCCTAAGTTCATGGTAGTACCATAGGATGCCCGTGACATAAAACTCCAACCTCTTATTTTTGCCACTTTGCCCTCTGTTGGTTTCTTGCTAAGCAAGGGCAAAGTGATAAAAATAAGAGGCGCTCCGATTCACCCTGCGTTGGAGCATACATACCCTAAGGTCATGGTAGTACCATAGGATGCCCGTGAGCATAAAACTCCAACCTCTTATTTTTTCCACTTTGCCATCAGTTAGTTTGCTACAAAGTAAGGCAAAGTGCTAAAATAAGATGTGCTCCGATTCCACATGGGTTGGGGCATACATACCCTAAGGTCAAGATAGCTCCAAAGCATGCCCGGAGCAAAAAACGCCAACCTCTTATTCTTTCCGCTCTATGCTCTGTTGGTTAGCTACAAAGCAAGGGCAAAGTGGAAAAATAAGAAGTGCTCCGATTCTCTCCGGGTCGGGGCATATATACCCTAAGGTCATAATTGTACCATAGGATGCCCGCGAGCAGTAAAACTCCAACCTCATATTTTTCCACTCTGCCCTCACTCGGTTAGCTACAAAGCAAGGGTAGAGTGGTAAAAATAAGAAGTGCTCCGATTCTCCCCGGGATGGGGCATACATACCCTAAGGTCATGGTAGTACTATAGGATTCCTGCGAGTATAAAACAACAACCTCTTATTTTTTCAATTTGCCCTCTGTTGCTTTCCTACTAAGCAGGGTAAAGTGGTAAAAGTAAGAGGTGGTCCGATTAACCCTGGGTTGGGGCATACATACCCTAAGCATCATGGTAGTGCCATAGGATGCTAGGGAGCATAAAACTCCAACCGCTTATTTTTGCCACTTTGCCCTCTTTTCGTTTCCTGCTAAGCATGGGCAAAGTGGTAAAAATAAGAGATGCTCCGATTTGCCCCGGGTTCGGCATACATACCTTAAGCTCATGGTAGTACCATAGGATGCCGCGAGCACAAAACTCCAACCTCTTATTTTTGCCATTTTGCCCTCTGTTGGTTTCCAACTAAGCATGGGCAAAGTAATAAAAATAAGAGGTGCTCCGATTAGCCCCGGGTTGAGGCATACATACCCTAAGATCATGGTAGTACCATAGGATGCCCGTGACCATAAAACTCAACCTCTTATTTATTCCACTTTGCCCTCTGTTGGTTTGCTACAAAGCAAGGGAAAGTGCTAAAAATATGATGTGCTCCGATTCTCCCCGGGTTGTGGCATACGTACCCTAAGGTCAAGATAGTACCAAAGCATGCCCGAAGCAAAAAATGCCAACTTCTTATTTTTGCCGCTCTTGCCCTCAGTTGGTTTAGCTACTAAGCAGGGCAAATGGTAAAAATAAGAAGTGCTCCGATTCTCTCCGAGTCAGGGCATACATACCCTAAGGTCATATTGTACCATAGGATGCCTGCAAGCGTAAAACTCCAACCTCATTATTTTTCCACTTTGCCCTCACTTGGTTAGCTACAAAGCAAGGGCAGAGTGGTAAAAATAAGAAGTGCTCCGATTCTCCCGGGTTGGGGCATACATACCCTAAGCTCATGGTAGTACCATAGGATGCCTGCGACCATAAAACTCCGAACCTCTTATTTTTGCCACTTTGCCCTCTTTGGTTTCCTGCTAAGCGTGGGCAATGTGGTAAAAATAAGAGGTGCTCCGATTCACCCTGGGTTGGGGCATACATACCCTAATGTCATGGTAGTACCATAGGATGTCTGCGAGCATAAAACTCCAACCTCTTATTTTTGCCACTTTGCCCTCTGTTGGTTTCCTACTAAGCAAGGGCAAAGTGGTAAAAATAAGAAGTGCTCCGATTTACCCGGGTTGGGGCATACATACCCTAAGGTCCTGGAAGTACCATAGGATGCCCGCGACAATAAAATTCCAACCTCTTATTTATTCCACTTTGCCCTCAGTTGGTTTCTACAAAGCAAGGGAAAGTGCTAAAAATAAGATGTGCTCCGATTCTCCCTGGTTGGGCATACATACCCTAGGTCAAGATAGTACCAAAGCATGCCCGTAGCAAAAACTGCCAACCTCATAGTTTTGCCGCTCTGCCCTCAGTTGGTTAGCTACAAAGCAAGGGCAAAGTGGTAAAAATAAGAAGTGCCCAATTCTCTCCGAGTCAGGGTATACATACCCTAAGGTCATAATGTACCAAAGGATGCCGCAAGCGTAAAACACCAACCTCTTATTTTTCCACTTTGCCCTCACTTGGTTAGCTACAAAGCAAGGGCAGAGTGGTAAAAATAAGAAGGGCTCCGATTGCCCCGGGTGGGGCATACATACCCTAAGGTCATGGTAGTACCATAGGATGCCGCGAGTATAAAACTCAACCTCTTATTTTTTCACTTTGCCCTCTGTTGGTTTCCTACTAAGCAAGGGCAAAGTGGTAAAATAAGAGTGTCCGATTACCCTGGGTTGGGCATACAAACCCTAAGCTTCATGGTAGTACCATAGGATGCTCGGAGCATAAAACTCCAACCTCTTATTTTTGCCACTTTGCCCTCTGTTGGTTTCCACTAAGCATGGGCAAAGTGGTAAAATAAGAGGTGCTCCGATTGCCCCGGGTTGGGGCATACATACCCTAAGCTCATGGTAGTACCAAAGGATGCCGCGACATAAAACTCCAACCTCTTATTTTTGCCACTTTGCCCTCTTTGGTTTCCTGTTAAGCATGGGCAAAGTGATAAAAATAAGAGGTGCTCCGATTCACCCTGGGTTGGGGCATACATACCCTAATGTCATGGTAGTACTATAGGATGCTCGTGAGCATAAAACTCCAACCTCTTATTTTTGCCACTTTGCCCTCTTTTGGTTTCCTACTATGCATGGGCAAAGTGGTAAAAATAAGAGGTACTCCGATTCACCCTGGGTTGGGGCATACATACCCTAAGTTCATGGTAGTACCTTAGGATGCCCGCGAGCATAAAACTCCAACCTCTTATTTTTGCCACTTTGCCCTCTGTTGGTTTCCTTACTAAGCATGGGCAAAGTGATAAAAATAAGAGGCGCTCCGATTCAGCCCTGCGTTGGAGCATACATACCCTAAGGTCATGGTAGTACCATAGGATGCCCGTGACCATAAAACTCCAACCTCTTATTTTTCCACTTTGCCCTCAGTTGTTTGCTACAAAGCAATGGCAAAGTGCTAAAAATAAGATGTGCTCCGATTCTACACGGGTTGGGGCATACATACCCTAAGGTCAAGATAGCTCCAAAGCATGCCCGGAGCACAAAACGCCAACCTCTTATTCTTTCCGCTCTATGCTCTGTTGGTTAGCTACAAAGCAAGGGCAAAGTGGAAAAAATAAGAAGTTCTCCGATTCTCTCCGGGTGGGGCATACATACCCTAAGGTCATATTGTACCATAAGATGCCTGCAGCGTAAAACTCCAACCTCATATTTTTCCACTTTGCCCTCATTGGTTGCTACTAAGCAAGGGCAGAGTGGTAAAAATAAGAAGGGCTCCGATTCTCCCGGGTTGGGGCATACATACCCTAAGTCATGGTAGTACCATAGGATGCCTGCGAGCATAAAACTCCAACCTCTTATTTTTGCCACTTTGCACTCTGTTGGTTTCCTACTAAGCATGGGCAAAGTGATAAAAATAAGAGGTGCTCCGATTCACCCTGGGTTGGGGCATACATACCCTAAGGTCATGGTAGAACCATAGGATGCTCGTGAGCATAAAACTCCAACCTCTTATTTTTGCCACTTTGCCCTCTTTTGGTTTCCTCTAAGCGTGGGCAAAGTGGTAAAAATAAGAGGTGCTCCGATTCACCCTGGGTTGGGGCATACATACCCTAAGGTCATGGTAGTACCATAGGATGCTCGTGAGCATAAAACTCCATCCTCTTATTTTTGCCACTTTGCCCTCTGTTGGTTTCCTACTCAGCATGTGCAAAGTGGTAAAAATAAGCGGTGCTCCGATTAGCCTGGGTTGGAGCATACATACCTAAGGTCATGGTAGTACCATAGGATGCTCGCGAGCATAAAACTCCAACCTCTTATTTTTGCCACTTTGCCCTCTGTTGGTTTCCTACTAAGCAAGGGCAAAGTGGTAAAAATAAGAAGTGCTCCGATTTACCCCGGGTTGGGGCATACATACCCTAAGGTCATGGTAGTACCATAGGATGCCTGCGATCATAAAACTCCGACCTCTTATTTTTGCCACTTTGCCCTCTGTTGGTTTCCTACTAAGCAAGGGCAAAGTGGTAAAAATAAGAAGTGCTCCGATTACCCCGGGTTGGGGCATACATACCCTAAGGTCTGGTAGTACCATAGGATGCCGCGAGCATAAAACTCCAACCTCTTATTTATTCCACTTTGCCCTCAGTTGGTTTGCTACTAAGCAAGGGAAAGTGCTAAAAATAACATGTGCTCCGATTCTCCCTGGGTTTGGGCATACGTACCCTAGGTCAAGATAGTACCAAAGCATGCCCCGAGCATAAAACTCCAACCTCTTATTTTTGCCGCTCTGCCCTCAGTTGGTTAGCTACAAAGCAAGTGGCAAAGTGGTAAAAATAAGAAGTGCTCCAATTCTCTCCGAGTCAGGGTATACATACCCTAAGGTCATAACTGTACCATAGGATGCCCGCAAGCGTAAAACACCAACCTCTTATTTTTCCACTTTGCCCTCACTTGGTTTCCTACAAAGCAAGGGCAGAGTGGTAAAAATAAGAAGGGCTCCGATTCTCCCGGGTTGGGCATACATACCCTAAGGTCATGGTAGTACCATAGGATGCCCGCGAGTATAAAACCAACCTCTTATTTTTTCACTTTGCCCTCTGTGGTTTCCTACTAAGCAAGGCTAAGTGGTAAAAGTAAGTGGTGCTCCGATTACCCTGGGTTGGGGCATACATACCCTAAGCTCTCATGGTAGTACCATAGGATGCTCGGAGCATAAAACTCCAACCTCTTATTTTTGCCACTTTGCCCTCTGTTGGTTTCCTACTAAGCATGGGCAAAGTGGTAAAATAAGAGGTGCTCCGATTTGCCCCGGGTTGGGGCATACATACCCTAAGCTCATGGTAGTACCAAAGGATGCCGCGAGCATAAAACTCCAACCTCTTATTTTTGCAACTTTGCCCTCTTTGGTTTCCTGCTAAGCATGGGCAAAGTGATAAAAATAAGAGGTGCTCCGATTCACTCTGGGTGGGGCATTCAATCCCTAATGTCATGGTAGTACTATAGGATGCTCATGAGCATAAAACTCCGACCTCTTATTTTTGCCACTTTGCCCTCTTTTGGTTTCCTACTATGCAATGGCAAAGTGGTAAAAATAAGAGGTACTCCGATTCACCCTGGGTTGGGGCATACACACCCTAAGTTCATGGTAGTACCATAGGATGCCGCGACCATAAAACTCCAACCTCTTATTTTTGCCACTTGGCCCTCTGTTGGTTTCTTACTAAGCAAGGGCAAAGTGATAAAAATAAGAGGCGCTCCGATTCACCCTGCGTTGGAGCATACATACCCTAAGGTCATGGTAGTACCATAGGATGCCGTGACCATAAAACTCCAACCTCTTATGATAGGAACCAAGGTGGGCCTACTCTTAAAGATCCTTTGCAAGTTCCAGATGGGCCAATTACAAGATCAAGGGCCAAGAAGATCAAGGAAGCAATGCAAGGATTGGTGCAATCCACTTGGGATGAAGCCAGCAAGAGCCCAACACTGAAGATGGGTCTGAAAGAAGAAGAACCAGCTTTGATCCACTTTATTCATGCTGAGGAAGACATGACTTAGAGATACGGCCTATTGTTATTGGAGGCTTCTAATTTGGTTAAATGATTTATTTTACTAGTTTAGAATAAGTGGGATTGAAAATGCTTGGCTCACATGTCTTATTTCTTATGAACTATGTTTTTGGGAAGGCCTTGTATTTTGGCCAAGGGCTTATTTGGAAAGTTACATTTTAGGAACTAGGGTTTCATCAATTTATTGTTGGGGTTACTGTAGCCGCGGGTACTGTAGCCGGTACTGTTCATCAAGGGTAATTTTGGGAAAAAGGGGCTTTATTTTGGCTAGGGTTTTGATTAGGTTTGGGTTTAAAAACTCTTTATAGCCTCATTTGAGAGATTAGACAATATTGAATTTTATTTGTGAGTTGAGTTTTCTCCTCTTGTTCTTGATTGAACTCTTGAACTTATCAAAGGTAAATCACAACCTTTGTGGCGTTCCTCCTTTGTAATCTGGGTTCTTGAGACGGGTTCTTCATCGGGTCTAGATTTTAATATAATCTAGGTTCTTGAAACGGGTTCTCATCGGGTCTAGATTCTCCATTCTTGACTTGATTTTTGGCTTTCTTGGGGTGTTTTCAAATTGATTGTGGGTTCAAGGGAATTCATTCCCACGGGTTCATATCATTTGGTATCAGAGCTACCCTACTTATGACAAAGAGCTTTACGCTCTTGTTCGTGCATTAGAGACTTGGCAGCACTACCTATGGCCAAGGGAATTTGTGATCCACACCGATCATGAATCATTGAAGCATCTCAAGGGTCAAGGTAAGTTGAATAAAAGGCATGCTAGATGGATGGAATACATTGAGACATTTCCCTATGTCATCCGTTACAAGCAAGGTAAGGAGAACATTGTTGCTGATGCTCTATCCCGGAGGTATGTACTTCTTACTTCTATGAGTGCTAAAATGCTTGGGTTTGAATATGTGAAAGACATGTATGCCGATGACGCTGATTTTTCTAATGTGTATGTGTCATGTGATAAGGCGGCATTTGGTAAGTTTTACAAGCATGATGGTTATTTGTTTAAAGAAAGCAAACTTTGTCTGCCAAATTGTTCTATGCGTGAGTTATTGGTGCGTGAGGCACATGGTGGGGGATTAATGGGACACTTTGGTGTCAAGAAAACTTTAGACATTTTGCATGAACATTTCTTTTGGCCTAAGATGAAGAGAGATGTTAACCGTATTTGTGGAAGGTGCATTACATGTAGAAAGGCCAAATCTAAGGTTTTGCCACATGGGTTGTATACACCCTTACCCGTTCCTAGTGAGCTATGGGTAGACATATCTATGGACTTTGTTTTGGGGCTGCCTAGGACCAAAAGGGGTAGAGATTCTATTTTTGTGGTTGTGGATAGATTCAGTAAGATGGCACATTTCATTCCATGCCATAAAACAGATGATGCAACCAACATAGCTGACTTGTTTTTCCGGGAGATAGTGCGACTCCATGGTGTACCTAAGAGTATTGTTTCTGATAGGGATGTTAAATTCCTTAGCTACTTTTGGAAGGTGTTGTGGGGGAAATTGGGTACTAAGCTCTTATTTTCCACTACTTGTCATCCGCAGACTGATGGTCAGACTGAAGTAGTTAATAGGACTTTAACTCAACTTTTACGCACTGTTGTTCATAAGAATTTAAAAACTTGGGAGGATTGTTTGCCATTTATAGAGTTTGCATATAATAGGACGATGCATACTACTACTTCATACTCTCCTTTCGAAATTGTTTATGGATTTAATCCACTTACTCCTTTGGATTTGATGCCTTTACCTGTTGATGACAGGAGTAGTTTGGATGGACAAAAGAAGGCGGAGTTAGTGAAGTCACTTCATGAGAGGGTACGGCTTCAAATTGCCCAAAAGAATGAAAGGGTTGCGTCCCAAGCCAATAAAGGACGAAGGCGTGTCATCGTTGAACCAGGAGATTGGATTTGGGTTCACATGCGCAAAGAAAGATTCCCAGCCCATAGAAGGACTAAGTTACATCCTCGAGGAGATGGACCTTTCCAAATTCTTGAGAAAATTAATGACAAGGCATATAAAGTGGATCTTCCAGGTGAGTATAAAGTTTCTGCAACTTTCAATGTTTCTGATCTTTCTTCTTTTGATGTAGGTGAAGATTCGAGGTCGAATCCTTTTGAGGAGAGGGGGAATGATAGGAACCAAGGTGGGCCTACTCTTAAAGATCCTTTGCAAGTTCCAGATGGGCCAATTATAAGATCAAGGGCCAAGAAAATCAAGGAAGCAATGCAAGGATTGGTGCAATCCACTTGGGATGAAGCCAGCAAGAGCCCAACACTGAAGATGGGTCTGAAACAAGAAAAACCAGCTTTGATCCACTTTATTCATGCTGAGGAAGACATGACTTAGAGATACGGCCTATTGTTATTGGAGGCTTCTAATTTGTTTTAAATGATTTATTTTACTAGTTTAGAATAAGTGGGATTGAAAATGCTTGGCTCACATGTCTTATTTCTTATGAACTATGTTTTTGGGAAGGCCTTGTATTTTGGCCAAGGGCTTATTTGGAAAGTTACATTTTAGGAACTAGGGTTTCATCAATTTATTGTTGGGGTTACTGTAGCCGCGGGTACTGTAGCTGGTACTGTTCATCAAGGGTAATTTTGGGAAAAAGGGGCTTTATTTTGGCTAGGGTTTTGATTAGGTTTGGGTTTAAAAACTCTTTGTAGCCTCATTTGAGAGATTAGACAATATTGAATTTTATTTGTGAGTTGAGTTTTCTCCTCTTGTTCTTGATTGAACTCTTGAACTTATCAAAGGTAAATCACAACCTTTGTGGCGTTCCTCCTTTGTAATCTGGGTTCTTGAGACGGGTTCTTCATCGGGTCTAGATTTTAATATAATCTAGGTTCTTGAAACGGGTTCTCATCGGGTCTAGATTCTCCATCCTTGACTTGATTTTTGGCATTCTTGGGGTGTTTTCAAATTGATTGTGGGTTCAAGGGAATTCATTCCCACGGGTTCATATCATCTTATTTTTTCCACTTTGCCTTCAGTTAGTTTGCTACAAAGCAAAGGCAAAGTGCTAAAATTAAGATGTGCTCCGATTCTACACGGGTTGGGGCATACATACCCTAGGGTCAAGATAGCTCCAAAGCATGCCCCGGAGCGAAAAACGCCAACCTCTTATTCTTTCCGCTCTATGCTCTGTTGGTTAGCTACAAAGCAAGGGCAAAGTGGAAAAAATAAGAAGTTCTCCGATTCTCTCCGGGTCGGGGCATACATACCCTAAGGTCATAATTGTACCATAGGATGCCCGCGAGCGTAAAACGCCAACCTCATATTTTTCCACTCTGCCCTCACTCGGTTAGCTACAAAGCAAGGGCAGAGTGGTAAAAATAAGAAGTGCTCCGATTCTCCCCGGGTTGGGGCATACATACCCTAAGGTCATGGTAGTACCATAGGATGCCCGCGAGTATAAAACAACCACCTCTTATTTTTTTCACTTTGCCCTCTGTTGGTTTCCTACTAAGCATGGGCAAAGTGATAAAAATAAGAGGTGCTCCGATTCACCCTGGGTTGGGGCATACATTCCCTAAGGTCATGGTAGTACCATAGGATGCTCGTGAGGATAAAACTCCAACCTCTTATTTTTGCCACTTTGCCCTCTTTTGGTTTCCTGCTAAGCGTGGGCAAAGTGGTAAAAATAAGAGGTGCTCCGATTCACCCTGGGTGGGGGCATACATACCCTAATGTCATGGTAGTACCATAGGATGCTCGTGAGCATAAAACTCCATCCTCTTATTTTTACCACTTTGCCCTCTGTTGGCTTCCTACTAAGCATGTGCAAAGTGGTAAAAATAAGCGGTGCTTCGATTAGCCCTGGGTTGGGGCATACATACCATAAGGTCATGGTAGTACCATAGGATGTCTGCGAGCATAAAACTCCAACCTCTTATTTTTGCCACTTTGCCCTCTGTTGGTTTCCTACTAAGCAAGGGCAAAGTGGTAAAAATAAGAAGTGCTCCGATTTACCCCGGGTTGGGGCATACATACCCTAAGGTCATGGTAGTACCATAGGATGCCCGCGACCATAAAATTCCAATCTCTTATTTATTCCACTTTGCCCTCAGTTGGTTTGCTACAAAGCAAAGGGAAAGTGCTAAAAATAACATGTGCTCCGATTCTCCCCGGGTTTGGGCATACGTACCCTAGGGTCAAGATAGTACCAAAGCATGCCCCGAAGCAAAAACTGCCAACCTCTTATTTTTGCCGCTCTGCCCTCAGTTGGTTAGCTACAAAGCAAGGGCAAAGTGGTAAAAATAAGAAGTGCCCAATTCTCTCCGAGTCAGGGTATACATACCCTAATGTCATAACTGTACCATAGGATGCCCGCAAGCGTAAAACACCAACCTCATATTTTTCCACCCACTTGTTTATCTACAAAGCAAGGGCAGAGTGGTAAAAATAAGAAGGGCTCCGATTCTACCCGGGTTGGGCCATACATACCCTAAGGTCATGGTAGTACCATAGGATGCCCGCGAGTATAAAACAACAACCTCTTATTTTTTTCAAATTTGCCCTCTGTGGGTTTCCTACTAAGCAAGGGCTATGTGGTAAAAGTAAGAGGTGTCCGATTAACCCTGGGTTGGGGCATACATACCATAAGCTCTCATGGTAGTGCCATAGGATGCTCGGGAGCATAAAACTCCAACCTCTTATTTTTGCCACTTTGCCCTCTGTTGGTTTCCAGCTAAGCATGGGCAAAGTGGTAAAAGTAAGAGGTGCTCCGATTTGCTCCGGGTTGGGGCATACATACCCTAAGCTCATGGTAGTACCAAAGGATGGCCGCGACCATAAAACTCCAACCTCTTATTTTTGCCACTTTGCCCTCTTTGGGTTTCCTGCTAAGCATGGGCAAAGTGATAAAAATAAGAGGTGCTCCGATTCACCGTGGGTGGGGGCATTCAATCCCTAATGTCATGGTAGTACTATAGGATGCTCGTGAGCATAAAACTCCAACCTCTTATTTTTGCCAATTTGCCCTCTTTTGGTTTCCTACTATGCATGGGCAAAGTGGTAAAAATAAGAGGTATTCCGATTCACCCTGGGTTGGGGCAAACACACCCTAAGTTCATGGTAGTACCATAGGATGCCCGCGATCATAAAACTCCAACTTCTTATTTTTGCCACTTTGCCCTCTGTTGGTTTCTTACTAAGCAAGGGCAAAGTGATAAAAATAAGAGGCGCTCCGATTCACCCTGCGTTGGAGCATACATACCCTAAGGTCACGGTAGTACCATGGGATGCTCGTGACCATAAAACTCCAACCTCTTATTTTTTCCACTTTGCCCTCAGTTAGTTTGCTACAAAGTAAAGGCAAAGTGCTAAAATTAAGATGTGCTCCGATTCTACACGGGTTGGGGCATACATACCCTAGGGTCAAGATAGCTCCAAAGCATGCCCCGGAGCAAAAAACGCCAACCTCTTATTCTTTCCGCTCTACACTCTGTTGGTTAGCTACAAAGCAAGTGCAAAGTGGAAAAAATAAGAAGTTCTCCTATTCTCTCCGGGTCGGGGCATACGTACCCTAAGGTCATAATTGTACCATAAGATGCCCGCGAGCGTAAAACGCCAACCTCATATTTTTCCACTCTGCCCTCACTCGGTTAGCTACAAAGCAAGGGCAGAGTGGTAAAAATAAGAAGTGCTCCGATTCTCCCCGGGTTGGGGCATACATAAGGGTGATGTTAGTACCATAGGATGCCCGCGAGTATAAAACAACCACCTCTTATTTTTTTCACTTTGCCCTCTGTTGGTTTCCTACTAAGCAAGGGCAAAGTGGTAAAAGTAAGAGGTGGTCCGATTCACCCTGCGTTGGGGCATACATACCCTAAGCTCATGGTATTGCCATAGGATACTCGAAAGCATAAAACAACAACCTTTTATTTTTGCCACTTTGCCCTCTTCTGGTTTCCTGCTAACCACGGGCAATGTGGTAAAAATAAGAGTTGCTCCGATTAGCCCCGGGTTGGGGCATACATACCCTAAGCTCATGGTAGTACCATAGGATGCCTGCGAGCATAAAACTCCAACCTCTTATTTTTTCTACTTTGCCCTCAGTTGGTTTGCTACAAAGCAAAGGCAAAGTGCTAAAAATAAGAGGTGCTCTGATTCTCCCCAGGTTGGGGCATACATACTCTAGGGTCATGATAGTACCAAAGCGTGCCCCGGAGCAAAAAACGCCAACCGCCCATTTTTGCCGCTCTACCCTCAGTTGGTTAGCTACAAAGCAAGGGCAAAGTGGTAAAAATAAGAATGCTCCGATTCTCTCCAGGTCGGGGCATACATGACCTAAGGTCATAATTGTACCATAGGACGCCCGCGACCGTAAAACTCCAACCTCTTATTTTGCCACTTTGCCCTCTTTTGGTTTCCTGCTAAGCATGGGCAAAGTGATAAAAACTAAGAGGTGCTCCGATTAGCCCCGGGTGGGGCATAGATACCCTAAGCTCATGGTAGTACCATAGGATGCCCGCGACCATAAAACTCCAACCTCTTATTTTTGCCACTTTACCCTCTTTTGGTTTCCTGCTAAGCATGGGCAAAGTGATAAAAATAAGAGGTGCTCCGATTCACCGTGGGTGGGGCATTCAATCCCTAATGTCATGGTAGTACTATAGGATGCTCGTGAGCATAAAACTCCAACCTCTTATTTTTGCCACTTTGCCCTCTGTTGGTTTCTCACTAAGCAAGGGCAAAGTGATAAAAATAAGAGGCGCTCCGATTCACCCTGCGTTGGAGCACACATACCCTAAGGTCATGGTAGTACCATAGGATGCCCGCGACCATAAAACTCCAACCTCTTATTTTTGCCACTTTGCCCTCTGTTGGTTTCCGACTAAGCATGGGCAAAGTGATAAAAATAGGAGGTGCTCCGATTCACCCTGGGTTGGGCCAAACATTCCCTAAGGTCATGGTAATAGCATCGGATGCTCGTGAGCATAAAATTCCAACCTCATATTTTTGCCACTTTGCCACTTTTGGTTTCCACTATGCATGGGCAAAGTGGTAAAAATAAGAGGCGCTCCGATTCTCCCTGGGTGGGGCCATTCAATCCCTAATGTCATGGTAGTACTATAGGATGCTCGTGAGCATAAAACTCCAACCTCTTATTTTTCTCACTTTGCCCTCTTTTGGTTTCCTACTATGCATGGGCAAAGTGGTAAAATAAGAGGTACTCCGATTCACCCTGGGTTGGGCATACACACCCTAAGTTCATGGTAGTACCATAGGTTGCCCGCGACCATAAAACTCCAACCTCTTATTTTTGCCACTTTGCCCTCTGTTGGTTTCTTACTAAGCAAGCGCAATGTGATAAAAATAAGAGGCGCTCCGATTCACCCTGCGTTGGGCCAAACATTCCCTAAGGTCATGGTAATACCATAGGATGCTCGTGAGCATAAAATTCCAACCTCATATTTTTGCCACTTTGCCAACTTTTGGTTTCCAACTATGCATGGGCAAAGTGGTAAAAATAAGAGGCGCTCCAATTCACCCTGGGTGGGGGCATTCAATCCCTAATGTCATAGTAGTACTATAGGATGCTCGTGAGCATAAAACTCCAACATCTTATTTTTGTCACTTTGCCCTCTTTTGGTTTCCTACTATGCATGGGCAAAGTGGTAAAATAAGAGGTACTCCGATTCACCCTGGGTTGGGGCATACACACCCTAAGTTCATGGTAGTACCATAGGATGCCTGCGACCATAAAACTCCAACCTCTTATTTTTGCCACATTGCCCTCTGTTGGTTTCTTACTAAGCAAGGGCAATGTGATAAAAATAAGAGGCGCTCCGATTCACACTGCGTTGGAGCATACATACCCTAAGGTCATGGTAGTACCATAGGATGCCCGTGACCATAAAACTCCAACCTCTTATTTTTTCCACTTTGCCCTCAGTTAGTTTGCTACAAAGTAAAGGCAAAGTGCTAAAATTAAGATGTGCTCCGATTCTACACGGGTTGGGCATACATACCCTAGGGTCAAGATAGCTCCAAAGCATGCCCCGGAGCGAAAAACGCCAACCTTTTATTCTTTCCGCTCTACGCTCTGCTGGTTAGCTACAAAGCAAGGGCAAAGTGGAAAAAATAAGAAGTTCTCCTATTCTCTCCGGGTCGGGGCATACATACCCTAAGGCATAATTGTACCATAGGATGCCCGCGAGCGTAAAACGCCAACCTCATATTTTGCCACTCTGCCCTCACTCGGTTAGCTACAAAGCAAGGGTAGAGTGGTAAAAATAAGAAGTGCTCCGATTCTCCCCGGGTTGGGGCATACATACCCTAAGGTCATGGTAGTACCATAGGATGCCCGCGAGTATAAAACAACCACCTCTTATTTTTTTCACTTTGCCCTCTGTTGGTTTCCTACTAAGCATGGGCAAAGTGATAAAAATAAGAGGTGCTCCGATTCACCCTGGGTTGGGGCATACATTCCCTAAGGTCATGGTAGTACCATAGGATGCTCGTGAGGATAAAACTCCAACCTCTTATTTTTGCCACTTTGCCCTCTTTTGGTTTCCTGCTAAGCGTGGGCAAAGTGGTAAAAATAAGAGGTGCTCCGATTCACCCTGGGTGGGGCATACATACCCTAATGTCATGGTAGTACCATAGGATGCTCGTGAGCATAAAACTCCATCCTCTTATTTTTACCACTTTGCCCTCTGTTGGTTTCCTACTAAGCATGTGCAAAGTGGTAAAAATAAGCGGTGCTTCGATTAGCCCTGGGTTGGGGCATACATACCATAAGGTCATGGTAGTACCATAGGATGTCTGCGAGCATAAAACTCCAACCTCTTATTTTTGCCACTTTGCCCTCTGTTGGTTTCCTACTAAGCAAGGGCAAAGTGGTAAAAATAAGAAGTGCTCCGATTTACCCCGGGTTGGGGCATACATACCCTAAGGTCCTGGTAGTACCATAGGATGCCCGCGACCATAAAATTCCAACCTCTTATTTATTCCACTTTGCCCTCAGTTGGTTTGCTACAAAGCAAAGGGAAAGTGCTAAAAATAACATGTGCTCCGATTCTCCCCGGGTTTGGGCATACGTACCCTAGGGTCAAGATAGTACCAAAGCATGCCCGAAGCAAAAACTGCCTGATATGAACTCCCTTGAACCCACAATCAATTTGAAAACACCCCAAGAAAGCCAAAAATCAAGTCAAGGATAGAGAATCTAGACCCGATGAGAACCCGTTTCAAGAACCTAGATTATATTAAAATCTAGACCCGATGAAGAACCCGTCTCAAGAACCCAGATTACAAAGGAGGAACGCCACAAAGGTTGTGATTTACCTTTGATAAGTTCAAGAGTTCAATCAAGAACAAGAGGAGAAAACTCAACTCACAAATAAAATTCAATATTGTCTAGCCCTTCAAATGAGGCTACAAGGAGTATTTAAACTAAACCTAATTAAAACCCTAGCCAAAATAAAGCCCCTTTTTACCCAAAAATGCCCATGATGAACAGTGTCGTGCTACAGTACCCGCGGCTACAGTACGGCTACAGTAACGCTACGGTACCTCTTAAAACCCTAATTCCTAAAAAGTAACTTTCCAAATAAGCCCTTGGCCAAAATACAAGGCCTTCTTGAAAACCCTAGTTCATTGAAAATAAGACGTGTGGGTCAGGCATCTTCAAGCCCACTTATTCTAAACTAATAAAATAAATCATTCAACCAAATTTGAAGTCTCAAATAACAATAGGCCCTATCTCTAAGCCATGTCTTCCACAGCTTGAATCAAGTGGATCAAAGCTGGTTTTCCTTCTTTCAAGCCCATCTTGAGTGTTGGGCTCTTACTAGCTTCATCCCAAGTCGATTGCACCAATCCGTGCATTGCTTCCTTGATCTTCTTGGTCCTTGATCTTGTAATTGGCCCATCTACAATTTGCAAATGATCTTTAAGACTAGGCCCACCTTGGTTCCCATCATTCCCCCTCTCCTCAAAACGATTCGACCTCGAATCTCCACCTGGATCAAAAGGAAAAAATGTTCGTAACATTGAAAATAGCAAAACTTGATACTTACTTGAAAGATCTACTTCATGTGTATTTTCATGAATTTTCTCAAGAAATTGAAAATGTTCATCCAAGCTACTCCTATCATCAACAAGCAAAGCCATCAAAGGAAAGGAGTAAGTGGATTAAAACCATAAACAACCTCAAATGGAGAATAAGAAATAGTAGTATGCAAGGTTTTATATGCACACTCTAATAAGGGCAAATGATACTCCCGCAGATGTTCATGTAGCAAGTCAATGAATGGCAAAAGATACTCCCACAAACGTTCATGAAACACACCTGAAGTTTTTCTTACACCACTCCAATCATATGCAAACTCAATGAATGGCAAGTAATACTTCCACAAATGTTCATGCAACATGTTGAAAGTTTTCCTTACACCAAAGTTACCCAACAAACCACCATGTCTATCACACACAAGCAACTTAAGCATAAAACTAGTTGGCACACAAAATCTATTCTCTTTAAACAAGTACCAATCTAATTTATAGAACTTACCAAACGATACTTTTTCACATGTTCCATAGACACTAGCAAAGTCATCATCATTAGCATGCAATTCCTTATTATATGCAAGTCTCAACAATTTTACATCTAAAATGAAGATAAGGACGTACCTTCTTGCTAAAGCATCAACCACAAAATTTTCCATACCTTGTGTGTATTTGAATACATGAGGAAAAGTCTCAACACAGTCCTCCCGCTTAGCATGCATTATAGTCAACGACTTACCTTGTCCCTTCAAGTGTGAAAAAGACTCATGTTCTTCAAAGAAAGGTCGGTTAGGAATTGTCGCACTTGACACAAAATCAATGTAGTACTCTATCTCCCTAATAGGTGGCAATCCACTAAACACACCTCTAGGAAACATAACCTCATATCCCTGCAACACAAAGACAATAACACTAGGCAAAGATACGTCAAGTTCGTTAGTATTAAGACTCGCCTTAGCATAAAAACTCACTTTTCTTTTTGTTTTTCTCTCACTTTCTTCACTCTCTCTTTTCTTTCCACAATTCTTTTCTTTTTCACTCTCTTTTTGCTTTTCACTCTCTTTTTTCTGTCACTCTCTTTTCCTTCATCTTGTTTTGAACTCTCGACCTGACAACTGTTTTTCAACTCATTCTCTCTTTCTCTTGAGGTTTCAGCCTCACCCTCATCTTTTATCTCACTCATTTTACTCCCTCTCTCGTTTTCGGCCTCACTATTTCTTTTTTTCTCAATCTCACTTTCACTCTTGCTTTTTAGCTCAATCTCCTTTTCACTTTTTTCTTTTTTGATCACACTCATTTTCACTCTTTCTTTTTTGAGCAACCTCACTTTTCAGTTTCAAATGGTCCACATGGACTTGTGTTGGAGTTAAAGGAGCAAGTTTGATTGTTTTTCCATCCTTTTCAAACTGTACATGTTTCCTTAACCCATCATGGATCACCTTCCTATCGTACTCCCATGGCTTCCCCAACAAAATATGACCAGCATGCATAGGCACTACATCACAAAGGACCATATCCTGGTATTTTCCAATTGAAAAAGTAACTAGCACTTGCTTATTGACCCTAACCTCCCCACAATCACTCGACCACTGCAACATGTATGGTCTAGGGTGTTTTAAGGTAGGTAAATTCAGTTTCTCAACTAAAGTAGTGCTTGCAAATTAATACAACTCCGCAAATCAATGATCATACTACATACCTTGTTGTTGATGTGGCATCTAGTATGAAAAATGTTCTCGCTCTGCTTCTCTATATCATCCATCTTAATTTGTATATTGAGAGCATGCCTAGCAACAAGAGACTCACCATACCCTTCATTCTTACAGTTATGTTCAATACAAGGTTCACTCCTCCTCCTATCTCTCCTGCCTTGTAAATTTCTAATTACCACTTCTTGATGATCCATCCTATCCCTCACTTCACCTAACACCATGTTCAAACCGCTCAAACTGTTGTTGCATGGATTGCAATACAAATGATGAGTTATCTACCATCCCTTTTGGTAAGAGCCACTCCGATGAGACATTGTAAAATGCTGCACAAATGAATGTTAGTGGAAAAACCTCACACACTCCCTTACGTGTTTACGCTCGAATAATGGCATTCCACTCGTGTTTCACTCCTAATTGGCTTTTCCCCGATAATAGTCTCACACTCTCTTGCCTTTTACCTCAATAGTTTTCCCGCTCAAGTTCTTTAAGAACTAGTTGAACTAAATCAAGATAATACAACCTTGTATTATTCCAACCAGTAATATAGATCCAAGAAACAAGAAACAAGGAAGGAATAAAACGACACGGGACTCAAGGAATTTATATGAGGGAAAGAGTAATTATAGAACAAGATACCAACTACAAATATGTATTCAGCCCCTTTGAGGATAAAACTCAATCAACAAATGTTTTTTCTTTGTCTTTGTTGTAACTATGTAGCAACCTTTAAATATGCTACCTCTCTTATCTTCTTCTCCTTCTTCTTCTTCTTCTTTTCTTTTTTTTTTTTTTTTTCAAATTTTCTTTTCTTTTTCTTTTCCTTTCCTTTCCTTTCTTTACTTTTCTTTTCTTTTCTCTTCTTTTCTTTTCTTTTCCTTTCTTTTCTTTTCTTTTCTCTTGTTTTCTTTTCCTTTCCTTTCTTTTCTTTTCTTTTCTTTTCCTTTCACCAACTGATTTGATCACAAACAAGAATAAGCAGTTGAGAAACCCTAACAATAACTCAGAAACCCTTGGGCAAGTGATATACAGCAGCCCCTAGAACAAGAGATTTCAGCAACACAAACCCTAGAACAATGAATTTCAGCAACCCTAACAATAGTGAAGAAGTCTGCTAACCTCCACTATTTTCTTTTTTTTTTTGTAATCAACCCTAGAACAATGAAGCCTAGAATTAAATATGCAAGAAATAAAAGATAGAATAAGACCTGATTGGAAACCTTGCTCTGAATACCAAATGATATGAACCCGGGGAATGAATTCCTTGAACCCACAATCAATTTGAAAACACCCCAAGAAAAGCCAAAAATCAAGTCAAGGATGGAGAATCTAGACCCAATGAGAACCCGTTTCAAGAACCTAGATTATATTAAAATCTAGACCCGATGAAGAACCCGTCTCAAGAACCCAAATTACAAAGGAGGAACGCCACAAAGGTTGTGATTTACCTTTGATAAGTTCAAGAGTTCAATCAAGAACAAGAGGAGAAAACTCAACTCACAAATAAAATTCAATATTGTCTAGCCCTTCAAATGAGGCTACAAGGAGTATTTAAACTAAACCTAATTAAAACCCTAGCCAAAATAAAGCCCCTTTTTA